>NC_044573.1:54853825-56069658 GCF_901933205.1 Camarhynchus parvulus
TGGCAGTGTTTTCTCTCTCACAGAGACACAATTTTAGACCCTTCTGAACCTGCTTTTTATGGAGAGCTCTTTGGAACATTCAGAGAAGAGCCAGCTTCTAAAACAGTTGCTCATCTTTTTTGACAATGTCATGTTTCCCAAAATCCTTTCATTGAAAAACACTGTTTTACAAGTAGACATATATCCAAAGTATCAGTTTTGCATCTCTTTCTTCAGTATAAACACCAGGAATGGATTGAATAGGTCTTTTTCCTCTGTCCATTGCCTGAGCATAAATAAGGTTTCCTAGACAGAGGGTGGGAATAAGATTAGGCTTGTTTTTAGCAGAAGACTAATTTATTCTCAGTAGAAGGGAGATAAGTTGAATATAACATTTTAGTCCCAAAAGCATGTATCTGACAGTTGGGGGACAAAATAGGCAGACCTTAGTATGCATTGCTTTAGTCTTTATTTCTGCTTCTTTTTACCCAAAAACCACTCCATGTTAAAGAAACAAGTTGTTGGGTTTTTTTAAGTTAACTGTGAGTTGCAAAATTGTCAAAATGTGATTTTCAGTCAAAAAGATGCTAAACTTAGGAACTGAGAAGCTTGAATTCCAGTTTCAGTCTTTCACCGAAGTCAGTGGCTTTAGTATCTGATACATATGAGATGGCAATTCACATTCATGTCTCTTCAGTAAGATGTTTTGTGATAGATCGACAGTGATTTCTAAACCCAAAATATTAATATCTCCTTGGCTGCCCAATTCATGTTTAGCACTGCATCCTGGTTTTCCCATGGTGAATTGCTATGTCATGTTCTCTGTCCTTCAGAAGCATGGCAGCAAGTGTTGCTAATAGCTTTTTCATATTGCAGAAAGGAGCAGTCCTGTGTTCTGATCGATCTGATGAAGGAATATCAGAGCTTGAAGTCAACAGTAATGAAAGTCATAGACAGTGCTAACAGTGCTTCTGTGACCAAATCCATATGGAAGGATCATGAAGATGTCAGGCGAACATTATCAAAGGTAATGACATGTATTTTCCTTTGAGGAATTTTAATAATTTTTTTCATTAAATGGATTTTTTTTAAAGATGCCCTTGAGCTGTGTTTACAGCTCCTTGAATTTACTGTCAAATATTGTCACACTGATGTTCAGAGTTTAAATTGTACTGATTAGTATGAGGAGGGAATATAGCCCTTTTTTTTGCATTTTGGTGAGATCTGGTAATCTGTTGTTAATAGAAATGCAGATTCTAAATATATGGAAAGCATAAGTGGAAAATTGTGGAAAGCTCTTTATATAAAATATATTGAGAATATATTCCTACCACAGTATGAAAGGATAGTTCTAGTCAACATATTTTAATGTTTTTCTATATTGGGTAAATTTTGGAATAGATAAAAGGCCACAAAAAACCATGAATTGCACATTTCTGATGTGTAAAATTTTTATGTCTCTCTCTTTCCCTGAGAGGACTTCTGCTATGGTGTATAATGTTGATAATAGCCATTGTGCAGAGATAAGGTATTTGGATCCTTACATTGTATTCATTTCATTGGATTGTATTTCAAAGATACTAAATTGTGCTGTCCATCAGCCTGCCAGGATAAACAATTCTGAGTTAAATTCTGTCTGTTCCTTTGGAAGGTAATTTAATTTGGAAGGCTATTGAGCTCTTGATTCAAAATCTTTCCGTCAGATCTGTATAAACCTTATTCTAAACTGTGTGTATTTATGCCTCTTTCTAATAGATATCTTAACAGAAGAGAGCTCACCAGTCTAAAAAAGATTTTCATTAAACTTCCACATCATTCCTTTGAGCCTTGAGCTGAGGACAATTCCCTGCTGCAGCCGTGGCCACAGATAGTGGTTCCAGCACAATAAATGTTTTGGCCATAGTGCATACAGATTAGTAGCTTATTGTTAGTACTGCTCTCTAGTACTTGCTGTAGAAAAAAGCATAAGATTCTTACTGTGATTGGGTCTCAGCATCTCAGCTTTTCAATGACAAAATCAAATATTTCCCTATGCCTAGGGTTGCAAACTTAGTAGCCCTGAAGATTTTGTCTAGTTCCTTTCAGAACTCATCTGTACTTTTGTTTTCCAGAATGTCTAGTAGAGATGGTGTTTTTAATCCTAAATTTTATTTGCAATACCCTCTGTTTACTTTGCTATAACTCCTGAAGTGATTATTCAATAATGAAGAATGGAAAGGCAAATAGAAAAATGAAATTTCCCTAAGTCCAGAACAAGTGGAATAAATTCAAAATTTGTTACTGCTACTTGTGTTCTTTATTTATAAGAACAATCATCCTATATGATTATACTCATGAGAAAACCATGTCAGTTGATTTGTATTTTGTGGAGTAGTTAAATATTAGATATGAAAATTAACAAATTCATAACACAGGGCTAGGGAGGGGTACCTGGAGAACTGATTTTTCTTTCTTTCTTTAAGGCTTCATTAAACAACCAAATATTTATGTCCACAGCATGAAGCTGCCAAGAATGATCTGAGTGATAGACAAAAAGACCTGGATACTTTCACTAATAAAGGAAAACATTTAATAGCAGAACTGAAGAGAGTGCATAACTGTGACTCCACTGCACTGAAAACAGATATGAACTCCGTGGTGGACAAATGGCTAGATGTAAGAATCTGGTGTTTATATGTCAAATATAATTTTTAAGTTTGGCTAAGCTTACAATATTTCTCTTGTACAATTGCTTAGCAAAATTTGAGAGTGTAATTGTTTAGTAAAATCTACTAAGAGTAATTGTTTAGCAAAATTTACTTTTAAGTATAACTGGAAGTTTTAATCAGAGGGATTTGGTGTCCACTCTATGCACGAAGTTGTGACATCAATTTGATAGATTTTAAATGGTGTATTACAGCAGTGTATGAATGCTACTACTGTAAATTTGCTCACTGTGCAGTTCCAAGCATGAATTTGGGTTGGATTCATACCTAATGCATACCAGCAATACTTCATCGAAGTAAATTGGACTAATAAATTCGGCAGTAAATTACATTAAGCTAAACCACAGAAGGTATGAATGTGTTGAGAAAGACTTAACTATAGGAGAGAAACATAACATAAAAGCTAGTTACAGAATCACAGGTTGGTTTGTGTTGGAAGGGACCTTAAAGATCCACTTCCAAACCCCTACTCCCAGGGCAGAGACATCTTTCACTACACCAGGTTGCTCATCCAACCCCATCCAACCTAGCCTTTAGCATTTCCGTGGATGCCTCTACAACAACCCTGGACAATCAGTTCCAGTGTCTCACCACCCTCACATTAAAGAAATTCTACCTAATGTTTTACATTTTCACATTTATACTGCTTTAGGACCAAATTGCCACATAACAATAAGAAGGGTAATTGGTTTTTTTTGAAAAATAAATTTTATTTGAGCATTGAACTCTTTTCCAATAAAAAAATATACAAATATTTGGAAAGAGACACATAAGAATTGTGTTTGTTTTATGATCTAGGTAAGTAAATTGAAATTAATATTCAGAACTTAGAACTAAATCCAAGAAAATTATTTTACCTAGGTTTATGCATTATATTTTATGCATTTGTCTTATAACTGTCTGCAAAATAGAGTCTAAAATTAATTTTTGAATGGTATTGATATATTCTTCTTTCCTAAAAGGTGTCTGAAAGACTTGATGAGAACATCGACCGACTGAGTGTAAGCGTGTCTCTATGGGATGACATCCTGAAAACTGGAGATGAATTGGATGGATGGTGTAATAAGTGCATTTCTCAGCTGAATGAAGGCATCAACAACTTCAGTAACAGTCAGCGAATGGAAGTCCTCCTGAAAGATTTCCAGGTTCTTACCCATAAATCAGTGATTAAAATGTTGTGGACCAAAATGTCAAGTGATGTTCAACACAGAGAAAAGACTTTGCTGTTGCAGAACTCTGTGTCCTCTGTTTAAATGGTGGTACCCAACTGCTAGCTGAGAGCATTCCTGTCCTTTTTATTAGAAGGTGTTTGCTTCTAACAGAAACAAGAATGGCACATCTTACTATATCTAAGCTCCATAGTTATTTTGGCTCTTGCAGTTATATTTGGTTCTAGGCTGAATTCTGTTCCAGTAAAAACCAATGGAAGTTTTAGATGACTTAAGCTAAAGTTTAGCAAAAAAAATGAGTAGTTTCTAAAACCTCATCCAGGAAAGTAGGTTCTCCAGACAATAAAAGAGATATCAGGTCAATCATAGATTGGGCCATATTCTACTTCATTTGGAATAAATTATGTCCTTAAGAAGATGCACAGTGAACATATTCAAGAATTGTGGTAGAATATAAACATTGATAAATCAGTATTTTGCTCAAGGCTGAGCTTTATTGAATGCCTTATGTAGCAATCCAACCACCCAAATTCATAGCTGTTAAAACCAATTTGGAGTAAAAGCAGACTACCCAGACCACCGGTGTACTTGATATGGAGGAGGGCCAGAATAGCAGATGTGATCACTGAGTGTACATTTACAGTCACAGAATGCATAATACCTTTTTCTGGCACTTTGTTTTGCAAAGGCAAGAGGAAGAGCAGTTTGGTGACAGCAAGGTCCTGCACTTTCAGCAATCAGAAATAGATGAGCACGACAGCAACAATCAGTTCACCTCTTCTGTACCCCAAATCAATGGTCACTTTCTTCACTGCCCTCCCTAGCACAAAATACCCCCAAACTATTCTTCTGGGCATTCAGGGCAGATGTTAAGTTCAGCAATTTAATCCTTCAGTGGAACCTAACACCCCTAGCAGATACTTCCAGTCAAATAAACAATGACATTTTCATCTTTATTTTCCCAGTTTTAACAAACAAAAGCTTTTAGAGCATTTAAAATGCTATAATCTATTTTAAATGAAGGGAAAATTACTCTGAACTGAGTCTAATAAGGAAAAAGAGATGGAAGATTTTTAGAGCACAAAACTAGTGCACAGTGTTTTCCCTCTGGTTGCTAAGAT
This sequence comes from Camarhynchus parvulus, assembly GCF_901933205.1. Lineage (NCBI taxonomy): Eukaryota > Metazoa > Chordata > Aves > Passeriformes > Thraupidae > Camarhynchus > Camarhynchus parvulus. The sequence goes on from NC_044573.1 coordinate 54,858,800, forward strand.
GTGTTTTACATTTTCTTTCAATTTTGAAATTGATGGAGAATACTTCTGAAAGTCTGAAAGCTTCTTGTAGTTTGGTATGAAACTTTGACCACATCTCTTTTACAGTCTGAAGTCAAGAATAAAGAACTGAAGTTGGAGCAACTTAGTTCCAAAATTTCAGAACTCAAAGAGCTGACCCATACTCAAGAGCCTCCTGCAGATCTCCAGGTAAAATAAAGACATTGGTAACCACAGATTGTGCTCAAATAACCAGGAAAACATCCCTTCTGAAATTTTTGTCTTTCTTTCAAGGTGACAGATGTAGCATTATTATTTATGTGTAGCATAACTATTCTTTTTTCATATTTCTTTATGTAACCTTGATTTTTTTTGTATCAACAGTATGTCATAAACTAAGTGAACATAAGTGTAGTAGGAGTATTTTTAATAAATCAAAATAGAATAAATAGTTTATAATGTAGCTGATAAAATATTAGACTACAGATATTCTCTAATCTGCACAACATTAAGCCACATCACACTTGAGTGCATGCACAGTTTGTTTCCTTGAAAGGATTATAAGGCAGTAAAATATGTTCATTTGCTTTGTTAACCAAAAAGTATTCTTTAGTGGACTAGAATAAGGGCCCTGAACTAGCTCTTACAAGAAAAACATAAAACAATTAACACAAAGGTGAGCTGTTAAACTTTTGGCCAGATAGTTATTTCTATGTTCTAGGGTAGTTGAAAAGCCACAGTATGATTATTTTGGCAGTTTGATTTCAAATACCAGAAACTAGTATTTGAGATTATTAACTTAATGTCAGAAATTCAAAAATATAAGCTGACTTCTGTAATTCCCATGGGCAGGGATATATCTTGTTACATATCGGGTTTTAATGGGAGTTAATGCAACACTCAAGCCTTGCCCACATTTTGGAACAGGCTGCCCAGGGAGGTTGTGGAGTCTCCCTCTCTGGAGAAGGAAAAAAACCCATCTGGATGTGTTTCTATGTCACCTGCTGTAGCTGACCCTCCCTTGGCAGGGAACTTGGAATCTACAGAGATTCCTTCTAACCCAAAGGATTCTGTGAATCTGATTTATATATAGTACGATATTATGACTGATTTGATTTACTTCTATTAGTGATATGTGCTCAGCTATCATCTCTTATAATTTTGCATATTCCTTACTTTGAACAGGTTAAGGGGCAAGATTCAACTTATTTTTTGTACTGTCTTGAATTTTTACCTGCCTTATACTGAGATACTTTAAGCCTCAGTGCTCTTAAGGCTCACTCCCCAGTTGATATTTATTTTTATCAAGCTATTAGAGTGTAGGTCATGTTCTGGCAAATATATGGCAAATTAGTAAAGGGGAAATATCAACTGTTTAATTTTTCAGAAATGGATAATAACTGCAATAGTTTGCAGTCTGGCTTTTTATAAGTTAGGATCCCTTCTTTGGATTATTGTATATCTAAGACTTCATAGAATGGTTGTCTGTTTGTAGGTATGTAAGTATCTCCAGTTAAAGTTGTAAAGAGAGCAAAATTATCATTGTGTGCCACTTTCCTACATTCCATTTTTTCAATAAGCATTTACCGTAATAAATGTTTTTATTGCTAAATGTCTTAATAGATAACATTTTGGTTTTAGTTTATAGAATCGGATTTGAGGCAGAAGTTGGACCATGCCAAAGAAATATCAGAGACAGCAAAAGAGACGCTGAAAGATTTCAGTACTCAGAAGATGCAGTTACAGAAGCTGATTGGTCAGATGACAGACTGGCTAACTCAAGTGGAAGAGACACTGTTAAGCTGTGCACGTAACCTGGATCCTGAAGCTCTAAATAAACTAAAGGTCAGTGGTGAAGAAAATCAATATACTTTTCCTTATGCATTTTCCTTATGATCTTTGGGGATTTTTTTTTCCTGAGCTTTATACTTAATTTTCCTTTGATAAAAAATGCATGTCTCCTGCACAGCTGCTAGAATATTTGCAAATAATACAGTGATAATTTTTAAGAAGTTGCACCAATGAACGAAAGTTCTGATTTATTAGCGTTTTACAAAACTTCTAGAAAATTTTAATGAATAATAAAGTCTTGTGGCAAGAACTGGTTTTGTTACATTGAACTCCTTGGTCATTACTCCAGCATGTTTTCAAGTGCATTGACTCCCTTTCAATAAGTTATGAAACTCATAGCACATCACAGTAAAAGACACTGGTCCAAATTCAGTTTTAACACAAACTTCTACCTCAGAAGTCCTCCTCAGTCATCAAATATAGCAATTCTTTTCTCTACATCCAAGTGCTCTCTTGGCTGGATGCAGTTATGCACAGCATGACATGACAAACCACATGGAGGTACTTAACTGTGAGCACAGTTAACATTGCTATACTAGCCAATGCATATTTAATTTTCAGAAAATGTTTCTCTCAAGTTTTGTGTAAAGTCCTTCTCATTCAGAAGTCCTGCCAAATACCAGTGTCATATTGCATCCCACAGGTACCTTCAGACTTTGCTGAAAATATCTATTTTTATTCAATATGCCTGGAAATGTGTGTGCTTATAAGAGAGTAATAAATCATGAGAAACAGCACTTTTCACATTTCTACAATGGCTCCTTAGTTTCAAGGATTCATCTTACTTGGAAAATTCAGGAAACACGATCCAGTGCCTCTTCCCTTCATTGTGTCTGGGATGACTTATAGACCACAGGAGAAAAGAACATATGGCAGGAGTAGGAATGCTTGAGAAAAATCCAGTTCTTTTGTTTCTTTATAAATATCGTAATTATGTTGTAACTTCATTTTCAGGAAACACAAAAGGACCTTCAGCTTCAGCAAAGCAGCATTGACTCAACCCGGGAGACCCTCAACAGCCTCTGTCGCAAATACCATTCGGTAGAGCTGGAAGCTCTTGGTGGCACTGTCTCTTTGTTAATAAAGAAGTATGAAGCTGTGAATCTGCTCTGTTCCAGAACACAGGCGAGGATGCAGGAGTCCTTGGAAAAACATTTCCTCTGTGAGTCCTTAGGCTGGTTCATATGAGTGAGCTGTTACCCCACAGCCGTGAGTCATTCTAGAATCTGCCAGAGTTTCCAGTGACATCACTTGCAGCTGCAACTTTATTTTTGTATGGAGCCTCTCAAAAAGTCCTGTTACCAAATGTTCATTGGATAACTGCTATGAAACAAAGCATTTTTCATAAACAGAATTCAACTCTTAACCATGTAACATGCATGAAAATGCACCTTTCTTCACTATTAGGATTCACCTCAATCACATAGATACACTTAGTTTATTTGCAATAAGGAGAGGTATATAACAAAATGAAGGTATTTATAATGTAAAAGCATCCATCTCAAGTCTTTCCTGGGCTCCCTGGCTAGTCAGTGGAGAAAAGTAGACAACTTTTAATCTTATTTATTAACATACTGATTTCGATTTTATCTAGCATGAAACTGCAACGTGTCATAAACTGAAATTATCTGTCAAGGGCAGCCTAGTAGGGCTGTTCAAATTTGGATGTTTACAGTGGAAATATCTAGTTCCTTATGAAATTAATCCTACTCCCAAGGTTATTGAAGACAATTAGTCCTGTTCTGTTAGCTTTTATACACTGTTCCTGAAGGATAAAAGAACTGTTTAAAACAGCTGTATAATATTGTGGATAATGCTGTATCTTAAAAACTATTCTTTTCTCTATATTTTTTTATTAAATAAGACTCTATGCAAGAATTCCAGGAATGGTTTTCTGGTGTGAAGGCTGCAGTAAAAGAATCATCAGACAGGTCTGGGGACAGCAAAGCCATAGAGGCAAAGCTACATGACTTGCAGGTAAAGTGAACAAATTAAAATAAAACAACAAGTAATTAGCAATTTAGTATAGGAACCAATAATATCTCTAAAATAATTTGTAGATGCTAGCACAGTCATTGTTTTTGTTCTTAAAAAGGTAATATAAAAATGGTTTGAGGCAGCATTATGTACTGTAGAGGGAATACAGTGAAAACTCTGGTCCCTGTTCTGAGAGATGAAAATTTAATTTCTGGGAAGTTTATGTGTAACTATAAACTATATACTCTTGTTTCTGATTATTAATATTTTTTTTCCTTTTCTCTTTCTTTCTCTTCCTTTCTTTTTCCTATTTTTATAACACTTTTACTTATTCAACATTTCAGATTAATACTGATATGTCAAAGATTGTATGTATATACTTTTGATGAGACAGAACATAAGTATCAGATACCTATTGTAAGCAGCCATAATTCCTGAAGTGTGTAACATCTTCAAGAGATTATTAAACTTCAGAGAAAGCCATGACCACCTTGGGATCAAATAAAAAAACTGAGTGCTGTGAATTGCAGTACCACTTAATAAAATCTTATTTGAACTATCTGCTTAGAAACTTTTCCACAGCTAAACATGGCTGTCATCTTCTTGGAGAAATCTGACCACTTCTCATAGAAATATCACTTATCTTTAATTATCAAATCTTATGTGTTTAAACTACATTCTTTCTTTGCACAGGGTGTGCTGGATTCTATTAGTGAAGGACAGAAAAAATTAGATGCTACCCGCAAGGAAGGAGAAAGTTTATATGGTTGTTTACCCAAACCAGTTGTGAGCCATATTCAGGAGCAAATAGTAAAGTCTAACCAGACCTTCCAGGAATTTCTCAACCAGTGTCTGAATGACAAGAAGGCCCTGGAAGCTTGTGCCTCACACCTGGGAAAGTGAGTAACACCAGTAGTCACAAAAGACTGCATGAAATCCTCTGGCTTCTAAAGTGCAGGGCAAAAAATGAAATTATTTCCAGTTGCTCTAGTCCTGTTTGCTTTTTTCTTTGGAAGTATTTAAGAGAAATTGAAATTCTCTGACAAAAAAAAATAAAAATCAACAGGTCTTGCTCCAAGGGCATAAATTTAGTTAAATGATGAAAGGTCAGGATCATATATGCAGAAGTTCTGTGTATCTTATGAAACTCCAAATCAGCAGTTGGGATTCCAGTAATTTAAATGACATTTTCTGGACAGAAAATGTGTGATGAAGTTCATTTCTGCCCTGGGGTTTGTAGATAATATGCATTTTACATGTGTCTGTTCTGTTCCATTCCAAATGGACATTTTTCCTAAAGAGCCAAGACGAAAGCACGCTTAAATGACTGCTTGGGGCTTGAATTTTGAGAGTTAAAATATTTTCCGATCTAACCAGATTCAAAACTGTTGCTAATTGAAAGCAAAGTTAGTGTGGCAGTAATGGATAAAACAGCAGGATGAGAGGGTGTGCCTGCATGTAAGAAAAAAGGTTTCAAACTTAGGGTCAGAACTTTTTTTGCTGAGTTCTGAGCAGTCAAGATTCCAGTTCTCTTCTGTAAGGTAAAATTGAAAACACACTTCAGATGTTCTACACATAAATGTTGACAAAAAACCCACTGTTACCCACTGTTTGTTCTTAGATTGAATCATTATGAGAATTTGAAAAAAGCTTTCTTTTGGTCTGCTTTATTGAATCTAGTATTAAATAAAAGTCCTGTCACTTTAAATTGTGGAGGCTTCTGGTCTGCCTGGAGTTCCCATGATTTTGCTGAACATTTTTAGAGAGTTGCTGAATATTTTTAGACTAGTAGTCACCGTGGAATTATGTTTTGTGTACAACTCTTATTCTCGAAGCCTGAAATTGATACCCAGCCTTGTGGATATTAACTTCTTCCAACTTTACTCCACTTGAGAAGTACTTTTTAAAAGAGTATTTATCTGCTCCGTAGCTTTGAAGATCAGTACAAGAAGCTTGCCCTGTGGATGCATGACATGGAAGAAAGAATAAGCACAGAAGCATTAGGAGAGAACAAACAGCTTGTTTCTGAGAAGAAAAAGGAGGTGCAAAAAGTGGAAAAGTTCCTGGAAGAGTTGCTGAACTCAAGGTATATTGAAAATACATTTTCTAATACTCTCAATTTTTCCTCTACTAGGGCAGAAGTGAAATTAAACTGTTGGGGTAAAGTGTATTTTTGAAAGCTAGAGGAATCTGTTGGAAAATACTCTGTGAAAAGAGGCTGAATCCAGATATGTAGAGTTCTAATGAATTTCAACAAAATCCAATATTTGCTCTTGATAAATTAATAAAAGCTTATCATACTTCATTAATAAATGGAAACTGCAGAGTGTAATTTTAAAAAATAAAAGACAAAAAATACTGCTTTCAAAAGCAATAGTGAAAATTACATTTATAATTATGTCCATTTTAAAATTTTCTTTCTGTTCTGTAACATTCAGATCCAACCAGGTTAGCAGAATCCTCTTCCCCATACAACTTGCCCTATAAAAGAGCTCAAAAAGCATTCACATTAGCTGTGAAATCTTTCTAAAATTTAGACTTATCCAGTAAATGATTAAGTAATTGCCATTTTGAGTAGACAGAGTTTTTTTCAAATTCTTTTTTCATTATTGGGTTGGTGAAGGTAGAACAAAAACAGTAGTCAGTTTTCCAAGTCTCACAGCCTCTTTAAAAGAAACATCCAGTCACTCCATATGGCCTTGAGACTGATGCAAGACATTTTGGTTTGATGTAAATTCCCTCTAGTCATCAGGTATCAGGAAGGGTGATCAAGTAGATTGAGATTAACTGAGGCTGTATAAATCCAGTTTTAATTCCTTTTACTGACTCTTGTACTGAATCTGAGTCATTGTCTAATCCTGGACAAATGACCTTTCCATCACGCCTTCCTACCTGTCCAAGATTACAAACTTCTTGGAAGCTTTGGCAGGTACAAAAGGGTTAGGGTTCATATAGAAATGGAAAGCTTGACTGCTGAAAAGAAAAATAAGGTAGCTTTTAATTTAAATGTTTGTGATCATTCTGAGCACCAAAATTCTGCAAGAAATGGCACTGCACACAAGAAAAGATATTAATCGGTACACACTGCTTATATTCTTTCAATCTCTCCTAAGTAATTTTTTCAGTTGACTGTGAACTCTTAACGCTGGTGGAGTAGGTGTTATGTCAGCAGCCTTCATAACCTCTGGCAATGGCTAAAATACTTCATGTTTTCTGAAACTTTCAGTCTCATTATTTTCTTTCAGGGACTCTTTTGATCAGCTCTCCCAAATGGCACAGACTTTAAATGAAGAAGGCCATGGTGCAGGGAGAGAAGTACGTCTGGCTTCTCAACATCTCACCAACTATCAAAACATGGTCAAAAGTGTCAAGGAGAAGCTGAGGACATGTCAGCTTGCACTCCAAGAGCATCTCACTTTTGAGGAGGCATTGCAGAGTATGTGGTCATGGGTGAAAGAGGTTCAAGATAAACTGGCATCATCACAGAGCACTCTTGGAAGCAAAGCCACCCTGGAAAGACGATTGACACAAATTCAGGTAAAGAAGGATAGGTAAAATAGATATTACACATCAAGATTAATATTGGGTGTGGGCCACTTCAGTGGGAAAGGTTTATTTTTATAATTTATTCTTTCAATGGTTATGAAGAAGAGGATCAGAATTCAAGGTTATCTTGAAAAATGAGGATGGGAAGTAGAAAAACAGGATGAAGTTTAATGGAAACAGATGTCAGGTATGACATTTCATAAGAAATAATGAACCATGAAAATGTGTATGCAGGTCCAGAAAGCTTTCTAATAGAGGAGAGGCATTGGAATAATTGACAGAATCTCTCTGTCATGGCTGTGGTGTGTCTGTCAGGAAGAGGTTAGATAAACACCTAATGGGAGAGATTAGAGACAGAGAGAGATCATTAAGAGATCTGCTATGGGCTTTCCTGAGGTTTCTTCTAGCTATTACTGTGCAGTGCTTCACCTACTCAGGATCTGCTGCAATGTGAGCAGTATTTTAGGTTGACCAATGCAGTGGCAAACCTACATAGCTGTGGGAAAAACTACTGGATCACTTGCACATGATAAGGTACAGGCCCTTAGAAGAAAAGGTGCCTAGGAATTCCTACTGGATATGACTATTAAGGATGGATCAGCTCAGAGAAGATGGTGTTCACTGTTGAAAGAATAACAGCTCTCATTTCTCATCAGGTTACATTTGATATTTTGACCTGTTTTGCCTCACAGGAGATCCTCTTACTCAAAGGTGATGGTGAGGTTAAGCTGAACATGGCCATTGGCAAAGGAGAACAAGCACTTAAAAGCAGCAATGAGGAAGGACAGAAAGTGATACAAACTGAGCTTCAGGCACTGAAGGATGTATGGAATGACATCATCAGTACCTCAGTGAACTGGCAGAGGTAAGAATCCCTGGAAAACAGGTCAGACCCTGCTATCTTTGCTTACAGAGGGTGATGCCTTACAGCATGTGGAAGTACATTCATTCATTATTGGTATGTGAGGGGAAATTTGCATTATCAGAGAGAACCAAAATTTCCTGGAAAAAATACACAAAATTTCCTGGAAAAAATATTATGAGTTGACCGTATCAGATGAATCAAACTTCATATGAGATGGTACTTCATATGGATTTAAAAGTTAATAAAAGTCACACCAATTCACACAGAGGAAAATCTAGAAATCACTTTCTGAATTTTTGAGCCTATACTTTGGCAGGACCAGGAACATGTGACATATATTTATCTACCTTTTCCATATATAACCCAGGAAAGGTTTCTCAATTCTGTTGTTCATTATGTTTATTCGCTTAAAAAAAAAATCCTAATATCAACTCCAAATAATCTTTCTTGCATATTAAGCTGATTTCATCTCATCTTGACCTGTGTGGAAATGGGAAGTTTTTCTTACTGCCTGTGTGAGATAACTTTATACATCTGAAGGCCTCCATTATCTCTAGACAGACTTATGTTTCTCAATTTTTCTGTGGTAATACTTCTGGGCCTCTATCACACCTGTTTTGCTATTCAAGAAATTGAAGACTATCACCAGTTTGTCTACATTTTTCTTAAAATAAAAAAACTGAAAGTGGTGCCACTTTCTTAGCTGTACCAAAATTGCAATTTTAATAGTATGTAGAAAATTATAGCGGGCTGTCTTAACGATGTCACTCAAGTTTCACCCAATTTTTATCATAAAATATTTTTTAGATTAGGTTAGACCATGGCATTTTGAGGGAAAATCTTACCACACCCTTGTCTATCTGTAAGTCCCATGAAATGAGAATTACATTCCTCAACATGAATCCCGGAGAGGTATGGTGATCTACTAGGAAAAACAATATATAACAGAAGGGAATATATCTTATAAATTGTAAATGAGTCTATAGATAATGGGTTTGTTCTTTCAAAACTTGCCAGAATATCTCTTAATTGACAGTAATTTCATAGGCTGCTGCATATTTTATTACTCTGATCATAAAAAACTCCAGTGATGTTCCATATTTTACTTTGCTGAACAGACACTGAAATGTGCTTTTCATTAGTCTGAGGCAGATAGATTGCTCAAGTAACCTGTAATAGGGAAGCAGCAATGTTGGTTGTACAAAGGGGCCCAAAAGCTATAGGAATACTTAAATAACTTGGATGCAAATTGATGTAGGAAACAAAAGCAAGATGGAGAAAAAAGGTATCTTCTAAACCTATTGTATATGGCTACGGACAGTGTAACAATTAAGGTATAAGCAGCCTCTTTTTTTCTTTTTTTCCCAAACTGTTTAAAAGTTCTCATCTGCACTTTGTTTCTTTTAATGTAAGCTGCCTAGATTCCATCATTAACCAGTGGAATGACTATCTGGAAAGGAAAAACCAGCTGGAACAGTGGCTAGAGAATTTGGATCACAAAGTGGAACAGCCTTTAGAACCACAGATTGGTCTGAAGGAGAAATTTGCTCAGCTGGACCATTTCCAGGCTATTGTTTCCGAGATAGAGGATCACTCAGGTGATTTACAGCAACTCATTGAAAAAGCCGTGGAACTATCTGAAAAAACGGGGGATGCTTCCTTTGGAGATGCAGCTCAAGAAGAACTAAAAACACAGTTTAATGATATCACAACTGTAGCCAAGGTAAGATAAGTATCTCCATTTCAAGTAAGTAAAATGTTTGGACATTTGTATAAATAGCTAAAAAACTTCGATTTTTATATTTTTTAGTAACTAAAGGATTGACTGTGAATCATCTTGCCTCTGGTATAGTTGAGTCTAACAAAAACATTGAATATAGTTTACTAAAATTTAATGGAATTCAAAAATGGTATTAAGAGTTGAAATTGCTGTGGTTATAATTTTGGAAAAGTGAAGGCCATATATTTTGTTCCTAGTTTCAACAGTAGAATACAACAGTATTTCTGAAGTTCTGACACATTTATTGTCATCTAATTATTTTCATTCATTCCAAGTATTTTTTTTTCTTTACCTAGAAAGGGAAGAATAAAATGCCTTCCTGAGCAGGAAACATGTTGTCATAAAGATAAACCCTATTGTCAAAAAGATTTATGCCCATATTTTGTGGTGTTTCAAGCCACTAAGCACTGCACATGCTATACAGGTATTCTGCTTGGTTTCTAAGGAAACATATGTGAGCTCACTGAGACCTTCTGCCAACCAGATCATGAGAGTGAAATACCTTGCCTCCACGCTCTCCTTGTACTGATGCTACATTTTGGTGTGAGCAATGTACACAGGGATGCATGGTTTCCTTTCCTAGGAGTCTTTTGCTTCCTTAGGAGGCTGTTTTGGTTAGAGTCAGGTGCATGTGGACATTTTCTTACCCTGTTGCTGCATAAAATGCATTAAGGTATAAAAACTTTGAGGATACACTTTAGGTCTTCTTTGTTTAGCTAGTGACTATCCATTGTCTAGTTGACAGTGACACATTCTGAGGGATTATTTCTGATGGTTATTTTCAGAGGGAACAGCAGGTCTTGTTAATCTAACTTATTTTTAATAGCATTTGTTGAATGTTGAGTTACTCAAACTTTAAAATAACTGACTTTAATTTGGAGGTAGTTTAGTTTGAAACTGGCTCCAAGAAACTTCAATCTAGATTACAGTATCTAAACAGGGGTAAAAATCTATTTGATTAGCTCATTTCACTTCTGGTTAGTTTTGATAAACATTCATTAGTGCTATCTCAAAATAGTATAGTTTACTCAGTCAGAGCAAAGGCAAACCTCAACCACTGTACTCTTTCACTGTGTCACAGTAAGATAAACTGACCCCACTCTAAGCTTACATTAAAAAGCTACGATGGAGCCAGGAAGCAGCTGCTTCAGGCAGCTGTGTCAGGGAAAGCATCCTCCTGGACTGCAGGGTAGGTGGCTGGGGACAGCCACCACTTCTGATGTGATGGTCAAAGTAGGACTCAGCACCAAAAGATCATTTTGCACTTTTGGACAGCCGAAGTTTTTGTTTGTGGTTTTCCTGTGGGACGTCTCCATGACTCTGCTTAGCATTTGTGGAGACTTGGTCCTTCTAAGTAAGAGCTGTGTTTCTGGCAGCAGTGCTGCACCCTGGGAGTGCTCATGGGTGGTCTACAAGACCCTCTCCGGGGTGTACTGGGAAAAGCATGACAGAGTAACACAGCTGCAGCACTGATATCTACTAAACTGTACATTAGGCTATTTAAAAGTATATTTTTGCATCCATTTTCAGAATGCTTCTGCTTCTCCAGACCAAGCCAAACCATACCTTTTCCCGTGTTTCTCAGTCTCTGTTCTGATCCCACTAGCTATAACCTGTTCACTATTCAAATGCATGCTATGGAGTCAAACCAGCACTGCATGCTTAAAGATAGCATAGTATTTAAGTACTTTAATGTAATGGTCTTTGGTTTTTGGTTGTTTTGGTTTTTTTTTTAATCTGATTGATAGGAGAAAATGAGGAAAGTGGAAGATATTGTGAAGGATCATTTGCTTTATCTGGATGCTGTGCATGAATTCACAGACTGGCTTCATTCTGCAAAGGAAGAGCTTCACCGCTGGTCAGATGCATCTGGAGATACACCAACTATACAGAAAAAGCTGGCCAAAATCAATGTAAGTGAGCATTCATGATTTCTTCTGCAATTCAGACCCTATGCTTTAAAAAAAACCCAGTCAAACAGTTGTGGGATCTTGCTATTTTTCCTTTGAAATTGTGATTATATTTCAGTGAGCTGAAAGCAAGCTTTCCAAGCTGTGCTTTGTTTTCCACTCCCTTCTCATATTAACAGATGGAGTAAAAGTATAATCAGACCTAAGTTAACCACGGCACACATGGAAACAATTTGCAAGAGCGGAAGCCCAGTGGCATCACAGAAGAATGTGGCTTAGCTGATTAATGAATACTTCTCTTTCCTCATCCCTAAATATGCTTTCTCCATGAGCAGGATTGTCTAAATCAGAAAAAACCTTTCCTGCTTTGCATGAAATGGAGATGTGTAAAGCAGCACAAGGATTGTCCCCCTCAAACATGGTAGAAATATGTGAGTTGCCTCCCTGTGTATACTCTCCTTAGCCAGGAATCTATTCTTAGCCACCTGAGTGCTTAAGAAATTCGCGTATTTGTGAATACAACACTAAAGCAGGCTACATGTGTTGCCCATGCCTGGTGTTTACATTCAGATAATCACGCTAGCAACATTTTACTCTGCTCCTAAGCATGAGAGAGTGGGACAGTGAACTTAAATGCTAGATGAAGATTCGGGATCCCCAAGATCAAATTACAGATTTTTGTACATTCTGGGGTAATTTTCAGTCTTCTTTGTGGTCAAACTCCTGATCTGTAAAACCGGAAAGGGAGGAGTCAGCAGCATCTACTTCATAAGATGAACAAGAGAAGAAATAACCTTACTGTAGTGTTTGGGGTGGTATTTATACATTTTCCAGTTTCTTAAGCTGAAAGGTCCCAAGATTGAGATGTCTGAGATTGAAATAAGGATGCAACAGAAAGAATTTAGCTCTGAAAACAAAAACAAAACCATACACTCAGGGAAAAAAAAAACAAAACAAAACAAAAAACAAAACCAAAAAAACCCAAACCAAAACATGTTCAACCAATTCTGGCACATCACAGGTCACAAGCAGGCTGAAAACTGCAGTTCTGTTTCTGAGACTGCTGCGAGCAGCTACACACCAGCATTTCTTATGCAAGAGATCACAACAAAGCCTTCATGCTCTGCATCTCAACCTAAATAGTATTTTTCGTATCGAAAAATACATCTAATAGCATTTTTCGTATCTATCTTCCTGTCTTCCTCTCCAAAGCTGAAGACAGTTTCAGAACTGCTGTTGAATCCCCGCAAGGGCCGCTGTTGACTGGGTTTTACTCCCCCCGGTTCCCAGACCGCTGCCGTCAGGGAGCTGCGGCTCGGGGCGGTGCGGGGCACTGGGGCCGGGCCGGGCCGGGAGGCGCTCCCGGGCAGGCCCCGCGGCGGTGGCGATGTGGCGGCCCGCGGGTTACCATGGCAATGTCGCCCTGCAGGAGCTGGTGGAGTCCCGGCAGAGCGGCGCGGGCCGGCTGAGCCGTGTGGAGGCGCTGGCTCCGGCCGCCCGGCGCGGCACGACGGCGGGCGGGTGCCAGCTGCTGGCGGCCGAGATGCAGGCGCTGCAGGCGGACTGGCGGCAGTGGGAGGAGAGCGCCCGCCGCAGCCAGGCCGGCCTGCGGGACGTGCTCAGCCAGATGGCCCTGTCGGAGCAGGAGTTCGCGGCGCAGGCCGGGCGGCTGGAGGAGGCTGTGCGGCGGCTCGCAGGGCAGCTGGCCGCCTGGGCGCAGGGGCTGGCCCCCGCCGACAGCCGCAGCACGGACGCCGAGGTGGTGGAGAGCTGGCGCAAGGAGAAAGTAAGGGCATGTCTCTTTTCCATGTAGATGTGTGGTCACCGCGGGCGGGAAACTTCCGCCAAGCGGGACTATCCAGTGCATCAGTACTTGCGGAAGGTTTTTCTGTGAAAGCCCGACTTCCCAAACTCTTTGTGTTACCGTGATCACAGCGAGCGGTGTTGGCAGAACACGTCCCTCCCTTGGCCCCTGCTGTACCAGGCTTAGCAAACACTGCCTGGATTTTAGGTGTTAAACCAGGGCTCGCCCCTGGGAGGAAGACAAGGAGCTGGCACAGCGGCTCTGGGCTGCGCTTCCAAGTTGCTCAGTGGTTCGAGCCAGAACAGCATTTGATGGAGGAAATGTGAAGCTTTTCCTGAAAGCCAAGTAAGAAACTGGTGCCATTAAAATTTGTCAGGAATGTAGTTGGCGTATACTTTCCTTGAAATATCCTCTACGTTATGCACGTTGAGCTCTTGCCCAGTATTTAAAGAAGTTAATCAGGAAATGGGTCTAATTCCTAATTGCTTTGCTTTGGAATGCAGTAGAATTGAGAGAAATAGAGGTTGTTTCTGTTCCTGATTTTCACCTAGCAAAGATTCCCATGTATGTATCACAGCTCCTCCATGTAGATGTATACACATATTTGCAACATTCAGGATACATGTTTGTATCTCAACCGCAATGAATCTCAGATGTTGATGAAAGATACAGAGTATTTCTCTTTCTGTTGCAGTAAAGCAGTTTCAGTAGAGGGGGAGAGGTGTGTATTGCCTACTTTCTGACCCCTTGACTGAAGTCATGTTCAAAAAAGCCCCAGAACACCTTTCTTTGAACTGAGATTATTGATCTCCTGCTGCAGGGTCTGTGCCAAGTTATTTCTGTGGCTTCCTCTTGCACAGAATTCCTTGCATGGATTTACGAAACCTGCTTGCTTGAGTGCCATTACGTGTCTGTAGGAGTAACAATGAGGGCATTAAGATGAAGCAAACAATTGTACAAATATGCAAAATATTCCATATATATGTGTTTTTAAAAAGGAAACAGACCCATGTGATTGTAAGACACCAGGCATTTTTTATTTCATAAATGGAGAAGTATTTAATTGAAAGGCTATTGCTTTTATTGGTAGTATATATATGTATGTACTGTAGCTCTATATAAGAACACTCAGATTAGGCAGTTGTAAAGTTTGGCTAAGGAGGAAGATGCAGAAGCATCTTATGAGGTAACTATGCATAGCCCCACTACGCAATTTTATTTATAGTTAGAAAAAATGTGACAGTAATCTTCTCACTGTTGGACCCCAGGGAAAGGCCCTATTGTGAATAAAAAATAGCACTGCAGCTTCCATTTCTATTGTCTCACAGTGATTCTGTTGCCATGTTAGCCAAGGCCACAAATTAAAAATGCATTTCCTAATTCGTAGAATTAGCAAGATCATTCTGCTACTCTGTTATACTGAAGCTCTGTTCCCTTGGGTATGTGCAGCATTAGAGCAACAGATTTTGTGCTTGGAATTCAGCAAATTATTTTTGTAATTGTCAGATTCAATATTAAATCCAACTGGCTGCAACAGTGATATCACTATATGGAAAAATGCCATAGTTAAATTTACCCTGTTTTGCAAGTTATTGATCCTGTTTGTTAGTAGGCTGTGCCTAAGGCTGTATGTAATCAGAATTACCTCTTAGTAGTTTTTGAGGTAGGTTATTTGCAACTGAAAAATTGTACTGAAAACAGGTGGTTATAACCTTGTGTTAGTCTTAAGAGATGCTTTCTTTACATAAAAAGGGGCTGTCAGCAATTCATTATGGTGATTCCTGCCCTTGGCAATTTGGGACATCCTGTGTTTAGGTAATGCCCATTGCAGTGTACTTTCTAATACTTTTCAAAAGAATGGTTTCAGTAGTTTAACTGTAAGTAAAGTAAGCAAAAAGTATTTAGTGTTTTTTTCTAAGCATTATTGCTCTTACATAATTACTTAGTTCAAATGCTACTTTATATGGCACTGAAACAAGTGACTATTTCAAGTATTTCTTAATCATGATTGAAGAGATTTCTGGTGTATGAGTAGCTCAAAGAAGATAGTCCATAATATTATAATGAATAATGTAAATCAGGGGAGTCCTGAAAATCTGCTGCAGCAAAATATCATTTGTAGTTTTCCTGGACATTCAATTTTGTGCAGAACTCTTTACAATGTATATTTTAATCATCCTCTTTTTTTTTCTGTATATGTATGTATAAATATATATATATGTATAAATACACACACACATATATATATATACATACACACACATGTATATATGCATCTTTAGAAATGTGTTTTGGGGGCATCTTTACCTCCCACTTCTAGGTCTCTGTTCAAATCTATCTTCACCTTCATATGATCTGTTTCTCAAGTTTATATTGGAAGTTTCTTCCAGACTGGCACTTTAGCCAAACTATTCTATATGTGCCAAATGTTCTGGTCTGCCTGCATGGCAGGACCTCTGCTGTTAGCCTGAGAGGAATGTCTGAAGAATTTAGTTCCTAGTGAGGTGAGGAGCCAAGTCTGCACTGCTCATTATGCTGGAGTAGCTGGCAGATTCTGCATTGGACATGCTGTGGACATCATCAAGCACTGTTTTTGTTGGAGTACTTATCACACCTCTCCTTGTGACGCAAGCCAAGCCAACAAAATCTCTTTTTCTGTTTTGTTGGCTTAACTGTCTCCAAGGCACAAACCATTCCAGTGCATCAATGACAGGCAGTAACCCAGTTACTCTGACATGGTTGTGAGCAGCTGTACTTTTAAATTATGAAGTCATGTGTGAAAAGAGTTGAATTGAATCTGTTAAAAAGCTTTGTGCATAAATTAACTTTCTGGATACAGCTCAAAAAATTTTAATTGAACCTGTTAAACTCAAGTCAACAGGATAATTATATTTATATAAACACATACCATTTTCTATTCTCCAAATGTATGTACTTTTATGTGTGTACAGCTAATTGACAATACTGTTGCTTTATTAGAATGAAATTTATATCTTAAAATGGGCTTCAAGAATATTTTGAGCTAAGGAAGTTGGGGCATCCAGAAACTTGGTCTCTAGAAGCTCATAATTTCAAATAAGGTACTGTATGCTAAGGTATGTAAGGTATAAATAAGGTATGTAAGCTAAAATAAGGTATGTAAGCTAAAATATTCTTGAAATTAAACATATAGATCTTAAATTAATTCATTTAAATTCTGATAAACTTTGATTAAAAAGTTTTGGTGTTTTTTTATATTTACTCACCAATATTTTTCATTTATTTTAACAGGAAACATTGGATGCTCTGGTAAAGTCTGAACAAATGACAGATGAGATCAAAACTCAGTTGAATGATCTTTGTAGATTTTCCAGGGATTTAAGTACTCATTCTTCAAAAGTTTCAGGGTTGATTAAGGAGTATAACAGGTATGCATTAATCTTGTTTAGAATTTATCTCATGTGTGTGTGGGGGATGATGAGCTGTCTTTAAGGGAACCATTAATTAGAATTTTAGAACTAGAGACAGACACGTGCAATAGTTAGAATCAATATTTTGATTTTGGTGTCAACAAAAGCTATGCAAAGCAATAATTTGATTTTTTTGAATTTTTTTTTCTTGAAGCCAGGCTATGCCACTAAACTCAGCTGAAACTAAATGTACATCTATACCTGACATATTACAGGAGTCATTGTAAAAAAGTGAGGTAGTAGGATGTCTTATTTGCCTGAAGGAAAATGAACTATACCAGCTAATTCAGATATTTTTCTTGATTGCGTTCTTCCTATTATTCTTCTTTGTTTAGTTGGTGTCTTGAAGCAGGAACTAGCTAGGGAAGGTAGCATTTGCTTGCTTGCTTTCTCTCGAGTCACTCTGATTTACTTTGGAGTATGACACCTGCATTTCAGACAGAAGGGTCTGTTGTTTCTTGCAGGAGATTATAGCTTCTGGCTTCTGTAGCTGCAGGAGGATGTGATTACTCAGACTGATCCTTTATAACCTTGTGGACTAAACAGAGCCACAGAAGTTAGAATTTTATTCACTGTAGTCCTGTGCCCTCTCCCTAGTGAGAGAAAGAGGCTTGCAGAATACATTGATGCTTAGGTGCACTGAGTCATTCTGTGGAAACATTTGTACCTGTCATATCTGTGACAGCTATGTCCCAATTTACATGCTTCACTTTTGAGAACTGAAAGCTTCTAATGGATTTCCTGGTTCCTCAGTTAAGTGCATAAATTTGGTAGGAGGAATCCAGGTTAACCTACCCTTACCATTGTGTTTCAGAGAACAAAATAATAGCATTGTCACCTAACAGAGTCCTGCCCTTCCTCCCTCCCTCCCTCGCTTTTTTCTTCTTCCCTGATGTGATAAACCCAGCCTCTGCCTGCAAGCTTCAAAAGGATGTCAGAGCAAAGAGCAGATCTTGCAGCAGAGATTTCGGACGGCTTTCAGGGACTTTCAGCAGTGGCTGGTCAATGCAAGAGTCACCACTGCCAAATGTTTTGACGTGCCTCAAAACATCAGTGAAGCTTCAGCAAGTCTGCAGAAAATACAGGTAACTTTATAGCAGTAAAATACTAGTCTAGGGGAGACCAAATCAATTTCATGTACAACTCAGATTTATTTCTTTGATTAATTACTGCTTTTGTTAATTAATTTTGTTAATCACTAAAGGTGACTCATTGCAGAGAAATAAACACTTTTTTTTTTTTCTATTTTGTTTAGTTTAATTACTGGGCTACAGTTTGTAGGTAGTTATGTCTCGTAATAGTTTTCCTTGCCTGTTTCTTTTTTATAATGTGAGAAAAATATATTTTAGGTGGGAGAGTACTGTAAATCAGAATGATACCAGAATGGAGTCTTAGTACCTGGAGTTATTTCACAATTAAGTGAATACTTTTCATCATGTATGAAAGTGGAGTCCTTATGGTACAAGAGCAGAGTTAAATTATAAGCAGTGGGAGCAGGCATTTAAAAAGAATATTTTTTACATAAACATAAAATAAACCCAAACAGTTCTGTGGAAAGGAATGACAGTTGAAAGTATCTTTTAATAAATCAAATGAAAGAAAGTTATTTTATTAATAGAACATAGCTATAATTTTAACTGAAACTAACAAAATGAGAATTATTTAATGAGGCTGTTATACCTTTAGTTAGATAATATAACAGAAGAAATTCATAACTGTTTCTTAGAAAACACCAAAAGCCAAATCACCTCTTCCTAATTTTGCTATATTCACTTTCCTTTGCTTAAGGAGTCCAAATAATGCAGTCTTGATATATCAAATATTTGACTGCATCATGTTGAGAATATCTTCAGAAGGGGGAAAAGTCCTGGTAATTTTTTACATTAAATATAAATGTTTTAGCAAGTCTGGGTTTTTTTTCAACAGTGGGTTTCTTTTTTTAAAATCACTACAGCCCCCTCATAATATAAGACCATACCTTGTTCTCCTTCTCTCTGAAAGCTGCCTTAGGTGAAATAAACTTTTTTTGGACTGCTTTAGGAATTCTAAAGATGTCTTGCTAACCTGTATAAACCTGACATTTTTTTTTCTTGAAAGTTAATGTTCTGTCTGTTAGCACATTTTACATCATTAGGTCACCAATATGTTTCATTTTAATATAGCCAGAATTTATAGTCCAAGTATCTCAAAGTTAACAGACCCTTTACATTCTCCACTAAGACCTCTTGTGTAACACAGAATCAGAACCTGACCTAATAATTTTGGTATCAAGCCTGTTACTCCTGAGCATGGGTGTAACGTAATGATTATGTGTATTACATAATCACGATAATAACAGTTTAAAATATTTCTATAAAAGACTACTGAATTTCTTTGAGTCCTAAATGCTGACAAAGTTTTTTAATAAGTTACAAAGAGATTATCCCAATAAATTGGAATTTTACAATCTGTCTGTTTCCTTACATTTCTGTATAATTGTTGTACCTGCATTTTTCCACAAACTTATTGCACATCAGCACTGTGCAAGATTTCTGTGAAGACTAATATTTCTAAACAGGGAAGGTAAATTAAGGATACAGAGGCATAAATCACACAGATTGGACATTGGTCAGGTTCTGAGCATCAGCCCACACCACCACATGCTCAGGGCAAGTCCAGCACAGCTGGAGCTTGCCCATGGGCAGGGGTTTGGTGCAGTGTGTGCCTCTGAGGGTGTTCCTGTGTTATCTCTGTTGGCATAACGGTTCCCTGAAATGAAACTTTTATCCGTTTCTGTACTAGTGGTATTTGAGGGAATATATTACCCAACTAAATCAGTAGTAATTGTCTCATGAAGTATGGAAAATACAGGTAATCCTGGAGTCTCAATATGTGTATTATTCAGACACTTTGATTTCTGGATCAAGTAGCTGTTATCTCTAACTCCCATCAATACAAACAAGATTGAAATGAATTTACTGAAAATACGTCAGCACATTAGCAAGCAGAAACAGTAAACTCTCATCACTGATCAATTTTCTAGCAGCTTGACTTTATTGGGACTCAAAGTTCACCAGTTAGCTTTTTTTATTACTATTTTTAGGAATTCTTATCAGAAAGTGAGAATGGGCAACAAAAGCTAAACCTGATGGCATCCAAAGGAGAACTGCTATGCTCTGTTTTACCAAAGGAAAAGGCTAAAGTTATCCAGGACAAATCTGCTGCTGCTAAAGAAGATTGGAAAAATTTTATCACCACACTCCACCAGAAGAAATCTGCATTGGAGGTATTGAACCAGTTACAGTGAGGGAAGACTGGCTCTAAATTTCCTCTTTGCTTCTACTTCAAACAGCACAGTTTGGATGTTGTATATATCTGTGAGTGTTTACTATGTGACGGAATGAAGAAATAGATGCTTTCAAGAAGTCTTACTCTTCTGCTTGCATTTTACTTTTGTTTACTTCTGCTATCTTTATGACCTGATTTCACTTTAATATGGTGTTTCATGCACAAGGGGTTGTTCAAAATCAAAGACAGCAGTTCCTGAAATTCAGTAGTCTCATCAAATGTAGTGGGTTTCTAAAACCTATTTTCTTTCTGAAAAATGGTTTTAGTACAGGTTTCTGAAACAGCTGCTTATTGAATAGTCCCAGTAGGGTATGTAAATGTTGTTTCTCTTACTGCAAAAGTGAAATGTCCTTATTTAATTGAGCAACTTTTTAAGTGCAAGTGCCTTTCTCTGTTCAGAACTCACAATTCAACTGTAGGTGGTGAATATCTTAAATTCATAAACTTTTTAAGGTCATAGGTTTTAAGGTCAAAATGTCTCATCTGAAATTCCCTACATAGAATAGGAGAATTAAAGTTCCTAGGCATTCTTGTTTCAAACCAATGCTGCCTAGACAGGTGAGAAAAAGTTTAAATACACTTAATGCATTATGTAGGAAAGCATTTCAAAGAAAATTCTCAGGTAGCAAGGACTAACCTTTCAATCTCAAGGTTGCCGTGGAAAGAGGATGTTCTCAGAGGTTAGTCTTTTTGAGTCAAGGATTTTTCAGTCTCACAGGCTTAGTTTTTTATTCAGATGTTTAAGCGATACGGGTGTAGCTGAAAAGAAAATTGAATGTCTGGGGGAAAAATACATTAAAATAAATAGGGCACAGGAGCTATGCTGTTCAGGTTTATATTCCACGTGAATTATTTTAGGTGCTGTTTTATTAAATAATGCGGAATAAGCCTGCAAGAAAAGTATGCAGACCTTGAAGGAATGCTGTCATATGCATTTAATGCACTTTCTTATGACCAAAATTTTACTCTATAAAAAGAATATAACCAGAAATGCTCCCCAGGACTGGGTTGAATTTAGACATTACCTAGAAACATTAGCAGCCCATTTAAGGAGGACTTAATGTCAATGACTGGAGTCACATATTAGATAACTCACATCCCAAATTAGCCTTTATTCACACTACCTTAGTTATGCAAACTGGAATTAGATTAAGTCAAGTCTCATAAAATCTGTAAAGCTTTACAATCAAAAGAAATTTGTTTCAGCCTTCCCTCAGCTGTGTAGTATATTGTTGCTTCTATTTTGCTTTCTAAAAGTGTGCCCTATCAAACTTTTATTTCGGTGTCTGTGGGATAAGAACAGGCAGAGCTGGTGTAATTTATTTGAAGAGTTTTGTATATTTTGCCTGCAGTTATATATAATTTTTGTGTACTTGATCTGTGTGTTATGAATTAGTTATGTCTAGTGCACTGGGACTATTCATAGAAATTTGCATGCCTTCCTAGAGCTTAAAGATCCAGATGAAGGACTTTGAAGCAACTGCTGAGCCTCTGCAGGAGTGGCTGACCACAACTGAGAAGATAGTACAAGGAAGTAGCAGTCGGCTCCATGATCTTCCTTCCAAGAGGAGAGAACAACAAAAGCTGCAGGTGACTTATAAGGGCTCTTAACAGAGCCAGACCTTCCCGTTCCATCCTCTTGGCCTCATTGGTTACTTACAAAAGCTAAATCATTCTAGCATCCTGACCTCTAAATAAGATGGGAACTGTTTTTGAGGTTTGCTGTTGATGATCCTGTTCCATCAAGTTTTCCATCTCCACATTTCTTCTGACATGCTGCTCCATTGCTGTAACTGTGTGCCTGTCTCAGCAAACTTGCCATATGTCACTTCTATTTTTCATGGCACCTTCATGCTTCACCATCTCCTGCTTTCTTGCACCCACTCTTATTATTACTGTGCTTGTGCTTTACAGTCTGTCCTTGAGGAAATAAGCTGCCACGAGCATCAGCTCAACAGGCTAAAAGAGAAAGCTCAGCAGCTGTGGGAAGAACAAGCTGTCAGCAAAAGCTTTATGCGCAGAGTGTCTCAGTTGTCTTCTCAGTATCTTACTCTAAGCAATCTGACAAAGGTAATGCATCCAATGTATGTTCTTCTAAGCAACTCCTGTGATGTATGTGGGGAAAAATGAAGACTGAAATGTGAAACACTGCAATTGTCTTGCTTGCCTGCTCTGTGATATGTCTGAGCTATTCTGTCTTTCACATTGACTTATAGGAGTGAAGAGTAGGGACTGTCAACAAAATGTAACTGTGATTTTTTATTATTATTATTTTAAAGTGTACTGATTAAGAAGTAAATCCCTCCTGATTATTCAATAATCAGACTTGATTTTGATTCTTTCAAGCACTGAAGACAGTTTTGTAATAAGCAGCATCTGAAAGAGGTATTTTTCAAAAATTAGCAGAGGTGGAGTTTTTTTCTAGAAAATACAGGATGCAGACAAGTTGTTATTTTGTTTTATCCTATAATGATGATTATTGGCATTGTAACTATTTTCAGCTAAAAGTAATAGATTGGTCTTCTAAAAAAAATTTACCTCTTAAGCTGTTTTTGAATGTTCAAGGGGAGGCATAGGCCAAATTTTAAACCATCAGCACAAGAACTGAGAGTTTAACATAACTCTCTTTTTTGCAGCTTCACACACTTCACCTCTTAATAGTTCTACCATCTCTCTAGCGGAGACAGATAAGAAAACCTCCATATTAAGACTTTTATTCTTCTCAAAGTTCATGTCATGAAGAAGGCTTGATATAGGCTTATAGTTGCTACAGTAACTAGAATGATTAAGGATATAGAAAATATGTTTTTGAATAGCAATTCAAATCAGAAAGCATTTGTGTTTAAGGGATTGCTACTTTGGCAATTCCTACTTTTTCTGTAGAAGTAACAATTATAAAGCATATCTTTGACTTATTGAAAATGATTGTATGCATGGCCATAATAAATTTTCATGTCTGCAAAATGAGAAAGTGAAAAATGAATGAATTGCTGACACAGGCTTATGTGAGCAGAACTTGTAGGAGAGGTCAGGATGAGCAGGTGTCGTCTAAGGTGCAGGATACATATGGTCCAGCCTATTAGAGAAACCCTGAACCTTTTGGATAGCCAAGGATCTTGAGGAAGATCCCTCTCAGTAATTTCCAAGGCCTGTTAAATTGACTCGACTTTAGTTCTCTGTCACAGTGGAAAAAACACACACTGCCTTGTGTTCTTGTTCACCTCAAAGCCTTTTAGCAATGTAACTACAGCATTTGTTTTTGATTTGTATGAGTGTCAGTGATTTTTCAGAAGAATTGTTTTACCAATGAGAGTCGTTGAGGAAAACAGGTCTTTACCAAATATCAACAAAGCAAAATTGCAGCAATGGTGTAGCTTCTCAGGCTTAAATCTGTTGTTGCACTGGCTGATTTCACAAGTTAGCTTCCACTGCAACACTGACATGGAGCTTAGATGTAGTTTACCAGATGTTTAAGAAAAAGTGAAACCAGAAAACTGCAGCTTTAGATTTAGAAAATAAAAAAGTACATTTCTGAGATTTTAATTTGTATTTTATGTTTGGACAATTCATTTGTGTGTGAATGCAAAATCCATTCCATGCTTAAGTGTACTTGTAATTATCAGTGTATGAAGCAAACTTCTCTGTATGATTGATGAGACTCATTGTAAAGTACATGAGTTGGTATGGGGAGTATCCTTTAAATAGCTCTTGGTGCTAATTGCTGTATGAATTGCAGGAGAAAGTTTCCAGAATGGACAGGATTGTGGCAGAGCACCAGCAGTTCTCACAGAGTGTCAAGGACCTCCAGGACTGGGTAGCTGATGCAGTTCACATGCTGGATTCCTACTCTCATCCTACTGCAGACAAGAGTGTTCTGGACAGCCGGATGTTAAAACTAGAGGTATGGAAGCATGAGTCCAAAACTTGCTCTTTTTTGATCTATATGAAGAATACAAATATAGGATACTTAGTTGTTGCATATTAGTCTATTAACTGTTGTTCAGATGCTGATTTTCAGTTTATTCAAAAGTAACTCCTTTTGTAGCAGAAAGAGCTTGTTAATAGAACTTTTCTCTAAGAGGTAGATAAGGACCTTAATGACATGGACAACTGCATATGTGAAAATTCTTGAAGTACTCAAAAGATGTTGTGTGGCTGATGAAGGTTAAATGGAAGAAGTAGGGTAGTCACTTCTGTTAGCTTAGTGTATTTCAATATACCTAGATCTTACTGGTGATACAGTTGATCCAGCAAATCTTTTCCTAGAATTATTTGCTTTTAAAATGGTGACAACAGTTAAGAAAATAGCATCTGCTGATAACAGATTCTATTTAGGGCATTATTTAGAAGACAATATTTTCATTTTATTGATGTCTTGGATTCTGAGCCAAAGATCTTCAAAATTATAAGGCTAGGTCAAAAAGCAAAAGATTGTAGCATAATACTAAAATTATGTTTTGGCTTTTGTTTATTGAATCTTTTGGGTTCATGCTTTCAGGCTTTTCATGACTACATAGTGTTAAAAACTGAGTTTGCAACTGCACAACTCCAGGAGCTGAAGTCCCCAGGCTGACATTGATGACAGATTTTATTTGTTGATACTGTCATGTTGCAAATATATCCTGGAGTGGTAGAACTGTATTTCAGCCCTGTAGAAGAGCTTTGCATTACATCTTGTTGTCTGTATGAATGAATCCTCCTGTTTTCCATCTAAGTGATGTTTTCTTTGGAATGTCAGCCTTTTCACTGGACAATACCTTTTCTGATATACTCTAAGTACCTGCACAGATTCCACAAAAATTTTCCTGTTGACTAAGGGGTTTTTTTAATAGCCTGAACCTACCCATTGAAAGTCACTTCCTTTCATGAAGCCCAGCTGTGAACCCCACTGTCCATCTTCCAATTCACTACAAGCTGCTGCATATGATCAGGTTATGTTCCATTAAAGCTAGTTAGAATATTCATGGCCAGGTAATGATAAAAATAAAATATATCTACTCACTTCTTAGGGCCTGCTAGCAGTGAAACAAGAAAAAGAAGTCCAAATGAAAATTGTTCTGGCAAGAGGAGAATCTGTTCTGCAAAATACTTCTCTGGAGGGAGTACCAGTGATTGAAGGCCAATTGCAAAATCTGAAGGACAGCTGGGCTTCTCTTCTGTCTGCTTGTATCCAGTGTAAGAGGTAAAAAGGGAGTGAGGTCAAGAATGATGCTTAGTAACAAAGCACTGTCAAAGCTTTTGAAAAGTAATTTTATTACTTCAGGAGTCAAATTCATGTAAAATGATTGCACATGCCAAACAATCTTAGAAGTTGTGATAGATTCATTTGAAGTAGAAGGAGGGGAGGAAACTCCAAGTGATCTAAGCTTTATTAACACTTATTGTCAATGTACTCATAAAATTGGATTCCATCATCTTGAATATTTTACTTTGTATTGCACTTGATGCTTTGAAACCTTCTCAGAAATGAGATTTTTTTCGTGGACGTTAATGGTTGCTCTGTCAAGATCCTGCCTGCTTTTCCACTTGCTACCATTCCAAAGAACATACTGTGAATTACAGCATCTAACAGTGCTGCTCCTAGTGATAGAATAAAGAAATATAAAGGAAAAAATGGAGATTTCTCTGGTGGAGCATCAGTAGTTGCAAATATTTCAAGTTAAAGAAACAAGGGTAATTAAACATTAGAATGCATCAACTTTTTGATGTAGGTAAAGGGGCAGAAAATTTCTGATTCTGGGTCTTATGCTTTCAGTTGCAATTCATTTACTAAACCTAGAATGTGTCAGCTACATAAATTACAGATCTACTTAATATTCCAGGTTTGGAAAACTTAATTTCTCTTTGTTAGTCAAACAGTACTGCTAGTTAAAACCTGTAGGATTTTAATTGCGTATCTTGTGATGTATCTCTCTCATAAAAATATTCTAGAATATATGTATATGACTATATCTCACTGCTCAAATAGCACGGAACTTTCACTATCACAAAAAATATGTATTTTTAAATTACAGTCAACTTGAAGGAGCTCTCTCCAAATGGACGAGTTACCAGGAAGATGTTAATCAGTTTTCCAGATGGATGGACAAAGTAGAAACAAGTATGAATGCTTCTGAAAGGCAATATGCTGAACTGAGGGAAAAAACAGCTGCCCTCAGCAAAGCAAAGGTGTGTTTGATTTACAACAAACCATCAACAAGTGCATAACACCTTAGAGGCAAAAAAAACAAACTGTCTAACTGCAAGATTAATCCGTGGTCTTGTTTTCATGGTGCCCTTTATATGTTCTCTTTCTGTTTTGTAGCTACTCAATGAAGAGGTGTTGAGTCATAACAGCCTGTTGGAGACTATTGAAGTGAAAGGAAAGGGCATGGCTGAGCACTACATTGCTCAGCTTGAGCTGCAAGACCTTCAGGAGAGGTATAAGTTCCTCAAAGAAAGAACAAAGGTAGAGTTTTTCTTCATAGCACTACTTGTTTAGCTGGCAACAAGGAAAAGATATTTTCATTGATCATTTATTTTACAGTTAAATGAGGATTAAGAGTTTGAGGACAGCTGTAACTTATTGTAACAGAAACCTACTAGGGTGATTAATAAATCTGTCTTCCTGTACTGAGCTTCAGATCTTTCAGAAGGGTTTTAAAAATCAGGAGAACAGTCTGAGGAACTCCATGTCAAAAGGCTCATTGACTTCAGCACAGATATAATTTTACCCAGTGTGACTGAAATGTTGAAAAAATCTTCAGACTTGTGATTTGCATAAGTGTATGGTTTCAATAAATTTTATCAGTCAGTTGTGTGATTCACAAATGGTTGGCAGCTACAGAGATTTTATGAATGAGCATGAACCTTATTAGCAAGTAAACTGACACAAGTGTAATAGGTACTACATTTCCTGATAAATATTGATTTTGTATATCTGGAAAAAATTAGGACATAGATTAGGATCAGGATGGGGTTTAAGGTAAGATATAAGGTAAAAAAGAAATAATAAAAGACCCGGTGATAGAGATAAATCTAGGCAATTACCTCCAGTTAACCCAAGTTCTTCTGTGATAATTAAATAATGACTAACATATGGTCAGACAGCCAACTTTGCTTCAGGATAGCAATGTAGTAAAATTGAATTTTGTTGTCTCAGTGATGCCTTTGTCATGAAGAATGACAAAATTCAAAATTCAGCCAAAATTCAGTTTTTCAAACACATAAGTGATTCAGTCTTTTGTGGACCTCTCTTCCACAACTGCAAAAAATGCCATGCTCAACATTATTCTTTTGAGCTTGAGTGAATAAAATTGCTCAGATTTGCCAGAGAGAAAGATAAGTCCTGGGAAGTGCTGGTAAATATACTATTCCATGGAGATGCCCTAGTCATTACCTTTTTCTCCTACACAAAGCTATACAAGCGACCTGTATTTGCTCAGTTAGAGTAACAGCATGGGAATGAGAAGAAATGGATGGTGGCTCACAGAGGCAAGAGTTCTGTACATATTACCTCACGTAGCAAGAAGCATTACTTCTTTCTCCAGATGACTGGGCTTCTCTGTTCCCAGCTGTTGTGATAGTGTTAAGTATTAATAGTGCAATCAGCCCTGAGAAAGAAATTAAAAACTCAAAGCAAATAGCTGGAAAGTTAAGAATGTTCAAATATTTTACTGATCCTCTGGCCAGGCTGGAAACGTGATAAGATTCCCCAAGGACTTATGGCCCACGTCTGAGCAGACCAAGAGCTGTAATTTCGTAAGCCCCTGTTGAGAGGCAAGAAAACTTGTCTCTCTTTCCCCCTTCCCACTTCTGGGCATGGACAAGCCTTGCAAAAGATGTGATAGGACTCCTGTTTTCCTCCTTTCTCCTGCCAGACAGACCTGTTAGAAATAGAAGGTAAAGCAGATAGTAGATTCATAGGTGTATTTAAGTGTTTGTCTTTTTATGAACCTGCTGCTCTCAAATGAAGCCTGTCTTGTCTCCATCAAAACCTGGTTCCCCATTCCCATCATTTCTTAGAGGATGGGAATTACATGTAGTATATTTTTCTTGCACTTAATAAGACTAATCTTGTGCCAATATATGACACCCTTCCTTCTGTACTCCAGGTATGGTAATATTTTAGTGCTGAGTCTTGCTCACC
This sequence comes from Camarhynchus parvulus, assembly GCF_901933205.1. Classification (NCBI taxonomy): domain Eukaryota; kingdom Metazoa; phylum Chordata; class Aves; order Passeriformes; family Thraupidae; genus Camarhynchus; species Camarhynchus parvulus. The sequence continues at coordinate 54,887,434 of NC_044573.1, forward strand.
CACATACACAGAAGACTTGTAGTCTGTTTCTTACTGTGCTCTGTAGGGACTGCAAATATCTTCAAACCTAAGATAGTGGATACTCCTAACTCCATTTGCAAAAAAAAAAAAGTCATGTAAAATAAAAAAATGCAATTTCTAAGCTCATATGCTTATTAATCACTTCAGCAAAGTTAATTTAAATTGTGGTAAAAACCAAGGAAGTTTTTTTGTTATTAACCACTAAGGTGTTATTTAAAAGTAATCCCAGATCAAAATTCTAAATCTCAGAAGTTACAAACTTATCTTCTGGGATAAGTATTTTTACCTCTACATGCCTCCCTCTTTCCCTGTAATCAATTAAGTAATCTTCAGAATTCAAGTACTCTTGAATTCCTGGAAAGTTCAGCATCAGATACAAACCTTTTCCCTTGATGGATGGCTGGTTTATGTTCTCTTGGTTTGACAATACATTATACATATATATACACACAATACACATATAAATATGTATACATATTTGTAAATATTTTCACATGCAGGAGGCTGTAACAAAAGCTGAAGGACTGCTTACTTTACACCAAGAGTACCAAAGAAATCTGAAGGCCTTTGAAGTATGGCTGGAGAAGGAGCAGGAAAAACTTGACTGTTTATCACATCTTGATGGTGATGCCCAGGAACAGGAAGCAACACTCCGAGATTTACAGGTATGTGATGTGACACCCTCAGGGGAAAAAAAAAATTTAAAAATCAATTCTGTGATGGTATAGTAACAGAATAATATTTATTGCCAGACAAAAATTGTCTTGAGACCAACTTGAAATTGCAATATGTATGAACATTTTGTTGCTCCAAAGGTAAAGGTAGTGGAAATATTGTTGCTCATTTCTGGAAAAAAGGTGTCAGGCCTTGAATGAGATCTCCAGTTGTACTAATCCTTTCTTGAAAGTATTGCATTTGTGTTAGATGTTGGTCTATCTCTTCTTTTTCCTGTGTGTTTCATAAAATATGAAGAGTGTTTTTCACTGGTGTTCTATCTTTTATTGCTCACAGTGCAGGTGCACCTACTTTCAGGCAGTTCCAGGCATGCAAGCTGGCTCCTATAGTGACACGGGAAAACTTCCACTGACTCACTTCAGTGAAAGTGAACAGTGAACCCATAGTGCTTCAGTAATTCCCCAGTTATTATCTTAAGCTGACATAAAATGCTTTAATACCTGTTGTTGAAGGAGCACAAAGTCTGTACTTGAGATATGAAATGTTTATTACCTTATTCAGGATACTGAGAGGGGCTTTGTATGATCAGGGACTCTGCATATATTTTTGCTCATTATAGTTACTCTACAAAACCCATTTTGAAAATCTGGATATGTATCTCAAGTGAAATCTGAGATGAAACACAACTGTGTTTTGTAAAGGTAATTTCCTTGTTATGTTTTCTAATCAGATTGAATCACTTTGTACTTTCTGCTAACAAGCATGAAAATGCCATATATGTCCAGGAGAGGGTATCAAAAATTAGTTTGGAGTGTTGTCTCAAACATATGTAACAATAAATTGGTTGGGTTTTTTTTGGAAGATTGAAGCCTCGGTTTTTAAAGAGATTCAACTTTAGAACCAGTCTTACAGTCTGCTTGCCACATCTGGAAAGTTTTGAATTTATGCTGTGGGGAATGGATTCCATTCATCCCATGCTGGCTCATGCAGCCAATGTTTCAGAGCTGATGAACTTGTCAGGAGAAGAAAGAATTTAATGCATGCTTTGTCAATCATTTTCTGCAGTTCAATTGTCAGTAATAGTGATACTTGGTGTGCTTTGTAAGTGAGCATGCTGTGTTATTAGAGGAAAGACTCTCTCTAATATATGTTTAACCATAGATAACTAAAGAGAATGCCCAGCTGTCTTCAGAGGAACCAAGGGGGTTTTTGCCATGTGTGAATGAAAGCTGTCAATGTAGGTATGTAACTAACTCTGCCTTTACAGGAGCTACAGGTCCACTGTGCAGAGGGACAGGCATTATTGAATGCTGCTGTCCATGCCAGAGAGGAGGTGATTCCCTGGGGAATTCCCCAGATAGAAGACAGAGCCCTGGAATCCTTACGGCAGGATTGGCAAGTTTATCAGCACAGGCTTTCTGAAGCAAGAGGCCAATTAAATGCCACTGTGAGCAAACTGAGGTTAATGGAGAAAAAGTTTCAGAAGGTTAATGACTGGTTAACAAACCTGGAGGAGAAAGTTGTTATCAGGACTGGAAGGAGGTCTGGTAGAGCAACAAAAGAAATGCAGCTTCAACAAATGAAGGTAAAGAATATCGTTAAGGCATTTCTTAAACAAAATAATGTGTGTGGTTTCCTTGTCAATTCCTGATGGCACTGTGAAAATGTGAGCAAGCTTTTCAATTTATTCTGAGTTGTTGACTAAAATTATGGTTCCAAGAGACTTTTGTGCCTTCTAGATTCAGGTTCCTCCCCTTTTACTGGTGGAGGTATGGCTATAACAATGTTGAAATCTTGCAGGGAGATCTGTAATTCATATGCTCTACAGTGTGTGAAGATGTAACTGAGTACAAAGATAGGCAGTGGAATGGAAAAGAATTAATATGGTAACAAGAGTAAAATGTGACCAACTGTGTTATGAAGTCTCCACTGTGATGATGTAGTAATTCTCCTTTAGTCACTGGAATGAAAAGACGTGGTTCTGAATAAACACAGGAAGCAGATCTGAAGCCAGGTTACACTTAACAGTCATCTTCAAAACTTCACGTGAAATCCATAGAAAGACCAGATTGTATTTCTACTATTATTATCAAGGGGGAAAAAAATTTGCAAGTATTGTATCTGTAATGAAGTGCAGTCCATATGGGATGAAAATCATTCCAGCATATTTGCTACAATAACTTTCATCAGATTCTGGTTTATTTTCCAGTTGTAAGTGAATGTTTACAACCGTGTATTTGTTTTCCTTTTCAATAATTCCTGACTTAGCTGCAATCAAATACCTGATAATTTAAGATGTTTGAATCAGTCATATAAGTTTGATAATTTCTTTCTCATAGAAGTGGCATGAAGACATTACAGTATACAAAGATGATGTAGAGGAGGTTGGAGTATTGGCTCAGCAAATACTAGAGGAAAATCTCACTGCAAGTAGAATGGGAAGTCAGGCTACACAGCTTACATCTCGCTACCAAACTCTTCTTCTTCATGTCTTGGTAAGTAATGAAAACTAATTGTAATATTATAAATTTCCAGTTAAGAAGCAAAAATGGGCTTTTGTAATTAGACTTTATCAGAGTCTATTCATTGCTGTAGACTCAATAGCACAACATTCACATATATATTCATATATATATATATATACATATAGGTTTCATTGGATTAAATGTATTACAGAAACATAATCAGGATAATGAAGCAGAATGCCTTGTCACTATCTTTTTTGATAGTTTCAGGGGACAAATTTAGAATAATGTATGCTTGAATGCTAACTGACCTACAGAGAAATGTTTTCAGGCTGCCACTGATACACATTAGTATGTGGAAAATTTGATTTGGTAAGGTGAAGTCTTGAGGTTAATTTAAGTAGTAATTGCCTCATAGTACTGTAATGGAAAGTCACAATTCAAAGTTCAAAATGTAAGTACATTTTCAGTGTTTAGTATTAGTTCAGTTTTAACATTGGTGATTGACATATGTGCACCCTGACAAGAGACCTGTAATAATTATTCACTACTTATGAAATAACTCAAAGCCTATATGTTTTATCTTTGTATAATAGATTTTATTAATAAATAGCAATTTGTTGTTATCTTAAACCAATACCAATGATAAACATCTGAGTGGTCCTTGTTTCTACCCCTTACCCTCTGTATTTGTTTGAAGGAGCAAGTAAAGTTTCTGGAAGAAGAAATACGCTGCATGGAGGAGTCAGAATTGTCTTTTAGTGCTTACACAAATTGGTATGGAGCCACTAACAAAAACTTCAAGAATGTGATCACCAAATTTGACGTGGTTGATAAAACAGTAATGGAGAAAAAAGTGCAGAAACTAGAGGTACAGCTTTCTTAAATGCAATTTTTGTTTCTGTTCACAAACAAGAGGCTGTCTTTTAACATACATCTTAACAGCTGGTCAAAATTCTGGCTTTACCTTCCCAGAGGAGGTAAGACCACACAGTACAAAACTTTGTTATCACATCTTATTAGATCATAGTTTGGCTATTGAAGTTACAAGTAGTCCTAAATAATATGGCAAATAATCCTAAATAATATAGTCCTAAATACTAGTTCTATCCTTCCATAAGGCATGCTTCTATCTGTTTTATGTTAGGTTAAAACTTAAAATAAATTCCTATATCCCCAATTCCCTGCAAGTATACTTTCTTTGTGTATTTTCTATGCCCTGTGGCAAGAAGTGCTTCCTATTTCTCTTCATTGAAACACTCATATTTCGTCCTGAAAGTTGTAGATGAGCTTTTCATATGTCCCGCAGCTTAAGCAGCTTAAATGTAATATGCTAAGGGAAAGCTTTCATCTGTTCCAGAATTTGGAGCAGAGATCCTCTCCTGAGAGCCCTCAGCTCTAAGTTCACAAGCCCAGTGCAGGGCAGAAGTATTTGCTTTATCTCCTTCCTTCTAGCTTGACACATCTTAACTCCAGGCAATTTTGTACTGAAAAGTCCACTCATCTTCCCTAGCAATTCTTTCTGTGTCTGTAGCAAAGTTTAAAAAAGGCAAGTTTTCATACATTTTCTGTTAATCAAGGTTTCCTTCACAGGTGCTATTGAGTGATATGGACATAGGCCACAGTTTACTGAAATCAGCCCGCGAGAAGGGGGAGCGAGCTATAAAATTCATGGAAGAAAACGAAGTTGACCAGTTAAGAAAAGAAATTGGAGATCACGTGGAACAGCTTGAAGAGCTGGCTGGCTCCATCAGAAAAGAGCACATGACTTCAGATAAGTGTCTTCAGCTGGTAAAGGAGTTCTCAGACAAGTATAAGGCCCAAACTCAGTGGGTCATGGAGTACCAAGCCATCTTACATGCTCCTGTGGAGCCAAAGAGTGAACTCTATGAGAAGAAGGCACAATTGTCCAAATACAAGGTAAAAAGGGGTTATCTCATAATACTACTGAATTTATTTTAATCTAGTGATTCTCAGTAAATCCTCTGATCAGGTATCCAAGCTTCTTCAATAGGTACATGAGATGTTTCTGATCTGGATGTCCCAATCAGCATCAATGAAAACATGCATGATACCTGCCTCTACAAACGAGACTAAGTCCCTGGATTTGAAATGTGAATGTCCTAAAAAGGCTTCCATAGCTGAAAGTTCCTGTAATGGAGCAAAATTCTTTTATGAGTACACATATGAGTAATTGCATTGATGTCAACAGAGGTGATTGCAGTTGAAGTAAATATAGAAATCAGTTGGTCTTTCTTGACTTCAGACATTGTCACTGTTTACATTGACTTAATCAACTTTCTGGTTAAAGCTGGATGTCCCAGCTCAACTGATATCCCAGACATTCAGCTGCTATAACCTCCCAAGTTTTTGTCAGGATTTTAATGAAGTGTTTGGGTTATTCTCCAGTCACAAAAATGAATAAAAAATGTGCTGACAAACCCCATTTCTTCTTCTAATGATGTTTTCATAAAATACTTCAGGATTACAGATGTTTCATGAAATGTGTACTGCGCCCAGCTGAGGTGGATTTAACTCTACTCACAGCAGCCCACGTAGTGCTGTGCTTTACATTTGCAGCTGAAAAAGTGTTGCCAACAAACCAATGTTTTGGTCATTGCTGAGCAGTACCTACATTGCTTCAAGGCTTTCTTGCTAAAGCTGCCCAGTGCCCCTTGCCAGCTTCCCTGCTCAAAGTACTCTCTAAAGTACAGTGCTAGGCACTCATCACATCCCATCTCATTAAGGGGATGGCTTTGGTGATATTTTCCCACCGATTTTCATAATTTGTTCCTCTGAACAAATGTTATCCATAGAACTGTCCACTTCATTCAGATGAACTCCCTTTGCTTCACCAGCTCAAGACTGTCAGCCATGCTACTAACCACTCTCAAAAGGACCTGTTGGTTTTACATATGTGCACAGTTGTTGTCTCAGGGCACGGCTGAGAAACAGAATCCTGTATTGGTAAACAAAGTTCTGCCTGTCTGGAAAGGATGGTATAAACCATGGTAGAAGGCTGTGCATCAGATCAAAGGGAAATTAGTGATATACATCTCCAGTGATCAGTAGATATGTTTTAATTCTTGCTTGCATTGTAGTCCATACAACAGACTGTTCTGTCTCATGAGCCCTCAATAAAGTCAGTGATTGAAAAGGGAGAGGCACTTTGTGATCTGGTGAATGATGTGACTCTAAAGAACAACACTCAAGACCTTCAGAGCAGTTACCAGGAACTCTGCAGGAAAACCAAGGTAAAAAGGAAGAAACGTCAGGATTTTTCCAATTTGCTATATTTTTACCTCTCTTTAAGATATTAACTATTTATTTCATGTTGTCATGTCTGTACAAAGAACCAGCTACCCTTAACTACACTTGGTGCTTTGTTGGGTTTTTTTGGTTTTCGTTTGGAGGGGGGGCAGAAGTGACAGGCAAATTTTGAATATGGAAAAAACTACATAAATAAATCTAACCAGTGAAATGAATTGAGTGTAGCAGGTGAAGTCTTTGTGTTTTGTAACACTAAGGAGGTATGTATTGGTGACTAGTGTGTGTTATTGTTACTACTTCTAAAAGCCTTTATTAGAATTCTAAGTACATTATTTCTTGAAGGGACAGATCCCTTTAGATTATACTCTCTTGTTTCTGCTTGATCTCCACAAACACTGTTTAGTTTAGTTGTTGAATAAAAGGCGCTGGAGAAAACAAACTGCAAGACGGATATAATTCAATTCAGCAAGGGCATTATTAATTAACACTGATTCATTAGTCCATATGTATGTTGTACTTTGAAAGGTCTAATGCTTCTAAATACATCCTAGAGTATGATTATTCCTAAAGCTTTTAATAGCTTATTCTCCTAACAAGGATAAGCTCTGCAAACCATGTTAGTACTTATGTTTGCCCTAGGCACCTTTAATTGCCAATCCGGACACCAATAGGAGATGATTTTATTTTTTTCAAGGTTGATTTTTAGTTTAAAGACGCACCTCTGATCTGTATCAAAAAGGTGATGCCCATTGCATTAGATAGAATGTTGGGGACTGAAATTTAGAAAAACTTCCTGAAAAGAATAAATCCTTTTTAACTCAGTGTGTACATTCTTAATTTGCCTACCACAGGCATGGGCAGTATGTACATGCAAAGGCTGTAAGCAGCAGCCATGGCATCTGGCAGGTCAAGTGCAGTCTTTCCAGGAGTGTATAATAACTAGTAAGTGAACTTAATGTCAAGTTGATTGTGTTCATTTCTCAAGTGTTTCCCTCAGTCTTCAAAGTATGATATTTCATCTGGAATGAAAATACTGCTGGGTACCACAGAAGTAATTATTCACAGAAATGTATTCACAGAATAAATGTGCATTTTGATTTCTTCTTTTACAGTCTATTCATATGAGCTTTCCTCACAGGAATATAAATTTAGATGATAATTCTTACTATGTTTTCAAGTTCTTGGTGGGTTTTGGCTTGTTTGGGTTTTTTTTAACTTTTGTAAAATCAAATCTTGTAAAAACTCTTGTACCTGAAAAATTAATTTCAGTAATTGTGGATCTGCAGGCATGTGTTGAAACCTTAGAGGTGAGAGTAAAAGAACATGAGGACTACAATAGTGATTTGCAAGAAGGAGAAAAATGGTTATTACATATGTCCAGCAGATTGGCCAGCCCTGACCTCATGGAAAGCAACAATCTTGAAATAATCACTCAGCAACTAGCTAACCAAAAGGTGGGTTTGCTAGTGATCTTCCTTTGTAAAATAGAATTTTTCTTCTTTGCTTCTCTGCCTCTGCTCCAGATCTCTAATTATTTGTCATTCCCCTATTTTATTTCTCTTGCTGCTAACTGTGTAAATAAGCATCAGTGTCATTAATGCAGTTAACAATTCTGGCTTGCTGTTAGCATCCTTTCTTGGATGAAACTGTATTTACATAAAGAGCTTTGTTGTACTCTGATCTGAATTCTGTGTCAGATTTTCCCTGAGAATTCCCAGAAAATGAACCACGAAAACTGGATTTTGGTTAGTTTACTCCTGAAGTATTTTTTGTTTTAGCACTTCTAAGGTTGAAAAAAAAATACATTGAAAATTTTCTTGGTATGGATCTGCTAAAAAAAACTTTAGAAATGTAATCACCACATTGGATGTGGTTGATAAAACAGCAGTGGAGAAGAAAGTGCAGAAACTGGAGGTACCTCTATTAGGTTGTTCTAATTCTAGGTTCTTCTATTAGGTTGTAGCTTTTAGTCAAGGTGGTGTTGAGGTTGTTGTTAGTGAAAATCATTTAATACCTTGATAGCCAGTGCTTTCTGGGAGATAAAAGGGAACAAAATCCAACCTACCACTACCTGAAACTGAGATTCCAATGGCAAATATTGAAGTCTTTAAATTATTTGTGGTTGGTGTGCTATTCTTTAACTAACCTCCTTAGATAAAAAATTGGCTACACCAAAGTCAATGGAAAGAACTGTCCACTGTGAAAGAGCTTGTGGAATGAGGTATGATTCAGCATGAGATTTAATTTGCATTACTAGACACGAGAGGAGCTGGAGAAGCCTTGAAGAGCATGCAACAAATGAAGATTACGCATAGTCTTGGGGTCTGAGCAGACAGTGTGTACACATTATGACAGTGCTACTGCAGTTTCTGTGGGGTATCTGTGTAAAGACTTTTGTCAATGACTTTACAATGAACATGGAATCCAACAGCTTGACTATGACAACACGTCTGAATATTTTTTTCCAAATCTGAAGATGAAAGTGTTTAAAGGAGGGAGAAAAAATGTTCTGTGCCACAGCAAGCATATTTCTTCAAAAGTATTTTATCTGTTTCTTAGGCTATCATGGAAGAAATTGCAGGGTTTGAAGATCGTTTGAACAACCTTAAGAGTAAAGGTGATTACCTGATCAGCCAGTGCGCAGAACATCTTCAAGCAAAATTTAAGCAAAATATACAAAGCCATCTTCAGGGAACAAGGGACAGCTATTCTGCCATATGTAGCACAGCCCAAAGAGTAAGTCTTGTTTCAAAGAATTTTTTTTTATGCCATTTAAAAATAAAGAGTATTTTTATTTCTATGAGTTATTTCTTTAAATGGTATAAAACTCTTCCTACTGTTTCCATTTCAATTGAGCCTACAGGTTACTGAGCACTTCATCATTCCTGTGCTACAGCTGAATTCCTTGTGATCCAAATGTTGTCTTGCAACCAGCAAAAGTAGTGGCTTGTCAGTTCTAATTCTTGCTACATGCTCACTACCTTCATGGTACGCTAGCCTCTGAGCAGCTGCAGCAGAAAAAAACAGACCTTTTTCTGTTTCAAAAACTAGGGAGCAAATTGCAGTCTTAGTGTTGATAGTTTGCATACATACATAAACAGGTCTCAAGTATGTGCTAGGAAATACTGTCTCTCTCATTAAAACCAGAATAAGAAGGGACAGCTGGGTCATTCTGTTAAACCAATTAGGAGATCAAGCCAGCAGTCAAAAAATGCCCAAACAAAACCCAAAAAAACCCTAAACAAAAGAACCCAAAAACAAACTAAAAATAATCTTATACAAAATCAATACAAAAGTGTTGGATGCAGGAAAAAGAGAGCATGTTCTTCGTTTGCATCTCTATTTTTTCTTTTCAGAATCTATGCATTAAATATTGTGCATCTTCTTCACATGTTATCAGGGTGCAGTGAGAGTTTAAGGAGCTTTCAGCCCTTGGAACTTTTATGTACAAGGGCTAAAATAATCAACAACTTGATGATTCTATTTTATCGGCAGTTTTCAAGGTAGGAGAAGAGAGACAATGTGATATTTGAAAATGTGCTAAACTTACAAAATGTTTTGTTTAGGTGTACCAGACTCTGGAACATGAGCTCCAGAAGCATGTTAATCATCAGGATACTCTTCAACAGTGCCAGACTTGGCTGTCTACAGTGCAGTCAGAGCTAAAGCCTACAACATGGACAGCATTCAGCCTGGCAGATGCAGTTAAACAGGTAAAAGTTTGGCACTTGAAAAAGCTCAGTTATTCTTAACAAGGTGAGTTCAGATAAGAGATGTAAATGTCTAGAAATTAGGTATTTTCTTGCCTTCTCAGAAAGCTGTGTAGCCTCAATGTTCATTCCCAACCCCAGAAGGAATACCTGGAATGCAAAATATCTGTAGGTGAAAAATCAAAGAGGGCTTTTACTAGCTGTGCTTAATGCTTAGAAACATGTTGCCTGAAAAATGTTGGCTAGTTAGATAAATCAGATACTCCATGGATGTGTTTAGCAGAGGGGTTTTGTCTTTCTGCTTGTCCAATTGCCCATATCTATTATGTTCCTCATGAGACCTTTTCAGACTACCATGGACACAGAGTCAATTATCAAGCAATTAAAACAATTTTTCAATCTAAGAGCATAGAACTGCCTGTAGCCTTCATTGACTATTAAGAATTCTTTCATTTATTCTTATTATTCTCTAGTGACAGTGTGTTTTACATTGGACTTGTAGCTTGGTTTTAAATTAAACTGGTATGGTGCTAAAAATGCTGGAATTCAGAGCTGTCTCATCTATCGTCTCTCTTAATAGAGATCTTGAAATACTAGAGATGGCAGACCTGCAAGGGGAGGAGAAGCAGGGTGTGTGTGACACAGTGAGACCAGCACCTAAGTGCCACTAAGCTGAATTTCTCATCATCTGTCAGACATCGGAAAATTTTTTAGCTGTAGGAACAGGAAATTGTTGATAGTCCCATAAAGCTCTGGTTCCCATTCATATTGGGAAAGTCTGTCACCTTGTTGAGACTGTGTGTTTCTAAGAAACAAGCTGGCTAATTCATATGTCTCTAAGTGCTTTGGTAATTAGATAATAATCACGTTTTTAAGGATTATTCCTTTCCATAATTACAATGTAGCAACATTACCTAAAAAAAGAATGTATTTCTACATTTAATTTTATGTAAAAATAAGAAGGCAGAGCAAAAAAAACTAAAATGATTGCAATAAAACAAGATATTATTTCCACAGTCTCAGAGTTTACTTTTGAGTTGTCTTCCCTCAGGTTAAACATTTCCGGGCTCTGCAGGAGCAGGCCAATACATACTTGGATCTCCTGTGCTCCATGTGTGATCTGTCAGATGCCACAGTGAAGAGTACAGCAGCAGACATTCAGCAAACAAAACAAACGGTACAAGATAACCACAACAACCCACTTCTAATCCTATTTAGAGCTTTAACTGCCTTGATCTGTTCCCTTTTAAAAAGGTCACATTGGGTAATGGTTTAAAGAAATGTCCTCTTACTTTCATCTGAAATATTTCTTTAGAGATAGTTAAATAGTTTTCTCTTTCTGCTTCTTTTTTTTTTTTTAATTATTAAATCCATACATTACCATCCTGGTACTAATAAAAAGACACACAACTAAGGTTGCTAAAGGCACTTACACAGTGTTACAAGATGTTGGTCTAAAGCTACAGAAATAACATTCTGTGGAAGAAAACTGTATTCAAGTTATGTTTTCAAAAAACAATTCAGTCTAATCTTCCCTGTATTTTATTACGTCTGAGACATATTTTATTGTCACTATTTATTCAACAATAGACTGATGTTCATATTGGCCTATATGAATACATTACTAATATAATAATCATCATAACAATAGAAAATATGATGGCTTAGTTAATGAATCAAAGTGCATCTATTTCAGAATATTAATTTATAGAAGTTCTGCTCAATTTCAAGTTTTAAAGTCACTTAATGCTTAGGTTTAAAATAGAACTATAAACTTAAGTTCTTGGAAAAGAAGTATTATGAGCATTCCTCTTCTTGTAAACATGAAAAATTTAGTCTCTCTTACACAGACACACAACCAAAGTTTTTAAACTACTTCTAACAAGAGTAAAAATCTAATACAGTAACAGCATTCCATACCACAGAAGGGAATTGTACACATCCAAATGACCCATAAAAATATGGCAGTCCAAGAAGTGAATAGCTGAAAATCATCCCAATCACAGGAGTAAGGCACTCTTTTGACATACAAAGCAGTGAAACGTTGCTAAGAAATCACAGATGGCATAGTGCCGAGATATGCTAAGCTGGTTGAGTGTCTAAATCTTAAAGGCACCCGACTGCTGTATTTAGAGCAAAAGCAGCTGTGTCACTATTGGTGTAAGAGGATTGATGGCTCAGGTCTGGTAAGCATTCTTGTTATTGGCATTTTAGAAGAGGCATATATATAAAATAACTGGGCTAAGCATATTAAATTGAACTGTTTAGTTGAAACTTTTATGTAGGGTGCGTTCTAGCAATAGTCTTGGCATGCAGCAGACTAAATTATACAAATAATTTAAGCTTTAACAGAGGACAAAGAACATTGAAATACAAACACTTATAAACTTACTTGCTTCTCACAAGGGTGAATGATAGTTAATTTCTTTTTTGTTGTTGTTTCCACCTATATTTCCTTTGATAGGTGCAATTTTTGTGACTTTTGAAGGTTAAGACTGTTATTGTAGATAATGTTAGCCCCTTCAGAATCTGGTGCAGAAATTGCTTTAGTACAGTATTGTGTTCAAAGGAAGAATGATGTTCATCCTCCATTCTCCAAAAATAGATGAATTAAAGCATTCCTACTCCTTTTCATTTCTTTTCTTCTAGATTGAGCAACAGATAATGCACTCACAGTATTTGTCTCAAGGTTGGGAAGAGATCAAACAGTTGAAGGCTGAGCTCTGGATATATTTCCAGGATGTGGATCAACAGCTACAGAATTTAAAAAGGAGACGGGCAGAGTTGGAGCTAAATATTGCCCAGAATATGGTACTCCAGGTTAAGGTAAGGAGACTTTGGGTTAAGAACAGAAGGTAAGGAAGAAGTTCATTCTGTGGCTGGTATTATTTTATGATTTATATTATATGCACATACTGCATACAGTGGCTAATAAGCTCTCAGTAAGAGTAGAGAAGATAGAGGAAAGAGTGTTTCCTTGTTGATGCTGCAGGATGATTCAGAGAGCAGAAAATTGTACTGTAGTATTTTTCTGGCTTTCTATTCTTTATTTTTTTAATAATGGACAGCATTTAGTCTACTCTAATTTGCCTTCACTTTTAGAGTAGACTAAATGCTGATCACTGTGGACCTAAAGATAAGATTTACAAATTGTGCTTGCTAAATTCTTTGATTTCTATACTTCTAAATAGTTTAGAAGTATTTCAAAAGTAGTCAGTGAAACAGCTTGATGTTGCTGATCTCTAAGAAGAGGTACAAAGAAACACAATTTAATTAATGAGACATACCTTCATATCTTCTCTCATTCATTCCAGAACAGAGACATTTTATGACCATTCTGTACACACCAATAACTTAACCATACATACCAATAACTTAACAAAATTTCTTTAATAAATTAATAAATTTGTGGGTTTTTAATTTTTGGTTTAGACTTTGCTTGTATTCTTTTTCTGATGTGCCAAGAGTTAGGTGAAAAATAAACAGCACTTCCTCTCCGTTTCTGTTCTACTCACACTTTGGAGCAAAGTCAAACCCTTTGAAGATGCCTCAGCAGAATCTGGACTGAAAGCTGTTATACCAGCTATCATTAGAGTCCGGGAAGAAGAAGGAGTCTCTATTTCTTCACTCTTTCAGTCAGTAACTTTGGATTATAATAAAAGGGAGACATCCACTGTACTGTTAGATATGGCACAAGGTGTTTTTTTTGTAATCATTTCCCCTAGTAAAGGAAGATGCCTAGCTCCATTTGAAGCCATCATGAGGAGGAATGAGGCAGACCTGGAGATGGGTGTGCTTGTTTAGTTATAGTTACTGGAACTAGAATGTAGAAAAATATTATATTTACCTTAGTGTGTAAGGGCTGAAAAATATTTGGTTAGTTTTAGTTGTCAGTATATTGTGTATTCTTCTTTTTGGGGTCTCTCTGACTTCTTATTTGGTAGGATGTGTATGCAGATGAACTCCTTCAGTTACTAGTTATTAATCATACCTAGGTAATCCATGGTTTTGTTTCAATAGTGACAGTGGTAATGGTTGCTGTTACAGAAGTAGGAGCAATACAGAGTACGGATATGGAGTCTCACTGACTCATGGACTCTGCTTCCTATTTTTAGTCTCTAATGAAAAAGGAAAAAAAATAAGCTAGTAATAGTGCTGGTAAAATGAATTATTCTTGTGAGATTCAAGATTACCTTGCATGTTTTAGTGTATGGCAGGAGCTGTGCTAGTCCAGAAGCCTGGACAACAGGATGTGACTCGATCACGAGTTCTGTTTTTATCACTGGCACTTGGAAACTCCTCTGGCTTGCTTTAGCATCTATTACCAACTTGTCTTCACGTGAGAAGATGGGGAGGAGGGTTTGAAGAGGAGTGAAAGCACTTCTTCCAATTTACATCTGCAGAGCATTTTCCTGGGCAGATAATTAGTTCATACATATGTAATTTATTTATTTCAGAGCTTTTATTTAAGTTCCATTTTATAATTTTGAATGCATGTTATTATATTGGGTTTTACTTGTATCTTTTTCAGGAATTCAGTCAGAAGTTGCAGTCTAAGCAGTCAGCTCTCACCTCTGTGACTGAGAAGATGAACAAACTAACCCAAGGACAGGAATCACCTGAACACAAGGAAATAGGAGAACTGAGCAACCAGTGGCTGGACCTCTGCCTTCAGGCACATAATTTGCTCATGCAGAGGGAGGAGGATCTGCAGAGGACAAGGGATTACCACGATCGCATGAATGTCGTTGAAGTTTTCCTGGAAAAGCTCACAAAAGAGTGGGACAACCTGGCTAGGTAAAAAAGCAAACTGTGCATATGTGCTGAAAGAGGAGTTTGCAGAGTGTCTCTAAGTGGGAACCGCTAAAAATCCCTTTTTGCATACTTAATTAAAAGCACACCTCCCTTATTAAGTATCAGGCAATTAATCCTTTCTGTTAAAATGGATAGAGTTTGACAGGTCAGAGCTTCAGTGTTTGTCTTTAAGGCAAGCAGTGATTGATCCTGTCTCAGGGTATAGCATTTCCTGATATTTCAAGAATGCTGACTATTTCATTTAAACTCTTTCATTTGAGGTGGTCCATGAATTCATGGTTCATTCACTGGTTCATTTGCATTGCGATACTGTTATATCAATTAGACTATTATATTAAATACTAAATATAGTAGTTACTATTATCTTAGTAACTACTCCTAAATATTTGCAGCTGCTTTGCATAGGATAAGCACACCAGCTGTGAGTAAAATTGTGAGTGTATTGCTGCTCCTGTCACTGCCATGGAACACGATTCACTTCAACCTCAATACTTGCTGTTGTTCATATGTGCAATATAATCAGTATGGTCTGTATTCATGTACATGTGTATGGTCAGCCTGATGACTATTCAGCAGATGAAAGGGAAACTAATAAATTTGTGAAGTTTTTAAATTAATGTTCAAGGCTGCTACCGTCAAGTGAATCTGAAAACGTAGGTCTTTATATCATATTGATTTCAGTATGCAGTGGGCTTATAATCAATCCCGACCTCTTTTAAAAGCCTGTGCTGAAATAGGGTCTAATAACTCATTTTTGTCCTGTCCTTTTTGATAACAGATCTGATGCTGAAAGTACAAATGTGCACCTTGAAGCTTTACAAAAACTGGCAATTGCACTACAGGAAAGGAGATTTGCTCTGGAAGATTTGAAAGATCAGAAGCAGAAGATGATAGAACACTTGAATCTTGATGACAAAGAATTAGTAAAGGAGCAATTCAGTCATTTTGAACAACGCTGGACTCAGCTGGAGGACCTTGTCAAACGGAAAATTCAAGTTTCTGTTTCAACCTTGGAAGAGCTCAACTTGGTGCATTCCAGATTTCAGGAACTAATGGAATGGGCGGAGGAACAGCAACCTAGTGTCTCAGAGGCTCTTAAACAGAGCCCTCCTCCAGATATGGCTCAGAGTCTTCTCATGGATCATCTTACCATTTGCAGTGAGCTTGAAGCCAAACAGCTTGTTCTGAAGATGCTTGTGAAGGATGCTGACCGGGTGATGACCAACCTAGGGCTCAATGAAAGGCAAGAACTGCAGAAAACAGTGTCTGATGCACAGCACCACGTGGCTTGTCTCAGCGATCTGGTTGGCCAGCGGAGAAAACACCTGAATAAAGCACTGTCTGAAAAGACACAGTTTCTCATGGCAGTCTTTGAGGCTACAAACCAAATTCACCAGCATGAGAAGAAGGTGATGTTTCCAGAACATATTTGTCTTTTGCCAGAAGATGTGAATAAACAGATCAGGACGTGTAAGAATACCCAGGCTAATCTGAAGGCCTATCAAAATGAGGTCACAGGGTTGTGGGCTCAAGGAAGGGATTTAATGAAAGAAGCAACAAATCAAGAGAAGAGTGAGGTGTTAGGTAAACTGCAAGAACTACAGAATGTGTATGACACTGTTTTACAAAAGTGTAACCAGAGATTGTTAGAACTGGAGAAAAATATTGTTTCCAGGAAATATTTCAAAGAAGATTTGGATAAAGTTTGCCATTGGCTAAAACAAGCTGATATTATCACATTCCCAGAAGTCAATGTAATGAATTCTAACACTGAGTTATACAGCCAGCTGGCAAAATATCAACAGATTCTTGAGCAATCTCCAGAATATGAAAATCTGCTACTTGCACTGCAAAGAGATGGCCAAGAAGTCCTACCATCACTCAATGAAGTGGATCATTCTTATCTAGATGAAAAACTTAACAGTCTCCCTCAGCAATTCAATATTGTCACTGCTCTGGCAAAAGAAAAATTATATAAGGTTCAGGAAGCAATTTATGCCAGAAAAGAGTATGCCTCTTTGATTGAGTTGACGAGTAAGGCTCTGACCGAGCTGGAAGACCAGTTTATTAACATGGACAAAGCTCCAGCTGCAGTTTCAGCCAAAGAAGCTGTGTCACTCCAGCAAGCCTACAGAGATCTCTTAGATGAAGCCACAAGCCTTGCTGCAGCAGTGGATGAACTGAACCAGAAGAAGGAGGCTTTTCGAAGCACTGGCCAGCCCTGGCAGCCAGATGAGATGTTAAAACTTGCCACGCTGTATCACAAGTTGAAAAGGCAAATAGAACAGAAAATCAACCTGTTGGATGACACAATAGAAGCATGCCAGGAGCATGAGAAGATGTGTATGCAGTTTGAGGCACAGCTAGAGACAGTGAAAAAGGAGCAGGTTAAGGTGAATGAAGAAACTCTCCCAATAGAAGAAAAGTTGAAAATATACCATTCTCTGGTGGGCAGCTTGCAAGACTCAGGAAGTCTTCTGAAGCGAATAACTGAACATCTAGAAGCCCTTTCTTCTCAGGTTGACTCGTCTGCTTATGAAACTACAAATCACCAAGTTAAGGCTTGGCAAGAGAAGCTGAAGTCTTTGCATTCTGCCATTGTTGACACAGTGATGGAGTGTGAGAACAGACTTGTGCAGAGCATTGACTTCAAGACAGAAATCTGTCATTCACTAGAATGGTTGAGGTGGGTGAAAACAGAACTTAATGGAACATTAAGTTTGGACCTCAAACTGCAAAACATCCAAGAAGAAATCCGAAAGGTTCAGATACATCAGGAAGAAGTGCAGTCAAGCCTCAGAATAATGAATGCCCTGAGCAATAAAGAGAAAGAGCGCTACATGAAAGCAAAGGAGCTGATACCTGCTGACCTAGAAAACACTCTTGCTGAGCTGGCAGAACTGGATGGTGAAGTTCAAGAAGCTATACACATGAGACAGGTTAGTGCACCCAAAGCATCATTAGTTTCGTGGTCACAAAGCTGAAAAAGATGGTTCTATGGCTTGATCATTACAAAAAGCTCATTTTAGTAATCCTACTGTCTTGGTTTTTGAAATTATACAGGCTACTGTGATTTTGTGTTTGTGACTTTCCCTTTTATTTCAGGCTACATTGAATAAAGCATATAGCCTCTGCCAAAGGTACTACCAAGTGATGCAGATAGCAAATGACTGGCTGGAAGATGCTCAAGAATTTCTTCACTTAGCAAGAAATGGTCTAGATGTTGAGAACTCTGAGGAGAATCTAAGGAACCATGTTGAATTTTTCAGCACAGAAAGTCAGTTTAATGATCATTTGAAAGTGTTACAAGGCCTTGTGTCTGAGATAGAGCCCTTTTTACAAGCCACAGCAAGTGAACAGCTGATGCAGAATGTAGCTGCATTGGAGGAAAAGGCCAAAGGGACAGAGCAAGAAGCCAAAACCCAGCAAGAGCAGTTACAAAGGTATCTTCTTATTTTTTATTTTATTTTTCCTTTTCTACTTCATTTTAAGATCACCTTGTTGGTAATGAAAGAAGGAATCAGAACATTAATTAAAGTCTTTCAATATTTGTGCTACTTTTGAGAGAAGTGGATGTTGGGGATTCAGAGCTTTTAGATTCTGTTTTCTTTTCTGCCCTTGACTGACTAGTTGTGTGATCTTAAAGGAGCTCTGGTAGAATTATATTAAGCTTGGAACAGCACAGAGAAGAGTAGGGAATAATTGTTCTATATTTCACCTGACAGAAGACATATGCAGAACAAATGAAATTAAAGCAGAGATTTTGAACTAAAAGGAAATACCTTTTTTAAAAGCATAATGATGTTTCTTATTATTCCTGAATGTTCTGAATCCCATAAATTTGGTTAGGATTAAACCACAACAGAGGCAGTCTCTGAGGAAAAGTCAAATGAGGGCTATTAAATGCTCAGCTGTGTTTTCTGTAAGGCATAGCTGAAAATCAGGAGCATATGCTTCTATGTATGCTGTTTCCCAATAATCTTTTTCTTGGACAGTACTGTGTAACAGCAAAACTAAGCAGTTGCATTAGAAACTAGGTGCATTAATATTTCTGATTTTCAAATGTTTTTATATAGCATTAAGTTGTTCTTTCTGGAACTGTATTGGTTTAAGGTGTGCTTCTGAGTGGCAGGAGTACCAGACATCAAGGCAGAAGGTGATTGAAGTGATGAATGACGCTGAGAAAAAATTATCTGAATTTTCAGTAGCTAAAGCTGCTTCTTCTCCTGAAGCAGAAGAGAAGTTGCTAACACATAAGGTAAGGTACTTATAATTGCATGAAATCCTCTTTCAAGTGAAAATGAATGTCTAATATGTAGGTCTCTACCTGAGGTAACATGAATTTGAGTTTTTAGATCTTTACCTGTAGAGCTTATTGGTGTCATAACATACCAAGACATGTTTAGTGCTGCGCAAAACACACATTTGATTTGTGGAGTGACTGAGGCAGATATCTTTAATCGCTTTTCAGCTTGTTGAAAAGTGCCTATGACTGTAGAGAAGTGCAAAGAGTCAGGAGGTTCCTAAAAGCCGTGGGTCTGTAAGCCCCAAAATTACATACCCTTCAAGAAATTCAGATCAATAGAAACATCCATCTACTTTTGATCATGGAACAGGATAGGAAGAGTTTACTAGGCCATGAAGAGTTGGAGTTTAATATTAAATCTTGTTTAGTCTAAAAGCAAGAAATATAGCTTAAAAAAACCTTACTTTCTCATGCTTCAGGTACTACTCAGTTGCCTTAATATAGACAGTCAGTGACACTTCATGCATGCTGCTAGCTGTGTCTTGTGAAACCAAGAATCTCCCCTACGAGTAATGTCATGTCTGCCAGATTCATGAGAGTGTCCTCAAATCCTTGGGCATTTAAAAAGTTTTAAAGATTAGCAGGACATAAATGTACACTTAAACACCTGAATTGCTTCTTCCATTTTTAGACTGTTTAGAAGTCAGTCCTTGCTATGAGAAGGACACTGAATGCTTATTTTCATCCCTTTTGAGGGGCTATCAAGGAAGAGAAAAACTGATTACGCCAGATTTCTGCTACTTCCAGAAGTTTGCATTTTGGACCAAGCAGCTATAGCTAATATATTGCCTATGAGAAATAAAGTGAGACCTAGCCACCTCACTTGAAATGCAATACCTCCTCTTCATCTGCAGTGGATGGGGGTGGTTCACCTTATGTTGAATACTGATGAGTTGGCTTGTGGAAAAGGAAAACAGCGTCTGTTTTTACTTTTTCAGACTCTTGTGTCCATAGTGAATTCTTTCCATGAGAGCATCACAGCCCTAGAAGAAAAGGCATCACAGCTGGAAAAAATCAGCAATGATGCCAGTAAGGCATCTATAAGTAGATCCATGACAACGGTTTGGCAGCGCTGGACACGGCTCCGGAATGTAGCCCAGGAACAAGAGAAAATTTTGGAAGATGCAGTGCAGGAATGGAAGGGTTTTAATGATAAGGTAAATTCTAGTCTTGCTAAATCCTCCCTTATACATAGGTTTTCATTCATTATGCTTGCTGCCTAATTAATCATCTTGCAGTAGAAAAAACTGATAGCAGGAGTAACTGGATTTTTTCCTCAGTTCAGAAAAACACAGCTGTGAAAGATCCAGGTTTAGAAACATTGCCTCCAAAGTTTGGACAGTTCTTCTCAATGCATACATTGTATAGTACATACAGAGTTGTTTTGTTTTCTAGTGCTTCTTTAGATTCTTCTCTGTTTCCTTTCCTCAGATGTTCTGTCCTAGATTATGTTAACCTCCTTTTTTCTTCTTCTCTCTTTTGTCTCTCTTTCTTCTCTCTTTCTTTTTTCTTCTTTTTTCCCCCTGAAGAATATGAAGTTGCTCCTTTTAAGCATAAGCAGGGAGGATAGTGCCTGTCACTGCTCATTGATCATATGTCTCTTTTTTCCCTTTATATCCTACCTCAATCTTCTTATCTGTCATTCTCCATTATTCATGCCCAGATATCTGATTCTCTAGGAATGAGGATAATCATTTTGTTAAATGCATGGGTGTACCCCAGGGTGGAGCTCTAGTTCCTATGGAAATAAATATAATAAATGTTGAAGATTATAAGAAGACAAAACTGGACACAAAAAAATCCTTTAGCAAGTCCTGATCCCCTGTGAAGAGCAAGGGGTATGGTACAGTAGAGCACAAGCCCTATACCACAACAGTTTTATAGAATCTAAATGTACAGCACTGGGTCTAGCACCTTTCAGTGTCAGTTGTACTAGCTTCTTTTGTAATCTTACTATTGACAAGGCTGTATCTCCTTCCATAGATTCAGAAAGCCACCATAGCTATAGATCAGCTACAAGGTCGCTTACCAGAAAGCTCAGTGGAAAAGGCATCCAAGACAGAGCTCCTGGAACTCCTGGATTACCACAGCAATTTCCTGCTGGAGGTGGACCACCAGCTGTCATCTTTGGGCCTGCTCAAACAGCATGCTGTCAGCATGCTTCAGGATGTGGAGGTAAAGCCTCCATCTCAGAAGGAACTACCAGTTATGCAAGAAATCAAAGCAATGCAAGATCGATGCCACAAGTAAGGAAATATTTTAAAAGATTCAGCAAAAAAATGGTACCTTGTAATTCATTATTAAGAGCTTATGTATCATTTTTAGATCATTAACAACTAACATGCCTAAGTAAATATTAGCTATTATTTTTTAAATAAGCATCCATTTTAATTTAAAATTACTTTTAATTATCTTGAAATACCTTTTTTGCCATTATTTTTTATTTCCTTCAGAAAGAGTATGCCTTTTAGAATATTTCTTGCCTTGCATAATAATACGAATTGTGGGAACTCAGCACATCCCTCCGGATGTCCAGAGTTGCCGAGGACCCCATCGGGGGCTTGGAGACCCTGGCATGCTGCCCAGAATGCCTGGTGGCTTGATTTTGATCCTTCTAGCAAATTGCCAGCTTGGCATGGGGATGTTAAAGCCACCCAGGTTTGAATGGTGTAATAAACAAGGTGTTCACAGGGTGAAAATGTAGATTTTAGGATTTTTGATATAGGGGTTATGGGGACAAGATGGAGGAATCGGGGCGTGTCTAGTCCTTCTTTCTTCGTCTTGTTCTCCATTTTCAGCTGTGATGTTGGCACTTGGGGATTGGTTTAGAATAGAAGTGCACTGTCTAACATAGGTGATAGGTATTGGGAATTAAAAGTAAATATTATATACGTAATTTGTAGCATAAAAATACGACACCGCCTCAGGGCGGGGGAGAGTACTTGTGGCTGCCGTGCTGAGTGGACCTCGGCTGGGCAGAAAGAAAATTTTGTAGATAAGAAATAATAAACAACCTGAAGATCAAAAAGTGAAGAGTCCAGGCTCATTCTTCAGAGAGCAGGCTGCCGCAGAACCACCCCACACATCTTGGGGCAGAGAACAAAACAGCCGACCCGAGACTAATTTTCATACAAGCTGCATAACCTGCATTAAAGTTATAACTGATTTTAAACATTTCCATTGTTTCTCATATTAACAGTGATCATTTATCTTTTTGTATCCTCTTTTATTAGCTTATCACTTTCTTTCCCTTGTTTGAAGTACTGAGGTACTAAAAGTAGGTCCTGTATGACATTTATGGGGGAATGTAGAGCATATGCAAATGAAACATAATTTTTCACCTTGAGGCCATGCAAATGTTTATCTAAATCAAAAATATCTCCCTGTCATGTAGAAAACAGGTAGTTTTATGTTAAGTTTTGACATAAACCTCATAACTACACTAAGATACCATTAAGTGGATCTCCATGGTTGGAAGACAAAGAGAAATGAGAAATTACAAAATTGTAAACCCTGCATCAAGCCTGTGTAAAGTTTATTGTGTATGTTTATAAATAATTATAGTAGAATAGCAATCCCTGTAGAAAATGTTACAATTCCATTTCTCACTTACTTAAAATTGGTTTCTAAGGTACAGGGTCTGTGATGACCTCCTGCTCATGTAAATAAGGCATGATTTATCTGTGCAAGGTTATGCAAACATAAATTAAATATGGCAATATACATGTCACATGTGTAAGAGCTACAAGTAGTCCAATAGAACTTTCACAGAGGTGTAATTTTTTACAGGAGATCCAAGTTCTTGAGGAAAGTGCAGGAATTCTGTCTTAGTGGAAGTGTGGAAATAGGCCATGTTTAGATACTTGATCCATAACTTAACCTAAGTATTCTGCCAATGCAAATCCCATCAATAGGAGTGGAATTTATCTCATGTTATTTTACATTCTAGATATCAATATCAGAGCAGATTGTCCTGCTCTCTAATTAGTGTAGAGAAATAAACAAGCGTAAGATACAGTTTTTCTGACCTATTTTAGAAGTTTCTTTTGGAATGACAATGAATAATCCTAGTTCATGCCCTGTAATTGCCTCTAAGACAATCAGGGCATTCTGTGTTGATAAGCTCAGATGTAGCGATCTCTACTGTATACATTAGCATTTTTTCAATAGAATTGCATGCCTGATGTCCAAACATGTAAAACCAAAGAATGGACATGAAAAATGTAATTTATTTAAATTTATTTCTCTGGATGTGGTGTTCTTTATCATTATCTTTGTTGTTCAGCATGTTTTGACCAAGCAATGTTTTTAGACATTGCTTAATTCTTCACAAATAGTTATTGTTTCTTTCTTTCTGAAGTATGCAACAGAAAGTTAAAAAAGGCGTGAAGATGGTGAAACAGGAGCTGAAAGAGCGTGAGGAGGTTGAAGCAGAGATTAATGTTGTGAAGTCCTGGATCCAGGAAACAAAAGAATATTTATTAAGCCCTGATGCAGAAGTGGACATTCAACTCCAGGAGCTGCAGGTAGGCCACATTTGTCAACTTCTAAATCACAGTATTTATCTTCATTATAATCTGCTAGTGAATGTTAATAGTTTCAAAACCACTACAAATTCAAATTAGACTATATTCATTTAGTAATCCGATATTCATTTAGTAATTGTTTACTAAGACAATATTCATTTAGTAATCATTTAGTAAAACGAGCATTTTAGTAACCCACTAGACAAATTCATAAAGCATGAAGTAGATGATGGAGTGTGATATTTTATTTTAAAAGATGTTTAAGATGTATTCTCATTGTTCTTAACAATACTTTTTTCCTGTCATTAGTCTCTCTTCGGTGAAGTTACTACTCATCGCCAGGCTGTTGAAAAACTGGCTGAACAACAACAGAATAAATACTTGGGGCTTTATACCATTCTGCCTTCTGAACTCTCTCTTCATTTAGCAGAAGTTGGACTGGCCCTCGTTACTGTGCAGGATCAGGTAAAGTGCAGTAGATAAGTGCCAGACAGATCTATAGCCCTTCTTTGGGCTTTATTACTTGGTATCCTCCTGTGGCCAAACTGTGGCAACATAGAATACTTTTATTACCTTCATCCTTTGAACTAAAGTTAAATGAAAGTTAATTTCCTTTAAGGAGGAGTAATTTCTGATTATTGAATTTAATTTATATTGTTGACAGATTCAAACTAAAGAAAGAGAAACTCAGCAAATCAAAACATTGAATCAAGAGTTTGATCAGAAAATCCAGGGGATAGCAAATGAACTAAATACCATTCTTTCCAAACTGAAAAAGAAAACAAATGATATAGCACAAGCTAAACTTGAACAAAAGGTAAGACAAGGCTTTCCTTATGTGGTTATGCCATAAATTTTTCTGAATTGGGAAGCTTATTTCATACCAAAGTGTTGTTTGTGAAGACTTGGAGAACACAGTTTGTTAATGTAGTTCAACAGAAAACTTAACCAGAAATGAGGCTTGACTGAGGAGATTTTTAAAGCTATAGTCTTTGCAAACTGGCCTACACAGGTAACAGAATTTTAAGGAAGGAGCTGAGTGTTGAAGTCAGATGGACAAAATTTCACAGTTCCTTTTCAGTAATGAGTATGACTACAATCTGGGAAAGCCTGAGGAACCTTCAAACTGCTCCTTGTTCTTGTCTGTACTGAAAAGATCATTTGTTATTTATGATAAATAGGTCCATAGAATTTTACTTGTAGCCCATCTCACATTTGGTTCAACAACGAGGTAAAGTACTCATGCAATTAAGAGTAGTGCAAATGGTTCTTGGTTCTTTTTTGAAGGTTTTCTTAATTTTAGGTGTGTACCACACTGAGGAAAAATCATCTGTACTGAAGTGTAATGGCCAAATTAGGATTACCATATGAGAGTAAGGGATTTTGGGGAGAAGACAGATGGAGAAGGGGTTGGCTGAGTTTCGGGGCTTTTTTTTGTTGGTTTGTTATTTTAAGTAGGCAAAGATAAACTTGACTGAATTACTGTCTGAAATTAAGCAAAGCATACAAAATAGGAGAAGATTTAGCATGACTGGTATGTCATAAATTACCTGTTTATTTTCATGAGATGCTCAAGGTGTTCCAAAGTACTGTTTACTTTACAAGAAGTGTCACTAAACTATATCCCTGGTGTATCTCCTTGATTTCAGTAAGAAAGCAGAAAACCGGTGAAATCTGCTTTCTTATGTTGCATAAATTAAAACTCTCTGTCACTGGAGATGAAGTAATGTTCCATCTGCTTTTATGCATTTAACTGATAGTCTGGAGACTGGGTTGGCTTTGGTTACAGCAGTAAATATTTTTATATTAACATTGAAACAGATTGTGAAAAAATAAAATAAAAATCTGTTTTAAATCCTTGCGACTCAAATGGGTCCTTCCTTCACAAACAGCTTCTAAATTCTGCATAATATCTGTAGTAAATACATTTATTTATGCTTGCTGTAATGTGTGTGTCTTTGTATTTAGATAAGCAGTTTAGCATCTGTCTTTGTGTCTACATGTAGACAGTTATGTCTCCAAATTTGTGGAATAATACTGACTTATCAGGATGATTGATCATATCTTGCACTCTGAGATGTGTCTGCCAGGACAGCCCTAACCTGAAGAGCTTGAAGTCACTTCTTGAAGCACCTGTAGCAGTGTTGTGAATGATTCCAGTTTAAATTTGTAGAAATAATTGGAGAGAGGCTAGGCTGTTTGTCCAAGCAGTGGGACAAGAGGCAGTGGGCAGAAACTGATGCACAGGAAGTTCCACCTGAGCATGAGGAAGAATTCTTTACTGTATAGTGTCTGTGCAATGCAGCAGGTTGCCCAGAGAGGTTGTGGAGTCTCCCTTTACTGGAGATACTCAAGAGCCTTCTGGACACAATCCTGTGTCACGTGCTGTGGGACAACCCTGCTTGAGCAGGGAGGTTGGACCAGATGACCCACTGTGGTCCCTTCCAACCTAACCTGTTCTATGATTCTGTGACTTCTTTTTTTTTATATTTCAAAAACAATGAATTTTGAACACCTTGGATATAAAAAACAAATACAAAAATAACCACTAGCCTCTTCTCAAGAAACTGTAGCCCAAGAGTATGTTTTAAATCTGTGGGAAACTTGAAAAACTTTTTAGGCTTCCTTTTCAAAATATTTGTGATTATGGTAGGAAAAATTGATTTTAAACTATGTTTCTATTGTAACAGTCTAGCACAATCAGGCTGCTCCTGCATCAAGATCATGCTATGAAAATGCAAGATTCAAATTAAAATTAAAGTTTTCATAATCCATTAATGAGTGACTACATTTTTATGACTTATAAACTTATATTTTAAGACAGCAATAAAACAAACCCCTTTTCCAATAAACAAAAATCCTTGTCATGACAGTCTGTGCTGACAATTTGTTTCAGAAACAAACCCAGAAAGATGCCTGAAAACAGTTAATGTCGCAGTCAAGTGACTCAGTCTTTGGCTACAGCAGGGAAAATGGTTATCCATTCCAGCCAGGAAGTCAGAGGAGAAAGAGTAATGGCACATACTTAAGAGATGACCAAATATCCTGCTATTCTGCCTTCCTGCTTAAAAATGGAAAAAAACTATGGAGACTTTGGACAGGCTATAAAAGTTGCAAGTTGGACTAGAAATAATCAACCAAAAAGCTACCACTTCCTGGATCACTGATTTTATTGTTTTTCTGCCTAGATCCTTGGTGACGAGTTGGACAGCTGCAATATAAAGCTGTTGGAGTTAGATGCATCAGTCCAGGACTTTGCAGAGCAGAACGTACCCCTGGCCAAGCAGCTGGCTAACAGGATAGGGAAACTCACTGCACTGCACCAGCAGACCATACGGCAGGCTGAGTACAGAGCAGCCAAGCTCAGTCAGGTATGATTCTAAATCCTTTCTGCTGTTTCCTCGCAGAGCCAGAGGAAGCGTGCAAACATCTCATTTATTTTCCTGGAGTTATGCCAGACAGGGCATTCCTTGGCACATCTGCCTATTATTAGTCAGGGCTTGCATCACATTCCGAAGAGACAAAGGTCAAATCAGAGAGTAAAATAATTCTCAGATTTAACAGCCTCTTGCATGAATTACCTGCTGTTTGGTTCCTTTGGTGCCCTAAAAGATTGTAGATCTCACAAACAGTAGCATGCTGGAAATAGTACTTCATTGTGCTTCTCAGGTTCTCTGTTTTGTCACTGTTACCTATATTTGCAGCATTAAAAGCAAAATTAAAAAAAAATATTTTGCTTTAGTCTCAATCCATAGAGAGTGAATATAACTTGTACATTCAATAGAAAAGCCTATATACAATGGTCCCAGTAATGCATAATATTTATGCAATATTTTGGAGTTCATGAAGATGGATCTCCTGTGGTTCCAAGTCTCTGAAATTCATTCTCTTTTTTTTCCTCAATTGTTCTTATCTCCAAAGACCTCTAAGTAAAAGCAAACAAATGGATTTTCTATGGTTCTGTCATCAGTGTCCTGATAAATTATGAGTTCTCCTTTCTGCATGCATTTTTCTGTAAGAAAAAATCAAAATATCATTTTCTCTGAAGAATTGTTTTTAAGAAGGGTTAAAAATTATTATCAAAGTAAGAATTCAGACCAAGGTACTTGGTAAAGAGATTTAACATTAGGATATTTTTGTTCAGCATCAAAAAATCTGCATAGAAAAAATTATAGGTATTGGAAACTGCTTGCAAACACAGTTCAGCCACCTCAGATTTGATCCATCCTTTACAAGGAGAAAATTCATGAACATCAATGAAATTATTCCTGCTGAAAAGAAAATTGGAGCTTATGAGTACTTTGCTAAATAGAAATTGGATTCATCAGAAAGCAGAACTTTTGTCCTGTATTTTGAAATTGTGCAACATTTCATTTTTTTGGAAATATGGCAGACTGAATGGACAAAGCAGGGTGTAAAAAAAAAAAGGTGATTTGGAGGATGTAATGGAAAGAGACATATCAAAATAAGAAATTGAGCCACAAACTGAAAGAGGAGGTATTTTGGAGCTTACATGTGAGGCTGAAATATGCACAGGGAGTGAACCCTCTAGGGATATATTTGAGTATCAATGAACTCTCACAATGTGACCTACATTCTTATAGTGCCTTTTTTCCCCTAAAACACATACTCTTACTACTGAAAACATACCTATTTTAACTCCATAAATACATAAGAGAATTACTTATATAATACAGGAAGGAAAAGTTGTTAAAATGATCCCCAGGTTAAAACAATGAAGGAAATAAAATTAGTTTTTTTCATCCTCCCAGAATTGTACAAAATTACATCTTAGGCTTAAGCGAATTTTTCTTTCATCCAGGCTGCTTCACACTTGGAAGAATACAATGAGATGCTGGAGTTCATATTGAAATGGATTGAGAAAGCAAATATCTTAGTGCATGGTAGTATAACATGGAACTCTTCCTCTCAGCTTCGTGATCAGTTTAAAGCCTACCAGGTGATTATGTGAGCTATGACATTTAAAAGGCACTGTATATATGAAGTTATTTTCAAAGTAATGGAGTTCTACTTCCTCCTAAAGGCCTAGATTTCTTTGGTTGTTCTCCCGACCCTTAAAAATGATTCATTGGTTTTGGACAATTTTTTTGAAAACTGAAATAAAGATACGTTGTAGAATAAAAACATGTGGTTCAAATTTGATCTCCATGTTATTCAAGTAGTTTGGTTTCTTAGAGGCTTTTGGCTGAATAGTGTGTCTATTTTTGGAAATAGTGTGATTCCATCACACCTTATTGCAGCTCATACTGAAAAGCTTTAGTTAATCAAAGAAAATTTTCAGTTTGGGCTTCATTTCTTTCTCCATTTTGCTAAACTGCAATAGCCTTTGTTCTTTTCTAATGAGTTTTATATCAAATATTCTCAAACTGATACCTAATGGAAGGGGTTTTCCCAATCTCTTCCTGAACATTTCACATAAGAGTAATTTGCTGTGCCTGTAATTGTGCAATTTGTTCTGTGTTTGTCTGCGTGTGGAATGTGTGTGTGAGACCAGTGAAATGTTTTGATGAGGTTCAAGCTTGCCTGGTGTTACATGACTGTGTGAAAGAAATCAAGGCATCATAAAGCGTATCACTAATACCAATGTTATATATATATTACTTAATTGTCAGCTACATTCTTGTATATAAGTGCAGGGTACTATGTCACTCTTTGTATTCTGAATAAGAGCTTCCAGGCAATTTATTCTGAGGAAAGCTGGAGACAGAATTTCTGCTATGGCTTTTTCCCTGCTTCAAAATCTGATGATACAGGCTTAACCAATGCCATCCCACACAATGCCTTGGCAGTGATTTTTTTTAGGCAGCATTAGCAACTCCTGCCCTGCTATAACACTGCACCCAAGTACTTTCTGCTACTTTCTATTAGGTATATGAGGCTTCCATGACAAATCTTCTCCATAGGTTGCGTATATTATATTTTTACAGACAAGTGTGTGTAGCAAAACACTAAAATTAATGTGTTGGTAAGTACAGCTGCTGAAGCTTCATTACTTAATCCTTTGTTTCCCAGTCTCTATAAGCTGAAGCACTTCAGCAGACCTTCAGAACTAAGGATATTGCCCAAGCCTTGCAGGAAATCAGTGGAACTTAATCATAGGTTCATGAATGTGTACAGATTGAAGAGTTTGCAGAAAATATACTTAGAAAAATATGTGTCGTTGAGTCTCAAACCTGACATTCAATTTGTCTGTATCTCCATCTAGAGCATTCTTGATGAGTCTGGAGAGATTCATGGTGATCTTGAGGCCATGAGCGAGAGGATTGATTACCTGGCAAGTGTCTACTGTACTGAAGGGATGTCACAGCAAGTGCTGGAACTGGGGCGGCGGACTGAGGAACTGCAGCAAGTTATCAAAGTGCAGCTACCAAACCTCCAAGATGCTGCCAAGGTAAAGGAAAGCAGTTTTTCTAATGCTAGCTGGCATCTAGGGTGATATATGCATCATACTACTGTACTGAGATTATTAGCAGTGAAGATAATCTGTGGTCTGTACTGGGCATGACTTTGTTGCCTAAAGGCAGCTGTTCAAGATGCTGCCTTCAGGTGCTGACTCAGATGGGCACAAGATTTCTGCAGGTCCTGTTCGAAGTGCCCTTTCTGGATGAATATATTCGGGGTAATGGTGTGCCTCAAATAGCACTAAGCACCCATGTTTAGATACTTGAGAAGTGTATTTGTTGACACTTAGGTTCTGCTATTTCCTTTATTCTTCTCTTAAATGATATCTAATTGCTGTTATTTATTAATTTAGATTAGTACTGGACTAAATGAGAATTCCATAGTGTAAGGCCTACAAAGGAGTGCAATGAAAAGAATGAACATGCTTTTTCAGTTTTATAAAGTATATGCTGCATTTGAGATTGCAGTACTTAAAAAAATAACTCTGCCTTTGCAATCCCTTTTTCTAGACTGTCATATGACTGGTATTTTTAGCTAATATTTTAGACATTTAAAATTAACTGTCAAAACTATGAATTGTTTTTTGCACTGTATGTAAGGGGGATGTACCTGCAAAATCCAGACAGATATATTTATAGTGATTTCTGTTTTTCCTCTTATTCATCCCTGAATCAAATGTGTTACAGGATATGAAGAAATTTGAAGTTGAGCTGAGAGTCCTACAGGCTGCTTTGGAGCAAGCCCAAGCCACGCTGACGTCTCCAGAGCTTGGGCATTTGAGCTTGAAAGAGCAACTTTCCCACAGACAGGTAAAAAACCAGGACCTCAAAGTTAACATTTGAGTAATGTGATCTTACATAAAGGATAATGAGTATTGATGAGACTGATTTTTGTGTTTCTTAAGTGTGTCACTGTTTCAGAGTATAGCCCCAAATTACTGTCAAGAAAATAAGGGATGAAGCGAGAAGAATCATTCCCTCAGAGGGAATTGTTGAAGTATAATTCTTTATGAGCCCCTTCTTAGACTGATGCAGTTCTGAGAAGTGTGCATCTAATCCATTTAATCCATATTTGTTATAAAGCCCAATTCTTACTAAGTGCTTATGGTCAAGAGTTTCTTAAAGTATTTCAAAAAGAAGTCAAGATTGTTATCATTATTTTACAGATAGAGATGCAATGATTTAGTTTGTTGCCAGCTTCTCCAATAGTAATCTGGAGCACTAGGAGACAATTCAGGTTTCCTTAAGCCCAGTAACATTTTTGTATGCTTAGTT
Organism: Camarhynchus parvulus; assembly: GCF_901933205.1. Classification (NCBI taxonomy): domain Eukaryota; kingdom Metazoa; phylum Chordata; class Aves; order Passeriformes; family Thraupidae; genus Camarhynchus; species Camarhynchus parvulus. The sequence goes on from NC_044573.1 coordinate 54,918,919, forward strand.
GAATTGACCTTCATAAGATATTGTGGCTTCCCTATTGATCTGCTATGGAGATTTGTCAGTTTGTTAGTTTTGTTCCCAGTTTCTTAGAAGAAATAAGGCAAGTTTTAGCTTTCTGAGTTTCTCAAGACATGTTTCTTTCTGCAAACTAATATGGAGATTTAACTGTCTCAGTCTGCCAGTGAAAACTGGATGTCAGCAGGTTCACTGTAGGATAAAAATCTGCAGAAAAACATATGGAAGAAAGGTAAATTTGCACAGCTTTTCCCTTTCATTAAAATATGCAGTCTTTATTCTGGGCACTTGCAAACAGATTTCAGAATGTGGCCTTGAAGAGTGTAAGTGAAACACATCACCCACCATAAGAATAAAGAAGCATGGAGGTTACACTGGGTTTATGTGTGTTCTTTGTCCTGGCTCTAGCAGATTTCACAACTTTCTTTTGTACAGAACGGGGCTGTAACCCCTGCCCACCTGTTTCACCAGACCAGGGAGGGGATATTGGAAAGGGCCTGGCTGGCACATAGCCCCCAGGTTGCCTCTGGGTGCTGATTGAGCAATAAAGACGCCCTCTGCCAGCAGTATGGGGTCTGACAGAGTGAGGCCCCACCTGTGCTGCCTGAGGAATAGGTCATTATTTTGAAACTCTGGTTAGATTATCTACCATATGTCATGAAACTGCAAAAATAAAAACCAAACCACAATCCTGTCATCAGTATGCGCCTCAGACCCACTTAGCTATCATTCTGATGTGATACAGGGGGAGATAACCAAATTCTCTATCCCTGTTTGCCTCATTGTCAAGCTGATTTATATCTATTGAATCTAAAATCTTTTTCTAACGTGCTAAGGCTCTTTTTATCAATTTTGCCTTTTCCTTTTCTGCATTGTTTTTTTTTTCATATCTGTACATACATTAAACTCCTCAGTGTAGATAAAACTAATGGTGATCAAATCTATTTCCAATCATTGCACTTAGACCCTTCTCATACATATGAACAGACAGCCTGAATGGACATCTTGTATGGAATAGGCACTATTCACAAAGGCATACAGCTTGTGAATATTCAAAGAAAAATGTTTCTGTGTAATTCTGTTCCTTTCGGTTTGATTGCCTTTTGAATTTTAAGCAACATTTTCAGCCATGGCTTGTAATTTCTAAGGAAAGTTGTGAATACAATGGGATTCATGTGCAGTTTTGAAAATGTGCTTCTGTGTCACAGCAAGAAATTCCACTCAGATTTTAACACTGAGATACATGTATATATAAACTACTCTTGTGCTGCTTCGATTTGTGGAGTTGGTAAATCTATTTTCTCAAATCTGTTAATAGAATATTTTTTTTTTACTTGGACACTTAGAAATAGGTACTACTATGCTTTTTAATTTATTGTCCTTATATCTAGTATATGGGCTTTTTGCTTATATAATCATTATTCTCATTTGACAATGAGCAACTCCAGAGAAAGTGTTTCTAATTATATGCAATTTAGAAAATAGATAATAATTTTTTTCTTTTGTTTCTCGAATGTACCATCATTTTTCTTTGGCTGCATGAAATGCTCTGGGAGTTCTGAAAAAATTGGTTTATTGTGGCAATAATTCTGATAATAGTAATTCTGTGGCAATAATTATTTTTATTGTTTCTAGCATCTGCTGTCTGAGATGGAGTCCCTGAAGCCAAAGGTTCAGGCAGTCCAGGAGTGCCAGAGTGCCCTGAGGATCCCAGAGGAGGTGGTCACCAGCCTGCCCCTGTGCCACAGCGCGCTGCGGCTGCAGGAGGAGGCCAGCCGCCTGCAGCACACGGCCATCCAGCAGTGCAACATCATGCAGGCAAGTGCAGCTCCATCCCACCAGGCACTCAGGGGAACTTCAACAGCAGCATACAAATTGTGATGAAAGCATAGAATTTCATATCCCTGGGCACTCCTCTGTTCTGTAGCACCATTAGGAGCTTCCCCAATAGTCTCAGTTATTCTTGACTTTAATATTCATGACCATGTTAATTGTTGATTTACTCATCAGACTCTCACCTAAGTTGTCTCCTTGATATTGCTGTGATTTTTATAATGCTGTTAGGATTAACTAGACAAACAGCTAATATACAATTGTATGCAGGTTAATTTTGTAAGATATATAATCAATTAATAAAATTTATATAACAGTATAACATCAGCTTATTCTGCAGATTACTTAAAAACTATTGAATTAATTAACTTTGCTATAAAAAAATTATTTTATTCTCTTTTTTTATAGTTTATATATTTTTTTCTGATTTTGGAGTCATCCGACGTCTATTAAATTTGTATTTTTAAATTTTTCTAGAGTATGAGTAAATAACATTTTGTTTGATTGTTTCGATTTATAATTAAGTATGTAAAAGGTATTTCCAAAGAAGTGAATAAGCTTTTTTCCTCTACTTGTTTCCTCTACTGGCAGGAATATACATAGCATATTCCATAGGCTAGGGTGCAACTACAAAGTTTCAAGTTGGATAACCAGAAGAGACTTGATGATTTAGGATAAGTAATGATGCCTAAATACAAGAAAGGCTACAATGTTACACTGAAAATTTAAAAAATTGGTTAGACAAACTGCTTATGCATCTATGATAGAAAGAGCTGATACTACATTGGTAGGATAATTATCTTAGTCAATCTTCATAATCCTTTCCCAGTTGTATTTTCTGTAATATCTAAGCTTTTCTTACAGTCACAAATGAACATGTGAAGTGAAAAAGCAGATGAAAATGCTTTATAACAAAACTGTGAGACTAAGCAAGGCTATCTTCTCGTGGCTGTGTTTGGTTCAGGTACTTGTTGGAATCAGAAGTTACAGCACCTTACATCAGAAATCTAAAATATCATGTTATGTGGACTGTGGGTTTGGGAAATATTTAAATAAATGAAACCATCCAAATCATTGCTATTCACAGTATTTATGAATAGATATTTTCCTGACTATACTCCTGCTTTGATCCGCAAAGATGGGAGTGCCAGATACTTCATGAGGGAGGTCTGTCATGCTTAGACTAAGTGAAAATTAATTTTCATGTAGACAATCCTTTTTCCCCTTCTCTAGGAAGCAGTGGTTCAGTATGAGCAATATGAGCAGGAAATGAAACATTTGCAGCAGATGATTGAGAGCGCCCATCGCGAGATCCAAGACAAGCCAATAGCAACCAGCAACATCCAGGAACTCCAGGTCCAGATTTCACGGAATGAGGTATGGGACCCAAAATGCATCAAAACATTGGGCTCAGAGGCAGCTCACTGACACAGACAACTCTTCATAAGCAATAGTCATAAGATAGCTGAGTTGCTTTTCAGATTTTCTAAAGGCTAGTTGAGCAGATTGGCTTAATCCCAGAGAGGGAGCTCCTGCTACTGGTACAGTGTGGACAATTCATTTATTGACATTAAAACTTGACTGAGGAGTGTCCCAGAAGTCAAAGTTCAGCAGTTGGTCAGTTAATCACAACTAGTTTGGTGATCCATATGTATGTATGTATGTATATTTTAAAGAACTTGTACATATATGCATGTATATCCTGAAGTACTTGCTCATTTTCATCCCAGTCACATTCTGTAAAGAATACCAATAGACTTGAATCAAAGGAAACCCACAATAGATTTGGAGGAAAACTGCACCATTCACTCCAAAAGTTTCTTTAAAATCTTTGTAGGGAAGATTTTTGTGCTCTGGAGTTGCAGGGCCTGCCCACAAACTCATGAATTGACAGCTCTTGAAGAAATCACAATAGGCTCTGTGCAGCCTTCTTGTTGTGCTGGCTTGAGAGCTCCTCCTGAGCCCCTTTCACCTCCACCTGTCTGTGATGAAATTCCTAGGATAGATAGAAAATGCACCACTGAGCTTTGTGTGTCACTTCTGTCCCCAGATGGCACCATTTCTTTACCTTTGAATTAAAGCCATCCGTCTTGGTAGGTAATATAGCGTAATGTTACATGTGTTGCTCATTTTCTATACAGTTGTTACAAGTGTTATTTAGTATAAATTCAAGAGCAGTTTGTATATACAAGCAGGTTAGGTTTTATTAGTATTGAATTGATAATGCTATTATTATCTAGTCAAATACTCTGGAAGAGTAATGCAGGAGAGTAAGCAGTGATTCAGGGTAATATTGATGGAGGAAGGAATAATGCTGCAGGCAGGAAGGAATTAAAAATGGGGCAGCTTGAAGTTTCATGTACATTTGAGCAAGTTTAGTAGCTAGGAGTGGTCCTAAACATCTGCAGGAAGACAGCAGCTTTATGATAATGCACATTTTGGGATCAGCCAGAACAGACAGACTTCATACATGCAAGCTTTACTGCTTGGGGGTAAGGGAATTTTTGGGATAATCATATTTTTTGAATATTTTTGGTTCATGTTTTCTTTGCTAAATACCTGTGAAAAAGTATAACATGAAGTGAATGTTCTGAACCATATCTTATTAGACTACTTTGAAAGTGAAGTCTGTTGAGATGTTTGTTAGGTGTATTATTAATTTAAAAAGATATCAGTTACCACATCCCCTGTTAAAGGCTGTATGTAAAATAACTTAAGGGAACATTTGTATTAGCTAAAATTAGAATTAAAATAAGAGGAAGGAAGAAAGTAGAAGGAAATTACATCTTGATTTTTGGGAAGTTTGTATTAGTATGCATGTATGTAAGGAGATACCATGTCTACTGACCCATGTTTCTTTAGAATTTCAGAGAAGAATGGCAAGTGGCAAGTGTCTCCATACTTAAGAATTATTTTAATGGAAAATACAATAGCTCATGGGACATTGCTTTTATCAGATGCTTTATTATTTTTAATTTTCTTTTTCAATCATATTTTTGCTTACTCTTCCTTTTTGTCAGTTGAAAGAGACATTTTAGATACTCAGTGCATTGGACATTAATACCACAAGTGTCATTGCACTTGGTAATGTGAGGGAATAAAGTATACTGAATGACAATAATTTTCTACTGGGGCTCAGATATGTCATTCACTGAGCATTTGTGAATGACTGGAATTTGCCAAAGAGCAGATAACTATTCAAGCTGCTAGCCATTAAATTTACGGCTTAATTTGATTGCAGCTTGGTTTTTGACTATTCTGCTTGGTGTTTTATAATCAAGACTTTTCTTAGTCTCCAAGGAAAGCTTTGGAGCACCAAAGAGAGGCCCTTTTGTTGCTAACATGACAGATGGTGACAAGGTGCCATTGAAACTCAAGTAGTGAAGTGTCATCGTCAGTCTTTGAGCTGTTTCAATTCCTAACTTGGTACTTCTTGCAATGAGTGTTCTGCACTGTAATTTTGAAGAATTTTCTTACTGAAAATATCATAAAACCAAAAAAATCTAATTTATCAGCCTGAAGCAGTAATCTTATTTACTTCTGAAAAGATATTGTAATAATATATTATTTATTATGCCTACTATATCTTGCAATTCCTATTGATATTTTTCCTTGAAAACTTGTGGGTTTTGAAGAAGTAAAAGCAAATATAAAAATTAAGCAGAAATATATACTTGAAAAAATAATCATCCATTTAGCAGGCAAGCTTATACAAATGTTTTCACTTCTTAGATCAAAACTCTAACTTTTTACTGAGCATCTAGGGAGATAGGAACAATAGCTTCAGCAGAAATATGAAACACTTCCACCATTTTTTATTTGAAGTATATTAATTGAAAGCTTTGAAACTGGATACTGAATGGAGCAACGGTATATGGTAGGAGAAAAGACAAGACACTTATGAATAGTCATAAGGCTATTCATTTTCATCTTTCTTGTCTAAAAATCTTAAGCTTATGATGGTGTTTGGCCGCATAAATAGACCATTTCCTAAGCATAAACCCCCCAATAGTTTAAAATATAGTCTGCTTTATGCTAGTTTCCCTGTCTCTTTTTAAAGAAAGGTTAGTCCTGTGCAGCTCAACTTCTAACTCAGTAGACTTAGACAAAACCAAAACGAGATTAAAAGACAGCTTATCCAAACAGTGACAAAAAACGATACAGTCTGCATTTAATCTTATTGTGTGACTGATTGTTGCTATCACTTTTGAGCCTGTTAGACCCTGTGAGTTATTGTTTGGACAATTCATTCTTTCTGGTGAGAGCTGAATGGGGCATTTTTTGCAGTTGCGGCCACTACACGACCTCATTTCCCTGGCATGCACTGTGCGGGGGAGCTTCATCTTCCTCAGATAAATGGAAGTAGATGGGGGGCGGGGGGAAATAGGGCAGGAACAGGGAGAGACGCTCTCCTTTGCAGCAGCGTGCAGCTCACAGAGGTGGGCTCGGTTTCAGGCAGGATGCGAACATGAGCCGTCCGTCGGTCCGTCCGTCCCTCCCTGCGCTCTGCGGCGCGGCGCGCACGGAGCCCCGGGCGGCGGCCGCTCCGCTCGGCGGTGTCGCTCCGCTCGGCGGTGTCGCAGCGCGGCCGGACGTGCCCGGCCGGGGCCCTTGGCCGGCGACATCCTGCTCGTCAGCAGGGCGGCAGCGCTGCCATGGTATTGGCTGCGCTGGGAGGAGACAGCTTCGCTCCGCCGCGGAAGCTGAAATGCTGCCGGTCCTGTGGCCCTTCCCGGCTGCATCAGCACTAGGGGGAAAAAATGTTTTCTCAGGAGCTGGCTCAGAAGATCAAAGGATACCAGGAGCAAATTGCTTCTTTGAATTCCAAGTGCAAGATGCTGACAATGAAAGCAAAACATGCCACCATGCTGCTGACAGTGACAGAAGTGGAGGGGCTGTCCGAGGGAATGGAGGAGCTGGATTCAGACCTGCTGCCAGCACACCCCACTCATCCCTCGGTGGTTATGGTAAGCAATGCCTTGGTCACTGTACTTATTATCTGAGCTGCTTCCTCTTGCATCATTACAACACCCCTGTGCGGCAAATTGCCACAGCTCACATCTACCTTTTGAAATGGCTGTAGTGAGGCAAACCAAACAAGTTGCAGCTTCCCTTTTCTGTATATTACTTTATGTAGGTTCTCAAGACTTGTTGATAAAGGCTGAAGTTATTTAACAGACAAATACGAAAATTTGTGAGCAATAATATGCAAATACTGTGCTTTTAATTTTGTAGCTGTCAGCATGCAAGAACAAATGCCAAGAAATTGATGAGTTGCAGGAATAAAATAAAGCAGAATAAATATGATTCCATTAGATGTTGCAGTGTATAGGCTTTTCACACATTAAAATGTTGATGTCATAATTGACAGTATGCTGCTGTATTCTCAGATGAGTGTACTGGAAATGAAAGCTAAGTACTGCCATAGGCTCAATGTTTGACTTTGCTTTTGTTTGTTTCTAACTGGATCTCATTACAAACATTCTGCTGATGCTACTGGGATTTTCGTCTGAGTGTCAGACTTCAGGATTTATCCCTCTATAGCACCACTGGGGAAGGAAGGGGGTTACATTTGAATACTGGGTTGTGTCTATTTTATATTTCAAGTCTGTTCCTTGTTGTTCCAACTGGACCTGGATACTGAGACAAAAAGTCCAATATTCTGTAGCTCTCCATAGTATTTCTGTATGCAGCTGAGATTGTATTAGAAGATGTTTAGGCCAACCTGAATTTGTTATTATTGAGTTGCTTGCTCTACGTTGTCTTTTAAAATCCATTAGGGTACAGGAGAGCATTTTCATACTGAAGTATGACAAGTAAATGAGACTATTTATTCAACAGATTTCTAAACTGGTAAATGTAGGAGCATGAAGCATGACTAATTAATGTTGTAATTCTGGCCATGTGTTGTTTTGATCTCAGTCTAAGTCAAGCCTCAGCTGAGGTAACTGATTTTCTTCCTGTGCTCTGGGGTTGCTTTTCCTGTGGCAGATGACTGCTGGTCGCTGTCACACGCTGCTCTCCCCTGTCACTGAGGAGTCTGGGGAGGAGGGAACCAACAGTGAGATTTCTTCTCCACCTGCCTGTCGCTCTCCCTCACCTGTGGCTAATACAGATGCTTCTGTTAACCAGGTACCTCTCTCTTGGCATTCATTCAGCTTTTATCTCAGACATACATGGTTCCATTCCACAGGTGGTTTGTTTAATCCTCTGAAATAATGTTTAGCTATTGCTCTAAGGAACTGAGGCTTAACCTCTTATCAAACTGAACCTTCAGGTTCTGGTTCAAAATGGACACAGGTGTTGAAATTGTATGAATCCAATGTTACAGGTATTCATTATTTTTAAAAATAAATTTTAAGTGACAATTGCAATGTCACCAGTGTTTTCTACTTACAACATAATTTTTATTTTCTCAGTAGTACTCAATGGAATCTTGCATCCTGAGAAAAAAAGCCTTTTTGTACTCCCCATAATGAAATATTGCATTATGTCCATATCCATCTATCTCACTGTACCGTTGCCACTGTGGCACTGAAATCACAGCCTGAAATCACATCTTCTACTTAGTATCATTCCAGTTATTAACTTTCATGTGGGTTTTTTTCATGTATTTTTCATTTCCATGGCAGCCTATTTTAAGCATCAGTGAGGCAGATCAGTGAAATAACAGATATTAGATTTCAAGTCAAAACTCTTGCACTTCTCATAGGAGTAAGTGTACAACAGTATTGATTAAAAGGTAAACATTAAGCCAGCACATTGAGCATCACGCACATAAAGTCACACATAAAATGTTATGCTTTAGAAGTTTAGAAGTTTAGCGAGCCTTAGAAGCCATCACCACCTCACTGAATTCATCATGTTCTGGATTTTGTGGCTGATTGGTTGGTTTTGCATTTGTAACTGCTTCCAAAATCGACCACTGCAGATTTGAAGGTTAGAATGTGTTGTGTTGCACTGCTGAGTAGAATTAGACGAGTTTGATCAAGATGCTTATTGATTCCTTCTGGTAGTTTCAGAAATGCATATGGTGTTATAGAAGTTACTAAATACAATACATAAGAAAAAATATTAATATAAGATAGTAAGAGTGACAAAATCATCAATGGCATACTAAAAAAATGTTGTATAATGCGTAAGAAGGATTTTTCCTAGTTTTCTATAATTTTAGATAATCAGAAAGTTCCCTCTGAAGTTGAATTACAATAGAAAGGCATCTATATATTTCAACATAGAAGTCTTATGACCCCATTAATTAATGAAGGAGTTAAAGGACCAAAAGCAGCTTGCTTCCTAATCAACAAAGCTAATGTCAGTTTACTTTTCTCTGAAAATGTAAAACAATCAAACAGCTCCAGTCACTCAGACAATAAGGACAACACAGTGAACATGCTGTTTCACCATGAGCTGACACCAAAATACAAGTTTTAGAATAAGTGATTTGCTAGGGCAAAATTGAAAAATACTATGTCTTTCATTTAGCAGAAGATTTTTGAAAAAGGTACAGTTGATGCTGTTATAACAATCTTGAAAACTTAGAGCTGAAGTTTTCTTCAGTGTGGTTAATGTTGAAATGAACTGCATGTATTAAACAACCAGCGGAAGAATGTTCCAAAATGCAGTGGTTTACTTACAAAATTCTTAGGTTCACACTCACATGAGATTAAGACTAAAGAAGGTATGAAACTGCCGGTGCTGGTCATGATGAATGCCCAGGGAGACTTCAGGAGAGAAGGTTGGTTAAAAAACAATATCCTAGACATTAGTGAACTAGGAGCTGAAATGTAAGTTATAAACATTTTGTATTTTTACAGAAAATCAGCAAGATAAATTTAGAAATATTTTGTTTTAAAAAGTAGCCAGAGTTAAGAACTAATTTCTCACAGGAAAATCACGTGCAAACTACCAGAAAAAAATGTGAGCATGAACTCTATAAAGTGAAGAATAACATGAGATTAGTCTTCAGAAAAAAATGTAAAACTCTTCTGAAGAGGCAATTGGGGAAGGAAAGGTTATGTTTTAAGACTGCTTTTTAATTCATAATGAATAACTCTCTATAGTGTTTCATCAGTTTCCTAGCATCTCTTAATGGTGAAACATAGCTAGTCTGAATTCAGACATCTACACACTTTATTTACATTTCTAACAAGTAATGAAAATATAAAACAAGTGCCAACTGCTTATTAGTGAAAATAATGAGGGTATTGAAATAGATCAAAACAAGACCAGAAATACAAGAAAGTGGCAATTCTAGCACTACCATAAGTTAAAAAATGGGGTTTTTTTCTGAAACTCCTCCAAAAACAGCAGGGTGGGGGGAACTATAAAGGTGTTAATGTTGGAAACACTGAGGAATTTCATAATATATAAAATATTATGTTAACAGTCCTGAAATACAGATAATTTTGATGTTTTGCAAAATCAGACACTTCGTCTGTGCTGCAGTACTGAATGAGAATCATTTGAGGCTAAATCTCCTTGCACTTACCCAAAGATGTAATTGATTAAAATTTGACATACTCTTAAAACTTGGTTTCCTGATACACAGTGCAGAACAGTTGAATTGGAAAAGCTGAAGTGTTGGCACGATGCCCTGTAGGCAACAGCTGATCCTGTGATTTTAGTCTTATCCACTGGGTCACTGTTAAATGCTTTTCTATCTCCTTGTACACAGCCTACTTAAGGATTCTTTCTCTCTCCCTTATGAGTACTCATCTAGGTTGCGCCAGCCCTTGTTACATATCTTACGAAATCTAAACACACCCTTTTGCCACTGCATCTAACAAGAAAACCTGACTACCCTTCATTGGCTACTTTTCATAAAAACAGCCATGGGATATTAGGGCCTTTATAGGGGCAACAGAATCTTCTACTTGCATGAACATCTGGATTCCTGCTATCCTGATGTGAAATCTCTGCCAAAGAGAAGCTGCTATATTGTATACTCCAGAAAGCAGTTGGAAAGATGGGGAAAAGGATTGCTTTCCCTCTCTGTGTAAGCAAGCCCTTTATTCTGAAGACCATATTAAGAGGTCACAGAAGCATTGGTCTTGAGAGGGGACTGGCAAAGGGCTGGAGAGTAGCTGCCGGCAAGGCAAAATAAGAAGTTGCCTCCACTGGTACAATTTTTCACCATTTCTTGGAAAGATCACTTATGGTCAGAGTGAAAAATTCTGAAATTGCAGTCCTGAGTGCTGTGCTAAGCTGTTACCTATTCCATGCTGGCTCCTGGACATTATAACAATTTCATCATTTAATTTTTTAAGTTTCACATTTATTGTCTTTGAAGAAGTACCTAATCATGAACTTTTGGTCAGTTTTATGGGCGTGATCTTGTTCACATATGGTATTAGATAACGCATTTGCATTCTGTTCCAAATTAGGATCCTTCTTACACTTTGAGCTCCAGTACCCCAGAATTAGTCTTGTTTAGTACCTAACTTTTATACATCTATGTAGAATCATAGAATGGTTGGGGTTGAATGGACCTCCAGAGATCATCTGGCCCAACACCCTTTGTCAAACTGGACCATGTACAGCAGGTTGTCCAGGACTATATTCAGGTTGATTTTGAGTGTCTAAGGATGGAGACCCTAGAACTTCCCTGGGCAGCCTGTCCCAGTGCTTAGTCACCCTAACAGTAAAAAAGCATTTCCTGGTATTCAGAGAGAATCTCCTGTGCTTCAGTTTGTGCCCATTGCTTCTGTTCCTGTCAGTAAGCACCACTGAGTCTGCTTTGCACCCTCCCTTGAGGCAGCCTTTTTCACCTCCCAAATAATATAGTGCTAACTGTCATACATGATTTCAGTTTTAAATAATCCTTGTCATCAAGTCTGCTTTCCTGACCTAAGTATAGGTACTGTACTTGTTTCCTTAATTCTACATTTTCTGTAGATGCTTTCAGTTGTCATCTGCAACAGTTGAAGAAATCTCCATACACTAAGTATAGAATTTCTGGTGAGAAATAATTCCGCTCTGAATTTTCATTGGTGCTTTGACATTTTCCCATTTCCTTAGCAATTTTGGTCCCTTTTCTGAATATCTTTTATAAGTTAGTTGAGGCTCCCTGTTTGTTTGAAAGCTTACAATAAGCTGATGCTTCATACTCTTTCTTGCCTCATTTACCAGTCCTTCAGTATATTCCTTTTAGGTTCTTTTGCTGCTCTCTCTGTGATAGTGTTCATTAGGTTGGCATTTGCCACCTACAGTACCATAACCCGCTGTCTTTTGTGATGGGTTTTCCCCCATGTGTAGTTGTAAAGGTGCTGGAACAACACTCACATTTATAGCATTTCCAAGCCTTTCTGTGGTTGTCCACAGTTGCCTTCTGCACCTCCTAGCTAATATGAACATGAAAAACATGCATCCAAAATCCTCACCATAGTGAAGGTCCAAAACATGCTCAGTCTGCTACTATAAATATTGATTTACGTTGTTATTAAAGAGGTTTCCTGGTGGTTTTGGCTTTGTGGGCTTTATTTTGATGGACATATGCAGTGGGGCAGTATTGGGGGGATAGCATGCAGTATCTTTCTTTTTGAAAGTGCAATAATGTACTTCGTGCTTGTAGGACATTGCTTATTACCAAGCCTTATCTGCTGAACAGTTGCAGACAGAAGCTGCTAAAATTCATCCCAGCACCTCAGCCACCCAGGAGTTTTATGAACCAGGCTTAGAATCAGCTGCTAGTGCCAAATTGGATGATTTGCAGCGTTCTTGGGAAACACTGAAAAATGTGGTAAGTTTGCATTTGGAGACGTCAGAATAGTTGGCTAGCTTGTAAGGAATAGAATTCAAATAGCTGGCCCATATATTCTTCCCTGCAGTTTTTGGTTTTCAAATGGTAATTTTAATTGTTAGTTGGGATATATTATTTTTGTTCTTTGTTTGAAAGCCTGTGCAAGATGGACCTCCATTAATAAAAATAAGAGTCATTAAAGCTGCTCATTGGCTTCAGAAATACTGACTGTTGACAGACTGTATTCCATAATCTAGTAGGGATATCCAGTCATTTTGGATGAGTAGCTAAAGAAGGCCCAGAATCCAGTTTTTCCAAATGCTGAACCAACATATTTTTGTATAGTTTTGCAGCATAATCGTTCAGTGATGTATGAAAATGGTCAGAGTCTTGATCATATGCTAAAAATTTTAATTCCTTTCAGCACAGTAGCTGTTACGAGGTATTAGTAACTATGTGTCTAGCAAATAGTGCGCATCCATGTTTGAGTGCATGAAATCTAAAATAATGCATGAGAATGTGCATAGGTTTTCCCTGTTTTATTAATGTCTATTTCTTTTAAGCAGCAAAACCTAGAATTTTACTGATGAAATTTTAAGTAAATAAATATTTTTAATATGGATGTTTTGCTTTGTAATTTATACTCTTGAAAACTTTTTGCTTTAGTGTCTTAAGCCTAGGGACATATGAAGCAGACTAAGTAGCAGAATTTATACCTCCTGCTCTTCTTCAGATCAGTGAAAAGCAGCGCACACTCTATGAAGCTCTTGAGCGTCAACAGAAGTATCAGGACACACTCCAGTCTATATCCACAAAAATGGAAACCACTGAAATGAAACTAAATGAGAGTCTGGAACCAGCCAAAAGCCCAGAGAGCCAGATGGCTGAACATCAGGTAAAATCTTACATGTGAGGAAGAGAGGGAGAGTGCACATTGCCTGCATATCTTTTGTTCTGTTTTTCAGACAGTAACCTTCTTCGTGGCTGGATATCTCAAACATATGCATTTGTTGCTTGAACCTTCTCTGTTAACTGTATGTCTTGCCTTTCTGAGCTTCCTGCTGTTCTAATGGTGGTATGCTGGGGATTCTTTTAATAAGGAGCCTTTTTGAAAGAAATGGAATAGATCATAAGAATTTATCCAGTTGAAATTTTCAGCAAAAGCTTTTGTCCAAGACTGTGTCCAATGACAGCTACACATACTGTTCTTTAGCATCATTGCTGAAGAATATTTATAATGTTGCAAATTTACTAAAATCATAATCAATACTGATGCATTCTATATTGATCAAAATACATTTTTCACCTTGTTAAACAAAACATATCAAAAACCCCCTCACAAGGGGAGTCTCAAGAAATAATGATCTGAATAATAAGAGAATACTTTATTAAGTAAGGCATCTGACATAGGTCTGAGTTGTAATCACCTAAGCCTTCTGTCTGATAGCTTGAATCTATCTGATCTGTCTGGATTCAGAGATTTATTCTGTGGTGCAAAATAAGTTCCTACTTATTCTTATCCTATGAACCAGGTTTCAAGATACCTATAAAAGGATGGTACCATGGAATAAATCTCTGAATATTTACATCTATTTCTGGATGTTCTTTATCCAGTTAGAAAGTTTTGGGCTGGAGGCTGAAACATGCCCTTATTTTTCTCTCACAAACACACACTCACTTACTTGTTCATTATCTTCACTGTGAATACTAGAATGCCCTACAGATAATTTATTGGAAGAATGGATTACCAATTTCCAAAATAATTCTGTGTGATATGCTTGAAATTCAAGATATGTAATTAAATCCATATTTAAGTAACCAGATACATGATCCTAACTCAAGCCTCTGAAAGCAGGACTCAGTCCTTATAGAATACTGTCTCTGCCATGCTGGTAGTGATGGTCTGCTCTACTCTGTGTTCCTGGTGCTCCTCAAGATAGTTGCCTTGAATTTTATATTTAGTCTGTGTCTCCTGAAATACTTCCTTCTTGCTGGTAAGTGAAACAAATGCAGTCTCTGCTCTCATTTCTTAATAGGCTTTGATGGATGAGATTTTAATGTTGCAAGAAGAAATCAGTGAGCTTCAGACATCTTTGGCCCAGGAGCTTGTTTCAGAACCACTGGATGTGGAAGGTGCTGATCAAATGGCATTGCAGTCCACCCTCACGGTCTTGGCAGAGCGAATGGCCACGATTCGAATGAAGGCATCAGGAAAACGACAGCTATTAGAGGTACAAGAAAAAATATCATCAATATTTTTAGTCACCATAAAAAAAAAGTAATTTTCAGTTCTGCTTATTTCTCACAGTTTCTTTCAGTAATAAATAACCATTCTTTTTTTAGTGAGCCCCTCATCTTATTGCTAAGTGATAAGCAGCCAGAAGGAACTTGGAACACACAAATATTATATATGTTCTAAGTTTCTTCTGGCTTGATATAGCCATATGGAGATATATATACTCACATTCACACACGCACAGACATATATATATGTGTATATATATATACATATATATACATATTTGTGTGTGTATGTATAAATGAAGCACAGATATTAAAAGTCACATTGTCTACAATAAATATACTTTTGAGGAATCATCTCTCCAAGCTGCTAGACAAGAGAAGAGGAAAGCTTAAAACAAGAAACAGCTCCTCTTCCAAATCTTTGCATTGTTGTCTACACTCATCTTCCCAGTGATTTACATGCAAACTTTTTTTCATGGAACATGCACCCTTTTATTTCTTTGCCTACCAACTTTACTAAAAATTCTTTAATACTAAGGGGATTTTTACAAGCCCTTTACAAATAGGAGTGTTGCTGAATATGTTATACAGGTGAGAACATGCAATCATGCTAAAGCTGGTTACAGTTTGGCTACTTTGAACACTGCAGGGGAGCTTTATTTCTGTACTGTTAAGAACTGCAGCAGTGAATTCACAAACACAGCAACCACTGCCTTCATATTTTCCATCGTCAATTGATTTAGAGAAGCAGAGTGAGAATTGGCTGTGTGGATCTAAGGTGTGGTGCTTAATGACCAGCTGAGTTTAAACCAAGACACTGGATTACAGGAGAGTCCCAGGGTATTTCAGCTGCTTTAGTTCAGTCCAGTCACCTAGGACAGTGAACAGGTCATTAGAAAATATCTTTTTTAGTTTTAAAATAACAAAGTTGTGCTAAACTTTTCATTCCCAGAGGAAAAATAGCTTTTAATTAAAAAATGAAAGGTTGAAAGTAGAAAAGCAGATGTAGTTGTTTATAGCTTGCCCCCCATATAGGATCTAACAAACATCTTGGTAGCACTTAGGAAACAATAACTAATAATTTCAAGATAAATCATGGGTCATACATTACTTTTAACTGTGGTTAGGATACTTTGACACTATACCACAAGTATTCCCTAGTAATCCTGGCTAGGAAATACATATTATATGTGGACAACATTCAGTAATTTAACCTGTCTACTTCATAGCTCTGATTTCACAGATAAAATCTTCCAGAACACTTCAGGGAAGTAAATGTACAAATTAAGATAAAAGAGGTGATGAAAGTATTTTGCTGGTGAGGGTGTGGACTGGTAATATTGTTCTTTCTATGGACCTAATTCAAGTAACTAGCATTTGAGAACTGTTCAGGTCTGGATTATTTAAGACATCTAAAAACTATCATTATTCTTTAAATTGTTCTAAAAGCAATTTTAAAATTGAAATTGAGCATGCAGAAAAGCTGTGCAAACACTTCTCCGTGTGATGAAGTTGCCCTGAACATTTGAGTCTGAATTCCCTTACAAAGTGTTGTAGGTTGACCCTGCCAGCAGCCAAATATCCACCCTCACTTCCCCTCTCCTGAGATGGGTTAAAAATAGAAGGCAGACAAAAAGACTCATGGATCAAGATAATGACAGCTTATACAGGGTAAGGAAAAGCTGTGCATGCCGGCAGGGAATGAGGAACTTATTCACTACTACCCAGTCAGCAGGCAGATGTTTAGCTACTTTCCTGGAAAGTTCAGCACGTGTTTCTTGGGAAGATGAGCACCATAACTGCAGTGCCTCTCCCTCTCTTTCCCTGGGCTTTTATTGATGAGCATGATCTCATCTGGTGTGGAGTGTCCCTTTGGTCAGTTCAGGGTCGCTGTCCTGGCTATCTCCTCTCCAGCCTTTTGCTCACCCCCAGCCTATTGGCCTTTGTGAGGGGCAGATAGAAAGCCTTTATGCTGTGCTCAGCAGTAGCCATAACATTGCTGTGTTATCAGCACAGATTTAACCACAGCTGCAAAGCACTGTACAGGCTGCAGTGAAGTTAACTCCATCCCAGCCAGATCGAATACAATCTTTTCCCCTTGTTCCATAATATTTGCACCATGCTTAGGTTTCACATTATCTGATACAACTAAGTATCCTCTGACCATCCTATTTGTTTTCTTATCCACAAAATCCCCTCTATTCTCTCCAGAACTCAGTGCCTTTCTTGTATTGGGGAGTACAAAGCTAGACACAGTACTCCAGATGTAGACTCACCAGTGTTAAGTAGAGGGGCAGGATCATCTCCTTCATCCTGGTGAGAACACTCCTAAAGCAGCTCCAGACCCCACTGGCTTTCTTTTGCACATTGTTGGGTCATGTTCAGTCTGGAGTCTATCAGGACGCCCCTTCTTCTCTTCTGCCAAGCTGCTTCCCATCTGCTTAGCCTCCAGCCTATACTTGGTGCATGGGGTTGCTCGCCTGCAGGTACAGGGCATCACACTTTCCTTTCTTCCTGTCAGCTTATTTTTATACCCTTTCAGGGTCCATCTAGATTGCAGAATAGCCCTCTGCCTATCAGCCACTCCTTCCATTTTGTGTCATTAGCAAATTTGTTGAGGCTCATTACTATCCACTCACTAGACTTTGTGCCACTGATCACTGTGCCCTGGCCACAGCTGTTCAGCCAGTTTTCAGATTCATATGGAACAGTTAAAGAGTGAGCAAGACTTGGTGATCACTCCCAGTCTTTCCAATGGATGGATGAGCTGATGGATGGACCTGGGGCATCTGTGTTGCTGTGGTATCAGCAGCCATTGAAGCTTAGTGTCCTTCCACTCCCCATGGCTCAGGGATCCTCTGAGGGGCCAGAGAAGGTAGACAGCTCTTCAGGCTTCTCTTTACCCATGTGACTGTACCAAGGCCCCACCCATACTTGTTTGGCCCTTGAAGTACCCCTCTTGTGCCTCCTTTGAGAGACAGTAAAGCTAACAGCCTGCTGCCAAAAAAGGCAAAGTTGCTTTACTTTCCCTGCAATGCATTCCGAGCTCTGTGTATCCCTTTTCTTCATGTGCATCTTTCTCCCTAAGCAAACAGTGCTATACTAATTGAGCAAACTGAATCAATGTGTGGGGAAACCCACAGGAGAGCAGGGAAAGGAGGCAGAAAAGACCTCACCTTTAAAAAGCTGTAACAACAGAGTTCTACTGGAGAAAGTAGAAATGAAGTGGCTGAACTGGAACAGAATTTCAGTCATCAGAAAAACACACTCATCAATTGAAAGAAATTATACTTTGTAAAAGATAGGTCTTAATATATCTTAGAAATCCTGCATAGGATTTGTGCAAAATAGAGAAGAACAACTTTCTAGAAGTGACTGTTACGGTTTATTTCTCCTAAAAAGTAAAATATGATTTGTACCTCTAGGAAAAACTGAATGAGCAGCTCGAAGAACAGCGACAGGAGCAGGCTCTCCAGAGGTACCGTTGTGAAGCTGATGAGCTTGACCACTGGCTACTCAGTACCCGAGCAACGCTGGACACCACTCTGCTTCCTGCAGAGGAACCTATGGACATGGAAGCACAACTGGTAGACTGTCAGGTAAAGTATTAAGACAATTATTAAGCTGAATGAGCCAGCATATTTGTGGAGAAGTTTCTGAGCTCTTTAGCGTCTTCTGTATGCTCAGTAAGCTTCCTCAAAGGTTTGTGAAACAAAATATAGCTTGTTCCTAATTTCTCATTAGAGATTGCAAACAGCACTTTAGAGAGCCCATGTGAACATAGCAGTAAGAAAACAAAATGTCCTGACTGCAGAAAGATTTGAAGTTCCACATCTTTCAGATGTAGTTATGTTCAGCTTTAAAGCCATTGTGTTTGCTTCAATTACTGGTTTTGCTCCCCTCAACCTGATATTGTTGAACAGCTCACCCGACAGATATGAAAACACCTGCAGTGTACTTTCCTACAAGTCCTTTTCCAGCTGAAGAACATACTGGCACTAGCAGTGATGATTGGAATAGTGCTGTGTTTTCCTCAGGAACAATCCTTACATACATGCAAAAATAAAGGATAATCATCAGTATTTGATGGTTTTATGGCTTGAAGATTAATGTACTCAGAGTACCAAAACAACTGAGGAATGATATGTTGCTGCAGTAAGAATTTTTGCAAATACATTTATTAACAAGACTTAGATCATTGATAACATCCAGGTTCTCAAATTATTGTGAGTTTTCTATTTTTAAATGATAGTTTAGAATTATATGATCATTATAATTAAAATTACAAAAGAGACAATAGACAGATGGACAAAAGAACACTTTTATTATTAAAGAATGATGACCTTAATTATTTTAGGCTAAATGAGAGTTAAGTTTCTTGCAAGTCTGAAGAATTTTCACTGACAATACTTCATCATTAGAATTTTCAGTCTGCTTAGTCTCAAGAGTCCTTTCATCACCTGTCCTTGAAAGCCCTTTGTTGTATGTAGATAAATCCTATGAACTTTAACAAAGCAGTGGTTTTTTTTTAATACAGTCTGTAAGAAACTCAAAAAGAAAAGTTAAATTTGTGGCAGAGTTAATACTGCTTTTCTTTTGCTGCTTCTCAAAACTTTAATGCAGTAGGTTTTATATATTTTTTTCCACTTTTTAGAAACTCTGGCGATCTTATTTTGCACGTATTCCTTCCGGAGAAATATTTCTAAATTCATACTTGACAGTTGCTATGGAAACAAAAGCATTTGATGTCAGGCTAGGTTTTTGAGCAAGACTTGTTTGAGCATTGAATCTGGGAGATCAAAATATGCACAATGTCTCTAATACATGAATGGTTAATGGAATGTCAGGGAAGTAGCTTTTCAGAATAAACATGCCAGAGATTTGTCACTTTAAGTCTCTCTTTAGACTAAAGAGGATTATACAGAAATCCTTAAGTCCGTCATGCACCAATCAGAAAGGGCAAATAGTGACAAGAAAAGCTTATCAACACAGCCAGAGCAACACATAGGAGGAGGTAGGAGGCACTTGACTACGTGTAAATGAAAGAGGAAAGAAGTAGCTCTGGCTGCGTGCTTCATTTCTTGTCACCAATGGATGTCAGTCTGGCTTCTTAGCCTTTACCTTTAATATGCAAATAAAGAGCATCTCCTCTACAACAGACTATTTGTTTCAAGTAACTTTTTAATTTCCTATTTTGAAAAGGGTTGCAAACTGAAATGGCAAATACAAGCATTTGCAAGCATATTCTAAAGAACTCTGAATGGGACTGGAAGGCAAAGCAATGCTAATCTGACTTTCTCTTAGTTTGGACACGGGTGAGGTAGGCCACAGGTGGTCTTGCCTGAAAACATCACAAGTGCTGGAAAATGTATGAATTCGGGTCTTTGTTTTTGCTGCTGCAGAACATGCTGGTTGAAATAGAACAGAAGGTGGTAGCCTTGTCAGAGCTGTCTGTGCACAATGAGAACTTGCTTATGGAAGGGAAGGCTCACACCAAGGACGAGGCAGAGCAGCTGGCTGTGAAGCTCAGGACACTGAAGGGCAGCCTTCTGGAGCTGCAGAGGGTGCTCCATGACAAACAGATCAACATTCGGGTGAGTGGCTCCTTCCAGCTGTTCTCATGGTGGGCAGGAGTTTGGGGATTTCTTAGCAACTTTATGCAACTGGGGAAAAAGAGTGAAAGTGTTGCACTGATTCAGTTTGAGTTACTCATCTTTAGTTAGTAAATGGAATTATAGCTCCAAAATAAATAACTGTCTAGAAAGCTTTAGTTGATAATTTTCAAGTTAACATAGCTTTATGTTAAAGCTATCCTAACCTCAGTATTTTCACTGAAAGAACAATAATAAAATCTGAAGAAAATAGATAGATGGTTAGCTTGGTCTGGATATAGTCTATTCCTGGTTCCAGTCTGTAGATTGTTTATGGTCTGGGGCAGGATTACTCTCCCCAACCAAAAAATGATCCTAAATATTTGTTTTTTCATGGTGTGCACAATACAGTGAACAGAAAACATGAGGGAACATTTTTAATTATGGCTAATATTTGGTGGCATCATTATACCAAATACAACATTATATAAGCAAAAATTCATTTAACCTCAGTCTTGCCCTAGGTTTCTATTCCTAGCACCTTGGTCTGCTCATTGCCACTAATTCATTATATTTAACAGTTGCTTTTGGTCATTCTTTAGGTCAAACTAGCATGTGGAGAACCGAATACATACAAGAAACCCAACCATGTAATGTGACTGACTGGTTTTGAATTTGCTTGCCCTGCTGTGACTCCCTCCCCCCCTTTTCTTTTACTTCTTTTCTTGGCTTTGCTGTGCAAATTAAACATGATAAGCTTCAAAGATTTCTGACTTGTAATGCAGATTAAAGTCTACTGAGATGTTAGCTTGAAAAGTCACTTGATGTTCTAAGAACTATTTTTAGTCCAAAGCAACTGCATGGCTTTAAAACTTCACATAATTTCAGAAAAACAGAGAAATAAAAAAGAAAGGAGACCCCCCCACAGGTATTTCTTCCTATTGCCTCTAAGATGAAGTAATTTTAATATTATTCTTGCTTATTAAACCTCATGACTAGGCAAATGAAAAGTTATCAACACTATGTGGGCACATAATACTTTGTTCTCATATATTACCTGTGAAGTGAAATGGCATCAACTGTAAATGCAAATGTAAGGTTTTTTCCAAGCTTACATTCTGTAATTTGACAATGATAAAATCTGGTTCACAAATACTTTTGATCTAAAAAGTATGTACAGTAGCATATTTGAAAAACCTCATTGCATCAACAAATACCGCAATCCCTTTTACACTCCTTGCTATTGCAAGAACCATGAGACTATTTAACTCTCAGTATAATTCCAAAACTGTATCTTCTCAGTCTTCTTCCCAGAGAAAAAGAGACCCAAAACGTAACTGAAATCAACCAGCCCACTCAAATGCAACGAACTAGATACTTTTCTCTAAAGAAATGTACAAGTTGAATCATTGTGGTCCCTAAAGTATATAAAAGTAAGCAGATTCTGCCCCACCCCCCCCCCAATTTACAGAAAGATTGTCTGTTTCCTAATTTGTCATACAAATAATACAAAAGCTATAATTCCAGATCTTCTTTACTTCTCACATACTATTTTCTCTGCCCAGTCTGACATTCTGTAATAACACTGTTCACACTCCAACTATGTCAGCTTGTCTAGAAACTTGTTCCTACAAGGTATCAGAGTTTACCTGCAAACTGGAACCTTAGTAAAACAAAGTTATTTCATAAAGCAAGAGCTTACGGTTCTCTCCAGCACACTTATTTATTTTGCACCTCTTAACAGTGTTCCTCTAACACTGGTCGGTCCTTTCAACTTCGGTATGCTCATCATCCCCCAAAATTAAAATCTTACACCTAACCTGCTACTACTTAGCTAAACTGCTGTTTCAGTGGCTGGTACCAGGGTCACTGGTGGCAGAGGTCCATCTCAGTTGTTAGCATAAGGAGCACCAGGTGAAACAAGTACAATTTCCACACCCATCTTCTGCTATGTTGGTCCCTGTCTGATTCGAGAAATGTCACCTGGAAGGCAGAGTGTCTGTGGTTTGGAGAGTTGCTGAACCATTTGGCAGTCTTAATCTATTTAGAATAAAGGCTGGATCATGGGCATAATAGGAATCCTATAAAAATGAAATATATAGACAAAATGGGAGAGGTATTAAGCTCCAGCTTTAGATCTTGAAGCTTTCAAAAAAACCAAAAAGGTGCGAGCTCTACAGTCATCATATGACTGCAAGTAATATTTAATAAAGTCCAGAGAGATGTGTTCATCAAAGTAGCCATACCTACATATCTGTCATTAACATAAGGCCGAGCATGTTAAAATACCTAAATTTGAATATATTGGCTGCTAAAATTACTTAAACTTTCAGCCAACATGGACTTTGGAAGCCAAGAAGTTGATAAAACATTTTTTTGAGCTGTGGAGGCATTTGTTGTTTTTTGCATTGCTTACACAGAAAGCCTGTCTAGTCACTCATGTTGGAAAAACATGGTAGAAATATGAATAGAAGGAACTGTTGCTTTTGCTGTGCTGTTCTAACATTCTGTGGTTTGGTCTCTCTTACTTTCTCTGCTGTTCTCTGCTGTATTATGTCATCTGCTGTTTACCCAGTGTGTTTCTGCCGAACATAGAGTTATATACTTACTGATAAATAAATATTGACCAGAATGACAACCAGAATTTTCTCATTTTCAATTAGATTTAAAGAATTTCTTTAATTAGATAAAAATCCTGGCAGAAACAAACCACTAAATCCCTGCATTGCCAGATAAAGCTGCGCCCTCCTTTGCAGATGAAGACTGGTTTTTAGAAGCAGAACAGTCTTTAGAAATGCATCAGTCCAAGATCTCTGACCTGTGGTCTCTGATTCTGCTAAGTGCATGTTTATTTTTACATTTTTAGGGATGCTTTTCTTGCTAGTAACCAAAAACCAGTAAAAGTCCGAAATCTAAAGTCATTGCTCACTTCAGATTTTACATGGGCCAGCAACTTGAGAGGTTTTGTGTAGATGAGCTGAACCTGCCTGCTCTCTAACAGTAGAAGATTTTTTTTGAATCTTAATGTCACTTTCTCAAAGCAGGGATCTTTACAAGAAAAGGAAGAGAGTGATCTGGACTTCGTTTCCTCACAAAGCCCCAGTGTTCAAGAATGGCTGGCACAAGCAAGAACTACTCGCTCACAGCAGCAGCAAAGTACCCTGCAGCAGCAGAAAGTTGGTGTTCTGCCTTTCTTTTACTCCCATCTTTAGATTGCACTTAATACTATAGCTGAGCCACTCGTGTTAATATTTTCACTGAAATATTAATTTTTACACTGTTTCATACTCACTGCTTTGGTAATGATGCATCTGAGTTCCTTATCTTATATCTGCAACAGGCAGGCTAGACTTCCTGGATGACCATGGTCATTTCACATAATCAGTAGAATAAAATTTGTCCATCAGCAGAATAAAATTGAATCAACCCTTTAAGTTACTCTAAGGAGAGATGATAATACTCAAAATAATAACTTTGTCTTCATACAAGCAAAGATACACATATTACATTATATATTGTATTGAATGATTTGAAGATACTTTCATTATGGTAGGTTCCACAAACTGCATTGTATCAGTTAATTAGTTCAGTAATCCAGTTTATGACCCCAATTTTTCTGTGTCCCTGGCTAGAGATTTTGGACTACTTTTGATGTTCAAGCAAGCCATTTCAGAAGTAGCTCAGCTAACTTTGCATGGCAGTTAAACAAGGTAGACATGTCCTTCCAAGGCAAAACCAGTGTGTTTGAGATTTGTTCTGTTTTGTGTTACTTGCTGTGCTAGGAGCTGGAACAGGAGCTGGAAGAGCAGAAGAATCTGCTTCGGTCAGTAGCGTGCCGTGGAGGAGAGATCCTAACACAGCAAAGCTCTACTGAAGGGCTGTCCATAAGGTGTGCTTTCATGTGTTGTTCCAAAAAGTAAATTTCTATGGCTGTACTTTGTCATCCCTATGCTTATATCCCTCTTCTGCTCATAGTCCTCGAATTTTTGTTTTATGATTTTTATACAGCACTGAGGCTACTGGATTCCTGGTTTATAATTCAGGGGTCTGATAATACAGTTACACAAACTGTTTTGTGATAATAGATCACCTTCAGCATTTAGAAATGCCCTTTATTCTTATTAGCAGGAGTCACACTATGATTAAAGACTAGCGAGACTCATTTGACAAGCAGTGGATCAGTTACTGTAACTTTATGGACCAGCACTGGTGTGTGAATCACATTGTCTCAAAATTGGCATCTGCCGTTGTAACCAGATCTTCCCAGATGAGATACTCATTGCTTAATTTTATTTTTCCTGGAATTAGCAAGTATTTTTCCTTTTGAGGCCTTAATTCTAATGCCAGAAAGTACTTAACCAGTCTCCTTCTGTTTGAGGCTTACTTCTGTCATGGTGTACTATAAAAACCAAAAAAAAAAAAAAAAAAAAAGAAAGAAAAAACAAAAATCCCCCACAAACAAACCACCAGACAGAAAATTCTGAATGTAATTAATTGTTTTCCGAAGCTAAACTCATGTGTTTGTCCTCCATTAAACTATGTCTGCCATTTTGATAAAGGAGGTGAGGAAGGAGTCCGATAAAATATTTGCTTTAATTCATGCTTTGAACTAAAACCTCTTTATAGGTTACATTTCAATGTAGTATATATTCAGTCTGGTTTGGGGATTTTTTTACTTACTTTGGGTACTTGCAACTTCAGTCTTTTTGAAAGTACATTTTATTTCATCAGATAAGAACTTCTTGCTGTTCAAACCAGCCTTTGTCTTATTTTTAGAAAAACAAAAGCAAAATTAACAAGTCAGAACTTTAAAAACTAGCACTTAATTTAAATGTAGAATTTCCTAATGGAAAATTATAACCTTATATGGTTATAACTTTTGCATTTATTAAACCTTTATGCTTCTTTGCATTCAGTGAGAAGCCTGATGTACTCTCTGAGGAATTAGTCTTAGAAGGTGAGAAGCCATCATCTGAAGAGCAGATGAAGAGGAAATGGGAAAGCCTAAACCAGGAATTCAGTACCAAGCAGAGACTGCTCCAGAAAGCTTTGGAAAAAGAACAGCTGGTAGCTTTTTTAAATTTCTCTTTCCATTTTCTCTTTTAAAGTAGTTGTTACAAGAGGTACAATATGTAGATCCATTAAGGTGCTGTAGTTATGGCATGAGATATGGAGCAATTTATTTTTGTGACACCTTTAAAAACTGTTACATATTGGCACCAGCACAGCTCCTGTTCAAAGTGATTTGAATTGCACTACCATCAGGTTAATGAACTAGAAAGGAAGAAAGAGCTTAGACAAAATGTTTATCTACTTATCTAACTCAGGATAATTCTGTAGCAAATCATCACTCTGGAATTAATCAATACTCTGGCAACAGCTTAGAGGAAAACTGTTATTTTCAGTTTGAATTTATTGGTTACATTCAATTCTTGATCTTAGTGGGTGAGGAATTTCAGAAACAGTATTTCTACTGAAAGAAATGGGGATTAATCAATTAAACTGGGGACAAACCAAAGTCTGTATTAACATACATCTTCCATTTTATTGTTAATAGTCCCAAATTCACTCTTCTTTGTATAACACTCCATTAATCAGCTTCCAAAGTTCTAAAAACCTTGTATTAATTAAAGAGTAATTGAAAATATTTTTGGTAAAAACTAGTGATTTTTAATTCTGGCTACAAGCATTTATCCTGCATTTCTAGTAAACCTCCTGTTGAGTAATATTTATGCAAAATATTCATGGCATGGAGCATTTGTGGGAGGACCATGAATGTTAGCAGATGATAGCCTCAGTCAGTAGGGAGTCTGTACAGCTGAATTTTGTGCCCTACATATGGTAGATGCATCCTAATTAGTGCTTTTCTCTCAACAGCTTTATAGCAGACCAAACAGACTAATACCTGGAATGCCTTTGTATAAGGAGGAGACACAGGATGAAGATAAATGTTTAGTGTCACCAGTACTGGTTGAATTGAATCAGGCCTTTGAAGATGTCTCATCTGAGGTAATTTTCAGTTGTCTTTACACCTGTCCTACACCAAAGCCACATTAACAGTGAAAACTCCTCCAGCTATGACATGGAAATCCATGCCTTTCCCAAATATTGAAGTTAGGAAGACTGTCTTGTACTTCTATGCTGACTCCTGTGGTTCCTTTTGCCCAGGCTGGACGGGTGGAGGAGACCCTGCATCTGGAGCAGAAGTTGTATGATGGTGTCACTGCCACGTCCATGTGGCTGGATGGGGTGGAAGAGCAAGTCTTTGTTGCTACAGCTCTGTTGCCAGAAGAAGAAACAGAAACCTACCTCTGCAAGCAAGAGGTGAGGAATCCATGAGTAGGAGTTTCTTTTAATTGCCAATAGTAGTGTTTAGAACAAAAGTGTTTGAATCCTGGGAAAGTGACATGTTGCTGACATAATCTCTATGTAACTGCATCATTCTGCAGTTGACCATGTAGACAATGTTGCAGAAAGCATGGACTTTTTCTTCTATTTACCATCGTATTGGCAAATACCGCGTTATTGAAATTGAAACTAAGTGAAAAAGAGGGAGGGATACTCTGGGATATGGAAACAGCAGAGGTTCATCAACATTAATTAGGGGTGAGGGAGGTAGAAAGAATTGAGTGGTGGAGAGGAGAGAGAGGCAATAGGATAAAGGAACAATAGTTTTCAACTGAAGAGGATAGATTCCGACAAGATATAAGGAAGAAATCTTTCAAAATGAGAGTGTGGAAATGCTGGAGCAAGTTGCCCAGAGAGGTGGTGGATATTCCGTCCCTGGAAGCATTCACATTCAGGCTTGAGATGGCTCTGAGCATCCTGATTTAGTTTAAGATGTCCATATTTACTTCAGGAGGGTTGGACTAGATGACTTTTATTCCAACCCAGATGTTTCTGTAGCTGCACATCATTTTGTTCCAGCACTTGTTTTCCTTGGAGTATGAAATATTTTTACTATCACAGATTCCATCTTGTAGCTTCCAACTTTTTCTAGTGTGTGTTTATACCAGCAATGTAAAAAACTCACTACATCGTTGCAAAATTGACTATGGTTATGACAATGTTTACCTGCTTTCCAGAATGTCTGACTGTCACTTCTGTTTTTCCAAAAAATTAGACTCTTGCCAAAGAAATCAAAGACATAACAGAAGAAGTGGATAAGAACAAGAATTTGTTTGCTCAGGTATTTCCGGACAGTAGTGATAAGAGGGTTATTGTAGAAGACACTTTGGATTGTCTCTTGAGAAGACTGAGCTTACTGGAGTCGATGGTAAATCAGAGATGCCAACAGATGAAAGGACGGCTCCAGCAAATCATCACATTCAAGGTATGAGGTGATGAAATTATCAGGGGTCTGTGTCAAATGGAGATATGAAGGCTGTGAATTTTTGGTACCAAATCAAAAGAACAAGATTGTCACAGGTTTTTTATTGAAAAATCAAACTTTTCAAGCTTATGCAAAATTTGATACCCTAATAATTACTCAAAATTTAAACTCTCTACTAGAAGGCTTCTACAACTCATGCAATTACTGTAAAGTGATAATCTTTCCTTGCTGTCTCCCCCTGCTGGCATTACATAAAAGGAAGTCTGTGTTGTGCAAGTATAAAAAAGTTCTGATAAATGGACAAATGTGCACTCAGAAAATTTTTGAACAGAGTTGAGAAATGCTTTCAGATCTTACTTGGCCTCTACATTATCTGCTATTATTATTATTATTGTTATCATTACCATTGTCATTAATATATGAAGCCCTTCTGTACGGTTCATTCTTAATTAAAAGCCCCATAAATTAAAAAAGAAATATTCCTTGTGTCTTTAGATTAGGGTCATCTTTTCATGGATTGTTACTACTAGATTTCCTTTCAAACTCCATAATTTTGCTCTGCAATCTCCCATTTTCCAAGGAAAGACTTCCCTTTGCTGATGGCATCAAGGTTGATTAGAATTCATTGCATTATTCATAGAGATTTTCAGTATTTAAAATGATTACTAAATGTAAAAATAAATACTAAATCATTAATGCATCTCTTAATATAATGCTGAAAGTCTCAGAAAAATGTGCTGATAATTTTCTGTTGAGATGAGTGCAAGAAAAAGATGATTGATTGTATTTCAGCAAAATTGTTAAGTAATATTTATGTGTCTTTTCTGATAAAATATTCTAAAATTTTCAGCTTGTGGTTAGCCCTGTAATGTGTGGAGGTCTTGTTTACTTATGTGTTATATTATCTCAAGTTTGTAATTAAAACAACTTGCCTTAAAAAGTAAAACCAAACTTGCTTACAATCATATGTGGTTGAATAAACTGCACAAGAATTTTTTTTATACATGGACTTAATGACCTTTGGTAATTCATCATTTAATTGGAAGGCAAATATAGAAGTGCATTCACAGGATATGTTTTAAATATGAGTCGCTTTAGCTCTTAGTCTCCATAGCTGGATTTTCAGCAATATTAAATGTTTTGCATTGGCTAATTATGATGCTTTTTGAATCATTTTTATGCTGTAGTGCTACCATGTAATATTTAATGCTTTAAACTTTTTGAAGCATGGAATATTTTTCAGTTGTTTTGTGCTGCAATTGGCTATAATTTGTTGGTTTTGTCTCCTGCAGAATGATCTGAAGCTCATGTTTACATCGTTGGCTGACAACAAATACTTACTTCTACAGAAATTAGCAGAGGCAGCTGACAGACCAGAAACAGAACAAATGCAGGTACTACCACATATCTGTCACTTGGGGAGAAGGGAAGAGGTAAAGTTTTTATCCAAAGTATAAATGGATTCTAGAAAACAGTTCCTTTAAATGGGAGAACATACGTGTTCACATTAAGTATAGGAAAATGTCCAAGAGTGTACTACACATATTTAAAAGTAAATAAAACAAAAACTCACAACAACAACAACAAAAAAAAACCTAGCAAAAGTGTCTCTCTTGTCTCCCAAGCTGACCTAGTACCTAGTTATGTTTATACTGGGCAGTATTTGAAAAGAGGAAACTTCAATAAACAAAAAAAGTCCAGAGTTTTGCTAAGTTGTTTGACTATTAAACTTTATTAAGAACCAAAGGCACTTTCCTGCTCACTGGTTTATAGTGATGTCTTTAATGTTACTTGTTTTAATTTAAGGCAGTAATTATTGTTTCTTTATCAGGAATGGCCTGAAGAATAATTAATTATTTACATGAAAAAGTATATCCTGTTTTCTTGTTTCTGTTTTGCCAGTGAGAAAATGAATGGGGTATGCTATGGTGTACTTCTTATAGATATTTCTTGTTAGTGATATCTGGTGCCAGCAGGTGGCTAAGTGGAAAAGACTTACCCTTCAGTTAAATAGAAATACTGGACTTTATATACCTGACATTCAAAATTTGAAGGAGTTTACAACTCCTGTATGAAAAAGAGAGGTAACACTGTGTCTTTCTTTTCTCTCTTTTGTGATGCCAATCATTGGCAAAAGTATATTTCTAGTGTTATTAATTTAACTACCAGCTAGGAAAACAACGTGTTAACAACAGCACTTGAAATTATTTGTTGCAGGAAATCTCCCTTGGCTGATAAAACATTCAAATTTAAAAGCACTTCTGGTGTTCAATATGTGGTTAGGAAAGTAGAAGTAAGATGCTTAGTCAGCCTGGTGACTTAAGTTGCATGAAGTGGAAGTTTAGTGACTGTGTTGTGCAAACTCCATGCTGCTGAAAGGCAGGAGTTCTACTTCACATACATAGTTTAAAACATTTGGATAGGAAGCTTCCAGAAAGGGCCTCAACAAAGGACTTTAAGTACAGGAATCTACCTTGCACTTTTAACTTTGTTATAATCTGCATGTGTTACTGCAGCAGACACCTAGGGAAGCTTGTAGCTTCTACAGGAAAAACTCATCAGCTTCAGACACTTGCAGATACCAATCTGTGTTCTTAAGTTGTAGTTTTTCAAGTACAAAAGGGGAGGTACAAGTAATTTTAGCCCCATCCCAGTCTTGAAAGTGAGCTACACAGAGCTCTTGGCATTCATACAGGGGTTCTGCTGTGATGATTGTTTGCTTGCTGCTCAGAGATGACAGGAATGACTGTTAATAAAAAAAAAATAAATGACATTGTTACATTAAAAAAAATTATTTTGGGCCCGTACTGTATAATTAAAAGCATGGAAATTCATAGCTATGTTTGGTATAAAAATACTAAGCATAGTACTTTATATGATACTAAAACAGCTTGTTATTCTAAAGTAATAATGATATGCTTATTTAACTTTAATAAAAAAACTGGACTCTCCCCACTTTTAATTAGTACATTTCCTTCATAGCATCCTTTACAATTTCAGTGCATTGAGGGTGTGATTAGTACTTAGCAGAAAAAAATCTGATCATAGGCCAACTACACTACTGTTATTGAAACTTAAAACGAAGCAATGTAATTTTCATATACAGGTCATACTGGAGGCAGAAGAAGGTTTAAAGGAACTAGATGCTGGAATCAGTGAATTAAAGAAGCGTATAGACAAGCTACAAATTGACCAACCTTCTGTACAAGAACTGTCTAAGATCCAGGTATGCTTCGTTAGTTCTTTCCTAGAGCTGTCCATCCTATCACCTTTCTCACCTGTGATATCGAAGGAATGCTTCTTTTTATTGTTCATCAAGCAGTTTAGGAAATGGGATTTTAAGGCATTTCAGTATGTATAAAAGATTATGTTCTCTCTGGTTCACCTAGTTTTAAAATTTTGTTCCTCTTCAGATTTTCTAACATCTCTGATATTAGCAACGTTAATTGTAAAAATCTACAAAACCATGTTTTCTGTCAGCTCTCATCCACTCCCTTTTCACACAGATGATGTTAAGCATGTAAACATAAATTTGTCTGCTGAAGGTTCATCCCTGTTTGCACCAGAGTCTCATGATCTGTGATTTAGTACTGTCTCACATCTGTCATTCAAAGAAGGAAGGGGGTAAAGGAGGACAGAGAGTAAAGTGAGACCTGAAACTGGAAATGTTCTGCTTTTACAAGAACACCTCTCATATCAATACATGTGGGCAATTGATCCAAAACTTCTGTAAATATGTTGAAAGTCCTTTTTGAGCAGTTTGGCTGATGCAGGGGAATATTTGAGGAAATACCAAGGAGAAGGTTTATGAATGAATTTTACCATTCACAATGGCATAATATTAATAAATTGGAAGCAAATAAAACAGCGGAAACTGGACCATAAACTTCCTAAGCCAACTAGATAGTGATATCGACTAAAAATGAATGACTAAGAAATAAATCACTAAGAAATGTGTCTTTTGCCCAGTATCCTTTTGATCTTAGTGCCTCCTCCTGATTTGTTTAGGGGTTTTTTTTGTTGTTTTGGTTTTTTGTTCCTCTCGGTTTATGTGCTATTATGTTTCCCCTCTCCTTCAATTTCAGTTTTTAGAAAAGCCTTCCTTTGGCTTTTTTTGACAGTTTTGCTTCTCACAAAATTCTGTTTAAGGCTAGGAGACCAAGCTGCAGTCTGAGGGTGGGCACTTTGTTGTAGCACTGGATGATCATAGAGATATTTTGGTTGTTGGAATGTCTTGTATAGATGAAAAGAATGGGCTTGTTTTGGTTTTTACAGTAAGATGTATGTATCTTGCTTGCTACCAGTAAGATTCTGAGGAAGGAGAAGGAAGCAAACCTGACTTTGAAATGCCTGTGAGCTGTATCCATGATGGAATCCCTGCAATTCTCTGCATTATAAAAAGTAAAATGAAAACAGTCTCTGCATTGCACCGTAGTCATTGCTTTTTGATGCATTAAGCCAAATCTTTGCTACTTACATAAGCCTTTGGAATTCTGCAGTTTTTTCCCCAAATGCATGTACTTTAAAGAGTTGCAGGTCTTGCTTATTTTTTCTGTCTTTAAATGGTGAGTTAATTTATCAATTAATTCAGTATATCTGCAAATTCTTTTTGATCTGGAAATAAATGTTATTCTCCTAGTGTTCACAGAAAGTGCAGGGACAGTTAGGTTGCTTCTAGGAAGACCTGTAAGGTGTGAAATAAGAATCACCATTGGTGCCTTTTTGCCCCCAGGATAAGTATGATGAGCTGCTGATGATGATTGGATCCAGGCGGAGTGATCTGAATCAGAATATGGCTCTGAAGAGGCAGTATGAGCGGGCTTTGCAGGACCTGGCTGACCTGGTAGAAACAGGCCAAGAAAAAATGGCTGGTGACCAGAAAATGATTGTTTCTTCCAAGGAAGAGGTTCAGTCACTACTTGAAAAACATAAGGTAAGAGATCAGGATGTATTTCAGGACTAGTAATGACTGTAAGCTTGTTGTCATTGTTGACTCGCAGTGGGAAACTAAGAACCACACAGCTGCTTCCTCCCCTATGTGTTCCTTCCTTGAGGAGAAGGAGAATCAGAAAGAAAAGGTAATCCTTGTGGATTGAGAGATGAATAATAATATTAATAGCAATAATAATAAAAAAAATTGAAATAGTCAATGTAACTGTAATGGAAAGGAAGAGAGAAATAAACACAAGAGAAATAAATAAATTATGTACAGTGCTGTTGTTCACCACCTCCTGACCAATAGCTAACCTGTCCCCAAGAAGAAATCAGCAGCTTTCAGACAGCTCCCCCCAGTTTATATAGTGATCATGATGCTCTATTGTATGGAATATCCCTTTGGCCCGTTCAGGTCAGCTGTCCTGACCATGGTGCCTCCAGGCTCCTCATGCACCTCCTCACTGGCAGAGCAAGGGAAGCTGAAAAGTCCTTGACTTGGGGTAAACACTATTCAGCAACAAACAAAAACATCAGTGTGTCTTCAACATTACTCCAGTAGTAAAGCCAAAACACTTTGCTGTACCAGCTACTAAGAAGAAAATTAACTCTATCCCAGCTGAAATCAGGACACTTATGAAGAGCAAATTGCTAACCTTCTGTTCCTAAAAGTTCAGGAGCTTTTCAGAACAGTGGGCCAGACTGTATTTTAAATTGGAGCCAGTGAACTGTTGTGACAGACTGAGTTTGAAATGCTTTGTTGAAGGTGAACTCAGATAGATTGCATGTTCTTCATTATTCTAATAACAAGTTCCTGGTATTGTCCTGTCATGCTACATAGCAATTTCATCCACCACTCCATTTATTTTCAACAAAAATTTCATTTGGTAATAGCACCCACAAATAGGACAAGTATTTTCCACATTTTCATTAGGCAGAAATTTTTGGGGCTGTTTATCTGATTTAAGCTGGTTTTTTTTATGGAATGAGGGTCAGGTTGGAATTTGTGTGGAAAGAATGACTGACTCCTTTCTTTGAATAAACCGTTGTTCTCTTTAAATTATTTTGGATTTCGTGAAATGTTGTGAAGTGAAAGGTTTACCTAATTCTATGTAGATACTTGATTGTACTGCTTATGTCTTAAAATGTTCTTTTAGTGGTAATGAATTGAGTAATAATTGCACTTTCTCTTTTCTATTCTCCCTCTCCCTCACATCTGAATTTTTCAGGAATATTTTCAAGGGTTGGAGTCTCACATGATCCTGACAGAAACACTTTTTAGAAAGATGAGTACCCTTGCCCTTTTGAAGGAA
This sequence comes from Camarhynchus parvulus, assembly GCF_901933205.1. Lineage (NCBI taxonomy): Eukaryota > Metazoa > Chordata > Aves > Passeriformes > Thraupidae > Camarhynchus > Camarhynchus parvulus. The sequence goes on from NC_044573.1 coordinate 54,952,918, forward strand.
ACTCAGTCACATTCAGAGATAATGACACGAGCTTCAGCTGTATTAAAGCTGGCTCATAAACGAGGTGTGGAGCTGGAATACATTCTAGAGGTGAGAATTTCTATGGCCTTTTCTATACTTCCATTCTGATCAGCCACCAGGATATTCTATAATGTTGATTTCCTGTGCTTGGACAGAATTGATGAGCATCAGTCCATTTTGTCGTACACACAAAGCACTGATAGACTACATGCAATCTTTTCTGTTTAACTGTTGTGACCTTCAGGTGGCACAAGTTGTGTTCCTCTAAGTCTGAAGAGCTGCTTAGCTTTAGCTGGTTAAGGAGAGCATGATAGTTTTATCCATGTGTTCTTACCAAAAGTTGAGCTTGGCACAGGAATGATGTCTTTTTACAGGTCCACTGGACATTTGTACTGTTATTTCTGTACTTTCACAACCACATAGCTAGCTGTAGGACTTTAAATTAAAAAAAAAAAGTATTAAAATCTCCAGATACTCAGATTCACCACATACATGGATAATTTGTGCTTGTAGACCTGGATGCATCTGGATGAAGATTACCAGGAACTCACCAGACAGCTGGAATCTGTTGAAGGAAACATCCCTATTGTTGGGTTGGTAGAAGAGACGGAGGACAGGCTTACAGACCGGATTACACTTTTTCAGGTTGGTGCTTTGTAGACATTCTCTGCAGAAAAGAGGGTTTGAAGGGATCTCTGACAGTCATCTAGTCCAGCCTCCCACTTGAAGCATTACACTTGTCACAGGCTGGATCAGCAACAGCTTTTTGGAAACCTCAAAAGTAGGAGATCCCACAGCTGACCAGGGGACCAGTCGCAGTCCTGCACCAAGACCCATTATAAAAGCCTTTCTGTAATGCCCAGTCAGTAACATCAACTTTCAGCTTGTCACCATTGTCCTTTTTATATTGTGTGGCACTACTGAGGAGAATTTACCTCTATCTTTTTAATTTTACCACAAACAGCTGTAGATCTTCGTTAGACTGGCCTTTAGTCTCCTGTTTGTCAATCTAAAGCAAGCGCATTCCCCACAGCCTCTTTGTAAAGGACATGTGCTCTAGGTCCCTAAAAACTTAGGGACCTGACTACTTCCTTCTTCCTCAGCTCAGTGAGACACGGGTCAGAGCGCAGTCAGATGGAGTAGATTTGGCCTCATCAGCACCACCTAGATGAGGATAATGGAATAATTCCGTCTGGTTTTCACAGTTCTAATATAGGCCCAGGCTGTGGCTTGCCTGATAAGCTGCCAGGTTAAATACACAACGAGTTTCCTTCCTGACCTCTACTGGGACATGCAGCTGGTCAGCCCAAGGTGCAGATGTTGCATTTCTTCAGCCTTCCAAGGTTTCTGCTGTCTCCAACCTCAAGTTTAGTAAAGAGTCTCTGGAATCAGTCTGCCATTTTTTGTCCCAGCCACTCTCCCTACATTAGCGTCGTCCACAGATTTACTGAGGGAATTCTGTCTGCCATGATCCATGCCATTAAGATGTTGAAGGTGTTAGGGTTAAAATATCAGTAATCTCTGGAGTACTCTGCCCATTTCAACCTGCCAGCCAGGCATCAAGCCTTTGATCACTAGCAATGAGGCTGGTAATGCAGCTCATTTTCAGCCCACCAAACAGTCCATTTTTCCAGCCTGAGCTCTCTCTGCTGCTGGAGAGGGTTCAGTGGGAGATGGTGTCAAAGACCATGCTGAAGTCAGTCTGATCCACAGAGACAGTAATTTTGTTATAAAAGGCTATTGGTGAATTTAAGCTGAATATTCCTGGTCGCCTCTTGGTCCTTTTTGTCTCTGAAAATGGTATCCAGGAGGATGTGCTCCATGATCTTTCCAGAGAGCAAGGTGAGGCTGAACAGCCTGTGGTTCCTCAAACTGCCTTCCTCCCCAAATGCAACCAGTAGTTTAAATACAGTTTTTCTACCACATCCTGTTTCTTTGGTCTAGTGTTTTGTTTTTGTCTCCTTATACTAGACATTTTAGTTGGGTTTTTTTTCATTCTCTTTTTTGTTTTACAGAAAAATGTCAGTCAAATTTTTCTTGAAAATTGACTTTGTGTTGTTATCTTTTTTGGTTATTTTACCAGACAGCTTTCTGCTTTTCATATGGTATGAGGACAATTTAAGCAATCTGTTGTGTGGTTGTTTTGGTTTTGTTTGATGCTAGGCATTGTTTGTGTTTGTCCTGACCCTAAATTAGCTTTCTTCTTTTATTTCCTTTTCAGTTACATAAACTAGGTTGTTCAAATCTAGACTCTTGTGTTCTGTTATGTCATAGATTTTATTAATTGGCCACATTTAGCTTTAAAATCCATCATAATAAATTTATTATTATCTTAGAGTTTTTTAAGCTCTGTCTAGGAATTTTTTTTGTATATATGTTATGTGTAAATACACAGACTCACAGACATATAAAGGTAATTTTTAAAAATCTATTAAAAACTATTTTTGTGAAAGAGGAAATGAGAGTGATAGAAAGTTCAGGTACTCACTATAAGATTGGTCGTTTTGAGCCTTTTATATTCAGATTACTTTCATCAGAACTGAAAAATGGGAATGCATGTACATTTTACACTCAAACTTATACCAATGTACAGATGTTTTTAAAATCCATACTATTTGGGTAATGATAGTGGAATTCAACAGGTATATTTGCCCACATATACAAATTCTTTAGCCATCCACAAGTCTTCATTTAAATTTAATCTGTCTTATTTTGAGTAATAGTATTAACAACCTTTCCTTCCTCATGATCTTTTTTTGCTTTCTTGTGCAATAAAAATTGGTCTCTGTGTTCAGGGATTTGGATGGATGGGGTGATCTTCTGTTTTGTAGCCATGAAGAGCAGGAGGGTAAATCAGTAAAAGAGTGAAATATCCAGAGATCTGAAGATAGGCATTGGAAGGGCTGAAGACGGGACCACTGTTAATAATTTATAATAATTTATAATAATTTATATTGGATATCTTAGCATTCATTGCAGTAGATGGTAGGTTTTCAGCAGGTGGTAAAGTTCCGGTATTTTAATCAATTTCTATCAGAAAGAGTGTTGCCCCACAAAGATTCTTTTCAAGTTTAGAAGATCTACACAAAGAAGGAGTTCATCAGAAGGAGGAGCCAACAGACATATTGACATGATTGGGTTTGTGACAACTTGTTCAGCTTTTGAGCAGATTACCTGCATGATGGTTCTTGGGGAGATCTAGAGCTGGAGCAGAGAAAACTTTGACGTTCTGTGGTGACATTGCATATGCAATAAATTGCAGTAAAAGGAAACTAAATGTTGAGAAAGAAACAGAGACCTGCAGTTATCTAACCATGTCCTCTGTCATTACAGCATCTGAGATCCAACCTGGCTGAATACCAGCCTAAGTTATACCAAGTGCTAGATGATGGGAAGAGGCTCCTTTTTTCTGTTAGCTGCTCAGAACTCGAAGGTCAGCTGAACCAACTAGGAGAACGCTGGTTAAGTAACACCAGCAAAGTCACCAAGGAGCTTCACAGGCTGGATACAATACTGAAGCACTGGACAAGGTAATGTTGATGTAATGGTAAATACAAAGTTCTTCACCTGTGCTTTTCAGTCAAAGCCATTCTGGACCTAGACATATTTGATTCAACATTTAAAAGAAAGTACTTTGAGATGTATGTCATAGTTCAGCTGCTCTCCTGTTCCATAGAACATACTCTCTCATTTGTAATAAAAGATGTGGTAGATAAAAGCTGGTGCAAGGAAATCTGAAAATGCTTTCTTAGATAATTAATTCAGAAGCCCCATGTACATGCAGGTGTATAAGAAAAGTTGTGTGCTTTGCTGGGTAGTGTGAGTTGCCTCTGCATGCTTTAGTGGATGCATTGCAACATCTGGGTTCTTCTCTGTGTCACTGCATATATGGAAGGGAGCTTTTGGTTCATATGCTACTTTTGTAATTAATTATCTAGTTGGTATAAAAGCTTTGTCTATGAATCCCTGGTTAATGTGTGGACACTCATATTCTGGTACCTCATTAGTTGCTTGGCATGTGAAATGATATGAAGATGGTTTCTGAAAAAAAAATTCATTTCTGCTCTGAGATACTTTTTTGTAAAGATTTAGGAAGACTGAGCCTTCTAATGGAAGAGAAAAGTCTGTTTATGTGCATTAGGTGAGATTGCAGCTTGTCCAACGAGGTTGGGACCTATTTACTGTCCTTCATTAAACTTTTTTCTAAAGGCAAAACTCAGGCACTATTAGAAATTGTGAGCATAGTGGCTAAAATAGGAGCTTCCTGATACCATGCCTGTCTGTAAAATTAAATTACATTTTTCTGAAATTTGATAAAAATAAAATTTCAAATCTGGCCTTCAGTATCTTCCTCTAACACATGGAGGAAAGTCTGCTCAGTTGGAGGCAAGAGGTGGCGATGAGTGTTTCAGTCTTCTTTAAACATCTTGCCAGGTATCAGAGTGAATCAAATGAATTGACACAGTGGTTGCAATCTGCAAAGGAGCGACTTGAGTTTTGGAGCCAGCAGTCTTTGACTGTTCCTCAGGAACTTGAAACAGTCAGAGACCACCTGAACTCCTTTTTGGTAAGTTGTTCGTGAACCTGGAACGTCTATTTCTCTCCAATTACAATTAAACAGTTGATTAATTAAATGCTTATACTTCTTCTTACCATTGATGAGTGCGTAGGTAAGCTGTTCTTCAGCTAGTGTGTATGCACATTAAGCACTTCTTTGCTGTATGCAAGGATTGTAAATCTTGAGGATTCTGAAAATTTTTGTTCTAACTTACTCTGAAGTATAGCTGGTGAATGCTAATAGAAAGTACATATTTTAAAGGGAATGGAAGATATTCTTAGCTTTTTGGGGTTCTAAAACACTAAGTAAAATTAAGAAGTACTTAATTATTTCCACAAAAAATGCTTCTGCTTACAGGAGTTTTCAAAAGAAGTGGATACTAAATCATCACAGAAATCTTCTGTCCTGAGTACTGGGAACCAACTCCTCAGGCTTAAGAAAGTAGATACAGCTGCATTGCGTGCAGGATTGTCCCACATCGAAACCCAGTGGACAGAGCTCCTCACACAAATCCCAGCAGTACAAGAGAAGTTGCACCAGGTAAGAAAGCCAGCAATGGCCTTTGATATTCCAGAAAACTAAGACTGTACAGATGGCAGTGACTAGTTGCTTCCTTTCTGGGTTTGTCCATGCGAGGAAAGATAAGAAAAAAGTTATTCCTGTTTTACTGTGGGAAAGCTGACATGTAGTTTCAAATCCTGCTTGCCTAATACCCATCAGTGTTAGTTTCAGACTTTCATAGTTACATTTGTTAAATTTTAACTAAAGAGTAGGTGAAGGTTTTTTCAACACACTGGTAAGCTTTCTAGAAAAAGGCACTTAACATCCTTGTGCCCTGTCAGGTTTGGGTAGTGGTTTTGTTCAAATTGAATAGATTAGGTTCAAGTCTGTGGAAGACAAAATACATCTAAAAACATTTTTGATTTTTGCTGGTATGTGTAGGCACAGGATGCTTTTGGTTGTATAGTTTTGGGGTTTTAATGCTATAATACTGAACTTAGAGAATTATACTGGTTGAAAAGTGGCCTTAATATATAGTTGCTATCAGTGTAAGCTGTTGCTTTAGTTTATAACTTAGAATGCTCTCAGAGTTAATAATAACTTTATGATTTATGGGGAGAGAGGAAGGGTCCCAAATCTTAACTGAATCTGGGATGGTAAAAAAAAAATAAAATGTTGTTCTGTAGTTCTCTGAATTGTCTTGTAATGCAATATATATGTGTCCACCTAAAAATGTCATAGAACATATTCTTGAGTAAATAAATGCAGGCAAGCAGTACCCTATCAACTACTGAAATTGTGCTAATGCAAAGCAAGGAATTCTTATCCATTTTCTTTTCAACATGAGCTCTAAGTCTGTTATCTCAACAGCTCCAGATGGACAAAATTCCTTCTCGCCATGCCATCACTGAAGTTATGAGCTGGATTTCGCTGATGGAAAATGTAATTCAGCAGGATGAAGAAAATATAAAAAATGTAGTAGGACAGAAGGCAATTCAGGGTTATGTCCAGAAGTACAAGGTACTGTGTGGCAATATTACTAATTTTCCTTTTGAATTTTCTCCATTGTTATCACAATTAAATATATAGAAATATGTAAATTAGAAGTGATTTAGGGAAAAAAAAGATCACCAACTTCATAGAATGGTTGGAATTGTATGCAAGTTAGAGGTGTGAAAAATTTGATACTGTGGAAAAGAAGCCAAAATTACTTTTGGCTTACAAAATACTCTGCTACAAAAAACTCTGCTGTTTACTTATGGTGGGAATATAATTTTTAATATGCTTGCCTTAATTTCTAGAAAAATCCAAAGTAATATGCACATTATTAAACCTTATTATATCTGCCAGAGTGAATGCAGTACTCCAGGCAGGGTCTTGCAAGAGCAGAGCAAAGGGGCAGAATCACCTCCCTCAAACTGCTGGCCTCTTTTGAAGCAGCCCACGGTGTAGTTGGCCTTCTGGGCTACAAGGGCTCCCTGTTGGCTTATGTCCAGCTTTTTATCCATGAGAACTCCCAAATCCTTCTCTGCAGAGCTGTTCTCAGTGAGTTCATCTCCCCAGCCCAGGTGCAGCACCTTGCACTTGGACTTGTTGAACTCCATGAGGTTCTCATGGGCCTAGTTCTCAAGTTTGTTTGGGTCCTCTGGATGGCATCTCATTCGTTAGTTGTATCAACTGTGCTGCTCAGCTTCACGTCCTCTGCAGACTTGCTGAGGATACATCTGATCTCACTGAGTCATTGATAAAGGTATTAAAGAGCACTGGTCCCAAAGTAGAGCCCTGAGCCATTGACCAAAGCCCTCTGGCTGCATCTATCCAGCCAAATCCCTGTCCACAAAATAGTCCACCCTTCAAACCCATGTCTCACTAATTTGGAGATAAGTATGCCATTTGGGACTGTGTCAAAAACCTTACAGAATTCTAGGTAGATGGCATCAGTCAGTCTTCTCTTGTTGACTGGTACAGTCATTCCGTAGAAGGCCACTGGATTGGTCAGGCACACTCTACCCTTAGTAAAGCTGTTCTGGCTGTCTTGGATCATGTTCTTGGCTTGTATGTGCCGTAACACTGCTTCCATGAGCATCTGTTCCATGATCTTCCCAGACACGGAAGTGAGGCTAAGCAGTCTGTAGTTCCCCAGATCTTCCTTTCTTTGTAAAGATAGGAGCGATGTTTTCCCTTTTCCAGTCATTGGGTATTTCCTGACCACCATGACTTTTAAAATATGATGGACAGTGGCTTGGCAACAGCATCAGTCAGCTCCCTCAGGACCCTGGGATGCATCTCATCAGGTCCCATAAACTTGTGCCATTGAGCTTCATCAAGTGGTGCTGAACCCACTCTTTTCTTACAGCGGGAGGGACTTGTTTTCGAATTCCTGGCCAATTGCTAAAAAACCCTTCTAGTTGAATTGTGATAAAGGTGTAGCTGTTGAACATTTTTCCTCTGTTTTGCAGGAAGGTGAGAAATTGTGGTACTTATGTGCTGCTTTGTTTATTCCATTTTTTTTTCCCTAGGGTTTCAAGATAGATTTAAATTGCAAACAGTTGACTGTCGACTTTGTGAACCAATCAGTGCTACAAATCAGCAGCCAGGATGTTGAAAGTAAACGCAGTGACAAAACTGATTTTGCAGAGCAGCTGGGAGCAATGAACAGACGTTGGCAGATCCTGCAAGGCCTGATAACAGAAAAGGTAAAGAAAAAAATCTAGCTGCTCTGAAGTGAACTTTCAAAATGTGTAGAACAATAAGATAATAATGGTTGGAAGCCTCTGCAGGTCATCTAGGTCAATCTCCTGCTCAAACAGGGCTAACTTTACAGTTAGCTCAGAGGGGACTTGGTTATCTGAATCTTGAAAATTTCCAAGGACAGATTCCACAAACTCTTCTGGGTAGCTGATTTATGCTTAACCACTGTGGTGGGGGACAAGTTTTTGTCTTATTCGCAATCAGGATTTCCCATGTTGCAACTTGTAACTGTTAAATCTTCTCCTTTTATTCAATATCTCCAGAATAGTCTGCCTGCACTTTGCCCATGCCTCCCTATAAGGAGTGGACAGCACAGTGAGATGATTCCTTTGCCCTCTTTTCCCCAAGCTGAATGAAGCCAGGGTTATTATTGATTCTATAAAAAATACTGGATATATTTAAATTTGAATGTATATAGTTTTAAAATTCTGTAAGTGCTGAATTCCAAGAAGGCACTACTTTGCATTGGTCTTCAATGATTTATATAACTGACCCAACAATAAAGATAATTGTATGAGAAAGTATATACTAATTTTCCTTTGCAGATTCAGCTGTTGGAAAATCTGCAAGAATCCTGGGCAGAATATGAAAATAATGTGCAGTGCCTAAAAACTTGGTTTGAAACCCAAGAGAAGAAGCTGAAAGAGCAACAAAAAATTGGAGACCAGGCTTCAGTGCAGAATGCTTTGAAAGACTGTCAGGTAATGTCTACTTATTAATAATAATGTTCTCTTTCCAGGAGTTTGAAACCACACTTGATAAATCCATGTGGGATCTTCATATTGGTGAAGTCAGTGACTCAACTCTTCCTGACTTCAGTAAAGGAGAGATTTCATTCCTAAGGTGCCCGCAATAAAAGAGGAAGGAGCTGTAATGTTTCAAAGTTGCTTAAGGCCAGCTAAAGTCATCATTATTTCTACACTGGACATTTCAAAGCATGCTAGGCATACTGAACTAGAAGACTGTCAAAGGAATATGTTGTCATATCTGTTTAGCCAGTCTTATGGGTTTTTTCTCCCTTTTCACTATCTTTCCTCCACACCCCACTTTTTTCCATTCTTTTTCCATCTCATATGTTCCACCTGACTATTCAGAGAAAAATCCTAGAACCCAAGGAAGTTTCATGCTTTCATTCAGAAAGTTGGGAATTGTTTTTTGTTGGTTTTTTTTTTTCAAATATTTAACTATCCAGAAAAGGAAAGAGTCATGATTATGATGTGCAAAGATGAGATGAGGCAAAATGCAGCTATACATAATGCATGTAAGTTCAAAACCACCACCATTTTTCACATGGAATTCATGCGAAGATGGCACAGAGTGTCACTGTTGTGTAGAGTATCGCAGGGTATCACAGTTGTCTGAACATCTTACTCAGAGCAGCACATATTTAAATACTAAGAAGCTTGCCTCTGGAGCTTTCAGGCCAGAGTTAAAGCTTACAAGTATATAGGCAGAACAGATACTTCTGCATTTATAGACAAGGCCTCCACACAGTATCAGGCATCACATAATTTTTGTTCAAAATAATTTTTCCTACCAGATACCATATAATAAATTTCATGCCAGATCAAGCTAAAACTCTGTCAGGCCAACTGAATGCATAAAGTTTTGACGTTCTCATCCCCATAAAAGGGATTGAGAAACTGTGTTTAAATTTATGTGTCTCTCCTGCATTAATTTAATTAATGGGACAAATATAATCTAGCATTCATCTCCTCACAAAGAGAACAGCTGTAAATTCAAATGAAATGTATAAAAGAATTTGCTATATATTCACCAGTACATTAAACCCATCTTTGTTTCTGTAAAGGCAAATAGGGTGGTTAGGCCAGAAATGTTAGAGGTCAGATTTTTTTCTGAAATTGCTGACCTGAGTTTTCAATCTGTCTGTAGTGCTTAATTTTAATTCAGGTATCTTTGTGGTTTCAGCAGAATAAACCCATACAACTGAAGCAAGGGTAATTTAACATAGCCTGACATAATCAGCAGTCTGTGCTTGGCTGAAGTTCAAAGCTGAATCTGATTTATCACCTTTTTGGTTCCTTTTGGTGAGGGAAGTTAGCAAATATACTTGGGGAGTTAGTTATGAATGGTAAGACTTTGATCAGCAGAGAAACAAATTGTTTAAGAAATAACTGTGTCAGACACTCCCAGATATCCGGTTCAACTAGCACAAAAGCTGTTTATTTATTAACCAATGTTAGTTGCTGCTTAGTGTCATATTAATAAGCAAAGTTAAACATTTTTTCCTGTCAAAATAATGCATCTTTAATTCAGTTATGAGTTTTAAATGATGAATGAAAAAGCCCTTTTCCAAGAGAACAAGAAATATTTGCTGGTCTTGGTGTTTGAAACCTTTGCCTATTCTGAATTTTGGAGCAACCTTGTATAAAGTTAAATTACTTTTTTCAGTGCAAAGATCTACTTTTTGGAAACTCAAATTTATTATGTTCAGCTTTGAAGTGTTTGTGTTGTTGTCGTCTGGTTAAAAAAATTATATATTACTCTCTGGCAGTGCTCCAGAACAAGGTCATGGCTAGTTTGAGGAAAGGTGAAATTATACAGGAGAATAAAGGCTGAGAATAAATAGTGTCACAAAAATACTCTCTCAGATTTGTATATAGAAAAGAGTGTGTTGTGTTTGTGCAGAGATAAATTCTGTTTACTCCAAAAACTTTCCCAACTATCTACAATGTAAAGTCTTTTATGGCAATGGTTCAATTGTTGAATTTTGGGATTCAGAGGGAGTGAAATTTATTGAAAGATGTGGGGTTTCAGGTTGACCAGAGTTCTGTTGTATTCTTTCCTTTCTTTGTTGATCTGTTTCTCTCAGTGAGGGGAGGCTTGCAGAAAATGACAAAATAACCTGAGATCACATGGTGTACTACTAAATGTAGGGGTAACACAAGGTTGCAATCACCTCACAGTCTGCTTTCTGTATCATACTGACAGGTGAACACAAATCTGTGCAGGCCTGAAGCCTGCAAACCTTACTGCCCCAACTCTGCCCAGACTCAGTGTTTGTGCTGCCTGAAGCCCCAGAGCTTCCCATATGAGTCAGAACACTGCAGGACTTTCATCCATCTGCCTGCACCATGCTATGAAATTATATAGGCAGTTTCCCAGCTAGGAATGGCTATTTTTAAGGAGTTTTCTACTCTTACAAGAGAGCAGAAAATTATACAGAAGTTTTATGTAGTGGATATGCTTCTATTTAAATCAACAACAAACTCCTAAACTTTAAAAGGAACATAAAATATTCAGTGAAATTGCTGATGAGTTGTGAATGCCTTGAGAATAAAAAGTCAAAAATATGCCAGCGTGTCTCCTATTTTTTAAACTAAGGAGCTTATAGGCATCCTTTCTATATCAAGGTATTATTTAGCCAACTAAACAAGCAAAAAGACTCAAGGTTTTTTTGTTTTTTGGTTTTTTTTGGTTTTTTTTTAGGAATTAGAAGAATCAATAAGAACTAAGGAAAAAGAAGTAGAAAATGTAGAAAAGAGTGGTCTTTCTTTGGTACAGAACAAGAAAGAAGAAGTCTCTTCTGCTGTTATGAGTACACTGCAAGAAATTAACCATTCCTGGGCCAATTTGGATCACATGGTAAAAGAATTCATAAGGGGAAAATTTCACCCCTAGGAATAAGGCATGGGGGAGAGGGAGAATTAACAGTTGCAGCTACTGGATTTCTTCTGTGTTGTAGAGGAAGAGATTCTGAATCGTGTTCCTCTTTCAGTTTCTCTAGCCATCAATCCCCAAGTTTGTGTGTACACATACCACATAAAATGGGTATAATATTTCTTATTTCAATTATGATTTTAGCCATTGTATGTGGAACTTTTTAGATGCTTCCTGATATTTAGTGTAGAAGTACCAAATTATTTTTAAATTATTTTCAAGCCCATGGTCTCACAGAATAAGGAAGAGATCAGCATTAATTTTCAGCTTTCAAAGTTTGATTGACATTTGTCAGCCTTCTCAGAAGGAATGCTGTGTGTTAGTGCTAGCCTCTCTGCTGATTTCCATTGGCTGATTTCCCTGCCATAGGGATATGTGTAGTCTCAAGGAGCTTCCCTTGATCCTTCTTTGGACCAAAGTAAAATTAATTTTGAGATCTTTACCTTGACCCTTCCATCCAGCCTTTATACAATGAAGTAGAACTTTATGCTGTTCCCAGTGTAAGCCCAACTGATGGTTGTAAAAAAATCTTCATTATCCAGTAGGTTTAAGATTAGGCATTTAGGGCAACAAGCATGTGAGATCCAAAGGACGAAAATAATTTAAACAAATCCCAAATAGCTTGAATGCTTTTAATTTACTTTTGTATTTATTCCTCCCTCCTCCAAGGTTAGCCAGCTGAAGATATTGTTGCAATCCGTTCTTGATCAGTGGAGCATTTACAAAGTGGCTTATGAAGAACTGAACAGTTACCTGACAGAAGCCAGATACTCTTTGTCCCGTTTTTATCTTCTTACTGGTTCTCTGGAAGCTGTGAAAGTCCAAGTTGATAAACTTCAGGTGAAAAGAGTTAATTTTGTCTGAAATTGTATGGATACAGGTAACTGTAGGCTTTGGCTTATAAGAAGTAGAAGACATACTGGTGCATTAAAATCACATGACATTAAGAGGACACATTATAAACCAGCCACTGTATGTTTCCTTTTGCAGAAAAAATAATTTGGGATAGTTGTTTTCGTTTTAGATTTTTGATGTTCTTTGTAATTTTGAGCCATACAATCAAATTGTTACAAATTTAAAATCATGCTAATGGCCGTAAAAACTAAAGTTTCTTTTGCTACTTCATCAGGCTTCAGAGCTATAGGTGCATGTTGAGATCACATTTTTAGCCCCCCACCAACCTTGCAGTAGATTGATGATCAAAGAAAATGATGTTCCAGGAGCTGAGACACTCACATGATCAAGTAATTTACCATTGTAAAAAAGAGCATATTAGAGCATATTTATATTAAACCACTTATTTATATGAAACACATGAAATCAAGTTTTTGTTCATAATCTAATGCAATTGATGCATACTATTTTGAAATGCTTCTACATCGTGGAATTTTAGTAACTCAAGCTTTTGTTTTGTTTCATTATTATTCTCCTTTAGAGCCTACAAGATGAATTGGAAAAACAAGAGAATAGCTTACAGAAATTTGGTTCTGTGACCAATGAGTTGTTGAAAGAGTGTCACCCACCAGTGACTGAAACACTTACCAACACTTTGAAAGAAGTGAATATGAGGTAGAAAATGTCTTTGTGTTAAACTTTAATTTCAGTAGTAAATCTGTATTTATCCATTATCCAGTTTTCCATTATCCCTGTTTTTCTTGTGTTTTATTATTTTAAGTTCCTGGGGTCATGAGAGGTTTATTGGAACAGGCAGGTTTATTCCTTTTGCCAAGGACTGAAGTAAAACTCTCATTTACTGGTCATAATAAATGAAATACCTTCTCCACTGAGCATTTGAGCATGAATGTCCGTAGTTTTACTCTGTGCTTCACTGCCAACCAAGATTCATAAATACCATGCTGGAAAATAATACTGCACTTGAAATTTGAGAACTTTACCTGGAAACTTTGTCTGAGAACTTTATGTGAAAACTTTGCAATGTTTCAATGGTTTGCATCAGCTTCCTCAAATTTTAGGTTGCTATTTCTAGTTGCAGGAAGGGCATCATAGACAGGAAGATCTAAGCCCCTCACCTTGGCAAACAGCTTCCCCAGCTTTGAATTCAGGCAAGAACTAGTAAAAGGGTTTACTCAGATACAGGAAGGGAGGATCCAGAAGAAAAAAGATAGTTTGGTGGAAAGCTGGGAATTTTTTGGAAAGCAGAATCACGCTGAATTTATTTTAATCTGTGTTCAGTCCTGTCCTAGAAACTGGAAGTGGGAGGAAGGATTATTAAGATACCATAGAATTTAACAGTTTCAGTGATGGCTGGCAGAATTTTTGCTCCAAAATCTTTGCTTTTCATCATATAATAATAATTGATAAATACTGTGATTTTCTTTGGTAAGGAAACAATTAGGCAGTTTGTTAACTACAAGCGCATTTGAGAAAGCATGTGTTCCTGGTTGCTATTAGAGAAAAAAAAATTCACTGGGAAGTTATTATAGGAAAGAATTCAAAGGGAGATTAGATATTTAATTGGATAATAGAAATATAAAGATTTTTAATATGTCTGGGAGTATTTTACAAGCGAGTTACACAGAACTTTATGACTAAATACTGCGTCAGAGTTTGGGAGAAAATGGCAGGAGAGGAAATGGTGTCTTGTTTACAGCTGTTCTGGTCCTCTTAGGCCCTTACAGGAATCTGCTATTGGCAGTGCATGGGTGGTCATGGATGCCTTGTAATGCTGAGGGTACTAAGTGGAAGTAGCAGGAGGTTCACTACGAAAAATGTGTTGCAGCTCTGACCACCAGCATTAATAAACAGTATCCAAGATGTGGCACGCATCACACACATTGTGACGGCTCAGAACAGCCAGGTTTGGTATTGAAACAGAAATTCCTTGGTTTGGTATTATTTTCACCAAATGTCTGGATCTTGATTATTGCCAATTTTTTAAAAGTCAAGAGACCATGGGAAATAGCAGAGAGATAGAGGGAAACAGCTTGTTATTGTGGACTCCCAGGCTTGCATCACTCATGCAGTCTCCTCCCCAGGTGGAACAATCTCCTGCAGGAGGTTGCAGAGCGGCTGCGTGCCAGCAGGGCCCTGCTCCAGCTGTGGCAGAGGTACAAGGACTGCTACCAGCAGTGCTCTTCCATGGTCCACCAGCGAGAAGAGCAGACCAATGAACTCCTGAAGACTGCAACCAGCAAAGACATCGCTGATGATGAAGTTACTTCTTGGATTCAGGACTGCAATGTATGTTCAGTTAAGCTTTGCAGCTTTTCTCAGCTCTGTGGGCTAAAAAAAAAATCTCACGAGGCTAAACTCTGCTAACCTCTGTAGTTGGTGTTTTGGAATCTTGTATACTACATATTTCATTTTACTGATGCAGCCTAGGCACAGGAGGCAGCTGCATGTATGCTACCCAAATGTCAATGAGTGTCTCTAAATTTTGATCCCTCCATTAGTTGTTGTTATGTTGTTTCAGAAGCTTGTATCTAAAGTCTGTTGTCTGGGGAAGGTGGATCAATTGCATCATTTGATTCAGTCTTAAGTTCCTGCTTAATGAAGGAATTCATACTTGGGAAAGTATCTCTACGAAGTCTTTGGAGTTCCTTATAATAGAAAGAAACACAAAATCCTTTGACTATATTTCCTCCAATTAAGACTGTTCACATTTTCAGAAAGATGGAGATGTCTTTATTCTTCCTTATGGAAAGACACCATTTTCTCTGAAACCTTGAGATTCTTCCTTTTTCAGGATTGTATCTCAAGGCAGCAGAATAATTTATCTCCTCTCTGTGCTTACATTTTGGTTCTTTTGAACTTAAGTTGATGTTAAGTGTCATTGAACAAAAATAAAATAAAATATTAATTCTCTCAATGTAAGCAAAACAATTGCAGTGAGAAAAAATATTAGTGTTTAAAAAATAAGCAT
Source organism: Camarhynchus parvulus (assembly GCF_901933205.1). NCBI lineage: Eukaryota > Metazoa > Chordata > Aves > Passeriformes > Thraupidae > Camarhynchus > Camarhynchus parvulus. The sequence goes on from NC_044573.1 coordinate 54,968,313, forward strand.
GTTCATGATCTTTTGGAGCATTTCTGCCATAATCAGGCACCATGGACTGGAAATTGAAATTGTTTGGTTCAAATAATTTATTTCCTGGTGTCCCATTCTATAACAGTTATGTTAGGTCAGTTACAGAAGTTATTTTTTCAGCCATCCTGGTAAATCATAGCAGGAGGAAAAAGGAGGCCTACACCTGAATCAATTCACAGAGATGGCTGCCACTGCTTAGGACCATCACATCAGTAAATTCAAAAGATTTCTTTCAATAGTTATTGCCTCATCAATAACTCAGGCTTGCTCAAAGGTAGTTGAGCACTGTGTTTTTTCAGTTCTTTTCTGTACAGGTTCTTGACATATCTTTTTTTTATTCTTCAAGTCATACAGAACGTAACTGTAAGTTAAGAAAAGTTTGATATTGAAATGCAGTAGTAAATTAAAGTTTTCTTTACAGTGCCTGAGTTTAGTCATTTCATTCTTCCTTTAAATCAGAGGATGATGATACCACCAGAGTGTCTGCTTAACTATTCATATCCTTATTCAATGTGTTGCAATAGGATGTACTCACAGATCTGAAAACAGCACAGGAGTCTCTGGTTGTTCTTCAAGAACTGGGGGAGGAGCTGAAAAGCCAGGTGGAGGCTTCAGCAGCAGCAGCCATACAGTCTGATCATCTCTCTCTGAACCAGAATCTGTCAACCCTGGAACAGGCTCTTCGCAAGCAGCAGGCTGCACTTCAGGTATGCAGACAGTGTTTACTGTCCTCAAATGTGATCATCCTGTGGTTCCTGAAAACACATAAATTAGCTAAATCTGCCTGGGAAAAGAGGGTACTGTTACCTGTTAGCTTTTCTTAGACTTCCCTGGAAGCCAAAGCTGAGAGTAGAAAATATGCTCAAGTCCAGTAAAAAGACCTTGTAAGAAGGTCCAAATTGTGGGATAAGGATAGTAAACCTCAAGCAGGAAAACATCTGTCTGGAATGCCAAGGTGGCCATGTTTTCAGCACACAACAGTAGTGCTAACAGCTGCATCCACAGCTCCTGCTCCCCTGAAGACAACCACTCTTCCCATCTATTTCTTCAACAGTAAAAGAAATGAGAGATTCTGAATATTGTGTAGAACTCATTTTTTGCCATCCCTATTAATGTCAGTGACTATGCTGACACCTACCATTTGTGTCAAAGCCTGTTTAGTAGATGTTGCCAAATTGCTTGTGTCACTGTGGTCTAAAGAGGAAAAAAGGAGTGGAAGAATGTACTCCATAGGAAACTATTTGGATAAAAAAACCACAAAGGTAGCAGCTTCTGTTTGAGAGAAAAGAGGGTTTACTCAAGAAATCTAGCAGTATCTAGGATGTTTTTATAGTATCACTGTACTGTGAGGAGACAAAACACAAAAAAAAAGTTTTTAATTTAAAATTTCAATAAGAGTTACTAGTTCTCTCTGCTAGCAATAGATTAAACAGAGGAGTTTCTTTCATAATAGAAAGGTAGAAAATGTTATCAATTTCAAGGTAAGGGGACATTTATACACTTTGCTGAAATGTTTCCTTTGCTGTGATCAAAAATCCTCTTCTAACCTAAAAAAAAATCCAACTAATTCTGCAGTCTGCAAGCAAAGCAGCAGTTACAATTGCTCCTAGCCAATTCAACTGTTTGCAAATCTATAATGAGATAAACAGGAGCGTAATGTCAATAAGGAAGCTGTGAAGCTGAAGTTATTAAACTGTGGATCCTTTTGTATTCAAGGCTGGAGTCCTGGACTATCAAACCTTTGCCAAGAGCCTGGAAGTCCTTGAGACCTGGATAACAGAAGCAGAAGAAACATTGAAAGAACAGGATCCCGGTCACTCATCTGATGTCTCAGCAATACAGAGTAGAATGGAGCAACTCAAGGTGACTGATAAACAAAGGAGGTGCTGGGGTTTTCCTTATTTTGGCCTGGTTATTTGTAGTGCAGGATATGCACAGATCATATGTGCATTCTGTAGGTGGTAAAGGACTATAACTCATGAAAAGTTTAAGAATGAGAAATTGAAGTTTGATGACAGTCAGGGAATGATTGTCACATTGCCCCTGAGTAAAGATGAAAAGGGCAGTCAAACTGTTCAGAATAAAATTAATAACAGATCAAAATAGGCATGGAAAGTAGCAGGGTTTGAATATTTCCTTCTTCTTGTTTTCTCTCAACTTTTTTTGAATTTATTCAATTCCTGTCTCATTGGTATGTCCTTTAGGTGTGAAGTACTTTATACATTTGGGTAACTTGATATACTGAAGAAACATTCATAGTGTGTACTGTGTGATTTCCATTTGAGGTCTTGCACACTTTTGTTTTTGTGTCCTCCCTCTCCTTTTTTCAGAGGCCATGACAGGAAGTTGGTGAACTTTGCCATCTAGGCTGTTTTTGTCATTGGAATCTTCCATCTTTTTCCATCAAGATTAACTAAAGACAGAATTCCACTTTGTATATGCTAAAAAGCAGAGCATTTTCCTTATGGAGTGAATTGAGTATTTCTGTGCTGCAAAACAAAAACCTAAAAATAAAAATTTGAATAATTTCAGTGCGAATTTACCAGCCTAGAATTCAGGCCAAGAAACAAGGAAAAAGTCACTTATTTTGACAGTATAACCACAGGGCTTTGAACACCAGCCTGCTTCTTCAGCTCTGAGCTGTAAATCATCAATTCAGCATGACACTTCAGTGCAATTTGAGTATATTTCTCTGCACACTTTTAAACATGAACACAAGTTTTCTCCTGGTCTGGGACCAGAAGATGGATACTGGATAATTTTTTCCCTGGCATAGAGGTTGCTTACCACTTGGTGGCAACCAAGGCTGTTCTAAATCTAACTAAGTGCTAGTTCATAATAATAATGTAATTCATGAACTTCCCAGTTATCACTTTTATTGTTTGTTGCAGAGTCAAATGCTGAAGTTCAGCAGCATGGCCCCTGATTTGGACCGTCTCAATGAACTGGGTTACAGGCTTCCTCTGAATGACAAGGAAATCAAGAGGATGCAGAACCTGAACAGACATTGGTCTCTGATCTCATCTCAGACTACAGAGAGATTCAGGTGGGGATAAATAAAGACTGTTCTACAGTTTTCTACAAGTTAGAAAGTATACCTTTTGCAGAATATAAAAATGTTTCAGGTATTTTATTGGCCAAAGTTCCTTTTCTTTGGTGTACTTATAAATAAAGAGCAAAGCCATTGAACTGAGATGCTCATTTTTGGCTCACTTTTGTCACAAATTAACAGGATTTGAAATGACTGGGACTGCTACTTTTCTAAATAAATAAATGAGGTAGCTAAGGGGGAAGGGTGTTACCCTGATGTGGAATTACCTGAATCTGTCTCTCTCTCTTTCTTTCAGTAAGTTGCAGTCTTTCTTGCTGCAGCACCAGACCTTCTTGGAGAAATGTGGGACTTGGATGGATTTATTAGTTCAGACTGAGCAGAAGTTGGCAGTGGAGGTTTCAGGAAACTACCAAAGGCTTTTGGAGCAACAGAGGGAACACGAGGCAAGTAATTATGTCTATTTATACATTGCTAATACACATACTATTTATACATAGGAGTGCACATTCTTTTTTTGAATGATACAACAGCATGCCTTGAATTGTATTTGTGTCCACCATATGAGGAAAACTTAAAAACAGAAGCATGCAAATATGTCAATAATAGCCAGCGTGGAGGAGGACTCGAGTGTCTGTGTAATGCATCATTGTGCCTCTGAGTGTGTGTCCCCTGCGTTGAGTCTACTTCAGATTCATTTGTACCAAGGAAACCAAAGCTCCTTTAAAAACCTAACAATTCTCATGTTGTTTGGCTCTTTGCCTTCATTCATAACTGGAGAAAAATCTCTATTCTGATTTTTTTTTTACTAAGTTATCAATGCAGATAGCACTTGAAAAGCATGCTAAAGGAAGATTTTTCGGTCAAGTACTGAGTTATACAGTTCACCATGGGGCCTCCATTTGATAACATTTCCTTGGAGAGCAAATTAATTTGGTCTTTGCTGCATGCTAGAGTCATTTGTTTGTAACAAATCAGGAGCTAGCACAGCTTTTGCTGCAGGGAAAAACTGATTCAGAGTTTTTACTAGTACTAGATCCAGAGTTTATGATTCTTCTGTGAAGTCAAGTGGTGCACATTTTTTCTCCACCCATATTGTTACTGCCAAGATTCCTGTTAAAGATCAAGTAAAAGAAGTCAATTTTCATACCAGAGCTCCCATGTGGCCCCAGTAGTTTCAGTTCCCACAACTTTTTCAGCTGACCTTCTCCTAGACTCAGGCTGCATTACAGGAAGAGTTATGTCCTTTCCCCTCTTCTGCCTTATATCTCATAGCATAGTGTTTGAATGAGTGTCTGATAGCAAAAAGTAATTCACAACCATTTTTAGCATACGTTTGCCTTAGCATCTAACTGCCTTTGCTTTCACGAATGTCATCCATTTAATTTCCTTTCATTGCTGCCAGCATTAACTGGACAGTCTCTGTAAGCTTAAACATCTCAGGTCTTTGAGATTTGAATGTCCAGAAATCATTTCTAAGTGGATAATTTCCTACTTTTGTTGTGTCCAGTCATAGCTATAATTATCTGGAGGGAGTTAGGGCAATCTTCTTGCATTCGTTTGTCTTGAGATCTCAGCTTAAGTCTTTCCTGAAACTGTGCAGACGAACATTACTTGGGCATTCTACTGGAGCCCTTTTTTTGCAACTATAAAGTCATCTCAGAATTAAGATGATTAATATCTGTTTTTTAAGTGCTGCAGTTTATCCTCAAAAAAGTAACCTGCTTTTATTTTTTTTAACTTATTTTTGGCATTTTTATAAGCATTCATTACAAAATGCACATTTATTGTATTCATTACAAAATATCCTTTTCAGTGCTGCCTGACAGTCACTACGAATTTTCTTTTCACTACTTGTGGCAGAAAGGGTCCAATATCAACTTCTTGAGATGCATTTTCACATTGTTTTGCTTTGTATTTTTGAAAATAATGAGAAAATACTCTCTTTCCACCTGAATTCCTAGAATAGATATTTAAATGCTTCCAACTCTATTATTGCCTTTCCAGTGACTCATAAATTTTTGCTGGTTTTTACCCAAAGAAGACCCCAACCACCTCAGTGGCCTTATTTAGAAATATCTTCCTGGTGGAGTTCACAAGGTGGAGGTGATGGTCTTCTCACACATCATGTGCTAGCGCTGACATCTGCATCAGTCTACCAGGATGATCTTGTAATCACTCTTGCACAGTTCTCCAGTACATGGGACAGTGCTTGGGACTCCCATGCACTGGGAATGCACTGAGACAAGTGCTTGTCTCAATGTATTCCCAGGGAGAAAGTGCTGGCAGGGGAAGGGGAAGGAAGTTCTGTGCCAACTCAGTTACCAAATTTTTCCCCAGTGTGCCAGTGTTGTGCATTTCAGCATTTGCCCTCCTTTCCTTCTTATTTGAGCTCCTGTTTCTATGATTCATGTCAATCTACATAAGAGAATAAATTTGGGTGACAAATTTAGGTAACAGAGTAACAGGTAACAGAGTATTCTTCTTATGTACAGAGTGTAAATATGGAAAGGGAGTGGATGGTGACTGAAACATCTCTACTTTCGTGTGGGGATTGAGTTCATCCACTCTAAGCAGAGTTCTCATGCTTGATAAGTTTTTATTTCATTTGTCCTCCTAAAAAAGTGTTAAAATTTTCCCTTTTGAAGGAATTGGTTTTGCTGGTTTTTAGTTTTGCTTTGTTTTCAGATTTTTGGGGGTGTGGAGGGAGGGGAGGGTGGGAAACACTGGGGTTTCTGGGTGGGAGACTTGTTTAACCAATTGCAGCAGTTGTGTTCTGTTTAGTCTCAATCTGTCAACAATGCTGGTAGATGCTGTTACCTCCTGTTCTTCGTGTCCCCTAACCTGACAAAAATAGATGTGACAGAAAGAAAGTAAAATTCTTGCCTTGTTGCTCAGCTTTCTGAAATTCTCAGTGCTGCACTATTGTGGCTTCATTCATGAGATAATAATAGCATTCAGTTTCCCTCTGATTCGGGTTCAGTCAATGATAAGTGCCAAGGCATTCAAAGAACAGTCTCAAATATTTCTGTAAAGAAATCAGACAACACTATTTCTTTCTATGAGAAAATGTATGACCTGAGTAGCGCCTCAGAGTTAACTCAGTGATTCAAAGAGGCAAAATCTCATTTTAAAAACTTACTGCATCATCTAGAAGCCCTAAACTACACATAATGTGCTTGAGGGATTTAAATGTGCAGGTGCCAGTGGGTGCAGATGCAGGGATTGGTACAATCACAATTTGAGCTGGTGGGATGCCATATAAGAGGAGTGTAGAATAGTGGCTCTTTCTTCAGACAAGGGTGAACTTCTATCAACTGCAAATACCATCACTAACTAAAGAAAAAAAAAAGCCTCAAGCTTCATAGCAGTATAATTTTTCTTTGAAACTCTCTGTAAACCTTTTGAACATAGAGTCAGTCCAGTGATGCCTGTGTGTACCTTCATTAACTTAAAAATATTCCTGAAGAATCCTACATAGAGACATGGTACATTACTAAAAGGAAAGATGTTTTTAAAAATAAATTTAAGAAGTTTATACACTTGAGTCATGTTTGGTTAAGTAGTGATTAGGAAATTTTTTTGTCTTAAGTAACATTTAAGTAATAAGAGGGTTTTAAAAGTATTGTGAAAGTTTATTGTGCTGTTATTGCTTGTTTGAGGAAATTTGGAAAATAAATATGAACGCTTGGAAGAATTGGAAAATTGATTTCTAGCTCCTATACATAGCTGTCTGTTTCTTTTAAGGCTCTATTGGCAATGTAAAAGTGTATTAAAAGTTTATATAACACTGTCACACATGGTCTGTATAACAAAGCAAAAGATTATAAAATTCTTAAACATGTCAAAAAATAAAAAGTGCCCTTTCTGTCCAAACAAAAAATACCCTATCTGGATTTTGTTACAGATTATAATGTCAATCACAAAACTGTGCTCAAAAACATAAAACCTATCTCCTGTTGATGTAATTTAGCTGTATAATATTGGTCTTGAGGAACTAATAATGATTACTAGAAGCAGCAAGTAAATTTAAAATGAGAGTTTTCAATATGTTTCTATTAAGGTCATGAAAAAACTCCCACTGAATTAATTTGAAATGTGATTAAATATATGAAAATTCATTTTTATCAGTGCATAAAGACAGAATTAAAAAGTAAGATCTTGTTTTAACCTGCTTGTCTCCTGTACAACAGCTATTCCAGGCAGAGATGTTCAGCCGCCAGCAGATTTTGCATTCAATTATCTCTGATGGGCAGCACCTCCTAGAACAAGGACAGGTGGATGACAGGTAGACATTGCTGTATTGTTGCTGCTGCTGGTTATGTGCAGTTATACTTAGACTAGTGGGAGACTTCCAAACAGAGAAGGTAGCAGATGGCAGTGTTCAGATCATGCTCTTCTGTAGTGGAAGTTACTATTGCTGTGGTTAAGCTGTTAATTAGCCAAATCTTAAGACATTGTTCTTTAGAATGCTATGGATCATGTGAATGCTTTGGGGAATACAGCAACCTCCTGAGGCTGCTTCTCTGACAAAGATTTGTCTTGGAATATCAACGGTGTTACATATATATCTATTCTGATGTGTTTTCAAAATGTCACCTCCACCAAAGGAGCCTGCAGCAGCACTACATTTGATTTATGCCACCTGGGCATTTGCCTCCACCAGGAGGATTCCCTACTGCCGTTTAAGAACACCCACAGCCCTAATGTGATGGAAGAGGAGTTCATTGTTGCATAGGATTTAATTTTAAATGCTTGTGATCAAATGAATGAAAATCAGTGGAACAGCAGTGGCTTCACAGTTATGCAAATGCTAAGGTTATGGTACAAAGATGAACTGGTTTTTTGGAATGTGTGAATTTTATTAATACTGTGTGTGTCTTATGCCTGCTTTGAGCTCAGTAGTAAATCTGGGGCTGAATTATGAAATCTCTATGATTTACTATGAATTTGACTAATCCAAACTGGCAAAACCTATGGGTTTTCTTTGTGTATTTCTGGGAAGAAGGTAGAAGAGTTTTGTGCATTAAGGGTTTGGGGGTTTTAAGGTGTCAATAATTGGATCCCTTTAACTCTCCCAGTACATGAAGTGTGAAGTTCTTATCCTCAGTCAGCCTTCAGAAGACTTCAGTGCTTTTCTCTTAGTGTTTTGTAATTGGCAGACACCTTCCTTTTCACTTCAATGTACTTCATTAAGCAAACATATCTAAGTATGAAGGTTACTTTGTCTTTTTATTATTTATCTATTTTTAATAGGGATGAATTTAATCTGAATCTGACTCTTCTGAGCCATCAGTGGCAAGGAGTAATTCGCCGAGCACAGCAGATGAGGGGGATCATTGACAGCCGGATTCACCAGTGGCAGCGCTACAGGGAGATGGCAGAGAAGCTGCGCAAGTGGCTGCTGGAGATGTCCTGCCAGCCAGCAACCGAGCTGGGCAGTGCTCCTGTCCCACTGCAGCAAGCAAGAGTGCTGCTGGATGAAGTGCAGGTAGGTGCAGTGTGGCTGAAGAAAAAGGAAAAAATCCCTGCCTTTTTTACAGACTTCACCATTTAAAATGTCTTAGATTCAGCCTGTCTGCTCTGCCAGTTCTTTTCTGGGACTGGCATAACATCAGAAATGTGATGGAAGCAAAGGTGGAGTTCATAAAAACATGAAAGAGAGAACTTAGTGGACCCTCGCTCTTGAGCCACGTTTGCTTCTGTTTTTGCTTTCAACCAGTGTCACACTGAAATAGTCTTGAAAATATAGTGATGACCTGCTTGCAGAATGTATACTAAATAACAAGGATTCCTTGAGTGTCCATCTTCACCAGAGGTTTACAGTATCTAGTAAGCAGCTTGGTGTCTTCAAGGTTTTTAGCTGGAAGATGGATATAATAATAATAATAAACCTTACAAGCATAGCAAGCTCTAGAGGAAATCTTTCTCTTTAAGAGAGTTGAGATACTGACATTAATGGGGAGAAAGTCTTTCATGTTTTCATCTCCTTGGAGAAATTTTCTAAAGGTTTGCTGCAGTAAATGATTGTGAAAATGTTAAAGTGTTTGGGCCATAGCTCATGTGTAAGACAGGATATGCAACTAAAATATGGGCTTGAGAGTGAATTACTGAATTGTAATGAAGTGCTAATTGTAATCAAAAGTACAAAGCTGACAGAAAACTGTTAATATTTTCAGCTCAAAGAGAAAGTTCTCCTAAGGCAGCAAGGGAGTTATATCCTCACTGTGGAGGCTGGGAAGCAACTGCTGCTCTCTGCTGACAGTGGAGCTGAGGCAGTCCTGCAGGCAGAGCTTACTGAAATCCAGGAGCGCTGGAAGATAGTTAGCACTCAGCTGGAGCAACAAAAGAAACAGCTTGCTTTGCTGCTAAAAGTAAGTGTGCAATTCCTTCTGTACTTCTTCAGCAAGTTTGTGGTTTCTCACTGTGAGCCCTGGTGGAGGAATGCTCTCTCAATGGACAAACACAAATACAGAACTGCATTTACAGTACACGAACTAACAATTACCCTTCACCACCTCTGAAACTGGGAGTGGTAATACTTCATAACAGGCTTGCATGTCAGTGGATATATTGTAATTGATATTTCCAGAATACTGCCAATAAAGTATATCCATACCACTCCTGTTTTCAAAATACAGGAAAGAATTATTTTATTTTGCACAAATTTGTATTGGGTTTGAGTGGCAAAGCTTTTCTATGTGGAAGCTGCAGGGATGATTTTTGTGAGCTACCAGAAGCTTTCCCTGTGTCTGATGGAACCAATGCCAGCTGGGTCCAAGATGAACCCACTTCTGGTCAAGGCTGAGCCCAGCAGTGATGGTGGCAGTTCCTCTGGGATAAGTTAAGATGCAAAAAGAAAATTACTCTGCAGGAGTAATTGGATCCAGAGAGAGGAGTGAGACAATGTGACAGCAGCAACTTTGCAAACACCATGGTCAGTGAAGGAGGGGAGGAAGTGCTCCAGGAGCCAGAGCAGAGATTACCCTGCAGCTCGTGGTAGAGACATGGAACTCTACGGTGGAGCAGAAATCCACCTGCAGCCCAAGGAGGTCCATAGGGAAGCCAAGATCCATGCACAGCCCATGGAGGTCCCACACCAGAGCAGGTGGATGCCTGAAGGAATCTGTGACCCCATGGAAAGCCCACACTAGGGCTGTTTTGCTGGCAGGACCTCTGACTCTGTACCAGATCCTTGATGGAGCCTGTTCCTGAGGTTTTTGAAGGAATCCATGGAAAGGGCTCTCTCCAGAGTAATTTGTGAAGAACTGCAGCCCATAGGAAGAGCTTATGGAAAAGTTCATGGAGGGACCCCATGCTGGAGCAGGGGAAGAGTGTTAAGAACACAGGCTATTTTCACACAAAGTCATAGTATTTGATATGGCTAATTCTTCATCAAGATGATCATGAAATACTGTCGTAGACTGGGAAAAAAAGGAAGGAGAGAAATACAAAGGCAGTGATAGAAGAGAAATTCTTGAAACAGAAGACTTAGTTTCAATACAATGCAAGTTTCAATACGGGTTCTGTGTTCTCTGGTGTCACACAGATGGTATTCTTTGGGGGCCTATTAGGGATCTTTTTGTCCTAATATAAGGCTTTAACAAGCAAGTGAGGCAGATAAAACCATACTGCTACTTTTTAGGGTTTGTTTGCATTGAACACATTAAAAATTGTGGTATACAAAAGGATACAAACACTAAAGCAGGGTGTAGCTGCTAGAATCCTGATTTAAAGAAGATACTGATACTGAAGATGCTGATTTCAAGAAGGTACTTTAATCTGCACTGAATTTGCAAATTCCCCAACCACTTTTTCTTTTTTTTTCACAGAGATTAATGCACCTGAATGAAGCTCTTGTAAAAGAGTAATGGTGTGATTAATACAGGCATTCAAGAAAGGAAGTGGAAAATTAATTTTGTCAGGGAGAGAGTGCTGAAAGGACGGAATTGTATCTAGGCAAAATTTTAATAACACAAGACCTTGTGTATTTCTACTAACAGAGACCTACACAAAAAAAATTCTACACATCACTCAAATTCTGAGACTTTTTGTATTATTTAGAGGGAGTTTTCAAGGCATGTTATTTTTAGGCAAATCAACTGACATAAATATAACACAGATCAGAACTGAAGTCTAATAAACATTCTGCTTTCAGGACTGGGAAAAATGCGAAAAGGGCATAGGAGACTCCCTGGAGAAGCTAAGATCATTCAAGAAGAAGCTTTCTCAGCCATTGCCAGATCACCATGATGAGTTGCATGCAGAGCAGATTCGTTGCAAGGTAAAGCACTTCTCTGTTGATTGTTGTCTCATCTTTGTTTGCCGTTGTGCAGTAACTTCTTCTGTTGTTAACTAGGTTCATATTACTGATGATGCAAACCAGTCAGCCATCCCCACGACAAGAAACATATGGACACCATAATACCAGAGTGATCTTACCATAATGCAAATCCTTCAGAGTAAATATAGATCTGATCAAAGTGATACCAGAACAGGGTCTGAAAAATACTGTAGAAAAGCTTTATATTAGTATGTTTTTATTACAGAAATTCTAAACTCAAATTTAAACTCATGGTGTCTAAACTTCTGGTTGAGTGATTTTTGTTTGAGATGAAGTGACTATGGGGAATTTTTAGCCAACACTTCTAGGCTGTATTATTTGCATTTTGGAAGTGGATTACAAACTTTAAAATATTTTGAATACGGAGAAGTCCAAACCAGGAGAAGTCCGAACCAGTACTTGAACTTCCCAGATACCTTTGAACTTCAGAGAGTTGAGTAGTGTCTTAGTTTGCAACTTCCTTTCATTCTCTACTGGGGAGTTAATACCACCTGTGAAAATATTGGTACATTTGGGGTTGATGTTTTCTTTTGCTTTGAGATTGGGCTAAAACAGTCTCCTTGACACGGTGGGTCTGCTCAGATGTGACTTAAATCAGTGGGTAATGCTGCTTGTCTGTTTCACCAATATACTCAAAATATACTCAAATGTTTATTTGTTAGCCAACTGATCCTTTTTCCTTGTGTTTTTCTATTAAGGAGCTAGAGAATGCTGTTGAAGGTTGGACAGATGACCTTGCACACCTCTCCCTGCTGAAGGAGACCCTGTCTGTATATATCAGCGCAGATGATATCACAATCCTGAGCGAGCGAATAGAGCTCCTGCACAGGCAATGGGAAGAGCTGTGCCACCAGGCAAGTACAGCACTGAGCACTGATGGGACCGGTATGCAGGCTACAAAAGTGTTGGGAGAAAAATTGAATCTAAGTGGCAGCTTTTAGAAAGGATTCATGTAGACACACCTATATTCAAAAGTGAATTCTTTCTGAGTCAGGGGAAACATCCATTGAAATATTCCTTTGGTTACTGCTAGTGCTTCTAGGCCTCTTGAACTTTGTAATGTCTATGAGGTCATATTTAAACAGCCTTGAAAAATCAGCCAAAGGTTCACACTGTGACCTGTGGGACTTGGGATGGCTGGCTGGGAAAAAACACAGAAATAATACAGTTACACTTTGCTTTGGTGGAAGACCTGTGCTCAGAAAGGTTGTCCTCTCCCCACTCAACATTGCCCTATTGTACTTTCAGTTCTGCTGATGCCTTCTCCTACCTCAGACCTCAGTGTCTGCATTTCTTTTAGTCTGAGGGTCACTTGCTTGCCTGCAAAATGGAGCTGAGGAGTATTGTTTAATTTTTTCAGCTGCATCATGCTATTAGTGTGCTTTTGGCCTCTGATTTGCACTCCAGGTACTGGAGTCTTCCTTACCCAGCTTTTCAGATTATCCTGATGTTGTTCTGTGGTTCAGCAGAGATTGCTGTCAAAATATGCTGAGGCTAACTTGAAATAGTTTCCTTATGGAAACTACCTGTGAAGGTTTCAAAAACCCCAAAGTAGGAAAAATGCTTCACAGTTACCAGCACAGAATTTGTTATGAGTTAGTTGCATTTGAACGAGCAAGTGTAGATAGATCTAAATTAGGATTCAGTCACTGCTTGTATGTTTATGGTAAAAGAAGGAACCAAGTAAAGAAGTTTTATCTTAGTTTTAAGCATGCTGAGGGTTTCAGGATGTAACCTAGTGCAGCCCTTCGTTCATCTGCTGCTTATTTCCGGAAAGCTGTCATCAAGTTTGGAACCACAAAAAGGAAATGCAAGATCACGTGTATACCCCTGTTCAAGCTAATGCAGCAGTTAAAAAGCACATCACTTTAATTTGTGAAAGAGCTTCATCTTTTCAGCTGAAATTACAATACAAAGTCAGAAATAATCCAGATCACACTAGGGAGGAAGTAAGTAGTTGTACCAATGTCTGAAGCTGGAGAGATGATTTTGCTGCTTAGCATGTTCTACTTTTTTGATTTCAGTGTCCATCTGGGTCTGCCACTGCAGATGGTACCACAGTTACAGCTATTTCTTAAATGCAGCAATGTTTTCCTTCCTTCTGTGTTAACAGCAGCTTTTGCTTTGTTTGATGTGTCATGCCTTATCTTTCCTGTCAGAGCACACCTCAGTGCTTTGGAATCTCTCAAGGTGGCATGCCTATACACAGGAAATAGTCATCTATGAAACCAGTGTATTGAGACTCAAGTAAAAAATTACTTTTGCAAAATACACTGTATCTTGGATTTAGCTTTGTATTCATGTGCTCATGCAGAAATGGCCCAGACTTTTGGACTTTGGCCTGTACTGTATTTGTTGGGGGTTTTTTTATGCTTTGGTGAAGCATTTTTCTTTTTAATTTAATCACTAGGACTAAAATATTTTATAACATTTTAAAAGTGAGCAAGAACTGTAAGAAAATTAAATTTTTATCTTCTAATGGAAACTTTGGGTTAGAGATGTTATGAAACAAGATATTGACAGACTCCCGAGCTTAACGCTTGGGTGCCTGTCTCTGTGCATAGGATGTAGCTAACAGGAAATCTGAGATCTGCACTTACCCCTGAACTTACAGGCAGTCACAGCAATTTTTGCTGTACAACTCCAGTTTGTTTCAATGGCAAGTAAGTGGCTGCAACACTTTTTCAAGGCTAGAGGAATTCACATTGAGGCACCAAGTGTTTTAAGCATGTCTTAAATGCATTTGCTATTGTAGTTTCATTTGCTCTTTGCAAATGGTTTCAGGTCTCCTTGCGTCGACAACAAGTTAGTGAGAGACTGAATGAGTGGGCTGTCTTCAGTGAAAAGAATAAGGAACTTTGTGAATGGCTGACGCAAATGGAAAGTAAGGTGTCTCAAAATGGTGACATCCTCATAGAAGAAATGATTGAGAAACTTAAAAAGGTATAGTATACACTTATATACCCTTCTTTAACTGTTTAATTGTTTGTGAATTAGCTGAAATTAAGGTTTTACCTTACCCTGATGTGTTCTGGTTCTCTCACTATGCAGCATTTTCCTGTCTTTGTTGAGATAGGACTTCCCAGAATACCAGAAAATTATGTGAATGCAAAGTCAGAGGCATCTGAATGCTTTACTAAGTGTCCAATCAGAATTGCCTATAATGAGTTAAACTATAGCATATTTATAGAAGGCATTGTGTTTTGGGCTGTGTTGGGTAGGTTTTTTTCATTCTTCTGGTAATTGTTTTTGTTTATCCATTAAATATATAAGAGGTTGTCACTCCACTTACCAATCAAATGAAAAAACAACATTCACTTGTATTTTGCACCATTCCTTTTGTAGTGTAGAGCAGAATATATTTAGAATAAGTACCCTGTCTTCTGATTGCTCTTTACTCTCTAGGATTATCAAGAAGAAATTTCTGTAGCCCACAAGAACAAAATCCAGCTTCAGCAAATGGGAGAGAGACTTGCTAAAGCCAGCCATGAGAGTAAGGCATCAGAGATTGAGTACAAACTTGGCAAAATCAATGACAGGTGGCAGCATCTTCTAGATCTTATTGCAGCCAGGTAAGACAGTTGTTTTGTTTCTAAGTTTTAAGTGGGACAGATTAATTTGCTAGACGTCATGCATTTAAAATCCTTTATTGTCTGCCTTTTTATCATAAATTCTGAAATAAATTTATTTCGAACCATCAACATATTTCTGTGAAAATTACTTTACTGTTTTACTTTATGGTACAGGACAACATTTCTTCAAGGAGAGTCATTTAAAACCTTCATTATAATAATATGGTGATGGTAGTAGGTTAACAGTTGGGCTTGATCTTAAAGCTGTTTTCCAAACTTAACAGTTCTATGTATCTACAATATAGGATCAGTTGCAATCAGATTTATTGAGCCTTGCCCTAGTACCAGCTTACTTTACATGGTGCTTAAAACTGGATGCAAATATATTTTTTCTAAAAAATTTCTTGTCAGCAGAATCAACACAGTGCCTTTGTAGTTTTGTATTTCAAGAGCAGGTCTAAAACTAAGTCTTAAGTTTTCTGCCAGATCATTTTTTTCATGGATGGAGAAGAGTAACTGAAGGTAGATATATGCACCCTGGGCTTAAAGACTCTTTTTATTCAAGGTCAAAAGTATAACAGCAATTTTCAGAACTTAAAAAATACAGGATTGTTGTTTGATAAGTAAACAAAATTATTTATTTGTTTTGACACTTTCTGTTTAGCTGTGCTACAGTCTTCCTTCCATTAACAATAATTTTCTCACAATTTTGCACCTCATGGATTCAAAAATAGCTCATATACTTTATAATTCCTATTTCTTTGATGTAAGGACAAATGCATTAGTAATAGTTTAGTCCTGTTAGCAGCAAAAAGGTTTGTTTTCTTTCATCATCTTTTTTTGGCTCTTCTTTTTTCATATGGTTTATTGCATTCTTACTCTGAAATCTGTTAGTATGGGAGCAGTAAATTTTGTGTAAGCAGAAGCATTCCAGTGGCTCCAGCTCCTTTATTAGTAGTTCATTTTAAAGTAATGAACACCATATATTTATTACAGAAGGATTAAGTCAGGAAGTAGCATTACCATTGAGGAGCCTGCTTGGTTTCAGTGGATGGGATACATCACCAGTTGTTGAATTTAAAGTATATTTGATATATTTTTATGTTATTCTTTTGAAATGCTTACACAGAGAAGTGTTCAGATAATACCTTCAGGAAGTTTCTAGCATAAAGGGATTGCATTCAGAAACTACTGAACGCATCTTAAAATTATCTGTCTTATCTGTCCAGTATTACAGATTAGTCCCCACTACAGGGAGTGGTGAGGATTTAGGATTTTGTATCATTCTCAGGTGGGGAGACATAAGATGCAATATTATACACTGTGTGTATAATTATATTATACACATTCTGCTATCATGAAGTATTAAGTCCTAGTTCTAAACTAATGGATGTAATGTATTATTTACTTTTATTTCCAGATCATTTCAATTTAGCCTTCTCAACTGGCATGCTCAACAATATTGTATGCAATTAAACATATAACTCTTTACATTCCAGTGCCCACTGAAGTGCAAAAAAAACTCTGCAAACTTGCTGAAGTTGGGAAATAAATTGTGGAAAGGTTTGATGCTAGGCTATGAAAATTTTGGTAGTTCAGCTGTATCTTAGGCTGGAAATCATTAAAAACCGAGGTGTTGATTAATGTGTGCACAAAATGCTTGTATTGATGTCTAAATACCAGTGGACAAAAGGGTTGACATGCCCAAAATAATATTTTAGAATGCTCCAGAGGTCCTTTAGAATATGTTCTTATAAATTGTCATGTGTTTCTGTTATGATATTTTGGAATTTGGAGTGTATCATATAACATAATTTTGGCTTCATTCAGGTAGTAAAGGCATATTAGTTGTCCTGGTACTGAGAAAAAAAATACATCTTTTCATGTTCCAGATGCTTGACAATATTAATAAATTGTTAGATCCTGCAGACTTTCCTGCAGTGCTGCAGTAATCCCTTGCCTGGAGCATTTTTCTTTTCCTACATCTGTGAACTAATAGAAAGTGCTGTGTGAAAGTGCTTTAGTAATATTTTATGGTAGTACATGTCCAGTCTAAATCTTTACCTGTCAGTTTTATACTGTGTGGTGAAACTTCTCCAGTCATCTGTAAAAGCATCTTTGTTTGTCACATTCTGTTCCCTTACCCATTACTCTTCATTGCCCCTCCATTCAGAGGAGGTCTGTAAATACAGAAGTGACAGATGCAGAATTGTCTCTGCACTAAGGACTTACATTTCTTCCCTTCTAGAACCATGTAATCCTTTCAGATGAATTTTTCTGATATGTCAGCCTCATGAAAAAGTTGCCATTGTTTACAGCCAGAAAATGGTGCTATTGCTGCAACGGCTCAGGCTTTGCAAAGAAGGTTTTGTATGTGTTTTCATCCTTTCCCCTACCACTCCCAGTCCACATTCCTGGAGATCAAGTCTGGCACATGTTGATGAATGCAGGTTTTATTTAGAAACATGACCACTTGTCACCATCCAGTGTCATGTTATCAAGCAACGGCTGTTAACATTTGTTTGGCATGAAACATTTTCTGTACAGTACTCCCCAGCAAAGTGCGTCCCCTTTCCTCCCCCCTCCAAAAGAACTGTGTTTGCAGGCTTTGGGAGTGGAAGTTCTTCTTTTTAATACTGGAAAATTTCATGGTTGTGGTGGAAGACTTGCATGCTGTGAGGATGGCGGAGGACAACAGTGTGGATTCAGACCTCCCAGACTGTAACTGTGATATCACAAGGCAGGCAGCTATTTTTGTTTGCTTTTGATTGATACTATTCTTTCTGAAGTCTTGGCTTGCTGGGAAACTAACTGAAATATTGATATATAGAAATCAGTACTATAGCTAGAAATTACTGTTTTCTGCTCAGTTGAAAAACAGTTGACAGTGATAACAGCATACTTCATTTTACAGCTAGTACTTTTGGATCCTGGAATAATTTTTTTTATAGTGGTAGAGACTTAGAACTAGTAAAATCTCTTAGCTGTCTGAGAGAAACTGTGGTCTGATTTTACTGCTGTTTTCAAATACAAGAGCATGTACACACATGAGAATAAGCAGACTGTATCTGTCTGCTTGATATTTGTGTCATCAAAGGGGCATGACTACAAGCAAAAGGCAGAGAAGGAAAGAAGCTGTAAAGAGAGTGTTTCAGACTTAACTTATTAAAGCCTGGCTGTTCTGTTCATGTTAATGACTGTTTTGTAACTGCATGTAATACTTGAACACAGCCTGTATCATCTCGGATTTTTGATCCAGCTTCTCTTTTTCCCTTTTCTCATTATCTCTTATAGAAATTTAGCTGTTGTTCAGAATTCTAGAAATTCAGACTTTGAAAGAGCAAACTGATTGGAGTAGTAAATATAACTGGCTTTACTGGTGTCCTACTACACAGTAGTACTGTACTTTGGAAAATAAATACTTCTTTTACTAATAAAAAGATTATTTTTCAGCTCATCTTTTCAAAGCTGATTTTAATAGTGCAACATTTTTCAATATTTCAGAGTGTTTCTTTAAACTTTGTCTACTGTTCCAAGTAGATATTTTTTTAAAAGCACCTTTTCTGTTTTCTAGTCTGTACTGTACAGACTTAGCCAACATGCTCTTACTTACTTTTTTTTTATGTTGCTTTTAAAGTTTAATATTAGTAAGCAGCTGTCTAAATGACTAATGCAGTAGTTATGACTTCTATATGATGCATTTTTCTGTACTTACAGGATTGTTCCCATTTAGATTTAAGTGGAATTTAAGATTTTCTTCTTTAGGACTAGTTGAATTAAATACAGCTGTGTTTAATTTTAGCTCCAAGTTATTTTCCCACTGTCTTTGCCCAATGTAGAGTAATAGACATTATTAACAGACAATCTAAAGTTATTGGTTTATTGGGGAAATTGAGGCACATTAATTGGAACATGGAAATATTAGTATCATAAGGCCATTCAAATTGTTAGATGATTTTTCACCAGTAAAACATGCAAACAATTGAATTCTGCTGTATTTTTCTTTCTGAGAGTTTAAGTATTTGTAAATTGTAACAAGACTGGGGAGTGTGTTTTATGAAAAACAACCTTCAAACCAACTGTGTCATGGTTCCCACCATTTGCTTTCAGTGCAGAATTTTTATTATCAAGGAGAAAAGTTATCTCAATTCTCTCACAGTAACATGTGCAGTTACTGTGCTGTCTGGTGCTGCAACAAAAGCATGAAATTATTATTGGAACCATTAACACATGAAACATAATCTTGCAAATGAAATCTCAAAACATCAAAATTACTCTTGGCTAGGGATCCCACATACCTGATTTTAAGATTTTAAATTTGGTCTTTTTCTCTTAAGCAGAGCTTTTAGGACATAAGCAGCTTTGCTTGCTGAAATTTGGAAGGAAAACACTCAGACATTTTGGATTGCATTTATTATTTGATCACGGATATGCTTTCAGTGTAGCCAGAGGCACAACACTGTACTGCAGCTCAGTACAAAAAAAATCTCAGCAGACTCAACTAAGCACTGGTTTATTTGTTTCTATTTGTACCACGGGCAAGGAACCTCTTACGTTAAACTCAGTATGAAAAAAAAACTGTGTAAAGGGTAGACATAGTGGGGGTACAGGAAGGAAGCTGGAGGGTTTGGGTTTGGGTTGGTTGGAGTGTTCTTTTAGTATATCACACTGTTTTTCTTTCTCTTTCTGAAGTAACTTAGATCATGTGACTGAAAATAGTGGTAGTTGGCCTACACTATTTTTTATGCTCTAGCAGGGATGTACTCCTGTGCAGTTTGCCTGAGGCAGAGGGCACTTTCTAGAAGATGGACTCTTTATAGTTGCTGCAGGCAAAATGTAGATGAAATCCAGCACAGAGATTAGAGTACCACACAATTGCAAACAAAAACATCCTGGTCCACAGTTTGTCTTGCAGATATTGAGTGACATTGTTTCTCCACAGGGCTGGCGTGACTCATTGTTCCCTTTGCTACTCCAGCAGGCCTGCAAAAGATCAGTAGCATCGAGCCTTGAAAATATAAGCAGAAAATGGGCAGGATTTCTCTCCTTTTCAATCATGTCAGAGATTGAAAAGCTGTATGTGCCTTCCAGAAGGGTGATAACCAACTTTCTTGGTCACCCTATGAGCAAGTTTCAGTTGGTTCAAACCCACAAAACATTGTATGTAGAACCAGAGGTGATAAGGAGAGGGTACCCTCAGTGGGTGTTCTCCTACCATCTCCCTAAGCCTAAACACATGGCTGTGTTATGATACATAGCCTCATGATGAGGACTAAGGCAGTCTTTCAGCATAGTTGTATTGACTTCAGGCCCATCATAAACAGGTTTTCACATTGCCCAGATTTTTTTTTTCAGTTACCAGGTGGGGTTTTTTTACAGGACAAAACCCTACAGCTGTTGGTCAAGGGACTTCAGCAAGGAAGCTGTATTTGGACTGTTCTTAAGGGTTTTTAGCTATAAAGATCCATGGTTTAGCCATTTGTGAGCTAAAGGGAGGACTATAAAGAGAAGAAAAATGGAAAGATTTAACTTCTTTTTTTTTAAGATTACAATAATATCTTTGTGATTGTCTTAGTCGTCAACTGCAACTACTGCTTTCAGTATGGAAGCACTTGATAAATTTGCTGGTTAATGTTGTGAGAAAAATGTGAACTGCTTAATTTGAATTATAGGATAGTCAGGTGGCATTTTGTTTCTTTAACAAACCTGGCAGTCTTGTATTTTTCAACTCAATTTAGTCTGTTCCCAATTGCACTCATCTCTTAAACCTTTCTGGTATTGAAACACTTAAGTAGAAGAGCAATAGGAGTATAAAAGGGAACATTACTCAAGATTGGTTTTGGTACCACACAAACAGGGCAAAAGAGAGAGCTTAGAAAAAAAAATCAGAATTCACTAATAATGTATGTTATGAAACATGGGGATAGGAAGGAGAGAATTATTGAAGGATAGTTTTGCAGTTCAAACTGATTGAAGGAAAAAATATTGAGACAGGATGAAAGTTTAGTTGAATTTATTCAATCTTTAAGCTTAATGCTCCCTTGATTAAAAAAACAAACAAACAAAAAACACAAACAGAAATCTATTTTGTTTTTCTTGCTCATTTGTCTTCCAGGGTCAGGATTCCAAGAAAAATTCTAGTTAGAAGTCACTATGCAGTTCCATTCCAATTTCATCTATTTAAACCTGAAATAGTCCAATAACACCAACTTAAAGCAGCCCTTGGAATTCAAGAATTCTCCCCAAGTTCTGAGCTGGACTTCTTGCTCTGAAACTTATTTATTCAAGGGCAAGTCTTCACCCTGGAACAGATTGATCAAAGAGGTTGCCCAGATGATGCCCCCTCGTTAGGAATGTTCAAGGTCAGGCTGGATGGGGCTCTGAACAACCTGATCTAGTTGAAGATGTCCTTGCTCATTACAGAGCAGGTGGACTAGATAACTTTTAAAGATCCCTTCTAACCCAAATCTTCTGTGTTACTTAGGTCAGTGTTTTCATGGGTGTGAAAAAGGCCTGTTCACTCAGTGCACTCTCCCACCAGCACATGGATAAGTTATTTGTACTCTAAGAAGAGCAGTTGTCATCTATTGGTCAAATACACAATTAAATTACTTAGATGGTTTTGGGGGTCAACTGATAAAGGTGCAGAAGCTTTGAAAATGTTTTGTGGCATTCATAAGCACTCAACCAGCAGCCATGAATGCAGGACTCGATGCCAAGTATATGTAATATACTTCTGCTACATAATAAAGGAAGACTTTACAGAAGAACTCACCTGTGAAAATTTTCCTTCAGGGTGTTCTTAATACTGCCATTTCTTTTTCTTTACAGGGTAAAGAAGTTGAAGGAAACCCTTGTTGCAGTGCAGCAGCTGGATAAAAACATGAGTAGTCTGAGGTCTTGGCTTGCCCACATTGAGTCAGAGCTGTCCAAACCTATCGTCTATGAAACTTGTGACTCTGAGGAGATACAAAGGAAGCTAAATGAGCAGCAGGTAAAATACAACACACTTACTAGGTGAACAGTGACATGGGGAGAGCCAAAGTAGAGTGTCCCTGGGCTGCCCATACCCAGTTCAGTTGAGAGGGCATGAGGCAAAATGCTTAAATATCAAGGCAAGTGGTACTTACTGTGTCACTTATAGAGCCTTCTGCTGGCCTTGACATCGAATCCACCAGGAGCTGATTGACATTGCCAAGAAAGGTAAGGCACCAAGAGATGTAACCTGAACGAGTTATTGCAATTGTTTTCCTTTGGGGCTTGTGGTTTTTGTTTGTTTGAATTGTCTGTTCCCAGAGGCAAAACTGACACCTATTAGACCTTGCAAATTTTGCAAATGCTTGAAAATGACTATTTTTAGCAACCTTTCTAACTCAGTTTTATTTTGCAGCTTGTTTGAGAGTCACTTTGCACGCAAAGATGCATGAGCTATACATGTGAAGTTAAAATTGGTTGGTTTATATTACACAAAGCCTTTATGCAGTGCTATATTAAAATATGTAAAAAAAATGTGAATTCAGACAGTTTTTGGCCTTTAAAGTAATGTTACTTCTAAGATTATTTACTATACTTTCTCCTTCCTGTTACACTTCACTGCCCAGTGCAGTTTTACCTAGAAGCACATTGCTGGAGAGAACTGCTGTCCTTTGTGTTCCGGCTGGTTACTTATTGGAAAAAATAGCTTTCTGTTTCCTATTGGAGAGGAGTTAGATGTTCTCCTGAGTCCTTTCTCCAGAGGAGAAAGAAATACATGGGAAGAGGAAAGACAGGATATTTTGTGGATAATTTATGATGAGTACAAATGGGCATTTTGCTTCTTTAAGCTGAGGGTAGAACTGAGAGCCAAGAACTGCCTCAGAGATTTTGCCAGCTCCTCAACTGATTTGCTACTGCTCTGTTCAGAAATACTTATTAATATTTTGTATGGAATTTACTTAAGGATAATAATTTATAACACAGAAGCATCAGTAATGAATGGTGTTTCTGAGACAATAAAGTGCTGGGAAGGGCTAAACATTGCTACCAACAAAGTAGACAGTTGAGATTATTTACTGGAATCCCTATGCAAACATCCCATAGTTTGTTACAACCACTTCTTGGGGAATTTATTTTGGGCACAGAGACTGGTATATCTCTGCCTTCCACTGTTTCCTTGTGGTGACAGCATGCAGTGATATTCTGTAGAAGTGAGAGTGGTTTAATTTGGATTCTAAAGGGGAGAAATAGAGGTGAATCTTACCATGGGAGGATGCTGTATTTGGAAACATGGTGATGATTTGATAATCTAACAATACAAGACACGGTTATAATAATAATAGTTTTAAAAACCCACCCACTTTCAATGCATGGCAATCATTGTTTTTATTAGTTGGAGGCTGTATCACTATCCACTATACCTCAGAAGACTACGTTCTCAAATACTTTGTTCCCTGTCTCTTCTGTTAGTGACTTTGTGTGCTTTTCCATGTTTGATCTTCCACTGAGGTCATGTTATCTTCCCAGTTGTTCATATGCAAAATTAGGTCAAAGATGTTATGTTGTGAAAGAGGTGGGACAAATTCCATTTATGAAACTGCATTATCTACTTCTCAGCATCTACTTCAGCCAAGCATCAGCTTTGCAGATTTGGTCTCTAGTGAAATTAAAAATGCAGTTGAATCTGGATATCCTGGGGGAAGGTAGGGTAACTTCAATGCAGTATTTTTCTGGGGTAATGAACTTCATTTCAAGGATTACTTGTTTGTTTATTTTCTCAATCTCTTACCTCTTGAAATGTGAAAAAAATGATGTTGGCTTCTGGGCAAATAAAATAAAAAAAGAGGTTGTATATGGGTGACAGCAGTGCATAAAAGTGACACTCCTTTGTGAACTAACCCAAAGGCTTAACGTTCTCTAATAAACATAATATATTTTAAAATCTGGGAAATAAACATTAAACTATGGAGAAGAAATAGTCTAGACATTGCTTGTGGAAATGTTCTGTAGGTGAATTTAAAAAGTGTAATTCTTAGGAATGCTTAGGACCCATAGTTCTCACTACTGCTTTACACCAAAACATTAGAAAGGAGATCATGTTACCTGAACTTACTTAACCTCAAGTCTCATAGCTGTCTGGAGTGTGTGTTTCATAAAGGGTGACATCTGATTATAGAATCCGCCCTTCTATAATAGTTCAGGGCAGATAGAAAGAAAAATAAGCATTTTGACATCACAATGAAAGTATTTTTCAGGCAAGTGAAGTGAGAGGGCCATTGCTGAGGAATAAAATATTGTGATTTTCCATTCGATGTTGTCAAGTAGATGTTTATGAAATAACTTTCTAGTTGAGAAGATGAACTAGAGTACTTCGTTAAGTGAAAGGCCAGTTATTACAAGCAATCAAAAACTTATTTCTATAGATCCACCTTGCTCTATTTCAAATTTCCTGTTTTTTAATTTGACATTTAGATCTCATTTCCTGCTGGAAGACATTTTCAGTCATGTTGCTAGCTGTAAGAGAGCTCCTCTAGGTAGACATTAGATATATGTAGACACAATGTATTGACACAGTATTTCCCTTTGCATGCCAGTTTACTTCACTAGCAAATTTATAGAGCAGTTTATCTCTAATCATCCTCAAGCTGCCACACTCTCCTACATAAACGTCCACATCTCTGATTGTCCTATTGGTTGCTTTCTTCACCTGAATCAGAATTTAACCTAGTGTTCTAGATGCAATATAGCACTTTTTCATGCAGTTACATTATTATTTCTTTGTCACAATTGGAATTAGGTTGTCTTGGCTTTGTTACTGTCCATACTGATTTTTCCATTTAATACTCTGATGATATATTACAAATATGGACAAAATTCAGAGTTTCTTTTCATAGCACTGATCCAACAGCAACAGCCAGTTACTTCTGTGGTTAGTCTTAACTTGAATCCGGAGATGAAAACTAAGGTGAAATATTAGTTCTAGAGGAAACATTATCATCAGTGTAGAACAAACCATTGAAACCAAGAAACCGTCAGGAAGAATAATACTGATCATGCATAATAAGTGCTAAGACAGTGTGAGTGCATTTTCTTTAGGTGTGTGGAATTTTCATTTTCCTTTTCCAATGAAAATACTATAGAACTGGAAACTTGAAGGAAGAAAAATTTCTAACATGCACTGTTCAACAAGTGCTGCTGCCAATTTCCATGTCAAACATGCCACTTTGGAGCTATCTCATGTGGGGAGCAGCATGTTCATGAAGGGTCCCTCTGCCAAACCCATGTAGTACATTAGAATGTACTTCCTTGTCACAATTCTCTTACTAACTTCTGCTTTACATTCTCTGTGATAATGGGAAAGGGCTGAGAGTAATTCTACCATTTATTGGTGATGTTGATTAAATGTGTGTGAAAGATGCTCAGCTGAGCATGCGGAGCTCTGGCAGTTTGTCCCAGTTGATGGTTTGGTGTTGGTAGTCCCTGGGAGAGCTGTGCATGCTGCCAGGTTCTCCTGGCCTCATTGACCACATTGCATCACCACTTGCGTAGATGCACTCTCTTAATTGATATTACTGGATGTTGTTACTCTGTTTGCAAGCTTTTTTCTCTTTTTAAATGATTGGAAGATAAATACATTTGCATGGATGCATGTTTAGCAATTTCTCTTAAGAATTAATCTCTTCACCTGCAGGAACTCCAGAGGGACATAGAGAAACACAGCACTGGCGTGGCATCTGTTCTCAATCTGTGTGAAGTACTTCTTCATGACTGTGATGCTTGTGCCACAGAAGCAGAGTGTGACTCTATTCAGCAGGCTACACGCAGTCTGGACAGAAGGTGGAGAAATATTTGTGCAATGTCAATGGAAAGGCGACTTAAGTAAGTCTGAATCACCTACAGATTAGTATTTCCTTCTGAAATACAAGATAGGATGTATACTATATGGTTGCAGTACTGAATAAAAGAGTGTAAGGTTCAGAGAAAGATCATACACTGAGTAGAAGCCAATACCTGCCACGCCTTTACGAAAAGAAATGAAGTTTTGATTTGCACATGCCTTTATGCAAACGATCATCAATTGGTAACAATCATCAAATTTCACTCACAAGTCCTTCAGTAGAATTATTTATCATTTCCCACGCTTCGTAGATATGATGAGAGAGAAATTAGAGAAAGTTTAGATGATAGCAATGACTCCCAAGAGATTTGGAAAACATGACATAAAAGGGAGGTTGTGACACTTAAATTTACACAAAAACTACAGAGATTGATGGGAAACTAGTTATTGAATGGCTGAAATGTTATTCCAGGTATTAGGGTTTATTTGTAGCTGGTGCTCCTCAGCAGTTTCTCTTATGTCTGACTTTGTTCATTTGGAAGAATTTTAGGACTGAGCACTTACATGGAATTTCTCCACCTGTCCACCTTAGCTGTGCTGAGCAAATGAGGGCCCCAGCATCCAGGATTTTTGAGTGTAGTCTGGGTAACTGCACATGCTTAGACCATCATATCCAGAAGATTGTTTTCTATTCCCACACAGGATAGTGTGGAGATTTCAATAGCAATAATGACTGGGGCAATGCTATGTACTATGTGCTGACTTAGTAATGAGACATGTTTACAGATTTAAACTCCTGTATTTAAGATAATTTCTTTAACTTTTTAAGTTACGAAGCTTATTTCTGTCATGTTTATACAGTCATATAAAAAACTCTAGGAAGAATTTGATGTTTCAAAATGCTGAATTGAACATTTTATGATCTTTCATTTTGTGGGATATTTTTAATGTATTTAGTAAAGTTTCTTGTTTATTTTTTGCAGAAGATGTATTACTTTTAGGTTTGAATCTATATCCACAGATTCATATCTTTAAGTAATTTTATACTATTGCCATGGAAATTCTTGCATTGTATGTATCTGTAAGTTCTATGTTATAAGTTCTACTTAGAACTACATTTACAATTTCTTTCTTTGACGTAGTCATACATACATGACATAGTCATGAACATACATGGGCTTTCATAACTTTGTATCCAACCCATCAATTCAGAACTATTTTAAGTTAATGTGGAACTATGCATGGAACTATTTTATTTTCTTAGAATGTACACATCATGCTTTGGTGGATTTGTACTGGTACATTAACTGAGCTATCAGTATTTAGGATCTTTATTGTACTAGAAACAGTTATTTGTATTAAAGAGCAGCTTTACTGATGTCACTGGCACTGCATTTCAGAAGTTATTTAGTGTGTGCTCAGCTTTTTAGAACTCCTATTACAAACTTAAAACTTTTTTTAATACTGATTCCAAAATTAGATGCATTAAAAAAATGCCTTCATCTTATTCTAGCTCAGTCTGGAATGAGCCAACCTTCCCTGTGGTCTGTTTATCAGTCTGGCTGGCTGAGTTAGATTATTAGTCAGTTATTGTCTGGTGCAGTGCTGGTTTGCTGTTGCAGATGACAGCTTAAAGTTCTGTAGGTCAACTGGCCATCAGTTCAAACATTCTCTAATTTTCTGTTATCTGTTGCAGAATTGAAGAGACCTGGCGGCTATGGCAAAAATTTTTGGATGACTACTCTAGATTTGAAGAGTGGCTAAAAACCTCTGAGAGAACAGCTGCTTTCCCAAGCTCCTCTGGTGTGCTTTACACTGTTGCTAAGGAAGAACTGAAGAAATTTGAGGTGATTTATAGTGGTTGAAATTCAATACCTACTGATCACATTGCAGCAGCCAGGTGGTGTTCTTCCTTCCCATAACCAAGTTACAGCAGAGATGCTGTATTAATAAAGTGGAGTTGATGATTTTGTAGCTGTTTTCAGTAGCAGGTTCCTAAGATAAAAAGACAGTGGAAAGTGGCAACTGGAGGTACCTCCACTGTTTGTTCACAAAAGCCAAATTCCTCACCTTTTTAATTTCTGCAACTTTTTAGTATGTCCAGCCAGAGTTCCAGAACCTTCCTAAATCTCCCTTCACCAAGTGCGTCTTCGAATGCATGCTGCATGTTCTAGCTTTTGCTTTGATTTTATCCCTCCTCTAATTTCCATAACTCTCTGAAGCCAGCTTCCTGAAGTCTCTCCTATGATGCAGAATATCCCTCCTTTGGATCCTTATACATGAAATTCATGTTCATGCAAATATTGCTATATGTCCACATAGTGTCCCCTGTGATTTAAAAAAGTTCAGCATGCTTCAAAACTGACAAGCTGTCCCTTTTGTCAGTGCTTAGGAGCTTGTTACATGACTCTGTTGTGTCCACTGCGATGTGAGGGCTTGTCTCATAGTTACAAGGGATTGTAAACCTGTGTGTAAAGCACACACATACATCGCCTGGTGAGTCACAGAGGAAGATGTTTTGCGTGGATTCATATTTGCAAGGACCGTGTCAAGATGGGAGAGAAGAAAGAGAACAAATTATTTAGGCAATTCTGTAAACAATCAGACACTGTAAAGTATTTGCTTTGAAGAAGAAATGCAAATTTTAAACAATGTCCAAACGCTGTTGATAGGTTTTGGTTTAACAGTTAAATCAAAAACATAAACTGTGAAATGCTGTGTTCTATAATTGCCGTTCACATTTACGAATGTACAGGCCAGGTTTCGGTTTCAGACAGACTTCATTAGGCCAGACTTCATTATGGCCAGGTAGATTGCCATAGTACAGAAACTTTTGGTTCCTGCACCCAAACACATTACATCACAGCTCTTTCCCATTGTCCTTCTATGTGGTGATCAGGATTTAAATCTCCTATTTAGTAAGTCTCTGTATTAGAAGTTGTACCACAAGTATATTGACCCTTTGATTTTTACAGCTGAATTGACTTTGACCAAAGTCTGTTTTACTGAACCTCAGCTGTTATGGCGACCTTTCCTCTGCAGCAGACTTGTGCAATTTTTACTGTCTGTAGAGTGTCAGCAGGAATAAGATGAAAAGAGAACAGTGTAGCCTTTCCAAAAGCCTCCTTTCCCTGTAGTTTGGTTCTTACTCTTTTTTCCTTCTGTTTTTTTTCTTCTTTTTTTTTTCCTGAGTACTTGATTTCTTTGCCTACCAAATAGCAGGAAGGCAATATGGTATTCAAATCCAGTGGCATTCAGCAGCCTTACTGTGAATTCAGTATGAAGTCAGCCACTTAAAAATACTAACAGAAGCAGGTTTCTGCTTTAACTAGGCATTTTTTCTAACCTTATTTTCTTCTCCATATCTGCACTTCAAATAAAAAACAATACATAACAAAAAGAGCTCATCAGACCATATTGGAACCTTTCAATTCTTTAGCAAAAAGGTCAGAGATAGCTCTCACTGACTTCACTGTACAAAACCAAACTCCTTCCTCTCCAGTAGTTGCTGGAGCATTGGAAAGAAGTAACAGGAAGGAATGCAACAGATGAATTCTTGTGTAGCTGAGATTAAAAAATGGAAGGCTAATAAACAGCTGTTCTTTTGCTGGAGAAAACTTGGTAACAGGTGAAATAGCAACTGCACACTTTTAGATTTCATGATCATAGTAAACACAGTCAGAATTCTGCCTCTAATAGAGGAACACTTGTGCAATTTTAAATTAATTCAGTTCTACTGATCATTTAAGCCTAGCTGCAAGCACATTTGCTCCTCTTTGGTTGTCCTGTACGCAATTTGATGGCCATTCAGTGCAGAGAATAATTATATTGAAAGGACTCTACAGAATCTGATCTTTTTTCCAAGAAATTCCTTTACTTTCTTCTCTGGTATTACAGTAGAAATGTGCTTATCCCATTTTTAGCTTTGCATGGTGCAGTGTGAAGTGTATATCTTTTTACATAGAAAACTCACATGTTTAATTAAAATTTCTCTAAGTATATTACCTATCCCAGTTCTACAGTCTTTATTAAGGGAGGTGTCTAGTTTTGGAATAGATTGACTGTTTTATTGCATTGTGAGGAATATCAGACAGCAAGTTTGTAGAATTACAGTGGGATCCAAACCCTACTTGTATTCAAAAGAGAGCTGGTGTAATCTAGGTTTTTAGGTATTCCTTTGATTGCTTTGCTATTTTGGTGATGTGACAAGATAAAAACAAGTAGAATTTTTGCAAAATATACTCTGTTGTTGTTGTTAGTAGTAGTAGTAGTAGTAGTAATAGTAGTATTAATTCAGTCATTTCTTTACAAGGTGCTTCCTCCAAGCTTCATGATTGCTAGTCACAACATAAAAGCCATGGGCTAAGTCATCTGTGCACCTCAGCTGCATCTCTGTGGCTCTACTCTTATAGCAGAGTAAGCACCAAAAGTACGTGGTGCAAACATTTGCCCAGACATAAGTTGGCATGGATATGTGTGACATTTTCTTTTCTGTGAATATTTTAAGACAAAACTTACTCTAAATATATTTAGTATACTGCGCACCAGTATACTAAAGAGATGTCTCATTTAGTATCATGTTTCAGAATAAACAGTTGCTCAAATCTCTTCAATGTTTGCATTTCAGCAAATTCAATATGTGAAAAGAAATCCAATGAAGCCACAGGAATCTTGGATTTCTGTTCCTTTTTTTTTTGAGAAGAGTTTCATGTTCATTGTTTGTACTTCTGTTCTGAAATACAGAAGCATATAATTTCACAGAAAGAGGAGCTGGTTTTCTTGTACTGATTTTGCCTTTGTCATGGATATTCATGTTGCAATTTCTCATTCAGTGAACCATGTCAGTTTTATGAACTTTTTGGGGGTTTTTGTTTTTTTGGTTTTGCTTTTTTTAATCAGAAGGCAGCATCTCTATAAGGGTAGCCCTCAAGAGATGTTTGCAACTAGTGGAATTTATTGGCTTACATAAGTCAGAGTGCAGAAGAAGGGTCAAAATAAGGCAAAAGATCTATATATGTATCCTGATTTCAGTAATTAAAATTCTGAAGGTGTCTTTTGTTCATACTGCTTTAGGCATTCCAGAGACAAGTGCATGAAAGCCTGACTCAGCTGGAGCTGATCAATAAGCAGTATCGGCGCCTGGCACGGGAGAACCGCACTGACTCCAATGGCAGCCTCAAGCAGATGGTTCATGAGGGGAACCAGAGATGGGACAATCTACAAAAGAGAGTTACCTCCATCCTGCGCAGGCTAAAAGTATTTTTCCATTTTTAAGACTTCAATTTCACTACTCTAGTCATGAATCCAGGGTACTTCAGCAGCTTTCAGTTTAATGCATTTGCACAGTGGTTTTGAGGGAATTTCTACCTTTGGGAGAGGAAGGAAGCTCATCAGTTCACTTAGTCCAAAGTAAACAAATAGACTGTAGGCAAATGCTTGGTGACATCAAACACCACCTTCCTCACAGAAGATAACTTTCTTAGGTCAGCTAATTACAGCTCTAGATGGTGTTACTTAAAAAGAAACCTCAGAAAGCACGTAGGAAATGAAAGAAGATGTACTGAGTTTAAATTGGGTTTGATGGGGATGAAAGTAATTTTCCTACTATTGCTGAGGGTTTTCAAGTTTCTGGTCATTTCATACCACTCAATTTTCCACTCTCCAGCATTTTATTGGCCAGCGGGAGGAGTTTGAAACAGCACGTGACAGCATCCTGGTATGGCTGACAGAGATGGACCTACAGCTGACCAACATCGAGCATTTCTCAGAGTGTGATGTCCAAGCAAAGATAAAGCAACTTAAGGTAAAGAATGATAGTTACATGAAAAATGTAAAGAATGGGTTGTTACAGAAGGAGGGATGAAAAAAGGGAGGGAAAAAAACCCATGCATGGTGGGAAAATAATTTTAAGAAACATTACTTAGAAATGCAGCCTGATATGGTTCCTTTACTTGAAGGCCAAGACTTCAGCCTCAAAAGTTATGAGTTATGTCAGATTCCAATATGTACTTTTCTGTCAAAATAGAAAATCTTTGATCTGTGAAAAATATAAAAAGAAAAACCAGGGGTGATAGTGTACTTTTCTGCATCAAAATAGGAAATATTAATAAAAAATATTTATGTAAGGTCTCCATTGTTGCTAGTATCTAATAATTACTACATTTCTCTACCATTTCTGCATCAGAAAACTTCTTCTCTGGAGAGAACAATACCAAATGTCACACTATCCACTACGCTAGGTTTAGCATCTCTGTTCATTCTAGACATTTGATCATTGGCATGGCTTGTTTAGAGTCGAGATTTCTTTCCAAATTCAACAAGTAAGGAATGAGATGGTAAACCATGAAGTATCACTGGTTTTGGCTTGAAAGGCTGTGGAACACTAAATTTAATTGCTTGTTGTTGTTCATGACAAAAGCATTTGACACAATCCCTGTTTGTTACTCACACCGTTCTTTCTATAAAACTCCTAATACTTACATTTTTAATTACCCTGATTATTGTCATGTTGATTTTGTTGACAAAGCATGGGCTTTTCTTTTACACAGGCTTTCCAGCAAGAAATTTCTCTGAACAACAACAAAATTGAGCAGATAATTGTGCAAGGTGAGCAACTCATTGAGAAAAGTGAGCCCCTGGATGCAGCTGTGATTGAGGAAGAACTAGATGAGCTGCGTCGTTACTGCCAAGAGGTCTTCGGGCGTGTGGAGCGCTATCACAAGAAGCTTATCCGCCTTCCTGTGTGTATATTTACATATGTTTTTACTTGTTTGGTCCATTGCCATTTTACAAATGTGAAAATGAGGAAAGATGTTGAAATGAAACCTAAGTAACTTTCCAAATCTCCTGTGGTTAAATTTTGTTGCAGCCCTGACCATCTGCCTCCCTTCCATTACATGCTATTTGTGACCTGTTCAGAGAGCAAGCTGACAAGATCAGCAATTTCTGTAAATCATCATGAAAATGCATGCAAATTGGAGATTTATAAAACTTTATTCATGGGAGTAGCACTGTGGTACTGATCATAAGAACACCTCCCTGCACTGTCACATAGTTTGACTGGCAGCTTAGTGAGTTGTTTTTTTAAAAAACACAATGATAAAATGATTTTTCTCATCAGAAGAGACAGAAATTTATCTCCAGAACTGAACACAAGCTCAAAAATGGAAAAGGAAAGCAAAAGGAGAAAGCGAAAGGAGAACAATTTTTGGTAGCTCAAATCCTGCTGAATGAAAAGAACAAAATACAGGGGTTTGAAAATATGAAATAACACAGTGAAAGCAATACTCATGATAAAGATCACTTATGCTTTCTATGAATTGATTCCACATGTTTTTCTAACCTAATATTTGCATTGAAGTAACATCAGTAAAAGTCTGGAGATATTTGCCTTATGTGAGACTTTATGTGCCTCAAGTAATTAAAATAAGCTGGCACTTTGATCTTCTTTGTTGTTTTGGTTTTTTAGTACACCTTAAAAATAATGAAGGGAAGGTGCCAAAAGAAATGCGCAAAATGCAAACCCCA
The DNA here is from genome assembly GCF_901933205.1 of Camarhynchus parvulus. Lineage (NCBI taxonomy): Eukaryota > Metazoa > Chordata > Aves > Passeriformes > Thraupidae > Camarhynchus > Camarhynchus parvulus. The sequence goes on from NC_044573.1 coordinate 55,001,639, forward strand.
CCAGTGTGCCTGTCACCTAATGCTGCTTTATTTCACTGACCCAGGCTGACCATGCGGTGCCTCTGCACGTTCCATTGATCGCTTCTGTTTGCATTATGCTTCTAGCTAACAGATGACGAGCACGACCTCTCAGACAGAGAGGTGGATCTGGATGAATCAGCAGATCTCTCTGACATACGCTGGCATGACAAATCTGCGGACAGCGTTCTCTCCCCGCACCCCTCTTCCAACCTTTCGCTGCCTCTTTCCCAGCCGCTGAGGAGCGAGCGATCGGGGCGAGATACCCCTGCGAGCGTGGACTCCATCCCCCTGGAGTGGGATCATGACTACGATCTCAGCAGGGACCTGGAGACAGCTGTTTCACGGGCACTGCACTCAGAAGAAGATGGAGGACAAGAAAAAGACTTCTACCTGAGAGGAGCAGCTGGCATAGCAGGTATGGTGGCAGATTGAGTGCTGTGTTTTCTATGAGTAAGAAAAAGGCAAATGTTATATGTGTGATTGTGTGGCCAAGATTCTCATGGAAAAGTACTTTAAATAGCCTCTGAGGACTTTAAATAGTGTTTCCTAAGTGATCTCAGTGGCCCTCTGGCCTTAGAGACAGTGATGGAGATTCCTGGATGACGACAGCCTTGGAAAATGGCAGAGGCGTACATGATAATGGCAGGGAATTGGCTGTGTATCTATGCATGAGGCCTGCCAGATGGGATATGTCATCTGTAACAGCCCTGTCTCCTAAGTTATTCTGACTAGAAGAAACTATACTGGATATGGCAAAAAGTACAGAACAAACTAATGAAGAAATGCGGTGGAAAGGCCCACAGAGAAAATCATCAAGTGTTTAAGTAAATCCTATCTCTGCCCTGATGCAGGCAAGGCTCCAACAAATGAGTGTTTAGTCTGAGTGGGATCTTGGGTCTTTTTCTCCAGTGAAGTTAGAAATCCTTTCTAAGTGTTTGTTCTTTGTGTAATAAATCTTAACAAGTGAGAGTGCCCAAATGGAGCTAGCTGTGGGATAAGACATACCAATGTATTTTACTCTGATCCTGTGGCTGTCTTTTGCTTTCCAGGTCATTGCTCTGGGAATAGTCAGGTTTGCCTGGATCTTAAGAGACTTTATAGCAGCCTCCCTGTGTTTCAGTCTTCATCTTTTTCCTCTTCCAGAGAGAATGTTTGCTATTGGAACAATTTAATTAATCCATCCCATGAAAAGGATCCTGCTGTAAGGAGACAGCCATTGCTGAGCCATCAATTCAGATTGTGCTTTTATTTTTTCAGATGTAGAGATCCCTGAAACTCTTGAGGCCTATGTAACACTCACAGAAAACGCCCTCAAAAATGTCTCTGGTAGGCATCATAAAAGACTAAGCATAGACAGATGCAAATACCATGGTGCGCAAGTGTAACTTCTTTCTCTTCTCCTAGCATCTGCTATCTTTTCACAACTTACAAGATAAATATTTCTTACGTGGCAGCGTTGGCATATTAACTTAGAAGTATCCTCCTGCTTTACTGCTGTGCCTAAAGTACCATTGGGGGCATGGATGAAGCAATGATGTCTGAAGTATTAGCCCTCCCACCTTGGCTAACTAAACTAAACTGATCCTGATCTTATTGGTCTTTTTTCTCTGGTGTCCATCAACTGGACTTAATACATTGTTACATCTTAAGGCAGAAGGAAAAGGTATAGAACAATACCTAATTTTTCAGATTTGCATTTTATTTTTTTTAACACAGATACATCTTGGATTATCATGCAGATATAAACTTTTAGGTTAATTGTTGTTTCATGTGATCAAAATGTCGAGTTGAGGTACTGTCTTTGTCTTAGTCTCATATATTGGAAAATTATTTTCTTTTCACATTGCACAAGATTAAACCTTCTTTCTCATTTTTTTGATTACTCTCTTTGAGGAAATAGATGCATTTGCAAATACTTTTTCTCATTATTTCACAGTTTTCCTCTTCCTAAATAATGACTGCATTGCAAAAAGCAAACAATTAAAATCTTAGTGTCTATGACACAAACCTCAGGTTCACCATCCATTTCTATTTACTCCCCAAATTAGTGAAATAATGTTATTGATTAAGGTATGAGTAATAGGAGTACTTATGGGAAAAGTGTGTTTAGTTTTCTAACCATGAAAATTTTTTAAAAGTAATGAGCAAAATACAGTGTTGAGCACTTTGTCCTGTCCATTTGGGGTGAGGTGGTGTTATATATGAAAAAAGATTAATCATCCAAGAGGCTCAGTTTTCTGTAATTCAGTGGACAGAAGGCTCTCCTTCTCTATTCATGTTTCTAATTGTGTCTTTATGAATAAATTTAAACTGTCTCTGTAAACAGATGGAAATCAGGCATAATGATAAAATATGCATAAGAAGGATCTCATGGAGTCCTCTAGGCTGCAACCTGCTTCACATTAGCATTGTCTGTAGCTAATTTATATCACAGAATTCAGATCCCCTATAAGGAAACTACAAGTTAGTCCTTCTTCAAAAACATTGATATTGATTCCCGATAGCTTGAATGAATAATTCCGGCTTGTGAGTATGTTAAGCATGATCTTTGTCAAATACATAATTGGAAAAATGCTGTAAATTTTGCTGCTTATTGTGGTTGCGCAAAGCAGTCATGGACTACTTGCTGCATGCCTTCAAGATGTCCAGTTATCTATGGATTTTGACAATATGATTATAACAGTATCACTTAGCAGTTTTATGCCACTTTTAGTCTCTAAAATTGTATACAAATAGGATCCTTTCATGGAGATGCAAATTCTACTGCTTTTTAGTGGGGGCAAATAATACAAAGAGAAATGAAGCTACCAAGTTTTAACATGGATTTAGGTCATAAAAATGGAGATTTGGGTTACAGGGTTTTATTTGACAGTGCTTGTGAAAGGGAGCAAGGTGTTTCCCAAGATCAGTGAGATTAGAGTATGCTTTGCTGAGAACTTTCTCTTTAAAAAAAGACAAGGCATTCAATATGAGGGAAAAGTCACTTCAGAATAATTTGCAAGCCTACTGTAAACTGTGGACACTTTTGTAGTATTCTTATGGCAAACTTGTTCATTGGTATCATCTTTTGCTAACACTCTCTAATGTAACTAGTTATCACTTAGCTTTGACATTGTACCACTCATACTGCTGCTGCCATCTTTCTCCTTCACTGTCTAATCTAAACAGTATTCCTAATATCTATTCTGCCTGGGTAAGGAAAAGAAATTTGGAAAAGTTGGGGTGACAGTCCCTCTTTTTTGGTATTGATACAGGTGAACCAGGTGCCCTGGAAGCACATATCCGACAGCTGGACAAGGCCTTGGATACCAGTCGCTTCCAGATCCAGCAAACAGAAAACATCATCCGTAGCAAGACACCTACAGGACCAGAACTGGATTCCACTTACAAAGGATATGTGCGTGTGTTTTGGAGCCCCAGTCAGATATGCACCCCAAGCCTAGCTTAGCTCAGCCCTTGAGGGAAATGCAGCTGCTTCAGCAGAGCAATTAGCTGTAACTGCTTCTCAGGCTCACTTGTGTGCTTACTGCCCTTAACCACATGCTATTGGTGTTTATGTTATTAGCATGTTTACAATAGCATTAGAGGAGCAAATACATTAGAGGAACGTGACTCTAAGGAATTTATTTTCCTATTACATTTTTGCAGATGTCTAGAAGTACTTTCTCACACATGCTTTTATCCATCTAATGATGATATCCTTGTTTGAAATTCCCCTGGTTTTAAAAACATGTTTTAAAAGCATGTTTTAAACAGGCACAGTATTCATCTTGCAAATGAATTATAAGCATGCATCATATAAGCAAGGTTGCATGTATGGAATCCCTAATTAAAAAGCTTTTTCTGAGAGGTTTTCTGAAAGATAAATCTCCCTCTAAGCCATTCAAATAAATTTATTAAGGACAGAATTTAAAAATTATCTGCCTGCATGCATAGTAATATTTCCACATTTAAGTTAATTTTCTTTATCAATCTAGTGTCTTTGCTGTAGTGTCTTAAAATTTAGAAAAGATGGCACCTAAGGCATCTAGAACAATTTGGCATAATGGTGCTAAGTTACTTTTGTATAACTTTTTGCTTTAGGCCTTTAACATCTGCATGTACTTTTTTTGTATCATCGGCACAAATTGTTAAAATAATAGATCTTTTTCTTCACACTTATACTTACTTTTGGAATGTTCTGGAAGTTGTATAGTAATTCTCACTGTCCATACAATTAGTCCTGTACAGTGCATATTGAAAAGGAATATTTTGTTTGTTAACACAGATGAAACTGCTAGGTGAATGCAGTGGAAGCATAGACTCGGTAAGAAGGCTTGGATATAAACTGAAGGAGGAAGAAGAAAAATTTTCAGGACTCATTAACATGAACAGTACTGAAACACAAACAGCTGGTAAGTAACATGTAGTTCATTTGATGAGCAGCCATCATGGAAAGCAGCACACACGCAAAGCTTTTCTGAATAAACACTTGGAATTATTTGCTGGCATATATATTTACATGACTGTCTGTTACCATGTTCTGTTTAACATTTTTTAATAGGAATAGTAAGGAATTGTAAGTATTCCTTGTGTCTGCTGTATGAAGAGTTTAGGCATACAAGTCCATTTTAAGAACCCCTTAATATCATGAGGGATAACCATAAGCCTTTCAGGAGGTCCCTGTGGATGCAATGGGGTTTTTTTGTAAGATTTCTCATGAAAAAGGTTCCTTATATTGCTGTACAAATCACCTAGGCCAGCATTTGTTTCTTCTAATATTAGCTTTCACCTCTAAGATTATCTGCCTACAGTAAAGAAATTTATTTTCACCTCATGGAAGTATTCATTTGGCTAATTTTAAACATCAGCTGTAGAAAAAGAGGCATTTGATTGTGAAAGCATGGATTCCCAGAGACTATAAAGGCATCATCCCCATTCTTAGCTTGACAAGATATGCTACCCATATAGTCTCTTTTATTTTTTGTGTGTTTTTATTTGTTAATTTTAAGTTGATAGAGTGATACAACTTCTGCCTTCTGCCTTAGCATTTCAAGATAACTAGCAAGAAGAAATAGCCCCTTATTTATTTCTTTCTAGTGCAAGTGTTTATCCAATGCATCAGCAGTAGCTAAGGCAAATGTAGTGAGGTGTGACCATTAAACAGTGATAGGGCCAACTACCAATGAAAATAATAAATACCTGGTTAATTATAGGTATTAATACTTCTTGTCTGGTTTGCACTTGTCTGGTAATTTAAGATGTCTTTTTTTTTTTGCCAGCATAACCTGTTTTAGAGACCTGCATGTATCATCTTAATTCTGCTCATAGAAGTCTGACATTAGAAAGCAATAAAATTGCCTGTTGACTGGAATCATCCAGGTTCTTCATTCTTTCCCTCCAACATCACTTTCTTCAATCTAACTTCATTTTTAAAGTGGTTCATGTTTGAGGCCTAGGCTTTTTAGAGAGCATTTTTATGTTCTGAACAGTATTTGGTTTATGCAATTGTGTGTATGTGAAGATAGTGGGTTTTTCTGGCTTTTGTTGAATTTGGTGTTTGTAATTCCAGGTGTAATTGAAAGATGGGAATTAATCCAGGCTCAAGCTCTAAGCAAGGAGCTGAGGATGAAGCAGAACCTTCAGCAATGGCAGCAGTTCAACTCCGACCTTAATAGCGTCTGGGCTTGGTTGGGAGAAACTGAAGAGGAACTGGAGAAGCTCCACCGCCTTGATCTCAGCACTGACATACAAACTATTGAGCTCAGGATTAAAAAACTGAAAGTGAGTTTTATTTCTCCGTTCCATGAGTTACCTTCTAAAACTGAGTGCAACAGGTATGTTGAAGAGGTTGCCAATAACTGCAGCTGATTTTCTCCACATAGTGGGCTGCTGGTGGTAAAGTAACTGGGAAAGTGATTTTCTGAATCACCTTTTGGAAGGAAAATGTACCACTATCCAAATGAAGTTTTGGAATAGTAGTTCTGCAGCAATTCTGTAATCCCAGAATGTCCAGATAACTCCTGATGTCACCCAAATTGATGAAATTTTTAAAAAGTGCCAAGTTAGATCACTTCTCTTCTACTCAAATTGGTAACAAAATAGCTGGTTCAAAAGAAATGCCTCACTGAGACATTACTACTTTGTGTGGAGGAATGAGAAGGAGTCCAAAGGTGTTGTAACCTACCCCGTGTCACCAGTGCAACATAGGAAAAATTTGATGCCACTTTGGAACGTTCCTTTTCTTCTTCTGTCATCTCAGGAGCATCAAAATCTGAATGCTACTTCCATCTCCTTCGTGTATTTCACTGCTATAAAGATCTGCCAATGTGGTGGTCCACAACTTCACATTCAGTTACTACTTTCTTACAAGCATGGGCACGAAAATATGTGACCCAATATCAAAATGCACTGTGCCTCATACGAGGGATGAGGTGAACAGATAGTAAAGGCTGTTTCCGGCGGTGATCCATGGGAAGCATGTCAATGCTCATCTTCACTGTAATCCAAATATAGCTGCCATAAGTACTGCAAAGGTTACTGTGACATCGTGCTTTTAAGTTAATGCTGTAAAGTAGGTGGAAAATGGGGCATTTCATAAGAATCCTGGTCTTATCTCACCATCTCTTTGAAAGCCCATTAGTACCCTCCAAACCAGTGGAGGTGAGTTCCTTTTGTGGCTTCCAATGTAAACAAATCAGAGTTTTTATACAAGTTGTGCTTCTATAAATTTAAGTTCTTTATACTCTTTGTATGTTTTTGTTTCTCTCAATAAAAGCTTTTATTTTAAAATACTGATGACAGCAGATTCCACTTGAAAATATGTTGGTTTTCATGTTTATCAGCAAAACTGAAAAGTGAGGGCAAAAGTTTTATTGTGAGCTAAAATACAGTTGTGCTGCATGTTTAAATTTTGTTGGACCTACTCTGTCTTTAAAATATCTGAAACATGAGCCCGATCTTTAAAATTCAACTCTGACTTCAGGCTTTAAAGACTTTACAAGTTTAATTGGCTCACTCTTGTTTATGCTCGCAGTAAAGTTTTAGTAGATGTTAAAGAGTGAACATTTGCAGAGCCGCAGAGTGAGCCCAGAAGCATCATATCCAGAGTAAAGGGTCTGTTGCGTTATAGTGCCTTTCTGCAGCTGCTGCTGGCAAAGCACTGCAGTCTTGTGGTGTGTTCTCTACTTTGTTTCTGAAAGTCATGATTTACCAATTTCCATTCTTTCTTCCCCTTTGTCTTACCATCAAGGAGCTGCAGAAGGCAATTGATAACCGCAAAGCAATCATCTTGTCCATCAATCTGTGCAGCTCAGAGTTCACTCAGTCTGACAGCGAGGAGAGCAAGAAGCTCCAGGAGCGCCTGTCCCAGATGAACGTGCGCTGGGAGCACGTGTGCAGCATGATCGAAGACTGGCGCAGCTCCTTGCAGGATGCATTAATACAGTGCCAGGTCTGTACTGTGCCTATTTCAAATTGTCAGCAGCCCATATACTGAAAATATAGACCATTTAGTTATCTGTTGTGCTCATGATCCATATGAAACTTACCCGTGAAAGCCATACAGTTTTGGCATATGTTTTTCTCAAGGATACACCTGTGCTACCTCAAACATGTATTTACAGCCCAATATTTATAAAATGTGTCATCTCTGGAATAGTATTCTCATATTCTGTTGTATACTTCTTGGAAATGATTTTATTTAGCTAGAAGAATGTATCAGAGGATAAATTAAAAACCTGAGTTTGACTGGAATATTTTGCTACCCTGTTAAAACCATGATTCATCATTTGTAGGATTTCCATGAACTGAGCCATGGTTTGCTGCTTTGGTTGGAGAATATTGACAGAAGGAAAAATGAGATTGTGCCCATCAATCCAAATCTCGACTCAGAAATACTGCAGGATCATCACAGACTTCTGATGGTAGGACTATAATCACTCTTTTCTCTCCCAAAACACATCACCAGAAAAACATCTAATCAGATTTCTCTTTCTCATGAGGGTCAGCACTGTACATTGTGTGCTAACACAGAGCTGTGGGACCAGTGTCAGTGACTGACTTTGCCGTGGTAGGAAACACCACTCGCTTTCCTTAGTGGCACAACATGTGATTTTAAATCTCAGGCAATTACTAGACTGCTGTATATCCTCCTGTCAGATTAGAAATTTATTGTTTCTCTTCTTTTTTTTTCCATTTCTTTAATTTAAAATGTTGAGTTTTGTGAGTTTTACTTTTTTTTGTTTGACTGCTATTAAAAAAATTTTATGCTTGCCTTGGCAACAGCAAATCAGACGTGAGCTGCTGGAATCTCAGTTGAAGGTGGCATCACTGCAAGATATGTCTTGCCAATTGCTAGTCAATGCTGAAGGCAAGGATTGTCTTGAAGCCAAAGAAAAGGTACATGTCATTGGAAACAGACTGAAGCTGCTCTTGAAAGAGGTGACACGTCATATTAAAGACCTAGAGAAAATTCTAGACATTTCAAGCAGTCAACTGGTAAGTCACGTCTTTTTATTCCTTTCTGTTCACTAAGCATGTTTCCTGCTGTTCTGACTGCCTTTCTCTGATCATTGCTATTGGCTGCTCTGTTTCTGTGGTTTGCAGTGCTTATCAAGGTGGAACATGTAATCTTGAATATCATAAAGTAATCTTAAACTTCATATTGTAAATATCTCTTCTGATATGGGGGGGGGTGTAAATTCAGTATTTTTTTTCTATTTGGTGTAGCAATTACTGAACTTCTTGGTTTGTTTACCCTGCTATTACTGAATCAGTCAACTGGCAAAGTATATGAGATAATTATTCCAGTAGCAGTACTGAAAATTATAATATGTCAGTTGTCACTGGAAAGGAAGTTAATACACAGTCTGTCAAAGAGAGGAAAAAAAAAGCATAAAATAAATTCTGTAATAGGAGTCCCTCATATGTGCCTCTTAAGCTGTGAGTTATAGTCCAAATCTTTTCAAGTTGTCATGTACCTCAGGTATTTGAGAGGGAGTTACACACGTCTTTGCCATCAGTGACAGATACAGAGTAAAGATTTCAAGGCTCTCCTTTAGTTTACTTTTTTAAAGGACTTGGATTAGCAGAGTGCTTAAAGCACAAGAACTCAGCTCTTCCCTCCTTTCAGTGGATTTCTACCTGTTTAATTAAAATCTTGGTGGTACCAATCCCTTCTTGTAGTTCACAGCCAATGAAGAACAACTGTTTTTTCCCCTGTATTGACTTTGGTGGAAAATGTGTCACCTAAGCAAAGGAAGTTTTAACTATTGTTTGCTTTTCTTCTCCTCTAGGGCTGACAGAGAAAACATGTAATGCCTTAGTCTTTTAAAATTTGGTAGCAAAATTTAGCTGCTTTATTTTATTTGGCTTGGAAATAACTCTGCTGGAATTTCACTCAGGGTAATTTTTCTAGTTTGCTTACGTGTACAGCTAGTTACTGTATTTCTGAGCTCCATTCCTTCTGAACTTTAGGAATTGTCCTCATGGTCTTCTGATGAATTAGACACATCAGGCTCAGTGAGTCCTGTATCTGGAAGAAGCACTCCAAGCAGACAGAGAACGGTAATTTCATGTAATTTATTTTCTTCCTCCTCTTGGGTGGGAACTATAGATATCTACAGCAGTTCTAGCCAGCTGGAAGTCACCCCTTCCCACTTGTTAGGAAAGGAAATGGCATAAACCAAAAGGAAAACACAGCTGCTTTCCCCAACCCTGCTGCATATCCCATCCTGCATGAAATCAGAAGTGGTAAATACTATCTGAAACCAGGGCTGTCAGTGTGGTTGGTTTACCATGGTATGGCATGTCGTGTCTCTTGTATTTTGCTCTAGTGATGGCAGCACCCTAAAGTCTGGTCTTGTCTGGTATAATCAGTCCTCCGTTTCTGTTTGGCCTTCTCTTCAGAGCTGCTTCATCAAGAATCTCAATAAGTTCTTTTGTCATTTTTGATGCAGGTTGCAGATGGTCTTATTGAGACTTTGGATGAATGGCTAAGTAGAGCTGAAGGGCGCAAAAACATTATTCAAACCAGCTAGCTGTGCAGGACCTAATCAATGGCTACAGTGGCAACTCTGGAGTTGTCCATTTACATCGCTGGCACAAAATTCAAGAAATATAGCAATACATGCCTAATACTTAACACTTCCATACTCTGAGCCCAAATTGGAACTGCAATTATTTTGTCTTTTTCTGCAATTCTATTGGTTGATTAATTTGCTTTTTTCCTTAGTTCTTAAGACAATCAGACTGGTTTTGTTTGGTTTTGTTTTGTTTTTCCATTTGCACTTTTTTGTAAAGCCTCTGAGTTCTGTCTTGATAAATCTATGGCTCTTGAAATTAATTTATTTTTTTTAATTTTTGTTTACATTCACTAGTTTCCTTTTAGATGCTAGTATGAGAATGTAAAGGAATACTGGCTTTTCCAAAGGAGAAAGAATATAAACCTTAACATTTTATTTCAGAGGTCACTACTTTTGTCTTTTAAATTTAAACCTAAATAGTTTCTAATAACTCTAATATCACAGGTGTAAATGAAGGTTGCCTGACCATTACAGAAAATGAAGAAGTATTTTACCATAAATCTATGTTTAGAGAGCATGTAGAATTATCATAGGTTTCATCTTAATATTTTAATATGGATTTGTCTGTCTCTTAATTTGTTACTGTTCATATAGTTACTACTCTTTTTTTTCCTCCATAATTCATAACTAAGTTGTATGATTCCTTGGGTCTTGTTTTCAAACTTCTGGGTTCTGCACCCACACAATTTTGAAGACTAAAGTAATACTAAAGTGTTCAGAATTTCAGTGCCAAATATGCTGATGCTAAATAAATAAATACTAATACAAAATAAATGTGATCAGAATTATAAACATCTAACTGCATTAAATAATCCAGCAAATAGCTGTGAGTGCAAGAATGCCCCTACTGTTATTTGGCCTTCAAAATCGTGGGGTGTAGGAGAGGCAGACCTTGCCAAAGGAGGGTCTTGGACCTTTTTTCCTTGAGAATTTTAATTTTTCTTCATGTGCATTTTTAAATCTATATATTTTTCCATATTCAATTTAATAAGATAACATCTATTTCATATTGCCTATTATTTGAATTAAATTTCTAGAGACTTTATGTAAAACCCAGAGCTACTGTTCATAAAAATAATGTCTAAGCTGTTATTACTGAGTTTGCTATGTATGTTCCAATAATTTTCATAACCAGCTAGGTGCAAAGAAAAGCCAGTTTCCTTGGTTCATGGGTATTGGTCACTTCATTTGATTTATTTTTTTTATGTTTCCTTTGCTGCACTTTTAATTTAGTTTCATCAGTAGCTTGTCTTTATTTGCCTGGACTGAACATTCTTCTTTCTTTACCCCCTGTTCATTGCAAACAGCCACGGGGCAAATGTAGTCTCTCACAGCCTGGACCCTCTGTCAGCAGTCCACATAGCAGGTACCTTATTCTCCTGGTTTCCGCACTCTGTTCTAGAACGCCAAGAGGATGATAGAAATTGGCCGTGGTTCCTCTCAGTCCCACTGACTCCATCAGGGGGTCAGGACTTACACAAGTGGTAACTTCCCTTTTGTTAATCATTCAGCAAAAGGGACTTTCAATTACTTCAGATTCTCTGTTAGAGATACAGGCTAATCCTTGGACAGCTGCAGCTTTTGCTTCACAGAAATCCCATGTAATCAACGTTTATTTTTCATATTCCTGATCAGATTGAGTGTGTGTTTACACTTATGATATTTAATGATTATTTTATTTTGGTGTGATTTAAGAGGAGTGCTAGTAAGTTCATGGCAAACACTTTCTATCATCCTCTTTACCTCTAGATATAAATTAAGGCAGGTAATAGGCCAATATCATATTCTAGAGTTCACAAAACCCACAGATCTGGATGAGACATACTAACATCCTTTTCTTTATTTATTTCTTTCCTTTTTTCTTTTTTTTTTTTCTCCCTGAAACGTTTTGTTCAGTTTGTGGGTTTTCAATACTTTAGACTCAAAACTAAAAGTCAGAATTTGAGAGTATTGAGACTCGGGATCACTTTCTCTCCCCTCCTCAGACAAACTGCAGTCTAACATGCTAACACTGCCGTGGCTCACCCAGTGCTTGCATCCCTGCATTGCTCCGGGAGCAGCACTGCCCCATCTCTGTCTGACCAGTAGAGAGCAGGCATGCAGCTACAGCTTCTTGCTTTCCACGGTGTCTCCAGCAACCTGTCATCTCTGCAGCTAACAGTGCTTCTGCATTCTTGTTGTTGTCAGTGTGATGTGTGTACCTTCGCTCTTTCACTGATCGGTTTACTAGCCTCAACAATTATGAAGTTTAAAAAATATTTTAAAAAAGCAAAGGAGCAAGCCAATGTGTGTAAAGGGGACATCTTTTGCTATTTCAGTGTCTTCCACACTGCTAAAATAATCAAAAAGTGTGATTAAGGTATATTTGTTCTTATTAAATCTAATAATAAATCTCATTTAACCTAAATCTCATTTATTCTCTGCATATCAAAAATTAGCTGATTTGTTTGTAAAATTATTCCTGTTAGAGTCAAATATTTTATGTTGGAAAGAAGAAAGCACAAAATTAAGTAATTTTTTTTAAAAATAACTCCTGTTAGAGTTAAAGAAAGAAGTGAACACTAGATTTAATACAGTGATTGAGCCACAAACAAGCAGACAAAAAATACCTTAGAGCATTATTTTTTTTCATGAGCAAAATCAAGACTTTATTTTCGTTATAAATGAAGTGAAGAGCAAAACTATTTGCTATGTAGATATTTACATAAACACTTCCTTTAAAATGTTTGCTTTGAATATGTAGTTAGGGACTGTGAGTAAAGTGGCATAGTTGTAAAACCATGTAACAAATAGAACAAGTATCTTTTACTGCTTCCACACTCACTAAGAAGCTGCCTATTTTTAAGGATTTTTTTCCTTTGAAACAAAAGGAAACCACAGTGAAAACAGGAGATCTATGTAAACTCCATCTTTCTGTCTGATGGAGAAAGAGAACTAATTATTCATCTCCAGACTGCTATGAAGCTTGGCATTTTGTTCCTCATAGGAAGGAAAAAAAGGGAGGAGAGGGGCTTTACTTTGCAGCCACTAGCAGCAAGGAGGAGTGGCGATGTCTTTGACAGATCAGCACGCTTGCACTAGCACCATTGTACTCAAGGAACACATTGTGTGCGCTTTTCCACTCTCCTGTGTAGTCAAACCACTTCTGCCAGCCTTCTGAGGTTTCTGGTTGTAGGTGCGAGCCCCTGGCTCGAAGAGCAGCTAGCAGTGTTTGGCAGCTTGGGGATCAACCCCTGCTCTAGCAGTGGCATTGCTGTGGCACCTTTCAGATCAAGGCTTTCCAGCACTGTTTATTAACACATCTTGTAGCAGCACAACACAATGTTCAATTTGTCATTCAGACAAGCATGGAATACGAATGAGTCACTGCTGAATAGGAAACTTAATCAAATGCGCAAGCCAGACAGGTTGCGGTTGATGTATAATGCGGTTTTAACTGATAATGCGGTACAAGCTGTCACTGTGTTCTTTAATATTTTGACATGCCTCTGATCAGAGTACTTTGTGTTTGATCTTGCACTGGATCAGCAAACCCTGTTAGGGTTTAGTATAAAGGGGAAATAAAGTCAATCCTAAAAGGTTTATCACCAAGAAGTTGTGAAGGAAATTTCATCTAAAAAATTAGAGGGGCCATGTTTTGTGTATAGTAAGTGTCATATCACTTTGCCTTCTCCATTATCACCACAAAAAGGCAGGCAAATATAGTGTGATGCTAAGCAAGGTGCAGGATTAAACTAGACATTACATTGTGGATTTAACTGGAGTCTCATCCAAACAGTACTAGTAATTGTGTGCTAGGTGAGAAAGAAAATCCAAGAAGCAAATCCTCTTTCTTCATCAGTTTAAGAGAGTTGTCATAAGTGCACACCTGGATCTTTGCCTGTGAATTTTTTTGAAGTGATTAAAATGTTAAAAGATTAAAATAGTGGTTCAGTTTGCTCAGGGGTGTTTACATTGTCTCTCTTGAGCAGCTCTATTCAGGTCTTGGTGCCATAGTGCCAAACTCCATTTCCTGCTCTCCCCAAGCCTCCCCAAGTGACTAGTGGATTTTTAAAGGTCACTTGTTGTTCCTGGAGCAGACCAAACCACATCACTCTTTGTGCCTTTGTCCACAAAATTATACTCATGGCTACACAGTAGCTCAAACACAAGGTTTGGGTTTGGCTTGCCATGATTCTCTTCCTAGTTATCTCCCTCACTCTCACTTAGGTCTTGTTACTTAAATATCATATACAACTGCTGGTTCTTAAACTTATTAGATTCACTCACTTTTGTTCTGTGCAAGAAGCCAATCCTGTCTGGTATTTGCAAAGACCTTCAGCATCTCTCATCATAGAAATGAAATTTACTTTTCTTATATTTTGTGCAGTAGTCTTTTAATAAAGATATTAAATTAAGGCCCATTCTTGATTAACTGCAGTAAATAACATCCAGCTAGGCCAGCAGTGCTTCATTCAATGTAAGCCTGTTTTCCGCATACCATTAGTCACTTAGCATTAAATTAACTTTATTTATTTCTATCAGCTTCACTTGAATGATAAATTCCTTTTTGATAGCTTTCAGATACTTACTGCAATACAGATTGGTTACATCAACCATATTTTCCTTGGGGAAAAAAGTAGCAATCATCTTTACAAAAGGTTCCCCTCTGAGACGAAATTAAAGTTCACTTTGACCGTCCTATCTATAGGCTGGTAAATTAGCTTCTCCCCTCTTGAAATGCTTAGAGGAGAGTTCCAATATCACCGACATTACAAACTCTCAAAGTAAGGGTAACCGTTGCTTGCACTTAGATTAATATATAAAATTTCTTGACATGAAGAAGCTCACTGTTGGCCCGGACTGCAGCTGTGCTTCCCTCTTTCATCTGCTAAATAGAAATTGTGAACTGGAGTGAGTAGCAGATGGCCTTACCTCTTTGCCTCCTCACAGTGTGACAAATGGTGGAGCAATCAGAAGAGACAGCTAAAGAGACAAGCTCAAGAACAGAAATTAGATTTTTGTCCAAAGTGGAGCACAGTACTTCAGCTTTCCTTTCTCCTGCCGGGGTATATCAGTGTTCAGTCCTTAAAACTAGTTAGCTTTTTTTATTAACAATGTATAATTTTAACCATCTCTCCTTACCAAATCTATTAAACACTCTAAGATGGCCTATTCAATATTTCAGCCAACTATGTAGATTGCAGAGGTGGGCCTGCCATAAACACAAGCAGTACAACACTCAAACTTTTTATAACTCCCCCTCTGAAGATGTTTTTGTAGCATTTCATTATTTGCTTTTTGAATTTTTTCCATGCATTATTATTCTTCAGTACTCTACTTCACTGCAGAAAATATGGTTTGCTGTGAATTGTTTTAGTTTTTGAAAGTTTGTGTTCCTTTTGAAATCAGCCATGCAAGCTTACATTAAGATTTTTTTTTGTAAAACACAAAGCAAGAAGTGCTGGATCATGCTACTAAAGGCATAGGAAAAAGAAAAGAAAAACCAGAAATAAAAACTTTGCTAGCTTTTGATTCAGATTTTTGGAAATTCCCCTTCTGACACCCAGTGTTGCCCCAGAGTAATTCTGGAGCAATGAAGAAAATGACACTTTGCTCATTATCAAACACCAGTTAGCAGCTGCAGAAATGTGGTCACTTTTTGATTTGGATTAACAATGTTTATACAATGAGAGCCTTGTAAATAGGTAGGCTGTGCAATCAAATGCTTGGAAGGTAATTAAGCACTCCTTGTTCCCTTTGTTCCTGCCTCAGTCCATTAACTTCCTGTCTTGGCATTCTCAGACAGCAGAAGTCCTGATCTAATTGAGCTTTTGTATGGAGTGCTCTGGTGCTGTTTAATGTGCCGTGTCCTTTCAATATCTTTTTTATAATATGTGATCCTATGTTATGCGATAAGCAACTTTCCATCTGGACTACAATAGTGTGGATTCAGACAACACAAGATCTGATGTTTTGATCATCACTACTTCCTGGAATATTTAGTTCAAGCTAATGATTTAGCATATCTGCTAATTTAGTGTGTATGTATCTGTTGGCCACCTGAACTTTAAAATTTGCCTGGCTTTGTTGAAGTCCTCATAGTGGGGTGCTATATACATATATATATGAACAAGAAAATAAAATACTCTCAAGCACAGAAATAATTATTTTCTGAACATGTGCAAAGAGAACCCTTGCTAAGCCTGGCATTGTTTTGAAGATTATATTTTAATTTTTGGATGCTTCCCCACACAGAGTCAGATTTATCAGGGAGACAGGATCAAAGGAACAAGGGGAAGTCAAAGAAACACTAAGGAACCATCACCCCATACTTACTTTACTCAGGAGCATTTGACCACAGCCAATAAGCCTGATTTCTCACATCTCTTTATGAGAATTTTTATCTCTTAAACTTTAGGAAATTATAGATTTTCTGAAGCCTCATGATCATAGCAACCATGCAAATGTATTATAGCAACATATCTGAGACAAAATTTGTGATCTAATGTCCTAATAGCAGAGTTCTTGAAGCAAGGTACTTGAAGGCTCTGAGTTCTTCCATTTTTGGCTTGTGCTGAGAGACAGTATTTTCCCATGCCATTTAATTAGCACACTGAGACCATCAGATTTAATCTTTCCTAGTCACTCTTTTCAGCTCTTGACAATTTCAGTCAGAAAGAAAAATATGAAATTTATGTCTTTATCTTTCATTAAATATTAGAATGGATTTTTGAAGTGTCCCTTTGGAAATACTTGTGTTAGATCTCTGCTGCCTTATAGACGTATTTAGGTATGTGCCACTTCAAGTCAGATCCATCAACATAAGGGAGAAAATCACTTGGAAGGTGATGATGTCAAGTCAGTTGAGCAGATAGACTTTAACTGCTGATTCTGTGCAAGATTCAAAACACAATGTGCTTTGTAGAAGATAAGTCCCCATTATCTGTATATTGGTGTATTGATTGACAGAAAATTATGTAACTGAATCACAATGCATTATACCCTCATGGATACTTTATACATAAACAAATGTAGAAACTTCTGCAAACCAAATGCAACTGGCCATTTTAAACAAGAAGGCCCACCTTTTAGACAGCATGCATTGAACAAATATGGCAGGTATGGCCCACCTTTTATTTTCCCCATTTGCTATATGTGCTTTAAGTGGAGAATCTTCCCCAAAAATTATAAAGGGGCTGTGGGGTCACAAAGACCCTTCTATTGCGATCATTTGGTGTTTTCCTACCCAGTCTAGAAATCTGGGATCTCTTAAAAGTGTTAGGGAAATAGCATGTTCACTGAAAAATACCTCTGCAGTTGTCAGTCAGAGTCTGTGCAAACTGTAAATCAGCCTTCAGGGGAGGTTGAGTGCCCAAGGGCAACCTCTGCTGCAGTAATGTTTTAGTGTATTCAACTGCCCATCTTCTTTCCTCAGGTCCACAAGAGGTGGCTCAGGTTCCTCCCCTTCTGAGGCTGGGCCAGCGTGGCGGTGCCCATCCTTCTTCCTCAGAGTCCTCAGAGCTGCTCTGCCACTTCAGCTGCTCCTGCTGCTCCTGATCGGGCTGGCGTGCCTGGTGCCCATGACCGAGGAGGATTACAGCTGTGCTATGGCAAACAACTTTGCCCGCTCTTTCCACCCCATGCTGAAATACATGAATGGTCCTCCTCCATTGTGAAGGAGACCTGTGGGACAGCAGGAGACCTTGCTGGAGTGCTGGCTGGGAGCAAGATGGTTTGAAAGGGTGACAGGGTTCAGCGTGGCAGCTTTACCTGTCTGCTGTTGTCACTACTGTGCCCGTATCTTTCTCTGCTGGCACTCCGCTCGAAGCGCATCAGTGTATCAGTATCAAAGTGTGCAACGTATTACCTGAGTAGCATCATTTCAATACTCGCATCCTGGGTACTAAGGAGGATGCAGTGTATGTGAGGGAAACCTCTTCTGTACAGCTTTTGGGATCTTTTAGCCACTTTATATCCAGGTCATTGCCCTGTACTATGCATAGCCAAGGACTTGATACTGTAGATCCTTTCCTGTGTGCTGCTCCAAACGACCCATTAGCCAGTCTTTGTTAAATACCCTCTCAGTATCTACAGTATACAAAATAACCAATGCTTAAGGAATTTTAGAGCATTTGTAACATACAATTTTAAAGAATCTTGTATGGCAATGTATTATTCCCTGTGGTTTCTGTTTCAGGCATGGTGTTCTAACTTTTGCTTTGGATGCACAAGGTGTAAATCTGAGAAGCACTTTTTTAAGGTTTAAAAAAAATGGATGTAATAAATAAGATTGCAGAAGTTTTTATGAGGAAAAAATGTTGAATGTCAAGTTGAAAAACAACATATTTATGTATGTACAGTTTGCTAAGCCAAGTTTTGTTTGTATTGATTTCTTTGCATTTATTATAGATACCATAAAATATTTTGTCTACGTGCTTTTTAATGACAACTATGGAAACCTCTAAGTTTAGAATGAGATATGTATGGCATAAAAAAAAATAGAAGACATCCATATGCACTTCAAAAAAGAATTAAAAAATTCTGTAACAAATTAATGGTATTAGGTATGTGTTTGAATGACAAGATCTGGAAAATGACAGCTGGCAGAATACATGGGGAAGTATCACAATAGAGGTTGTGCTAATATTGAAAGCAGCACATGTTTTGGATTAATGACTCATCACTTCAGGTTTTTCTTTTTTTCAAGCTGCTTCTTGAAATTCCCTCCCACCTGTGTGGAGCTTTTTTCCATCTGTATTTCTGTGTATGCACTCATGTGCAGCCTTTGACAATTGGAGTTGTGCCAACCCACACTGAAGCAGATTTTTTCCTGTGGGTATACTGGAAACTTGCTATTCTGATATTCCTGATACTCTCCATAGCAGCTCAATACCAAGATAGATTTTTTAATTTTTACCCATCATTATTTTAGTGGAATAGGCCCAAAACATAAGTAAATAGAAGAATAAGAGAACAAATTGAAAACTCATTAACTTTCCAGAACTATTGCAAAAACTAGCAGTCTAATCCTTGGCACTCTGCCCAGCTTATCAGTCAGAACTTGACTTTGAAAGAACAGGATTCTTCTTAATTACAAAAAAAAAAAATACAGAGCATGACTCTAAGTTACTGCTCTTTATTAAGTTGGGGGAATTTGGAACCATGACACACACAACGTGAATTTTTCTTCTGAGTTAAGTGGTCTTGCTTAGAATATATTAGCTTGCATGACAGAAATTAAAAGGCCAGGAAAAACTACAAGGACATTAATTGCTGTTATGTAAAATTACTTTTTGGCATGTCATCCTTTGAGCTGTTATGAGGAGAGGGTGGTCAGAGGTAGGGAACCACAAGCCGAACTCCAGCATTTGGAAGAGCCAAATAATGCTTCCTTTCCAGATAAGTATAACATTAACATTTTTGTGAAAAGGATTTTGTATGCTCAAAAAATATTTTCAATGTCCGAGACACAAGTCTGGACTGACACAAGTATGTGTTCTTTTCAAGACTGAGTTTCCTTCGCTGCTATTCAGAAGTCATGCTAGGCTAGATTAGTATTCATAATCACTCATTCTTAGTAGACATAGATAAGGAACACACATTTGGGCTACAAGGAAGAGCACATGTGATTTTGCAGAACTGGATCTTGACCCTAAAATCTGACACAAAGAAGGCAAAATTTAAATAAGTGGGCAGGCTCTCCTCAAGTTCCATCCCAAGAGTACCTGTGACTCAGAAGTCTACCTTGAGTTTCAAATCCCCATGAGGTATCAACATACGCATTTATCACCACAGCATGGACCAGGTTAAAGGGGGGAACTGTAGGGGGGGAAAAACATACCCAGAAAAGTATCAAGCATTGCAGCCAGTGGCACTAGCCAGCTTGTCAACCTGGGCATCTTTCTCATCCTGATAATGGGATGCTAAAACTCTCTAAGTATGGTGCACAAGTTAGAATCTGAGATGCCCTGTCTCTGTGATAAGCCTGCAACCCAACACCTCTCCTCTTTCTGAAACGTCACCTACTTGGGCTCTATAAGCACAAGGGCTGATTTCTGGTGATGCACCTTGAACCTCACCTGCAAGGCATGAGGAAAGGGAGGAGCTGCTGAACTCTGGATCTGTATTGACATTGTGTGTGCGAGCATAGAGAAAGTAGACTCTGCCTCTTGGGGAGCTCAGGTCATAACTATGTTGTATTTTTTTCCCCTTTTCTAGTGTAGATAAATGCAGTCGCTTCTGTAGAGGTTTAATCATCTCCCCAGCTTGACATACCTGGCAACTCTGAACCTTGCTTATTGGCTTGTAGTTGCCTCAGAGCTAGTGAGTGTTTAAAGGTAACTGGTGGCTCAGTAACTTCAGACTGTAGTATCAAGGCACTGTGTCATTATGCTTATATTGATAATAGTGAAAAATAATGAGCACAATTTACCCTGGACTCCCTGCATCTCTTTGTGGAGCTTCATTTGTGGACCATGCTTTGTAAAATCTGAAGGCAGTCTGCAAAGTGATATTTAGAGACATCTGACAATGTTAGGAGTACAGATGATCTCAACTTGACAGAAGTAGTGTGCCCTTATTCCTCATAGCTGTGAGCATGATGATACACATTACCTATTCCCCACCCTGCTCCAGCAGTGATAACAGCTTCTTTCTGCTGCAGATCAATAGTTCCTCACCACTGGTTTGCCACCCTTCCAGCTTTGTGAACACCTTGTGAGCAGTATTGCTCTCTCTGTCCTTAGAATGTTTTTCTGCATCTCACTGTTGAACGAGAACAAAAATACCGGGCTTGCTTGTGAGCAGTCATCCCTGGCCCTCGGTCTTGTGTTATTTGTGGTTGAGAGATCTGTTTACAACTGATAGCATCTCTCAACATGCTCATCATCATCATGTGCATCTGAGTGGATGTGTGTCTGTGTGTTCAAAGGCATAACAGACACTGGCTGCTCACAGACTTCAAACTACAGATGCTATCAGGACTTAGCAACTGTAGGAGGATTCTGAGAAATAAGAACAAGTCAAGGAGAAGAAATATAGATTCTAAAGCAATAGAAACCACTGATCTGCTCTCTTTCTGGCACTTACCATATTTTATTTGGTGTTTAAAGAAAAAGGTTGTGGAAAGGAAAAAGGCAGGATAGTGAGTTTTGATTTAAGCTGGAAGATTTGGCAGCAGTCAAATGCAGAATTCATCTAAAGCAGTATTTGTGTAAACTGAGGGGGAAAGGAGAGTGCAGGGAGGGATCTTTTGGGTTGTATGTATTTATAGGCATAGAGTTCCCTGCATAAGGGAGCTTGTCTGGGCACTGGCTGAGTGGTTTTAACCTTGGCAGCATGTTGTGAAATGCACTATAGCAAGCTGAATTCTATTGTTGTTGCCCTGTTTGGCCGTAATTAGACCCACTGGGACATAGGCATGAAACATGTATTTGGGAGAAGTTGTGCTGTGGCCATAATATTAAGAACATTAGAATGTTCTAATAAT
This sequence comes from Camarhynchus parvulus, assembly GCF_901933205.1. Classification (NCBI taxonomy): domain Eukaryota; kingdom Metazoa; phylum Chordata; class Aves; order Passeriformes; family Thraupidae; genus Camarhynchus; species Camarhynchus parvulus. Next base: position 55,023,194 of record NC_044573.1, read on the forward strand.
ATTCCCAAATAAATAAACAGGAATTATTTAGAGAATTAATTTGTGTTCCCAGAAAGGAGTAGATAAAGATCTGTGAAACAAGATATAAGGAAATGAATAACTGCTAGCTGAAGCACTGAAGATTTGTCATAGACTACAGCCTGGTTAAGTGACAGAAATGTAAATTTTGTTAGATGGTGGCTCTAAAAGCAGATAGGAACTGAAAGCTGTAGCATTTATTGTTTGGCGCCAGCTAATATATCATCCCAGAAATGAATTTGTCAAAATTGCTTTGTTCAAGTAAGAATCTATTTAAAGATCTGAAACACAGCAAATTGATTTGACCACAGTGATGTCTGAATTACACTGGCATATTTAACTTTTCAAAAGACAGGATCCTTTAGGAAAGTATTTTCCATTTCTTGTATCAAAGATGTCCTTGGTAAGGAGGGAGAGGTGCACCAGAGAGCTCTACTGGCCAGGGATCAGGCAGATGTGGATGTAGCTTGCAGACAGGTTACTCAAATCAGGCCAATTTTTGTTTTCTGGCATGTTGTAATTCCTGGGAGACTGCTGTTATGGATGTTGAAATTGTGGGTTTTTCCATTCCTTTGTTTTTAGAAAGGATGTTTTAAAAAACAGCTGGAATTAAACCTACCAGAATCCACTTTTTTATATAAGTGCTCACAAGGCTATCCAAGAAGTGGGACATTCATGGCTTTAGGGTTTTTTTTATAAACAATTCAGAAATTGTCTGGTAAGCTCTCCTGACCATAGAGCTGCAGATTAAAACATGGTTGTGTTTTTGACCCCTTTGCTAAACTTGAAGCATGGTGCTGGCAGGTATGAAGACTATGGGGGCAAGGGGAGAAAAAAGTACTGGAAGAAAACATGATGCTGTTTGGTTGAGACAGATACATAGGTGATAGATAGACGGATGGTTGGTAGATAGATAGATAGATAGATAGATAGATAGATAGATAGATAGATAGATAGATAGATAGATAGAAAGATAGATAGATAGATAACAGATAAAAAGAAAGAAGACATTTTTGAGCTGTAGTTTCTTTTCCTATTTTCAGATTTAATGTAAGCAAAAATTAATCCTATAAGGGCAGACTGGAATTCAATCTTTCCTGCTTTCCTACGAATAGTTAAACTTTCAAGCTTTTATGTGCTCTGACTCTTACCACAAAATGGACAGCACTTTTTGCTCATCTCTAGAGTATAACATACTTGTTCATCTTTCCATAGATGACACAGGTTTTGAAGAGGTGAGTGAAAAATATAAAGATTTGCTTCTTGTCAGATTCTTTTTTGTCTTAGACAGCAGCATTCAATCTTTTTCTGTAGAGAAGCTAAATACCTTGGTCCCAAAAGTGTTGCAAAGTCTGGCTAAAAATGCCTGAAAACACATCCTTTCCTCACATGCACATTTTTCATCTGTTTAAAATGGTAGCATTCTGAAGTTATGCACAAATGTGTAGGAATGGAAGACAGCAGGAGATAAATTTCATATCACCTGTATGCCAGCAGAAATGAAGACATTAGCAGAATGACACCTAAATACTGCAGCACAAAGTTCTTAAAGGGACATGAGGGCTAGTTAGCCTTGTTCCTGCTGAGATAAGTGCCAAATGTTATTATTTTGATAGTCAATTTTCCTGAAGACTTCATGACCATTTTTACACTTGAGCCTTTGTGTCTGTGGGATACTGCGGTGAATGGTAGTAATTGGAGCCTGGCTGGGGATAAGAAAAAACACGTATGCAGTGCCCTTCCTTGGGCATTCTTTCTATGTGAGCACTCTGATGAGTGCTATTTTACATGTTTGGATTTTCCTCTCCTCTTCACTGTGTAGGTGGTGGAGACAAGCAGTGTAATTCAGAGGAAGGCAATATAAAGCTTTTCCAGCCTAAGTAACAGCTGTTTCATGGGGCTTTTAATGTTGCAGTATCAGGATAGGAAAAAAAAATTTAAATCTATCATTTCGTTTTGGGAAATAAGCATGGCCAAAAGGCTTTTAATAAGGGAGGGTGTCCCACTGACTAAGAACACCCAGACTTTAGCCCATGAAGAAGCTGTTATCATGGCATTATGAGGATTGCCTGAACTAACAGAAAAGAAAGGCAGTCAAATATGTTGATTATGCCTTAATTATGTCTTACCTTTCTAATTAGTTAAATAGAATAAAATATGCTGGAAAAAGACAGGTGTCACTTACATGTCAGTAAAAAGAGAAAGAAGGGGTGTGGGGGATGCCAATGTGTCCAGCTGTGTGCATCTGTATAGGATCCCGTGGGGGAGCTGCTCTGTAAGGTGTTGAGTGTGCAAGTGAGGGAAGCGAGGGTGATGGACTCAGGAGTTTTACCTGCAAAAGCTCTGCAATGAAATAGAAAGGAATGTCCTTCCTGTATCATTTTTCAAACTTCTTGACCCAACAGATGCAAGAAATTGGGAAGTCCCAGATGGCTCCTGACTATTGAAGTGCGTCCTGCCTGGCTGCAGAGGTATTCTTTTTTCTTCCTGGTGGGTTCTGGGTGTCTGAGCAAGGTGACATCTCATCACCTTCTCCCATCACAGACAACACATCATGGGAGGGCGTGAAAGTGAGGGAGACAGACTCTTTTCAGTTGTTCTGATTGGCAGGGCAAGAAGCAAGGGGTGCAAATTTAATCACATGAAATTCCATCTGAGCACAGGCAAAGTATTTTATAACATGAAGATCGTCAAATGCCGGAAAAGGGTGCCCAGAGAGTTGAATCTCCTTTTGTGGCTATTCAACATTCAGCTGGGCATGGCCCTGAGCAGTCTTCTTTAGATGATCCAGTTCTGAGCCAGGAGTTGGACTAGACAGTCTCCAGCGACATATTCCTAGCTCACTGCACTGTGATGCTGGGTTGTCGTGTCATGCTGCAGAAAGAGATGGGCAAAAGAATGCCTAACCTCAGGCAGTGTGCAATCCTTTCCTCATTCAAATTGTTACCATTTTTGCAGAGGTAAGTAAGTTTTAACTTTATCTGTGTACTTTTTCATTTAGGAGTGCAATATTTTTGATTTTGCAGGAATATTCTCCGATCTAGCTGCTTTTTTTTAGGTTAAGTCTCTAAGTTTAGTATTATGTAGCAACTGTCTTCTTAAGCCATTTCACCATGAACTGTAAGTGCTCATTTGGTCCTGTAGTTAAAATGAAATGGTGTCATATTTTGAATCAGAATTGAGAATTACTTTATTATGAGCACATGTGCATGTGCAATTAGTTCCTATTACTCTGATGTGGCCTTTGTGGCCAAAGAGGCAACTTGCAGTCAAGTTCTTTGTTATGGAAATGTATTGCAAAACAATCACATTATTTGGAACCATTGTCCAGTTCTACTCAGCACTTAAAAATCCCAACAGTCTCCAGCATTCTTTTAGAGTCTGAATAGGTTATTTGCTTCTAACAAACAAATAAGGTGAGGTTTTGCATGAACAAAGTATATTGCCTGTCTTGTCTTCATCATGGAGAAGATACTTGGAATCAAGGTAACCATCTTATAATTTTTTTCTTTTTAAGTTAAGTACAATGAAACATCCCATAAGAACAAAGAGCTTTTACAATTATATTCATATAAGAAAAGAACCTAGGAGCCAATAGTCCTATGTTGAACCAGCAAGGCACAGAAAATAGATTAAAAAATAATAGGGACCATATTCTCTCCATGTTACTGATAAATATACATACCACAAGTATTGAAGTATGTCAGTATTTATGCAAATGCTATAGATTACTGGTTTGATTCTTTGCAAACACCAAATATGACTTTGAGATTGTTATACAGAATAGAGTTGAGTTCAAAGTGGTCTTATATCAATAAAAGTATCTTTCATTTCACTTCATCCCTTCCTGATGGCTTAGTCAAGGCAATTTTTTTTTTTCCTGAGGACTAGTTTCACTTGGGAAAGGAGTACTATTTACCTTGATGTAAGCTAGCTCATGGTAAGTGGCAGCCAACTATAGAAGGCTAAATTAAAACAATTTTTCTCTTATGCCATAACCTATTTCACAAGCCAAAATAAGGAATGTAACCAAAATACTAAGAACATTAAAGCACATAAAGTAATAGGTTCTTAGCTAACTTCCCTGGTGTCATTAGGATTACTAGAGACTATACTTAGCTTGTTTTTGACTCTAGTTATGGAGTCTCTGATTCTTTACAGGGAAAGTGAAGAAACTAAGAAACAGTTTTAACTTTCATTTAGATGCACAGAAACAGGCACATTCTAATTCTTCCAAAAACAGTGTACCATTTTGCTGCCTAATGGAAAACAATGAGCAGAGAAGCATATTTTTAAAACATGCAAAATATAACAAAATTAAACAATGTGTTCTGATTAATTCTTTATTTTCAACATCAAATACATTGATAAAAATCTTGCACCAATCAGGTAGCCTACCAGATTTTTTATTTAGACTTTTTTAGGTGCAAAACAAAGAAAAATATACCTCACCAAAACCAAAGACATCAATAATTTCATATGCATCAGTGAAAGAACAGAATACTTCAACAAATACATTATGACAGCTGAGCCTATAACAAAGAAAGGACTTTGCATTGACAGACTACATAGTGCACACAAAAGCATTGGTTTCATAGTACATACAATAAGGTAATACATAAAGTGGCTTGATAATGCAAGTCTTGTGACCAGCAGTCTATCCCTTCCTTTTTCAACGGGCACTTTCTGAAGAAACAGACTTCTAATCATAGGCACACAGGATTGCAGAATTTTCTAATTTGCAATATGGCAGCATATATTTTTTTTCTAAATTTTTGTTTATTTATTTTCTTTAGGCACATTTGAATGCAAAGGAATTTAATACGTCTCTAACACAGTGCAAAACCAAATACCCTTTATGGGCAACAATCACTTTGAAAACAACCTTCAGAATATAAGGCTACCTACATTTGAAGGATGAAAGAGAACTGTGAGTAGAAAGGGTAGGACATTAATATTGGGAAAACATTAATTTTAAACTCTCAGATCAATTTGATATTATGCTACACTTTCAGGTCACAGCAAAGATTGGTTTGTATTAGGATACCATTGTTAACATCACCCTTCTATCACATATGTTGACTTTCTATCTGTAAAGCCATATCACCGTTGTAGATAGCATTGAAAACATCAATCTCTTTATCCAAAGTAAGAAATGCACTTCACACAAATTCAGCTGAGAATGCCTCATATACAAAACCCATTATCTGTAGGTTGAGTTGCACTCTAATTTTAAAGCAGGAAATTATGTACACAAGAGGGGCTTGTCATGTTCTTACTAAGTCTGTAATAAGACTAAAGACCTACTGAGGCAGAATTTTTATTTTGTTGGTAGTTTGCTTATTTTTAAGCATTTGGCACAGGTCTTAAGGAATTAGTTGCCATCAACTGAAATGGATGGAGGCTCCAGTACAAATACTGATTCATATGAAGGGGTTGGTTTGGGGTTTTTTTGCTTGCTTTTTTGCAACTCAACGTCCAGTGATCTGCTGACAGTCCTTGCAATATCCCTAGGAGCTCAGTTTGGATTATTTCTTTAATTACACTTTTAAACCCCTCATTGTAGAGAAGGAGAAAAATCATCAAGTGATGTCACTGAAACATAATAGTAAATTTTTCACAACACACACCAATAAACTTTCATTAAACTATTTTACCCGAGTACAAATCTTACTATCCCAACTGGGAGTTTTACCTGAGACAAAGTCTGCAACATTGAGACATGGCTCAAACCACTATAAACCAGAGTAGCTTTCATGTATTCAAACACCGCATATTCTGACACCACTAAGTGCTACACATCTCCCTATCTCCTCTTCTACCTCCCAAGTTTTTTGCAATATTTCAGTAACAACCATGTTCTCAAGCAAAGCAAATTCATCTGGTCTATTTATGTTTGCCTTGTGCTGGTATTACATTGCCTATGTTTCTAGAGGGTTTCTTTGTTTTTTGATGTTTTTGTTTTTTTAAAAAAATCCATGTATAAACGTTACAAAATAATTATTTTGTTAACTGTCCAGAGACATCACTATGAATGTTTTGGTAAAAGCATAATTAGCTGCCTTGAAAAGTTTTCTTTCATTTTTTTTACATGCTATATATTTTATGTAATATCCAGCACCAGATATTCAGGTAGTACTGGTTTGTCAGCTGCAAATATAAAGTATATATGTATATATACATACACACACATAAAATAGCATCTTTTGAAATAACAATTACCAAATGTCAGGCACAATTGTTTGCATACATGAGAGCATCATTCAGAATTACATATGAAAAAAGTGATTTTTGTATCATTGACTTTATTTAATCAATTGAATAGCTACATTCATCTGTCCGATATGGGGGCCATCTTTATAGATAACTCTGGGAATGTTACTATATTCATTAAGGTGCTGCTTCAATAAAAAGTTAATGACATGGATCCTAAATCTGCCCCGAGGTAAATTAATATATTACTGGGAATCACTCTTTCTAGGTTGCCCTTCACTGTTGCCACCACAAACATGAGAGGACTGGATGAAAGCTAAATTGCTTCCTTGCAAGGCCTGAACCCAGGAAAGAATTCATAATTATTGTGAGCTGACTGATATTATTCTGTATATTCCAAGACACATTATGATACCCTTCTGACTGCTGTGTACCACTTCAAATCATGCTTTTCCATCTTCACTAGGAAGATCTCATGAGAGTAAAGGTGCTTTCCCTTTATGGTACCATCCAAATCTGACCCTCTGTTGTGAATTGGGCTCTGTGTACTACCTTTTATGCTCCAGGTCAAATTTACACTTGAATCAATGTAATGACTTATTCTGGGATGTAGGAAGGGAGACATTCATTTAAACCAGTTTGTTTTCCAGCTTATGAGCTTGATCTGTGTGTTCTAGCCTAGACAACAAGTTGCATGTACAGTATTTAAAGAGCAGCTCTAATGCACACTGGGCTACAAGTAAATGATGACGGTGTAAGCACATGAATTTAACTACAGGGATTCCTGTGCTCCATTCAGATCTTAGCCTGCACTCATTTCAGTAAACTCATGTTTTTTCTAACACATATGAAAACCAGCTACTAAAAAAACCCAAAATTTCTATTTTCTTTCATGGCATTTAGGAGCCTTCAAAAAGCCCTTAGGTACCAAATAAGCGCTCACGCACACACACACATACACACACACACACATGCTTTTACTGAACACACAAAAAGACAAAATCTTCAGCATATTCAGAAAAAAATCACACCATAATATGCATCAAGAAAAGGCCTATGAACTTACGGTGATTGCTTCACATGTTTAGGCTTGCAGTTTTCAAGGAATCTTCTCAAACATTGGTAGCATGTAGCTTTAGGCTTTCAAACTGCTCATATCCTCAGATATGTACATTAAACTATTATAGACACCATTATGTACATTCATTTAAGAATTAAATTCTTGACTTGAAGCACAAAACCTGTCCTATGCCTTGCTGCCTTCACAACTGCTGTGAAACTTGATCTCACTGCACACAGACTCTGCCTGTGTGACAGGGAGCATAATTAGACATAGGCACTCCTGTATGGCATTACTTGCACTGTTTCCTATATTGAGTTTCTACAGGATATTCCAATCAACATAAAGGTTTCAACTACAGTAAAAACATCCCCAAACCATTTCACTAGCACTGTTGCCACCTGCTGTGGAGCAGCCTACACATGTGCTAGGAAACAGCCTCATTGGTAGGGCGGTTTCTTCCAACCAGCTGTTGGAATAGTCCCTGGTCTGTGCTAACTCCCAGTCTGCACCTGTCAGTCAGAAGTGCAGACAGCACAGGCAAAGTTTATCATTACATTAGTAAAATAACCCTGGCATATGTAGTAATCTCATTCCAGTACCCAGCAAAGTTCCCTGACATTTAATTTTCTAGCATAGAGCCAGTCAAACAGCAGCACCAACTCCTACTTTGGATAGTATATCATGTGGAGTTCATCAGTCTTTTTCACGTCTTATTGAAACTCTTGATGTCAGTGGACCTTTTGTATAGTTACAGTTGGTCTGAATAATCAACTGATCCTTATGAATATCCTTAGGAGCTACAGACATGCATGGAGAAAGATTCATCTTTCTGGACATGCAGTCTCAAAGTCTACACCATGTGTGAGGCTCATTGCCCAGTGTTGGTGTCACAGGTGAGCTGGCTCTTAACAGTGATTTTGAAGCATGCCATAACAAGAGCCAAAGAATGCCAAGGCAAGGAAAAACCTGCTGCTCTGACTGTGATACTAGCCCTCCCACACACAGTTAGACCACACTCTGCTGAGTGGGATGGGATCACCCCACCCTTCTGTGCCAGTCCGGCACTGACATCCTCACCCCCTTGCTTTGTAGCACAACAAAGCACAGGATAGGGGGAGGGATTTTTTGTAAATAGTGCTGGATCCTGCATGTGTGTGAAGACCTTTTTTAAAGACCTGATGATTTTTGTAATCATCTGGTCTGATTCAAGAGTAATTCTCTATGTTATCACTGTTTGCCATGTTGCCCTGGACTTACACTCTTGGGCAACAAAACTATTTAGCTTTCTAGGATCAGACAAAATAGCATGCATGCAAAGCAATTCATCTAGAGGATATGGTAAGAGTACCTAAAAGTTAGGTCAGAATGAGGTTGAAAGGGAGTTGTCTGGTGATGTAAGCCAGCGAGGTAAAATACTGCAATTCTCAGACAGCAGTTCCTTTATACTATAGGAAGAAGAGGCAGGAATCTAACTAGACTACCAAGGCAGTCTCTCACAGTTCTCTATGGCACACTAAAATGCCAGTCAACTTTCTCTTTACACTGCCCAAAAAGTCATCCATAATCTCTACCAAACTGCTTCAAAGTTTCAAGCAAGTAAAAGACTAAATGAGTTCAGGATTTTGGATGGATATTAACAAAGACCACCACTCATGAAGATACCAATATGCATGGGTGGTATGGTCTATCAATTTATAGTAAAATGAATGTATGCTTCAGATGAGGGCTTAGTTACCCAAATAACATGCAAAATTAAATTAAAATACTGCAAATTTTAAATCAAGTTAGCCAGACAATCCTTGCTGGCTATCCTTGGCAATGAAATGTCTTCCATTTAGGATAAGCAATCAATTTAGGCAAGCGCTTGACAAACACTCATATGGAAAATGCTGGTGTCTGTTGTCACTGGAGTGTTTTCAAAGGTGGCACTGCAGATGAAATGAAGCATGAGCTAGGTAGAACACTGCTGGGTTTCTCATACCACTGTATATGCTGACTTCTGTTTATATTGTATTCTGCATGTTCTCCTCTTCTTTGCTGCTTACATAGAAAGACTGCAAGGAATGAGATGAAGCTGATGCAGTTGTCAGCTGGCTTCTGTTCTCCTCCTCCACGGGTGCAGCACTCCTGGCTGCTGGGGCGTGCAGCCGGTGAGCGTCCAGCATCTCCAGCAAGAGATCGTAGAGTGGAACTACGTTCTTACACTTCATGTTGTACAGGTGCTCCATTCCTTTGTTGCTGCGGGTTGTGATGAAAAAGGTTATTTCCAAATATGCTATGGGATGTGGGAGGAAGCTACCAGCTAATAATATTTGTTGGGTTCATATAAATCCTGTCTTACACTAAACAAATTAGCTGTGCATTTGCTGTACACATCTGCTACAGGTAAGCAGACAGCAGCAGCTTCAAAGAATTTTGCAGACTGCTGTAGTCAAGAATGTAGCAGGCTGCTATACATCTAGAATTTCCTTAATGGTACAAATTATTTTTAGAGGGGTGGGAAAAAGGTTCATTAACACAAGAACAAAGAAACTCTATAAAATGACACAAGTGAAAAAAAACACATCCCCTGACTTTCCCTCAAAGATCTGTGTATCAGTTCAGGAGGTGAAATCTGCATGTTTCAGCTTTAGTAGCTATGATGTGGTGTTTAATTTAAATTTCATTAGCTGAAATGATGAAAATTAAAATCTGTGTAGCAACAGTTCCTGTGGCTTCATAATAATAAAATCTATAGCATATCTTCATAGAAATTTATCCTCATAACACCTCATCCACTGAGCAGTTACCTTAAAACATAATTTGGGAGAATCATTTGCTGCAATTACTAATAGTGTGTCAGGCAGCTCACCTCTGATTAGCAAAAGGAATGGTCCTCTAGACTGGAGTTTAGTATTTCTGCATTTATCCTCATCCATACAATTCACATAATAATCCTAAATCTCTTTTCTAAAGTGAATTGCAATCATGACACTTGTGAGAAGTGGCTGCATAGAAGTGAAAGTTTTATTAAATCTTATAGGAGACTAAAGTTTGTAGAGATAGGCTACTCCTACATTAATATTCTTAGTACTCTCCATACACCTGTGTCCAGGTCTGGGGTCCTCACTCTGTTAGAACAGGTTCAGAGCAAGGCCATGAAGGTGATCCAAGGGCTGGAGCACCTCTCCTATGATGAAAGGCTTAGAGAACTGGAGATGTTGTTGAACAACTGGAGTTGTTCAGCCTGGAGAAGAGAAGGCTCCTTACAAGCCTTCCAGTACCTGAAGGGCACCTAGAAGAGAGCTGGAGAGGGACTTTTTACAAAGGCATGTAGTGACAGGACAAGGCAGGATGGCTTCAAACGGAAAGAGGGCAGGTCTAGATTAGGTACTAGGAAGAAATTCTGTACTGAGAGTTGTGAGGCACTAGAAGAGGTTGTCCAGCAAATTGTGGGTCTCCCATCCCTGGAAATGTTCAAGGCCAGCTTGGACCGCGCTCTGAGCAACCTGGTCTAACTGGAAGGCGTCCCTGCCCATATCTGGAGGGTTGGAAGTAGATCATCTTTAAATTCCCTTCCAAACCAGGCGATTATGGGATACAAGACACACAAGATTAAAAGCAGATACTCCTTTTTATCAAACTCAGCACAATCAAACAAAAGGCAGAGGAAAAGACAACTAGAAGGGACAAATGGGGTAAATATTTGCATCCCTCACACAGTTTACCCTCCCATCCATGAAGGAGAAGCGTGCATGTGCATTTGTGATACCTCTCTTGCATGCGCCCAGTACAGAGATGCTGACTGTGTGCTTGCTCTCACCTCATGTGTCTGATGTGAGAGAGGATGAGGAGGAGCTGAGCCAGTCGTCTGTGTTGCTGCTGCAGAGAAAGACCTGACTTAGCCATTAAGTGGATCAGAGTATCTGTGATTTTGTCCAGGACACGGTGAATATAGTCTTTCTCTTCCAGAGATTTCAAGGTGCTGGAAAGAAAAGTGTACACACCTAGAGTAGGAGGCAGAAAGAAAAGAAACAAACCACAGACAAAAATTACTTTGATGGACTCAGAGTTGCCTAAGGTATGCCCTGTGCTGCCTCTTAAGCTGTGTTAAGCCACAAGATCTGACTGTGTGCCAGCTCTCTTGCTTGGCAGCCATGTCACTGCTCTGAAAGACACTGGAGCATGAATTTGGGCATTGTGGGAAAAGCAGGAGGAGGAAGACAATGCCACTTTCCTGCCTGGGTCTCACCAAGGTCTGTACCAGGTGCTGGGTGACACCTGCAGCTAGTCCTACCTGTGGGCTGTGCTCTTCTCCTGGTCTCATGGCTCTGAAACCTTGAGGAGATGCTGTTCCCCTTGAGATCTCTGCAATACTAACCAACCAACCCAAGGTTTCAGCAGCTTTTGCCATTTCCCCTGCTGTTTAATATTTGATTTTTAGCATTTTTTCTAGACAATTTAGAACTGAATAATCTTACCACAAAACATGCAAACAAAACCAGGGCTTGTTTATGGATGTTTGCCTCAACGAAATTCTCCCAACCAAGCAAAAGCCTTGAAAGTGTACTCCTTCACCTGCAAAGTTGACTCTGTTTAAAAAACAGTGTCCAAATCAGGTTGTGCAAATTTAGCTGTCTTGAATAGCTTACTGCTCAAAGTGAGCAGCCTGAAGGTTTGGACCAGATAAAAATTTTTCCAGAAGACAAAACACCTTAAAACTCCCTCTCCAACAGCCCCTCTGCATCACCTACAAGAGTCTCCAATCCAGGCATAAGAGCTTTTGCTGCAAGTAAATCTTGGGAGCATGAAGCACATCAGCTTTCAAAATGGAAAAGTCTAAACTATTTTGGGCTGTTTTATCTTGATTTTTTTCTGGACAACAACACACATCCAACGTCAATCAGGTCACAACAACACTGCGCTGCCAAAAGAGAGCTGTTGCATTCAGCATCATTTTTTAACTCTTTGGGACTGAACCAATAACTCTAACACAGGTCATATTGCCATAATCCGGTCCTGAGGCACCAGGGGTTTAAGATGTACATACAGGAATACAATCAAACTGGCTGCATCATAGAGTGTTCATTGTCCTGTGTCTATAACAGACTTGACAAATCCTGTGCTTTGGCCCTTCTGCATCAGCTTACAGAGCCAAGAAGAGATCTGGATTTTGTCCTTGGGAAAAAATGGTTTCTGGAATAATTTTTTGGGTTTTTTTTCTTTAAAGCATCGTATATAGCAGAATATGGAATGCAGTTAGTGCTATTAAGAATAAAAGTCATACAGACACTAGCATGCACGCACAGACAGGCATATATGTTATAGCTTGTCAGATATATATGATACAGCTTGGTTTTATTGTTTGTAGCCTTGGGGCTGCCACTGGATGTGAAGATACTTTGCTGTGCATCTGAGCAGTCAGGGAGCTGAGATTTTTTTAACATCTTGGCCTCCCTCATCTCCTCACATCATCTGGGTACTTCGAGGACCTGACACCTAGAACTACTGTAACCTGCAAGAAGTTTTTATGATTTTTTTTCTTCTCTGCTAAAAAGAAATGTAAATGTTTGTGAATGTGAGTGTCTCTGGGAAAGAGTAAGCAAGAAAACTATTTTAAAAGGATAACTCCAACATAGTTCAACTGCTGAAAATTATCAGTCAGGGTTCTTAATTTGGTAATAGGTGTTGCTTCAAATTTGATATAGATAGATAGTACAGTGGCCTCTTTTCTCACATGGCTTTTCATAGCTATTATTATTATTATTTTTACTGAAATCCATAAACAGAAACTGGTCCTTGAGCTTTTCTCAGCTGAATCTTTCTCAGCTGACTCTGAACACCCTCACATATGCCTATTGACAATACAAGGCTTGATAGCTTAACATATACCTGTAGGGGCAAGATTCTAAAATATCACTGGCAGAGCACAATCCACTAGAAGGAAATATTAATCTCATAAATGCACAGTGCCTCCAGAGGAGTTTACTTCAGCCACAGGAAACTATTGTGCTCTTGCAGCAATACCCCATAGCTTCATATTACTGACACTAGTAAAATAAAAGAATTTTTGGGAGGAATTTTTTCTCACCTAGGTCTAGTCTAGAAGCTATTAAAAACTGTAAATCAAAAAAGCACTCCCCAATAACAGTAGAGAATTCAGGCAACTGCCAGTCAATAACTGCCAAGGAAAATTATGTTCAGTTTTCCTTTCTACAGCCTCACAGTGATTGCTCCTGCCCCAGGCCATTGACCAGAGATTGCCCCAAAAAAAAATGCTGGCTATCACATACTCATACACATGTAAGCAGAGCTTTCAAATGAGGGTGCAGAAAATTGCCTTAGCAAAGTGAAATTTAACAGTCTCCAAGGCCTTTCCAAGCCTAAATTCAATAGCTACCAGGTAGATTTCCAGCTCTTTCTGTAAGTCAGTGTTGTAAAACCTAACAGGCACAAGAACAGAGAAAGCACCACCCCACAAGCAAGCAAAGCCTGTTGGTTCATGCCCATAACGCATACCAGAACAGGATCCCTCGGGGGCTGCAGTGCTACCATGCCAGCCCTTGGCATACACTGATAGAATTATATATCTCTCACCATATATAATTATATATTCATTGCATGTTACTGTAGAAGAGAATGTCCTCAAAATCTTTTCTGTCACAATAAACCCCAGTTTAAAGTATTTTTTTACATTTAGAGTTCAGGCTCACAGAACAACACCCAATTGCTCTGTAGTATTCCACTACACCCAATTGCTCTGAAGCTGCAGCAAGACAGGCTGAAGTATGAGGAAATTCATCTCTGTACCATGCACTCCTGGAATCATCCAGCCCGCAAAATAAAGAAATAAATAAGCACAATTTATCAGGAACTGAAAAACATCAGGAGAAAAGAATCACAAGCAGTCACGTGGAACAATTGTATCAGGAGGTCTCCTGTGTTCATCAAATCAGCAAAATCTTTCCAGCTCTGTGGACTAACCAGCTAACTAATTAGGTAAATCAGCTGCTAAGGCAGATGTGACCTACATCTTCATGTCCAAAATGAAAGCCTGTTGCTTTGCCACATAGCACCATTCCTCTTCTCTGATACACTCAAAAGTAAAACATCTGGCATCATGTTGCCCTTTCATGATTCTAATACTTATTTTCCAATGTTAAGTAATAGCTGAATGTGGTTTTCAAAAACACTACTTTGCTTTTTAGTCAAAAGATTTATTCCTGCAGCTTTAGAGGGGGACCTTTAGGTTTGCTATATAGATGGACACAATTATGTCCTTGTTGTTACAGACATGTTGTCACCTTAAAATCTCAGGAAAAATGTGGAAGCATCTACCTTGGTTTACAAGCAAAACCTTCCATCCTTTCTACATGAACTGAGCAAATCTAAAAAAAAAAAAAATTAAAAAAAATTTGTGTTTTGTCCAAAACCACATGGAAAAGGAGTGTAAAGATATTAAACAGCCTTGCAAGATGTTGCAAAATCAGAAAGGTCCAACAAAAGCAATAAACAACACTACTTCATGTGAAGAGACTTCCAGATGTCCAAGGACTTAATAAAGAAATATTTGTGTACACTCACTGAATTAAATCCATATAAAGATTTAGAATGCAAATGTGGACTGCTTTTACACATGAGATGTGCATAATCAGTCCTATTTGTTTAATTAATCCACTTGTTTAAACCATTTTGAGATCTGCTAGTTTAATCACATGCATATATAATGCAGACAGCATAATAAGCCAAAAATTCATTGTGTGTTTATCTGCTGTTTCTTTAGTAGAAGATTTGTGAATATTTACATATGTACTCACAGAAAGAAACCAGGTTAGGGTAGATTTGGAGGTCATCTAGTTCATCCTCTTGCTCAAATAGTGGTAACTTCAGAGTTAGAACAAGCTGCCCAGAGCTTTGTCCTGAGTTCTGATTATTTGCAAGGATTGAGATCCTACATCTTTCTGGCTAACCTGTTCCAGTGCTAAACTTCTCACTGGGTAGATTTTTTGTTCTGTTTAACTGGTCAGGATCTCCCTCACTGTGGTTTGTCTCCATTGCAGATTGTCCTTTCCTCTTGCACCTCTGAGAAGGGTCTGGCCCTGACTCCAGCTGTTCATCAGCTGTCTGAGTGCTGCAGTAAGACCCTCCTTTACCTTCTCTTTCCTTGGATTAACCAACTCAGCTATCTCACAAATGCTTCAGAGCATACAATGTTTCATATCTGTCCAACACTTTATGTAAGGAGGTTGGCTACATTCTGTAAAGTAAAGCATCTCCAGAAGACATTTTAGATGATCTATGCCAAACACTTACACAACTCTTACACATACCCCAATTTACGCTACTATCTCTGTATTGCAGTCAAATGCCTCTTAATTTGAGCATCTCGAGAGTCTGACAGTCAGAAACTTGTATCCACATTCCCACTGTCTAGTTATGAAATTAGTTTGTTGTAGGAATACAAATACTGAAATGCACCTTTATGCATAAAGATAATGGCATTCAATATAGACATATATTCTGTGGCCATACATACATTCAGTTTACAGTGGTCCCCTCTCTCTTATGTGCAGAAGGAAATGTGCATCTGATTATCACTGACTTCACTTGCTATATATATATATATATATATATATATATGCTTTTTAAAATTTTTTTTCCTTTTTTTAAGTTTTTCCTTAGGGGAATCTTGTAACGAAAAAATGCCATTAACACAGTGAGATGTGCTTATGAAGGATAGCTGGTGATGCCTGGCAGGGCTTTGTTGGAATAAAATATTTTGTTTTATGAATCAACACTAAATACAACATAGGCACAAAATTTCTCAAGAGCGTGACTTAAATTCTTCATGTTCAAGACATGAACATCTAATTTCTTTTATTCAAACTTTCACTTCCATTTTTTCTAACTGAAATTCAAAAGTTTTATAAATCAATTACATATTCTAGATTTATTTAAGAACTTTAAATATATTAGCTTTGAATATATTAGCTAAAATTCTGGAGGAGCATTACTTTCCAGGAAGAATATTTAACTCTAGGAAATATTCTGTTATAATTACCAGGGCAATAAAAGGAAAATAAAATGTCAAAGAGTAATAAGAATTGTCTTATCCTGGCAATTAAGATAAGACAATAGCCCTTCATTCCTAATATGCCACTTGCTTTCCTAAAATGTTACTTTTTGGCAATTAGTTACAACCACAACAAAACCTGAACCACATTCATATCTCATAGAACATACATAAAGCATTTTGTATTAGATTGTATAAATACATAATTTTGCTTGGACTTCTCTGTTGAGGAGACAACATCCAAGCTTCCATAAAGAAAAGTGCCTGATCACTAAAGCAACATCTGCTGTGTTTACAGTTAGCCTTTGATGTCAATATCCTACATTTCTTTTTCCTGCAATTTGGGCAAGTGATTTGTTAGACAACTGGATAAAACGAAAACAGAGCTCTCCACATCTGTTTTCTCTAGAGGGTGGTACCACCCACAAGTTCAAAGGCAACAGGGATAACTTTACAAGTAGGTAAATCCTCAGCATTGGGAACTCTGGCATCTTTAGTCACCAGGTAAGAGCTAACCAGGGAATTTTCTCTAAATTTTTTTAGTTTGGTGCCTACATTATTATATTAGAGGTCTATCATTTCTATGAGAATACCATGGGTCTCATTTCTGCATATAAAAACAAATTTTCTGGAGTGGTTTTTTTCATTTCAAACCGAAAAGAGTCCTCTGGTGTGCAACAGAAGTTTTCTGTCACAAGTTTGAAGTTAAATTTGCTTTTTCAATCATTTAATGTAAAATTCAAATCATCATAACCTTACACTTCTTATCTAGTCCTCTATTTTTGAATTGTACCTCAGGATGAGATTTACAGCCAAAAACTATAAAGGAAGTGGAAAGTGATTACTTCAGTTTTAGATGCCTATAATATAATATAAACTAAACCATGATAAATTCAATCACATTTTTGCCCTTATTTTCTTTTATTTTGCCATCACTTGAGCACTGCAGTTAAGCATTGCCTTTGGGTGACATGTGTGGGGTTCCAGCTACTTCAGTGTCTTGTAAGCAGAGTTTTAAGACCTGCCAACATCTAGTTCAAAGTACTCCTCTGACCACTCTCCACATCAGCTGCACACAATGTGTCATCTACTCACTGCATCCATTTACTAGGTCTTATCTACATCACCAGACAGATTTGACTGCGCCCACTGCTGCCTGGAGGTCCTGCCTGCATCTGTGTTGAAAACCCCTTTCCATTGCTGCTGTCTCAAACTGAAAATGCCATTAAGGACAGCAAGCAGTGTTCAACCACATGCAGAAGCAGCCACAATTACCCAAGTGACAGCAAAGCACACAACTTACCAGAATTGAGCAGGATGATGGACTTAAGGCACACGAATTCCTCCCCTTGAAGGTTCATCATGCGAAACCGAGCAGCAGTAGCCAGCAGCATGTCAAAAATTTCCACCATGCCCTCTACACATTTCCCTTGATTCCTGTGTGAATACCATCAATGGGGAGACATTCAGTTTTAACCCGATGGTACCATGAGTTTTTCATCCCCTTGGACCAATACCCTCCAATTTGATTTCATCAGCTCATGAGCAAGTGTGTGACTTCCTACTCTGTGCACATTTGATACATGTGTGATTACAAAAGCATTGTTCCAAGAAAAATAAATAAACTATTAAGTACAGTATTTAAAAAAAAAAATCAGTTTCAGGAACTCATCACATTACTGTGGTGGAACACTTTAAATTGACTCAACCAAATCTTTATATTTGAGGAAAAGACTTGTTTAAAACTACATTTTGATTTGTATGTATGTGTTCTGCTTTTGTTACTTTGCTTCCTCTTTATTTTCTTTTTTCTCTTTAACTGAAAAGGTCCCAATTCTTTACATTTCTCCCTCCCTAACCATTTGCACTTGTTTCTAGCTGCCTGAGCAACCTTTAATGTTCCAACACACTTCTCTCGATGTTCAATATCAACATAATCCCTCCTTAAAGAACAAGTGTATTCATGAGCTCAGGAAGGACCTAAGAGGCCAAAATCATGCCTGTTTGACTGATTAAAACTATCAGTTCACTCCACATATCGAGTAACTTTTTACACTGCAGCATAAAACAAAGCTGAAGTTTGGAACATCTCGAAGTGTTCATTAGTAATGGCAATTAACCATCTCCTTCTGCTCACAGTACAAGGCATTCCCACTCACTAATTTTCATCTTGCCCACTCAACCTGCAGCTGAAGAATTAATGCAGATTGTGATTATTTTTTGTGAAAATTTAGTCTGCAGATCTTTTGGTCATTTCCATTTCTACCTTTTACAAGAACTACCTACTTTTACTTCTATTAGGCCTTCTTGAGTGAAATTTTAATATATAAGACTTAATGAGTGATCTGATCTGCTATTTAGAAATATAATACTTTTTAGATATGGCTTTTATCAACAAAATTAAGAAGATCAGTGCTACAGGAAAATGCAAAAGAAATTTCAAATGAACAGACTATGATTTATAACATGAAAAAGATTGAGCATGCCCTAATTTCATTGCCACAAGAAACCTACAAGCATAGAGATGCCTGCCTCAGGTCTTAACACAGATGCGCTATTGAGAACCTGTCGCTGATGTCTGAACCCACACCAGAGCCTCAGAAAAAGAATACATCTTTCCCCCTGACTGCAGACTGAGAAACCTCTTTGCACTCTCCAAGGCATCAGGACAAGTTTCAATGCTTCTGATACAATATATTTGCCCACAACTATAGAAAGATTAATTTCCACTCTATAGAGTTTAACACAGAGGACTAGAATCCTTTAATAGTTTTGCATAAACTTTAAAAATGCCCCCCAAAAAGTTTGTTTAAGAATTTAGTATTTCAGGATTTTGCAGAAAGAAAAAGCTTCTGTGGATCAAAAAAATGACCCATATTAAAAAAAAAAAAACCCAAACGTTTTCATGTCTGACTGAGATATTTGTTTGGTTCCTAGAATCCACAAAACTACTGCAGCCAGCATTCAAAACTTTTCAAAATATTACACAGTCTGAACAAATTGCAAAATTTGCATGTCTACCATCAGAGGAAAAAAAAAGAAACAGGAAGTTATTTGTAAAATCAAACTATTTAACATGCCTTATGGTGCCTCCTGAGACAGACATTTTGATAGCAAGTAAGAGTTATTTCCAACCTCCTAGAAAAATAGTTCATTAGACTGTAGTTTACATAATCAATATTCCAATCATGATTCTCTTGCTGACAAGTATGACCTCTGGACAAAAACCCCTAATCTAGCAACACATATTCCATGTGCTTAAACCAACATGTGTGCCTCTTTCCCATCAATTGAACTTGCATGATAGAGGATTAATAAAAATTACGTAAATTTAAGAGATTTTAAATTGTTCCTAATCTCTTTTGTTTTGCTATCTGCTGTGTGTTTGAAAGACCAGGCTATCCCATAAAGGAAAAAAAAAAGAGTACCTCTTTAGGTAATGTACTTTAGGTGAAGTTATACACCCAGCCTTACGTATTCATGAGTGCATGAAATGGCCTAGAAATTTCTGCCTTATTTTCAGAGGTAGGAAGCAGATCCAACTCTATTAACATCAATGGGAACTGCAGGAGCTAAGTATCTTTGCTTTGCTATATAGGGTTCTATTAAATTTTTTATTATTATTTAGGCTACAACAATTATTTTATTTGTCAATCAACAAGAAACTATCTGGAACTGGAATCTCCAGTTCTCCTGAATTGCCCTCTAACTTTCTAACAGAAGCTGATAAGACCATCACATCTTCACCGTTATGTGTTCAGTTGATAGAGAGGCCTATCTGGGAAAGCCTAGAGAACTTTCCTGAAGGACAAATTAGCAATAGATTTAACAATTATCTTTATCCTAGCATCTTGCTGTTGTCTTTGTGTACTCTCATCTTACTGAAGAGAAGACAACAAAAGCTTGTTTACTGCACAGCATCACAGTGTATTCTCAGAAGAATCATTTAAATTTGGCTGTTGGGGAATGTTTAGGAAAGTTAAATCATTTGAATTAAATGTCTTAAGTGGCTGCATAAAAGTACTATGTGTATTAACTTTAGTAGGTCTATAGAATCACAGCACCATCCAGGCCAGACGGCAATTCAGAATGACTCCAGTCCAGCCTCCCACTCAAAGTGGGGTCAGCTCACTCAAGGCTTTATGCAATGCTGGTCTTGAAAATCTCCAAGGATGGAGACTGCACAACCTCTCTCAGCTTAATTACTTTCATCATCATGCTTTTCTCCCTCCCCTGTATCCAGCCAAAACCTCCTCTGCTTCAATTTAGTACTCCCATTTTTCAATCTCCCATCAGGCATTTTAATAAAGAGCCTTGACAACCTCCTTGTAGACTGTAGGTTATTCAGACTTAAAAGCCCTTTCTCCTCCAGGCAGAACAAATCCACTTCTTCCAGCCACAAGGCATAGGGTCTGGCCTTGGTGGCTCTCCACTATGTTTACTGAAGTTTATTAATATATTTCCTGTAATAACTGGATTTGATATTCCAGATAATGAGTGCCACATAAAAGGAGGATAATGGCTTCCCTCCCTCTAATGCCTACGCTGCCAGTGATAGTGGTATCAGTACCAGGGCTATTCCTTTGTATGTAGGAATAAGAATCTAAATTTTATTTCAGTCTTGGGAAAAACCTAGACAGCAGGAATGCCTTTAACAGAAACACAAGATCAAGTAAAAAATTAATAATGAAGGGTGCTTGGGTGAAGGGAACAGGGATTCAAGGACTCAATGGATGTTCTCATCAAACTTTTCATTCAAAGGGAAATGCTAAAGACAGACGCACCACCAAAACAAAGTCTGACTGTGTTTGTAATCTCTCTGTCTTCTTTTACCATGGTACTTCATTTGATGAAAAGGGACTGCCAAGAACAGATGGGATGCACAAGGCTAGGACAGGGAATATCAGCTTCAGAAGTGGACTTGGTAACTTGGTGATGAAGCCTCTAAACGTGGTTTGGATGTGTTCCTAAGCCTAAAGGTAGATTAGGAAACAGGGGAGAGGAAAGCTGCAAGGATAACATTCACATTCCCAGTTAGAAAGGAGGGCATCCACAATTCAACTCAAATGCCCATGCTCTGACACAGGAGAACAGTAAGTCTGTACACAGACTTCCAAACAAGAGAGGATCTTTATATACATTAATGTATTCTATATAAACTAGTTCTATTAATAGACATTGGTAGAAGCTTTCTACTCCTATGTGAAGCAATGCGCTAAAACAGCTTAAGGAGGTGGGATGTCAGGAAAGCCCCATCTGCAAGGATTTAAGACCAAATCAAGAACATCTACTTGGATGCCTTAAATACTGCCAGACAGGTATTATAGGGCTACTTAACTAACAGTGAATTCCACCTTTTCTCAATGCTGTGCTTTATCAGTCATTAAAAGATGAGAAAATTGTTATCAGCAGAGAAATTTTACTTCAGACCATCCTGCATTTAACCAGTAACACCAACAGACTGTGGAAAAGATTAGGGGAAAAGTAAGCAGGAAAAAAATTAAAATCTGAAAAAAAATTAACCCCAAAACTCTAGAACAAAACAACAATCTGAAAAGAACAGGAGTCAAAGAGAAAAGCAGAAACTACTAAGTGTAAATCACAGTGTCACATGAAAGTACTGCTGATAACGAGAAATGCTTATTGTTCTGTCAGTATCCAGGGGATTAGATACCATTTTGCTTTGGAAAAAATGTTGTTTTGATCACAGCAATCTAGCTTGCACTTTCACACAAATCAACCAATAACTGGTAGGTGGTCATGAAGGTGTGAGCTACAGAAAGGGACAAATTAATTATATGCAGGTCTTGTTCTACAGTTCTGTTTTGTTGTTTTCCATGTGGTTTTTGGTTTGGGGATTAGGGGATTTTTTAATTGACTTGTTCATAAGCCTTCAGAGGTAGCAACATCTTTTGCTCATCCCATTTCTCCCTGAATACTGGTTTTCAATTAACACACCCTGGGGAACTAACAGACTACAGTCAATGGCTGGTATTACAGCCTGCTCTTCCAGAGCATGCTGTTAAGAGCCCATTGTTTCTTATTCAATAGTAGCTTAAGAACAAAGATTTGGGTCAATTGCTGGCTAAAACATATTAAAAATTTATAAAATTAGTCCAATATTTAAAAGTCATCATTGAAAAATAATTGCAATAAATATGAAGTAGCACATTTATCAATAAAAAGGAGAAAAAATATATCTATTTTGAAGTTATTTTCACCTAGAGTTAGTCACAGATTACCACAGCTGCTGATGTTGCTTGAATTGTCTGGTAATAATCTAGTTCAGTGGCCCTGCTCAGGCCTATATATTGCTGGGTTTTCAGTACCTCCAAGGACTGAGATTCCAAAACCTCTTGCCCTGCCACTGAGAAGAATCTTCCACTGCCTTCTTTACTTCCTTCCCCATCAGATATTTATCAGACCTTAGCCTTCTCAGATTCTCCTTGTTATGACAGTTGTTCCAGTCCACTCTTTGCGGCCCATCACTGGCCTCAGTCCAGTAAGTACATGTCTGTCTCATGTAGGGTAACTCAGAACTGGACACAGCACTCCAGAACTGCCACAGCATGTCTGAGCAGTGAGAGAGCATCACCTACCTCCAGATGCTGCTAAAGCTTTTCCTAAGGCAGTCTGGGAGGGCAGTCTGCTGGCTCAGAGGGCACCTAGTTGTGCTGAATTCTCAGAAAGTTTATGGAGTTTCCCCCACCATGGTGTCCTTGAGGCAATTCTGTATTTATCTGAATGCACATACTTAGAGAGGTTTCCTACTAATAGGTTTTGTTATTATGTCTTTCCTGTCCACATCATCCTGGTTTAAAGCTCCTTCACCATGTTGGCCAGTCTGTGGAAATCATGATTTTGCCCCACTTTATGGTATGCATCTCATCTCTATCCTTGATCCTCACAGCAGGTTCCATGATAAGGAAGTTAAATCCATGCCATTGATACCAGCTATGCAACCATGCAGGCCCTGCAGGATCTGCCCATTCTGCCTCAAGCCCTTTCTCCTCAGCAGCTCCCATGGAATGGACCACCTGGGCTCTCACGTGTTTGACACTTGCCCTCAGAGCCAGGTGGCCAACCAAGGGTCTTTCCTGACTTTATGACCAGAGATCATCCAGTTAGGCAAATAGGGTAAGAGCAGTACTCTGCACATCTGAGCAGTGGTTAATCAGGTCTGAAACACAGAGACACTTAGCTACTAAGTACCTTTAAAAGATTTTTCTCTTCATAAAATATAATGTGAAATGGGTCTACAAATATGCCAGGTAGGAAAAAATCCCAAAAATGCTGCTATGACAGTTCTAAGAAAACTAATTATTCTTTGGTCACATTTAAGACATTTAGATTAGAAAATTATTATGAAGGCTCTACATTTGGGAATAATAAAGCTAAAATAATTGGCCAAAGAAAAGTTATTCTGATTTACAGGAGGGCCTTTTTCAGTTTAATTTATATCCATTCTGAGTCACCATAAAGCCAAAAAACATTTCAAAATTCTCTCTATATCAGAAATGCAAAGAAAGTTTGATTTTGGAATTAACAGGATCACAGTACAATGTGACCTAGAACAGGGGCCTGAGCTTCCATGGTCAGGGTTACTAGATGAACAAGTAATCTCATAATTTGTGTAGGGACTATCTTGAATCCAGAATTATTTCATTTTCTTTGAAAACTTCTTTTCTGTGTGCACAAATCCCCAAAGGAATCTATCAGCTATAAACTGTGAAGATGTGGAGACCATAATGAGAGGGGGCTTTCATTTTAAATCTTTTTTTAAGAATTCATCACTTTGAGCATTACCCAGCACTTCTCCAGACTCTGGAAGATTGTCCTTAGTTTACATTTAAGTTGTTTGAGTTAGAGAATTGAGTAGTCTTTGAATTTTGCCCAAAAAGACAGTAAAAACTGATTCACAATAAAGAGACAGTAATGTTTCATTCTTTTAAGTTTTATCATTCTATCTCTTGTAATAGTATGGGTTTTTTCATTCTACAGGGTCTGCAATATAATAATACCTCTCAAAATTCAACCATACAGTGAAAGATGAAAGAGAAACTTAATTATTTCAAGAGATTCCTTAACTGTCTACAAGTTAATCCATTCAGCTCTATCATGCAAGTGCCTAATGACAAGATGATTTTTTGAGCTGGGTTTTCTGGATGGAATCTATTGCTATTAAAGACATGATGAAAAGTAAATGTACAATTGTTTTTCAAATCCATTTTGAAGGGCAAATTAGGATATACTTGTTGCCTATGGACTTTTCCCTTTTGAAATAAATACAAGCAGAAGGTCACTAAGGAAGCATTCTGAATCAAGCACTTGGGATGACTTTGCTTCAATTTTTCTAATAAATCAATGGTAATAAATGCATCCACAATTTCACATGAAATGTCACGCATTTACTCAAGTGACAGACAAGTGTGGTGTCCTCAGACATTTGAACATTTTACAAGTTGAGGGACTAGAAAAATATACCCAGATTTCATCTTGATGCTCTTCTATTGTATCTAATTTTATCTCTATCAAAATATCTACATAAAGAACGTAAAATATTATTTTCAGATATAGTGAGAAAAGTTCAGAAAAAGAGCCATGAAAGCAGTAAATTTATCAGCTACCCTCTCTTGCAGTGAATGCTGTAAGGTTTTTTGCTATTTGTGTTAGTTGCAGTTTAAAGAGATCCACTGCATCTCTTAATTGCCATTGCTCAATACGAAAGTCAGTGAAAGAAAAATTCTTCTATTTAGAGAGGATGAAAAATCTCCATCAAGCACTGAAAGTGGAAGTAAGTTTCCAGATTAAAATGAGCCCTGAAAAACAGATTCGCTTTCTCCATAAAAAGAAGCAAAAAACCTGACAGAAATACTGAAATACTGACTACATTGAACTGAAATTTTATGAGTCCCTAGACAGATTTTTTTTTGCTACGAGAGATTTTTTACAACCATGATAAGAAAATAACAGTAGAAAATAACATGAAGACGGCCATACTGTCTCATATCAAAGGTATATTTAGCTGTGGGCTAAGCACACAGGTATTTGCATCTGCTGGTTTCAAGTGATTACCTCTAGTGCTGGGCTGGAAGAGATAATAACATGTGGATTACCACACATCTTCCCAATGTGCTCATGACTTTATACAACTCCTATCATCTTTACTTTGTTCCCATTCTTCTAATGAGTATCACAGGCAGAGAAGTCAGTCCATTTAGTTAGTCTTTGTAGCAAAGCTTGTATCTCTATTTAATTGTCTGTGCAACACCTCTGGGTACCTCTCCTATTCTTTCAATATTACTGTCAAGACAAAGAAAATCAGAAAGGCACAGTTTTCTAAGCACAGATGAAGCACAGAATTAAACAGAGGAATGGCAATGATCTATATTATTTCATGTTTACAGCAGGAATAATGCAGAACAATATTATTATTCTGTATTATTCCTGTTGTAAACATTCTCAGGGGGAAGGAAAGCTGAAGTCTGACTACTGGCAAGTAAAGAACTGCTGGTTCTATAGAACTAATTGCTGGTAACAATGAGATGGAAAGATCAACTCAGAATGCTGTTTAGGAAGATCAGAATTATTATTCTCCTATATACATTCCCACACATTTGTCTACATAAAATTTGGAACTTGTTTAATACTTTTTTGGAAATTCGACAAGATGTCCGTCATCTCCTTGCTTGTTAATTTCTTAAAGGACTTCAAGGCATTCCTGGCTTCCTCTTACAAAATGCACAGTGACTCTTTATCACTATGTCATTTTCATTCCATTTCAGCCAATTCTCTTCTTTAGATGGCGTCCCATCAGCTTCTTTACTGTGGTCACCAGGCTTCCTTTTTAAAATGCAGCACTGCATTTCCCATTTTGCTGAAACTGAGAATGTTTCAAGTGAGCTATTTCTATCATGATTTTCTTTATAATTATGTTTCAAGCCTCTGAGTAACCTGGGATCAGCATGATATCTGAATGCAACAAATCCGTTCAAAATAAAGTAAAATATGACTTTCTTATTCCTGAAGAAACATTACATTTTCTTCAAAATTATAAACAGCCTACTGTCAGGCCTGACAAATTCCAACCCTGGTGTAATGACATTTTTAAGGCCTAGTTTCTTGGGAACCCTCCAGACAGGAAACATCTGGTTTGTCCTACTAGAAACCTAAGCCTTTACTTCTAAATTTGCCTTATACAATATACTAATTTTCAAAAACAGAATATAAAATCTTGAATTTATTATTTGATTTCAGTAAGTACTGCACATTAATTTCAAACACTGTGAGTTTGCCATTGTATTTCCTGATTGAGCCTGTTTTTCTAATCTATAATTATTGTCATTTGAGCATTTTAATAGTTGTACACTATAAAAATCTACTATTCCTACCTAACTGGCAGACTGTTAAAATTCTGAACCAAGACTCAAGTATTTGGGTAATGCATTAACAGAATAAGAAAGGATGCTTTATCTCACAAAATGCACTGTCTAATTACAATGCAGACTGGGAAGAAAAATAGATCATGAGATTGTATTCATCCATACAGAAAACAGCAGTCTACACATACTGTCAACTTAATTGCTGTGTAATTATTTTCTTACAGGCAAAGAAAATTTTAAAAAGCAACACAGAATTATTAACTAGGGTCTGATTTACAGATTTTTTCAAGAAGTCTTCCAAGTGTGAATTGTCGCAAAGGAAAGTTGAAGAAGTATTTATTTAAAAATGTAACTAGCTGACTCGCATAGAATTAGAAAAGACAGTTTCCAAAAGATCTTCAGAGACAAGATAAGCATATGTGTAATATGACCCAAGTAGGAGGAGTGAGTTGGGAGAAGAAAGATCACATTTTTTTCAAAAAGCAGCAAAGCTGAAAGGTTATTTTTATGACATTTCAGATAGATGTTAACAAGACAAGACTGTATTTATCTAGCCAAAGGGCAAGAAAAGTTGTATAATAAAATTTGGTGTGACCTAAGCTTTAGGAACAGATGACTACCTATATCCAAGATCCTTGACAGAAAGAATCTGTTAGAATCAGGATAACCTGAGTGCTAAAATGAAAGGAGTGCTCAAATCAGAGAGGATGTCTGCAACAGAATGATTACAGAGATCTAGAGGCGTACACGAAGTGTGGTAAAACTCTGTATTAACAATAGAGAGTTTTCACTCAGTATAGAAGTGTTGGATGGGACTCTGAGCAATGTGGTCTAGTGAAAGGTGTCCTTGCCCATGGAAGGGGGGTTGGCACTAGTAATCTTTAAGGTCCCTTCCAACCCAAACCATTTTATGGTTCTATGAATATTTGATGCAGTGGAAGGACTTCATTGAGAGAAACAGGCTTTGAATCAGTGTCTGTCCTGCCCTCTCAAACCTGACAAACAACAGATTTTTGCTCTATAACATTCTCAAAAGCCAATTTGCCAAATCAAATTAACACATCAAAATATTTTTAGTACTAATTAAGAAGTAAATTAAGAGCTATTTAACTGATTAGCATATCACTGCTTCCCAGAGTCAAGTAATTTATTATTTTACTTTCTGCAAATATCCCTACCAAATGGAGTGAGGCAAGTATACAATGACTTAGAAACATATTTCTTATTATTTGAAAATTAGATGAATAGATCTACATTTTTACAGTCTCAATTGAAACTTAGAAAACAAAGAGTCCTGAGGTAATATGTGGTTCCAGTTGCATGCAATGGTTTTTAATCTAACAGTTGACTTAAAACTGTGCGAATCAAGTGCTCAAACTCCATTTTACTGAGAGCATGTGGATTTTAAGTTGAAGAAGATCAAACGTCAAAATTATTTCAAAACTGTTGCAGTTTTTTGTGAAGACTATACTTACATTTAGACAAGCAGATATTTTCTGTACATAAAATGAGAATGTATTTTATACTTATCTAGTTCCACAGCTCACAGATCATTGTTCTTACACAAGTGGAATAGGGCTTTTCCTAAGACAATAAACATTTCTCTATTACTGGGAAATATTACGTTTTATCCTGTTAGGTATTATCATTTGCATTTTACTAAAATACTAAAAGTCCTGAGGGGTGTGTCCAAATAGAGGGCAGGGAATCAAAGGATTAACACTGCATGAATGCAACCATGGAAATTCAGTACCCCACAGTCAACAGAGCAAGTTGATCATAAGAAATTTTTCTGCTAATGAGAATTTTGATTAATTTACACACCTTGTAGCTGCAGTAACTGAGAGCACTGCCCCTGACATTCTGCTGCCACCCCTCTGCCCTGGCAGCTACCTGATGAGGTCAGGAGCTTGCCCAGCTCTTGGCTGCCTCTCTGTATACTCCATCTCAGTTTGGCTCTTCTACCAGCTCCAGTTTAGACCAAGATGCCAAATTCTGCCCCGAAGTGACCTCTGTGCACAGCAGCTCTCCCCTGCCAGCTCTGCTGTGGGCAGTAGTCTTCAACTAAAAGGAGCACCAATAGCTAAGATTACTCTATCCTAAGAAATTTTGTCTGAAAATTTAATTGAAATTTTTCATGAAACTTTTCACATGACTAAGAAAAGAGAGCTTGAGTTTACATTATGATAGTAGAAAATATCTTTTAAATTATCAGCCTTCTTGCTTTTAACATGAAGACTGCCAGCTAAAATTCAGGATATTGTCATACAACACAGACAAATATTTTTTCTCTCAGAAGTACTTAGCATATTAGCAAGACTGGCTAAAAAAAAAAAAGCTTAGTGAAAGGAGCAAGTATGTGTTTGACATATTTGTCTCCAGTTTTCATGAGGAAAAAACCCCCAAACTTAATATATTCTCTATAAATAAATAAAACTACACTTGAGATTCTATAAGGATTTTCTTCCAAAATTTTGTCTGGCTGCTTGGAAAAATTCATTCTAAGAAAAACTAGGAGGATTTTAAATAAACAAAAATAACTATCTGAATTAAATGAATAGTGTTCTGTTTTTAGTTTAAATTACTTCTGCAACAAACAGTACAGATTACAAGAGAAATTTACTGCTGACTTTGAAAGGAAGCACTTCAAGCAGCAGATGAATCTCAGGTGTGTTACTTGTCTAATAAATGACCAGTATCACATTCCTGAGCATTCGTTTTCCAGTCTCACCTACCATAAGCCTGATTGACATATGAGGTACAGTCAAATTGTAGTATTGGTGAGATGATATCATGCTAAAAATTAATCTGATTGCAGCAGAAATAAATTAAATAATTCACAGCAACATGCAGACTGACCTGTCCAGTAACAGGTTAGGTGCAAACAAAAGTTTTCCTGGGTGTTCCATGGAGCGCCAGACTAAGCCGATCATCAGTATCTCTAACCAGGCACATTCCAGTAGATGGACCTGATCATGGAGTGTTAAATCCACAAATCCTGAAAGAATAAACAGGAGACAGTAAAAACACTCCAGTGTTGTAAGTGGAATAACATTATTCAGAGAATTAGGTTAAAAAGTGCTTTAGAGCTGGATAACAAAAAAGAGCAATAAAACTGACATTTGTTCTCTCCATATTTTGGACTGAGTTTTGTCCACTGGGGCTCCCAGTTTCAGTCAGAACAGTCAGAACTTTCTAGCCTACTGTTTTTGTGCTGACTATACTCTTCCCAGAAATCAGGGCAAGAGCCTGGACAGCATCTCCATCCCCATACCTGTTGCCAGGGGCATGGGAATCCAGGTGCACGCTACAGAAAGGGGCATCTGTCTGCTCCAGCACCACGCTGCCTGGGGCATGAGGCAAAATGGAAAAATGCCTGCTATTAAATGAAGTGACAGCTCTAATCAGCTAACCCCAGACCAATTATCTTGGTGAAAGGCTGTTTTACAGACTCATGACAATTCACTCTGCTGAAAGTGTAATACATGTGTGGAAGAGGGACCAAACAAACTATGGAGCAGATGCTGATATTTGTGAAATCAGAATTCAATGATGAAACACCTGTTAATATTCCTAGTGGACTATAGAACATGGAGGAAGTAAGTACTTTGTATTTAAACATTGTTTAGAAACAATGAATGCAAACAAGAAATGGCTTATAACCATACTGCAAGAAACTAAAAAGAAAGACTAATGGTGAAGGTACACATGTAACCATAATCACAGGGGTCCTCCCTGTGTTCATTTCATGCAAGAGATTGAATTACAGTCTCTTTTGAATTCTCATGCTTCATGAATGTTTTTTTAAATCTAGAAATATAACAGAAGTGGAGAATAATACGTATTGCATAATACGATTTATTAGATCTTGCGTAAGTTATTCTCTGAAATTAGAATGAACTTCCTAAAATAAAATGTGCAGAAGTTGCCTTAAAATAGGTCTTATTTATCTTTTACTCAGTGTTACAAGTGAAACACATTACTGAATCTTGCCATAATTTTTGGGGGTAATTGTAACAATTTATACTGATCTTCAGAATACAGAATACATGGTAAACTGCCTTACCAGCCCTAAAATAGCAGGGATTTCCCTCCTGTGTGTGTCCTCACTGTATATACTGAGCCAATTTTGAGGAATATACCTGACATACACTTGAATATTATCTTGAGAAAAAGGAAGAAAAAAGGCACATATTTTAAAAGTCAAATGATGTGCCAAGAAATATGTTTTTCAAATAAGAGAGAGGTAGAGAATAAACAAAATTCAGTTCACAATAACCTAGAAAATACTGTTACATCTGGTAAAACAGTTTTTCATATAATTACATTTAATGAAAATATCTGAGAGAGCCAATTAATCTATTGGCAAGAAATCCTCCAATAGAACGAAACAGCTTTGACACGTTTGAAATAAACCCCACCTATCGATCATTAGAAGTGAACTTAGGCAGTTGCAATACCTGCTGGTTTTATGGGTGGAGTAACAATAGAGGAAATAAATAATTGCTTTTTCCTGTATTTTTCCATTATTACCAAGTACAAAAAATTATTTCCAGACTTCAAAGACTGATGAAATGGCACTTGCCTGAGTCACCAAGCAGCTTAAACAATAGAGCTGAAACTTAAAAGAGCAACAGTCTTAACTACAAAGCATTGGTTATACCACTCAAGCACAAAACTGGCAGAAAGAAATGTCTGTATATGGAGAACAAATAATAAACACCAGGTTTCCTATTAAGTATTGCCTTAAAATGACAATACATAATAATTGTTTTGATTGCTTTTTAGGTGACATTTTAAATTTATCTTGTTGTTGATAAAACTAGCTAGTTAGTTTAGCTGGTAAAACTGAATGTCCTGCCCGGAGAAGCTGTGAATCCCCATCCCTGGAAGTATTCAGTGCCAGGATGGAGGGGATTTTGAACAAGCTGGTTTAATGGAAGGTGTCGCTGCCCATGGCAAGGGGGTTGGATGGAACTGGATCGTCTCTAAGGTCCCTTCCAACCCAAACCATGTAAAATAAAATTCTATAAAATAATAGATTTGATGAAACAGATTTCTCTAAGATAACTAATACTGTAAAACCATGAAACACATTCACCGAATGAAAATATTTTAAATTTCGTATTTCAGTATGTCAAAAGGGTATGAACTGAACTGAAGTATTTCTAAAGGAAGGACATACAATTTACTTCTTTACCACAGACAATTTTTAATGATGACATGGAAAAAACAAAAGTAATAGTTCAGACATCCTGTTGGCATTTGGGAAACATCTAATGAAGACAATGAACTTTATAAATAGTCTGAGAGCAAAAGAAAGCTGAATTATCTTGATGTTACCTGAATCTGATAACCATCCTGCAAATGGGATGAGAAGTTAGACAGAAAGGAGAGAAAGATCAAAATGAATAAAGCATTGAAAAATATGCCCTCTGGTGAAGAGTCAGAGGAATTTAGTTACTCTTTGTGAAGCCAAATAGTCTAGAGGGGTTGAAGGATTGCAATGGATAAAGATCAAAAGAAAAAGAGAATAGCATTACAGAAGGTAATGGCATAACAGAGAGAAGCCCATGCTGGCAGCTAGACTGGCTTCAAGTCAGACTGCAAATTAGGGGGCATTGTTAGCAACAAAAGGAGGTATTACCTAAGCATCACATTAAATTTCCTTGAATTTGCTCTCATTTGAAACATTAATCAAGATCTAATCATTCCTTTAAGACATACTCTTGTTCAAGAAAGTCAATTCAGAATAATGTAACAGGAGTTTAAATGAAATTATGAATAAACCATTAGTCAGTCAATCATGTAGAGCATGTTGCACTTTAGTGTTGCTGAAATTATGTGTAGATGTGCACATAATTATCAAATTTCAATACTCTTTTAATGCTGGAAAGTTTTGAAAATTATTCAGACAGTATTTTTTAATTCTAAATTTTTTATTACTGTGCTTTAAGGAAGAAGACAGACATCCACTTCATGGTTGATAAATTCACTAATTTGGATGCAGTTTGGATGTAACCTACATCTCACTCCATATACCAGAATGACTAATTCCATGATTTTATAGCAATCAATATCAATAACCTAGATTGCCACTAGTCCATCCTATCTGACATGTACCATATGTTTGGCAGGAGAAAGATGCTTAGAGGACAAAAGCCGTGCCTAGACCATTTCTCTTTTTTACAAATACACATAAATTAACAGCATTTCCGAGTGATTTCCAACAACAAACAATATAAATGTAGCAGAAATTATGTAGGAATATGAAAATCTGAATTTCTGAAAAGCTAGAATGATCTTTAGTGTATTCAGCTACGAAAAAGGGGCAAATAAACTTCTCTGTAGAATGCAAAACTGTAATGTTCAAATTAAGTGATTTTCCTTTCTAGTATAAAGTGGCAATATGTGCTGCATGAGTGACAATTTAACACAAATCTCTCTCTTTTAGACAATAAGACACTCCATAGTAGGAGTGGGTCCATGGAGCAAAAACTATTAAAAGCCCTGCTTTGGCAAGCATGACATTAGATTTGGCAATCCAAAATTGTATGATCCCACCATCTTAAAAAAAAAGGAATACAGTAACTATTTACAAAACAAATAAGCAAATATTTATGTAACCTGGGAGTTTGGGCAACACAAGGACAACTGGAAATAGCATTTGGTAAAGCATACACTTTTGAGAAAAGTAGTTTATGCTCTAAGTTGTTTGATTGCAGTAAGGAACAACATAAAGCTCAGATGATTTTCATTTATTGCTAAGGGAGCATACATTGTATACTCTTCAGTTCTCTGGAATAACCACTACCAACACATGTGTATGTACATATGTGTGTCTTTGTGTCAAATTTTGTCAATCATTTTGAAACTAATAAATTCATCATTTGCCTTAGAGACTTTTGACCAAATAACTAGCTACCCATTTTATGAGAAACAATTTCCATAGCAATCACCATC
Source organism: Camarhynchus parvulus (assembly GCF_901933205.1). NCBI lineage: Eukaryota > Metazoa > Chordata > Aves > Passeriformes > Thraupidae > Camarhynchus > Camarhynchus parvulus. Next base: position 55,056,885 of record NC_044573.1, read on the forward strand.
CTCTGAGACCCTATATCCAGTGACATTGTAGGTTCAATCATTCAACAGGAAGTCCTCCACTGGCACTTACTAACATTTGAAGATCATTGTCATAATTTTGCAGCTTCTACTAATAAGACACAACTACAGGGTGTTCAGACTGCTCAAAAACAGTTAAGTAAATGTGAAAAAAAAAATAAAGAAACCCTTCTTTTTACATGTGATCCAACTCTAATCCAACCTATATGTTTATACTATATCTCCTAATTACCATGATGTGTACCTAAAAGATTAATGTCAAACAATTTTTGCAGGAAAATAAACATTATCATGTCATAAAGAATGAGTCTGTCTCCAGATGCTTTGAAGGAAAGTAAAGTAAAAGCAATAAATAATTTTAAAAGCAATAGCAAACCTCCATCTATCAAAGTATCCCATTTACAACAGAAATTGATACCAGATGTTTATGGCAAAAAATAAAGCAGGAAAAATAGGCTTCTACAGGAAGTTTCCTCATGTTCCAGAGGTATGCAGCTCAGACTTGCAGAGCTGGAAATGGTCTTTTTGCGATTGATGTCCCATAAATTTTTCCCTCCATGTTTCTCCAGGTGCTTTCTGAACCAATTTGGCATTTAATGCACTTCAGATATGTTTTATATACTCTGAAGCAGTAGTCTCCAGTAAGAACTTTCATACTGTCAGTTAACACTAGGTAAATCACAATCTCCTGCTGTTCTGAAATAAACAAACATTTCTCTCTGACTATCTCTTGAAAAATCTAATTATTGTTTTGGAAGATTCCATCATTCCCTAGGTCATCATCTCACTTCTCTTTTCCAAACATTTTAAGTATATTCAGTCACTCCTTAGATGAAAGTTATTCTGTTCACCTTTGAAACAATGTTGTCCTTCTTGGAGCATTTTCCAGTTCAGCTATATTCCTTTAGAGACCAGGACTGCAGACTGTTTCAATCTGCCCTTATCTTCATCATGTTATTCAAGTTAATAACATCCATAATTTTATTGCTGTTATTCAGACCTTTTTTTTCCCAGCAAACTTATGAATATGTTGAACACTAAAGTCTTAAATGTCCTGCCAGCTTGTCTACTATGTCTTTAACTTAACAGCAACAGAAAATTTTATAATACCTCTTATGGCAAAAACCAGGATATTGAAATCTACAAAAAAGTTGTGGGAAATCAGAACATCTAAATTTGGTGCCTTAAATGTGTCCAGACAGACCACTGGTTTTTTTCTGTCTTAATGCAGCGCTTTAAAAAGTGGCAACAACCACTGGAAAAGGTTGTTGTTTACAGTTCAGTACAGTACCTCAGTCATGCGACAGCCATGTAATAAACCACATTTGGAATAGAACACTAATTAGGTTGGCAAAGACAGCAGAAAGTAGTGGTGGGTGCTGCAATCTAATTGCTAGCAACCATCCAATAAAGCAACAAAATAAAAAGAGGCTTGTATTGAGAAAAATATCAAAGTAGATGAAAGGCAAACAGCAAAATAATTCCTAGACAAGTTCTGTTATCGAAAAACAGCCATAGAGAGGAAAAATATCTGTTCCTCCTAACCTAAAGCACATTGAAGGACCAATACCTCAGTCACCACTGTTTGATCAAGTGGTGAAATCTGTGCCTTTTTTAATGCCATGAGCTTGGTACCCAACCTCTCCACTTTAAAGAGAGTGGTGAGACTGCATCTATGCATTCATCTAGCGCATAAGATGACATTCTGTTCTGAAATTGCACGGATCACTCAGCCTCTTCAACCTTTAAGGCTGAGCCCTGAAACCTCTTAGTAAAGAGATGGCTAAAACCCATACCTTGACTATAGCCTTGTCTGTACACAACAACAACAGAGCAAAACAAATTCTGAGGCCAAGTGAATCAGAGAACAACAAACACTGTTTTCTTTGAGCCTCAGTATCCACACAGCTATGTCTATAATGCTACTCATTCCTAATTCTTTCCACAGATCTTCAGACCAAAATTATAAGACACTCTTATTAAGTTCTTCCTCCTAAGGGCACTTACAGTATGACACGGACATATTGGTTTAATTGTTTACACAACACCAGTGTTTTAAATCAAGACTTATTTTGAAGACTGAAGATCAAAGATCTCTAAACCTCAACATTTTCAATCCAAATGTTTTGTTGTTTCATTTTTTTTAAAGGACATTGCTTTTGTTTCTGTAAGTGTGGTCAGAAAAAAATTAGCTACAATTTACTGAGCTCCTGGGAGGAAATCTGAAAGGCAAACACAAAGCAAGTGGCACAGTTGTAAGAGCCTCTAGCTACTTTGTCTGCTCTTTCACAATTCTCTATTTTTTCTGCCTGTATAATTATAGTATAGCAGCACACCAATCCAAACTTACACACTGTCTCGTCTGAGTATAAACAATCTTTTTCTAAATTTCTTGAGATCAAAGAGAACAGCATCTGCTCTTAATTACTGTTAATTCCTTTTGAAAATTGTACTTCACATTTTTACATTTTCATCTCTAATGGTTTTAAAATCTTTCTCAAAAACAAAAATTACAATTTACAGGTGTAAATTTAGTATCAGTTAGGAATGTTTGGGGTTTTGGGAAAAACCCCTAAAAGTCAGAAGGAAGATGAGGCCCCTCTTTCACAGTCTGTATTCATACTGAAAGTCAAGACCAAGCAAGCTTTTCCTCTTAACCTCTAGTGGAGGTTTCCATCCTCCCTGAGCTGGCCTTAGGAAAGTTGCCTAACAGTTTGGCAGGTAGACCATCCAGCCAAACTCCCCACCTGACACTGTCCCTGGAGCAGGATGCTGCAGAGATTTCACATTTGTCACTTTTATTTCAGCTCCCATTTCTAGGAGCTAGTCTGTTCTGCCTCCACTTAAAAGTTGCAATGTGATGATTCTGAAATGCGTTTCTCAGGTAAATGAGAACAGTTTCAGCTCCTTTCCAGGAATATGTAAAGTTATCATGACTTCACTCAATGCTTTCTGCTTGTGCAAAAAGTACATGATTTTCAGGCCTGTCCAGTCCATATTTTTTCAGAATGAGGAGTTTAAAAAGTTCCTGAGGCCATTCCTGGTCCAAATAACTAATTCCTTGTTCAGTACAGGAACCTATCTTTCCTCAGGAACACGCCAGTCTAAACTATGACCAAGTGGACCCTGTCCACCACAGATATATTAAATACTGTCCTATTTCAAGTTCTCTATGCCAGAGTAAGCTTGTAAATAAGTTAGGCTAGTAGAACTTCACATACTCAAAGTATACTCAAAGCAATACTTTGCTCCAAGCACAATCAGAATTTAGGGCCATAGAAACACTTCAGAGGCAGTGACAGGAAATTGCCACTGGTCAGATATACATTCTGTTCTCCTGACAAATCCTTGCCACTTTTTTATGAAATACTGATGCCTTGTCTGAGAGAAACATGAGAATTCTCCAGCACAAAACCAGCTGGGCTGGCAATGCTTCTAGGGAGAGGGACCATGTTCTGTCTGGGCGTCCACAGGAACACAGCATGAGAGCCAGCCCTCAGCTGGGAAGTGCTCCTCTGAGTTTTAGACACCACAGGTTCTCTCTGAAGAGCAGCACAAGCAAATTATTCTGTAGGACTTATCTGACTGCCTGAAGATCTGTCCTGTGGTGGTGGATGGTCAGGCTGTGTCTGAAGCTCAAGATTTCCTCCTTGGAGAGAAGACGAGCTGGGCAGTGCTGTGGCTAAGCCCATCCCTGAGCCAGGACACAAATTTACCCAGTGAAGCTGAGTACTGCCAAGTCCTGACTTTCTCTCACCTGTCTCTGTGTCAGCCTTGACTTAACACAGGGGTTTTTCTGCAGTGGTTGCACTTTGTTAACCAAAGATTATTCCAGAAAGTGCATTAGCAGTAACCATTTAACACAAATATATTGAGGCCTTCCATCAGGGACATAATAAAAGTAATTGGCACTCACATAGCACTTTACATTTTCAAAGGGCAGTAAAACCATTAAGTATTATTAAACGTATTTTATAGATAGAACACGGGGAGGTTAAGTACCTCATGCAGGAGGAGGCAGGATTAGGACAGAGGTGTCTCAGCACACTCTGTCATCCTTTCAACCACAAAAATATTTGACTTAAAGACTACTTGAGCCCAAGTGAAAGTTCCATTTCTTGCAAATCAGTAAAGGTAAAAAAAAAAAAAAACAGAAGCAACTGAACTTTTCTCATAGAGAAAAAAGAAAAAAAGCTTTAAGAAGTTAGATTTGAGAGGAAAATTGTTTAAAATGTAAGCAGAAAAGCTGAATACAGGGAAGCACACAAGTATTAACTTTAATTGGTCTCACTAAACTAGGCAAAGTAACAATCTGTACAAAACAAATCTTAGGCTAAAGTTTTCCTCACCCTCTTAACAAGCAGTTTTAAAAGTTATTAAAATAAGACTAAATCTTGCCAATAATAATTATACCAACTACTGTATAAGATTATTGTAAGCGAAGGCTGCCTGCCAGTTTGCAGGTGAAAGCTTATGCTACTTCTATTGTAAAGCAAGAAGGGAGACATACATATATTTTCTGTATAGAAAACAAGCTCTTCAACTAATCAATAAAATGTGATGTTTGTTATTACAGGGAAAATTCTTGCAGCACTATACAACAGTTATTTAAAGCATGTTACTGATAATTCCTTCCCGGACTGTAATCAAGATGGCTGAGACTCAGGGTACACTGACAACAGTAAGATGTTACTTTATGGTTCTTTTAGCACTGAGAGCTGTGCCATTTCTCAGGAAGTTCAGGCTTGCAAATAAAATCCACAGAATACTGTCTACTTATTGAGAATGGAACAGCAGCTATTCCCTGTGATTTTGAGTGCAGAAACATCCCATCTGCAGCTGCATGTGAAGGCTTTTCTTTGAGGATTGTCCTCTGAATTCTTCTCTGGACAGGTGAAGAAAGACACTACACAAAATTTATTAGCTACTGACTAAAATAGATGGTATGAGGTAATACATCTTTTATTTATTGTCTCTGCCACAGTGAATTACATTATATTAAACTTATACCAGTACTCAGGCCAGTTGCAAGAAGTTTGAAGGGGTTTTGGGGGATTTGTCATTTTTGTAAGAGGTCACAGCTACACAAAATGTTTTCCATCAAAAGCAGATGCAGCTAAAACAATTTCTGGGGCTGGCTATGCATTCTTAACTGACTTTTATGAACTCAAAAGGCAGACTCATAAATACAAGCTGTCCTCTCTACTTCATTCCTTCCCCTCCTCCCTTTCCCCACCCATCTAGGGCTGCCACTGCTGGTCTCTTCTGCTGCTTTAATTGTTCACACCATTGATGAAATAACCTGTCAAGAAAGAGGAGCGTGAAAGCGACCGATGGGCAGTCAGGGAGCACCAGCCACCTCGGAGAATTTACACTTTGTGTAAATTTGCCCTAAGACTTGAGGTCATATCCAGCATGACTTGGATTTTTTTTGTCTGTTCGGTTGCATCCAAGACAGTATGAGGTTTTCAGCATTTGTTTGACCTCCTCACTAAAGTACCAGGCTATGCTCCAATCACAACCTAAACCAAATGGAAGTGATGGCTTTGTGGCTCTCAAAAAAAAATCATTCAAGGCAAAAGGTCTCATTAAGCAATCATTCATTGAGCAATCTCTTTGAGCAACCACAGTTTTCAAGTAAACATATAATCTGGAAGGAGGGAAAGGAGGCAGACTGAGGTAGAATCTTTTAGAGCTTTTTAAACGACCCCAGCCTGCCCCTGCAAGGTTTCAAGTGGTTGATTCAATACACAGTTACTAGGGGAGAATTTTAAAACTGAAGCCCAAAGACTTCCCAGTTGTTTCCTCTTTTGCAGAGTGCACCTACATGCTTTCACTACATCCTCTTACTGCTTGGGAAAGGCACTCTAGTTGGGAAAGGCACTTTGGATGGGCAGTGCCCTGATGGTGTCAGTGAGAGCAGCAAGCCAGGGGCAGTTCACAGCCAGGGTGCTGGAGCTGGCCTGGGCAGCACTGCATGCCTGGCCTTCACTGCGGCACCAGGAGACAGACCTTGCTAGAGGAAGAGGCTCTGGAAAACCTCAGGGTGGATAAAGGCAATGCAGGTATGTCACATGGTCAAATGGTCAGGGGGGACAGGACAGGGATGGCAAGCGAACAAAACTAGGTTAAAGGGAGCCTGGAGAGCTACTGTACCACAGGCAGCTCATTTCTACTGCTCTGCACCTCATTTTTCCCACAAATGTTAGGGTGTAAAAATATCTCCATTGTTCTGTTTTTTATCCTTTTTGTTCCTTTAATTATAAGAGCTATATGAAAGACTTAAAGGTCATCATAACACAATCAAGAACATTTAAAAAAAGATATAAAATTAGATTTGCAAGATAACACAACCAATGGCCAGCTTCAGCCATTCTCCTAAACTAACATTAATTATTTAAACTGAAATTAAGGATTAACCCCAGTGTTTCTGACTGTCCCTAAAATACTGTTTTGTACTTTTATTTCCAATAATTCTGTTTAATTCTTTAAAAATTAAAGTTTTACTGTTTTGCTTCATATCTCCACCCATGTCTGGAAGTTTTAGAAGTGTCACATCCTAATTTAACAATTTCGGACTGCAAAAACTTTCACATGGTGAAACTGGGAGGGCTAAGCTCTCCCCTTCTTCATTCATAAAATCTGGTGAAAAAGGCATTAAGCTTTTTTCTCCACAATGTCTCCCACTCCTGTGCTCAACACTAAATCCATTAGCATTCATTGCAGCAGCATATGGAATTAGAAGAAAAGAGGATTATTTTGGAACCCAAGGAAAAGAGGGGGAAACTGTCAAGTTTGTAGTGAACTAGAAGATTAAAACTGCTTCAAGACTACAAATAGAAATTGCTCAGAACATAGTGTGCTGTACCCAAGAAATGAGGCATAACTTCAGAGTTCATGGTCTGGTCATTCTTTATAGTCACTAGGATATAAAACTAGCTTGACTAATGCACCTGCATCCATTTTTTCCTTCAGATTGTTCACTTTTGAAGTATTATTTCTGTCTATTGCACTTAAATGTAACAGAAGCTATATATATGTGTACTTTATCATCCATTACATTGCCTGGTATCTACATCAAAACAGAAACATAAGCACATATAAATGAAATGTCAAATGTTTCTTTTTCCTCCTGTTTGTTTCATCCCTACAGGATTCGTTTTGAACCGAACCCAATTTCGAAAAAATTGTCCAAGAAATTCTAAGGATACATCAAAGAGAAGAAAGACAGCAAAATTAACTGCACCAATTTCCTTCAACCACTGCAACAAGAAGACTGTTTCAGCAACTGTGTGGGAGTGCCTTCATAAGACAGAGCACAGGAATACTTTACAGGGAAAGCAAGACACTGGAATGCAGCTGGCAATTTGTATTAATCTTCTTGTCCACGGAGACCTAGTAAGTTATCAAGCAGCATATTTCCACAAAATACATGTTAAGCCCCTTTTCTCACACTCTCCTTCAATGTGTAACAAACCCAAGGCACCCTCAGGAAACTGTGGCACATTTCATGGAGCAGGCTCAGGCGTGCACACAAAACACAGGTGCTGCACTTGGAGAACAGTGACCTTCACTCAAATTCCCATACTGCCTGCTGAGATATATGCTGAGCTAGAGCTGATTGGAAGCACTCTGGCAGAGCTTTTTACATTGGAAAGTGACAGCTAGCAAGTTTAAAACATTCTGGGTAACATGTCAGATTTCACAGAATGAAAACAAACAAATAAAAAAGAGGCTGGTTTCTATCTGGAAATGTGGCCTCCTTGTCAGAGCTTCATCTTACTTTTCAGCGCTCTACCAGGCACCTATTCCCACTCAACATTGAAAAAGGTATCTAAACTTCTGGAAATATAGGACCCTTTTCCCTAAAATTGTCTTTTTATTTTAAACAGGTGCCTGAAATATTTGAAAATTTATTGAAGTCTACCCTTTCACATTAAAAAGAAATTAATTTCACCACAAGGGGTTATTATCTAGCAGAAATTTTCAAACATTTAATTTTGTATGAAGTAAGAAAGTTTATTTTTACTGTTTTTATCTGCCAGAAACAAAGAAACTAATTATTTACACAACTCTGATGGAGACATCTGGAAAAGCTTTGGAACAGTGTACAAGCTCATCCAAAATGACCGGACTTATAAACTCTATTTGTTATCCTTTGACGAGACTGGAAAATTGCATGGAATCCCACCACATTAAAAAATATCACTGTAATACCTTCTAATAAGTACAATAGCAGAAATTAAAGATTAGAATAAAAATATGTAACTTGAAATTCAAATCCCTGGAATTACAATTTGATATTTTTTTCTAACTTGTAAAAAAAGTGGTAATTTCCATCTTTCTTATTTCAGAGACATGATTATTTATTCTGTTTTTTTCTTTTTCACATGCATATGAAATGCAAATTTGACAGGCTCCTTATGGATGAGAATAAAACTTTGGCTTGGATCAGGAGACAGAGCCACTTCACCTGGTTCAGACATAGACTAGGAGGCTATTGTACAAACAGCATCACCATGCTGATCCTCAAAGCACAGCTTGGATCATATAAAGGAGACTTTTTCCAGCTGAAGTCTCCTATCCTCAGAGGCAGAGGAACTGTGCTTGGTGTAGGAGCCCCAAGGCAGCCAATATCGCCTGATTGTTACCCAAATGGTGTTTTGATGATATCCAGGAGGTTATGGGTTCCTGTTACTCACTTCTACAGCTCATATATATTTATGTTATCCCATGGCTACCTAGCTGCCACCAGGAGAGTTACCAGGATGAGATGAAGTCATGCAGTAACCACAAAGAGCTCACACAGAATTGATGTTGCACCATGACGGTAAAAGGCAAACTTCTAAACAACTGAACAAGAGACAGAAAATATGAAACAACAATGTGGTGGAAACTTGCCAAGATGATGATACAGCATTTTAACTTTAATTATCCTAAATATGTTTATTAATGATCTGACAAGCCAAGAAAGCAATGAGGCAGCAAAATATGAAGATGACAGAAAATAGTTTAACTTAAACAGAACAAATAAAACAAGAATTTCAGAGATACTCAGAGAAGTGCGTCACCTCATAACTGTTTGTGTTAACTCTGGAATCAACCTAATTTTTTAAGCATTTTCAGGCTGCATTTTTGTAGAGAGAGACAATCAAAATATGAACTGAGGAAGAGGGATGAACTTGGAAATTCAAAAAGAAGAGGAAAAAGATCTTAATATTATTTTCTTACACAGAAACAAAAAAGGCTAATTCTGAGTGTAAAATACAGCACCTACAAACACATTTAAATATAGTCCTACTCTGATTAAACATGAAGTATTAGGAAGCTGCTCAGAGACTCAGAAGCCACAAGACTCTGATGGTCCAAGAGGCTGGCAACTTGTTAAGAAGGGAGCAAACACCTCATCAATGTTACACTGAACTACTTCTGGCCTCACATTAGTACATAATTTCAGTCATCCACCAACATGAAATTTCTTACAAGTTACTACATACTATTTGTAAATAAAAAAATTCATGGAAAGCTGGTAACAGTTATTCACTGTCAGCTGAAGAAAAGCAGATCTGGATTCATCAGCCTGCAGTGATGGATTTTTACCAAAACTTCTCAGAAGCCCTATTACTGACAAATAAGGTACAAAAAAGCTCATCTGGAGTCTAAAGAAAAGAGCACTCTGACTGCACTGTCTGCTGCAACAAGGCAGTAAAGGAAATGTATTTGTGCTGCCTGGCACTGTCTCATTCAAATGTTGAAATGTGTGTCCATTTAAACATTTGATTAGAAGTGTCTCCCCCCTTAAAAAAAAAAAAAAAAAATTAAAAATCATTAACAAAAAGAGCCCCAAAAACAACAAAACCAAGAGGACAAGAACAAAATGAACAAAAAAAAGAACCAAAAAACCTTTATAAACTTAAGCAGGTAAAAAATTTCTGAAAAATACAAGCCACTTTTTTGAGATGAGAGGCATACTGGCAAGGCATAAAACAGGAGCATAATGAGCAGTATAAAAGAAATAGCAGATTTAATTCATATCTGTGCCTGTAAGGGGGGGTGGGCAGGTGGTGGTTCACAACAGGGATATTTAGTGTGCTTCATAGATTTCCCATGCAGCAGATAAAATCCTGAGACGCCAGTTTAGGAATGGATTCACTGTGGCACATTGTAAGAGAGTTCTACATAACTGACAGAGGAAGGCATTGGCACAGTCAGTGCTTCCCTGTGGTAAAGGAACAAGGCAATTGCAGATTTCTCATCTCCCATTCCACTGTGGGATATTCTTTATCTTGCTTACACTAGTTTAAATTCACAGCAGTGCCTAACTAGCAGGCAGACAAAACAACATACTCTTTCCACACATAGTTCATTTCCCGGAGAGATAATCAAAGAAAACAAATGAGCTGGTAACAGATGTGTCATATAATGCACCAGTGCAGCAATACAGACAGGGTAAGAGCCCATCCAGAAGTCATCTGCAATAAATCTTTCCTAATTATTTCTATGTAACTTAAAAACTCCTATATATCTAACATGAGATTTTAGTGGGCGACTCACTTGAATAGAAAATGAATACAAATGATATTAAAATAACCTCTAAACTGGAATTACAGCTGACTGTGCTCAGAGATGTAGTAGAGAGAACCTAAAAAAATTAGGCTGAAGTTATTAAACATCAAGTAAAAAGGGCCAATTTGTGTGAATTATGTGAACAAGAAACAATGGATATGTGCACATGCACATACGTATCACATCAGTGCTTTCCAACAATCGCATATTCTTTTGTAAATTATTTTAAGAAATAAATAAATCAGGAGGGATCATTACTTACTGTTTACTTAGAGTAGAAATTAACGAGCGTTTCTTGGAAAGCTCCAGGGTTCAGCATAGCTGAAGACTCTAAGACAGATATGTTCATCCAAGAGTGTAAGTTATTTATCAGCTAAAGAAAAATAGCAGGAAATGTTTTTATAAAAGGATCATATCTTTTAGAAATAAAATATTACAGTTTAAGTATTTAATTTTCTAATGTTTTGGCTAAAAATTATAAATATTATTACTGTGAATGTTCATTTTGGCCTTTCCATTTGCCAAGACCAATATAATTTAATCTTCAAACACTATCAATTGAACTTGTACACCATTGAATGTCCAATGAATTCCAACATATAAGGAGTTCTTGTTAAAAGAATTTTATCCTTCTTACCTGTCTGGTGTCATTTTTCATCTGTCAATATATGTCAAACAGGTAAACAAGATTACTCATATTTAGATAAAATTTGGTTACTAAAGATATTTTTTTGAGCCAGCTTGTTGGGAAGCCCCAGAATTCAAATCTTTGAAATTCAAATATTTCTTACTCTGAAAAGGCCTGAATAGGATCAGCTTTGTAATAGCACTGTGGGTTTCATTTTAAAACCACTGTGTACAGATGGAACTATAACTCTATAATACGTGGACTAGCAATCTTAGAAAAAATTTTTGGCTTGCATAATGGCATCAGTAGCTGATATATTCTTCAGAATCTCTCCTTCTGGACAACAAAATGAAATCTGGAAAGCTACAGATTTAACTTTAGGAGTTTGTAGAAAAACTGGTAAGAATAAACAGAAAAATATGAAATGTTGAAAGTTTATGTATGAAAAGTTTAGAACACTGTCAAGGATGTATTTCTGAGCTCAGTTGAAGGTTCTCTGAAGAAATACTCTAAATGGTTCTCTAAACAAATATTCTAAGAGGTTCCCTAACTACTTTTCCTGTTTTAAATCTGTTTCCCTTGATTGAAATTTTATGCAAACACAATGATGCAGTTTGAACACATTCTTTTAATGCCTATGGCCAGGAAACTCCTGGGGAAAGAGTGGGACATAAAGCTGGAACATTACAGCTTGAAAGATGAAACGGGAAAGAATTGTATGTAAATCACATCCCAAGGCTCTTCTTGTGGCAATAGGAGCAAGCAACAACCAGACCCATCCACCTGGAAGAGCCCCTGAAAAAATGACTGCCTTCAGCAGGAATCCCAGCAATAAGAACCCCAATGCTGAGCTGTTGAATTTACTGTTGGCTCATCTGACTGATTCACAGCATCTTTTTCCTCTGGTCCTCTTGCCTGTGTTCTTTACTTTTTCTCACTGTTGGAGTCTCCTTGTTGCTGGTCAGCCTGTCCTGATGTATTTCTCTCCCCTTCTATATCCCTAACCCTAGGGACTCCCTAGAGTTTGAAAGCCATTGCATTAGGATACCTCTTAAATTTCCAGTATCAAAGTTGCAATTCAGACCTTGATACTTTTTTCCTTCTGCTATAGTTTTGTTAGAGTCTCCAGCTAGTGAAACCACTGCCTGTATTTTTGTTTTGTTTTGTATTGCTTATGTTCCTTTACAAGTACTTCTGCTGAATTATTCCTTCTCAGCTTTGGCTTTTTCCTGTCTGACACAAGCATATAACATATAGGTGCATATAACATCTCCCTGTCCTCTAGAATCAGCATCTCCACACCATCTCTCAGCAGCAGGCCATTGTGATACATTGTCTTGTCCTTTTCTCTAATTAGAAGTTCTGTACAGGAGGAAATAGACCCAATCTTTTTCAAAAGCACTACAAGAGAATTCTAGAGATAACTAAAAGAGGAACTCATAAGAGAGGAGTTTTCTCATACAGCAGCCAGAAGCTGGAGGAGAAGGACAGAAAGGAATGCTTTTCTGGTTTCACGAATAGAGACAAGAAAAACTGAAGATGCTTCCCAGACTAAGAAAACACAGAGACGGAAAGCTTTAATTTTGTATTTAATGATTTTAATTCTGCTGCTCTTCATAATCATTCTATTGAATGATATGTCTCAATCTGATGTTCAAATTCAAATGGTGTTTACTTTATTCCACTACAATGTTTGATACTTACAATTTCATGGTAATTAATTGATATTTCACAGAAATTCAATTAGCAAAAGCAGCCATAAAGTAAGATCCAGATGCCTATTTTCATTTCTCTTTTGCTTACAGATTTTCTTCCTCTGTTTTTTCATCTAAGAAGTCGGGGAGCAGAGAGTATCACTTCAATAGACTAAAGAGATAAGCAAAGAGGTGGGGTTTTTAATGACATTTTAGAAATCTCCACAGCAAGCCTGTTAGGCAAAGGAGAAGAGACTGTAAAATAGATGTTTTGAAAGGGTTATTAAAAATTATTACAGGAATTGCAAGCCATTTATTTTTTTAAATAAATGTAAATTATTGGCAGGAGGATCACTACACTTAGGAGCTCTATAAACATTCCTACATCTAAAGGGTTATAAACACATACCACTCTCATCCAAGACATCATTCCTTCCACTGCAAGCTAACTCACTTTTTTTTCAAGGTTTGGTGCCACTAAAGTGCAGTGTGAAATTGTGGCTATTGGCCTTTTTACACACTGTTCCTGATTTAACAGAGCAGTTTAGAAGGTCAAACAGGAAAACAATGCAACCTCTGTGGTTTTGAAATAAAGAAGAAAAAAAAAAACCAAAAAAAACCCAAAGAAAAACCAGTGCCAAAATGTTTATCTCCTCGGTTCATGAAGCCATAAAATAAGTACAGCACTGTGAATCATCTCAAAACTTCAAAGCCTGTATGCCCAGTGTACCATTTTAGGGCTATTAAGTTGTACAGCTACTGTACTTGTAGTAAATAGTTATACAAGATTGTAGCAGCACTGCCAAAGATTTCACCCTTGCAAAAAAATTTCCTTAAAGCTACACTCCTTATCAGGAGCTCACTGCATAAGCTCATAATGTGTCTTACCATCTCAGGAGATTCTGCACCAAAAATGTTTGGTTGATTACATTGAAAATGCCAGCTTCGTTTAGAAAATACAGTTCTCCATAAGACATTAAACTAAATACACAGTAAGTGAATAATGAAATACAAGAAGTTAATTCCTTTGACATAACAGCATTTCTGTAGAAAAGCAGAGTAATGATTTTGCTCATTTTATTAAAGACTATTGTGAATGTGGTACTATATCACTAAGATGTTATATAAGTCAAGAACATAAGAAGGCATATCTTTCAGGAATATGTGATTCAGAAATGAACATTCATCTACACTGATACCTTGCCTACATGTGATTTTAGTGATTTGTCCCAATTAAATTAAATTCAATGGTAAAAGGCTCAATTTACATGTAAAGTCTAGCCCACCACAAATCTGTTTGCACCCACCTCACATGCAGCTGCCTGCTATTCCAACTGGCTGAGGCAATCAAAAGGCACCTTCAGTATCTTACAGAGGCCACCTGGAAGGACTGCAGCCTAAATCCCCATTAGGTCACCTAAAGAGTAAATCCTGAATTTTTGTTTATGTCATAGGACACTGTACAAGATTTTTGCTCATTTAATTGGGCAAACTCACTTGTACTAGGGGCCAAGGTTTTGGAAAAAAAAAAATTAAAACAAGCTTTTATGTACTTGGCATACTATGAATTGCATTGTCATAGGGGAACTTGGTTCTGACCCCAGACAAAAATCATCTTATATCTGGGTACTAAAGATATTTTCTGAGGTTATGCATAAGAAGCTGCCACAAGTTCTCTTTTCCCCAGAAACTGGTTACCACCACCAACTTTGCAGAGCCAGTTTAAGAAAGTTTTAAGTGGTGCTGAATTAGTTGCAATAAAAATTGAGACTAATTCTGAGCTTCCCAATCAGGGCATGTCTGCAAGGATACTCATCTCACTTTGAAGATTTTCTTCAGCATTTCTTTATAACAGATCTCTGCCTACATTATTTTACACTCTATCACAAATTACATTGTTTTACTCCCTTTTGTAGAATAGTTTCACTTTTATCCAATATATCTAATCAGCTGCTTCTTCTTCCCTGCCCATCTATTTATATGATCAGAAAGACTGGCTAACCAAAAACTATTCTTTAAAGCCTACACAGCAAAATAAACTCCAGAAATATCCCTGAAAGTCTTTATTTTGTATGCTGTATCTTCATTGCTTTTCTGCTCTGTTGATATAAATTTCTTCCTTCCTAAAAATGTAGTCTTTTTGGATTTCAGTAAAGCTTCCAATGCTCTCTCACAGCATGCTTCTGGACAAAATATCCAGCACACAGCTGTTTTCATACTTTAGTTCAAAGATGAGTAATTACTTTTATTGCTAGAAGTTCTTTTCATTTATTAGAATTCAAAAGTAAAATATTATTATGTTCTTCAAAAAAAGTATTCAGGCTTCACTAATCAATCTAGTTTTGGGGTTGAGGCATAGGCTTAAGTATACGTGTGTGTGTTCAGGGGTTGTACAAAGGAATTGTTTAAATTACCTTGTAATATCATGCAATGGGTGAGCACCTGGCTCACAGGTGGGGCACAAAGGGTTACAGTGAAGGGGGTGATATATGACTGGTGACCTGTCACTGGTGGGGTTCCACAGGGCTCCATCCTTTGCTCCGTGCTCATCTACATCTTCATAAATTACTTGGACACAGGACTGGAAGGGATACTGACCAAGTTCACAGATGATATAAAACTGGGAGGAGCTGCTGACTCCCTTGAGGGCAGGGAGGCCCTGTAAAGAGACCTCAATAAATTAGAGGGCTGGGCAATCACCAGCCATAAGAATTTTAACATGGGAAAGTGCTGGATTCTGCACCTGCGATAGGGCAACCCTGGATCTACAGACTGACCGAGGAGTGAGATGCTGGCAAGCAGCACCACGCAAAGGGACCTGGGGGTCCTGGTCAATGGCAAACTGAACCTGAGTCAGCAGTGCCCGGGCAGCCAGGAGAGCCAACCCTGTCCTGAGGGGCATCAGGCACAGCATGGCCAGCCAGGCAAGGGAGGGGATTGTCCTGCTCTGCTCTGAGCTGGGGCAGCCTCATGTCCAGTGCTGGGGGCAGTTCTGGGTGCCACGATATAACAACATTATACCACTAGAGAGCATGGAAAGGAGGCCATGAGGATGGTGGAGGGCCAGGAGGGGAAGCTGTATGAGGAGCAGCTGAGGTCACTTGGTCTGTTCAGCCTGAGAAAAGGAGACTGAGGGAAGGCTTCACTGCAGTCTGCAACTTCTTTTTGAGGCCAGAGGAGGGGCAAACACTGATCTCTCTCTGTGGTGACAGGGCCCAAGAGAATGGCCTGAAATTATGTCAGGGAGGTTTAGGTTGGTATTAGAAAAAGGTTCTTCACCCAGAGGGTGGTTGGGCACTGGAACAGGCTCCCCAGGGAAGCAGTCACAGCAGCAACCTAACAGAGTTCAACAAGCATTTGGACACTGCTCTCAGGCACAGGGTGTGACTCTTGGGCATGGTGCTGAGCAGGGCCAGGACTTGGACCCAATGGTACTTGTGGGTCCTTTCCAACACAGCATATTCTGTGATCACTATGAAATATGATTTCAACTCACCCACTCATATAGACTTTACTCCTTGCTTGCCTACATCCTGCATATAGGTAAATTAACTCCCACAATGTTTCCAAGGTTTGAGAAGTGTGCGTAGGGAAAGCATTTCCTGCAACTGACTTTTTTCTATTTCTAAAAAAGACACTCACTTTTTAGGAAAAAAGGGATAATTCTTACCCTTGATCCTGAAGCTTGAAAACCTAGTAAATTAGCTGAAAAAATAACTGAGTGGATTTCCACAATGCTTTACACCAAATACTTTAAAAAGTTATTCGGTTCCCCTGTTCATGAATAACATATACACAAATCCTCTCTAATTCAGCTGCATAGTTTAAATCCTAGTAATAATGGAGTAGTCAATGGCAACGTGCTGTGGGGGTGAAAATGCAATTTAAATTATCATACACTCTTCCATTAATGTGTATGTAGTCCCAATATGTTCCAGCAGAAGAAAACTTTGGCAAGCAAAGACCCAATCTTTGAAAGGTGATCATTGCTGCTACAGTTTAATATCAGCAACTAGGTACACACAACCTTTCCTAGAGACCAAGAGATTAAAAAATATATATTTAAGCACACAGGTCTAAATTTCTTATTCTCACAGGCCCCAGTTGTAGAGGTAGGTAGACAATTGGACCTGAATTCTTTTAAATCAACTTCATAAAGTACTTTAATTTCTGCTTTTGTACATGCATACTGTTCTCCAGGCCACAACATCCAGAAACAGCAAGGTGTCCAGCACTTTCAGAACCCACAAACTCTTTTTTTCTCTCTGTCCTGCTTTAGGTATAACTGTTGCTTTCCTTTGGTATAATTGTTTGTATAGTGCCTAATAGATCAAACTATGAATGGAAAAGGATTTTTGTTATTTAATTCTAGCCAAAGTTCAACAGTTCTGTAGAAAACCTCACTTGCTAGAGTACTTATTAATGGATATACATGATCAAGCCACTGGGCTTGGTTTCTCATTAGGAGCTATTTTGACAGTTAATGTAAATTTAAATGTAAAATACATTGGCTACACACAAAGAGTTGATAACCTTACATATTTGATTTTCCTGTGTCAGATGTTTTCTTAAAATTTGAAGTTTATATTTGGTAAACCAGGTAATTTTTTTATCCAGTTTTAATAATCTTGTAACAGGCAGTTCTAGAGATATTTCTGAATAAAAAACAGATCTTGGTTCTCTGACAATGTTACTTAATTTCTAAACACATTTCCATTAATACTCTCAAAATTAAAAGTCATGGAAACCAAATGATTCCAGTTGGACAACATAAAGAATTTAGATTGTGGTATATTCATCTTGAATTTAAATTAATTTATTTTAACAGACTCAGAGTAATTATATCTCTAAAAATCCATAGAAAGGTAATTTGAATTTATCTGTTTTGATAGTGAATAGCTTTAACACTACGTACATAGGTTCATTTTTCAAAAGCATTTTTGTAATGGCATGATGCAAAACATACCTAAATTAACAGCAGAACTGCCCTTGACTTGAACAGACTGTAGATCAGGCTTCAACCACCGTGACTTTGTCAAGAATAAAATTCTCAAGTGATTTCTTATAAGATACGATGAGAAATGAAACACACACAGGTTCTCATTGATCATAGCTGGAGCCCACAAAGTGACATGTGAAAAGTGGCTGAAAGGGAACCCTTAAGAACTGGAAAAGACATGGTTATTGATTTACCAGGAACAGTCTTGCCAAGCTTAAATGAAGGAAAACAGAAAAATGGCATAACCTGGGTGTAATTCTTTTGAGTTAATGCACTATGTGAGAGAGTGCTGTGTTAGTCGTCTCTAGCATCCCTTCCTAAAGTATCTACATAATTTTAATTAAATAAATGGCTACAGTAAAAAACTTAAAAGATCAGAACTCCAGTGAATTATGAAGTATAAATTACCATGTATGCCAGTACATTTTTACCAAGATAAAACTATGACATGTGCAATAAATGTCTTACAAATTTTTAAATCTTATGAAGAGTATTTGTGTAGATTGAAACTGTGAAAGGTGATGAACTTTAACAACAAAACTACTCTCTCATTTAATTTATATTGATTAACTGAACTACATGAATAAATATATAACATACGCTCAAAGAAAAATGTTACATACTTCCAAAATTCTCTAACTCCTTTTGGGAAAAGAGGAAATCATGGTGCACCAAAAATAATTTCATACTAAAACTTTTATTCTGGATTTGTTTTTCAAACCCAAAATTCATGAAAGGTCTGTAATTCACAGTCAAAACTATAACCCAGCAAGTAAATAAGTCTTAGTAATACTTACAGGCTTAGTAGTGATACTGAATTTATGGCTTACATTACATATATGAGAGTAACCCTTTTCTAAGGAGATAAAAATATTTAACATAATTTGCTTAGGTCAAATTGACTGGATTTGACAAATAATCTCTTTCAACCTTTAATTTTGCTGAGTTTTGTATGGAAAAAAAGAAGGATTTGCAAACAAAAAACTGCCCAGCATCCCATAGAGTGAGGAAGATACCTTTTCTTAAATAAATCTTTCCTCAAAAGTCACTTACATTGCACAATAGCATTTTATTGATCAATATAACATAAACTTTGTTTAATGTTGTAAATTTTGTTAATGTATTTATACTTAAATGAGCAATTTGAATTAAATGAGAATAGGTAGTCAGAAAATTAGTACGTGGGGTTGTTTTTTTCTTGGTTGTGATCTACAGGTTTTATAGTTGACGCGGGCTTTTTTTTCCTTACCTGGAACTCTCTTTGCCCAGTTGATCATGTGCACCAATTCTCTGTCTGCAAGGTTGGTCAACAGGGTCATCATAGAGGCTTCATTGAATGGTCTGTTTGGGTCATACTCAGAATAAACCAGGGGTGGCTCAGCTTCCAGCAAGGCACTGACCATCTGTTCTGCCGTCAGGGACAGGGCTGGGCTGTTCTTCTTGTTATGTTTAACCACCAGTGGACTTGTCCAAAGGGTGGGAGCTCGCAGCTCTGTTGAAGAAGCCTCCCCATTCCTGGAATCCTGCTCCTCTCTTTGGCGTTTCTGTTTCATCACTCGCCCACCTCTGCGGTCTTTCCGGATTCCTAGAGACACACAAGAATATCATCAACCCCTTCCCTTGAACTTAAGTGTTACATACACTCGGCATCAGTGAACAGCAGATGCTTTTGATAGACCCAAGCAGCACTGACTCTTGATTAAGACTTCTTCAGAAGTCTTACACCAGTAGTTGGACAGAAAAACTACTTTTTAAAGTATAGTATCAGGAATAGTGCATGCCTTCCTAAAATTCAGATCTGTTGGGCTCACACAGAAATCCAGACTAGTGATACTGTACCACTGCCTTAACCCAACAAAAGGAAGTCAGTTATTGGGAAAAATAAATATTTCTTTATTGCCCAAAACTTCAAAGTATGTCCCAACCTCTAGCAGACTATTAGTCTATAAATTATCAATGATAAATTAATGATGTTGGCGGGTCAGATAGATCACAGAAGTAGCTCTCAAAAACCATCTAGAATATTTTGCTTAAGGTCACCAATTATTTTAATTAAACATCATCCTATTACTGAGCCTCTAATCTTCATAATTATATAAAAAACACTCAAGAAAGTTCCCATTATAAGATGAGTTTATACAGCAAAAAAGGATGCCATTTAAGTAGATAAACATAAGTATGAAAAGGAGAGATAATTATGACCTCAGATTCTAATGTGGGAGACCTACTGTCAAAAGGCTGAAATAAACCACAACAGCAACCATTATTGTCATTACTGCACATTTCTGCAATGTGCTTTGTACTGTATGACCCTGAACTTAGGATATTATCAAGTCAGCCATACCAATTCAAACAACATAAGACCATTGCAGTGGAACAAAATTTCCCTTTGTGGAAAGGTTACAAGAAAAATACAATGATAAAGCCCATGTGGACTCCAACCATAAAGGGAAGGTTAAGTCTGGATCTAAGTGGAGGAGTAACAGGCATTTTGAGACCGAGTCAAAAACTTAAATCCATCATCAAGTGGAGGCAAGGGAGGACAACCAAGTAATAAGGAAAGCACACAAGGAATTGAGATATGAGAAAGCAGCTTATGATGCAGCTTACGCTGGAGTTCTCATGCAATAGGTAAAAGCAGCACTAGTCCCAGCTTGAAATGCAAAAGAAGTATCTACAGAGAATAAAGATGCAAGGCATTCAAAAAATAGGGAAGAGAAAACATTTCAAACAAACCCAAAACAAACCAAAAACACTTGCAAGCAATCAGTACGGGTCTTCAGAATGGTTGGGGAAAGGGAAACACAACATTTGCTCAGCTCTCTTAACACCACAAAATTTCAAACCTTTAGAATCCCAGTCTTTGTTGGCAGCATTTTCATCCCACATACAACATGCTTTCATATAAATGTTGTTCCTTTTCAGCCTCAAAGAAACAGGGAGAATCTTTCAATCTCTTTTCCTCTTTATTGCATTATGAATTCAACACTGAATTAGTATTTGGAGATTAGGCATTTTATGTTTAATTCATTCAAAATCTAGTGGGCTTTGTGATTCTATTCCATTAATCTATTTAGATAAAGGGAGTTCAATAAATCTCTTATCACTCTTGTTACTTAACCTATCTACATTGTCCCATTCACTAAACTAATTCTAAGCCAAAACTCTCAAACACATTGCTGTTCCCATTTTTCATTCAGCAATACCAATTTTTCCTACCACTAAACAGTTCCTGTTAAGGAGAGGCAGGGAGATACTTGCTATTCAGAGAAACACAAGACTTATTCTGGCAAATTGTCATTGTAGAGATACTCTCACTGGTAACTTCCTTGCAATACTCAATAGCAGGCATGCTCTATCTGTAACAGATATTTTTGTTGTGTGTTGTATTTGGTTTTGTATCAATTTAAAGGTTTTGAATTAAACTGCCCTGTGAAACATGTATATATAATCACATGAACAAGCCCACATGGTTCACAGAAATGAAAGCATTTGTTAACTTTCTCACATTCCAAATTTTATAGCTCCTCATCTAGAAATTTTCTTTCAAAGAGAAAGCATCCTTGGGGTCTGTGCTGTTCAACATACTCATAAATAGACAGGCTGACATAATTCATAAACAAGAAGTTGAGGTTAGAAAAATACTATAAAAACATCAGATAAGTTTAAAAAGTAAACAGAAGGCTAGAAATTACTAGGAAAGGAAGGGAGGACAGAACAACTTCATAAATCACAGAGTTTATTATTGTGAGGCACACTACAGTGAACACTGCATGCAGTTCTGTTCTTCCCAAATTAAAAAGAGATATAAAAATAAATGAAAAAGGGATAGGAGAAAAACAAGTAAGATGACTTGAAATGTGAAACAACTTTGGTGTAAGAAATATCTATATCGACTATATCTGCTCAGCCTGCAAGCCAGATACAAGACTAGAAAATCAGGAATAGCAACAGGATGAATTAGATACAAAACGCTAAAGATTCACTTCTAACACAAGAAGGTTTCAAGTGAAAATATCCCGTGCAAGGTTGAGGACAGACAGGAAGAGGTTCTCTTTCACGCCGTGGAGAAAGAAAACTGACATTGTGAATAAATTAGAAGGTGATATATTTAGAAAGCTGTAGGTCAAATGTGAGAGACAAAAGAATCCATTAAAGGTTAGTAAATATAAGTAGAGCAACTTCAGCATTAAGTCTCCATCATAAAGATTACTGGAAGATCAGAGTTTTTGTGTGATTGCTTTTACTTAGTCCAGGCCTGCCTTGTTAAGTAAAACAAGGATATGATGAGGATTTTACTTAACAGAGAAAAGATGGCAAATGTAAGCATATTTAGCTGTTTACAAATAAACCAGATGTTAAATAAGAACAATAGTTTTATTTTTAATTCATCTGAAAGCCTACCACTGCCTTTTCTTCACCTTAGAACAAAAAAAGCAGTGCATTAAGCAAAGCTGAACAAAACCAGTTTGGAGGAGATGCCTCCCACAGATTTATTTTTTGCATTTTTATTTCAGGATTAAAAAAACAAATCAACCAATCAACCAACTGTAGCAATTTTACTACTGGATTTTGTGGAGACTAAGTCTGAAAAAAAAGTCAGTAAGAGTATGCATTCCTTCTGCATCACATCACCAGCTTTTATGATCACAGACAGAAAGGTCTCTGAATCTGTATAAGTATCATATTCATCAGAGATTTATACACCTTACTACTAACTCTTTACCTAAGGCCTAGATGGACAAACAACAAACTTATTCATTTTCTGGAACTAAATAGGAGTGAGTATCTCTCTGAAAAATGCAAGTGCTCCCAAATCTCCTTCAACTTAATCAAATTTTATCTCTGTTAAAGAGAGATAATAGTGATGCACAGTCACTAATTCCAAAAAAGACAACTCTATCAAACTACAATTTTCTTGACAAAAGTGCAATGATTCTGTAAGGGGTTTTTAAATATATGAATGCATCAATTTTAATTTAACAGTTCAGCAAATAAAGGAATCTTAATTGTCAAGTGTTATGAAAGACAATATTCTAGCAAAAATTGAAGTACTATGCATCTTGCAAGAGCTCTAAAACAATTTCCACTTGAGTTTTAAAGCTGCAAGAGCCAAGATTTTCAAAGGCAGTTCTATAAAGCTTCATATGTAAATTCAGTCAGACTTTTGGACATGGAGACAGGTTTCAAAACTTCTAAGTAATTATATAATCAAATCATTAGAACCTGATCAGCAGTAAAAAAATTGCATATGGACAATAAAGTTGCATATGACACTCCCATGGCAGGGGCGTTGGCACTAGATGATCTTTAACATCATTTCCAACTCAAGATTCTATGTGTATGATTGTGAAAGAAATGTTAACCATATTAAATACTTCCCTAGTGTTTTCCCATATGTCATTAAAACAAAACAAAAAATAAATTCCAGATCATTAAAACAAAAGATCCAAAATTAAAAATGCAACAAATGAGCACTGAATCTCAGCTATATCACAGCCATTTTTTTCCTACCTATTGCTAATAAAAAAGCTCCACTTTTATACCTTCATATAAAATATTCAAGAATATTTAGAGGAAGAATAGGAGGAGACCAATTAGAATCAAATGTGCTTGGCTGTGTGTGACCTACAGAGTAATACATTTTAGATTTGGAGATACAGGTATAATCTCCAATTTTATTCAAGTTAAATACATTCCCTGTGAACTGGTTTGTATAATATTGTTCAATTTCTTTCTTGATAGACCTGTTAGAAATTTGTTCAATCAACAACAGTTTGTAGCCACACTTTTTTACTTTTTTTTTTTTTTTTTTTTTTTTTTTTTGCTTATTTGTGTTTGGGGTTTTGGGGGAGGAGTTGGCTTTGGGTTTTTTTGATTGGTTTGGTTTGATTTTGTTTTTTCCTTTTTTTTATTTAAGAGGACAACAAAAAGATGGAACTATGATTGGATTTGGAAACAGTGATGGGTAAACGGTTTACCAGCTAAGTTCCCAACCTGGAACAACCTTTGAACCTGAGGCTCTTTGTCCACACTTCTGCTCCTTGTCAGCAGGCCCCAGAGGAGAGACATTTGACACTTCTGTATACATGCACAGCCTTGTAGCCTTAACAGCCTATCATTTTGTCTGCTTGTCAAAAGAGTGTTTCAAATGTGCTTGGAAGCACCTTCTCCTCCAAACAATGTTGTTGCTCTTCATGACCAACCTACCTCATTGGCATCCGGTTGAAAATTGCCAGAGAGAAAGAATCTCTGTTTTAGAGAGAAAGAAACTCTAATGTCTTGTAAATCAAACCCTGCTTGACAATAAAAGAGAAAACGCATGTGGTAAGTGAAAGATATTATAAATAAGAAGGTATCTCTCAGAGAGGCAGAGAGTCAATTGCCGCACTGATGATCAAAGTGTTAAGGGAGAATGCACAAAACAGGCCATGGCAGAGCTGCCAGACAAATCCTTTACACCAGTGTTTGCAAAGGAAGAAACCATATTTTCCTATGACATAAACCTACCTTTCTGAAATTGAAGTTGGATTTGAAGAGACCAGAAATTCAAAAGCCTTTCTTCAAATGTCCTAGTACGGGAAGGATTTACTAAACTGTTGGGGGAAGACCTCTGGGGCTGAGTCCAGGCTCACTTTTGTGTCATTGCTGCCATTAGCCAAACTAAGGGACTGCAAAAGTAAAACAATGTGAACAAGCCAACAGCTCCCTTATGGACACAAACCTGAGTGTCTAAGCACAACTAGCTCTAGAGTCCAAAGGGCAGATGCAGGTGAGGTATCTGTCTCCCAACAGCCTCTTACGGCAACTTCACTTTACAGGTAGGCACATTAGGCACACCTCTGCTGAATCCAACAGCTTTATAATGCTTCATTGGAAATAAAACAGAATCCTACAGCTTCCTTTCAAACATAAGGTCACTGTAGCTGCTGTACATAAGCCGAAGTCAATAACATAATTTCATTCTTGATAGATTTGTAACAGACAGAGATTGCTGAAGCTCTGACGGCAGGGTAGGTTCTAATATTGCAATGTATCAGCATGGTCCTTCCAAGGTGATTTTGAAGACTTTTGAGATTTTCGGGAACTTTTCTGCTTGAATCTCTCTACATAAATACATTATTTGGTCACAGAAAAGTAACACCACTTTCCAAATTCAAATTTTATAGCCTAATAAATCCTTCTTTTGAATATGATTCAGACAATCAGCCCCTTATTTCATTCCCATTTCTCTTTCAGAAAATGAAACAGTGATGTAAATTGTGCTGAAAACCCAGGTGGGTTGACAATTAGTTTAAATGAGAAACATTGTCTGAAATCTTCTAAAAAGATTAATCAGAATTTAATGTCTAATCTCAAACAGACCTGCCCCAAGTGACAGTGCTTAACAGCCTGGTTTCTGACAAGGATATCTAGACACTCAGTACTATAAATCAGTAACAGGTTTGTGTTCAGTCTGTGCACCTGGATGTTACAGTCTTTTTGACTCCTGAGTACTGTACGTCTATTTATGAGAGTTTTTTTTCAAAAAATATCTCTTATCCTTTTCCAAATTGGAGCTTATTTCTCCTCTATAAACAGGGCCCCCTTCTATTGGAGATAGAAGTCACAGTGGTGGTTTAGATTCAGATATTCTGGTTCAACTCCTGGCTCTGCTACCAGTTTGCTCATTGGCCAAGTCACACTACATATCTCAGTGCCCCAGAAATCCTACTGACTAAAATGCAGATCATAAAACTGGTCTTTCATGTAAAGTCTTAAAGACCAGTTACAAAAAATAGCTGTTAAAAAGCAGGCAAACGTCATTTGGGGTCTCTAATGACTATTCATAATGCACAGTTTGAGAAACAATGATCTATTAAATTAAAGATGAAGGTGCAAGGCATATTTCATCCTAATCTGTATTTTTGTATTCAGTCTTTGGCAGTCATAGCACATAGCACACCTAAAGAGCATCTTAGGACATGTAGAAGTGAAACAAGAGAAGTTCAATTAATCCATTATTCAAATTAATCCCTTTCAGTGTCAACACTCCTGATAAACTCATACCAAGTTTTGGTTACAGTAAGTATAGCAACTGCCCCATTCCTAGACAATATTTACAATGAGCCTTTAGACATTTCAGGGATCACAAGAAAGCCTTTTGAGGAACATTCTCCACCTTTACATCAACCATTATTTGGGAAAGCCAGTCATTTTAGGACAATGAGTCCATTGGTATAAATCTCAAAGACAGTAAGAAATTTTAATTGCTACATTTTAGAAATTTTGTGTTGCAGGTGTTTGGCCTGATACCAGGACTGAGCGCTAGAACTGAACTGTAAATGTCTAACCAAGAGAAGAGCCAGAACCATACAATCAGAATTGTGGACAGTTTTGGGTTGGAGAGGATCTAAAAGATCATCTAGTTCCAACCTCCTTGCCATGGTCAAAGACACCTTTCATTAGACCAGGTTGCTCAGAGCCCCATCCAAGTTGGCCTTGAACATTTCCAGGGATAGGGCAACATTTCTGAGCAACCTGTTTCAGCGTCTCTCTACCACCTTCAGAGAAAAGAATTTTCTCATCCAAACTTACCCTCTTCCAGTTTGAAGCCATTAGCCCCTGTCCTACCACTAAATTATCTTATAAAAAGTCCCTCTTGAGCTCTCTTATAGCTCTAGTACTCTAGGAATTACTCAAGTAATGAAAAAGTATGAAAAGGCCAAAAAGCCAATGTAAACTAATATACAACTATAATCAGCTTTAAAATTTCAAACAAGTGTTCAAGAGTTAAACATTAAAAATTCTGCATTAATTCTTCTTTTTTTTTTTTTTTTTACATATCCACTTATAGCATATAACTAAGCATAAGACAATTTGTCCCATTTCGTCCCATTTCCACCTGGCTGCAAAAAGTCTTAACTATGTATAAATTCACTGCTCATTCTGCTTTGAGCAGGTGGCTCAACAAAAGACTTCCCAGATTTCATTCTAGCGCAGACCATTTTATGAAGTGGAATAAGAAGATAAACCATCTTTGGCAAAGATGTTCACAATAATGATCTCTTTAATTTTGGGGGCAGAACACAGGAATATTGTACTTTGTGACAATTTAATGGCAGTGATCCCATTTGCATGTGTGCAAAGAGCAGAAAAAATACTTCACTAAAAAATCTAATTTCATTTCCCAGAAAACTGCTGTAAACTCACAAAACTTTGCTTCAAATGTGCAGGAGTACATGATTTCAGCCCAACAATTCCAACTTTAAAGAGTACATTTCCTCATACATTTATCAGGCCCCACCTACAGTTATTTGGCTGAGTAGAGAACAGTATGTCTAATAAGCACCACTGAGGTTCTCCTTAAACAAACCAGAATCATTTCACATCCACAATCCATTTCCTTTCATTCACTAATTTTGTCTTTTAAATATAATAGCTAATTAAAAGATAAGTACATGAAAATGTAGAAGACCTTGAGCCCATCCAGTGGTTGCGTCAGACATCAATTTACTTCTGCTTTTGATAATTATTTTAATAATCCTATTTCATGAATAATAGGCCTTTTTTCATTAATAAATATAGAATTCAGCAAGGAAGTATGGATCTCAATTTAAAGACAAAAATCAGCAAGGTCCTTCTCTGACAGAATGAAAAATTCATTTTTTCATTTTCCCTGTAGAAATTTATCTTAAACTCCAGCAAGACTGTTGCACTGAACCAGACTGGCTTAGAGGTGGATAACCATTTCAAAAGAATGTGAGAGAAAAACTGAAGCCTAGAGACTCCAGTCTCTAGGAGTTAATGTGTCTACAGTCTAATGGCATGTGGTTTTAGCACCCTGTTACAGCCAGCAGAGTTTCACTCCCTGGGCTGTATCACAGTAATTTCTGAAGCGTTCTTAGGCAATTTGTGAGGGTAACACTGCAGGATGTAGGCTTCAAATGTGCTATAACACTCTAATTTCATTATCACAACAAACAGTACACAGAATCTTCTCTCTACAACCTGAGATTTCAGGCTGTTCAAAGACAGTAAATACCCCATGTCATATACAAAGTCACCATCTGAATGTAGCACATGAGCACTCAAATCCTTGATGGTCACATTTCCTATGATTTGATGCTAGGAAGCCATCATCATTCGAGAATTGAAAGAATTACATAGGTATCAGCGTGGTTAAACATGGACTATCAGACAAATAATGGATTTTCCTTTAGGTATCTGGCATTCAACATTATGGCATTTTTTTGCCATAGCCACGAATCCCACTAGGACCCCATTTGCTCTTATCCACGCAGCACTTAATGACAAATCTATCTTGTCACACATTGAAAGGAGGGGAAGAATGCAGCATGCTAATTACTAGAAACCCTCATTCACTTACCACACTATAAAATAATTATTAAAAACAATAAAGCAAGGTGCTTTTTGTTTCATAAAATTAGGGTCTTTGGGCCCAAGTCACCAGAAAGCTCTTCAAACAATGGAGAAACAGAAAACAAGATCTGTATGGGAGCCGGGGTCACTGGCACTTAACATATGTTTGGAGCTTCAGGGTTGCAGCTGCTGTAACAACTCCATTTGAAAGCTGGCACCCTGCATCATGTGAAAGTTGGCGTACACTTCCCCCAACCAGGACAGAAACAAGCTTCAAAAAAGGATCAGGAAATTGCAAACAAAAACAAGGCTTCTCCTCCATGCTACAGAACAGAAGTAAAAGGGACATGGCAAGGACCTTATTCAATGTGCCCACTTTAGACTTATGTACAAACAGGGGAGCACAGACTAATTAATAACTCATAATTTTAAGGGTTTATTCAGAAAGAGAGAATGAAGTATTTGGACAAAATATAACAGCTTTAAATTATGCCTCAGATGCCCACTGCATCAGCAGAGATTCTTGCAGTCTAATTGTCTCTTGAAGCAGCACAGTAACAGATGCAGAAGGAAACACTTGCAAACACAAGAGGAGAGAAAAAAAAATAACTCTTCAGTACTGAAAGAAGTTTTTAAAAGACCCAAGAACAGGGAAGAAAAAAAAAATCAATAAAATTTCCACAGGATCTCATAAGAGGAACTCATCAGTAAATGTTCCTTCCACACAGTTCAAGGGCCACTTGAAGCCTGCATTTTTTTCTGCATGAAGCCTCTAAAACATATTTCAGTTGTGTCCACTCTACTAAAAATAATATATAGGAACATCTTCAGTCTGCATTAAGTGACCTTCTGTGAGGAAAACTTCAGCAGCCATATTCTATATCATATGTTTAGAATTAACCAGAGATATTTAATGAAGATTTTGCCTACCTTCCACAATATTTACTGAAAGTCCATATTTTATATCAGTTATTACTCATATCACTTAAATGGCAGATAAAAGTCACAAGTAGGCAACTTTTAAAATTTACTGAGAAACCTCAGCTAATTTAGTGTAGAATAAAAACTGGGATTACATTTGGGGGAAAGAAAGATTACATGTGTTTTCTGCTATATCTAAAGGTTGTATCATCATAAGCAAATTGTGGAGACAGAGATAAAAGTGAGATAAGACACAAACAAATATTCAAGTGTATGATAGAATTAGTGCCTTGAAAAAAGGCAAATCCTTCAAAATGAACATAAAGTGATTTTTTTAAATTAAAAGATCCAATCACAAGAACTAGGAGTTATTGGAGAACATTGCGAATCTTGGGGAAATCACAGAGCTACATCATTTTAGTATGTTGAAGAAAAGTTCTATTTTATCTATTAAAAGCGAAAATCTTCACAGGTCTCTTCAGAAAAAAAATTTAAAAATCAAAAACATTTAAACATTATCACTTAAAGTTAAGCCATATGGCATGATAAGAATATTTACTTAACCTTTATCTTCATCTGTGAGAAATGTGACAATTATAAAGGTCTAGATTTAGAAGAGTTTAGGTTTAGATTTAGAAGAATTTAGAAAAGTTTTTCTTCCCCACACATTCATGTGGCCAGTAGGGGATCAGTGATGACTCCAGAAAAGCTTTTTATGTTTTACTTCATGTACATTAATTTTACCTTCCTTGAAGTCATCTGCAGGCATGACAGATTTATTACTTGTAACTGAGGGATCTTGAGATTTTTTTCCAAGACTTCATAAAATAAATATTTTAAAACTCTTGCCTATGAACCAGTGATGAACTTCATGCATTATTAGTAGTACTATAAGAGCAGATACAATTTATGCTGATCCTGATCTCCTTGTTTATAAACTGTGAGTTTAGTTTCTTAAAAGAAGAAAAACAACAGCAACAAAACAATAAACACCGACAAACAAAACACCACAACACTGACTATTTTTTAACTGCCAGTTCCTAGAGTGACTATAAAAATCTTACAGCATTGTAAAAGGAAAGGAAAGGATGAAATCCAGACTACTTTTCTCAGGTGAGAACCACTATATGAAATAATGATTCCAGAACATTTATATTTGAAAGAAAATTTGGACAGAATTGCAGTATTTCTTTTGGACTTTTTTAATCTAAAACAATGCTGGTTGAGAAATCTTCCCAGTTTTTATGAGAGTAAAACAGTTACTTATGGAATGGTCAAAACCTATTAGAACCTGCATCCTAGAGAAGACATACGAAAAACATAACACTGGTAGAGTGGATCATTAATTAAATACACGTAAGTATGGATGCAAATGTGCCAAATGAAAAATGCAATGTCATCAACAAAAAGCATAATTATAAATCCTAGCTGTGATCTGCCATGTGTACAAAGGTCAAAGCTAAATCTGCATGGCATATTCATGTATGGATTCCCTGCTTTTAATGTGCCTTTCTTGAACCCCTATTTATTCTGGATCATACCTGTGATATTAACTACATACACTTTGAAAAGTTCTAGCCATATAAACCAGGATCAATACATAAAATCTCATGAAAAAAAATCAACCGCTGTCTTAACTTCTAGAAGAAAAAGCAGATTTTACATCCTCCTCCTGCTTGCATCCCACAATTGAGATCAATAAAATCAGTCTCAGTTCTTTCCTAATCCTCGAGTTGAGAAAAATGTAGACCCAATCTCAAGTGCAGCAACAACTGATCATTTTTCCTTTAGCCTTTCTCTTTTTCTCCTAAGATTCTCAGACTTGGTCTACCTTTGCTGGACTTACAAATGATTTGTTGAGGAAAGGACCAACATGGTGAGTTCCTCTTCTCTCTTGCACCAGACTTTCTGGGGCATAAGTAAGCATTAGGTGTGCCAAAGAAAGGAAGAACCAGTCTGTAATCTAACTAGCTCTTTACACACAAAATACATGGAATCCCTTCTGCCCTGTGCACTTATTAGTTTGCTAAGTTTTTCCTATAGATACAGGTTTCCATACAGCTACTGATTACTCTTCACTGATGAAAGCAATTTGAAATTTTTAGCAGGCTACAACAAGCCATCATTATTACAAATCTTCTAGGAAAGTGGCATTTATCACAGTTCTTATAAAATGAGTAAGCCTTTAATATTGTTGAGTTAAATTAATTCACATCTAAAATACGTGTACAGTACCATAGCAGAGAAATTAAGTTTCCCTTCCAGGATTCACAGAACAAAAATCACATATCCAGAAGTTTATTTAATAATATGGACTGATTTGAGACTACCAATGCTCTTCCCACTGAACTGCAAAATGCTGCAAAATCTTGGGTTAAATTTCATTCATCAGGATCTGAAGCCTACCATGAGAGACCAAAACCACACTGAATTAAAAATAATAACAGAGGAATTCTAATTCTGTTGAAATCAATGGTCCTCTTATTTTTCATGCAAATCTGGACAAGATAACATGATATTCCAGAGCTTTCCATTTTTTATTTAATAAAATAATTTTGATTTAATAGACTTCAACTCAATAAAATCAGTAGCTCCCTCCTTTAATTAGAAACCATAGCAGCTGCCCAATGAAGCTAAAAGGCAGGAAGGCAGACAGCAATGCTGAAGATTTGATGACGGCTGTGTACATACCACCTTTCATCATCCCCACTTCGTAGCATTTTCTCAGTCGGCAGGCCTGGCAACTCTTCCTTCTGTTCTTGTCAATGGTGCACTGGTTAGTAGCAGGACACATGTAGTCATTGTGCCCTGTAAAACCAGAGGGAAAGTAAGGACACAGCTATACACAGACATAACAAAAATTACTATAATATCTTGGGGAAAAAAGTAGGGTTACCATCATAACCTCTCGTAAAAGTGTCGATAGAGATTTTGAAACTAACGTCCCTACGCCACACATTTATTTGCAAATTCTTTAAATTAAAACTTCTGTAGACTAATTAAAATAGTGAGCAATTAAAGCAGCCACAAAAGAGGATCTATTAATATGAACAAGTGCCTTGACTTCCTTGCTCTCAGGCTGAGAAATACAACACCATCTGGTTTTGTGTGCCTGTGCTGATGTTTAACCAATAGACTGCACAAAATGAGGTTTACGAAATTAAAAAGATTTTATCTATGACAGTCAGTTCCAGTAAAGAAACAAACAACAACATAGAACAGAAGCGAAAATCCTCAAATAATTAATTGTACCTCAGGGATAAATCAGTCACTAATTCCAGCTGCATGTCTACTGCTTTGTGCAAAAACTTTCTGACACGACAAATTCTAAAATTACCACACGCTGAAACCAAGATTGTTACTGGGATCTTCTCCTTCAGAGCTCCTCTTCCTCATTTCTTACTCTCTTTAGCATTTATAGTGCCAAAAAGCATATATTCCAATTTGCTTTTAACAAAAGTGTGCTTAAATCTGCTATAAAATTATTTGCCAACCATTGACAAAGGTTAGTAAGGATGAAAAAGCCTCTTTAAAACGATCTCATTGGTTCTCTGTATTAATCTGAATATAACTAAGGTACAGCACACACGTTAAAAAAAAAAAGTTACTGCAGAACTGTTTGTTCTTTCTTTGAGGTCAAGGGATCAGCTTGAGGTAAAGTAGGGTGGAGGTTTCACAGAGGCCTTGGTCTCATCAAATCATCTATCCTTGACTACAAATTAGAAAATAGAGTAAAAATTACTATCAGATTACACCAGGAGCATCTGCTCTCTAATGCTGCATAACTGGGATCTCATCAAAATAAGTAGCCAGACTCTAAACTTGTTACTAGGGGAGCAACTGACTATGCCCTGTCTCAAATAGACAGAACTATTATTTTTTAGGTCTACTGGATAGAAGAAAATAATACTGGAAAAGTCTGTATCCATATGCTTTGCTCCACCAATGCAGTAAACAGGTACAACTGAACCACCATCTCAACCCAGCATGAGAGAACACTTTAATTTTCAGTTCCTCTGGTAGGATACAGACTGTTCTATATCTGGTTCAAAACCTTTCACATGTAAGGAAATAAAAAAAAATCAAGTCAGAAAGAAAAGAGCCTCAACCACATATGCAGTATCTACAGAGAAAAGGAGCCAAAAAAGAAAGCCATATTTTTAAGAAAATGCACTTATATTGAATCACACTAAGCAGCAGTGAACAAGTGTAGCGCCTGACTTCAATCACCTGCCTTGTTCATTAGGCAACTTTGGAAATACCATGAGATAAAGATTAATTTTAATTACTTTTTTTAAAAACAAAGAAGCACTTTGAAAGAATAGCTCATTGTCTTCCTGATGAAGTTAAAAGGTAAATTCACATGGTGAATGAGTGCAGGCTTTGAAATCAGCAGATAATTCAGAACATCATTTAGATCTCTCTAAAATGAGAAGATAAATCCCACTTTGGTCGAAGTTGAAATCATGCTAACCACCTTTGCTGGATTGGCTGACTTTTATAGTGTTCAAAGGTTAAAAAAAAAGTGACTGAAGTGACTGCATGCAAAAACCACAAATCAAGTGTAATCAATGTCATCAGGACAGCCATCCTATTTTTGCTATGCTTATGTGGGTGATAACCTTCTCCTTGGCTATGAATCTGTGTTTACTTGTGCAAACCACAAGTGTTTGGAAATAAACACTTGGACTGTAGAATAGTACATAAAATAATCCTATTTGTAATAGAGCTACAGTTCCTACATTCATATAATAATATTTTTCCTTTTGACGAGCTTTATCATGAATTTACCATTTAAATGTTAGCATAATTAGTCTGTTTTCATGCACATGATCTGCACCTTAGGCAATACACTGTTCACTCAAAGTGCCTGATTGACTTCACAGAATAAAGAATGTAAAATCTGGCTGCTAAAAACAGAAAGATCTGTGTGTGATGGACATACTTCTTTAGATTGCAAGTATCATTGTTTAGCCTTTCAGATTTCCTGTAAGTCTAAGGAAAAGATAATGCATTTAATATTTATCATAATTTTTTGTTTATTTTAATCAACATGACTTCAAGAGATGGGAAAACATGCTGATCTGAGAGAGAAATTAGGAAAATTTTCATACATGACAGCTGGGATAAGAAGGAAGGAAAGTAAAGCTAAATTGTAGACTTTATCCACACCTTAAGGTGTCAAACAAGACTGAAAATGAAAAGCAAAACCTTAGGAAAAATTACATTAAAAAGAAAAAATAAAAGCACTTGGACATTACATAGGCTTACCCAGTAAAAACAAATGTTGAATGTCAAATAAAAAGTAACACCAATTTTAAGTTAAAGTGCCCCAATAAAACTGCACTTATTGGTTTTAAAATCATACTTTTTCCTAACAGCTTCAGAGAAGAACATAAGGTTATGTCTAAATCCTTTATAAGCACAGATACTCAAATTCACAGTTTAACTACTCTCAGAAATGGCCTTTGGATTTGGAATTTGTGTTCTCTTAGCAACTACTCAGCACTGCTGAGAAGATTAATCTTCTTTCTGGTTTTAAACAAAGAAAACATTAGTAACATGTCAGTAAGGAAAAGAGTCTAGAAGGCTGTAAAACATGCTTCATTTGCATCCAGTGAGGAAGTCCTCTTTTTTCTGCATACCTCCCTAGGAAAGATTATGAAATATCCTGAATTAGCAGGGACCTGCAAGGATAATCAAGTCCAGCTCCTGGCCCTGCCCAGGACAGTCCCAACAATCACACCACACGCCTGAGAGCATTGACACACATCAACCACAGAACCACTGATGAATGGGAGAGGAGGAGAGGTTAAAATTTGTATACTCCATGTTATGTCCTTCAGCCGTGTCATGGAGCGTACAAGCTGTGTTTGCTTTCCAGGGGAATCTTCTTGTCTTCACTTAGGTACAACTGTTCCTGCTCACATGAGCAGGTAATTCCAGCCAAATGGCTGATACCAAGCTCTTCTTAAACCTTTCCATATAGTAACAGGAAAAATGAAAAATTAGGAGAACGGGCATGAGGATAACAAGCCTGCTGCCATCTCACCAGTATAATAATGCATGAACTTATATACTGAGAAAGAATGAGATATATTTTAAAAGCCACTATTTAACTTCATAAATCTATAAACATTAAATTACATTTTCTACTCAAGCAAATAATTTTGAATTTTTTATTATTATCTTAAAATTTAATTTGGTGCTTCATCTACTATTTCAGGATTTTGATACCATGTGCAAAGTTTACTTTTACCCTGATCCAATTTTTCTAATTTTAGACAACGTAACAAAACAGAAAGGATATTTTTTCCTCATGACAAATAAAAATAGACAAAAATACTGATCCAATCTTACAAAATCTGGCAAGGAGTATGACATCAAGTTTCTGTTTCCCTAGCTGATAAATCACAATTGTTTTAAGTCCTTGGCACATGATTAAAACAACAGCTGTGTTAAAGGGAAAAACTCCCACAATGTATTACTCACAACCATCTCAATATGATCTCTCCAGAGACTAAAAGCATTTTCAGAGAGAGTTATAGGCATGTCATGGCCATCTTATTCCCACAGACTTTGAATGAAACTCTTGTATTTTTAGCTTCCCATTTTATTTGAGCCAGAATGGGAAGGGGTAGAATTCTACTAAAGAAAACTCCCACAACTATTATAAAGAGCCTAAGAAGCTAAAAATATTGCAAATTACTCTCATGCACTCAAAATACTATCAAATTTTATTAAAAAAAATTAATGTAAGCCTCTATTTTTATTCCAGTTATAACATCAGGTTTGGATCTTCAGTACCTGCATGATTCCTGCTATCATACATTTTTCAAGGAGCTGTGTGGTGGTTTTTGAACTGAATTTTCTGCACTGAAGACTGTAAAACTAAAACCTCAGTACAGCCAACAGCTGGTGTGCTAAATTATTATACTGTTCTTTGATACCAGTATTTTGACAAAAAAAAAGAGAAAATATGTTTTCAGCCTGTGTACCACTTTTTCCTGCAAAGCACAACCTAGTTATACAATTCTTTAATTAATTTGTATGTATCTGTGATCCTTGGTTTTCTCCCTCATACCCCAATACCATCCATGCTCTATAGTATGAAGAGTCACCCATTTTATAATCAGAAGGGTCAACCAAGGTATCTTAGTCTCTTGTCCTGCATATCTCTAGCCACATTTTAGAATGGGAATAGCTGTGTTATCTGCCACACGCTCTAAAAGCAAGTGGAACAGTTTAGCACTTTCCTGCAAGACAAAAATTGCATGTTCTCTTGTAGTTTCTAAATGTGAAGTGCTTTTGTTTCTCATGTGAATATTCTGAATTGCTGAAAGGCTTAGTCCTGAGCTAGAAGTAATGTGAGTTTTCAGACAAAATATTCACTAAACACTTGTAATAATGTTTATTAAACATGTAATAAACATGTAACATGTTTAATTTTTTGTTGTTGCTTGATATTGCACAACAGTCATATTCCAGGTGAACATTAAAGGTGATAATACAGGGTACATTAAGAACATCTTCTAAAAGCCAGGAATTCTATCTAGGAAGTGGGAAGAGCTCTGGATTTTGCAGAGGAAAAACTAATGACCATTTATAAAATCAGATAAGAGTCATTTCTCTACTCTCTGTCAATGTGTGTTGCCCAACTTCACAAATGTTTTCAATATTGCCTACATTGACACATAATAAGTCAGCTAGGAATATATAGTTCAGATGATTTCAGAAAATCAGTCTCAGAAAAGAACTGTCAGAGTTCACTGCTACAATGGAAGCTGATACTGAATAAGGCTCCATAGTGTCTGTCCAGAATCCAGTTATATGTATTCCTCACAAATGGGTTGTGATCTGGAGTATTTCTTTTATTAATTGTTATTCATTTGTAGATGACATTTTTATGCATTAGAAGAACAGAGGAAAGGCCAGACTACTCTGTTAGTCAGACTGAAATAAATGGCAGGAGAGTACAGAATAAGAATTCCAAATTACCTTGGCAAACTGGAGGTAGCACATGGGAAAACAACAGGACAAAAGCACGAAGTACAAAGGACTGGTAGAAATCTCTGCATTAAAATAGGAGTAATCATATGCTCAAAACAATGAGGAAAATAAATGATTTCTTCTGCAGAAAACTATACCTGACTTTATTCTGCATCACACATCGATTATGAGTGAAGAGTATCATGTTTTTGTAAATAAGGCAAACATTACAGTGTGATGGATATAGACAAATACTATGTGATGGATGGGTTTGTAAGATAATCATATTACTCTGTTCAGTGCTTGTGAAACACCATATTGAAGGAAATCATGCTTCAAGAAAAAAAGAAAACAGTAGAAAGTGGAGAACCTCCAAAGCAGAACAACTAGAATATTACAAGTCAGTAAAAAAAGATCTGTGAGAAAATGTTGAATAAACCTTGTTTCCTCAGGTTAGGTAAAACAGAATTATTTTTTTCAAGTGTGATAGCAAACTTCCATGATTTAAAGGTTGTTGCAGAAAGAAAGAGAACTTTTTTTTTTTTTTGTGGCATGATTCTCAGGAAAACAAGTGAGGACCTTAACCTGCAGGCGGGGAGATTCAAATTTCCCAGTAGCCTTCAAAGATAAGGAGAATAAAACATTGGATCAAGCTACAGGTTTTAAGAAGCAGATCAACATATATATGGAATTGGTAGAAGTTGATCCTATCACAGGACAGAATGATGAGCTCAGTCAGGGTCCACTGCAGCTCTATGATTTGCTTAGGCCTTGAAAAATAAGGAAGTATCCTGGATACAAACATCTTAAGCCACTATCACATCCATGCTGAATGCAGCACTTAAAATTTGCTAGAAAAGTACCACATTCAAAATTGTCTTACTAGAAAAAAAGAGGCACTGACTCTTGCCTTTCAATAGCACTCAAATTTCTGACATGAGATCACCATAAATTGCATAGCTGAAATTAAAAATGCATGTTAGAGAATGCAATCAGAGCACATATTTACCTCAAGGAACACTGGAGAAAAACTACTAAAAGCACAAAAGGAAATCAAAAGAAGTTTCAGAAGAACCTGGCTGACCACCAGCAGTTAGAGCAGTCTCAATGACAGCTAAATCCAGATAGACTTTCCAAATCCACCTTTTCCAGCCTTCAAACTTCCAACAGCCATCTCCAACTGGAACCATGTGTTTTCCACCCTGAGGCCAGATGCCCATCTGCAGCTCCCTGTTGATAGGCTGTGATTAACTCTGCTAAACTCACTGAGGTTCCTGTTCTGTAGTTTGGCTGACAGCTCATAGTACCAGTGTACAAGCAGTCTTATTAGGGAGTTTCTGCCTTCTTGGCTGCAGGATCTGAGCTGTTATAAAACAGATTACAAAAATACCATCAAAACAGAAGACAAGAATAGAAAATTAAAGGGAAGATCTCAGAAACATCCCAGATTGACACTATTGCAATTGCTGCACTTCACCATTACCTAAACACTCACTTACAAGCATGTTTCACCAGTAAAATTCTCTCAAACATGAAAATATGTATACATTACCACCCCTCTCAACATTACATACTTTCAACAAAGTACAGCTCTATCACTGTCAAATAAAAACAACTGATAACACTCAAAGTCTACTGCCAAAACTCTCCTACTTGATGGTCAAAAGGCATAACTGCTAATTAAAATCCAGGTTCAAGGCACACTAGCAAAATACTTCCCAGCTTCAAGAATTCCTGCACTTTGGAGACCATTATATCTCTGATCAAGACATTAAAGGCAGGCCTCTGGAATTCCTCAGCGATTCATCCATTCTCAGAAGCCAACCTGTTCTGGTAATGCCTCCCATGATGGAGTAATTTTTAACTGACTATATGTGAAATATCCCAGATATGAGCAAAAGCTGTGAACAAAAGCCGAGAAGATGCACCTGAAAAGCATAAGAAAGGCACATGAAGGGGAAATAGAATGGGTGATTTCTAAAATGCTTGAGCAATTCTGGGATCAAGATACCCTTTAACACAAGGATTTACTCCTGATTTGTTCTGAATCACTTGTGCTCCCTCTGGGGGTTTGCAGACACCCATATGTAGGCATTTGCTGGATGCTTGTCAGAGGTGGTATGAGTAATTCCTTCCTGTCTCATAGGGCTTGGTGGCCATCCAAAAACCAAGAGAATTAGAAGGGGGAAAGAATGTGTGAGTCACAAGGGGATTTTTAATTTGTAAATGGCATTTGTAAGGCTCGTGTTGAAATACATCATCCAATTCTGACATCCAGATTTTAGAGAAGCTGTTATGGGTGTGGGGGAATGAGTAAAGGTGCAAAGATAATGGATTCAGAAGATAGAAAGATATACAGCAGGAGACTGAAACATTTTAGTTCACTTAAGATATCAAGGTGATTTGATGACTTGATGACCTAATTTTTAAGAACTTTCCACAAGAGAAAAATAGTAGTAGTTACTAAGACTGGTTCACGAAAGTGATGAAAAAGCCAAAGACACATAAGAGGTAGAATAATATACATGGTTTTGGTAGATTTTTAGCATATGGGAGGACAAATCATTAGAATAAGCCATCATTATGGCTTAAGAAAATGCTTGAGCTCATGGGCATCTTGAATCTGCACATCTTCTAAAATATTTACCTCCATCAAGTTACTGAGCTTTGGAGATGGATAGCATATAAAGTTCATATTCAGAGAAGAGAGTTATTTATCTAATGGCCCTTCTTGGTCTTAAAATTCATAAATATTTTAGGAGACAAGTACAGTGTGCTGTGGTTTGGCTCTTTGTTATACTTCTGAAATCACGTCCCTCAACCAAATACAATTCTGAAGGCTATACATGCTGGGGGAAGAGTAAACCACTCTTCCATCACCGAGCAACGTGGTATCCTTGGTGTCCTGTGACTTTTCTCTCCCATGAAAGCTTGTACATTAATAACACTCTGCACTGAGTTTTCTCAAAACAAGGTCCCAAAGCCCTTTTGGGACATAAACTAACAAAATAGACTGACATAGGCAGCTTCAGGACGCAGTTCAGGTTTTCAGCAAACCATCTGTTGTTTAACCAAAACTGAAAACTTGCACATATTGAGGCAATTTCTAATTCAGGTTACCTCTTAAGCTTTAACTACTTGACAACAAAGGAAAACACCTCAGCATTTAAAACTCACAAAATATTACCAGGAACATTCCAGATCCCCTGGATAAAAGTGAACATTGTCACCTCAGGTAAGTTTCAATGCAGATGTGAGTTTTCATAAAATTTCAGTATATACTTACACAGGTAAATAAAATTACCTCAGATATCACTGAGAATAACAGAGGTAATTCATTACCACACGCAGTTTTTTCATGTCTGTCCTTACTTTTTCCTGTGGTTCTATTAAGAACAATGAAGAATGCTTGTATACACTCTAACAGGAACATGAAGGTTCATTACAGCAACTCTCTTATGGAATCTCTGATGAGAAGTACAGAAATTATTATCTCTACATCTATATAGTCACTGAGAAATACAGATTAGCAAAGAAAAAAGTAGCACAGTTATCTTTGCTGAAACAACAAAAAACTTTGCTTAAAGCATTTTGGTTATTTTTGTTCACACAAAAAAGTTCTGTGAACCTCAACAGTGTTGGATCATATGAGTCACAGGAATTTTTTCCCATTTATTTTAGGAATGCAGAGCATATATACAATGCAGTATATATAATAAATCAAAAATACATACAATAATATTTAGTCCACGTATTCTTCTATAAATATACCTGCACATAAGTAGCATTCATTCCTAGCTATCTGATCACAGTATATTTAAAATTATTATCATCTGCAAGGTAAATGCATGGTTTTGCATCTATTCTCAATCTAAAAATTACTTTCATTTTCATAAATTGTACACATATTCAATGAGAACATGTAACTGCGGAAATAGAGATCCTTTCCAAATCCAGTAGAAAATTCAAAAATTACCTTAGTTCAAGACTGGGTAGCTATGACTTTAAAAGTTCAGAAGACTTTTCTTACCCTCTGTGATCAAATGATCACAATTCTCTCATAAGTACTCATATTCTTGAATTATTTTCTTTATATTTGTGGATGTCATTTTTTACTCTAACTTAATCACAAAAGAGGCGGATCAACTGGAGAAAGTACAGAGGAGCTTAACAAATGGGATCAGAAGTCTAGAAAGTATGTTCTACTGAAAGAAATTGGT
Organism: Camarhynchus parvulus; assembly: GCF_901933205.1. NCBI lineage: Eukaryota > Metazoa > Chordata > Aves > Passeriformes > Thraupidae > Camarhynchus > Camarhynchus parvulus. The sequence goes on from NC_044573.1 coordinate 55,098,282, forward strand.
TTGTTTAGTCTAAAAAAGAGAAGACTGTGAAAAGATATGATAACAGACTTCAACTATGTAAAAGGTTGTTGCAATAAGCGTTCTTCGTGCCCACAGGGGATAGGGCAAGAAGCAAGGAGCTTAAATTAGACAAACATAACTTAAAGATCATGCAAGACATTTTATGGGATCCTGGAAACTTAAGTTTCAAGATTTAAAAGCTTATCTACTTAAAAATTACATTAAAAAAAAAAATATATATATATGTAGCAAGAAGCAAATTTACTAACTAGTCTTTAGTATAGCACAAATAGAAAACAGATCCAGTTTGGTGGACCACAACATTTGTCCATGTGGAGACCAGGGCAAAACCACCAAGTGCTGACAGCAGAAACTCAATGAAATGGATTCATTTCCTCTATCACAATGGCCAAACACTGAAGATCTTTGCTGCACAATATCCACTTTGTTGTGATTCAGTTCAGTTCAAGCACAAAGACATAATTTCAAAAGTCTAAGAATAATTCTGACTTGGTCAGAGGAACCAAAAAGGAAAAATAACAAATACACAATAAGGGAGCTGTTCTCCTGACATCACAAGTTAAAGTAAATTACTCTGATGTGAAGAAGAAAAAGCATTTCACCCTTTCTCCCTTCAGTGTTGCTTATTACTGACCTCTGGGTCTAACCACTCGTTCTTTTAAAAATAATTTCAGTGTGTCTGCACAAATAGAAATATGAGTAACTATTAACTAATCATTGTCATTCAAATAATTCCATCCATGTCTACCCCTCCATCATTCTTTCACTTTTTTCCTTCAAGGGGGGAAGATTCTGAGCTGAATGCTGGAAGTCCTAATTAACTCACCTCAGTGCTAGTCATGCAACAAAACAGGCAATAATCACTCCTTGTGAAATGATGTAAAACTGTTCCACACTATGTTACCTTCAGTAAAACAGGCAACAGAATTTTTTGTGCCTATGTGTCACCTGGAGACCTTCAAAAAGCTATAGAAACCTAAATAAAGCACAGCACTTTACTAGTTGTCTGTTTAAAAGGAAGAAATCTGTTTTATTTTCTTCTCTAAATCTTAGATACTGAACAGTACCTGTACTTTCTGCAGAATTATAATTACTTCTTACTCATTTTAAGAGATGTTGAACAAAGCAAAAAAAAAAAAGCATCCGTTCTACAAAGTGACAGGCATTTAAGGAAAGAATTATCCCTGTCACAGTAATTAACAGTGGTTTTGTTAGATGCCCTTTACTCCAGTAGCCTTTTTAACCACAACAAGACTGTGAACAAAACCATTCTGTGTACAGTTCAAAGCCCTGCTTTCTTGACAGACACAAATAATATTTCATTAAGGAAACATTCCTTTTCAATACCAGCTCTCAGAAGACATCTAGAATCTTTAATGAATTGAAATTTGAACTGGACAATCTGGCCAATGAAGCACTAAATCAAGATTAATAAATCAATCAGCAGGAATTAATCATCTGACACGGAATTCTCAAAAATGCCTTGGACAAGAGGAGAGATATGCATAGCCTGAAAGAGTGATCATCTTGATCCAATATGGACTTTTGAACTGAATTTCTCACTATCACCATGGTCAGATATACCTAAAGTAAGGATGATATAGAAAAGCTTTGCTTCTCCTCATTAATGTTGGACTAAGTAACAACATATTTTATACCTGCTAGAAGCATTCACCAAGTACAGAGCTAAAAGTATGTGGGAGAACACAACAACTGCTAATGAAAACCCAAGAAATGTCATTGTCCCAGACTCGGGCTGGAATCTCAAGTACTTTCAGTTTCCTCAAGATGGAATATAAAGAGTAAAGAGTAAAGGTGATTCACTTGAGCAGGTTATTACCTTGAATGCTCCTTTTGAAAAAGGCCTTGCAGCCCTCGCAGGACCAGACCCCATAGTGGTACCCCGAGGCGTAGTCGTTGCAGACGGCGCAGTACCGCGTCTCCTTGGTGGACTCCATGGCCAGGCTCCCCTTCTCGTTGCTGCTGGACATCCTCTCCCGGATGCTGTGGCGCCTGTTATCGGAGCTCGGCCTGTCGATAGCATTAAAAAAAAAAAAGGAAAACAAGCATAGTTCTTTCAGGGAGGTCAAGCTTCATCCTCTGCTTCAGGTTGTAAAAAGAAGTCTTGCTTGATTGAAAACAACTGATAGACAAAAATAAAAGGGACATTTTCTACTGCTCTCTCTCCTAGTTGGAAAGTTGTAGAATTAGTGAGACACAGGGGAATTTCTTATAAATCCACCTGAAGTTATTGGGCATTTTACCTTGAAAAATAAAAAAAGACATTTGATAAATTAACCAAATTTTCAGCAACACAAAGAAATACCAAAGAAACAGCACTATTTTGTGTACCTGCTCCTGTCCAAAGGTTTCAGCATAACTGTAATATCACAGTTAGGTTGAGAATCTGAGTCAAAAATAACTTATGACTGCACCTGAATTAGTTTAATTATTAACTTAAATTATTATATTATATAAACCTAAATTATTAACCAAACTGTTTTCAAGTGTTATTGTCCAATTAGAGATGCAAGCCTTCCTTAACTTGTCAAGATCTAACACTGCATAAAAAAGTGCCTTTTCTCATTACAATACCACTTTCATAAAAATTAACCTGTTTCAGCACGACAAAAAACAAGCCTATTAAAAAAACAAGCATATAAAAAATTGTTGCCAAAGAACTTTAGTTCCAGTGACACAGACACTACTGGACATGTACTAGACACGCACATGGCCAGCATGTGCAGGATGCTGTGCAGGTGAAAACCAAACAGCACTATCTGTAAATGGCAAGGAATTCACATGCACTGAAACTGGTAAGAGGTTATAATGGGTAGTTGCTGTGGGTGCGGTGCACAAGGCTGAGAGGATGTGAAATTGCCAAGGGAGCCACCAGTGAACTCTGGGACTGCCCCTGGAAGGCAAACGGTTCTTTGCAAAACATGCTTTCCAGTAAGAGTCTGTGCTAAAAATTGTCCAGGAGACAAATACCATCGGGTGTGACAGCACCAGACAAGCTAAAGCATGAAGAATCCTTCTGTTTACAGTAATTATACACTTACATGCATGCTTTAATTGCTGGTCAGTAAATAGGGGGCTTTTATCTCCCCAGAGTCTCAATATTTTCTCAAATAAACATATCCTGGTTTTGAGCCTAGGAGACTTTTCAGATTTCTTCCTACATACCTAATTTGCTTTATTCCTTTCTTGAGAGCGGCAAAACTTGCTATGCTTTGATGAACCGAGACATCTGGCACCAACCACACCTTCCTGCTCCAAACCTGTACTCCCCAGCAGCTTTCTGATTTCTTTTGGTATGCTGTAATATCTCATCCAGCCTAAGTTCCCTGACATCTCCTGCTGCAGTACTTCTCAACTGCTTTCTACCAGCCAAAGGCACCTGGACACTCTCACATGTGCTCTCAGCCATCCCCTCAAGACTTTATATATAAATATAATTTCTGTCCCCAAATACTATATTAATTCAAAACTTTTCTATGAAAATATATCAGTTATTAGAGGAACATGAGGCCTTACCAAGTTAGCAGAAACTGCTAGCGGCATCATTCAGGAAAACTGTATTTTTTAAACCCAATGTTCTTTGCCAAGACTTATACATCAGCTAATTTTGAACATTTACTTAAATAACCTTTTCCTTTTGCTTGGAACTTGTGCAGAAGTGAAGAATTGTAAAGGGTGAAGGGCTGACATGACACATCTCTGTTTTTTTAGTGAGACAGGAAAATTGGAGAATGTCACAGTTGACAATATGATTCTATGAAACTAGGCAGAGGGAAAAGTCCTTGAATATTTTAGATGTTAACATGTAAAAAATTAAAAACTTCAAATGTACCAAAATTAATACAGTATCATTAATCAATCATTATGGATACAACACATACATTGTACACATAACTACCTTTTACATTTTCCAGCCCAACAAACCTAGCTAATATTTTTATTCTTCTCAAGGTCCTGAACCTTCCTTTGTCCCAGTGCCTCATTTAATTTACTTCCTTTTTTTCTCTACTAAGTACTGATCAAAGCTGTTGTTTCTTATCTTCTCCACTCCATTCTCATCTGTCTGCAGCTTTTTCACCCCTGTCAGTTACAAGTTTAAATAAACCATGTTGTGGCTTCTTTAAAATACATACTCTTAGGTGCACATAACCACAAGAATGTTTCAAGCATTTGAAGTAATACAGCAAGTAATAATATCTAATAACTGTCAATATAATTTTAAGAGCCATAGATTAATCCATTTGGTATACATGATGACTTGATAGATACTAATAATTTTTGACCAATTTTTTAAAACTATGCAAATGTGCATGTTATAGAAGATAAGGCTCCCAGAATTATTTTCATATCAATAAGAAGTACAAAAAAAATCAAAACTTTGCACTTTAAAAAACAGTATGAGAAAAAAAATTGAAGTTTCAAAACAATTACATATTTTTGCAGGTGTGTAGCAGTTTTCCAATATTACACACTTACTAAAGTAATCCTAGTTTCCCAGTTGGATACAAAAGAAAACCCTTTCATAGGTAAAACCAAAATGAAGAAATACCAACAAGTATCAGTCATCACTGATCTATCAGTCCAGTTAAATTAAATTTTCATCTTTTCTGAATATCCATCCTTTTTCAGATCAAGCCTAGGTTCACAAATGCATTTTATTGAAGTTATACTTGAGAAAGATTAAAAATTACTCAAAAAATACCTCAGACAGACAAACAAAAAAAAGAGTTTTTTCTAATGTAGAATGAATTTTAAAAAATCATAAAATATGTGCACTCCAAAGAAAATAAGCTACAGGAAAACACCAAGAAGGAAGACGCGGTAAAGACAGATATCTTTCCATGCTTGTGTGGAGTCTGTCCCACAGGTCCTGTCCATCCTCAGTCACACAAGGCCTCTGTTCCAGAGGAAGGTTGCAGGCAGAAGCAGTGACAGAGCTGGTTCCCTGCTTGTTCCCAGGGCTCGTGGTCCCAGGGATCATAGGGAAGGCAGTGCTGCTGCCCACGCTTGCCTGCAGTGCCCACGTGTGTCAAACCTAACTTGGGCCTCCATCACCTCCCTGCACACAAACCTGCAACATGGAGAGAGCACTATGAATCTCTGAACACAGACTTTCACAAAGCAAAAGGAATCTAAAGATGACCTTGCTGCTTCCCACCCTCAGAATCAGTTCCACTCCAGTGGCATTTGAGCAAGGTTTTGCAAACTGGCCCTGCAGAGTCATCATGTTCAGGCTTTGGTGAGCCACAGTGGGAAGCACACTAAGATACCCCTAGCCCCATATTCCCCAAAAAAAAACATTCTTTCCATTTATATACAGTAGAAATAAAAGCTGGTAATAAATTAAGTCAAGTAATTATTAGAGGAGGTGAGGAGAAAAACTTTTTGTGAAAAGAGGATCTCAGTAATGGAGATTGCTAAATCAAAATAACGTATCAGATTTCATCCAGAAACCAGCTGCTGATTAGTGTACATCACAAACCACTGATGCTGTGTTCTGACAAAAAAAAAAACATAATAGCCCACTCTTCATCAAGTCTTCAGTTAGGTTTCAAGGGCTGGTCTTCTGGAGAACATAGTACAACAACTTAACCCAGCTTAATGACTTTGGCAAGATCATCATTCCCAAAATATACGAGCAGAACCTTTTCTGTAATTCCCTTTGTAACCTATGCAAACAACAAAAAAATAAAAGACCAAAAGATCTTGCCAACTATGTTTACCAAAAAAACCCCACAAATCACAAAGAAAGAAATCTCCAGATAAAGCCCTCTCTCCAAGGCCTGCACAAAACCAGAACAGATTAGAAATCGAAAAAACCCAGAATTTACTGCGCATTTCCAAATGTAATAACACAGCAGAGATAAAATGGAAAGTGTTTGGAACCCACAGAGCAGAACAAACTTGTCTCCCACACTCCCTTTCCTGTTCCACACTTTGATGAGTGTGTAAGGAAACAACACACCTCTGCTTTATACATTCAGTCATCATGTGCAGCTCCGAATCAGAAAGAGATTATTAAACTTATATTAACTGCAAAAGTAAAAAGGAAGTGTGCATGACACAATTACAGTTTTAAAATGTAAACTCAAGTTTTTTACACCAGGAGAACCTGACTGGCAGGCAGAATGAATTTAGGATAGTCCAAAGCACACAATCCACACAACAGTGAGGTTAAGCCAAATTTATTCAGAACCCCAGCTTTACCTGACAAAAGAGGTTTTGTAGTCAGAGGACTTAAGGGGGAAATTATATAAATAGTTTAAAAAGACACCTTGAGAAATTCTAATTTTCTGGATTTATTTTCAAACACAAAACTTTAATCTGCTTACCAGAATGGATGAAATTTCCCAGGGTAAAGTGCCTCAAAACTAATGGTTATTTCAAAAGCAGTCAAGGTCTAGTACAAATGCTTTTCCGCACATTGGACTTATAATGAAACCAATCTACCATTCCATATGAAATTAATCTGCTGTTATAATGTGAACTTCTGTATGGGGAAAAATACATATGAAACACTATTTGAACATATCTAAGTGCTTGAAAACACAAGGCACCTCAAGGAGAAGTACTGCAATAGGATTGAGCAAGTATATAAATAAATAGAGAAAATTGACAAATACATTAAGGGCCTCAAAACTGTACTCTCAAAATTTAACCCAAATGAATCTGAAAAAAAATAACGTGCCATGCAAATGAAAGCATTGGCTTAAAAAAAATCTAACAATATCTAGGGTTGCAATTAAGCTACGTACAACCTCACAAGAGAGAGAATGTCTTACATGAAGTTGTATCTCAAATGGATAGGATCACAGGATATTTTAGGTCAGATGGAAATTTGGGACATGACCACATGCCAAGCCAGCATTGGCACAAGAGAGGCTACAGCCATGAAGGTGGGCTCCAGCAATGGGAGCAGAAACTGGCATCACTCCTTGCCTGATACTCCACTGGTGATGAAGATCAGCAAGGGCTCAACCAGAGACCTCACCGTCGATGATTCCTGGTCCATGGCTCTGAGCACATGCAACACACACTACTAAATTCTTTTCCTCCCAAAACAGCATGGTTTTGTTTATGACACCAGAGGAGAACTCTTGCATAGCTCCTGACCCATGCTCTGGGAGAGGCTACTTAACCTGGCCAAACCCTGCCTGGCAGCATGAAGCTATTCAGCAGTGAGAGCCATCATGCTGATCTTTGCACCATGCCCTGACCTTGTCTAGGTAACTAAAATATATGCAGGAGTTTCTTGCCCCATTATCCTCATTTTATTCCCTGATGATCAGCAATGTCTCTGGTGCAGCACCAAAACCAAGAGTATTAAGCATTTCCCTTAGAAAATTATAATGTTCCTTCCAGCTTAGTGTCTCACTAAACTTGACATTCAAGCTGACCAACAGCTTCTGTATGGGATAAACTGTGAAAGTTTGGCACTCCTGGGTGAAAAGAAGCTGTAGGATGAGGAAGAGCTGCCTTTAATTTATACTTCTAAGTGGAATGCATGGCTAGCTCCTTCTCATCCCTTTCCCACAGCCCTGACAGCTACGTGTGCCTTCACAAGTCTTTCTGTCAAGGGAAATACAAACTGTAACCAGCAGAGCTGCACAGCAGCTCCTTTGACACCCAGACAAGACAGGAACAGACCATCCTGACAGAGAAATGCTCCTCTGGTAACATTAATTTCATGACTTTTGCTCATATCTTGTCTTCTCCTTTGGGGTAAACACAGAGGACACCTCAACAGAACTAATTGCATAGAAAACCCCAAGTTGATGCAGTGAATGGATGAGGTGAAGAAATATTGGCATAAAAGAATGAGGAGAGGTAATATGAAGAACTACTTTAAATATAGCAGAAGATATATATGAAGGTCAAAAAAAAATAATGGCAAGGAAACCAACTGAAAACTGACTGGCCTCATTGCAGAAAAAAAAATATAACTGACAAAAGAGAAATGTAAGAAAAATAAACTCAAAGTTATATGAAAGTTGAATAATAAAATAATCTTTAAAAGCTGGCAGTATTTCACAGTGTATCAGGAAATGTATTTAGTAGTCAGAAGATACTGAAATATTTTCTTTAGAACTAAAATAAAATGAAATTTGATTTGGCAACTTAAATTTCAAAATGTATTTAAAATATCTTGGTATTGACCAAGAAACAATACTGTTGAGGACAAGCTCTGGCAACATGAAAACAAAAGCTTATCTTCTTGGGTCATCAAAACTTCTTATTTGATGTGAAATTAAACATTTCCTTTGGCATTAGTTTTATCATCTTCCTTCATTCTTAACCCTGGTTAATTTTAAAATGAGTGATTGAAATGCTACATTTTGATATGCCAAAACTAAACTACTCCATGTGTGCATCAAAACGTCCTCTAGAACTGTCTAGTAAAGTCAGTATAAATTTGCACATTCTTACAGCCTCTTAAAGCTTCATTTTTGACAAATGTAATTTTATTCTCAGGTCTGTCACAAATTTGCAGACTGCATTAAATTCTAGAGAGATGTGCTTATGCACTGTCAATGAGTGGTCCACAACATCTCCAGATCTCCAGCCATATTTCCTGAAGGTTCTACTGATGAGAGGGCAAAGAAGCCCAGACCACTTGTTCATATGTCAAATACCTGAATTTGGATGTTTTCAATACTTCCCTCTCCCATACTTTCAGTCCTTGGATTCGTTTTCCATGGCTTATGCATGTCAGCTAATAATTTTGCAGCAGATTCCTTTGACAACATAGAGGTTTGCCCAGCTTTCTGAAAAATGTTGACGTTTTTCTTAGGAATAGCAGGGGAGTGAGGGATGGGAAAGAGCTCCATCTATTTGCCAGTTCTATGGGTCCAAAATTTAAATCCATACCAAAAAAAATCTTTCAAATAAATAATGAGAAATTGTCTCTCTTTCATTTTGAGTCTCAGTGCTGTCAGAATCTAAACTACAGCTCACTTACAGGGTCATTTTCATTATTCTTAAGTAAAGAAGGGTGGCGTGGCTGTATTTTATGGAATAGCCCAAAAATGAAATAGTTTTGAAGCAACAGCAAATTTCTGGGTTTTTTTCCTCATGCAGAGAAGTTTATTAATTTCTTTCTGTACATAAGGTGAATGCAGAAACACCCACACATATTCTTTATATCAGTATACCTTAAGAAAAGATTAAGATTTTAAACACAGAGTGGTTGAACTGCATCTTGCAAATGCTGCTCAAACCTTCATTTATCTGTCCTGTGTATATGCATGTTATCTTTAATTACGTGACCATACTTTTCAAAGGGCAACAGGCTCATCAGTGCACCAAATAAAAAAGAATGCATTAAATGAGCAACTACTCTGTCTGTGAGGCTTTTTTTCCATGACTGCTCAGTGTCTGGTGCCTTACTATCAGCACATTGTCCAAATTGAGAATTAATTTCCTCCCAGCATTTCCATGCCACTATAGCAATTTAGCAGCAGGCAGGTCCTAATGAATGTATTTTTCCAGTACTCTTCTGAGTCAAAAGGATAAAAAGTGAGACTGAGAGAGATTAAGGTCAAAAGTATATACTGAGTTATGGGCAACCTGAGTTTTTAAGTACTCACCATTAAATAGGTTTTGAATGCTCAGAGTGCTACTTTTCTTGTCTGCAATTGCAAGAGCAAATGTTCAACACTTACATGAATCAGACTGTAGGACTTACATTTTGCACAAAGAAAATTACAATACAACACCAGAGTGCTTGTGAAGAGTTAGATTTAAATGATTTCTGAACTTAACAGAAGCATTCGTGGCAGAATTAGACAGAAATTCCGTTCTTCAGGCCAGAAAATCAGCGGCTTCCACATAATAATTTTTGCCTCTTTCCTTTTTTAGTTATCAGCCTTTGGGAAAAATGAGTAGAGAATTTATAGCGACATATTCCACTATAGAAGAATGACCCATTCCACAAATGATCCTTTTCATATATTGGAACAGCAGCCCGCTTATAATTGCCTTATAAACCTGGCAAATATTATAATAATAATCACAAAGGGACCAAATAAGATTTACACAGGTCACCTTATCTTGGGCTTAATAAAATTACGAGTTTGCAAATAATAGCTTTTTGGCATGTAGCTTCTCACCTTCTAAAGAGGACATCCAGAAAAACAAAAATGTTACCTTTCTGCCTCACAGAGTCACAGGCAGCAGAGCAGGGCCATGCTGGGGAACCCCTCCCTTGTGTTGATGCAGCATGGCATGACAGATCACTCATTCAGCAGCAGAGGAAGGATATCAGTGACACCCACTAACTGCTGTATGTAGTGACACTACTAGTCCTTTCTTCTACTCCTTTTTAGTAGAAGTAAAAGCTCTTAGACAAACAGAGGCTGCTGCCACTGCTGCTGGTGGGAACCTCTGCCCTGTCCTCCTGCAGATGTTCTTTGTCTACTGCTCTCATTTGGCCCATCCAGCCCCACTGGTCCCATTCTTACACCCGCCTTCACCTTTGGGCTTTCCCTTCCAGCATCATCTCCCCATCTGGAAAGGACAAACTTTCCTCTCCTCTGGTGCCTGGCCTGACTCTGCCTGGCTACTTCGCTCATGCCCAGATTCCCTGCCGTCATTTCATCCAAAGCTCTCCTCTCTCTCTCTATCTCTCACTATTGATTTTCTTCATGTCTTGGGCAGGATGGCTCCACTCTTCTGCCTCCCTCTGCACCCCAGCAACCCAGTCTACCATGATTATTTAGCTTCTGTAATATTTATATATAATCCTTTTTTTTTTCCTGTGACCTGACCCAGCAGTTGCACAAGCACATACTGAGATTTGTAACTAAAGAAGATTTGAGGGACCTTAGTATTGCCATCTCTTGACAACATATAACTCATTAATCATAAAAGGATGTAACTATATATTTTTTGCCAAGGCTGAATTTAAAATTTTTGCAATCCTGTGATGAGCAGCTCTTTATAAGTGCTATCAACTATCAACAAGACAAACGATGAAGTTTTTCAAATCAGTCCTGCTAGAATTAAAAAATACATCTTAAAAAAAACACAAATATTTCTTTGTAATACCTGTAAAGCTATGAAATGTCATTGAAGTATAGAGCCTCACCTTATATGATTTGTAATTATGTCTTTTCTCCCTGGAGTGGAACTGCTTCTCTTAGAAGACAAGCCATCAAAGTAACCACTCCCCATTGCCTGAGGTTTGGTGTGCCAGGACATTTTGCCCATGGGATAAAATGAAGGCCAGAAATACATCTTAGAAGAACCAATTAAGAGATGCCATGCAAGCCATAACACGTGATAAATGCCATACTATTTTATGCCAGAATTTAACTTCTGAAATAAGAGAAAATATTATTCTCTGATTAATATCTTGAAGACTACTTAAATCACCACAGAAATCTAGTTTCTGCAAAGAAAAAGCTCAGACAAGAAAATTTCTCTCCTTCAATTTTCCAGTCAAAAATATTTACAGTGGGATTTCCATTTTGCAGAAATATTGATATTTTTTAAAGATTTGACAGAAATATATTCAAGTACCAAAACCTTTCTTTTCATGCAATGCACATTTACAAAGAAAAAAACACGTATATAATTAGCACAAAGAATAAAAGACACATCCATAGGCACTATTCTGCCTTGTTAAGCAGGGGAAGAAATTGCTGAGATCTTTACCCACAGCCAAACTACCCTGCAGTCCTCATGTGACATAAGTAACATCAGCAAGCCCACAGAAATTTTATAGTCTGCATTCATTATATAGTAGCATCCAGTAAAGCACAAACAGAGCATCACTTAAAAGACTGTATATCTAGACCTGCCCCACAGGAACTTGTTTTAACTTGCCTTTACAATATTTCCAATTATTAAGCCTCTCTCTGTGAACTGTTTGCTGCTTCACTACCTCATGGCCAGCCCAAGTCCTCTGCAGGAAACAAAGCTTTTTTTCCCTCAGCTATTTCCAGTTAGCCTGGAGAACAATTCAGATGCTTCTCTCTTGGTACACATTTTCCCTTCCCTTTCCTGCTACTCTGCCTTCATCCTTTCTTTCCTAATTCTCTTGCTCTCATATGGACTTCTCTTGCCTAAGTGAGCATAAAAATCTGAAACGTGCCTTGCCGGTCTCTCTTAAAACAGCATATTGACCTGTTCATGTGTTGTTTCTGTTCACAGAATAAAATTTGCCTTTTCTGCAAAAGATTACTCTGTTGACTTGTATTACACTTCTGACCTTCTCTTTCATTTAGACTATTTCTTATTCTAATGTTCTTTTCTCTGCTTAGTAATTCTACAGTTATGCTACTTGTTCATTACTTTTCTCCGTCCCAAAGGGCAGATACTGCAGTGATCCCTAGAATTTGAGAAATATTTAATGTTTCAGATTCTGTTGTGGTAAACAGCACTAGAAAAATATTCTCTTTCATACTTACATTTCAAGTGACCCATTTAGAGACCTCTGCTACCTATAACAACTGGCAGATAACTTTCAGTTATTTAAAAATTAATGGTAGTGTCTGATCTGTGCAGTAAAATCTCTGCAAATTATTGGGTTTGCGTATCTTTTGAATCCCTGCTCATTGGAGGATCCCTCTAGTCTTTAAGGAAAAACACCAGTGGGAAAAAATTTTGATCCAATTCCCTAGAATATAAAATAATGACTGGTCAAATTGCTTAGGGTTTTTCTGCCCATTTCTACCTCCTGCCAAGAGCAGCTTTGCCTGGGCACGATCTGTCCCTGACACCATCTCTCAGTCCCAGACTGTGCTGCGTGAAGAGTCATATAATCTGAGGAACCTCATTCTGTTTTCTTAAAGCATACCAAATTTGATGAAAAAGCTGCTGACAAAGTGTCCCAGGGCGCTGCATAAGATATGATTTTCTGGCAGCAACAGCAAGTTGCTGTGTGGCTCTGTGGCTCTGGAGACAGGAGCAACAGGGCCCGGAGTGTGGCAATCAGCTGTGCCCACAAATGTGCCAAAGTGGAGGGCTCCTCAGGCAAACACTCTGGAAGCGTGCATTAACGGTATCTCACTTGAGTGTAAACAATCTGAAGAATAAAAGGTTTGAAAAGCTGAAAGCATTAACAAACCGAAAGGCCAGCTTTAGCTAACAATCTCATGTACATCCTGTACAGTTTTCACACTTTTAGAAATTTCTTGTCATCCTTGTCTCTATCAAAGATAATTCTATCCCTCAAAGACTCAGCTAGAAATTGCATCCCTGCATTTCTTATAAGGGTCTTAGAATTATAATATGTTTTTTGTGAATAGGCCGACGTTTATCCTTTCATAACATACCCAGAATAAGTATTTTCTCCAGGTTTCACTCTAGTAGGCCTTTTCCAAAATTATCCAGTATCCTTTTCCAAAATTAAACCAGGCCACGTTTTTTTTTCTTTTTTAATGCTCAGATAAACTAGCACAATCCAACCACCTGAAAACAAAAGGTTAAGTGCACTCAATAGATTCGAAAAAGGTATTTCAGGAAGTGCTGTCAGATTCTTACACTTACCTCCAAACTATTTCAAAGGTAAGTGCCAGCAAAAACAGGAATCAGTCATAAATCTTTTTTTCCTGTGCCTTTATAGGACTTCTAAGTGCTCATGTGATCCTTTTATTTTTGAGCAAGCACTCTTTCAAAGTATTTAAGATGCACACAATGTTTAATCAATTATCCAAAGGTTCATTAAATTCCTTGGAAAATCTTTCAATGACCAACATTAAACAAGACATTTTTAAGAAAAATATTTGAAATATTTAAATTTTCTCATTTACATCACGCTCAAAAAATTGTTAACTAGGAATGGTGATTACAAAATGCAACATTATAATTTAGATAGCATTGTTTCAAAAATTCTAACCAAAACAAATCTAATATTTCAAATTACATTTCTTTAGAATTAAATCTTAAGGTGTACTTTAAGGGGCAGACTGCATTTCAAAATGAACTTTTGAAACAAAACACTAGTACAGCCATGTGTGGTCACAACAAAGAAATCTGAGGGCTCTAGGCCACAGGAAAAATAAACCTTTGTGAAATAAAAGACTACTTAAAGTAGTGCTTTGAAGTTCATCAAAGTGCATGCAGACCTCTTGAACCAGCTAGAGAAGAGACAAAAACATCTTCCCAAAGAGATTAGCACCAGGCCATCTCCAAGAAACTATGTACTGGCTGCTTGCAAGAATACAGGAAAAAAAAAAAAAAAAAAAAGACTAGGCAGGGGTGCCAAACCCAAAAACATGATGGACAGCAGAGAAGGAAAGAGGCACTTGGGAAAACCTGACACCTGCTTGTAAAAATGCTTGAGTACTTATCCCAGCAAATGAGGTTTATCTGAAGTTTCTTATTTTTGTCCCAAAACAGTAATCCCTAGGAACAGAGCCTCTGCAGTCCCTTGGATTAACAGTGCACACTTCAGAAGCCAGTGAAAGAAAAAACAAGTTCTTGAACATACAGACCCATTTGTGCTTAAGCCAATTTCATCAAACTAAACTAATAAATACACACATTTAGGGTAAACTTTTTTGGGAAGATTATTTTGGAGTAATTGAAAAAGCCCTGAAGGACAACACAGTCATTGGTCACAAACAGCATGACTTCATGAGAGGAAAGTCCTGCTTTTCAACCTTAATCTCCTTTTATGACAAGGTAACACACCCAGCTGATCAAGGGAAGCCAGCTGATATAATCTTTTCAGATTTTAGTAAAGCTTTAGATACTGTTTCTCACAGTGTCCTTCTGGACACAGTGTCCAGCTCATGGCTGGATAAACTCATAGTGAGATGGGTAAGCAACTGGCTCATGGGTTGGACACAGGGGGTTATAGTGTATGGGGCGACACCAGACTGGTGACCTGTCACTGGTGGGGTTACACAGGGCTCCTGCAGAGAGACCTGAACAAATCAGAGGGCTGTGCAATCACCAGCCTTAGGAAGTTCAACTAGAGGAAGTGCTGGATTCTGCACTTGGGATGGGACAACCCTGTATGTACAGACAGACTGGGAGTGAGATGCTGGAGAGCAGTGCCATGGAAAGGGACCTGGGGGTCCTGGTCAGTGGCAAGTTGAACATGAATCAGCAGTGCCCGGGCAGCCAGGGGAGCCAACCCTGTCCTGAGGGGCATCAGGCACAGCATGGCCAGCCAGGCAAGGGAGGGGATTGTCCTGCTCTGCTCTGGGCTGGGGCAGCCTCATGTCCAGTGCTGGGGGCAGTTCTGGGTGCCACAATATAAGCAGGATATAAAGCTATTAGGATCCAAAGCAGGGTGACCAAGATGGTGAAGGGCTTTGAGGAGAAGCCGTATGAGGAGTGGCTGATGTCACTTGGGTTTGTTCAGCCTGGAGAAGAGGAGACTGAGGGGAGACCTCATTGCAGTCACAGCTTCCTCATGAGGGGAAGAGAAGGGGCAGACACTGATCTCTTCTATATGATAGCCAATGACAGGACCCGAGGGAATGGCCTGAACTTGTTTCAGGGTTTAGTTTAGATTTTAGGAAAATACTCTTGACCCAGAGGATAGATGAGCACTGGAACAGGCTCCCCTGGGAAGTGGTCACACCACCAAGCCTGAGAGAGTTCAAGAAGTGTTTGGACAATGCTCTCAGGCTCATGGTGTGACTCTTGGGGCTGTCCTGTGCAGGGCCAGGAATTCGATGATCCTTGTGGGCTCCTTCCAAGCAAGGATGCTCTATTACTCTATGATTCAGCTGGTACATGTACAAGGAATATGCATCCCAGATATTTAAATGACTTGAAAGTCAAATGCTTTAAAGTGTAACAAGGATAACTGATGGGAAAAAAGCCCATGGCCAATCAAAAGACAGATGAAAAACGTCTAACAGAAGGCAAACAAACAGCCAATCTGAAAGTACCTCATACTGAGCAGTCACTGCATACAAGGACTGCATTTCCCCTGCAGGGATGAGCTGCAAAAATGGTCACAGTACTCAAGAGCAATCAGGCTAACAGAATGCCTGTGCTTTGCAGCTTATTTTATATATTTATATTTATATATCTGCACATACATGCTTCTCTTCCTCTGTTAATAAAAATTACTAACAAATTATGTCAAGTCTCAGCCTTGGACAGCCTGGACCCTAGTAGAAAAATGCAGACCTGTCGCAGACATCTCTTTATGAAAAATCTTTTCTTTAAGATTTTTCCTTCTGAGAAGCTGTGGCCTCAGAACCAGATGTAAACAATAATTATCTGCTGCTGTGGAATGCAACAGGTAGATCCGTGATTGGTCCCCTGTAGATGTTTAAGTCTGGTGACCACTCACAGCAGAGCTGGCTCTTGCTCTCTGTCAGAGCCAGCTCCTTTGTTATCATTCTTGTCTTTTTTATTCTTAGCTTAGCCAGCTTTCTAGAAACCTTTCCTTCTATTTTCTTTTAGTATAGTTATAATGTAATATATATATATATATCATAAATTAATAAATCAAGCCTTCTAAACATAAAGTCAACATTCTCGTCTCTCACCTCACCAAAACCCTTGTGACCACTGTCACACAGACCTTACAGAAGCATGCTTTGGTTTGTCCTTTCAGTCAAAACGGAGGCAAGATGGATACAAAGAAATAAGCTGCCTCACAAAGTCATGGTAGTTTGTGAGGAACCATTGAACCAGCTAAGGTATTTGACTTATACTTGTCCTCTGGAAATTGCTGAATTCAACTTTGCATGCCAAGTCATTCTGTGAATAATAATGAACAGAAAACCATGAGACAAACATGCTAGAGTTTGACATACAGCAGTGGAGTCTGTCAATACCATGTACTCTAGTTCTTAGGTGTGTCCTAGCTTTTTAAGGCCAGATCCTGTTAACACAAGAAATATAAAATATAATTATTGATTACGTATGTCATAGAGGATCTCCAGAAACTGAAAATTACATATACTAGAACTACCATAGAATGACAGAATTTGGGTTGGAAGGGACCTTAAAGATCATCTATTCCCAGCCTTCCTCCATGGACAGGAACACCTTCCACTAGCCAGGCCACTCAGAGCCCTTTCCAGCCTGGTCTTCAACACCTCCAGGGATGGGGAATTCAGAACCATGTAAGAAATAATAAGAAACAGAACCTGAACAGATTGTTATATAAAGGCCACAAAGGAAATCACTTTGGTTGAGACACCCCAACCAAAGTGATTTCCAAAATTATTTGATTTCTCAGATTCTACAGCTCTTCTTTCAAACAAGAGCAACCATAAACATTCAGCCTCTCTCTAAGTAACTCTTGGACATCACCTCTGAAAATTTAGCGTTAGAGGCTACAAAGGCTGTAATTTTTCTTTATGTCCAAAGCACAGAAACTGTGAATTGTTGCCAGACAAGCAGTCTAGCTCTACTTTCATTTCTGTACATAGATGTTGAGGCCCAGAGAAGAAAAGTAATGCTGTTCACCATACAGCCACAAGACTTGAGATGGGAGGAGGCCAGAAAAGGCAGAGTGAAGAAGGAAGGATCCCAACTGTGTGGTCACATTGGTTTACTAATCCAGCCACAGGAATTGTGACCAATAATGCGACAGGGGAAAAAATACTCCTTCAGTGGCAGCTTTCAGTTGATCAGACTAATGGTTACATTACAACAGAATGAAGAGCAGATTGAAAAACTGGATCACGTTCCTTTCCTCATTCCTCTAGATCTTCTCTTTCCTGCAGATCTTTATTCATGTGCAGGTTTCCCAGTGATCAGTACTAACCGAGTAGTAAATGGTAAGCTTTGCATATGCAAATTCTCTAAACTGTCCCAAAGTAGTTAAATTATTTGTTCAGATAATGTTCAAAGATTAATTTCCATATACTGACTATGCAATCAAGAGAAAGCAAATAGAACATGGCTCATGAAAGGTAGGAAATACATTCATGTAGCCAACTGCACATAAGACATGGTTACAACACAGTTTGTTGACATATTTTTGGGGTGACTTATGCAACAATGTGTGAGAAATTAGGTCCATGAGAAATACATAAACTTGCCTCTTGTGTTGGTGATAACTTTGTTTCAATGCATTAAAGAGTCGTATTTCACTTTGGCAAATCCATCTCATCTATTTGTGGCATTTCTTATTCCTCACAGCAACACAGAATAAGTTCAAGTTCTTCACAGGTGCCAGAATACAACACCTCATTAATCTTCTCACTTTTTATTGTTGGTAGACAGTAATTGCTCCCTGCCCTTTAAATTACAAAGGAAGGAAAAAGTCTATTAGACAAATAAATGCAGAATTAAATGTACAGTATTAGGGACACAACAGCCACACTTCCATCATGACATTTAAAAATGTATTACCCATTCACATGGGAGACACCTAATACCTGTCTACTAGACTCCAGGGACCCCTGCTGAATATTCATTTTCCAGATATGCATGCCTATTACAAATTAAGAGGAAAATAATCCATCCAGGTTGGAACTTCTGTTTGTTGCATAATGCTGTTTGATGGCTAACTATTGCAGAAAACTCATCTATTTACTCGCTTCTAGCCAAAATATTGTTGCACACTGCTGAATGTTGGAAGTGGATGTTGCACTATGCTTAGCACAGCAAACCTATTAACCCACCATGGTCCTGCCCAAGCCTTGACAGGAAAGCAGCAGCTCAGTGGAGCTGAAGCTGGCAGCTGATAGCAGTGCATCCCTCCTCAAATCTGTTCTGGGAAGACCAGCAGGATCCTATCCCAGCCCCATAGCCTCTCATGACACAGACCTGCAAGAGCCAGCAGCTATGACAACTTTCACCAAAAACACCTAAAATATTTTGCATTTCCTCACACCTAAATAGTTCCAAGAGCTTCCAACACTCTGTTTCAGACATTAGTCTTCCAAAAAATTACCTGAATAAGCAAGTTAGGAGAAAACACCAGGGTCTCATCTAAGCATACTGTGGTATAAATATGACTAAAATTAATGTTTGATTTTCAAACAGTCCATGTATTCAAAAATATATCTGCATATGGTGAAGTACCAGGTCCTGCACTTGGGTCACAATAATCCCATGCATGGCTACAGGCTTGGGGCAGAGTAGCTCAGCATCTGCTCAGTGGCAGGGACTTGGGGGTGGTGGCTTGGGTGCTTAGGTGGCCAGGAAAGCCAATGGCATCCTGGCCTGTATCAGGAATAGTGTGGGCAGCAGGAATAGGGCAATGATCATCCCACTGACTCGACACTGGTGAGGCCACACCTCCAATCCTGCATCTGGTTATGGGCCGCTCGCTTCAAAAAGGAGCGTGCTGGAGTGAGTCCAGGAAATAGCATAAGTCTCATGAGGAGCAGCTGAGGGAAATGGTGTTATTTATTCTGAGAAGACTCTCTACAACTGCACGAAGGAGGTTGAAGTGAAATGGGGGTCAGTCTCTTCTTCCCTGTCTCAAGTGAAAGGACAAGAGGAAGTGACCCTAAGTTACATCAGTGGAGGTTCCAAGAATATTTTAAAAAATCGCTGAAAAAGTGGTTAGGCATTGGAATAAATTGTCCAAAGAGGTGGTGGAGTCACTGTCTCAAGTGTTCAAGAGGCATCTGGATGTGGCACTTGGGGATATGGTGTTGGAGTGATTATGGTGGTGCTGGGTTGACAGTTGGACTAGATGACCTGGAATGCCTCTTCCAACCTTGATAATTCTGTGATTCTGTGATATCAAAAGTGTTCTATAAGACAAACAGGAAGATATTTCAATTATTACCCATAAGCCTCTGTTCTTTGATTTACTTCTGGTTTGGTTTTAATTTAGTTCTGATTAACAAAAATATTTTGAAATATCAGTAAGTTCTAAAATTGTACTGTCTTTCTTCATTAGTTCAATCTAGCACCACACTGACTTAATTTCACATACATATTTATGTGAATTTACAGATCACAAAGTCAAATAATTCTAAATAATTCTTGTCTATTGTCAAATGCAGAATCCAAAACCAGCTCAAATCAGGTCATGTTGAACAATATAACACATAAAATGGAAAGATAAGCCAGCAGTGCAGAGATTCTGAATGAATATGACTTAACTGTCTCTTCATTCTCCAGCCTCAGCACTGCTCCACAAACCCCAGTGGGAGCTGCCATATGAGACATATTCTTGATTCCTGTTTTCATTTGCTGATAACCCTAGTAACCTTGCTGGAGAACCCTTTGCATTCCTACCCAAGAGCTCAGCTCCCTTCCAGCTGCACCCTCTGGCTCACACATCCCTCAAGAACTGAACAGTGGTGCAAGTGTACACACAGCAGCTGGCTTGGAAAAAAAGTAACCACACATAACTCTGCATCAGGAGCAAAGAGAAGGCTTGCTGCTGCACATGCCAGTAAGTCAGAAGGTGAGACAAAGGCATAGGGAAGGAGAGAGGTGATAAGGGGCAGCTCTGCAAATGCACAAAAATCCACCAAAAACAACAGGCATCAACCCTTAGCTGAGCTTTTAATGTATGAATGGGTACCTGCAGGCAGGTTTTGGTTTATTAAATTTGATTCATATTCAAAACACCTTCTAAAAAATTACTTGGATTCTTTTTTATTTAAAGAGACAGGAGATATTTTTCTGAACCTGTCAGAGTTCACTTAAACCCTTTGATATATGTGTCCAGATGCAAAAGGCTAAAGATCATATTCTCAGAGAAAAAACTGAACTAGCTCAAACTCTTTTTAAGATATTAAGCAACTGTTATTAGTATTTTAAAATAAAAAGTAAAAATAAATTAAATGGCAGTTTCAAGTTTAGCAGCACGATTCGCAAAGCAGTATCTACTTCTGCTTTAAAATTCATCAATTCACCTCAAAAATACTTTGTAACTACAAGGTAGCCTTGCTAAATTAATGAATCACAGTAGTTCAACCTTTTGTTCTGGATATTCTCATCATCCCAAATTCATTTGGGCAAAAATACAGTCGAAATGTTCTTATAGATTATATCCATGCAAAATCATATTTAATAGTAATTACTCCAGTGCAGTGATAATTCCATTCAGTATTAGACTTCAGCTCACAGGATGAAGATTAATATCATCTGAGTATCTGAATCAGTACTGAATTTCAAACCTATCTCGGGACCTCTGATTGCAAGGAGAAATTAATTTTTTACTATATCTTTTGCATCTTGTTCCCTCTACCGAGCAGTTGGGTATATGTCTAATGATAGAAACAGCACCCCACATCTTCAGAACATCCAAGGATTAAACAGACAAAGAAAATAGCTTGAGAGTCATGAGAGTGACAAAATGGAAATCTAAAGAATAAAAGTAGTTCTTCAATTAATTTTTCTCCATGACAATTTTAGTGCAGAACCTAACATGGACCAAAAAAAAAAAAACCCAGAAACAAACAAACAAACAAAACAAAACAAAACAAACCACAACAACACCACCAAAAAAATGCCAAAACACCCCCACACAATTGGACAGCATGCACCAATCACTTCCCAGCTGCAAAAACACCAGTTCTAAACCTTTGTGTAGTGATTTTGAACTAATGATTTATAGTATGCAGTAGATGAAATTTCCCTTCCATTCCTTGACTATGCTGGGACAACTGAGGTTTACAATAAAGCTAGTGATTTTAGATTTATTAAGCACTGAAATCCTTTACTACATTTCCATTAGATACACATTTCTTCTTTTATTTCTAGTTAGCTTATTTTCGTTTGACTAACTTACGTCTGGCATTGCATTTTTCAAGGAGTCTCAGTTCTCACAAAAACAGTTTTTAATATCTCTCACACGTAGAGAGAGTATGTTGCAATGAAAAATCTGGTTTTGAATCTGGGATACAGGATTGGCCACAGGACAGAAGTCTTGTCCTTATTTTTTAAAATTTGTCCTCTGATGTCATCAGAAAAGGATCAAGTAGTTGGCAGGCATGTACCTGAGGAATTTCTCTGGGACAAGGAGAACTTCCCCAAGTAATCTGGTAGCAAATTGACTGTAACAAAGAATATTTCCAGACTTCATCCATTTTAGGTTGCTACATGACACAAACATGGCTCTCATCAGAATTAATGAAATGGTGGTCTTGGGGAACCTGTTCTCATTTATTTCTCACCATGTCTCCCCTGTAATAAACAAGACAAATAATTTTGCTCTTCTCCTCTGGTTTTTTGTTCTGGAATAACCTGGAAGGACCCAGCAGAAGTGGGGCCAGTCTCTTAGGCAATGCAGCTTTCAGGTTTCTTGTCATTTCCAGACAGATACACATTTGTTGACAATAAGTAAATTAAAGATAGAGGAAACAAGGCATTTATGAGTCAGAAAATGGGTCGTACATGAAAACAGCTTAAAGCTATTAAGACTTAAAGCTGCCATTTTAAAAATGATAAAAAAGCTGATACTATCTATGCAACATTTTAAGTCTTCTTGAAAAGGCAGTCTTTGTCCTAAGTAATAGTCTTAAATGCTTTTGAAACAAGAAAGAAAAGGGGAGGGAGGGGGGCTTACAGACAACATTTTATATTTGCTGATGTACAAATTTTTGTACCAAAATACATCCCTCTCTCTGAAGAGTAAGATCTTCACTGCTTTGCTGAAATTAAACCAGTAAAATCCTTCATCTTAAATAAAGAACACAAAGAACTGAAGGTCATATCCAAGAGTTCATAACAAAAGAATATGAACTCCTCGATTCTGTGCAGTCGTCCCTTATCTACCTATAGAATAAATAAATGCAAGGTAGCTGAACATACAATTCCTTATAAGGACTGAAATGGAAATATATTGATGTTCCATTCTTTCTGAGAAGTATGCTGGGTATGTGTGTTTAGCAAGCTTGTAAATAGTTTTTTTTTCCATTTCAGATACTGCATTTAGTAATACCATTGCTAGTTTCCAAACCCACACCCACTGAGTACCTACTCAATATTTTAGTTCTTTTCACCCTTACTCATATGTAGCCTCATGTCCTCTTTCTTAGTGAAGCCTGCTATGGAAAGAGTCCTGTAGATTTTTCATAAATGATTTTCAGTTCATTATTACAGATGGACACTTTAGAGACACACTTTAAATCTTCACAGGGGTCCTGTATGGTAAAACAGCAGTGTCTTTATCTCACATATTAGGACATTAGGCAGAGAGAGGGAGAAATCTATGCACACAAGTTTAGTTCTGGCATGTTTCAGCTTTAGGAAGGCTGCTGTTATGATCTCACTCATAACTTTATTTTCTCTATGCATATGAGAAATACCAAGGCTTTTAAGAATTAAAATAATCAAAATCCAATCAGTTTTTGTGAGTAGCATTTGTTTCAGGAGTGATGGTATCTCACGTGTACAGCACCAACATCGGCCACATTGGGCCTTTGATCTAACCAACATCTGGGCTAATCCATTATTTTCTACCTAAATCTGTAACAGACAGCAACAAAATGCAAGAGTTGCACATATCTGCTGGGAGGAAGCTCCATAACCCCTATTTCTCCCTGTGAGCCTTTTTATTTCTCTATGCTTTGCTAACATACACCTGCTCTGTTTCAGTCATGTTTACTGCGCATTCCCAATCCAAATCACATTGCCAGAGAAAGTTTACATTCCACCATTTCTCTCCAGTTCAGACTTCAGCTTTTTCAGTTCTGGAGGTTCTCCTTCATCCTACTTTTGCAGTTCATCTCAAACTCTTCCAGAAACATCATCTATCTTCTACTACTAGAGCATGCCTTCCTCCTCCGTGTTCTGTCTCACAGCTCACTGCAGCCTGCTACATCACCTCGTCAGAAATTCAAAGTTTCTACCTCACCAGACCCATCAGATTTCTGCACTGGCCCCATCCTGTTCTTCACGGAGACCACCTTTATTTTCTCCTCAGCCCATATTCCCATACTGCAAGATCATTTTTTTTACTGCATTTTGCTGATGTTACTTTTGCCAAACACAGAAGAAAGGCACTAAAAGCACGAGAGAGACCAATTTTCTCAATCCCAGTGAAGTGCAATATGGCTGCACAGAAGAACTATAAGGGGGATGGAAAATGACTGCTAGTCTCAACAGAGTTTCATCAGCAGCTGAAATTTGGCAAGCTCGCAGTAGTATTCATGGGCAATCAATACTGAGGTGAATATCTCACTAACAATAGAGGTGAAGTGAGAAACTGCATCCCTAGCAAGTTAATGACAGATACCAAGCTGGGGTCCAAGGAACATGCAGAGTAGTGGATTTGATGCAGAGTAAAGCTCCCAGTAAGGTGGACCTCAACAGGCTGGACAAATGGTCCAGCAGGAATCTCATGAATTTCAGCACTGGAAAATGCAGAGCAATAGAAACCCCCCTTGCAGAAACACAGCAGGAGCTGGGCTGTACTAATATGAACAGAGCAGAGCTGGTTCCCCTGTCCTTGGCAGTTGTAAAACTGCTTCCAATCTGGGGCTTCCAAGCTGAAGCCAGTCTTTGACAAATGGAGCAAGTCCAGGGACAGCCACAAAGATGAGGAGGGGGCTGGAACAAATGGCATATGAGGAGATGCTGAGGGAACTGGATTTGTTCAGTTTTTCAAATAGAAGACTAAGCAGGATTTATTGCTGTCTTCAACAGCATAATAGGACTCTTTAAAGGAAACAGAGCCAGACTCTTCTTGGAGCACACCATGAAAGGACGAGACACATCCGACACATCTTTGGGCGAAGAATTTTCTCATTATAGATTAGGAAAAGCTTTATCACAGTGAGAGCGGTTCAGCACTGTTACAGATTGCCCTGGGTGGATGTGGAGCCTCCATTCCTGGGCATCCACAAAGCATAGCTGGATCAGGGTCTGAAAAACCTCATCTAGCTTTGAAGTGAGCCCTGCTTTGAGCAAGATGTTGACCAGATAATTTTCAAGCATTTTCACCCATTCAAACTTAACATTACTCTGTGATTCTCATCTCTCAATAAACTGCCCCTGCCCACAGAAATATTTGCATTTGAAACGTCATGCAGCGATGCAATAAAGCAACTTCACACATTTTGTCAGAGAAGGATGCTCTTGCAATCAGGTCATTATGCAATGGAAAGATGGAGCATGTATAGTAGATAAAATTTCATGTAATTTAGCTATCAAATGCAAACAGATTCCCATAGTGAATAGTGAGGTGTTTCAAGAGTTTGTAGCTTAAAACTGAGCAACATTTCTGGGGAAAAATGAAAGAAAAATAATCCTGATTTGACAGCATTCCCCCACTACTAAGTATCAGGTGTATGTATACCTATAATACAATAGTGTCTAGGATGTTCAGCGAAAAGTTTATGGGTTTTTTTCCATGATTATAGCAAAATTTTCTTAAAAAATTACCTGAGACAACCATCTAACATGTAAAACATAAGACAAAACTAAACAATATAAGTAAGCAAAAGAAAGAGGAACCTAGTCAGACTTAACATTAAACAGTGTTACTAGAACTGCCAATAAAATAGAGTTTTATTCCAGGATGTTTAAAATTTCTCTGTAAAATCAGATTTACTTCCACCTCGTTTGGCTTTTTTTATGGTTTAAATCAAGGAAGAAATAGTAACACCTTACAGAGGTGCAATCTGCTTTAAAAATATTTGACTCCTTAAAATGGCATACATCTGGCAGATATTCTTACATTTAACTGATTCTAATATTATTACCATAAACATTCAGCTACATTATTTTATGTGGGTTTCTATCTCACCACCTTTCTCTATGAACATAATTAGAATACTCTCACCACTTCCAGGGTTTGCATGCTTTATCTGTAATTGATATTCCTGTAGATTAAAATTAGGATTATATTTCTCATAGCATGGCAAGAATAAGCTAGCATACTTTTCAACCCATAAATTCTAAATAATCCAAACCACAAAAAGGTATTGCAAGGTAATAAATCTCCTACAGTGGCTCATGTGCTGGCAACATACATGTTTTTCCTTGCTTGTGGTTACCAATATGGCTGAAGGAGAAGTATCATTTTACTGCATGATGGAAGCAAAGAGACAAAGCTGTCCTTTGACATATTAGTTCCCCAAAGGTGACTAGATTTGCTGTGCACTCTCAGCCAGAATATTCCTTGCCATAGCTACAGTGTCCTGAAGATAAGGGTTCTCTCATACGTAGTTTGAAACTGGGATCTCACTGTCAAGTCCAAGCTGTAAATAATAATGAAAGCAGGGAACACTTATGTGAATTAATTTATTTTAGACACCAACTGATACGAGTTATTCAGTAATAACTAGATACTGCTTAATCAAGATGGCCCAGCAAAGGAAATGTTTTAAGAATGTTTACTGGCTCTATAAACTGAAAACGGAGATGACAGGTATTAGTGGCATTTTATTTTTGCCAAAGATCAAGTTTTATAGCATTTTTCTTCAACAGTAAAATTAAATTACAATTTTTTACAGTTAGCACCTTCCAAACTTCCATCTGTTTGCAGATCAACTTGAAGAAGGAAAAAGAGTAAGTTTCTAAACACCAGAATATGTCAACAAAGAGCTGGAATGCACAAAGCTCCACGTGGGGATGGATGTGGAGCCAGCTGAGAACTTATAGGTCAGGATTAAAGGGAGGGCAGGGACAGGTGACATTGTAGTGGAGGTCTGCTACAGGCCACCTTATCAAGAAGGTCCACAGGAGGACCGTAAGGATGATCAGAGGAATGGAACACCCCTCCTCTGAAGAGAGGCTGAGAGAGCTGGGGCTGCTCAGCCTGGAGAAGAGACCTTAGAGCAATATTCCAGTACCTAAAGGGGGCCTGCAAGAAAGCCAGAGAGGAACTTTTAGAAGGGCATGGGGTGACAGGAGAAGGGGGAATGACCTTAAACTGAAAGAGGGTCGGTTTTGACTGGATATTAGGAAGATATTATTCTTTGCTATGAGAGTGGTGAGGCACTGGAACAGGTTATCCAGAGAAGCTGCAAATGCCTCATCCCTGGAAGTGTTCAAGGCAAGATTGGATGGAGCTCAGAGCAACCTGCTCTAGTGAAAGGTGTCCCTGCCCATGCCAGGTGACTTGGAACTAGTCTTCCCTTTCAACCCAAACTTCCATGATCTTTCATTGATTTTTGAATTAATAGATCTCACAAGCCTGAATTACATTTAAAAGAAAAAAGAAAATAAAAGTGGAAGGGAAATAGAAAGAAAGCAGTAGGTATTACACATTCAAATTTTAGCGGAGCTATATGCAAAAACCACAGTGAAGGCTATTTGGAAAGCTATTATGAGTTTCCTAGCCTTGTGATTTAAGATTTGGGGCCTAAATCATGCCACATTTTCTACTACAGCTACTGCTTTCTGCACAGCATCTTCCTAGTGATTTTTATTTATCACGAGCTGAGCCTTTTCCTGTTTTTCAGTAAATTTCCCTTCCTTCTTCTTCCAGCTTTGATGTGCCCTTTGTAGTATCCTATAAAGTTTTATACAGCCATTTTTAGCAGCCCAAATCAATATTGAAGTAGGCTGCAGTGATCAAAGCACTGTTTCTTCACAATAGCAAGTACTAAAAGGGAGAGGAAAGACTGGAAGTAGCAATGAAATTTGCACTGGACATTTGCACAGCAGATTGTTGAGAAACTGGAAAAAATCTTCAATGGAAGAATACAGGTGTTCCCTATATAATCATTTAAAAGTAGTTTCCTTAATTAGGTAGTATGATCAAGGTGAAAAAACCCAACACTGCTCACTCACATGGCTTACGAATGCAAGGTGAAATGCATTGGCATTAAATGCAGCCCGGTGCTGCCTTGATGCTCTCTGGTCTGTCCTCCTCAGAGGGGGAGAAGGTTCTCCCCTGTAGCATTCAACAGTGACCTTGCACTGGTTCTGCTACCTGGCTCCTGGGGAGGTCAGTTCTGGCAGCTGAGAGCACTGTGGGATGTGGAACCAGAATGTGACACATTCCACCCATGCTGCCTAACAAGAGGGGAACTGCACCCTTGAAGAGTTGTAGACAATCCACTGGTGGTTACATGCACAGCTGTTCACTGTTAGTCACCACCTGCTTTTTTTAAGCCCTCTTAGTTACACTTAACTTTTAGCCTTTACTGCTATTTTTCACTTTTACCAATGGTTTTCCATGCAGCCATCTTTTCCTATTTCTTATTTATATAGGTGCTGGCTGTTGTGTCATAGTTAAGACTGCAATGGTTGGAAGACCACTGCAATTGTTATGTACATGTATCAAATAGGATTTACATTTAGGACAGTCATATTTAAGCTCTGTCTTCTGAGGACCATATTCCCTTTTTCTAGTTAAGGGTTAAAATAAAATGCCTAGATCACTCCTGAATTCAATGTTGTTATCAATATCTTATCAAGGAAAAATGTTATCCTGCAGATTTATGATCTTGTCTCTAACAGATATCACTCATGCTTTGATAGTCTTGCACAAGAATATCTTGAGTGAGATGAAGTAAGAAGCCTCCCAGCAACTGGAATCTGAGCTTGGCAGAAAAGCAGAAATGCCTCGCCTTGCCCAGTGTCACACTGATCAGGGTCCCTAATGAGCTGTGGTAAATTATAACCTTTTGCAAGCCACTGGAAAGGCCACTCAGGCTCAGATGTGACTTGATCCTGTACAGCAAATTTTACGAACAGTCCCTGCAGTGAATGCAATGAAAACAGCACTTCAAGTGAGAATGCTGAAGGACAGCATCTCTGCTCTAATCTCTGTTCTGATGCCTGAATAGATAATAGAAAACTCCCTGCAGACAGACCAGGGAGCTCATGATTTGTTTCAGTGTTTCATTGTCAACAATATCAAACCAAAAATTTCCAAAATCTCAATTTTTTATGAAATGTGGATGCACTTCAGCTGCCAGACTATTCTCTTGTGCTTTTTTTGAGCAATGCCTTAGATCTGGTCAGCCTATCTTGTTGGTTTAATAAAAAATGCTGGCATCTGATGTTCACTTTGCAATTGCTGAAGGAACTGATGCCAGCAACTAATGCTTTCCATATCAGAGCAGATATGGCCAGCAGTGTTTGTTGTTTCAATAACCTCAGAGCAAGAGTGATCAAGGCCAGTGACACAGAGTCAATTCCCCATCTCCCTCTCAGGGGGCATAATGCAGTGTCTATGAGAAGGAATATTACAGAGCATGACTGTTTTGGTTCTTTACAGGAAATGTATGGGTGGGATTAATTTCACGTAACTTTGAGTATCACTGGGTATCCATCTTCATCCAATAGATGCCTAAGGAATGGAAAAATGAATACAGACCTAGGTGTCTACATTTGATCAGATGAACCCCATTCACACAGTCTGTCTAAATAAGCATGGGTTTAGACATAAATTTCAAGTCCTGTTGGGAAGGACTTGATATATGAAGCACTTCCTACATCTGTGGTTTATGCAAAAAAAATAAGCTGCTGCAGAAATTAAGTTTTCTTCAATGAGAAGAGAGAACAAGTGAGATCCATCTCCCTGACTTGGCAGAAAGGAGGGTAATGAGGAAGCATAAAATCTCTTTTACCCCTTTCCATCACTGTCTGCCCTCATGCAGGGGCACAAGGAGACACAGATCACGTGCTCCTCAACACTGTGGATTGGTGATTTATGGTGCAAGCACACTTGCAGCATGATCCACATCAGCACGTGCTCCAAGAAGGGCTGCAGAAACACTAAAGTTGGTTTGTACAAGTCCCTCATAATTGTCATGTGTGAGCACCTCAGAACACTTAATGGGCTTATCTTTACAACGTTTCCATGAGATAAGAAACTATCCATGAGATGACTCCATTTTCCTGTCTCTTTTATTACAGTCATCTATTGCTGCAAAATTGTCAGAGTACCAGCACAAGGCCTGAAAACAGGAACACTCCAAGTGTTCAAGAAATTGCCTGAACACTGGAACTGTTCAAGAGAGAACCTCTGAGCAGACTGACGTTTTCGAGAAAAATAAGCAAAAAAAGCAAAGCAAAACACTACATTACATCATACTCCATGTTATGAAATACTTTATGCTACATTTAAAAAAATAAGAAAAGAAAAATCATCTTTGAACTTTGTATTCATTTCAACACTTCTAATTTTAAAATTTGGAAAAAATCTTCTGTATTTAGAACTCAACATGAACAGCTAGAAAAATTCATAATGAATCAGACAAGGTTAACAAAGTTTATGTATTTGGTTACATAACTATTTTTTGGATGGATGGATTTACAAATTACAACAGGAGAGGGATCGATCTACATTTTTAATCTTTCTCAATTTTAGCAAGCATTAAAATTAAAGCTGTGATCATATTGATTAGAACATCAGACTCAATTGCATTATGATAATTGGGGCTAATGCTAAACAAATAACTTTATTACATTAATCTAAACATAGAGCCTGAAGTATTAGAAGATACAAACTAGCCACTAAAAGTGAGGGAGCAATTAATCCTTATTCTGTTTGTACACTGATTTGCCCAGCCTCTGTCCCTCACTACAGACTGACAGACGGTTTTCTCATCAGGAAGTTTTCCCTGGGTTTTTTTTTTTTTGGCCAAATTTGGAACCAGCACCAAAGACAGGCTACAACGGGCCTTAAGTATATGCATGACTTCAGTTCAGATCTGAGGAGTGCAGACTCAGTGGGATGACACACTGGCAGAGCAAAAAGGATGTTCTGCTGTTTCTTGTAGGAATCTACTGAGGTAAATTAGCTACTGAAAGCTTTGGTTTTTCTCTGAGTGGGTCAAATCTTGCTGAAAATATTTGAGAGGAAATAACCAGAAATTACCTGAACTCCAATAGTTAAGAACAAAAAAAAATTTCCATTAATTTACTGTAATAGTCATGAGTACAAGACTTCCTGCAATAATTATCAATCACTAGTCAGCATTTAATAATAAAAAAAACCCAATACTAAAAATTATCAATAAAATTTTTAAAAAATGAAATTTGACACTGTCAGATAAGAAAAAGTATTTTAGTTTGGCTACCTAGAAAAACAGCCACAAGATCAGACATAAAAGAAGTCTATGTATAGACAGCAAAATTTGAGTTAATTAAGCCCTTTTTTCTCCACTCCTCAAAATCTGATGCCTCATGATTTAGAGACACCAGAAGGGACATTAATATATTTATTGCATTCTTTGAAAATCATTATTTTCATGTATCATGTTCTTCAGCTACATATAGAAGCCTACCATTATCTCACAACAAGGGACTAACACTTTTGGAAAAAAGAGTCACTATTTGAAAGACAAAATATAACTTCAGAATTAGCAGACATATAGTTATACACCTATTAATACATATCTGTCTACAGGCAGTATGATTTTGAACACTTACTAGCAAAATCAAAAGACATTAATTTTTTCATTTTGTGACTGAAGATTTTTAACATTTTGTCCAAGTCTTGAACAGAATATCATCTTCAACCTATAATGTTTATTTATTGTCTTAGATATCACTGAATGTATCGCTGAATGCAACACTTGCATGTCAAATTCAGAGTAGACTAGGATGATGCAATGTAAATATTTTTGCCCTAAAAGACAAATAGCACAATTCAGTTGCACAGGAAGGTAAATGAGAATTGCAGAGGAGACTTACTGAGACTAAGGTTACATAACTTTTCATAGAAGCAGGCAGCCATATCACAAACTAATCATGATTCATTATAACATTTTTAGGACTTGTAAGATTTTTTGCCTTTACAACTCCTACTGGTAGGCTGATCCAGAAACTCTCTATTTTGGTAGTTAGACATCTTTCAATCTCCAGCATCAATTTATTCATAGCTAGATTACACTGCCCTATGCTTTTTTTTCTCCCATAACCTAAGTGAAGACAATGAGACTAGCCAAATAAATAAAGAAAATTGGAAGTTTTTTTAAAGAACTTATTCTTAAACCAAATGGCTAGACATTTAAATATTTCCTAGGCAGTGAACACATATTCAAATTATTTTTGACAGACTACTGGTGATTGGGCTCATGCCAAAACACCAGAAGACCTAATGTTTAATGTTGTGAGGGTGAAAACTTCGTAAATACGACCTCACAAAAATGAAAAGCAAAAAAAGCAAAATTTTTTATTAATTTAATTTGAACAGTACCGTGCCTGTTAACAAAAGATAATCATAGCAAGCACTTTGAAACGCATTTCTTATTACCACATAAGATGCATTCCACAGAGTTATGGCTGGAAGGGGCCATTAAATCATTTGTATAACACTGTATGCAGATAAACCTTCTGGCATATCCAAGATCATAAATTCACCTAATTACTGTTGCATTAAGCCTCAGCAATTTCAAAGGGCTAATACACATCCCCAAGCGTGACACACAACCTTGATCAGAAATGTCAAGAAAAGGGGAATACAGCACTGGTCTTACACATTTGCTTAAGCAGTTAAACTAAAAAAGTACCTTAATTTTATTTTGAATGGTCTCATCTCAATTCACAGCTTAAAAATTAAAAGAACACTATTTCCATAGCAACTTCTATGTCTAGGTGATTCTTAGGTTTAAATCCTCCTGCAGTACCATACCTGTATATAGAACATTTTCTGCCTCTGTATTTCAACTTCACAAACTCACTGCTCCACTGTTTACATACATAAGGTTGCTTACACAGTTTTCACCATAGGTTTGCATGGGACACTCACGTAAAAACGCTTTTAATCGAGCACAAAGTGCAGTTTAACTTTCAAGTCACTGGTAATCATTCAAGATCACTATGCTCTGACATGTACTTATTCTTCCAGGAAGTATTGTATTTGGTTGCACTAAAAAGAATTTTGTTTGAATCAATTCAGTTTACAGATCACTGTATTGGACAATTTAACATAACCATTATCTATGATTTCACCTGTCTTTATCCTGCCTGCTCTCCAAAACTGCCCAATCCGTTCCAAAAAAGTGCAATCATTTTGTTTTCTGGGACCAGATTTTACTACCAGATTCTTAGTCTGGCTGAGTTAGACTTCAGAACATACGTTGCTGTTCATGGCAACATGTTATATTGTGCAGATAAGCCTAACAGAGTCTGGCCTTCAATATGGAAAAAATTACTTCCTTTTATTTTTTCAGTTGTTGCACTTCTAACAAACTCACCTGTATCTCTCAAATCAACAGACAATGACAGAGTTCAGAAAAAAAATACATCTGTTCACTTTAATTCACTGAAGCCCAATATAATAAGCACTTGCAAAACTATGCTATAAATACTGCACAAAACGTTAACAGCGTGGGTATAGGTATGTATGATTTTTTTTTAGAAGCCATAATTCTATTAATTTCTGTCACTTCAAGAAAAGATGTAATGTTTTTCACAATTGACAATAAACATTTAAACCATTTGAAAGGGGGAAATTTATTTCCCGCTTTCAACAATACTTTAGTCTTTCTATTCCAAACCAAAAAGAGAAAACATGAACCAAGCTCCTACTGAGGGACAAAAATATTTAAAACCCCGCTGAACAAACCCATCTTTTGAAAAGCAGCGTGCCAGGTTTACAGTTAATATATATTGCTCTCCAATGAAAAATGCATCTTAATATGCACACAGCTCTTTGGATAGCTCAGGAAGGTGGTTACTGACTGAAATACTGTCACTGAGTCAACTCTAACACTTTGATTAGGAAGGATATAGTGCTTCTTAACAACTTCCTATGTAAGCCACTTTTCACACTGCAAAGGAAGACAGCGGAGAAAAATACTCTTACTACCATCTAAGAGCTGAACAAATAGTCACTCACATTGAAAAATGTGTAATGGTGGAAGTCTTTTTAGTATACTTCAGACAGTATTAGAATACATCACAACACTGAGGTCATTTGCCATTCTTTAATCAATTATGATTTCATGTTTTCCCAGGAAATATTTATACTCATTATCTGATGGGTTTTTTACACGGATTTTCAAAATTTACAGCTTACGGTCACAGTGGGCTGTGAATTACAGTTTGTTTTATTCTACGCTATTTCTTATGATCTAGATATCATTGATGATTCAGTTAAATCACACGCTCCTTTGCACAAAAAGCAAATATTAGGGCATAACAGATTTCTGCATTCTAATTTTCTCAGATCATCTGCTTAAATAAGAAAGAAATTAGCATTTACCTGTAGAAGGCTGGAGGAGCAGCTTCCCTCATCCCAAAGCTGCCCTGATCGTTTTCAAGGTAATAGGGTACCTGTTGGCTGTGATGATGGATGAAGGGCGACAGCTGGGGTGCCGTTTGCAAGAACACCACCGGGCTTGGCGGGACACTGTTCAGGGAGTGAAATCCTGCCAGGCTGCTGGACCCAAAAGATTCAGACGTAGGGGCATAACTGAGCGTGGTAGAGCTGTAGACGGGAGCCGTAGTACCAAAATCATAGGTGGCTCCTTCTGGGTAGTTAAAAACTCCTGTCTTGTTGGTCTCCACGTACATGTCGCTGAGCGATCTTTCCAGGGGAATCTTCAGCTGAGGTCTGCTCAGTGTCTCCAGTTCAGTGCCTTGAATCTGGTGCAGCAGGGTAACTCCAGAGGTTTTGGTGTGAAGGGTCATGGTCAGTACTAATGGCAGTGAGCAAGGAGCATATCTGCTTTTACTGTCAACAGCGAGATCAGCAGCTGGCAGTCCACCTAAAAAAAATACCAGAACCTATTCTGAGGCACAGCAGAAATCATAATAAAGCAGCACTACACAGGTATTCCTCTAATCTCGGCAAGGAGGAGGATACAAACAAATGCAGAGTGAGCACTGAAGACGCACATTCTCTCTCTCTTCTTCCCTCCCTCTCCCTCTCTCTAACTTTTAGGAACTCCTCATCTGCGCTAATATGCATTACAAGGTGCTGGCTGCGAGCCAGGAGCCCTTGCCTTGTGCCGACGTTGGTTTAAACATCACTTCAGAAACGATTAGTTCTGGAGTTATACCAAAGAATTGTCCGTCTAAATGTTACTTCATTCTTACTGATCGTTTCATTTTTCACTTCAGGGTACAGTGCTTTGCAGCAACTAACGGGAAAGAACACTTAAACCCAACCAGGAAGACTAGTCCAGTGGTCAGTCAGATTACTGCCTTTTATTTCCTCAGCAGGCTCCAATCTATCTGTGCTTATCTCTCCTCCTGTTTGATTCATTTTCATGTTTGCTAGAAATATGTAATGTGTACATTGTACTGACCCTGGGCAGGACTGTGCTGTAACCGAGATAGGGCAAAGCAGCATATGTGTGTGTGTGCGTGTGTGTGTGTGTGTGCAAGCATGCGTCTGTGTGTCTGTCTCTCTGTGTATGTTTGTGTCTGGGTGTGCAGGGAGCAAGCCCCAGTCAATAAAGCCAGCTAACAAAATTAAAGTGCGCATGATACCCATGCAGAAGAGAAGATTTATAGTATACTTTCATCAGCAACAGCAACTTGCAGTTATTAGAGCACTATAATAACCTTAAAAAGCAAGAAAAGGCTGTAGACTAGCCTAGAAAATTATGCTTCCTTCTTTTTATTCTGTAAAATGATGAAATAGACATCATTTACATTTTGTCAGAGTTAGGAGATGGTTGTTTGATTGCATGATATATAAATTGAATACAGGAAATTCTTTTTCCTAGTCTTGTGGACAAAAGCCTAGCAAACTTGAATTTTGAAATCAAACTAAAAAATCAAGTAAACTAAAATAATCAAACAGGATTGGCTTAAAAAAAGCCTGACATGCCTCTCAAAGTTATATTTAGAAAGAAAAAAAAAGAAAAGAGAGAACATAATGAAAAGGTGTGGCATGCATGCTTCTTCTTGCTATCTCATTCCACATAATTTTAACTTTGCACAAACCAGTTCTCCTGAACGAGCTAAATGAAAACCTCCAGAAACTGTTTCAAGCTCTCCAGCTTCATTGCTGTGGTCTGTGGTTCAGTCAATGAAATAGGCTAATGTCAACCCTAAATACATTAATATATGGGCTCCAGCTAGTGTGCTTTGAATACTAGCAAAGCCTATGCTATACTTAAACAACTCCACAGTTATTTGGTTCAACCTTCAAAAAACCCAAGAAACTGAAAAACTGAACATGCAGGTCACTAGAAGTGTCAAGAAAAGTTTACTCAAACAGGTTTTATTTTAGAAATAATACAGTGCTTTCAAAACTCCTACTAAAATAGCCAAAGTTTTTTATATTTGCAAGAACATTCTGAAGCAATATATGTTTTTACCTTCGCAGGCACAGAGCTGAGACATCAGCACACACACAACTATGTACTTGATATATTTCCTCACCCACCCAGCCACCCTCCCTACCCTGTTCAAATTTCAGATTGTAGACTTTGATCAAAGAGATAAGCTTGTTTAAATAACACTGGACTAAACATGTTCCCAGTTAAAAAAAATAATAATCAGACAACCATACCCAGCAGTTCAGAAAGTCTTCGAAGAGTTGTGCTGAAAGTATGCCAGACAGTGTGAGAGAAAAAAAAAGAGTGTGTGCATGTTCTCTTAGAGTGGGTGACTGTGCATCTGCAGAGACTCACAAAACAGCAAGTGAGCACAGCCCTCAGCAGCCAGGCTGCAGGGCTGAAATGAATGGCAGCTACAAGTTTAAGCCAGTTGCCCTTACACATTTCATTTTGTGCTTTGAAATACATAGAAAAGGCATCATCTCTTATTAAACTGCATAATCTGAGAATTGATGTGAATCTGCCTGCCATAAAAAGTATCCACTTCTATACTGTGCTACAAAATGGACTTTGAATCTAAAGCATTATTCAATATGTATGCTCTGTCTAATATATTGATATGAAATAAAATGTTCCAGTGTAATAGCTATGCAGAAGTGAAGAAAACACAGAAAAACCAAGTCAGAAACAAAAACCAGAAAGTGAGCAAACAAAGACTTGACTTCTGAGTGTGCCCCGTGCTTCTTACATGCAATTTTAAAGAACCTTATTAATTATTTTTGGGAGGTAGTGTGTTTCCAGGGAGTCAAATATTTAAAATTTCCATCAGATGTAAACAACATTAAACATACTGTAGGGTTAACTTGAACCACCATCACTTCTGCTGTGTACCACCTAAATTAGGGACCCTATGAGCAGCTCTCCACAAGCCACAGTCCTCCCACTGAAAGGGCTCAGCAATAGACAGCTGCAGCATCCATGCAGCACACAGCCTTGTACACATCTTGAGAGAAAAAAAAAGTGAGTGCCACAAAGATCATCTTGGGGATTGGCTGAGAACGTCTGTGACAGCATCCTGTAATGTCTGACTCGCTTTTCCTGTAGAAGAAAAGCAAGAGAGCAAGAAAGGGCAAGGGTGAGGTGGGGGGTGTGTCAAGCCAAATCCCATGAAGAAGCTGAATTTTTGATTTTTGTACACTGAAAAAAAATCAGGCTCTGATTCTGCTTACTATATATGGGCTTTTAGATATAAAGAAACTATGAAATGAGAAAGTTACTAGAGGGCTGCTTCCTTTCTTGTCCTACATAGTAAAGAATGTGCTGCTTGCTCCAAAGTAACAAACACTGCTACTTCACCCTGCTTTAGAGTTGGCATTAGGTGCACCCACCTGTGGACTCACCTCTCAAAAAAATGAGATCAAGGTTTCTAAAACCTGGTGGTTTTGCTAAAAGGTCAGGGCTTACAACTCACTTTAATCTGATCTGTTACATGTCAAATTTCACATGCTCTAGTATATGGAAATATTAGAGTATGGGAATGAGTACAGGATCTAGCAATGGTATTTAGTGCTCTTTAGCAAAACATTTATGCAAAAACCTGCTTTTTCTAAATCCCACATCATGTATGCCTTTAAAACTATGCAGATCTCATACAGAAGGACTTGTCTCATTCACTCTGGGTTTTTTGTTTTAAATTACATGTAGTAACGAGAGTAAATAAAAACATAAATTGGCTGCAGCACCTTCCTTTCCAGTGCTAGACAGTTGTTGTGTTCAAAATGGGGTAGTCTACACTCCCAGATCTAATAATTTCTCAACTATTGTGGATTCAGCTGCAGCCAAGCTGCCCTATGTATTTCACCTTAAAGAAGGTCTAATACTGTTTTGGAGTTGTTGAGCACGTACTACAGGAGATACATAGATATATAAAAATAGAGAGGAACCGCTTCTACAAAATCTAAAGATTTGCTAACTTGAGATCAGGTATAGAGTGGGGATTTTGCTATATTTCTGCAGTTTGGGAATATACAAATAAAATTTGGCTTTGATCCATCCAGATTTCTGCCTTCACAGGAAGGAAAGAAAACAGCATTTAATGAATACTGAAGAAGTAGGAGGGACTAGTCCACTGTGACTGAGGAGCACTACAGACATGTTAGCAAAAAAGGTCAAAGCAGAAACTGCATCTTCATACAGAGGGATTTTTAATGAGAATTAGTTGGGATGAAACAGTGAGGACTCAGGCATTACACTTCTCATGGAAAAGAGAAATTAATAGTTTAGATAAATGAAAGTGACTGATTCAATCCTGTGTTCCCCTTTTAAAAAATTTCAGCCTGTTTTCCTTTTATAGATAGGCTGAAGTTCCAGTGCTCAACTCAGATTTTCCAGAGTGGGGAATTTACTCTGATTACACTAACAAAATATAAAATGCAGATACAATAAAACTAAATCATATTTCTGCTGCTCTGTGGTTAAACTAGCTTCATTTACAACTGAAAAAATATTTAGGTATGTGTCTAAAGGCAAATTCTGCTTATTTTGATTAATTGATTAATAGATTGCCTCCAATTTTTTTTTAATCTGTTGACAAATGACAACTGTGATCAGATTAAGTTAGCAGACTATGCATACTGCAATTTGGCTCAACTGGATCATCGGTCCAACACTTCTAAACTAAAACATAGCTTAAAAAAACCCAAAAGTAGCCTTCTTCCACTGATGGAAAATATTGTGGAACCAGTGAAGTGGTCTCAGAAACAGAAAAAAGAAAACAGATCATTAAAAATTTTAGAAGATATTATTTCAACTTCTCCAAATAACTGGAAGGAAGTTTGAGAATTTTGAGTGCCATTAACATCAATAATTTTCTATTGAGTACAAGTCCTGAAAGGCAGTCAGAGAATGGTAACAAAATAAGTTCATTTTCTAGGATTAAAAAAAAAATTAAAGGAAAAAGTAGCAGCCTGAACATATTTTTGCATTTTGGACAAGACAAAACAGAAGTCTGAGGAAAAAGGAGATAAACCAAAAATACTATATGAAGTATAGTATGCAAAAGTATATACTCAAAATATATATACATTTCTATGTATAAATTAAATATATAAATACACAGAAATGCTATTAAATTTATAGAAAAATTTAAAGACAGAAAAACTCGATTCTAAAACAGGCATTTTTCAGCACTAGTTTTAGTAAGTATTGCAACAAAAAATGGTAAACTCAGAGCACATACTATAAATTTTCCATAAACCTGATGACAGTGAAAGACCATAAACTTTTTCACTTTGGTTCCACAGCTATAAAGATAGAAGTTTTTTTTAGCTGCTGCAATTAAAGAAGAATCTATTGTACATAACAGGAGGAACATTATGTTTTTCCAAGATTCCACAGTAACATTACAGAGAAATTATGTTGTGTTTAGTCCAGTGAGGAAACTCCTCAAGACAGACAGCTGGAGAACAGCACCATCTACCCTACTGCCTTATAAATCTTCTCTGGGGAAAGAAAAAATACAAAAAAAATAAAGCTCTTGACACCACTAGGCAAATGAGGCATGCTTAAAAATTCCTTAGGCTCTAAAGAGAGATAAGTGCTTCATGCTGTTAATGGAAGTTTTCAACATTTCGTTTTATAAGTTGATACAAAGATGTATACTTCTTTTTTCACCTACTCCCAAGTAACTTACTAGAACTAGCCATGGCACCAAAAGTCTAGATCTAAGATATCTAACCCTAAATTTTTGTTTTAGGTTGATTTTCCTGTTAAAAGGAAAACCCATTTCACGTATCAAATGTAAGTAGAGGCTTTGAAAAAAATTGGTCAAAATAGTTCTCATGGCAAATGGGGAACTGTTGAATACAATTATTCCACACACATGTTTATAAATCTACAGCATTTAAATATGTCTTCAATTTTACCTGTAATTTGTATGGAAGACCTATGACATTCTCTGAAATTATCTGTGCAAACACAAGAAATATTAGGCTAGCATGGCAGCACATCTTTTCAGTTAAGTATTCTGACATTTTAAATGCTAAGACTTTGCATCTGTGACACTCTCAGATTTTAGCCATTCAGCTGGAAATTTTGTATTTCAGTGATGAGCTTGATGACCTCAGTGATAATAATTTGGAAGTACCTGAGCCAGTTGGATGGAAGTTATCTGCTTTTCCCTCCTTAGAGATTTCTAGCAACCCTTTTTCGAAACAAGTAACATTTTGCTGCTGCAAACAAGGAGTTTGGAGCAGGAACGTTGAATCTGGCAGGGAGGTGAAACACTGTGTCACAGAACTGGCTTTTGCTATTCCTCTGAAAATCCATCCACCTTTGGCCAATTTTTCTACCCTTGAAAAAACGGAAAGTTTTTAAGAGTTAAGATTCCTAAAAGCTCTTTCCTGGCTGAGCCTGTTCTCTCCTCTTTCAGATCTTAGTCCTGACTCGACTGGGCACGAAACTTACCAAAAGAATGAATGACATGCTAGAGTCCAAACTAGTATAAATACAGAATGCTTTCCCCTTTCACTACTCTTCTGGGGCAGAGTAATAGTCTGGGATTAAGTGCAGATTATTGTGTCAGTTACAAGACTGAATTTCAGACCCCAGATGTACAGACTGAATTTCCTAAAACTAAATGGGACACCATCTCCCTTTTCAATCCAGCATTAGAAACAGTATGTTAAAATATACCCTTTTCTGAAGGAGTAGAAGACATCCTGTAATATAAGTAGCTTGTGCTTTTTTTTCAGTTTTTTGTACCTCAAAGATGGGAGAGGATAAAACTAAATAATTCTGCCTGACTCATACAGAATAAATTACTTACTACATATGTAAAATGGGCCAAAATACCTGAGTACTCTGGACAAACTCAAAATATATTAGCAAATACTAATGTTTCAAAGAGTTAGTAGATGTTTTCATGGATGAAGAAGGACAAAAGCAAAAAAGAACATTTCTCTGCTTTCCTACACAAAATGTTAACTACTTGTGAGCAAGGATGTTCACTGGTAGAAAAGCAATGAAACCTTGATTTAAGATTAAGCAACATTCCAGGCTTAATAACAAACACATCATCCTAAAAGAATATTTCTAATAGATCTAGCTTTATGTAAAAACCAGAATGAACTGGGAAATGCAAAATGGTAGCTTAGTATCCCACGTTTATTTTTATAGAGAAAAATTGAATAGACTGACTGATCACCATGATCACTACCATTAGTCTAGCAAGAAAACTATTTTCTGGATGTCTTGCAATTGGCTTAAGGGTGAGGTATCTTCAAAAGGATCAAATATTCCCATGCCTGAGCTCCCAAACACAGTCAGAAATGAGACACCTGCTTAATCCATTTATGTGGCGAATCTCTCAAAAAAACTCTCAAGTTTTGTTTATGAGATTAAAGGAATGAAAGCGGGCCCAGATTCCTCTGCCGAGACTTCCTGTCCTTAAGCAAATCAACATTCCCACCCAGCCTGGTGTCACCTGCAAACTGAATGAGAGGGCACTCAATTTGTCCAGACCAACAACAAAGATGCTGAACAGGACCAGCGCCAACATGGAACCCTGAGGAAGAGCACTTGTGGCCAGTTGCCAGTCGGGCGTGGCCGTATTTATAGAAACATCTTTTACTCTCATTTATGGCAGCAGACAAATAAAACTCTACTGAGGCTTTGGCCATTCCAGTTTCCTCTCTGCATAACCACATGACCTCCTTGTAGTCCTC
The DNA here is from genome assembly GCF_901933205.1 of Camarhynchus parvulus. Classification (NCBI taxonomy): domain Eukaryota; kingdom Metazoa; phylum Chordata; class Aves; order Passeriformes; family Thraupidae; genus Camarhynchus; species Camarhynchus parvulus. The sequence continues at coordinate 55,140,028 of NC_044573.1, forward strand.
CTAAGCTCCAGACATCCCAATACGGTCAGGATATATGAGGACAGGCTCAGGTAGCAGGGCCTTCTCAACTGGTAAGCAAAAAGACTCAGTAGTACCTTACTGCTATCTACAACTATCTAAGCAGAGAATACAGAGAAAATACAGAGACAAACACCACTTGGAGGTGCAGAGTGACAGTCCAAGGGGCAACAGGACACAAGATGGACTATGGGAAATTCTGACTCGATATTAAGTATGATTTTTTACATTAGAAAATATGTAATATTGGAACAGGCTGTCCAGAGATGCTGGAACTCCTTTGAGGACGAGACTCAATTGAGTTCAAGACTCAACTGGACAAGTGCCTGAGTAGCCTGATTCAAGCCTTCTTTGAGCAGGGTTTGGACAAGATGGTACCTTGATATCCCTTCCAATTTATTCCATGATTCTAGGTTTCTAATACACGAATCTGCACCAAAACACTCAGAAGAGATTAATTACCTTGGTGATGATGGCTTATTTCCCCATTTTCCACAGATGTCTGATGTCAAGATCTTACATGTTTCACGAGTTAGGAAGAAAACAAATTCTACTGGCCTCATTGTATCTTCTCAGCATTTCTGTAAACTACTCCACTTCTTATCCAAAATATCTTTGCTGTCCATTGCCTTAGCAACGGACCCACCTGTTCTCAGTAGTCAATGGCACACCTATGTTTGAACACTCACTGAGACACAGGCAATAAATAATCAGCCATCTTTTGTGGCTTCCACAAAATAAAACCAGCTGCCTTTTTTTGATGAAGATTATCTCCGCCAAAAGACTCTTTCTGAAGTGTCATTACTTCCCTGTGTCAATGTTTCTCCACACATACATATAACGCAGGTACCTGTACAGTAAAGTGACCAGAGCATCCCAAGTACTTAGAAAATAGAGCCTAATCCCAAAACTGAAGGAAGTATAAAATTAATCTTATGACATGACCTAGTTTCTTCGCTCATTTCTCTTCAGTAATGGTAGTCAAATGCACCAAATTTGGTTTTAACATTTACACATTCCTATTTCCTCCCTAGAAGCTGATCCTCCAACTGAAAGGTCCTTGTGATGAAGCTAACCCTGTCACCTCAAGCAGTTACATTTACTGTGACCCTCAGGCCAAGAGAACTCTTCACCCAAATTACTTGGAAAAGCTTTGTTGCTTTCAGCGTCCCATTTTTATCTACCAGACACTGGCAGCAAAAGTCCCTCACTTTCTGGGCATCTTCTGGTAAATGGATTTGCTTTATTTACTCCCCTAATCACTGCCAATCAATCTCTGCTATTGCAGCATGCCTACATGTACCTGTGAATAATCTGCAATCAGCACATCAAGTCCTCTTGCATGCCTTAGGTTCTCCCTATCTACTCAGAGATTATCACAGAGCCACTGGACTGTTGCCACTGCCGCACAAGGAAGGTGTCTCAGTTACCTTTGGGCCTATTTTTACAGATCTAAAGTCCAAGAGGAAAAGTCCACAAGGAGTATCAGTTGTTGAACTAATCAGTGTTACCATACATGTTTCTGTATTCTCTCCTTGATGTCAAGAATGGGCTTGTTATTGCCATTGCCAGGCCAGACACAGCTACAGCCACACCTGAGTGGTACATTGCTGCCATTAGTCACCCCTCTGGACCATACGCTAGAAAAATGCAGTCAGACAGCAAGTGTTCATTAATAATTACCCTCTCTAGGAGGGAAGGTACTGGCTGCCAATGTCCTGTGCAGACCCCAAGCAAAGCAGCCAATTCAATATTATAGAGATAAAAGTATGGTAGTTTTGTAGGGAAAAATGCTATGAGCTAATTCAACAAGCCTCTGTAGACTGGAGATGTGTGGTTGCTCTAGTCTACTTCTCAAAATCTTCTATCAGCAGTTAAGGAAATGTTTCTTAATTCTAACAAAAATTCAGACCTTCTACAAAAAAGTCTCAGTAAGAGGTTCCCGTAAAAGACGCAATTCCATTTAAATAGCAGAAATGTACCATCTATAGTAAAAGATGCACTTTGGAGCTAATTAGTGACTTCCTCCACAAAAGACATGGCAAAGACATGCACAACCAGAAAGATCTTGAAATGAATCCTTATAAAGCATTTTCTGATATGGTTACTTCTTTTTTTTTTTTTTGAAAATCGATAGGAATTGCATTAAATATATAGTCCTAAATAAGGGTGTGCTATATATCTTCCATGATAATTTGAATCAGTTGTTGACTCGAGGGAAACTGATCATGATGAGCTAAATTATGAGTTTAAGTGCTTTCCTGGATCAAGGCCTAAGTCTTATCCTCACGCACACATCAACTCCAACCATCAGAGAAATTCAAAATTAGCAGAGGTTATGTCTCATTTTTCGGGAATGACTTGCAAGCTTTATATAACTCTGGTTCTGTGATACAACATATCCTCCTTACTTCAGAGAAGAATTTTTGAAACTGATGTAACAAGCCTACAAGAACGGTCAATGGAATCTGAAGGAAAAACCAATGCAAAACATTCAGTTCTATTGTGATTGTTATTTGTACTCAGGAGCACCTAAGATCACCATCAGAAATTAGGTTCTCATTGTGCTAAGTACAAGGTATACTTCGAACAAAGAATGTTTGTTCAATAGCCCAGATTTAAATATATAACTGACTAAATGCAGCACCCTTAAAGAACAAGTGTCTCAATTTCTCTACAAAAATCAAACAGACCTGGTAATGTATCTCCTGCTTCTGTTTCAAAGTTGCATTGTTAAATAAGACAGGTCTGTTTTCTAAACTCTAAATATAAAACCTTTTGATCAAGGTATCAAACAATTCAACATTTACAAATACAAGAAACCTGTACTGAACTGATGAATTAGCACTAGCAAGAATTGCTCAGAAAAATCAGGGAGCAGCAAAGAGAGCAATTGCAAATGACACTCACAAACTAACCATAATGTAACTGAAGCAGCAACATATGCTACAGCTGTTGAAGCATTCTGTCCCTGCCAGAACAACCATAAGCAACAGCAAAATCACACGACTTCAGTGCTGTCTAACCAGCAACTCACAGAAAAATGGTGACATGATCATCAGCAGTGCACCACCACAACGAGATGGGAAATAAAACCCACACAACAACAACAATAACAACAACAACAACAACAAGCAAGAAAGAAAAAAGAAATCTAGTATTGGAGAAAACTCAGGCTTCTTGTTGGAGAAAACTTTCAATGTCTAGGCTTCTGCAGAAAGACAAAAATGCATTGTCATCTGTCAAGCGGAACAAATAGGACCTTAGTGATTCAGTAACAGTTGCACTCTCTTGGCAGATATTAGCTTGTTTAAGGCAGGGAAGATCAAAGGAAGTAACTAGATGCCAACAGACGGGGAAAAAAGGTCAAAGTTATTTATTATTTCAGCATTCCCCTATCTTTATTTGTTCTTCCACCATTTTCATTGTTTTGTGCAACAAGATGGAGGTCTTTCTGAAACACAGCCATGAGTAATTTAATGAAATGGCTCTTTTGCAATACAGGCTCTTCTATAAGTTCAGAAGTCCATCAGATCAACAGGTTTCCTATCCATAAGGGGTGAGTGAAATAGACAGTTCCACATACTCATTTAGCACAATGGCCTACAAGCCACAGAAATTATTATTAATGAACTACAAAACCAGAAAGAATGAACAAAAATCATTGCCATTAGAAATGTCAAATTTATGAATATTGATATTTAGTTTGATGTCAAATTATGGAATTGCAGAGTTTAATATTAACTAGTAGCCATTTTTCCAGGGAATTGAGGTTACAGTTGCAAAACCTTCAAAAGCAGCAAACACTGCTGTCCAGAGACCTCTTACACCTGTGGTAAATTAATTTGAATTTTTAAACTACTGTTTTGTCCCTGGAGAAATACCAATAAATTTAATTTCTTATTGTGCAACTAAGAGAAAGGATTATTCCCAGTAATTCCTAAAGGAGTTCTTGCCACAGTCAGAACCTCAGCAATGCATCACTTGTGCAGCATGACAGAGAGAAAGGGCAGATCTGTACTGGACAGAGACAACTGATACAGAGACTCCCAAGCCAGCTTTACCTGACTCAGCACTGAAATGTGAAGAAACACTGCTGCTAGCAAGGTGCCATGCTCTGGATTATTAACCCCTGTCTGACAAGACAGCACATTGCTAATACAGTTACATTGCCTTCTACACCAAGCCACTAATTACCAACAACTAATTCAGGCAGTGATGTTGCACAATTCTTTCCACCAGACTCCTTCAAAGAGCATAGGTATAGCTTAGAAAGGCCTCTTGATAAAAAATAAAAACACTTAGTAGTGTAAACTCTATTGATTGTACTCCTTTGAGTACAAACAGTCCTGGCATCATTAGAGCCATAGGGGCTGGTGGCACACTACAGAATCAATGTGGATGGCACCAGGATGGCTGGAGCCCCTACAAGGAGGTTAGCATGCAGAGACCAGTGTCACCCACCTTCATCAGAGGTGGCTGAGGAATGAAGAGGTGACAACGAAGATGCTGGAAGCACCTCCCTCAGGAAAGTACTGTCTTTAATGAGCTATGGGTCAGTAAAGTTCAAGGCTGTTTTTAACCTACTGAAAATAGGACACACCTGCAGATTCTCTGCAATTGTACCATAAACTGGTGTAATATTTCATGAGTTAAGTTTGGCACGTGCCAAACAGCACTACCCCAAAATATTCCTGAGCTTGAGGCACTAAAAAATTACAGAACCATTACTACTATTTTGTTTTCATTCATCCACTGCGTTGTGGAAACTATTAGCACAGATGCAAGCTATTCCAGGATAATTGGTCCAGCTGCCTAGAAATCATCTTGAGTGTATTTGATTTATGTTTATAGCTAAAGCTCCTGGCTTTTAGATTTGATCCTAAAAACTGGCTTGCAATCTGCCTGTTAGATGACAAAGTTCAAGAGCTATGCAGACTGCTGAAGCCTGGGTATGCCTCACTCCATGCCTCACTCAGCATGACTTGAGTATACACAGTGAGCTGTTGGGCACTTCTGACCTGAAATGGTCAAGGGAGCATTTGGAAGGCACATAGGAAACACATGCCTGCTTCAGTGTTCAGGGAAATCACCTTCCTGAAATCCAACCTGTAAAGTCAATCTTTCATGCTTCTCAGGGTTTTAAAAAGAATAATTTTGCCGTACAGCTAAAGTGATTTAGCAGTGAAGTGTTTGTCGAAATGGTCATATTCTTTCTCTAGCCTTCACATTCCTGCATCTTTCATGCTTCTAGTCTGGAGACTGACATTAGCAAGAAGTTCTTGTTTATGAAAGGTAAGTATCACACTGGTGCAGCTCTTGAGCCAGATTAGGAGAAACTGCAGGAGCACATGGCGAGAATGAAGACAGAGACCACCTTGTTCAGCAGCAGGAAGCTTTTAGATTAATTTAACAGTGCACTCAATGAGCCAAAGCAGAAAGGATGTAAACTCTCAAAGGGATGTGTCCACCACACAGTCAAATTGGTCATGATGGAACTCAATCAAATATGCCATGGGCTACATACACCTTTAACACGGTTTATTTATTTTCTATTATCTGTATTATACTATGCTGTACAAAAATAAATAATTTTATCTAAAGATTCGTTTTTTCAAAAGAAAAAATGGTCCCTTCTTAATATCAAGTAGTATTTTGCTTTTCAGAAGTTTTTATGAGAAGGTTCCATTCACTTTGTTACACATTTCTATGCATAAAAACAAGTACAAGATGACCTACTTATGTGGAACTTCTGCATATTTGTGATTAGCCAATATTGACAAAGAATAATATAAGTAACTACTACAAAAATTATGACTCCATTTCACAATAACACTGAGTCCTGGCTTCTTTTACTAGAAGAAAAGTATTTATCTAGAATATAATATTCTTTTTAAAGTAAAATAAATATAAAGTTAATTTCAATACCTGTGACACATCAAAAACTATTCATCCACAATATTAATATTAAGAATTTTTCTTCAGTTAAAGATAGTTTCACATAGGATTTAAAAGATTGCTGGACGCAAAATACTAGGGTTAGAAATTCAGCACTTTACTCCAATATAGCAGCAATCCCTGTATGCCTATGTTTCATTTTGTCAGAGGAAGTTGAATATGAGTGGATCAAATTACAAGAATACCTATTATTATTCATACTATCAAAGAAAGCCTTCATCTGCTACTGAAGAAGAAAAGTGCTCATCCTTGCTCTCCACCATCATCTGGTCACTGCTCATTAACCAGAAGAGTTCCATAGCTGTAATATGAACTTCAGCCTGAAAATTCTGCACCACACAGAAAGCACATGCTTAGCACCCATGATTAATCACAAAATCCCCCACATTTCAGTCTTCAGATATTAAAAAAGCATTGTGATGTATTCTCTTATGCAATCTGGATCCTGACACACATTATACCTCAGCAAAACATTTGGAAGAAGAAGTAAATGTTACTATTTCTATTCAAAATTTTATCCTTCAATATTCACAGTTCTAGTTGAGATACAATTTAGTTTGTGTCTTACAAATATTTCAGTGAGTCAATTTTAAGAGACTGATCTCCACTGAATATCTGTGTATGGCTGTGAAATATATTTACTGAAAAAAGGAACTGAGGGCAAATATTGGACAAGTATTCCTCTTGAGCTTATATCATAAATCAGTTTAATCAGTTTTAGAATTGAAACAGTAGTTAAATTCATTCTTATTGTGTAATTTGACTATGCTTAACAATACAGCAGCAGTTTCAAGTCAAGTGTAGATGCTGTGTGTGTTTAAGGACTGCACTGGCTGTCAGGTAGCATTTTGGGCACTATATAAAAATGGTTGCTTATCAGCATACATATACATCCCACAATGCACATTGAACACTGGTGACTTGTAAGGATATCTCCAACTTCAATGTGTGGAACCTATGCTCCAAAAATTTTCAGCATACAATTTTTTCCAGAGGGAATTCTTGTTTAATTACTTAAGACACAGCTTATTTTCCCAGGCTTTTCAATCCACTCTTCCCCATAAAGAATTCTTAACTTGCTCTTCACTGTTCATTATCAAATAACATAAAACGTACTTTTATGCAAAAAATAAAAGCACTATTAAAAATCTAGACCTGCTTTGTGACAAAACAAATGCAGATGGCTATGGTTTTTTGCTGAAGTAACCAGACTGCACAAAATCACCCTTGACAAAACTGAGTGAAATTTGTCAATACTTGAAAAGTAACTCTCAGACTTGCATGAGGAGCATGAATGTATCCTCACTTAAATCAATGAATAAGTAATCCCTATAAAATTAATAGGTTTATCCTCAAATAAATATTCAACAATGCTATGTAAAAATAACATGGCCCTTCTCATTAAAAAGGGGGGGGGGTGGGATGTGAATCCACTGCAAGGTTGTATTATTCCACCCTATTTCTGTTTTGAAATGTTGATTGTTTGGAAATAAAAGAGCAAATGCTCTTCCTTACACAGCCCCACTGACAGAATTAGCATTTGATTTTTGACAAAAATCTCTCACTGATTACTTACATTCTGAATTCAACAAGAAAACAAACCACCATAAAAGACACTGTAGCAGCAATGTTTGAACTCCAGCAAAGTTGAACAGTTTTTATTTTGTCAGGTGCACAGCTTCTTCTTTGAGGGAATAAACTGTCATTTACTTTAATCTCCCAGACATTGTCAGTAACCACTGATGCCATAACACTTCTATCTGACACCTTTCACTCTCATGGATGGAAGACCATGATGGAAAACAGAATAATCTTAACCATTTAAACACATTCTAGGTACATTTGCTCATTTTACAGAGCAGCAACAAAATGCTCTCTTCCTTTAATAGATACAGCACCTTCACAATCATATTTGGCAATAACCAGGCTTTTATCAAAAGCCATCCAATTTGAAGAAAATATTTAGAGGCAAGAACTACCTTATCCTATAGTATTTTGCTTATTTCTACCTAAATATTTTTTAAAACATTAACATGGAGTTCATTGCTTAAAAAAATTCACGTCTGCAAACACTGTAATAAATAAACCAGGGTCTGAAGCACAGTTAGCACTCTATAAAAATACTGATTTGGGGCAAAGCCTTCAAACATAATGATTTTTTTGTAAATAACCCCAGATATGCTGATCTTGCGCTAGCATTTTCAAGAGAAAATATCTGGCCTACCCAGGATATGGGACACCAGCAGTAAAGCCATTTACTTCATATTTTAGGTAAGTTACTTAATAGCTTCACATCACCAGCTTCCTTTCTCCTAAGTCAAAGCATCTGTTAAAACATCCTTCCTGACTGAAACTACAACACCACAAACATGAAGAATATTCTTAAGTGAAGTTTCATAGGCTCACATTGCTCAAAAATGTAAAGAAGCAATCAAAAAAGATCACTGTGAACAATCCCAGTATGAAAAATTAGACACTATAATCTTATCTCAAAGAAATGGAAGTGCCTGTAACATCATAGAAACCACCCTCCAGAAGAGATAACTTCCTTCCAGACAGAAATGCAACACGAATGTTCATAAAAATTGAAGCCTGATCATCTCCAGAAGCTGAAGGCTTGAAAACCCTGCCAAGGTCATCATCTCTTCAAATAAACAGCAAGATGCATATCTGCAGCTAAGTGGCTGGTAACTGCATCATCTCATTTCCTTTCCAGAATCTTTGAATTCCACATGAATTCATTTCCTAATTCTACCTATGCACTCAGATCTTGCTCCATTTACAGACTGTCCCTAAGTAATTACATATTATGCCAACAGGAAAATTAATCAATTGAATAACCTGCATTTTAAGGAACATCAGAGATCAGAATTATTAGATGTGAATGAAGAGTTACAAAATAACATAACTTTTTTGTATGTGTAACACATCTAGAGCACTTTGAACATACAGAAATACTGTTCAATAGACTAAAATTTTCCATATCTAAGTATATACAAACAAAACTTATATTTTCTTAAATTCTCAATCAGCTTAAACTGTCTAAGAGAGACTTCTGAATTTTTTGGCTCTGCTACATCAGTGTGTTGTACTGACAAGGAGTCTGAAGAAAAAAAGTGAGAAGAGCCAGACTGCACAAATGTAGTCATCAGTATGTCTTAGAGTTACAGTTAAGCCAATCTGTAAAAACTTTCTTTTATTTACTGCCACATATTCTTGCAAAAACTTCCAAATTGTGTGCAGGTCTGGTTAGCAGTCCTTGCTTTTGGGAATATAGAAATTCCTTCAGACATACACAAAAAGTAACCCCATACATAATTCATACGGTAATTCATATCATTACCAATTTGTTATGCATAATACTTAAAACCAGTACTTTTGCACTCAATTCAGTAGCCTAAACACAGCCCTTTCACACCTTTTAGGTCTCTCTAGGACACCCAAGACACTACACGAGGCTGGCACATATGGCCACAGAGGAAACCTGTGTCCTTTGGAACAGCTTTGTGGGCAAGTGGCAGCTACATCTCAGGGGCCATTGTGCTTGCACTGATCAGCCACACACACAGAGCAAGCTAAAGGGGTTTCCTTCCTCTTTCACTACCTATCTTTCATTTCTCTACTTCCAGGTGAGGTATGGCCCACTGTGTTCTGTGCCCACTACACAGGAAATGTTGGTTGTGTTTTCATCTTGCATTAACATCCTCCTTCTATTTTATGTTTTATTACCACTTCCTATACAGAATTTCAAATAAATTTCAAATCCGTCATTTAACTTCTACCTCATATAAATTAAAGACAGTATTAGTAAAGATGAAGTGATCATAACACCTATCCATATTTTTTTTAAATATACCTATAGTAACACAAGTATTTTTAAAAATGCTTTGGTTTCTGGAATAGCTATATCTGTTATTAGCTTTCCAAACAGAAATTGTTTTCTTCTTGCATTAAAACACATTTTATTTTTTAAAATAGCAAATTCTGATAATATTGAAATTGAAATTTGACATGGAGTCTTTTTCTGTGGTATTTTTTATTAATAAATCAAAGGCAGATAAAAGCATTACCTTTTCAAGGCTACTGTCAATGTTTTGCATTCAATTATTCACTAAGTCATATTTTATTTGGAGACTTACTAATCATGTACAACTGACTGAAAGATATATCCAAAACAAACTACAAGAAAATTTAATCACTCTACCAGTTTTCCAAACTGAACAAAAGCACAGTTTTGGGGACACCAAGGAGGCTCAGATCTACTGACCCTGCATGACTCAAATGCACTATACGAAGGCATGAGAATAGGTGATAGACAAAGCTAGAGCTTTGTGGAAAAGTAAACCATTGGCTGGTTGAAAACAGATGCCTATGTCTGAAATCTTTACCCAGTAAAGCTGTTTAAATTGGTCTAAGAGGATAACTGGATAGAAACAGAACAGACTGGGTGTTAACTGGAGGAAAAGTGAAACCATATTGGTGCAGACACAGAATCCCCACAGCCCTGAAATACTTTCTTCAGAACCAGCAGCTACAAATGGATGTTCAGGGAATGGAAAGAACAGGACAAGTATATGTGATATTTATCCTATATATTCTCCTAGCTTCTATTTTCTGCTCACAGGATATGCTGAGCCTAATCCAGTTATCTATTCAACAATCCTCAATAGAACTATCTTTCAAGTTGTTTTCATTTTCCCTTCAACCTGTACAAACTGTTTCTATCCATAACAGCCTTCATCAGAGAATCTAACAAATGACTGCTGTGTAGCAAATTACTTCCTTTTGCTGGTTCTGAACATGGTTTCTTGAAGTTTCACAGCGTGGTCTAGGCATCATTCTCCTTCCGGAAGAATGGAGAATGGAGTGTTAAAGAATCTTAACACTCAGTCCCTATCCACTGTCCTCATTAATTCAAAACTGGGATCCAAAATACACATCAAATCAACTCTGAAGACCCTCAGAAGAACCTGAAGTCACTAAACATCTCCCTGCTTTATCTGATAAATGATTGCTTTTTCTCCTTTGGTACAGCACTGAAGCCATTCTCCCTTAGCAGTTGAGTTCCCAGTTTCCTGACTCAGGCAAGCTGGAATACACAGAAGAGGAAAATAGCATTAAAATTCTCTCTGGATAATTTGGTAGGAGTGCTCCAAACACGTCTAACACAGCAATACACTAAAAGAAAGCTTAACACGAGTTAGTTATTTTTTATTTTATTTTATTTTATTTTATTTTATTTTATTTTATTTTATTTTATTTTATTTTATTTTATTTCATTTCATTTCATTGTGATGAAAGCATGAATAGAAGCAAGACTGCAGCCTGATGGTTGGAAATTTCACTGGGGAAAACGAAAACTTGCATTTTGGTCCTGCTCTGAGAATTACTTGTGATTTATTCAAAGTCTTCATATAAAACCCACAAAATAAGTCTCAGATGAAGACTGAAATGCACAACTACCCTGGTTTCACCAAGCTAAACAACACAAGAAGACTTATGATTTCTCTGGGGGTCTATTAAAGCCCAAACAGCTTCATGCAATGTATATATGCTCGGATGGCCCATAACACCAAGAGAAAACAGCAGGCTCAGAAACCTACTGGGGCAAGGTACATAGCCATCCCTTGCCAGCATTAAGGCAAAATTTCTGCCTCTGAAAGAGACAGAGCCTGGAAAAATTGCGCAGTTGATCACTAGCTAAAATTTGTTAAATAATAAAAAAAAGATTTATTTATACTTCTGATAAGCCTCTCTGGACTCATCCTTCCCTGAACACATAGCTAAGTATGAGGTCAAAGAAACAGAGTTCCCATATTCTCAGTATGGCCCTAGAAGACAATGATAATAATGCATGCAAAACACAGAAAGACAATTACAAAGTGTTGTTTTATTTTCTGGGTAGTGGAATTAGGGTATAACTTTTCCATGAGGGATGGTTTTCCAACTGAAAAACAGAAAGTAGTTCTCACCAGAATATTTATCCTCATTAATGATTAGCTTCCCGCCAAATTTTAAACTAGTAGTTATTTTTGGGCCTAAACTACCAAGTTAATTTGGCTCATTTGGTGAGTGATGAAAACAAATGAATTTTCAAGTGAATCTGCACATCACTCAGACTAGCTTAGGTTAATATATGTACCTGTGATTGCAAAAGTACTCTGGTACTGTAATGCCATGAAAAGCAATGGCTGTATTGCTCCTAGTTTGTTTATGTATTCTTACTAAAGAAAGCTGAAGCAATTAGCAAAAAAAATTTATGCATGACCCTTCTCTGACACAAAAAATATTTCACTTCCCTGTGTCCCAATTTCATACACATCCTGTGAGTTCATAGCACCTGACCCACTCAGTCTCACAGTACCATTTACATGCTAGCACCAGGCAGTGCTCTCAGAAGAGTGATAAACATTAAATTTCATTAATATTTTTCCTCATGCAACACAGGGACATGACAGGCTTTGTCATACTACTTTAGCAACAGAGTAGGATGAAACCTAGAAAACAGATTCTTTCCTCTTTCTTGATCTAAGTGTGTTTTCTCATTGAATATCATCCATCAGCAAAGTGTATGACTCAAAGGCTACTATGACATGGATTATAATTTTGCAAGGTCCAAAATTCTAAGAAATCTGAAACCAAATTAAGGCCACCTTTGAAAAGTAGAAATTATTCCACTGATAATCTCGTCACCCAACTGTGCAGTCATGTGCTTGCTGCTCAGAGGTGGTCAATATTAATGGAAAAGCTTCCTGTTAAACAGAGATGAAGGCATGGGAGAAGGTACTAGTGCACTACAATCCAGGCATCTGTCTCAGAATTGCACTGGAGCATCTGTAGCCAAAACTATGAAACTGCATGGAGAGTGGGTAGGGTTAGGCAAAATCATCTGAGAGCCACTCTAAGTGGTTTAATAAATAAGTGAATAAATAAATATTTCAACCTTAGACATGTTTTCCAATTGTGTTATATTCTTCTTCTAGGTACTTAGGAAGAGTATTCATTTTCCATACAGGAATCCTCCCAATACACTCGTAAAGTCCCAGGAAAACTACCATATTCAATATTCATTATTCTGACTGCACAAGGGAAAGGAAAAAAAAACCTCTCAGTTTAAAATAACACTTTTTTGTTTGAAAATTGTTATATAAGATCTTTTGCCTTTATTCCAGGTACAATTTTAAATTTTTAACCATAATTGGCTTTTCTCAATATATAAAAAATCTAAAGATATGCAAATCTGACACAAGTCTGTTGCCATAGCTTTCAGCAACATTGGGAGCCATCATGCAGTTCGATGGCTCTGAAACCATTTCAGATAACATTTTCTGTTATGCTTGTTCCATTAGGTGATTCAACATCCAAAATGTTCAACACTTGCCTTCCCCAGTGTGTCTAGTGATTCCAGCAAGAATGCTATTTTGAGAACTAAATCAATGTTAAAAAATTTTAACCTACATATAGGTTAATCTGATCACACAGTTTCATCATCAGAATATACCTATTGCAAGATCAAATCTATTGCTAGTTTAATATAATTCAGTGGCAGTGTGGTTACTCAGGTGCAAATTAAAATCTGGCTGTACTATTTCAATCCCATCTGTTCTCTCTTCCTCCCTTACCCTGTTGGGAGATTGGTTGGAATATTCATAGCCACAAGAGTAAATCATGTCCTGTAAAAATGGGTATCTGATTAATACAAGAGAAGATTCAGGAAAACAAAGTTGTACTGCTATTGTGCAACAGCTATGAACAGGGTTCATAAATTCCTCAAAGCTGTTACCACAATTTGAAACTTTGATTAAACAGAGAGCCTGCACTCTCTTAGACTTCTCAAAGTGCAGGTGATTTTTGTTTCTGGTCTTCAAGTTTTCAACATTCTTCTAAAATGATAGGTAAATGAATCAGTATTTTCTATTCTGGCATGCTTCAAGCACTCTTCTCAATCTTTTATAGTGTTTCCCTGTTTCAACATTTGAGGATTTAGGTCTTCTTATCACAATATTGCACAGGCAGATCACGGTTGCTGAGTTCCCTCAATACTCTTTCCAGAACCATTGTTTTCAGAGACACAGAATAAGATTATAATAAATGTGCAAACATAACACTTGCTTGGCTAATTCTGTAATTCACTTTCAAGTCCCGCTTTCCTGACTCACTGTACTGCTAAACTTCTAATGTCAATCCTGGGATCGCTGCTGGAGTGATCCAACCAGCTTAGAGCAAGGACTGCAAATTTGGCTGAGTTTCCCAGGAAACACAAGCACAGCTCTCAGCCCCATTTGCTGTGGGGTTCCCTTCAGATAGACAGTACGCATACATTCTCAGTTTAGTTTTCCCCTTCCAGGGTATTGCTATTCCCCTGAACCCAAAGGACTTGCATCTTCTTTACCTGCAGCCAGGCACAAAAATGTGTGTCTTATCACCCAGGTACACAGGTACAGCCCTCTCACAGGTACAACCCTCTCACTACGCAGGACATGAAACATGTTAGGAACTCTGCCTCAGTGCCACATGGGTGATGAGTCCCAGCACTGTGGTATGGATGCAAAGACTCACTCTAAAGAGTAGTTCATGGGTGTGGTCCACAAAGATACGGCAAGAACAACCTAAGGTTTTATTTACTTTGAAGCAGACCTATCATTGTAAGGTCCAGAACATATTTACATGGAGTAATGATGCTCCAAAACATCAAGATGAATCAAAATTTTCTTGCAAGCAAAGTAAATTCTACTGGAAAAGGGGATAAAACCAGTATTTGTCACAGGACTGAAAGAAGTTCTCTACAAATAAGTTCTCTACAAATAAGTTTGCCTCTACTTGCTTATTATGTGTTATTGTAGAAAGGTACATTCATTCTCATACTTTCCTGGCTTAACTCACTAAATCTCCAAAGAGTTTGCTGGTTTTTATTTCAAAGAAAATACTAAAGTATTCTTATCACAACGCTACCTCAATGACTAGGAGAGAATTAACTGAAACATGCACAAATCTGCCCAGAAGTAATCCTTCCAGCAGACAAAGTAGTACATCACTGCTACAATGCCCATACAACCACCATTTATGACAGAACATTATGACTAGCAACAAAATTCAGTATTGACAATAAAAAGCAAATGTGAAACAGCACATTGTTTTAAGGTGATTCATTCTAATCCCGTTGAAGACATTAGTAGTTGGGCTTCAAACTTAAATTAGAACATTTTAAGACCTTAAAAATGAAAACTAGGGAGTAAGTCTGGAGCTAGCAATGTTGGTTATAAAAGAAATCCATTTGAATTACAAAAGGAACACTCTCTAGAAAAATTGTAAAAGGCATTTGTATAACAGCAGATAAAAACTGGTACTCACTGAATATAAATCATAATCACTACCATTTGAAACGCAAATTCTGTAAGGAAAAAAACCCCAAAATACAAACTATTAAAAAAACCCCACAGACACATTTTATTATCCACTCACAATAAGTATGTAACAGTTGTTCTGTGGTAAAATCCCTTGTTATTTAAGTCATATCAGAATAAGCTAAGTTTTCTAGGGTGAGGAGGAATCAAGTGGGGAATATCACTAATTTAAAAGTTTTAACTAAATGCCTGGATATAACAACTCTTTCACAGTTAGATTTCCTAGTCCAAATTTGTAGAAAATGCAACATAGTAGACTGTTCTCTGGGTGATCTGCAGTAGGAAAGCAATGAAGCAGAAAGTGGTATGCCCTGGAGCAGTAAGGTTATAAATTTTTTAAAAGGCAATAAGCTGAGCTATGTCATATAGGAAAATGGGCAACTGTCCAAATTAGGAATAGGTAGATGTGAATTACTTGTACTTAACTTTGACTTCACCACTGGAAAAGTTGTCTTAGAGTATTTACTTTTAGAATATTCTTACCACAGTGTATTGCAGGAAATTTGATCGTCATAAAGATGTATTTTAAAATTAATATAAAGACAAAAAATGTTATAAAATTTGAAAAATCATTTCAGGACTTAGCTATCAAATTCTAAGTGCTGCGGCTCTACCAGCTGTATATTCAAACAACAATGGATGTGAGCATTCTTTTGGACAGGGCAGGGAGGGGCTAAGAGATAGATAATCACTTATTAACCACAAGTCTGGTTTGCAAAAGGAACCTCCTACACAGAGAATAAATAAATTTTGACCTCTTAAGAATATTGGTCTGAAGTGACAGCAAATTCGAAGTAAAAAACCTTTTGTGAATACATTACACTATGTATCCTTTTCCAGTGCTTACAGAAAAGACAGCAAATACAGAGAAAGCATAGAAACATAGACTTCCTAGAGGTGGGTAGCCAGCCAATGTATCTGGATATGTGCCAAGAATCTGGAATGAAAAAGGGATAAAGAGCATGAAGTTTGACAGATTTAGAACTGTGGAGTGAGCAATGAAATCAGAAAGCTTCACGTTTTCTACACTAGATGACCATTGTTCTGAAAATGGCTAATGCATATGGGTTTTTTTTCATTTAATACTCTCAGTGGGTTTTGGAAGACACTTCTGCCCAATGACAATGTTGAATCATCCTCATGTGTAATATCTCCTACAGACTGTCAGTGAACTGTCACCTATAAGACTATCAGTAAACATAATTTTGAAATGGTCCCTTTAATGGAAACAAACCGCAGAATTCTGGAGCTGGCAGAATTCTGCAGCACAGCAGTGCTGGCAGCTCTTAGCAGAAATGTCAGCTTTACAGGTTGGAGGGATGTAGGGTAGACATCCACAGATCCTAAGATAACTGGCACAAGTGCACTAGCCTAACTGGCCTCCTACAAACAAAGTCTCTCAGGTAGAAATTGCCATGGGAAGCCCTGGAACTTCCCTCCTCTGAAATGAGATGTCACCTTCATTCTCACAGTTCACTAGTGGAATCATTAACACAGAAGAAAAAGCACAGAATAGAACTCCACACACAGATGTCTGCATACAGCACCCTTTCCACAGCAATACCATTACTCCTATTTGCAAAGCTCCAGCATTTCAGATTATTTAAAGAACAGTCCTACGAAGTCTACACAGAGAGGCTGAGTCTGACAGTGCACCTTGTTTCCCCTGCACTGTAATTTGGCCAGCCTTAAGCACTGCATCTTTTCCTTCATTTCAAAACTGGAGAGTTCTGCCATCTTCCTTGACTACCAGTCGCTAAAACTTGGCATTCAGCTTTTCATTCCTTATTTGTCTTTCAGCCCACCCCTTATTGACACTGCTGATAATAGACTGGAAAAGAAAGATATTGATGCTAACTCAGGAAGCCTCTAAGCTGCAAACTGCTGGATAGAGAAGGTGCATTCTTTGGATACATTATAATAAATTGATTATATTCGTGTATATTTAAATATGCATCCCCTTTTACCGCTCCTGGAGACAGGACTTTGTGCCACATAAACATGTGATCTGACCTGGTATTGCCTTTCTTTTGTTCATGGTGCTCATTCTAACCAAAGTGATAAGCTTTATATACTACCTGACTTCTCTTTCAGAGATGAAATAAAATCACTTTGATCCCATTGTGTAGAGGGCAGCAAGTTATAAGCGGATTACATCTCATCTATGTGAGAAAAGCTTTTTAGAATTGTTCCACATCCATTGATGAAAACACATAGGAAAAAAGGTTTTTTAAAAAGCCAAGTACACAGGCAATAATTAGAAAGCCTGTGTGATGTATTTTCAACTAGTTATCAAAACCAGAGACATCTCAGACTGGAGGGGATCATGCCATAATGTCTCTATCATCCACAGAATTCAGCATTGCAGATATACCCTTGTGAACACGGTTCTCCTCAGAGCACAGGAAGAGTCCTTCCTCTAGCTTCTCATACTGTAGAAACCTGACATGGTCACATAAGACCCTGAGCCTTTTCCTAATAGGAATCCTCTCTAATTCAAGTGTAAATTAATTCTTCTGGAAACCTCTAAAAGCTGAAAACTTGTTTCAAGTGATTATTAACAGAACCTAAAAAGTTTTGCAGAACTTGTGGGCAAACACAAAGGGCAGAAACAGCGCCACAAAAGCAAGAGTATCACTCAATGCAGACACAACTTCTGAGGGCCTAGCTAAACCTGGCCCTGATTACAGTAACTCATTTCCACAGCCACAGGTGACAGGCAGCCCGAAGTGACCCACGGTCATAATGACATTCTCACATTCAAGAGGACAGAAGACATAACGGCTTCATGTTTGCAAACAGTGCTGAACACTATGATTAAAATTAAACAAGGTCAAGTGTTAAGAGAAATGAAACCAGGGGCGTAACAATACACAGCTATCCCAGCCGTCGAGCACAGAAAGCAAAACGGCAACCTGTCGCAAGAGCTCCCTTTATACAGCACAACAGGACAGGGACAGATTCAAACTGGGGTCTGCTCATGGCACAGGAGCACAAACACTACAACCAAAAGGGTTATCTAGGCTAATCTAGCCCAGAACAAAGAGCTCCTGCAAAGCCCACACCTACCTCTCCTTTTGCAGTTATCTAAGTTTCTATGTTATAGTCACTACCATGATTCTGGAAATTTGTGCTGTTCTAGCCATATTTTACTTCTCTCTCACATACTTTCTGTCCTAAATTTCTCTTACTGTGTCTGATAACTCTATCTAGTTCTTCCCAAGCAGCATGTTCCTCACCCACAATAAAAAGGGAGGAAGGGAACAAGAGATAAGAGTTAGTACAAGAGTTATACCTTCTCCCTGGAAAATAGGAAGTTACTGCATCACATAAATGAAAACAAACAAGAGAAAATGGATTGAGAAAAATGTCAGACCAGAGATACCCTTCCCACAGATAACTCTTCAGGCTATTCAGCAGCACACAGCAAACTTCCCATTATCCCACAGGTTCTTACAAGATGGACCCACATGGACTCATTCCCATTAATCCTACACACTACCATTACCTCAGGAATGCACATGTCATTTGCATGAGTAAGAGTGGTGGAAATGAAGTTAAAAATACATCCATTTTTTTCATCTGTCAGTGCAGAATATCTAGTTGTATAATTACCTAGAATTCAGAATGAAGCCTGGGCAAATTATTTTCACTGGAGAGTCATGAAAAAAGAAGACAGTTGCTATGTATCAGGCAGTATTGAAACAATGAGATATTGCTAATACTGGGACGAAACCTGATTACTGTCATTATCTGGTTACTAAAGGTTAAAAGAAATAGACAGTTGTATTTTTAATTCTAGCTTTTAAATGGATCAAGATTAATTAAATCACTAAGAATGGTTAAATAGGAATCAAGTTAGCTTTTGGTGATAGAATTCTATTTTCTCTCTGTAGGTGTTCTTCTGACCTTGTCTGCCTAAGCAGCAAGCTTTCATTTTATTCTTCAGGCCCTTTGCCAGATTCTTCTTTATTAGATTATGATAATCCTCTGTGAACTGTGGTAAAATCTGAGATATTCATGCAGCAATAAGGTGATTTTACTTCCAAAATGTTTCTGACAATATACATGTAGGAAAAGAAGTGAGTACTTCAGAATGAGAACACTCATGCTGAAAAGCATGCTATCACTCTCCTGCAAGATACTTAAAGGTGACTTGACATTTGCTGTCAGTGCATGTTAGAGAATCATGGGGAAAAGAGAAAAGGTTGTTCTGTTGTGGGGTGGTGGGGTTTTTTTGGTGGTGGTGGTGGTGTTGTTGTTGTTTTTTGTTTTTTAACATCCCTCGTAAGTCAGAGATCCATGGAAATCCAGAGCAGTATTTCTGAGATAGAAGGTGGTTAGGAAACACTCATGTATATTTTTATACAAATAATGCATGATCCTAAGGAATAGCTGAATTGAGACAGGCAAAAATATTGGTTCCTATGAAACTATAGTAGAAGACCAGGATTTCAGTGGTGCCATTTTCTGAATGCTCACAGCATTCTGTTCAGAATCAGAATGAGAAATGGAGTACCAAGATTTACACCTACTTTAGAATATGGCAGAAAGAAAGAACTAAGGCTCAGAATCATTAGAAATTGAGCTCCATCTTCAAAATAAAGGAACCTTCATCTGAAGAAAGCAGGAACCAATCAACTGGTTCTTCAAACTAAGAAAAAAAGATCATGAGAAAGCTTTTAAACAAAAACAATAAGAAAATACCAATGTGGGAAAAGATACCACACCATAATGAGGTAACATCTCCGTTACAGATGATGAAGAGAAAATTCAGCGCAATCAGTATCAGAGGATAGGATCTGTCAAATGGGCAAAAAAAGAAAACAATCTGTCACTTTTAAACAGAGTGCCAAGAGAACAAAAAATTGATACATGTGCTTCCATGTGAATACTGGAAGGCATAAGAAATATGACGACAGCACTGCCATATCTAGGCCAAAATTAAGGCATGAACACCCTGGGCATGGTGGAAAATAGTGAATAACCCAGATGCTAGCATACAAAATACACAGGAAACAGGAAAGCAACCAGCTTTATCAGAGGCAGATAGGGTATACTTTTGTAGGTTAAAGAGAGCCTAATGAAAACAAATTGATGAGCTAAGTACCTCAAAAATTAGCACAGACTCTAGGGCTTGAAATATCAGGCCTACACAAAAAGGATGAATGGGAGTCTGGGAGCCTGCTGTTGGAATGGTGACGTAGTCTCTGACGTGCTCAGAGACATGAGGCAACACATGCAGAAAATATGACAATAAAGTCAAATTTTGACTATCTCTATGTAGGTACAGAAAATGTATCAAGCTACAATACAATGACCAAATAAATCACACTTTTAATTATTGTTTCATGGAGCTAATAGTTAGAGAGCCCTCAATAAAAGATGCAGCGAATGACTTGGTTGAAAAATCTTGCATACTTTAACAGTCCATGTAGAACAGCAACTATTACATGCCTACAGACAACATCTCTGCAGAGGCATGAAATTCTAAATAACCACGACAATGCCCTCAGATCCAAGAGAACATAAAAATAAAGAGTCACATTAAAAAACACACAGGGAGAGATGAGATAACGAAATCCTTAGAAGTGGCTTCTTGAGGACACCATCTCAGGAACTGAGCCACTTAAGGAAAGGCTTGAGAAAGCACAGAGGGAAGCCAGGAAGGAAAGGGAGTAGATTATATGCAAGGAAAAAAACTTCCAAAGGCTGAAGTCCTGTCTAAAGGAAGAAAACAGAAAGTCTGATAAGCTGTGGGAGATTAGGTGCAAGCACACTGTAAGGCAGGCCAGAAAAATGACTGACAAACAACAAAAGTAAAATTAGCACTACACTCTTCTTGAGACACAACCAGAGCAGACACCTGCCAAGGGCACCAAAAACAGCAAGTAGAGCAAGAAGAGCAGTCCTTTGCAAAAGTACATGGAATAACTAGACAGCTTTTAAAGGAAGCACAAACTTTCTTTGTGAACAACTCAAGAAAAGATCGGTCTGAAATGCTGCTGAGTGTAGAACAGGCTATAGAAAGATATGAAACAGTGAATAAAAAAATAAAAAAAATTTCCAGGATCAGATCATCTCCAGCCAGGACAACTGTAAAACTCCAGAATGATGTAATTACATTATAATAATGAGTGGTACACTCTCAAATCTAACTTCATACATTATGATTGGCAAACAGCCAACAAAGAATTCTGCCATAAATCTGGTTTTTTTATACCTAGAATACCAGTTGCAGGTTTTGTCCCTTCTTCCTAAGCATTATATGCAAGTACACAAAAGGTTTAAGATAACAAAAAGTCTGGAGAACAGGCAGAATGTCTCCTTTGTATGAGGGATGAAGACTAAAGTAAACTGGGATTGCACCCTTAAATTAGAAGAGACACATTAGAGGAAGCTTAACAGACATCAGCCACATCATGAATGACATAGAGAAAATGGGTAAATTTCAACTCTTTACCAGTACAAGAACCTCAGGGCATGAAATGAAACCACTAAGAGCCAGGTTCGAAACAATCAGAGTTAATTTTTTGCCAAATAGAGAGCTCATTGCTAAATTATTTTTCAAGATGTTCTAAATTTACTTGGATTATACGGGACACAGAGAAAGCTGAAAAAATCAATGCACTAAAGTTCACTAAATACTCAAATCCCTAAATTAACTGAAGGCAGGGAGAGTATTAGAGGAAGCATATGCATTTGCTTTTCCTTCTCTCATGGTTCTCACCCTTCTCCCTGCTGGCAACATGGCTGGGTTAAAAGGAAGGGAAGGTGCATGATTATCTTTGAGCTTTTTCAGTAGCAGAGGTTCCAGCAGATGTGTAGAAAGAAGAGGCCACAACATAGCTTTCACCTATTCAATGTGTCTTATCCCTTATCCCATGGCCTCCCAACTACTGCTGCATGCTCTAATTAGGCTGTGCTGTTCATAATGTGCAAATAGCCACGGTCTGTCCAGATGCACAGCCTCAGTACAAGAAAATAAAGGGGGAAAAGCATAAAAGTGACTTTTTCTTTCCAACAGCACTTGGTTAGAGTGCACCAGAACTGACCCTAGATTCAGAACATTTTCTTGGAATGTTAACAGTCAAATATTATCACGTGCAGAGAATCATTCTAAGTTCGCATCTGTTTATGCAAATCCAGTCAAGCACAAATGTTTAGCTAACCAAAAGTCCTTCTAATAAACCTAATTATTTTCCTCAAGTGTCCTGAACAGTGGTGATATACATGAAATAGTTTTATATTGCTACATACTGCAATTCTTACCACCTCATGCATCTGGCTCTAACAAAATATTATTATTTGATTTAAGAAGCATTATAGAACTGCATTGTAGAAAGTCTAGTGACACTGCCAGTAATTAAGGTTGGGCAACAGCTCTTTTCATATTTTCAGCTTCTTAAAACAGTTTGGGATAAAATTTATTGCAGTGATTTGCTGTGCTTTACACAGGAAGACTTTTTCCATGGATAATCTGTGATGTTCCCAAGGACAACACTGAAAAAAGTACACCATTGTCCTTTCCCTGACCATTTCAAATACTTCTGTATTCTCAGAGTTCAAAACAGGGCAGTTTGAGCTGTGAGTTAGAAGGATCTTCAGCTTTTCTGTGAAATTTTACTTCATTTTGATCAAATTAGATAGTTCTTACCGGCTAAAATCTCACAGTCTAAGAGGAAAATTATTGTTGAATCTCATTGCACATATTTTAAGAACCTCTACATTCATATCAACTTTCAACTTGGTTACTGCATTTTAGCTTAAATGGCACTATCCATTACCTGAAGATTACAGTCCTTGATTCAGACTATTCTGTCATATCTGTCATACCTCTTCCAGATTTCTTCCTTTCAAATTACAGTTTATAAATTTTTTGCTCATCTTCTAGTTCAAACCAATTTTCTAGCATATGCGTGACCTGAACACAAATTATATAAAATATAATGCAGAACCTTATACAATTGACTAGATATTTCTCTACATCCCAGGATATGAGAGTCACTAAGGGCAGGAGACCTTGAGAGATCTATTAGTGCAACCCTCCCTACTCAAGCAGGGACAGGCAGAGCGTGTTGCTCAGACTGTGCAGAGACAGATTTTTAAGATCTCCACAGGCGGAGACTCCACCACCTCTCTGGGCAGCCCATTCAATTGCTTGACTCCTCCCTTGCTGTAAGAAAAGTTTTTTCTATATTTATGTAGAATTTCTCATGTTTCAGTTTGTGCCCACCACCTCCTGTCCTTGGGCACCACTGAGAAGAATGTGGCTCCATTTTCATTCTGTCTGTATAATATGTGTACAGAGCTGCCTCCCGTCAGGTACTCATACACACTGACGAGAACTCCTCAGACTTCACTCCAGGCTGAACAGACACTGTTTCTTCTACCCCTCAGACACCCCTGCATCACCTCTGTAACCCTTTGCTGGAGCAACTGCAGTGTATCCATTTTTATTTTATATTCTGAAATATCCACTGAAACACCTGAGCATATTGACTCAATTACAGCTGCACCAATGGTATCCACTCATAACCATCCAATTAACAACACTGATGTATGCCTACAAATGCCTAAACATATCTAAGTATACCTGACTTGAAGTATTCTTTAGTTGACTTCAGGCAGGGATATCTCATTTTACAGGGACAATTGACAGTATTACTTGCCTTTCATTTGATAGCATTACAATTCTGTTTTACAACTGAGTAAACTCAATTGTTCAGTTACTGCAGACCTTACGCTTTAGGGATTTTAATCATCACCAGTCTCAATAATACTTTTTCCTGTCATTTTTCCCCAAATGTTTCAACTAATGTTGATGAAACCAGTTGGGTTTTTTAGTCTGGAAAATATATTAGCAAAGAGATAATAAGATTACTATGCACAATAAATTTTGGTTTTATTTTAACCCATTTTTTCTTTATCAGCTAGTTTTTAGTTCCTACTTTCTTCAAAATGTGGGCTAAAGCTTAGCATAGAACTGAAGACCGACTGTGGTTAACCCCTCATCATTTTTTTTGCAAATAACAAATACTTTTTTTGCCAGTATACAATCAAAATATTTACAACTTGACAGATGATGAAAGTATCAGCCTTGCAACCTCAGGAGTAATATCTCACAAATTATTTAACCATCTTATTTTAAATATACTCAATTGTAAGTTTTAACTTCCTGTGTAAATCAGAGGTGAAGTTAAGATTGACACTTAAGCCTCAGGGTTAAATATGAATATTTAAAGTGCTCTATAATGCTAAGTTCTGAGAAAAAACAGATCTCAAAAGACTAAATTCTACTAATCTAATTTTTATCCCATCCATGATCTCTAAATAGAAGATTTACAGAATAGAATAGAAATAATACTGTTCTCTTGTTCTCAGTGATTTTGAAATGGTGTCTTATATTAAATCACAAAAAGACTTAAAAGAAATTAATAAAGTTAATAATCTCCATAATTTTTCACAGCAATATTTAAAATAAGGACTTTACCATATATTACACAATGATGATGAAACATGGAATAGATGTTTATCAGTTATGCTTCTTGTATTTTGTGCCAGAAAAAGAAATTTTACAAGAAATATAATGCAATCATGTCATTAGAATTTTACCCTATACTCTGCATAAACAATAAAGCTGAACTAAGAATGAAATAGCAATTCTTGTAAATTTGTAGTATTTATATTTCTGCTTTGATGTTCAGTATTTATTTGATGGACACATTACTGAAAAAGTAACTAAAAGCATCTTTCTCAGAAGCAGTAAGGAATGACATATCTATACATACTTTGTTTTACTAAAATACACTGCTGAAATAATACTTTAATGGCAATGAAGAAAACACATTGTTTCTCAGGCAACATTCTGAACATGTGCCAGTAGACATTGTCTGACACACTGAGGAGTGTTGTGATATCTGCCATAAAGTATAAAATTGCACGATGAAAAAAAAAAAACAATCTTTCTTTATTCTCATAAAAACAGCACTCCAAAAATAAATGCAAAGAGGGAAAAGGAAGGCAAGCAAAACTTACAGAAAACCACAACAAATACAGCCTTCTGCTTAAAATGTTTTCTGAAATTCCTCTTGATTTGCAGTTGAAAAAGCCTATGGTCACCAAGAATTTATTTGAAACTGCTAACTGCTCCGTCTAGCTTCCCATTTCTCTTCCTGAATGAAACCATGAAGAGAAAAAAAAAAAAGACTTAAAAAAAAAAGCCTGACATACCCCAGATGATGAAGGTCAGTTCTCCAGGAAAGGACTGCATTTATAATGTACAGTGTTCAAATACATGTGGTAACAAATAACAGTAGATAATAGATTTAAGGTAAGTAGATGATGACTTGAAGTTGACCCCTCAAAAAAATCCCCTCATTTTGGATATATGTCAGACTGAAGACAGTTACATTAATACTGATTGCCTTCAGGAGAAAAGGACATGCACAAACATCACAGGTCAGAGTCTGGCCACTAGAAACCCCTTTTACACCAATATGACAAACGAAGTCAGACACATACAATTTCTATACAGATCAACAGAGAAAATCTCCCTAACCTTAGGGAATGGTTCCAAGCCAAAATACTTCCATAACCATTTTTCCCATCACTACTAAAGTCATCTCGCTAGGACCCTACTTACTGACGCATTTCACCTTTATGGTGGGCCAAAACTTGAGGAAATGAGCACAAATGCGATCCCTCAATCTGCTTCAGGAGGTGTTGGCTACCCTGTACCACACCTGAACTGTTTCTACACTGATGCAGGCAGCATGAGGGACAAACAAGAGTAGCTTTGGCCCAGTCCCAAATATTTGACATCAGCGGTATAAGTGAAACCTGGTGGGATGAGTCCCTGGAAACAGGTTTTTTGCAGGTGCTGTGGTCCATCAGTGCTTGTCACATTTTAAACATCACCCCCTAAGGGCAACAGGAGCAGCCAATTCCCAAATGTAAGAATTGAAGTGGGTGAGGGCAGATGGCCAGCTTGGCTGAACAGGAATCTTCTCTTGAAAATAAAGACAAAAAATAGAACGCACATGCCCAGTAGAAGAAAGTTCAGGTGACGTGGGAAGACTACAAAGATGGTACTTGCCATCAATGAGGAAATTCATGCCACCAAAGCTCATCTAAACAGAACCATGGGGGACAATAAAAAGAGAGTTTTCAAATATATTAATGGTAACAAGCAGTGTAAAAATAACATTGGCCCATTACAGAATGAGCACGGTCACCTCATAAACAGGGAAAAGGCAGAGATGTTTAACACAGTCTTTGCCTCTGTTGTCAACACCCATGATGGAGACCACCAAGGGGGGGTCTCAGTGCCCTGAGCAGGCGGATTATTACTGTCCTTTGAGATTTATCAACTCCCAGTCAACCCTGGAAGCAGCTCCAGCTGGTGAAGGGCCTTGAGGAGAACTTAGCTCAGGTCACTTGGTCAGTTCGGCCTGGAGGAGACTGAGGACAGACCTCATCCCAGTCTCCAGCTTCCTCATGAGGGGAAGAGGAGGGGCAGACACCGATCTCTGTGGTGACCAGTGACAGGGCCCAAGAGAATGGCCTGAAGTTGTGTCAAGGGAGGTTTAAGTTGGATATAAGGAAAAGGTTCTTCACCCAGAGGGTGGCTGGGCACTGGAACAGGCTCTCCAGAGCAGTGGTCACAGAACCAAGCCTGACAGAGTTCAAGAAGTGTTTGGACAATGTTCTCAAGCACATGGTCTTCAATAGGAGCAAAAAAGGAGGAATTTTGATAATATATTTCCTTTCCACAATGCCTATTTTCTGACTTATAGGGTTCTTGGCCTTCCATTTTCCAGTAGTTCTTTCCTAAACCTAAGCCACTACTTCAGTGGGATCAGAAGTACTGCTGGCAGGTTGCACGGTTTCCCGATCCAAGATCGGGATTAAAATGTACACATACACACAGCTCTCACGGTTACTAAGTTTTTTTTAGATCTGCTCCTGATCCAGATTCCAGCACAGTTCAACAACCACTGAGTCTGCTCTACAGAAGGGGTGACAGCAGCTCTATGAGAATCACCAGCAGGACAGCCAGAATGTCTCAAGTCAACATTGCTAACAGACTGTGCATGAAGTGAAATCACTGCCTTACGTATTTTCATGCAATGTCAACGTTCATAAATTGTGCCCATAGCCTTTCTGGCTGTAGTCCACTCATTTTTAAACAGGTATTAACAACAAATTTTTATTTGTTTTAAATACAAAGTCAGCTCCAAAGTCCTTCACACCTGAAATGATTTTCAAATGCACAAAAAAAGACATACAAGTCCCTGAGGAAGAAAAAAAATTGCTAAAGCATCTGAGTAAATACATACAGATACGCACAACTATATACACGGAAAGCTAGCAGGCACTATATGTGCCTGCAGAACGTATTCATAAGCTGCCTTGAAGACAGCAATGGTATATAGATTTAGTCCTGCACTGTTAGCAGTGGGAAATAAGGAAAATATTATTTTAATGACCACCTTTTCAAATCGGTTGTATTACATTTCAACAGTCAGTAAAATAATGTGGCATACTAGAAAAGGAAATTGGAAATCATGATAAAAAGGTGCTTAAAACCCAGAGGATCAGGATTTAATTTTTGTAATCTCAAATAAGCACTTCTGAGAAAATGGGGTTTCGGAAAAAAAAAACCAAACTTGGCCCAGGTCTTGCAACCCACAAATCATCTACTAATTAATTATTAGTTCATGAAATATTCTAACACAAAAATAGATGAGAGATGCTCTATGTGAACTTACTGATGTCTCCTTTGCACTCAGGCTATGTGAACATTTGTGTATGCTATGTTATTACTTTATGAAAAACTGATTATGCTCACACACTTACTATCTGCCTACATATGTGAATAGTTAGACCAGGAGGAAAAGAGTAACAGGTATTTTATTAACTAACTGATTCTCAGAATACATAGTTCAAAAAATTACACCTTGCCCAATATTTAAATGTAATAAAATTTCTTTTCAAATAGGAAAGATTTGGTTAAGAAAATTATTCTTTCAAAATCTTCCAACTGTGAAAGGGACATCAAAGCACACATAAGGCTATACATATATTTTATTTATGCATATCTTTAAATGTGGTGCTTATCTGCATTCTTTGCCTCTGTTGTCAACACCAATTACCGAGACCACCAAGGGGGTGGTGGTCTCCCCTCCCCATCCTGAAAGTTTTTTCTTCCAAGAAAAGAAATCATATTTTTATAGTATAAGGGCCATCATCTCCCAGAACAAAACTTCCAGGCCTGAGCCTCATTTTTGCACTGCCTCACTCAGGTAAGATGCATTTACATACAAGTTATACTAGAAACAAGTGCAGGCAGACGTACACACCACTAAAATAATTCTTTAAGAAACAGCACACTCAGAATTCAGAACTGCAACAAAATTTAAAAAATACAACAGGCTTCATATTGACTACTAAACCTACATAGATTATAATGCATATACCTATAGCACCCCCTGGCCTCCAGAATTAGGGGAGTTGATGCAAAAATTGAGAGCGTAATTCTTACAGAGTTCTTCAGCAGCATAATGAGAACACAATGAATTTTCACAGGAAGTCTGGAAAATTATTTCTCTGAAGATTGCAGTCCATAATATACATAACATACAAAATATAAATAAGGGAATATTTTCTTCATCCAATCCAGAGCCAGAGATCCTACTACACACAAGTGATTATTCCACTTCCTAATTCCAGGTAAGGTTGCAATACCAGCATTGGAAAAAACAGATTAGAAATCTGTATATCCCCCTGATACACACTACTAAATAGTGGATAATAAATTCAGGATAATAATAGGAATGGTGAAACTAAAAACTTAAAATCCTTTGCAAGTAAATTCTGTTTCTGATTCAATCACAGTGACACTACAGAAAGCATTGTGCTTTTTTCCATTAGTAAAAGATGTTGCTAGGGATACCCAGACAAACAAACGGGCAAGAGAGGAGAAGGCAAAAAAACCCCAAGCAAAAATGTCTGGAAATAAAAGAATTCACACGGTGTCTACAGGGTGCTTTAGTCTGAGAAGATTGATGCAGAAGCTGTTTTGCAAAGAATTAGAACTTAGAAATCTTTCAAAAAAGTAGACTTTTAAAGCCAACAATGAACTGAAGACATAATGTTAAAAGACTCAAGGATGTGTCTACTAATAGAACAGATGTGCCCAGTAATACTCTTAAAATAAGGCTTCATATCACTATAGCAATACCAGCATGAATATTTCAATAAATATGTCAATATTCATTAATAAATTTCATATTACAGCCATCTGACACTACCCCATCTACCTAAAAAATCACAATGAGAAAGACTACTAGGAATCCCACAATTATCAGCAGAGTTAAGTGTGAACAGACAACGGGTCAAGAGTAGTAGAGAACAAGTAGCAAAGAACAAGAGCTACGCAAAACATTTTCACCTGTGCATGTGAAAATGATCACGGAAAATTCATTTCCTAGTCCTGTACTTCAGTCAGACAATTTATCTTCATCTTAAACATTCCTCCCTTTCATAAACTATACACTAACAATGTCTGGTGTGTCTGAGTGGATTTTCTAATAGGAAATATCTTCCTTGAAAGTTACCTAGAGAATTACATCTTTTCCAAATGTTAATTATCCCCTTCTTAAATACTTGCATCTTTTTTGCAAGCTTCTGACCTTAATGTGTTTTCACCTGCTATCTCAACGATATTTCTATTATGAAACTGCTATACATACAAAGAAATTTATAAACTACCACCATTTATAAGGCTGATTGTCTTTGGTTGAGACTAAGCCACATGTTCTCACGTTCTCCTGGAGCTCTCTTACAACTTAGGGGTTGGTTTCATTCTTGTTATTTCCAATTTTTCAGTTGTTGCAGGCTCATTTAGAAGTAAGAAATAAATAAATAAAGTATGTGTCTCTTTTTACAGATTTTATAAATACTTCAGCCCTTTATATCCAACAACATTCAGCCTCCAGTTATCTTTACAAGAAACAAGCTATTATGGAATTTTTTAAAGCCATTCAGGTAAAAGATGATACCCTCTTCTCTACCCATGTGAGAATAATCTGAAAAAGCTTATGTGTGCATGAGTGTCTATTGCTTTCCTAACTCAAATGCAAGAAAAATTCTATTGAAAAGTAGCCGAGAAGCCCTGTAGTAACCTTAAAAAAATATCAAAAAACCCCACCAAAACAGAAATCTACACTAAATGCCAATTTGAGAAACAACAAAATTTGAGTATAGCAATACTTTTCAAAGTAAAACCAAAATACAGTTTCAGGTCTGAAAGGAAAGATGTTGAGGGGAGAGCAGGGGAGTAAAAACTCCCCTGAATTTTTGCTGTAGCCAGTAAGCGACATGGTTAAGACACAAGGGTATTCTATACGACTTCCCATAATTTTCCAGGGATAGGGGAAGGGCTCCCTTCTGGGATTAACACAGCACAGCAGAAGGAGCAGTGAGGTACTGTCTGTTGTCAAGGGATTTATGTGAATCATTCATTTCTTGTACCCTCTGTCATTAGTATTGTTGCTATCACTGCTGGCTTTCTTATCTCATTGCTGTTTACAGTAAATTGTTCTTATCTCAGCCTGTGATCTTCACCTTTTGTACCCCCAGTTCTCATCTCCAGCCTGCCACAGGGAACAGGGAAGGGAAAGAGAGCAAGCAGCACGTGGTTTGGAGAACCTCAGTGGAAGCACTAAATTGGGGAGTACCACCCCCAAACCATGACAGAGACAAGTAGCACCTCTGCAAAATTAACTTCTTGATATATGACATTAGTTTGTGCTAATGGCATCATCATTACAGACAAGAATAGTTAAATATGTGTGAATATATGTGTGTGTGTGTATGTATACATATACATGCATATATGCATGTGTATAGATATACATATATGCGTGTGTGTGTGCATATATAATATACACACATATATGTGTATATATATATACACACACATGAATGTATTTGCGAAAAAAATGAAGCTTAAGTTTTTTATGGTATGTGTCCAGACTCAAAGGAAGCAATGGTTCTCCAAAGGGAAAAAAAACCAAGATACTTCAAAGGTAATTACAAAAACTGCAGCTTTCTGATTCATCTCTTCCTCAGAGATTTTGTGGCAGTTTGACTTTGAAGTGAGAATAAGCTGCAGAAATTGAAAGCTGTCAAATTTATCTGAATTACACTTTTGACTTTTGTACTCTCTGAAAACACTAAACACTTTTGCAGCCAAAACCATTTTCAAACCATAAAATTAATCAAAGTTCCTGAACTGTTCAACACGGACAAAATAGTCAGAGACTTCTGCAACATGTGAAGATGTCACTGTTCTGGTTATGCTTCTCCTCCCTTCTCAAGATAACGAGGGCAAACCTTCCTGCCACTCACAAGAGCTGTGGACATTATAGAGCTGGTAGCTGCAGGATCTGAGGAGACCTTCCAACAGCCTCTGCCTTCAGCAGACCCTGTCAGCAAGCGGAACGAGGGCTATCCATGAAGGAATCAGGGAGCAGCACACATTCAGGGAGCTACCACATAGGACAGACAGCACAGTCTTGATCAGGGCTGCCACCACCTGAGATAGTACAAGGAAGATAGAGGAACAGTGAAGAAAGTAAGGCCTGAACAAAAGAAGAGAGAAAGCAAAAAGGAAAACAATGAGAAGGAAATAAGCCAGAAGAAAAAATGTGGTTACTGTCAACCAGTAGAAAGTCCATCACCAAAGGGACTAAAGAGTTTCCTTCTGAACCAGGCCTCAAGTAGTAACTGGCAGCTGCCTGGTAATCACAGAACTTCTTCTTGAAGAGAAAAAGTGCGGAAACACACAACTAGCAATGCCTCAGCCCACGGAGCCTGTAGATTACATCTTGCAGCAGCACAGCTGAATATGCCTTCCAGTCTAAGCCAAACCATGGCAGGTACCATCAGAGCATCTTTACAGCAGGGCTGGGACCAGTTCAGCTCAGCCAGTGGTGAATTCTTCCTTCATTTCCCCTGCTTCCCAGACAAAGAAGGCTCCAAAGACAAGCAACATTAGTTCAAGTATTCCTCATGATCATTTGCTATGTTAACATCCTGTGGGCTTGTCATTAGACCAAGAAATCCTTCACCAAGATGGAGAGTGTCGTCTTTAGGCTTCACATTGCCCTGTAAACTGACCCACAGATGAAATACAAAACATAACACAGACAGGAGAGGTTTCTTTACCTCATAGGCTGACACATCGGGGTCAACTCAGATAAGAAAGTTCTTCCTTCAAAGACATACCATCAACAGAACAGAAAATCAACTTGCCTGTTCTGGTTGCCGAGCAATAATGAAGAAAATTGCTGAAACCATCAATCATGTACACCCAGAACAGGCTTATGTGCTTCAAAGTTAGAAGGCAACTTAGAGGCAAGTTATTTTGCTATTTCAATTTAGCAGTCATTTTAGTAAGAACTGAACAGCTCTATTATGAGGATGGGAGGAAGGAAGGAATAGAGAAGAAAAAAAGAATAGAAGCAAAGCAAGTTTTCATTAAGGAGGAAGTAATTTCAATGTTCTCATTTACCAGACAGGGTAAGGTTCATGGTTTCAAGTTCACAAGTATCAACAATTTTGCAAGTATCTATGAACAAAGACAATGCAGAACAGTGGAAGTATTTTGTAATAGTGCTTCATTTCATTTGTAGTATTTCCTCATGTCACCCCTGACTGCTTTTTCTAAGACAGCAGTATCAGCACTTCCAGGAAGGCAAAGGGAACAGGCTGAAAAAATGTCACCAGTCACCGTAGTCACAA
Source organism: Camarhynchus parvulus (assembly GCF_901933205.1). NCBI lineage: Eukaryota > Metazoa > Chordata > Aves > Passeriformes > Thraupidae > Camarhynchus > Camarhynchus parvulus. The sequence goes on from NC_044573.1 coordinate 55,173,219, forward strand.
TTTACTTAATTCCAATACTGTAATCCAGAAGTTACATAAGAAATAAAAACAAGGTGGAGGGGAAAGGGCATTAATGACTGCATTCCTGATGATTCCAGTGGGATCTACTGAACATATATGTTCAGCAGAACAGATACTTTCTCAAGGTAGGCTGTTTTGATACTTATATGACACTAAATGAACACAGAGTCAAGAATAGTAACCTTGATAATGTAAATCATTCTTTAGAGCTATTAACTGTGAGTAGAGACGTAAAAGACTGAAAAAGGAGAATTGGAAAAAAGAGAAGCCTATAAAGAAAATTGCATGAGCTGTGGGATGTACAGACAAGGCAAGGAAACATAAAAAGAAGAATGACTTATAAGAAAGCAAAGCACAAGATAAAAGTGCTCATAAAAAAAGGAAGACAGCAGAAACTAGGGCATAGATCCAGAAAAGCTCTTATGTTCTTAATGCTAGGTATGTTATTAAATATATGAAGCACACCACAAATAAAGTTAGCAATGTATGTTGAAAGACAATGGAATTTACAATCAAGGAAAGAAAAGTAACAGATCAAAGAATAATATCCAAAGAACAAATAAAAGTGTTTGACAGAAGACTAGAGCAAAACTAAGTATAGAGTGTGAGCCATCCTTGTCACATGGCACTTTCTTCTGAATTTTCAGTGTTAAAGAATCTTTGGATACCCTAAAAATCCTACAAAGCAATTTCTCAAATCAAAAATTGCTGGATTCAACTTGGGGAAATTACATATCATCTTTGACAAAAGAAGAAAAGATAATAATTTAACAAAGAAGTTTACAATCACAGGGATGCAACTGATAACAACTAAGCTGCAAGAAGTTGTAATTACATCAAGACTAAATCATATATATATTTATATATGTATACACAGACACATGAGCACTCACAAAACCTTTCTCATTTTGAAGGAATAGTTTCACAGGCATGAAAGAAACAAGGATTAAAATCAATTGAAAGCAAACATTTGCCTAGTTATTAAACTGGTATTTGAAAAATTTTTAAGCATACTTTACTGGCTCTTGGGGAAAGCTATAATTCACAAAAATATCAGAGTTCAGAAAATTTGAAAAGGAAAATTAAAACTTGGTTCACCTTTGGTTTAAAAGATGAACAAGTGAAAAATTATAAATTTGAAAATAATTTTGGGATAATAAAATTTTAGCTAGTCAAATGATAATGGCAATATTAAACACATGCAGAAAATATAATCATAGAGTGAAAACAGATATAAAGGCAGCATTTCAGGAATTAAAAAAAGATAAATAACCCATCTAAATAATAATTAATAACTAAATCAAAGGGACACAAAAATAAGTCAGGAGTTCAGGCAAGGAAGGCTGTTTCCTAAAGTATTTAGGAAACAATGAAAGAAATCCTTATATTGGCATCAGACAATTCTTAAAATGAAACTGGTATTCTCAATAACAGTAATGCAAAAAACCCCACAGCAGCATTCATTAAGTTTGTTCTGGTTCAGAAACTCAAGGTTGTAATTTAGTATTAGAGACTTATAAAATAACATCAACCAGTAGCATTATATAGGTACATTATCTATAAGTATAATGTGATCATTCTTAAATTCACTGAATAAATCTTAATTTAATATTTTTGGCTGATAATAACAGTAGCGTTGTGTAATATATTTAGCCTGCTGTAAGGCATGTAATGCAACATTCCAACAATTGTAAAAGTATGAAACAAAACAAATTGCCACATAATAAAATGAAAGAACACTGTTTACTACACTTTAAAAAGGCCGTGATGAATGCAGAAGAACCAGCAACCAAGCATTCTCTAGTGCTATTCACAGGTTTTGTTCATATTTTCCTCAGGGTCATGAATGCAAGAATAATAGCATTACTAACCAGATGTGCAGAAAAATACAGTACTTGGAATAATAAATACAAAAATACTGCTTTTAATCAAGGGATACAACATGGAATGTTTTATAGCTTTCCTTCAGGAAAACAACATAACTTCCATTCCAGCTAAATATAAAAGCATGTATGGGGGGGTGGGGAGGAGGAAGGCATGTGAAACAAGCCATTTGCTAGACATACTACTCTGTCCCGAGGAGAAGTGACTCACAAAGATTTTCAGCACTAGCAGACAGCCAAACAGGAGCTGTCAATGTTACCCTGCGCCCATGCAGTTTGATCATCCTGGTGCAATATAGCTCAGGAGGGAGAAACAGAGTAGCAAGAAGAGTCACATTTGCCTCTGCTTATCACTGACACACCTCCTACTGGGAATACACACATAAAGAGTAGAAATGAACAGCACTCTTTAACTGCACAGATAATTCCCCACTGGAAACCTATGCCATGCTGATATCAGACTGATACTAAGTACGGAAGCAGAGTTGCTTTCCTCACCCAGCTATATTTCAAAAATATTTGGAGAGCTCCTATAGGTTGTGCTACAAAACAAGTCAGCAAGGATGGTCAAGGCAGGTGTTTTCAGTCACACAAGCTCTGAAAACCACACTGTGCTCAGTCTGCAGGGCAAACTCTGCAGCAGAGATGTTTCCTCAGGTCTGTCTCTCAAAATCTCACAGCAATCAGATACCAAGAGCAGAGACAAGAGGATAACAGGATGGACAGCAAGAAACAGTGATGTGAGAAACCTAAGCAGCACTGCCACTCTGAACTTCCTACCTCTGATGAGACTTTTCCAGCGCCACCTTCTTCCTTCATGTAAGTGCAAGAAGGTGGGGACTTTATTCCAACTACATGTTCTTCAAATGTGCAGAATCTCCATCCCAACATATCAAGTTCAGTCACTTGGTCCCCACAACAATGAGAAAGATATTGTCAGATTGGAGGGTATCAGAAAATGAAATATCTAGGCTAGACTAGGAGCTTGCCAGCAACTGATAAAGTCACTAGGGCATATTTAGCTGGCATATTTCAGAATGTAACATAAAAATAAAATAGCACAAGAGATGCACGATACAATACAAGAAGACACGTAGAATAAATAGCAGGAAACAAAATTTAGCTGTCAGAAAGCAACCTTACCAGCAAAAGATATTCAACTGCATGACACTAATTTGAGCAGATGAAGGGAGAGGGGGAAGAAGAAAGACTCATTGATGGTACTCTTAAAAAGCTAGAAAATTCAAACGTATCTGCCCTGAGCAGAACAGAGAAGGGAACACCCAGTACAGTGTTTCTATTCCTTATTTCTCTAACTATGCTGTAGCTGGTGACTGTTGATGCAGAATATGTATTTGGCAAATATGTATTTGCCAGAGATGAGACAAACTATGTCAGCAGACAGAAAATAGTCCCTTACAATCAAATAAATATCAAAGATGTACATGATTGCAAAATAAAACCTTTAGCCACTTCTAAATGCTTCAGAGAGCAGATAAACACATAACCCACAAGATAAGCAAATACTAATTTGACAGGGCCTCATAATTTGGAATTTTGCTACCAAAGAGCCAGTTTTTAACAGCAGTCATAAAACCCTTAAATTTATGCAGGAGAAAGCAAAGCCAACAAATCCCCTAAAACACTGCTTGATTGGAAAAAAACAGGAAAATAAGAAGTTGCAATTAAGGAACTTCGAAGCAGACAAACAGAAAGTCAAATATTTGTAGGTAATACACAGAATACATTGAGTGATGCAGAGCAAACATAAGGAAAACCAAAACAGCTAACTACCAACGTAAGACATTATTTGAAGTGGGCCTTCAAAAAAAATTCTGAAGATGTTGTCTTAATGAGGACAATAAAAGACAAAATAAAGCTCTGGCAGACTGAATGTAAAAATCCAATAAGCCAAGCCAAAAAAGGCCGGACAAATAACTTGCAAGGGGTTCTTTTTTATGCTAGGGTAGTTAAGAGTGAGAGCCAACTGTGATGAGTTGGAAAAGGATTTCACAATATAAAATATGGGATGAAATGACAGCTGGAATCCAATAAAGATCTGAGGGCTAAAGAGTATACTAAACAAACAATGACTAAATATTCAACTTATTTAGACTAAAAAACACTGAGATCAGAGGAAAGCTGATTACTCCCTATAAATACACTAGGCATAAACATCAATACCTATAAGGTATTTAGGACAAAGAAAGAAAGCTGGCACTGCAAATAAATTTACTATGGAAATTACAAGCCTCTCAGCTGACAGAACAGTGATGCTCTAGATCAGCCTGTCCATGAGAGGAAAAACAGCCTAACTGGGCTTTAAGATAAATGTGGATAAGCACCGTGAACAAATTACACGATCTGGTTGCTATGACAGCTCAGTGCTGGGTTAGCTGTGCAACTTAGGCTGGATTCAACAAATGACACTGAAGCAAAAACTTACCAGCATGAATCAGATGAGCTTTGTCTATGCAGAAGCAAGTCATAGTGCCTTACCTATGCAGAAATAACTTTCTGCTTAAATGCAGAATGTTTCTACTCTCTTCAGATCAAGAGAGGTGAATTGCTTTGTGTGCAAGAAACCTTGGACTCACACACAATAGACTTTAATCACTAAAGACAGATTGAGTTTTAAAGGATGTTTTTAAGATAATGAATATATCCAAAATATTCAAAATACCTGGTTTTGCCTTTGATTATGTTTTGATAAGAGTAGAAGTAGCTTTAAAGCCTGAAGGTCCAGCCTTTCACAAGTTATTTGTCTTGTCAGAGCAGATCCAGGGCTGAGACAACTTAGTGACAGGTTAGTTAGCTAGAATAGGGAAGGAAATTTGTTAAGAAAAATAATCTGTGTCTGTGCCACTGGTTTTGTTCACAGCAGTAGTGAGGTATTAAAGTGATTTCCTTCATAAGCTTGGATTGCAGAGCAGCTGGTATGTGCGAAAAACAAATTCCATTTGGGGTAAACTAAACAGAAAACTCTGCTCCAAATTGTACCAAACACAGTCTGACTCCTCACAGAGACACAAGACTGGCTCTTTGGGCAGTCTTGAGGCATATGTCTGGCATTGTATGCCAACCAGGGCACCAGGCCCTCACTGTCTCACCACCACTTTGCCACATATTCACAGGGATGGGCACCAATGTCTGGAAACCCACCAGGAAGGCCATGCCAGGACTGCACCCCACAATAGACGTGGTCCTACCCCAGTCTGGATATCCAAATGGGAGGGTCTAAACTGGCCAAGTATTTCCTACAATTGTTTGTTTTACAGTTGGTAACAGGTTGGGTTGAAGGGTTAGCAACACCAAAGCAGCTAAATCAAATTGGGTTCAATTCAAAAAGTATGCATTTCCCAAGAACAAAAATTTTACCTTGAACATAATGAGCTGTACAATGTTTTGTCTAGGTTTCAATACCCTTTAAGTTACCAAGGATCAAATTTGCTGAACAGCTTGTCTTACTTGCTTCAGTTTAATCCCTGAGGGGAAAAAGATTAGTTGCCTGTGCCTAGTTCTTATTTTAAAAAGAAAAAATATCATAACTGACTTGACATCTAGTTCATGAAGTTTCTTTGGTCTCACTTGACTCAGCTGTCTCTCTTTTATTTTCAAAAGTATTTCTACAAGTGCATCCTTTATGTTGCTAGGTTTTAAGAGAAAATAAATAAAGGAAGAAAACAAATCAATATTTAAGACAATTTTTTGTCAAAAGTCCAAAAGGAATTTTGAAAGTAATCTTCTGTTACTTATGTCAACCTCCCTTTTTCTCTAAATTTGGTTTCCCTGTTTGCAACGGACACTTTGCATACAAACTGTGCCAAGGAGTAAGAGCAAACACTTTATTAAGAAAAAGACTATCCCACAAAAAATGAGGTATTAAGAAAATAATTACGAACTTCCATGATGCATGTAATGACATTTCATTCAGATGGTGCCTTTGAAGCCCTCCTGTTTTAAACTCCATGCATGTGTATGCAAGAGTGAGCTCTTGTGTGTCTAGGAGGGAGTGCAGGACCAGGCATTGGCATGTCTTGTCCCAAACATGACTCTGTTAAGAGAGGAAAGATGTGATCAGAGGAGAGGGTCCTGCAGAGGTGGGGCAGCACTGTGCTGAGCCAGCTTCCTGCTCACCTTGACGCTGGTGAGCTCAGTCCTCTCAACTCACCTCCTGCAGGAGGGCTCAAAGGTGTATCTATTTTACACCAAGTGTGCACCAGTTTAACAATAAACAGAAGGGAATCAGACCCCCTCACTCCCTTTTTCCTCTCTCTTTCACTTGCACTGTTTTTCCCAGCTCCAGACTATCCATGTGGACCAACCCAGGATCTAAGGACTGCTGATACTCTTTGTTCTCTCCTTTTTCTGCATTTATCTCTCTCTCATCCCTTGTTTTGCCATGGGCAAAGCATGGCTATTGTATTCTACTCGGTACTGAAGTTTGCTGTTAAGAGTGGGAAGCCTGTGGAAGGCTGCTGCATCTTTTTAGCCAACAGCTTTCAGCAGTGGTGTTGCTAATCAGCACCTTTGGTTATGTGTTGTGGCTTGCTAGCCAGCACCACTGAGACGTTTTTTCTGGGAGTTGAGAACTTAGTGAAGTGTACTGCACAAAATCTAAGGGTTTCTTAGCCATCATTTTTGAGAAAGGGTACTGTTAGAATTTAAGAGCTTGTTAGCCAACACCTTTTGAGTGTAAGCAGCAGGCTAGTTGCCAGAGTCAAGGCAACTACAATAAAGCCCAGAGTCTTGTTCAGCCTAACAAGAAGTTACAACAAGCATCATGCCCCCTACCAGCGGTCATGGCACTGGTACACCAGCAAATACAGAAACACCATTGGAAGGTTGTCCTGTTTGGTACAAAGCAGCTGTTAGCTGGATATAGCAACACACACGACAGGACGAGAAACAATTCCACAAGAAATACACCCAGTTTAAATGACAGAAAATTCAGGCTGACAAGGGAGAACAATCAGACTAGCTGGGACAAAAGTATTATGACATGCACACAGCTTTCTAACAAGCACAGGAAATTAAAAGTTCAGGTTGCTTTTACATCCAAATGTGTCCAAGCAAGGTATCAATGCCTATACAGAAGGTGCCCTTCAGACAAAGCCAGAGGAAGACAATACAAGCAGCAATTTAATGATTTCTTGGGATAGTAGGAACACAACCTGACAACAGTTGCCAATGGACTTGCCTCAGCACAGCCAGAGATTAATGGCATTTTGGAATGAATAAGCAAGCTGTTGATTTACAGCCTTATAGCAATGTGAGCCCAAAAATACCATTCAAGTCCACTACCTCAAAATTGATGAGGCCAATAAAATGAGCAGTGAAAATCTGTATAATACTGTATAGTTGCAAAACAGTTTTAACAACCCTATTTGTGAAGACACAAGCCGTTAATCTCCACTTGAAGAACACAGAAGGCAAAACTATAGACAGTTACACTGAAGTTACCCAACAAATTTCAAAGAACAAAATATAAAGAAGATTTTCATTTCTGTTGGTTTAGATTTCAAACGAAGTGATTTGACAAAATTGCCAAAATTCATATCTGACCAATTTTGGTTGTATGGGGTTTATGTTTAGCTGCCACAGATGACACAAAGATTGAATTGACCTTTATGACAATCCCCAGGGCATCTTGGAAGATCTAAACCATAATCACTGTGCTACCCAAACCCATAAAAATTGTCAATGAAAGCTATTTAGAACTGAACAGATACATAATTAGTATCTCTATATAGAACTGCAATTGGCCTCTTTAAAAAAAAATCTGAAACATAAACATATAATTCCAGCCTTGTTTCATTGCAGATTATTCTCCTTTAACTATTCAATTTTTTTAAATAATCAAACACAAGACAAATGGTACTTTAAGTACTTGAAGGACTTTGTATAAAACTATTATTTTTATTTGATCATTAAGAAAAATATAGAAAAACCCCATCAAAAATATTTTTTCAAAATCAAATACTTTTTCCACTTCAGAAAATTAACCAAGTTTTACCATTTAATTTTCAAATATACTTGAACAAAAATACTCTGTTCTTTTGTCTGCAGTAAGCAATTATAACAACAGAAATTATTAAAAATTAAAAGAAAATATTAACAACCCATATTATAGGTTATTGAAATTATAAATGAAATTACTTTGTGTGCAATATAGAAACAAGCTTTTTACAGACCAAAAAATATGCAAATATATACAAAATACTATCAACAAAAAATATATACTTTGCAGATCTAGCAAATATTTCAATATCAAGTAATTATTTAAAAATATTTTCCTCCAGATTTGTCTTCTTTCTCAGGCTAGTTTGCAAGAATCAACTGAATGATGCCAGACTGAGCTGCTTCTGACTCCTTGGAATGTGAGGCTTTTTTCCCTCAAATTCATAAAAAGGAGTATTTCACCCTTGCTCATATCCATCTTCAATAAACCATTGCACAAATTTATTTTCCATTTATCTATAGCATTATTCTGCAAAAAGGAAGAAAAACAAAAGCAAATAATATATTAAGAAACTAAATTGTCATATTTTTAAAATCTGTCTTTTTCAGGGGAAAAAATGCTCTCTAAATTCCAATTACACTATTTAGCCAGAAACAGGAATAGACATCTGAGTCACTGAGTGTAATCCTTGCTACCAAACCCCCATTACCTGTAAATGTAACTCAGGCAACTCCCTGAGCCTGTTGTAAACAGCGACATACCCTAGCCTACCCTTCTGGTAGGAGGCTGAACCCATCTACTTTTCCAGCTCCAGTCTGAATTTATTCACAGTCACCTGTTTGAATTTATGTTGGCAATTGCTTTCAGGATGAGCGTTCCAAATCTCATCAAGATAAATAGCCCTTCAGCAAAATCATCACCTGCAGCATTATGACAGAAAGAGATTTAAAATAATCTTCCCAAAACACAAGTCAAGCAATTGTTTTTTGCCATTTTTATTTAAAATTATATCCATGTGTTAATATGAAAAGTATTACTTGAACTATCTATGCCTTTCATGTGCATTTTATGTTGCTTTTTTTATATATAAAAAAATTAAATTTTTTTCTCTCTTTTCTCTGCTCTCATACTTCATACCCAGTGATCACATGTTCCCTTGTACCTACCATTAATCAGGTCTCTAGAGCACAGCTCTGTATACAGTGTGTGGGACTGGGGCTTAATGCTTTTCATCAGCCTCCAAGGGCTCCTTGAGATCTGCTTCTTCCTCCCTTCCTTCCACAATCCCTGGCACAGCCTGTGCAATCTACATCCCCTCCTCAGCTTCTGGAGATGCCACAGCGAGATTCAAGTAGAGTAGCAAGAGGGGCATGAGAACTCAGTCCGTGTTGGTTCTGTCCCTTTACTTTCTACTTACACTCTTCCCACAGTACTCCCATTAATTTTACTCTTTTCTCATTCTCTTTTCATCAGTGTCTCCTCAGTGCCTCAACTGAGTCATTCAAAGTTGATTCTCAAATGAATGAATGACTCAAACGAGGAGCAAAATTACAAGGTCTAAATTATGAGAGTCTAAGATTAAAGTCTACACATGACATTTGATCTCTCCCCAGAGTAACAGCGCTGTCTATGGCTCCACATGGCAGAGGGGAATTAGGAGACTGATGGGATCACCGTGGCTCGGAAGGACCTCAGAGCGCCTGCCATGCAGCACAGCCCCCTGCTCAAGGAGGGTCACCCACAGCAGGTTACTCAGGATCAGGGAAGGGTTTGCTTGGGAGTATCTCCAAGGATGGAGACTCCACAACCCCCCTGGGAAAGCTGTGCAACTGATTGAATGTCCTCATTGCCAAGCTTTTTACTGCCCACCATCCCCCCCGCTTTTTCATTTTTTTCAATGCTTTTTTCTCTTTCTGTATGTTCCTTTTCAGAAACAAAGACAACCAATGAGCACAAAATTAGGCAAATAAATCAGTAGGGGAAAAAATAAAAAGAAAACAAGTGATAACACAGATCTTCTACTTTAACTCATTATATTTCACCTATCGCAATTTCTCTGGTTACCACAAGATTGGCACAATTCTTAGGCTTGTATTCACAAGCCTGAACATTATGTTGTAGGAAGTAACAGGAAATCCAGCTCTCAGCTGCAATCTCAAAATTCCCATTATTTGCACACTGGTACCATACAAACTCATGAAGTGAAAGCAAATAGGCAACACTGGGTTAGAACTTGGTTTATAATATAATGGACAAACATTTTTCACTAAATCATTATAAACAATCTTCAGTCCTGCACATGCTTCCCTTTATTATCAAAAGCAGCAACACAAACCTTTAAACAAAATTTCTGTAAGACTGGCTTCTAAATTTAATCTAGTTTGCACAATGAGTATGGCTTTTCCTAATTGCTTTCAGTTTCTGAGTCAGATATTTACAGAGAGATGCTGTTGTTCTTCTGACACTGCAACAATTCAACCAACACAGAATTTGGGACATTTTTTTCCAGTGCCTATGATGATGAGAACCGAAAACCTAACGTGCTCTTTCTACTTCATTGTAACCATTATATGAAATTTCTCTGTTCTGAATTAATTTGGGGAAGGGATAAAGAGAAGAAAGTCTTTCAGCAGTCCTTCATTTATTACCAGGTTGTTAGGGTATAGAACAGAAACACAAAGAAAAGAAAGCAATGTTCAGTAATGGCCTCTGCATCTCCAAGTGATGTGGTAGGAGGTCCATGTTATTGGCCGTGAAGGAAAATAGATGCCAGCTTATTTCATTATACCTTTTTCCAAACACTCATTCTCCAACTTTCATCTAATATCAAGGCACATCAATTAGTGACCCAAGTTTAAAATAGGCTTAGCAATACTTAAACACTAACTCCAAAATGTAAAAGTAAACTCCAAAGAAAGCATGTGTAATTTGGAAGAAAGCAAAATGAAAGAAAACCAAACTAAATCAAAACAAAACCCCAAACCAGAAAATAAGTAAAACATATATATTAAACCATGGGAAAGAATGATTTTTAGAAAACCATATTTATCCAAGAAAAAAAAATGCAGTTAGAGAAAACCATCATATTGTGTATAAGTATTGCTCAGCATCAGCTGAGATCGAAATACAGTATTTCACTTCATTCATACCAGAAAAACAACGCCCTCTAATTCAAATAAGTCCTTCCCCATTATGTCTCAGCCAATTGGTAAAGGCACTAACATGTGATTTCAGATTATTTTATCTACTATTGTCTTTCTACCTCCATGAAGGATTTTGACTGGGGGACTGGAGGACGGGACAGGGGGGTCACACTGTTCTTTCGCAACGGCAGCATAGGATTTATGGCACTGTCTATAGCACACATTAAACAAAGTACTACTACACCTGAAATATTCACCTTAAAACATACTTTAGGAAACTTTTGCAATGCCTGTGGTTTGTTTTCTGTTGCTTTTTTAGGCTTCTCAGCGACACTGCAGGACACAGGAAAAAAAAGGAACATATTAAGAAAATTAGTCTGAAAGAGTGAAAACTAAATCCAAACCAGAACACCCAACTTCTAAGCATTTCCATAGGTATGACTGGGTGTGCCCAGCAAAGGTTCAGGGTAAAAGCAGCATTTAAAATTGACTTTGAGGGACAGAAACTGCAAAAACCAAGAGTTTTTTCTGACTTACATTGCTCCCAGCAGGCTGTTGCCATTCCCTCTGCGGGGCTCTCACTGGCCAGGGGGATCACATGACACTGGGAACCAAAATAGAAAAGTCTCGGGAGCAAGGAAGCTGAACCAGAAACACATTTTCAAGGAAAGACCTATCGTGTGCATGATTACACGCCCTCAGGAGCAGGAGGTGGTAAATTTAGACAGGAACCTAGGCTCTGCTGAAAAATGTGTAATGCCTTGAACTCTGCAATCCGGTATCAGCTACCCTTACAATGCATGGGAAAGATTCATAAATCACTGCCTATGTCTGCACCTAACTGAACCTGCTAACTGGTGTAGTAAATCACCAGGCTTTAAAAGAAAACAAGATCTATCAAATTTTAAAATTAATCTATTGAAGTTTTAAAATAGCCTCCCATCATCAGAATCATTTTCTTCTTAAGGCTAAGGTTTCCAGTGGTTTGTAGAGAGGAAGCAATTTTTTTTAAAAGGATATGCTCTTAAGATAATTGGGAGAGCTGTAAACACATTCCAAAGATTGCTTTCAATTCTTTCACAAGTGAAAAATACGGTTGCAGATCTATAGGTTTGTAAAATGTCACGTAAACCTATAAATCTAATAATTTAACCATAAAGATATAAACAAAAATCTGAGTCAAAAGCTGAACAGATGAGTTAGTGACAAAATGGAAGTTCCATCCAACCATAAAATATCCTCTAAGTATATTAAGGCTGCTGTTTAGTTATCACTGTTAGAAGATTAACTCTTTCAGTTTTGTAAATCTCGTAAAAAATAAATTCCAGCAAAATATTATTCTTGGGATTACAGGAAATAAAAGTTACCTTCAGTAACAGCTAACTTTTTCATCATTTCCTAGTTATTAGAAATTAGATTGTTACAATTTTTCATTCTATATGTTGTCAAGATTTCCTTGTTTCCAGGACAGTCATTGTAGAAAAAGGCTTTACTGAAAAATGCAAACAGCAGTAGAGAATCTGTGATCAAGGAAAGGGAAATATCCTACATATCTTAAAAGGACAAGGACAGGAAATAATTTTGTGTCCTAACCTTTAGATGCAATCACTCTCACCTTGCAGTCATAAGACAAAAATATTGAAAATCCCACCCTTTCAATGCAACTGGCTCACAAGACCTTCTGGATAAACAAAGGATAGAGAATGTAATTCAAAATCCTACATAGCGGACTCCCAACTCCACAAGAAAAAATAATATGAACATGAGTTAACAAACCAAACTGTTCCCCTTTCATTAAGAAAAATAAATAAATATAAATAAATGAAAGGAAAACCCCCCAAACATGAAAGTTCTTAAGAAAATCTCAGATTAAATTTCCCAGAAAGAAGTGTACACATTTATCAAAATATATACAATATCAGAGAATATCTTCAATCGAGATTGAAGATAATCTTGGTATTTGATAATTTGGTATTAAAAAAAAAACACGATCTGGATACCTCAACACAATTTTTCACAAAGTACAAGTCCACATAAACATGGTAGCATAAAAAGGCTCCTTGTATCTTGCATCAAGCATTATCCACCTTGTATCTTCCCTTTTCTTGTTAACAAGTGCGAAAGGAAATTTGAGCATTAACTTGAAGTAGTAGTAGTAGTATAGAAATACACACCAGAGCTATTGCCATTGGTTATTTAAATATAAAGAAAACCTTCCTAAAACTACAAATTCTAAACTCCTTGGTGGGGTTTTTTGGGGAAGAAAACATTAAAAAAAATTTTAAAAAAGGCATTTTGAAGAGCACATTACTGTGTATATGCTTCCAAGTACTCTACCAGGTACATGACTTCTGTCACTGTGGTTTTAGGAGAAGCTTTGCATTACTGAAATTGTGCCCTTTTGCAGGTGATGTGGCAGAACTGAAGTGGATGGAAACTTGCCACTGATCATGGTGAGAGACAAACCAGGGCAGTGATATAAGTACACAAAATACACAGAACAGTAGATTTTGTCATAGCTCTTAAAATTACTACAGAAGATTGGCTTCAGCTACCTCTTGTTTATTGCTTTCAGAAACCTGCATGAAAAATCATCCCTTGGATCAATTTTAAATGTAACAGTGGCCTGCTTTACCATGTTTCAGACAAAGCCTACCTAAGTGGCAATATTTTTCTCAGGGTATTTTCACCGTACATCCCAAGCATACTGCAAATCATCTCAGAAACCCCTCTGTGCTCAAACACATAATTGATTTCATTTGCTTTGTGTTATACTCTCCTCTGTTTCATTTATCAATTGAGACCTATGAAAGCTGCAAAACACACTGGGTAGCAGGGGCTATGCTACAGTATTCCATCATAGGCAAGTCAGTGGGCTGGAAATGAAATTATATGGGGAAAAAAACTAAAGGCAAAGACAGTGAAATAAATGGCTAGAGGAATGCCAATTTAGGGAAAGAAATGCACCCATGTGGGATAAAAGCACAGCGAGGAGGATGTACACCATGTAAAAGACAGAGTATAAAGCCTTGGATAAAAATAGAAAGAGTGTCAATGTATCCTGGAGCTTAATGCAGAGTGAGGAAGACTTGAGACAGAGTAGAATGTCTCTTTACACAGCTGGCATCGGTGTTATTCTACACACCTGCTTCCCCCAGTTTTCTTAACACAGATATATAGAATCATAAAATCTTTTACATTGGAAAATATCTTCACAATCATCAAGTCCAACTCTTAACTGAGCACTGCCAAGTTCACCATTAAACCAAGTCCCTAAGTGCTACATCGGCATATTTTTAAGTACCCCAGGAATGGTGACTCAACCACTTCCCTGGGCAGCCTGTCCCAATACTTGACAACTCTTTTGGTGAAGAAATTTATCCTAATATTCAACCTGGACATACTCTGGTACAACTGGAGGCCATTTCCTCTCATCCTGTTGTTTGTAACATGGGAGAGCAGACTCACTGCCACCTGGCTACAACCTCCTTTCAGGCAGTTGTAGGAGGTCCCCCTTCAGTCTCTTTGTCCAGATGAAACACCCACAACTCCCTCAGGCACCAGACACGTGCTCCAGACCCTTCACCAGCTCCGTTTTCCTTCTCTGGACTCGCTCCAGCACCTCAGTGTCCTTCTTGTAGTGAGCGGCCCAGCATCCTTACTGGTGCCACATACAGGAGGACAATCACTGTCCTGGTCCTGCTGGCCAGGATGCCATTGGCCTTGCTGACACCTGGGCACAGCTGGCTCATGTTCAGCTGCTGTTCACCAGCACCCCTGGGTCCTTTTCTGCCGGGCAGTTTCCACTCTGCACCTGAGCTGTAGCACTGCAGGAGGTGGCACTTGGTAGTGAACTGCTTAAATAGGCATGCATTGAATGAGCAATTTGACAAATGCTGCATTTCAATACTCCACTTATTTTTTAAAATACTGTCCAGTATATATCTATCAGTTTATAAAGTTTCTGCTGAAAGTATATTTGGGACAACCACTAATATGTTGATCTGCCCTGGTAGTACATTCTGATTTCCTAAAGAAGTCAATTCATTGATAGTTAAAGGACACTATTTAAAGCAGTGTGCAGAACAGTTTTATTAATTTAAATTGCTAGAAACACGTATTTCTATTTTACCATCTTGGCAGGTAGCTTAATTCTTGAGCCAGAAGAAAGCAAGTCAATATTTTCAAGCTGTGGGCTCACTTACATCTCAGAGTAGGACTAGATTAAACCAATTTCCTGAGATTGTCTCTGTATACTAATAGAATACTTAACAAGAGAAGTATCAGGCCCAGCAAATTATTCCACATCCATGGATAAACTCAGTATTTGGACCCCTTTTTGTTCACAATACTAATACATTCTCAAAATTGTTTTCTTCACCACCCCCCAAAAATTTAATTTGCACTGCTATCACCGAGTTTCCATATGTTCTAAAGGGACAGTTTGCCATAAAGTTAGTGGGATAAATAAACAGAAATAGACTAATAATTTTTTTATCCGTCCTTATGCCCTCAGTTTAGAGCAAAAATTTATGTGTTTGTCTTAACTATTCCTGCAAACAGGAATAATTACTTTAATTCCATTAACTTCTTTAATTCCTCTTATGTATAACTGTAATTCACAGCCATTTGAACAAAGTGTAGTAATCCCAGTGCTACAATTGGCCCTTAAGAACCTAAAGACAATCCTTTGGTAACAGACAGTCACCCCAATTTACTGAAATTCACCACACACATCTTTACAAATTTACCAGTGTGTGGTGACACACCTGATCTAAACCCTAACATACACACGTTGCTCACAAATCATTCTCCTGGCAAACCTCATCCTCATGCAAGATATTTAAACTCCTTTAGTGACCTTGTATGATTGAGGATTCCAAGTGGTAATTTTAAAAGATCATATTCCAAACAACCAGGAAAAAATAGTTTCCAGTATGTTCTAATGTAATAATAAAACATAATCCTCCTACCCCAGTGATTACTGCTTCTGCTGAAGACTTTTTTCTCCCTAGTAGATAAAACATTTCTATTTCCCTAACAGAAATACAAACACTGAAAGACTAATTTTGTGCTTTAAGAGGAGAATGGAAATAAGAGATGTTTCTTAAACTGTTTACATACATAATGAGACTTCACATATAGAAGACAGTAGCCAGTTTTATGCAGTCCCTATTTCTGCTAAGGGAAATTTTTAAAAAAGGGGAGAAATGTCAGGTTACACGGCATTATCCACCGACTGCTGTGTCAGCCATCAGTATGTCACAACTACTATTCTACAACTATTCTACCAAATTGTTCAAAGACTAGAGATATACATTTATTTTTGACTTTTTTTTTTTAAATAATGCTACCCGGCTCTTTTTCAGTTTAAACAAAGTAAAAATATGTATATGCAATGTTTGAAATGTAATTAACTTTGGGTAATCTTGATGCAATGCAATTTGACCAAATATTTTGCTATAGTAACTTACATAAATTCAATCTATTTAATAGAAAGGACCTTTATTTCTGTCATTTAGCATTAGCAATTAATTTAGAGTATATACAATTGGAATTTAGCCTTTAATGCAGGACTAGAAATGCAATTTCAGAAAAACTTTGTCAGAAGTGTACGCAACAAACAAGAACGTGTCTAAGCACCTGGTCAGGGTCAAGAGCATCGCAGCTTTTACAAAAAACTTGGCACAGATTTATTCCAAACAGATATCCCTGTGATAAACTTAGGTTCTTGCTTGATCATCAGCAATCAAATATATTACTTAGGCCTCATATTTCCCACATGCCATTCAAAAGCATCCTCATTGCCATCATTACCACCATCTGTTCAAGAAAGGTCAGGATTTATATGAACATATTAAGTCTTAGAAACATAATATTAGAAATGGTTTTAAACAAATTAGTTTCAAAAGGTTAAACAAATTAATTTCCTTGCTGTGGCTGCTGAGCATTGAGAGAGACAAAGTATATTCAAGCCAGTAGAGAGCTTCCCTTTTCCTCCCAACACTCTCTACCAGCCGCAAGAGTACGAAGAAGATCTTTATGCACATTTTCTTTTGCCCAACCCCAAGATCCTTAGTGCCTAGTAGAAAATCAGAAATATGTATTGGTTTGAGCAGAGGTACTTGAAGAAGGTGAATCTGCATGATTTACACTGCCTGGGTTTCACTTCTGAAGTGTCCAGTGAGAGTATTCCTTTTCCCTTAAAGTGCCAAAATTTAATTCAAACCAGTTTTAGTTCAAAACTCTTCCTAACACTAAGCTGATGTTCCAGGAAAGAAAGGCCTATTTTATCAAATCTAGAAACCACCTTACCACTAATGGACAAATCCCCAAGGCTTACCCAATTAGCCACTAGTCACCTAGTGATTTTTTTAGTACTTCAGAATTTGAGTACACATTCAGACACAGATTAAATAAATCTCATTTTCATACAGTTATAAACTGTAAAATACAATCCATGGAAGAGACACAGGAAAGAAAGTCTGCAAAGCTGAGCAAGCAAAATCATACTCTGGAAATATGTATTACAGAACAAAGTTAGGGTTTCATTAACATTTATAGAATATATGATTTGACAGGGAATTCCTCAATTTCTAAAATGCATTAAAAAAAAAGAAAATAGAGAAGGTGTTGATTAAAAACCTGCATACCATTGCAGGAAAAGAGACCAGTTTAAAATTGTAGATAACGATCCACCTTCATTGACTTCTCTGCTATCTTTGTCTTTCTAATATTAGGAACTGTCTGAAGTCATGAAAATCAAATCTGTAGTGTTGAACTCCTGCCAAAAACAGATGATGTTGTTATGAGTGACAGACTAGTAATATATTGAGGTCTCAGCTTACTCAATACCTCCAGGTTAATATGGGACTATTTATTATGACTAAAGTACATAGGGGGTTTTTTTGTTATTGTAACAAAATACTATGAACAACTATGCTCTTCCTCTAATTTTTGAACAAGAAAGGAGAAGAAAGAAAATAAAGTCATCTGTTCCTAACAATCAAATAGAGGAAATTATAGCCTAAAGAATGAAATATTTGTAAAGGGATAAAAAAAAGTCAAAAAAAGAGGATATAAAAGTTATAATAAAAAATCTCAACTAGACTAGGCATTGGAATTCACAGTTAAGCTAAGTATTTTTCAATTTTCAGATCGTTGAGCTGAAACTCAACGATCACAATTCATTACCTCCCTTTTACATTAGTAGCCATTTTAATCATAGATTTGCTCTAATTTTGTAGCTACTTCTTGACAAAAAGGCTTAGTGAAGTCAAAAAGGCTTAGTGAAGGGAAAACAGACCTGCACAAATATTTCTTTTTATTATTTGGTGTGGGATGGAGGAGAACAAAGAAAGAGCAAAGATCAAGAAAATGCAAAAGATATGGACTACACATTTAGTAGGAGGAATTTAGAGAAAAGTAAAAGTAACATCTCTTCTCCCTTCTGCCCTCACTCTTCCAACTTTTCACTTAAATATGAGCACCATATGGAAATGCTGAAATGTTAGAGTACAAGAAGAGGCTATCAATAGATTATCAAAAATATTTGACAGAAAGGAAGCGGCTACAAAAGGAAGTGGTATTCAAAAATATTTGAAAAGCAAAAGCATTTACTATCAAGTACCATTAAAGAAATTTCAAAATGAAAGCTGTTTTTCTAGCAAAATATCAAAACTTTTAATCATTAATATAAAATCCCAGAGAGTTAATGATGTTTCATAATGCTTTTATCATGATAAAGTTTTAACTGGAAAAAAAATTGATGGGACAGACAGGAATGAATTTTATAAATACATTTTCAGGTTGACAGTGGGCTTTTTTGATGTGAATTTCATCCCTCTCTAAATGTACTAGCCAGCTAACTCAAGGGACAATGTGAATGTAAATCAGGCACAGAATTAAAGCATTTAGTACTGCATGCATACTATTCCAAGAACAATGTTAACCTGAAACTGAAACTATGTGCAGCAAGATGATCCTTGCAGAAGCTGTCCATGTTGCAGATTTAGAAAATAAACCCAAATTACTCCAGAAATGCAACAGCACATTAGTAGGAAAGCTCATTTGACTCACATTGTCTATATAGGAAAAGGAAACTGTCACTAGTCATTAATGTCAACAGTTAGGTCAAAAGGAATTTTTAATATTGTTGTCATTATTTAACTTAACCTTAACAAGATCAAGATTTAGAGGGCACAATCTGTTTAAAGTGAATATGTTCCAAAATAATATGATGAAGATAAATACAACAACAAACGGTACAACTTCAAGCACATAGCATAATCACCAGCACCTGGCAGAAAAAACATTGGATCTAAATATTTTGATTGTCATGGAAGTATAAGCACTTTTAAGCATTGATTTACCTGGTTATGGGTTGCACAGGAGCTCCCAAACTCTTACTTCTTTCCCAGCATTACTGAGAAAGTGCTGCCAGCTCTTCTGGCCTTAGACCCAGGGCAGGACGTGTGCAGCAGCCAGGGAAACCAGCAGGATGGACACCTCACTTGCCTGGGCACTTTCCCTCTTCCTGGGGAGGCTGAGTTCCATAGCAACCTGTGCCTCCTTCCAATGGCATGAGGCATGTACTGCCTCTTCCACTTCAGATCCACATCCTTTTCCAGACCTATTACTTTTATGTGACAGAAGTCAGGTGTTAAAGGAGAAGAGAGGGTCTATAGATGGGGAACAGTAAGAGGATTCATGGAAAAAAGATGTTGTACCTGAGTTTTCAACAGAGGAGCAGAGAAAACTCTGAAAAAGAAAAGCTCACTGTTCTGCTTCCAAAACTTTGTTCATATTCACTGAATTGGAATTTTGCCAGCTGACAAATTTCTGCTGCCTGTCACTGCTTGCTTATGTCCTCTTCAAAAGGAGGGGATGAGCTGTGACGCACACTTGCGTCCATGTGTGCAGTACACAGGTTAATCTGCGACTTGCCAAGAAAACAGCCACCACCCTACCCCTGAACACAGAGACTCCTGTGATTTCTGTGAGGAAAAATAGGAAATACATTCCATCACCCAGAAATACAGCTCAGGCTGCTCCTCAGTAGGATGAGGAAACCAATGCACGTAGGTAGCTGGGAACCAGTAAACATTTACATTTGTGAATCTTCACACACCACAGCGCTGCTAGTTTAATCTGCACCACATCTGTTTCCCAGTGTAAGCAACCAAAAAGACTTCTCAGCCTCAGCCTTCCACATCTTCCACAGGCCCAGCACTCCATGCCTTAAGTATGAAACAGTATCTGAAACCTTCAAGACACAGGTGAGAAAAACTATAAGCACAAGAGTTCAAGTTTCTCTGTTGACATTTCAAGGTTGCAGACCAAGCTCGTAAAAGTATTCTCTTGGTGCTTGAGTCAAACCCTCTTTGTAATGATTAGATTTGGAGAGTACATTGGCAGCGGAAGGTGCCATGAGATGCTTCTGTCACATCTTTTCTCTTGATAGACTGAAGCTACTGAAGTAATTCAATTAATTTTCCCCTCTGAAGACTGGGCAAAATTAATTACCAACAACTGAGCCTTACACACCCACACCTTAGTGGGTGGCTCTCAAGAAAGTGGCTTTCCAGCTGGATGCCAGGGACGTGCCATTGCAGCAACGCTCACCCACGAGTCCCCTGTGGAAACAGTGCTGGAGAGCAAACCCTATGCTCCATATTCAGGGCAATCCAGGCCATCAGGCAGTAGCTAGGGCAGGCCATGCTGGGCCAGACAACAGCCCAGTAGCAAGTTTCCAACACCAGCTATAAGCAGGTGGCTTGGAGGAGCAGGTAGGCATCCATGGCAATTCCCCCCACACTTAGCCATCTCCAGCTATTTCCATCTGTGGAGGTGGCTTCCTGAGCCAGATGCAGCTTCCAAAAACCAGAATACATGTATGTTTCTGGGAAAGGTTATTCAAGTCACAGGAGCCCAAGTACTCCTCTCTTAGCTCTGGCTTAAGATGCTGTATTTTCAGTAAACACACTCTTGAGAAAAATCTACAAAAAGCCTAAACTGAACAGAGAAACCAGAAAGATTAATAAAACAAGGATCTTCTGTCCTGTTCTAAATCCTCTTTTGCAGAACACTTTGGCAGAAACTATCAGTAAATTCATCCTTAAAAGCACTCTATATTTAAATACATATTTAAAACTTTTTTTTAAATTAAAAATTAAGGAAAAAAATCTGGCACACCTCTGTTTAGAAAACAGGATATAAGAAAATTACTGCTTTTAGTTTTTAACATAACTTTTTTTTTTTAAAAAAGGACAAAAATATTACCACCTTCTTGTTTTCAAATTCCCTAAAAATATCAAAGAACAATTATTTTGAGACTTCAAACAAATAAAAAGGAACATACTGACAAATTTACAAGGACATGAAAACTGATTTCTAAATTTGTGGGACTGGTATTCTTTAACCAGCATGAAGAAACGAATGCTTCTTTAACACACAAGCCAAGAACATTCCTTGAATCTTGTACCCTAAGAGGTCATGCTGATGGAAAATGAAAGAATCCTTGTTCTTTATTTGGAGTTCTCTGAAATAAAGGTGAATTGGAGGGGGACAAACAATGTATTAAGCTTATTAAATACTAATAAGTTAATTCACACTGCATGAATAGCCACCTTGCTCAGAGTTTGCTATGCATTTATATCCATGCATTCATCCCACCAGGAGATAAGCTGAGGGATAAACTGATCCAAGGAAGTCCAACTCAGGCAAACTTACTCAATCAACAGTATTGCTGTGAAACTTACTTTTACAGGACTGTCAGAGAGAGTGAATCCTTTAATGGCACTTCACTTAAACCATAAAGCTGCCCTTTCACATAAATCTTCCCGAGATTCAGTTACCTGTTTTTTACCACTGACGCTGCACAAAATTGCCTGAAGGTTTCTCAGAAACATGGGCAAGTGAGCTCTGCAAGGTGGTTGAGAGCACAGCCAGAAGTTCAGCAAGGGAAAGAGAGAAGAAAAGAAAAGATAAAGCAAGAAGATGTAGAGCCCTAACTAGGCAGCCTTGCTGCTCCTTGGCTGCCTTGTGTGACCTTACCTGTTAGAGTTCAGGCAGGCTGCAGCTACTGGGATATAATCTCAGAGGTTCTGGCTTATTTATCTGGACAAATTATTACTTCACATATCAGTAAGGTTTCTAGTCTTATGATCTAACTCACACAGAATTCAGAAATACTGTCTTTGCAATCTTAATTAGTGCAGCAGTAATAGGTTCTTTCTCCAATACTGCCATATTTCTATGTCAATACTACCATATTTCTATGTCAGAGGGGTTAAAGAAAACCAAGATGTGGGCACCTCAGCAAGCACTGTTAGGTGATGTAATTCTGTCCTTATACCCTGTTTTCATTTCCTTCAAGCATATCTTACCTTAAAACAAAATTCCCAGTCTTCCATGTCTCCAATCTTTGGATGCTTGTCTTCCAAAATTGTCATTCCACATGACTGCTAATCCCATATATCCAAAAGTCCCCTCTTGTTTCAGTAAAGTTATGACCTACGGTTTCTGGTGGGTTTGGTTTGGGGGATTTTTCTGAGAGGGGAGGGAGTCTCTTCTTTTTTTACCTTTTGGGCAAAATTTTATAACTGATCAGTCCAGTTGTGAAGAATAGATGCTCACCTTTAAAAGAAGAGGAACAAAGTGTAACCATATGACTTTGCCCTTTTTTTAATTAACAAAGTTCCCATATTGTGTAAATCACAATAAAACCTGAGGTAGTTGGCTACAAGGCATACTCTCCAAGTCTGACACTTGCCACAAGTCCTATCTTCCTTCCAGTTCCTCCACATCTGTTCTCCACATCCACACCTCAAGTTCATGTCCAGTTCTGAGCCCCTCGCTTCCAGAAAGATGTTGATGTGCCCTGCTCCAAGGGCGTTGGAGCTGGTCAAAGATGAGGAGCACAAGTCTAATGACAAGCAGCTGTGAGAGCTGGGATTGTTTAATCTGGAGAAAAGGAGCCTCAGGTGAGGCCCCTACAACTGCCTGAAAGGAGATTGTAGCCAGGTACATGATCAGTCTGTTCTCCCAAGTAATGAGTGACAGGACAAGAGGAAATGGCCTCAATTTGCATCAGAGAAGGTTTAAATTGGATATCAGGAAAAATTTCTTCACTAGAGAAGCACTGGAACAGACTGCCCAGGGAAGTGGTGAGTCACTGTCTCTGGAGGTATTTTAAAAATACATTGAACTGGCCCTTAGGGACGTGGTTTAGTGGTGGACTGGAGAGCGCTGGGTTAATGATTGGACTCAAAGGTCTTTTCCAACTTAAATGATTTTATGATCCTACCCTCATGGCAAGGAAGATAATCCAGACCTCTTGAACCTTTGATGCCCAAACCCAGAAGTTTTGTCTTCTAATTCCTGGACTGTGCAGACAGTGACTCTGCACTTGCTTGCTGTCACATTTGGGCTAACATCCCAGAGGGTGGACATTTCAAGACAGATCACAAAGTGCAGTAGTAGAGAGCTTTTCTGGATTTCACTGGGAACAAGGACTTACTCCTGCATGGGTGTGAAGCCTTCAGTGGGGAGAAAACACAAAATATGAGCTGCTTGAAAATTTACTATGTGTGCAGTACCATCTAGTAAAAAGAGTCTGAATAAACTTGGAGATTAATTTAAATTTACTTAATTTTTTTATTCATTTCAGTTTTACTTAAAGAGCTTAATTTTAATTAGTGATTCAGCATTGAACTGTATACAGCCAAGATGTCCCAAGCAAAGCTGAAAACCAGGCACGAGCAATAGGAAGGATTAGAGTTTTCTACCCTGTGCCAAAAAAAATAGTAAGGGTGACACAGGAACAAGGAAGAGGAAAAGGAAGAGGAATGAAAGCGATGAAAAGAATTCTGTTTACTTTAAGCTAATGGCCAAACATCTGTGAGAAATGCAACAGGATTTTAGACTAAGCGGAAAGGGGAATGATCTGAAATAGAAAAAAAATGGTGCTTGTTCTGCACTCCTCCCTTTCCTTCCACTCTTCCCAGGAACACTAGAAAATAGTAACAAAGAGGAAAGAATTAATTGCATGAAGAGGGAAGTTCAAAGAAGTGCAAAAAAAGTTAAGATCTCAGGGGAAATCTTGTGGATTATTGCCAGATTTAAGAACATTTACTTTTGCTTGCTTTCCAAATGTAATTGCAGATGATAAAATTGATAATTAGGAAGAAAAAAACAACCTAGAGAACAAGCAGAGTGCAATCCTTGCATAACTGATAATGACAAAGAATTTCCAAATCCATTATTCATTGAGGATAACGGGAAACAACACCTCTTAGAGATAAAGACTTGATAGATTATACCCTAGGGCACTATTTGAGGCAGCCAAAGCAATCTTTGTCTTGGTAATCTAGCAGCACAGCAGTTGCAAGAGACACTTGGCACTTCTCATAAAATTTCCACAGTGATCCAAGCACTTTGCAATGATCTGATCACACCAATTAATCAGAGGTGGGGAAGTAAAAATCTCAGAGGGCAACATTTGCCGAGGATTTAAAGGTTGGCCATCAAACATATTTGGACCTCTTTTCAGATGTTGTTACTGAAGGCCAATGCAAATATCTAGGAATGTCGGCCAGCTGTTGTTGAAGACAGGGCTTTGCCTCATCGATTTGTGTGAAAATGTTCGAGCGACCCTGCATGATTTCTGTCACCAGCCCTACTTGAGCACCTGGTTTTAAAGAGTCCAGTCTCCTGGGCAAGCTTGCTCTTCAGCTCACCCATCCGAACAGCATGGATTTCCTACGTGTGCTTCTGGCCTTTCAGCTACAGCCCCTGGGATAATGACTCCTACCAGCATGGCAGCTAGAACTGCAGAAACCGGGCTCATAGATCCATCCTAAGGCTCACACTGGATCTCAGCTTCCCCAAGAACACAGGACCACGTTTTTTCCTACAACACTACTGATGCTTTTGTTCTGTGGCTCTGCAATTAGAAAGAAAAGCCTGCAGGAGAGCAGGAGGTAAGTGGAATTGTGCATCTGTACACAAGTGCAGACAATGAATCCCATAGCAAATTCTGAGCATTATCTTATAGAGGACAGCTGCCAATCTTCTAAAAATTTATTAGTATTTTGGGAGATACTGGAAGAAAGGAGAAAAATAAATAAATGGCATTTTTTTCCAAAAAAAAAAAAAAAAAGAATAGAAAAAATGCAAGAGGGTACTTCTGGTAATCTTCCCATAAATTTATCTTCATTGTTAAACAACAAATGGAACAAATGCTAAAAAATTATTTACTGGCTAGCAATAGGTTTATGTGAATCAAAGAGTATTAAATTATAGAAGAAAAAGCTTGCCAGAAATCCATGTCCCTTTCCAAAAAACCAATTATCAAATTAGTGAAAGAAGTGAATTACCATGTGACAGTAAGAAGAGCACTAGATTTCTTATAAAATCATATCTTAAAAATTAATTCCAGCTGGCCTGGATAGCAATGTTGCCAAATTCAGTGAAGTTATCTATAGTTACATTGCTATGACCATTTAACATTTGCAGAGAACAGAGAATTCGATAATAATATAATAAGGTAAATTTTAAGACATGTCTGACAATATCCACAAGACAGAAGAGATAGCATGCTTGTTTACTTATTGCATTAATGCCCTCCAACTCTATTAAAAAAGTCTTTAAGCCCTGTGTCAATGGACATAAGTAAATTTAAGTAAACTGAACACTGCATGATGATGTTCTTCCTTGGACCCATGAGCTGTGCACTAACCTCTTGACATACTAACCTCTTGCTGGAAAAAGTCTGTTTTATTCTCCAGTCACTTTCCATTCCTCTTTAGTTGATAGATAATTCAGGCCAGCTTGCCCATGGTTACCACTGACTCACCATGAACTCTGTCAATGTTCCCAGTAGTAAACAATAGGGGAGGAAAAGAAAAAAAGGAAGAGAAGCAAAAGCCAGGACAGGATCCCATACTACATCTAGAGGGGACAGTGTGTGCTGTCAGCGCTGGCTGCACACTGCAAAGGGTGCCTGGGCACGTGGAGGGGTGGGAAGAGGAGGGGCCAGCCACTGAGGTATAAGGGGAATACCTTGTGGAGAGTATCTTTTGGACCAGCTGAAAATCCATGCTACTGTGACCTCTTTCAGAAATTAGCTAGCCCAAGAATTGCTAAATCAAGAGGTGGACAGTAAAGAGGCGCTTTCACTGCATGGTCTGAGCTGCCTTCTCTACAACTCCAGCGCTGCTCTGCTGATGAGCTGTGAGCTTTTGAGGGGAATGATTTGATCTTTTGAAATGTGTAGCAACAAACTGAAAAAATGCTGCGTGGACTTCTACAATGGGGCAATATTCTCTTAAAGGCTTTGGGACATGAAGGCATTATATGAATTTGGGGGAACTATTTTTGTCATAAAGATATTGACAAAGAAAATTCCCCATTAGAAGACCAAAAAAAAAAAAGAAAAAGAAAAAAACTTTAAAGCAATGAAACTTATGGAAAATATGCCATCTGAAGTAGCTTTTCATCTGTTTACTTTTTGTTTTGTTCACAAAAGCACTACATTACTCCTTAACCAAAAAATTCTGGGAGGATTAAAAAACAGAGAGGATTAAAACACAACTTGCACTGAAGTCTGAAGAGCAACTTTGCTATTTCTTGTATCTTAACTTCTAAATTAGAAAGCTTCCACAACCTCCATATAATGAAGATCAATCTTCCTCTTATCTGATTGCTGAAGAATAGTCATTCTGAGCTCTGCCTTTTGTCCTGAATTTTAAAATAAACTCTTTTCCACAAATTCTGTCCAAACATTCTACCTTGTGCTGTATGGCAAGCCCAACCTATTAGTCCTTTATGCTAGACAGAAAAGAAGGCTGATCCTCTGAACGATTTACTGCCCTCTCTAACTTTTCACTGATACAAAAATTACTTTGTCTGTATTTTTTCAAAGAATGTTTGTGTGCAACTCCTCCATGCCCATGAACAAGCTTAAGGAGTGCAGACAAATGCTTTAAAGTGCTATCTGTTTTCCAAGGTCTGAAACACAGATGTCTCTTTTTGGTAATGCTGCGTGCCATTGACCTTACTGCAGATTTGATGTCTTCCACTGGCGCACCAGACAGACATGATTTGTTAGGTAAAGGGGTTGGATTTTGTGAGGGCTTTTTTTAGAAGCTTGTTTCAACTTCCAGCCTTCATTTAGAGTTTATCTTAATGTTGTTTTACTTTTCAACAAGTAATTTATACACAAAGGTATAGACATTTGTCAGATTATAAAGGATCTTAACTAGCAAAGAAGGAAATATTAAAGTAATATCTTTTCAGTTTTCAGTCTTTCAAAAATTTTTTACTCAATTAGCATCTTTCATTTTCCTGCCCTTCTTCCCCCCTTCCCTTTATTTGTCATTGTATCCATACTTTGCAAAGAAAATTTGGAAGAACAGATTAGAACTTACCTGTATGATATGTATATCACAGCTACACCTAATTCTAAAATGCTGTCCTTTGTTTGAATAAAGCTTGCACAGAATAGAATGGTTAGGTTTTATCCTCTTCAGCTTCTCCTGATTTTTAGTGTATACTTTCTGTAACTTCTTGAATCAGAATTAATGAAGGAGAGTCCATTTTCTTTCCTGTTCTGCTAAATCATAATGGTATTTTATATATTTGATTTCATTCTATGCCACTCATAAATTGCTCAAACACATTATCCCATGAATACCTTCTTAAAGAAAAAATGTTCAGAAGTAGGGAGATAGTATTTCTCCTCTCAGGGGGTTAAAAAGTAACTTTCAAACTCTGGTGAAAAGGCAACACTCTTAGGAAACTGCCTTGGTTTCTGGTAGCACAATAGCATTGGAACTGGTCCATTGGTGCAGACAGGTGCACAGACCAGGCAATTCTTCTAGTGTCACATCTTCAGAGCTGAACAGAAGCAGATGCTCAGGGAACAAGTACCCATGGTATTTCTGAGTACTTTATTGTGCTCCAGCTATTCACCCTCAGAGTACTTTGTGAAATGGATCTGGTTTGTCCATTTACTGACCCTGATTTATCCATTTACTAACCATGTACATAGTATTTTTTGGCAAACTTATTCACAAGTCCTTGAACATATGTAAACTACCACACATATAAATTAGCCTTAACACACTTTAACATTTACTTGCTGCATGACTGTTGCATTAAAAACAAACCCATCTTCTTGTTTTGAAGCTGGCTTCTGTTATCTTTAATGTACTGAAAGAAATTATAAAATGTTAACATCATGCATAACTTTGAAGATTTCTATCAAACACCCCCTAATTCATCTCTTTTTATGTGATGAGTCTTAACCTCTTAAACTGTTCCCCATTTAATATCAGTATATGAACAAAACTCAGAAATCTGTGACTTAAGAGACACTGCTAACAAAGTCCTCCTTGCAATTGCATAATTTTTTGTTAACAAAAGTACTGTTTAAAAAAACCAGATTATTCTTTTAATACTCAGACCCATGTGTTCTTCTATTTGGGGCATATATTCATTTCTATGTTTTATATTAATTTTACATTATAGAAAGATTATAGAATATAATCAAATGCACAAACACAAGAGAAAGAATTTTTGACTAGGCAGCAAATGCATCACATATATCCACAGAAGCTATTGATTGCTATATTGGTCACTGATGAGTCCTCAGATGAAGAATTAATTTTATCCATTCCCAAGAAAAAAATTAAACAAAACAGAATCCAGAGAAACGTAACAGTATTAGAGGATTTAAACAGAAAAGGTGATGAAAAGATAAAAAAAGACCGTGCTAATTGGGTTTCTTTTCTCTGAAGTGAAGGCTGGGAGCAGATATGACAGTGATCTTACAATAAGTAATAGAGCTCTATAAAAGGATGCTAATCAACAGCTTACAGTGTCCACCATGAGAAAAAAAAATGCAAAAATACTAAGGCTGGATATTACAAAGAGTTATCTAACAGTCAGAGAAAAGAAATACCTAAATAGTCTAAAGAGTTCTGGAATCTGCTCCTCTGAGGGCTTTTAATATCTTCTAGGGTGGCATGCTCGATCCTTTCCCAGTCTATGAAGATAAAAAAGCAGTCTTCTAAAATCCCTGTCAGCTCTGCACTTCTATGGTTCCTTATTGATGTAATGTAACATGTGGCTTTAATGGGACACAGCTGCCTAAAAGCATTTTGTGAGTTCTGGTAGCTAGCCAAAGGAGCAATATATGGACCTACAAATAGCAGGAATAGGACACAAGAGCTATTGTTTGTAGTCATATGGTTTCATTTGTATGTTACTTGGTTGGAAAAAGTTAAATCTTGCCTGTTCACTTCTTGCTGGTTCTGTCTGTTTAAGGCATGTAAAGTGGGAAAATAACAGAAGCAAAGCTCTTATTTGAGATTCAAAATTTCCAAATTGCTAAGTGCAGCTAGGGGCTATCGGCACAGAGCAAACAGAATTTGTTCTTGGGAACAGGCATAATCACAACTTTGTTCAAATTAAAATATATTTTTCCATTGTTGTCTCTCCCTTCTTACCATTACAATTACCATGACCTAATGGGAATTCCAGCTTGAGTCTAGTCGCCAAAAATACAATCATCCACTCTGTAAATTATAAAATCACACACCTGCCTGTGGCAGAATTTGCTCTGATTTTGGGATGTGAAGCATGTGGGCCCTCTGTTGCACCTGATGAAAGGAAGGCTCATCATTAAAGGCTTCTCATGGCAGCTCTGCCCTGGTGAGCGTGAACAAGACTGACTCTAGGCAGTAACAGATGACAACCCAAAGACATCACACTGCTGAACTTTATTTTGACAATCTAACTTTATTCCTGATGTGCACATCTCATTTTAGTGCCATAACTAGGGAAAAGGGGTGGGTCCTAAACATCAAATTAAACCCTTTCCATTGAGCAGACAACCAGAGACCATTCCTAACAGGCACCTAATTTAGGTGCTCACTTTCCCTGGGCACAAGCTGACAGCATCTGGTAAAGAATATTGGAATACATGAGGGGTTTGTTCTGTCAGGTAACTCATTTACTGCTTATTAAGCAGGCAAAATCGTCAAACAGAAACAAACTTGCAAAAGGTTACATACACAAAACACTTCGTTTTTCCAAGCAGATTCCAAAGTAAAATAAATCTGTATGCACACCTGCCAATATTGTGATGTGCAGAAAAAGCACCATATTTTAATGCACATAATTTAAATTAAATACTGATCTTTAGGTGAAAAATACCCATCAGAGTTCATGGCAGTAATTTAAATTCCCACGGAAGATATACACAGCCTTTACACACCTTCAGGTAGTGCCTAGAGGGGCAGTTTAGTGACCCCTGTATTCATTCTTGGGTCCTGATCCAGTATGACCTGCCCTGCATGAAATATTTTTGGACTGTCTTGTGGAAGAAACCAAGTAATTTCCTCCAAGAATTAGAAGAACAGAGTTGTAAACTTGGGCATTCAAAGTAAAGGAGCATCAAATCTTAGCCCAGTTATTGTTATTGCTTCTATTTGTAGATTTCCATTGCCACTTTGCTGCATACACTTTAACATAGGTTTCATTTTCCTTTTGGTTCCAACAGAATAGCTCAGGTTCAAAAATTATTTATTTCATAATCTGTTCTAAAATATCACATACTGTTTAGCTCAGGGGGACATTGTGCCAGCTAGTGTAATACATTTATCAAAATCCTTTGCTATTAAAATAACTGTGACGTGAACTCTCACAGACTATTTCATCCCCCTATTTTGTGCATGTGTTAAGCAAAGAGAAACATTTTCTGGATGTAAATAAGCGAGGACAAAATTAAGCTTGGATGGGATATTTTATCTCTAGAATCCACTCATTCTGAGTTTTGGCACTGCAGAACTGCAAAAGCACTTAGAATAGGTGTTGTGTACAGTTTTTTGGTCTGAAAAACAAAGTAACATTCTTTCAGTTATGTACATTGTTCTGATCCCTCGATTCATGTGAATGACTGGAACCATAAAACCCACAAAACCATCTTCTGTCCCTTCTCTTATTTTTTCCTTTCTTAGACTGGTGCCTTCTCACACCTAAGTCTTCCCATTTTATCTTTCATAGCTGATTTTAGTGTTTACTGCTTAGCCTTCTGACTGAAGTTCATCTCTCATAGACATTACAGTGGAACTTTTTTTCACTATCCCAGTCCCTCCTGCAGGAAACACCTGCATTGACTATATGCCCCACCAGCCCCATTTCTTCTGTTCAAGGCTGGTAAAGTCACCTCTGGCTATACCTCAACTCCCTTCCTCATTTTTTGCCCTAATCTCTTTGCCCAGTTGAACCAGACCACTATATCCTTGTTGTTTTTACCCAGCAGAGTAACCCAAACACTGTTTTCACTCCCCCATAGGCCACCAGTCTCTGTGTTCTGTGGCCTTCTACAGCCAGATCCCTTGTCCTAGTCTCTTGCTTGGTCCCTGGACTAAGGTCTCCTCTGTTATTACTTTGAATTTTATAATTTTATATTATAATTTTATAAAGCATTGGCAATGAAGAGAAAGAACCCCTAATCTTTGTGATGATGTCCAGGGCCAGCATAGCCAGCAACAGTTTGAGAACTTCAGTTACAGCAGACATCTGCTCAGCCTGAACTGTCCCAGCCTGGGCACACAGAGATAAACTATAGGGAATAAGGCTGGAAACATCCAGCAAACACGAGCATATTGGAATTACGTGTTCTTTAAGCAGTTTACAGCTTTGCCAGATTTGGTCTGATTTCACAGAGATAAAAGCTGTCCCTTAGCCAATAGCCACTTCTCTTCCAAGTGTCAAGTCTCCACTCAGAAAACAGATGCACTCAGGCAAGAAAGGAGAGCCAAATAGGCTCGAACATTGAAAATACCTTTGACAGCCCACACAGTATACGTGAAAAAATCCATTAGGGTCCACATTTTCTACATTAATACAAAGCCTACACTGACTCTCCTCACACTAATGAGATCATGAAATCATGACCTGCAGGTTGAAGATCACACAACTACATTTAGAGTTCCACGAAGAGGAGATTATCTTCACTGTGCAAAACAATTTCTCTAGGGTTTCTTATTAAAAGAAACCCCAAACCTGGGGAACTTTTTTTGATTAATTTTCACATGAAGCACTTCAGCACGCCAGTACAAGAAGTCAGATTTCAACTCAGACAGTTATAGTTTGGCTACATTATAATCATCTGAAAACAAAGTCTGTAATGGGAAGTGTCAGACAACTTTAATAGGTGGGGCTGATACAGCCACCTTATCAGAGGGAAGCACACAACACATGCAGGGAGTTCAGCCATAAAATAACCTCCTTCCCGTTATTGCCCTGCAGGTCCAGTAGCTCTCACACTTGAAGCCACTTGAATTTTGGCAGCCCAGCGACTAACAGCCAGAAGCACAATTTCAAGCTGATGATAAAACACGGACCTCTCAAAACAACTCATAACGGCTTTTCCAGCTTGTCATTTTCCATGGGTGAAACGAACAGGAGTTGTACACTTGCTGCTACACTATATGTTCCAAGTTATCAGTACTTTCTGGCAATTTCTCCAAAGGTACACCTGTAGCTTATCGTTTCCCATATAGTCAATAACCCCACTGCATACAGACAAAGAGTTATTATGCATTACCAAGGGTAAGGTTATCTCACAGGTACCTCCCCAGCCCGGTGCACAGTGTAAACCACTGCTTTGGTGCCAGTGGGCATCTCTGCATTTCTGCAACGTGGAACTTCACAGGGAGCTGTATACTATGTTTTTTACTTGGAGTACAGTAGATAAGCTGTCATTTCTGCTTTGGGAAAAGGGCATCCCACATCTTACTGACTATTGCTCCAAAAGCAAATTCTCCCAAAAGCAGGCTGAGACAGAGTGCAGCTCTCATAGTCTAGAACACAAAAATGCACAACAGGTATAACACAGAAAAACCTACATTGACTTACTGTACATGTAAATAGAGACATACAATTAAGTCACAACAGATATAAATCAAAACTGAAACAAACAAAAAAAAATTAATTACCTACTTTGACAGATTCATACCTGCAGTCTTCTCATTCTAAAGGAAAAAGCCAGGAGAGAGAATATTCAAATTTCTTGTCCATTTGGGTGGCTTCTTTGCACATGTTCCTGAATTTTCAGCTATGATGAGATCCGCTCATTGGCAGTCACCAAGAGGCTGATATGACCATGAAATGAGGAAACACAGGGAATGAAAAATAAGGTACTAGCACCACCATTTGCTGAGGGCTGGGAAAACTAGCAAAAACTTTCAGTGCCCAAGTAGACCTATTTCTATAATGCTAGCTGCTTTTAACTCACTTACCATTGCTGCTAGTGGAGATGCTTGATCAAAACATGCTTTCAGCATTAATTACTTGCCAGGAAAATCTTAATGAAATCCAGATGATGATTTTTATTCCCAGGACTATAAATCTTTATATGTAGAAACAGTTTCAAACAAGGGGTTATTTTAGTAATTTGAATTAAACAAAGATATAATTGAGAGCTAACCATACATAGAAAGGAAACAAAGTGGCTGGCAGAGGTGGACTGAGACGGTTTCGCACAATTTCTTTCCCCCTTGAAAACACATATTTTATTGTTGCTCCTTTTCATCCCAGCGCTAAGAAATATGGGGTTTCTGCAAAGTGACCCTGGAAAAGATGAGCTCTCCTCAGCCAGAATGGCCCTTCCCCACTGTCATATGGTGTTTCCATTTCTGAAGTCTCCTGTTTCCCGAAGAAATTTGAGAGTTTGCTTCAAAGAAAGGTCTGCGAAGCAGAAAGGACCACAAATCTTATTTAAGCAATTTAAAGGAGCACAGTTTGATTTTAATATATACTGGTTAAGAAATAGACTTCAACACCTGTGTTGCAAAGTGTAAATGAGAATCAGATAGACTTTTAAAATCTAATTTTCTTCTGGCTTCTCTGCTGTCTGTTAGCTTAATTTTGCTTCTCTTGATGTAGATGATACAAATGTCAACAATCAAATCAATTCATAAAAATTGATGTATTACACTTTCCACAGTTTCAAGGAAAAACTGCTGTGGAGGACAAATTCCTTAAAGTGCAACAATAATTGCTCTACAATTACTATTTTTTATAGATTTAATAGAAACATTTCTATTGCATTTACATTTTGATAAACTTTTGTGTTATCAAGACATTACTGTTGGGCCAAATGCGTGTCCCTTTTACAAAGTTGTTCAAGTGATACGTTTAATTCCTTACTGTGGTTTATCCCTCCTTTTTGAAAACTTAAAAAAAAAATAGATTTAGTTCTGTGAAAAACAAAGAGCAAGAAAAAGCTATTCCATCTCATCAGGATGGTGTCTGATATCTGCTCAATGCAAGGTAAGTTCAGAAGGCGCTGAGGAAGAAAAGCTTAAGTGCACCTTCCTCTTTTTTTAACTCTTTCTTGAAGAGTTTAGGCTAGGCTCACCACTCCAAGCTTATGACTGAAAATGTGTAGTTTAATGCAGCAACCATCATCACTCTTAAGCATTCTTGCTCAGGAGGAAATCAGAAATCAGGCTAAAAAACCGCATCATTAAGAGCTTCTGTGCTGTTGCTGGTTTTCCTTTCTCACTTCGGGATTTTTTAGAGAGGGTGTGTGTTCCTGAACCTCTGGGATTGGTGAGGGAAATACACTTGCAATTGGAAAGATGTGTTAGTCAGAGGGATCAGCTTCTAGAGGGATCCTGGTGAACAAGCCCTTCCTTCACAACCACTTGGGGTGAGTCCTCGTGGGACAGGAATCAGGGTGCCATCATTCAACTTCTCTACCCACATCCTTGTGGTGACACTAAGGAGAAAGATAGAATGATGGAGGAAAGTAAGAATGATGGCACAAACCCCCAGAGGTCTGTCAGACAGTGGAAAGCTGGGGGAGAGCAAGCTGCCAGACAAGCATGCTCCAGGCACATTGGAAGAAAGAGGTTGATGTGATAGCTAAAACTCGAGGCATCAGGCTCCCAAATACTGCCACCCTGATTCATTTCAAACCACTTTAGAGAAGTCAGCATCTCCTTAGTAAGCCTGTTGCTTCACACACACACGTCTCAGTGCCCCACAAATGTCCACAAGTACTGCTAATATGTGCTTGCATATTCCTCTATGCACTCACAGCACAGTGGCACTGCATAAACTGGGGGGGGAAATGCCCTCTTGCTTATGTGACAACCTATGGGTATCAATTTCTTCTCTATGGTAGTGCTGACACTAGAGATGATTCTGCTCGAACAAGGACATAAACCAGAAATAGTTCTGCTCGTCTCCAGCTTAATAAGGGAACAGAAATACACAATAACACAGGGATTGAACAAACAACAATAAATTTGTATTTTCTAGCTTCTGAAACTGGCACCATCTGAGCAACAGAAGAATTAGCAGCCATTTTCAGTAATCACTTATTTACTGGATTCATGTAAGCAGATATATTCAGCATTATGATTGAGGATTTTTGTGCAGTGCTTTCACACAGCATTTATGTAATTTATTCTGTAACAAGCTATTCCCATCTCTATAAGGAAATTATTATATCCTACATACAAGTCAGAGTAAATCTTAATTCCTTTAAGCTTTCTTTTTTTTGAAAGGTAGAACATGGATGTAAAAACCATCACCCTTATGAAAGAAGCTACTGCAGACAACAGACACCAGAACTGGGGCAAGTGAGAGGACAAAGGAGATAAGTGTCTAAGACACCCGCAGCTTAGCAAGGGGAGCAGCTTCCCTCTTTCAAATAAAAAATGTACATGTGTGGTACCTTTGAAAAGAAAAAGGGATGTTAAATACCAAGTACATCATTTATGTATTAAGAGAGAACATCTAATTTGCATGATAGTTTTACTGGCAGATGTGAGTTTCTGAAACTTCTACAAAACCAAAAGGTACCTACACATTGAAATGCTATTTGTTGCCTGGCATGAGGAATGCTGCGACACTCAAAATGCTCCCTCTGGGCAGACATGGCAGGGAGAGATTTAGATCAGTGTGGTGATGCAACTATTCAGGCTGACTCCAAAATTAAACATGTGTCCAGCCGATGGTTGTGCAGGCAGCCACATTTAGAGGATGACATCTTTTTTAATTCTTTTCTTAGGAGGGATATAAACAAGACTGCAATAAATAAATCAACTCCTAACCAAGAACATAAGGGAATTTCTTTGTAGTAACTGATAAACTTCCTGTGCAAACTTCTTTGCATAGGAAAGTTACTCTACAAGTTTTTGTGGTGCCCAGTCCTGGCCCTTTCCTTTGGTGAGCATCAGCCATGCGAGAGCATCAGTCCAGGAGACCTGGCTCCACTGCCAGGTCCCACAGCCAGGTTTGCTAGGCCAGCACTCTACAGAGAGTAAAACCTGCTTAAAATATTTTCATAGTTAGGTAATTTGAAAATAGGTAAGCAATAGTTAAAAGTTTTATTCTACAATCTAAAATGTGAATCACTACACAAAATAATTGTCTATCTTAGGAATAGTGGCCGTATTCCTCTTTTCCACCCCTGCCAGTTTAATTCAGCCAGTTTAACTCTTGGGAAGAGTTGCTTGACTAAAATAAAAGTAAACAACATTTTGAAGGGCTTAAAATATATCATTTTATTTAAACTAAGCTTGTGTTGTCAAGATATCCAAAGAAGCCCCAGTGAGCAAGGAGTATAATTAAGAAAGTTCATAGTATAATTTCCAACATAAAATTTCATTAAAGGTTTTGTAGTTGATGCAGAACAGATGCACCTATGAAAATAGTGTACTTTTCTTTCAAAACAGCAAATGAACTTCTGACTGCCTAGGTCACTTAGTTTGTGTACTGACAGACTGGGTTTTCAGTAGTTGACCTTTATCAGATTGGCTGACTGACAGCAATTTGGTCGGTCATTCTGTTAAAGGCAAATGTGTATTTCTTTGCCCCAGAATAAAAATGTTAATTGGTCAATAGAATATCAAGCCCTATTTCAGTTCTGTAGTCCTCAGTTGTTGTGTTGTTGTTTGGCTCAAGTACCTTTATCTTGCTATTTAGCTAAATCACTAGCAATAAAATGAAAGAAAATTTGAATCAATAACTGTGTTCAGAAATTTTGTACTAAAGCTATAAATAGAACTAGTTGCTTCCAACAGGGACTAAAGCTTGCAGAGCACTCAAAGAAAATTTCTACTCCATTAATAACTCGGCTGTTCTTATAAACAGCCACATTTTCTTAGCATAAGGAGGAAGATTCCACAACAGGACTCTTTTGATGCCTACATTGATACCTAACATAGTATAATGTTCTTAACAGGTCAAACTCACCAGGCTTTAACAGGGCAAATTCTGATCCTCTTGGGATTGGATGTGTTCAGCTCTTCAGGCCGTTGCTTTCCAGAGGCTCTTGCACTGAGCAGGCAGCAACTGCTGGGTAACAATGCTGGACTCGCTTCTTTGCATCTGACAGCTGACCTAAACCAAATCACACTGGAAAAGGCAGCTACTTGATCTGTCATGTGAAATAGGTTGATTCTTTAGCTCTGTCATAGTGACCAACTGGTTGAATTAGTTCATCAACCCTTTGAAGCCCTGACAGAGCATCCTCATGGGTACTGACACAAGACTGTTCAGCAGCAGGCTGCACGTCCCACTGCATGGCAGCAACAGCACTGGTGACATTTTGCCTCCCAATTCTTTAGGTCCATTCCATGTTTACACAGTCAATATTTTCCCATCAGTTTTTCTGAACTTGCATTCTGTCACTGACAATTT
Source organism: Camarhynchus parvulus (assembly GCF_901933205.1). NCBI lineage: Eukaryota > Metazoa > Chordata > Aves > Passeriformes > Thraupidae > Camarhynchus > Camarhynchus parvulus. The sequence continues at coordinate 55,210,958 of NC_044573.1, forward strand.
CTGGCTGCTTCACAAAAAAAAAGCACTATGCTAACTTTTACCTGTCAGCTGGGGTGTTTTAGTTGCAAATTGCTGGAAACGAGTGCATCACATCTCTGAAAACAAATCAGATAAGAGTTCTCAGTCTTTTTCCTACAAAGGCAACTCCTAAATTATATTATGCACTGGCATTCACCCTTCTTTATTATTTCTGACCTTCATAATATGTTTCCCTGCTTCACCATAATGCTTCACTGTAATGCTTCACACTAAACCAGTAAAATACAACATCTGCAGTAAGTAGCCATTTTAGTTTCCTACTAGTATTTAGTAACAGACTAAAACATACAACTACACATATAATGTGATTCGTTAGAAAAACTGCTCTTGAAAATTTCAAGTTTTTTAAAACCACCTAATTTGGACTACCTAGGCTTCTGAGAAGAGCAAAGGACACTTAGAAGCAGCTAAATAAGAAATTCCACAGTAGCCAAAATATTTAACCTTTTCATAGAATATAATTTCCTTAAATTTTAAATTGTCAGCCTTTTTTGTGGCTCTTTTAAAAGCAATAGTGTTACTCTGTTATGGATACAGCTTTAAAAACAATATAAATAAATATTTAATTATAGCTTCTAACTGCAAAGATGAGGATAGAAACAGGATGGCAAAATACCGCTATAGCTATTTAGGTTGTTGAAAATATTACCAACCTTGGACAGATCACTGATACATAACTATGTACTTCTGGATGGACAAAAATCCCCCTGAAATCCATCTGTTCCAGTCACTTTCCTGTAACAGGAGTGATCAGATTCTCTCCAGACTTGTGCACATATGATTGTCCCACTGATAGTCCTGTCAAACCTTGATCACAGGTACTGCTATGAGTTTGTCGAATTTTTCCAGCCTTATTTCAGCAAATAAGCCCCTCCTTTTCTGCCTGTGTGTTACTGACCTACCCATGTGCTCTTTTTTTGCAAGCTGTTGCCATTGCTGTACTACTACAGAAACAGGAATTGACACTTACTAAATGAATTGCCTTCAGTGGAGGGATGAAGCACTACAAGGCACCACAATACCCAGAAAAAAAAGCCATTTGTTTCAGGCAGGCATTTTAGCTGGATTTCAAGAGTAATCAAACACCATGTAATTGACCTTACATGTGAACTGCCTATAACTGAGGCAATGGCAAATATCAATATGGCCAACATCACTTTATCTTACTTGATGAATGCACACCACAGACTCAGGACTGGGAGTTGTTACATACTAGAAAACAAAGACTATCATGTGTCTGGATGTGTATAAGGAACATACCTGATAACTACATGGAGACTTCAGTAATCTGGGTAATTCTTCTATACCAGTTTGCAAGCTGGTCCCATTCCCTCATTGCACCCCTCTTCCTGATCCCTGAGAAAAATCATTCTCACTCCCTCACAGCACTTGGCTCCTGCTGGCTGATACTTTGGGGCTTTTACAACTAGTCCTTTTTTTTTATAGACATATTTTGGTGTGAAAGAGGTATCCTTTTCTTTAAATTGAAGCTGAAAGTTTTGCAAATTTTTTTTACATCTCCTGTTGTTTATCATGTGGAACTAAATCCAACATGCCCACCCATCTGGAAAATTACTGTAAGCTTCCAGGAGAGGCAAACCCAAATATATTCTGTGGGAATTAGATCTGGGATTCTTATATTTTGACTACTCTTAATTATAATTTCAAAGTCCCCTAGTGTAAGTTATAACAGGTTGCTCCAGAAAAATCCCACACAGGGGTGTTTTCTCTTTGCTGTCACTTCCTGTTTTTATTTCTAATTTCTCTTAACCTACTAATGCCAAAAAGCACCCTATATTTATGATTATTTAGAACTATTTGTGGCAATGATATTCAGATATTTTACAAGAGAGTGTGAAATCAATCTTAAAACCACTAAATGTGATTCCTGCATGATTCCAACCCACTTTCTATATGGTCCATCAAACAGCCTGGAGTTTAAGTGATGGCATTCAATTTGCAACTGAGCTGAAATGCTTTTTCCTTTAGCAACTCTTAAATTGGAGGGATTAGTGTACTGCAGGAAGATCCATACTTTGTCAGGAAATGCAGCTGAGAAATGAGCCCAGAAAAAGCAGGGAAGTATCAGGTCCAGCTGCAACACAGATGTGCAGCTCGGCACAAGGACAGAATGAGAGGATACAGTGATCCTTCTGCCTTGCACTTTATTGCATTTTTCAACAAGTTACTTCACTTCATTATGGGTCTGCTGAGATGTCCCATCTCCTGCTGGCATGAAATGCTGGGAACATTTTGTACAGTTGATTCCATCCTACATTACCTTGCTTCCTCCCATTCTTCCCACTTTATTTGGAGATGAGAATGCTGATTTCTCATGCTGCTCCTGGCTTTCCTGTTACAGCACCCAACAGATAGCCTCAGCCTCCTGCCCCTGGCTTCTCCCCTGTCCTTCATCCTGGTCTATGACCAGGAAGTTGTGAAGTGCTCCCATCCTCACCATTGCCTGCTGCTTGCTTCCCAAACACTTGTTCCCAAATCCCTACTCAGCTACTCACACTCTCTCCTTTTTTTTTTTTTAATCTTACAGCATACCTTTACTGTGTCTTTCCCCTTTCCCATTGAACTTCCTCTCTCTTCTCCTCCCTTCCCTGTGAAACCTGCCATAACTAGCTCCTTCCTGAGTCTGTTCATTTTCCTTCTGGCTTGGAGATAGTCCCCTCCTTCCACTCCTGTTTATTTTTAATGAAAAAAAGCACTGGGAGAAGTAAGGTGTGTCAACCTTTGCTCTGCTCCAAAGTAAGCCAGGAACACTTGTTACAAAGAAAATTAGTTTTGACTCTGGCCTGAATTGCTCCAAATTGCCACATTTTTGTTTATAGATATAGGGAAATTATAGGTTTTCCATTAGTCTTGTTCTTAGGAAGGGCTGAATCATCTTGGTTTGAATTTCCAAATAAATAAATTGTACCATCGGGCAAGGAAGACTTCTGTCCTCCAGTAAATAAAAGCAAAGCATCATATTGCATTACAGGCAATGATACTGCTTCTACAGATACATGTGAAAACTGAACTTCCAAACCAGCCCAGTCAAGAATTTCTTAGGAAAACCACAGAGAGAACATTTTTTGAGAAATACAGCCTCTTCTTTGACTAGGCCAGGAAGTCGCTATAAAGAGCCACAAAGTATTTGAACACTCACCACTTAAGAATAAAAGAGCTGTTATGAAAAACTGTTATCCTAACTGGGGGGATTCTGGATCTCTATCACTTGCTGGTGCAGACATTGTCATTTGTAGAGCTTCATGAGACTGTGAAAGGAAGCTTACCTGTCTTAATTCGAAAACCAGCTGGGCAGCAGTCTTCAGGCACTTAGCCAGTCTTTCCTCCCATTCCAGCTTCCTTTTTTCCCCTCTACATCACCAGCAGATTTCCAACGGCAACTAGCTCCTCTTGTTTCTATCCTGAAGTTCATCCACAAGTCAGGAGAAGTTTATAAAGCCTAGCAGTTAAGATTTATCACCAGAGGATTAGTCTGTGCAGCTCTGAACCCATGACATTATTTTCTGTTTAGGTCATTAGTCTAAATCCCTGTCTGTTTACTGGTTGCTTTTTCAAATATTTATTCTTTTTGATTCCTACACTCTCCACAGCCTCCTGTCTTGAGCTGTTGAAATGAATAGTTGTAAATACAGAAAAATGTCTTCAGGCATATTTTTATCCACTTGGATCAATCAATACATTTTAGGTCCATGACTTTGTGAGGTACATCTCAGACACTCTGTGTTCCCAGCTCCTTCCACAACCCCTCAGGCAGCTAAATGTCATCAATACATGCTGAGATCTGGATCCCTGGGTTCTATGTGAGTCACACTACATCTCCACTCCTGCTGGACACACCCCAGTTCTGTTGTCCTCTGTTCCACTGTTCCCAGTCCATGTTTTCAAAGGCAGCCAGGACTACATATGGTGTCATATGCTGGAGTAATACCATGGAAGTATAATTCTAAATGTCTCTAACACCAAACAATATCAAAAATAGTAAGCATCAATATTACTGTGATAATCTCAGGACTAGCCTAGCACTTTTCTGCACAACCTTGTTTGGACTGATCTCTAGGGAAAGCTCTTAGGGACTTTTACTCCATAATCCGCAGGATTCCATCCATCTACACTGATGTCTATGGTACTTCTGCTATAAAAATCATCGCAGTCTGCTTCACAAGAATCTGCACCTGTCCTGGCTTGTCTGCTGCCACCATTTCACCCTCGTGTTATTTCTCCTTCTCGCAGCTCCACCTCCCCCGCGGATCCCGCAGTGCATATCTGTCCCCTTGTGGCCATATGCCTGACACAGCCCCGCTATTTCATAGTATCCTTTAAGCTGATCGAAACCTTGCAGCCCTTTCTCCCGCCCGCACAAACATGGACGGACTGTCCCTGCCCGAGCAGCTCCAGAAAAATACTCAAAAGGGGTAGGAAACATCTAAAAGGCACCGCAGTCTTGCACAAGAGATACAAATATGTCTTGGCATCTGCAGAGATCACATCCTGGCTAGAGATAAAGTGCAGGAGGGTTGCCAGGTCTGGGGGATGGAAAGTGGCAGCCGAGCAAAAGTGTGGACAGATTTCTTCAGCAAACCTACACAAGCCAGCTGATGCTGGGGCTCCTTGCAAGGTGCCAATGTGAAACATTGCTGGATGAAGAACTGGGCTGAGCACTTGCTGCAGGCAAGTGATCCAGGAAAGATCCAGGTGAGAAAGGTATTGTGAACGACAATAAATCCAATGCAGCATGTAGAAACTAAGAAAAAAATGTCTTCAGATAAAGGTCTGAGAGTTGTTGCCAGTCATGTTTTTCTGCTAGTCCTTTGGGATGCCTGTTGGTTTAGTCATGAGTCTCTGACCTCCTCTAAGGGCAGAAAGTCAGCCAGAGTGGCTGACCATATCAATTCATACTGTTACTTTATAATTCATACTGCATATTTTTACATTGCTGCTGCAGTATGAAGGGTACCCAGAGGAAATACTTTGAAATACTCAGTGAAATAATCTTAGTGCTAGAAATACTCTTACTGTTCCTTGCAGCATGCCAGCTTAAGCCCAAACCATCAATCAAAGCACAGTTTTCAGGCTGCAGGCAGTCCCTGTTGGGAGCAGAGGTGCCTCTTTGGTGTGCCCAGATTCACATTTGCAAGGCTCCCCCATGCCCTGCCACAGCCCCAGAGCTGTCGTGGCCGTGCTCTTCCTCACAGTGTGAAAACATGAGCAGGAGGGGAAAGGGCTGAGTCAGCTCTGCTGGCATGTTGCTGCCAGCCCTGGGGAAGGTCTTCCAGCATTCCAGGGGTACCATCACTTGTTTGTTTTGTAATCAGAGCTCCCAGAGTTTTGTGGGCAAGATTTTTTTTTTCAGATAAAATTGCATCCACTGGCCTGTTTAAAAACAATATTAATAGAAAACTGAATGTTTTGTTTATAACCAAGCACTCAACCTCCCCACCCAACATACTAACATTCCTTAAAAAAAAAAAAGCCCAAATCATTTCACAAAAACACTGAATTATAACAAAATTATAGAAGGTGCACATAACCTGGGGCTAAAACCTATCCAGCCCCCAGTTTGGTGAGAATTCCTGCTCTCCAGTCCCACCCCCAGCATTACCAGAAACCATCTGACACTTGAATTCTGTACCTGGAACCTATTTGGAGTCCACTGGCTCAGATTTTGCAATCTTCTTTGTGTTGTTTCTCCTACTTATCCAAAGTGTAAGTAGTCACAGGGGAAAAAATGAAATAACATATCTCAACTGTTTTATTTGTTCCCTTCTGAAAATAAGTAGTTTTCATTGTCTCTGGACTCATTAGCTGACTTTAAAACTGACAGAAAAGTAAACTATTTTTTTCAAACACATTGTTATGTTTCATAGATTTTTTTCTGACTCAGTTATTCCTCACTAATTATGAGTGCACTCTAATAAACTCATCTACCTTCCAGAAAAAAAAAATATTTCCATAGAGGATTCTTATTTGTTTTGACAAAAAAAAAAAATCTGAAATTCTCCATTTGAAAAGGATTATCTTTGAGCATTCTTTCCAGTTTCTATTCTGGCAAGCTATAATTTTTTTATTTTCCACATAGTTAACTAATTTTGTTTTGTATGCTTCAGTTATACAAGAAATCCCTTTTCTCTAATTTTCTAGAGAATTTCACTTCATTTTGCTTCATTCTTCACCCTTTTTATTTTAGATGGTCAGGAGAAAAACCACAACTTGTAGTCTTACAAAATACTTCTATTTCACATGAAAAATTTGGTAGAATGCATTACTTTTTCTCTCAAAATATACCCGATTCCTCATCTGGTATTTTTTAAATTAAAGTCTATTATAACTTGGTTAATTCATATTTCCCTTCTCCTGCACCATCATAATGTGCAAAATAATCCAGTAACAGAACAGCTGCAGGAAATTGTGCATGATGCATACATCCACTGAAAATGTGAAAAAGAAAGCAAACTGCTTTATACTGTAATCATAAATTACAGAGCAACGGAAGTCGAAGAGTAATTTAATGTATCTTGATGCATCTTAATTCTAATTTAACAAGTACTTGAATACTTCTGTACTTATTTTCATTGAGGAACCATGGTTCTACTACATTAATATTCTGATGCATGGTTCTGCTGTGTTGCAACTAGTGTATTATCAATAATATGATGCATAGGCAAAAATTCAGTTCCATGTACTTTAATACACTTATAATACTATAACAGATTTTTCTATCTGCTTTCTGATTTTATTTTTACCGTGTTTATAGCATGTAAATAATTTCACATTATCTACAATTACAACATTTTAATTTGTTGAGTTTTGCCTTGACACTTAGTAAAGTTGTCTTCAGTGGAATTAGTTCAGATATTATTTGGAGGAAAAAAACTGTACTTCTGTAGCTGCACTTTTCAGTGAGTTAACATACATTACTTCTATTTCAGAATGCATTCTGTTGATAAATCAAGAATTTGATACACTTTACCACAATAAAAGAGTAATTATGAACAGATAGTAAACTCTTAATCCCACACCTCTTTTAATACAGACAAGCCTAATAAAAATAACCTACAGGAAGAGAGGTGTCTGCTGACATACCTTTAATATACACTTACTATGCCTGTCTCGTCATGAATGCATCTTGGTTTAAAAAAGGAAGAAAACATTTGAAACAAATGTTCAAAACATTCATAAGTCTCTTCAAATTTTTCTATTTTCTCCCAAAAGAAAGACTAACTTCAATGCTGTATGGAACAAGCCTGAGAAAAACAAGTGAAAGGCAGTTTTTTCAGGGCTTACTTAAATTATATAGGTCAAAAATCACCTGAACTTTGTTCAAATCAAATTGCTTCTTATTTATTTATTATTTTTTCTTTGGCTAAGTGGAGAAATATGTCATTGCTCTTCCAAAAGTAAAGCAAATACAGGGAATATTAGTAGTCAGATAATAGGTCATATTCCTTGGTGAACATGGTGAGCATTAATACTCCAGGAAATACAGATCTGTTGGGCTAAAACAAAAAAAAAAAAAAGCATTAGAAAACCTTTATTACTTATTCTGGCCTAACATGCAAACCACTAATCAAGCATTACTGTTAGCTTCATGTGAAAATCTGCCTCCTTTGAAATAATTAGAGACCCATGTTGGTGGTTTCTGTGGGGCTGGAACTCCACTGGTGATGCCAGGGCTGGTCACAGGGTGGCAGGGGACAAGGCTCAGGGGCCTGGCAGGAGACTTCAAGTCTCATTGCAGACATCAGGAAATCATTGTTAAATGCAACCTTACTTTATACATGTCACTCTCAGAGACTATTTCTTAACGTTATGAATGTATTATCTAAGCTGCATGGACCTGAATTTGTAATGCAATTTACTTAACTTTCAAAATACAGTAAATCATGTTTTGTATGATATTTATTAACGTGGATGAAGAAAATGGGTTTTGTTCTTTAGTAATAAATCAAAAAGAAGTGCCAATAAAACCAACAAAACACAACATGAAACTACTTGTATTATCTCACAAAGAATTAGAAAACTATTGTATCCTTTTCCACCCGCTAAATCCCCAAACAACATATCACGCCTAAAAATACATTTCATCCAGCCTTGAACACTTCCAGGGATGGAGCACCCACAACTTCTCTGTGCAACCTGTGCCTCACTGTGTTGTTATTACATTGCAAATGTTCCATATTGCTAGAGTTTCATACCTCCTTGATGTTTCTCATAAGCAACTCCCGTAAGCGCTGACTCTTCCTTGTTCTTGCAGCAGCCAACTGACTCCAGATCCTCTCAACCAACCAATCCACTCTTTTATAACACTCTTCTGATTGGCTGCAGCTGTGGCCTGTTAAAGTCAGGCCTGTTCCCAATCTCTAATAATTGGCCCAGCTGCAACTTCTTAATGGGGTAAGATTACTTTCTATACTACCTTTATTTTCTTATATTTTCTTATATTGTATCCCCCTACATCACTGCCCACACAAAAAAGAATTTTTTTCTATATTTAATCTAAACCTGCTCTCTTTCAGGTTGAAGTCATTCCCCCACAAAAAAATGTTACGCTACAAAACAAAAAATTAAATGGATTTTGATCCAGTTACCCACATGAGTATAAGAATTTATGCAAGATTTATTTCTGTCTTCTCAAATGACTGATTTTACAAAAGCGTGAATGTTTATTTCTTTATTTTACAGCAAGTCAATAAGAAACAATTCCTCAGAAGCCAATGAAATAAAAACATGCTTTGAGTCCCCAGCCAGATACCGAAATTACCATTATTAATTTAAAAAGTGTCACTTTTCTTAAAATAGTGTGTTTAGTTTTACTGAGGGGGTCATTTGCTGAGATACTGTAGAAAGCCCACAAATGGTCAAGACAAAAATAAGTAAGTCCTCTTTACTGTTCTACACAACCATACAAAACATATAATGGGAAGAGAAAACTAAAACCACAGAATCAAGACTGAATGTACTATTAAAACAGATTTATTGTCTATATTTATTTTTAAAAAATCATGATGTTTAACAACACTCAGAAAGCAGTTTTTACTACTAAGAGGTAGTTTTGTACACCGCATCATCACTTCTCTGAAAATAAACACTTCAGTAGTTCAGCTATTTTCTGTAGTGAACAAGAATTCTAAAATATTTTTTCATTAACCCAGAAGAATTGCCACTGTGGATTAATTGCCCAAGGAATACAGCAGCTGGAAGCAAACTTTTCAAAACATTATGACCAAAGCCAACACTCAATGTTACCAAATATATTTACATGAGGCACATGACGGGACTCTGTGACAAAGCCTTGGCTGCAAAAATTAAATTTTTTGTTTTGCCATACAAGCAGATAAAAGAAACCAACAGAAGAAAAAAAAATCTCTTGTTTCAAAATTAAGATAATCTTCTAACTTGTAGGCAATTATCTTGAAGCTAAAGCCCTTATGTGTAAAAATGCAGAGATGTCCCAGGTGGCAAGAAGAACAGCAGCAGAACAACCCCTACTTGCTTTCATCCTTGTCACCTAGCGGTAAAGCACAAGGAATGCCACTGAAGTAACGTCTCAGTAACTTCTCAAAACTGTGAGCTGACCTTGGGTGACCCATGACTTCAATTCCTCTGCACGGAAACTTGAGCGCATTGTTGATGTGTTGCCTATCATTTTCATAACTGAAGTATTAAGCTACCCAGGGATTTTCTGTTTTCCATCTCCAGGCTGTTGGCTTGACTCTACCCATTCCAATCAGTCTCTCCATTGAAGTTCTAAAAATCAGCCCTGGTTGGTCTCTCTAGAGTAGGGGACAGAAATAGGGATCTGTTTTCTGTGGAGGTCCAGCAGGTAAGGAAGCAAACAGGAAATTTTACTTTGTTCCATCTCCATTCAATGAAGAAGCTGGATGTTTCTTTGCTGCTCCTCTGGGGTCCTTGCCACGTCTCTGAGGCAGACACAGGGGAAGAAGTGGTGCTGATGGGAGTGGATCAGCCCTTCAAGGCGTGAAATGATTTCATAGTCAGGAAGAGCCAGGCTGGCAATGTCAAGGCCCAGCATCCGCGAGACCACCTCTCGGAAATCTGCCAGCTGCAAGGGCAAACAGAAAGGAATAAATCAAATGGGAAGCAAAGGAGATGCCAGGGAAAACATGGACATATAGGCATATGTACAAACATGTGACTGGTCACAAGGGGTCTTGGGTGAAGGAAGAGATGAGATCTTTGACTCCATTATCAGAAGGCTTGATTTATTATTTTATGATATATATATATACTACATTATATCTATACTAAAAAGAAAAAGCAGGAGAGCTTTTCAGAAGCTTGCTAAGCTAAGAATAGAATTGAAAGAATGATAACAAGGCCGCTCCCTCAGACTCTCTCCGAGAGACCTCAGTTCTGGATTGGCCATTATGTCTAAACATCCAAGCTGGGCCAATCCAGATGAACCTGTTTCATTCCACAGCAGCAGATAACCTATTGTTTACATTTGTTTCTGAGGCCACAGCTTCTCAGAAGGAAAAAATCCTAAAGAAAGGATTTTAGTGAAAAGGATGTCTGCAACACAAACACAAGCACTTGTGTCATCAGTGCTAAATATAGGCATTTCAGCTGTTGCTCAATACAGAGAGCAGAAGAGGACAGAAACAGCCCTTTGGGACATGCATCAAATCACAAAACACAAACAGCTGAGATGTCAAGTATCTCAAACACGAAACTGTTTTCAAGTGTTTCTTTAGTATCTTTCACAAGCATATCTTCCCTGCTGATTCAACTCCAAAAACTGAGGAAACCACATTTTTACTTGACCCAGATGACCAAAAACTATACAAACTGGAAATTCTGGTGGGCACTTCCCAGAGCAGAGGTTGTTGCTTGTCCTTGACCACCATCTGCCACCTCTCCCCTCTACCCTGCACTTTCTTGAGAAAAAAGAAAGGAGGAGGTTAGAAGAAAGGTGGAAGTTTTTGGCACATCCTGCAGCCTGACTTTGATTTGAATCAGGATACAGCCCAAATTCAAGATGCAGCTTAAGAAAATGCTTGTTTTTCTTCTGTGCATAGCTGCTGAAAATGTCATAGGAATAGTATTTAGTAAAGTAATTAATTGAAGACACCAGCTTTCTCTCTGCAGTTCCAAATGGATAGACATCCACAAGTGGCTGTCATCACTGCTGATTTACTCTTCTCAACTCACGATATGTATCATTATCAAACTTCAAGGCCTCTTGAATAGACAATAAATTACACAGCCAAAATGACAAATGCCTTAATACTCCTTATCAACACATAAAAGAGGAAAATGTTACTATTTGAGGACGTATGCTTTTCTTGCTCTCTATCTGAATGCCAAGATCCCCATTCCCAAGCAGGAAAGAGACTCAAAATGCCACAAAATCATCAGAACCATTAAGAAACTGGACTCATGTTCTGATGTGGCAGCATCCTCACTCCACCAATCCTGCCAAGGGCTAAGGTTAAGGAGACGATGGCCAGTCCTGAAATGTCTCCAACCCCAAGAACACTATGCAGAATTCTAAAGCAGTTAACTCTGTGAGGAAAAGGGTTTGCAGCTTTCCTGAAAACAAGGTCTCAGTTTCTAAGACTTTGCCAAAGGCAGTTTGTTTCAAACCCTGAGGAGCTGCCATTGATTCAGAAACACAAATATGGAAACCAATACAGAACAGAGCTGAGATCTGGGGTCCTCAGCACGAGACAGACATGGACCTGTTTAGAACAGTTCCCAAGGAGAGCTAAAGAGATGATGAGAGGGCTGAAGAACTTCTATGAAGTCAGGCTGAGAGAGCTGGGGTTGTTCAGCCTGGAGAATGGAAGGCTCCAGAGAGACCTTATAACAGCCTTCCAGGACTTCAAGGGGGCTTACAAAAGAAAAAAGAAAAAAAAAGAAAAAAATAATAAAAAAAGGGAGAGCAACACTTTACACAAGCATATAGGGACAGGAGAAGGGAGAAGGGTTTTAAACTAAAAGAGGAGAGATTTAGATTAGACATCAGGAAGAAGTTCTTTACTGGGAGGGTGGTGAGGCACTGGAACAGGTTTGCCCAGGGAATTTGTGGTGTCCCATTCCTGGAAGTGTTCAAGGTCAGGCTGAATGGGGTTTTGAACAATCTGGTCTAGTGAAAGGTATCCCTGCCCATGTGAGGTGTGTTGAAGTAGATCATTATTTAGGTCCCTTCCAATCCAACCCATTCCCTGATTCTGTGATTTGAGAATTCAGTCCTAACTATCTGTATTAGGCAATGAGATGTCTTGGATCAAATGTTGGAACAACGTTACAGCAAAACCCCAAAGTTCTCAGATATCATATTCTACACTAGCTCAGGAGGTCACTGATGCAGGGGTCTGGCAGTGTGCTAGGCAAGCTTCTTTAGCAGAAGCTAAAGATTTTTTTTAAACATCTGGATCACAGACAGAATAAGGAGGTAGCAAAGCTGGAATTTGTTTCCATACAGACTTTACATTGAAAGATCAAGGCAGCTCTCTGCAAAGATCCAGCCTTCGGATGAAGGAGAGAAATAAACATCGCTAAAGACTCAAACACAAAGGTATGCTGCAGACAACAACACTCCTGCTAAATTTTCTTTGTACCTTCCATTCAGTGAGTAAAATTATCAGAAGTAAAAAGAAAGGAAATTAATGCAACTTGGAGCATTAACCCAAGATATTGGAGTTTGAGGAAGTAAAAAGCAGATGCTATATTTTATTTTCAAACTGTAACTACAAGAAAGTAGAAGGGGTCTTATTCCGACAGAAAGAGAACAAAAAGAAAAGTCCAAAGAATATTGCAACAATATTCAGGTGTTTTGAAACCCCTTGGATTCAGATGGTAAAAAGTCAAAATTTTTATTTGTGCTTTTAGCACAATACTCAATGTATGACTTCATGGAGTAATTTACTGCATATAATTAATATCTTCTACTCTGTGCCAGATGCTTTGTTTCCTCATGAGATGTATGAAGAAAGTAAATCTTCCTTTTAAATTTCTAGCCTTTGTTATAAAACAACACAGTGTTAAAGATTTTCAGGGAAAAAAAAAAGATTCTCAGATGGTTGGTCTTTTCTCCACATAAATAAAAAAATATTTTTCTATACTAATTTTCTGAAATAGCATTCTTAAATTTCATCCATTGTTAAGGCCAACATATGCCATAAAATTTTTAGCTGGGAAATGTAATAAAGTTCTAGGGAGAGAGGGGTGTTTCTTGTGTTCTCCAACACTCTTTGAATTTGTGGCCTATACACAGTAACACAGGCTTGTTGCATCATTTAGGTTGGAAAGGACTTTTAAGACTATCAAGTCCAACTCCTAACCTGCGTTGCCAAGTCCATCACTAAACCCTGTCTTCGTGTACCTTTAGGGCTGGTGACTCAACCACCTCCCTGGGCAACTTGTTCCAATGCCTGACTGTGCTGTCAGCGAAAAAATTTTGCCTAATATCCACTCTAAACTCCGTCCCCACCCCAGCACAACTTGAAGCTGCTTCCTTTCATCCTATCACTCAGTCTGGTTGAATCTCTTACAACTGGCAAGGAGAAAGTGCAAGAGACAGATGTGTGAGAAACAAAAGGAAGCAATAAGAAGGTGGTAAGTTTTATACCTAAGATATTTGGGAAAAGGCATACCTTAAGAGAGATGCTAGGATTTTACAGCATTTTAATACTTCTCTTAAAGGTGATGTAACATTTTGTGATGAGCAAAGAAAATAATGCCTGTATTTATTATTCTCTTGCAAATCTTGCAGAATAGATTTGCAATCACACTGTCAATGTGGCTCACAAGTGTGAGCTAAAATTTCCTTGTTTGATAATATTTGGAACACTTTAAAGCACAGCTGGATAGCTGCTTCAGATATACCATTTTCCTACACTCTAAGGAACAACTAGCATTTGTCAAATACCTATACACCCACCTGTCTCTCTCTTTTTGCTAGTTCTGCAAGGGTTGTTTTAAGCACCTTCATCTCACTGGTAACTGCTTCTAACATATTTTTGGTTTTTTCTTTATCTTCAGTAGCTTTATGCTCCTTCAAAAGAAGTTCTGATTTGGCAGATCTAAGTTGTTTCTCAGCTTTTTCTTTCATTCTTTCCAATTTGTCTTGAGACTTACTGAGTTCTTCTATTGTTCGGTTCTGCTCCAAAGTTTTGATCTGCAATAAGATAAGGAAGTGTTAAATTTGTCATACTTTTTCATCTAACTTGAGCAAACAATAAAAACAAAAGGAGTGATCAAAAAAAAGCACTTGAGTGTGGTTTCTTTTGGGTTCTTCATTAAATCATCACATGTACATGTGGACTGAAAATTTATTTAAGGAGACAGGCCTATTTCAACACTATTAACAAAAAGATTTTTCCTTCAAAGACAGTTAATTCTCCACAGGTTTTGTGAAGAGAGGTGTCTGGACAGAAAAGAAAATCCACAGTGAAGGTTCACTGTCTTCCCTGGAAAAAGAGTACTAAAAAGAGTTGTCAAATGTTTTGCTGGTAAAAATTGCCTGAAAATTTACATTGTGCTTTGCAGGTGCTACTTAGCATATCAAGACAAATTGTAAAATACTCAAAATATTGTAGTATTATATTTGGTTTTGCCACCTAGATTTGAGCAGTTCTCCATGAACACATATTAAATTAAGTCCAGCTGTATCCAACTGGAATAGAAAAATGGATAGAAGTACAAATGTAATCTTTTAACTCACCTTAAGTTCACTGGTTTCAGACAGCTTGGCTTTGAGATCAGTATTTGTTTCCCTTGCCAGATCAAGCTGCTTCTGTAGCCTCTCTATCATCTTATGTAACTTTCTGACAGCAAGATTGGCCTCATCCCTTTCCACAGCTAAGGCAGTCCTTACTTGCTTCTCTTCTTCCAGCTGGGTTATTTTCTGCCTCAGAAGGTTCATGTGAAGCTCTTTGCTTTCAAGTTTCTCTTTCTGAGCCTTCAACTTGATTTCCAAACACAAGGACATTTGAAAAAATAAATGTGAGAGACCGTGGTACTACATAATAGCAAATTTAATCCTCATGTTACATTTATAACCTGAACTCCTTTTCCTCTCTTGAAAACTTTGTCAAGAAGTATGAACATTTATACCCTCACTTGATACTCCTTGTATTACAAATTCATTGTTCTTCTCTATTGTTTTAAACTTCAAACAGACCTAATTCCCAGCTCTATACCAGTCTGACAAGCCTAAACCTGAAAGATTTTCCTATGTCATAACAGGATGACAGAGGGCTGTTTGACCAAATTTGAACACACCTGTTCCAGTAGGAACAACTGAATGAAGGAACAGTTTTTGTTGGAAATGTTGCAATTCTTGGTGAAGTACAACCAAGACCCTACTACATTCTAGAGAAGTTTGTGTAATGTGCCTCCCTCCTTGGCAGATCCCTTTAGATTTAAATATTAGTGGCAGTTGTTTACAGAACTATAAATGCGTATTAAAAAGTAGACAAATACACAGATATAAACATCCATAACTTCATCGTTTTTTCTTAAGAAGTTGTGAAAAGCAGTATTGTGTTCAACTGACTGGTGGGTTTAGTTATTTCAATATGCAGTCTTTTTGCACAGTTTGCAAACATTCACTATCTTCTTTTTATGTCATGGATATCTTTGAAATTCTTTGCACATATACAGTCTGCTGCTTCTAGCAAGCCACTACAGAAACACAGCCATATGTTTATCTTTGAATGGCATGTCTTTTTGCATACCTTCCTTCTGAGGCTGTATGCCACAGTCTTGTTCTCAACCACTGCATCCCCTTCCAGTTTCACCAACTGCTCTACCCGGGCCAGAATCACATCCATGGTCATATCAAATCCAACCTCTGCTGCCAGACTGTCCAGCTTCATCTTCTCATTAAGTTGCTCCAGAAATTTCAGATACTAAGATGTGTGGGAAAGTGGGCAGAAGAATAAAAAAATTTCATTGAACGTCATGAAGTACAATTTAAAGCAATCCCCACTATAGTGGCAGCCAACAATATGCACAAGTACACTACAAGAAATAATATAGTGAAAGGGTGTAGTTGGGCACACTCCTGACACAACTGCAAATCCTCCATATGTCCTTTTTTTAGTCAACACTTACTTTGTCCATAAATCCCTAGATCTACTGTATTTATCTTCTTAGCAAGAAAAATTGGGGTTTGCTTCTCTGCAGCAACAGGCGGGTCCCTGCTTCAGACTCCAGTTCCTGTCTGGAGCTCTGTTGCTTTACACAGCCATGCATGGGCAGGGAGAAGTCAGAATGGGTGGCTGTGTCCTAACTAATACTGCAAGGGCTGGGATTGCCCTGTACTGTGAGCTCTCAAACAGAGGCAACTGGTACCAGTGGTGCCACGAATGACGTACGATGTAGTCTGAGGAGATGCAGGAATGTTAACACCGTCAGCCTTCAGCCCTTCTTTGGAACAGTAAGGTTTAGAGATAAGGTACTGGTTTACAAATTGCTTTTAAGGTTATTTTAATTGTATCTCCATCTGGTTTACTGATGTCAACACATACAGATATAAAATAGTATTCAATCCCATTTTTCCTTCTTTTGTCCTGCCCTACCAGCTCTTTAAAAATTGCTTTAGTCTCTTGCTCTCAATTAGCTTCTCTTGCAAAATCCAAAAGCCTCCTTCTCACTAAGAACTGTTTCTCTTTGTTTCTTCTTACTTCTGATGCAAACCATTATCTTTGCACAGAACCAACAAAATGAATAAAAAGAAAAAAAACAAAACACCAACAAACCAGTTTCACCATTTGTTCATTACCAAGAATACCATTTTGTTTCATGATATTTCTGATTCAAAAAATTAAAAACAGCAGCAGAAGAGGAAAGCACTGCAGTTACTCATTGACAGAAAAAAAATATTCGCAAAAAAGCTCATTGCAGCAAAATGTAGAGAATAATTTAAGAATCTAGGGCCACATGTTATTCACAGAGGAAGCAGAGCAGAAGGAACAGCTCCTTTTTCTGGTTTTCTCCCAGTGTGATGGATGCCTCATTCAAAAAAGTTATTTTATCATAGTCTAAGGCAAAACAAATAGCACAAAACTGTTGATTCCCCTAAGCACTAATCCTGGCCTGGCAACATGCTACAACTTTCCTTTTCGTAGCTGTAGTGTTTGGCTTTCCAGGTACTATGTCATTTTTCAAACTCTTTGGTATGTGAATAAGTTCTAGGCTAACAGTGTGTTCATTCATCCAATTATATAAAAAACCCTAGTAGTCATAATTGCCTAATAATATAAAAAAATTAAAGACACAAGACAAGATCTTGAGAGATTGCAGACCATACTGTGTTTTAGAGAAAGACATAAAGATGAGAGAAATTTTGAGATCAGAGAATAATTGAAGGACTTCTGATGGGGTATTGACAGGGACTTCTTTTAAGCTGGTTTTGGGGTGTAATTCGGCTTTGGGGTTGTTTTTTTTTTTTGCTTGGTGGGTTTGGGTTTTTTTCTTTTTGGGGGGTTGGGTTTTTGTTTGTTTCACAGTAATGAACTCAAAAGCTTAGCTATATCTTCCAATTGTTGGTCAAAGAAAAGGTATTATTACTCCCTACATCTGACTTTGCTATTTCACATTACTTGCAGTGCTCCAGTAGACCAAAGCAATACAATGAGCTGTGCCTCTGCCTTTAGTGACTTCCATTCAAAAGTAAATAATGTGTGCAACTACTTTTTGTTTCTCAAGCTTCAAACCATCCTGCATCAGGTCTCCATTTAATAATTCCTCTTCCAAGTGCTTCAGTTGATCGTGGAAATTTTCAGAACATTTTTCAGCTTTCCTGCTCCTCTCCAGGGCTTCATGGTACAATCTGGTCTGATTTTCCAAAGCTTTAGTCAATTTAGTTAATTGTGTTTCAAGCTGAGATACCATCTGGGGAGCAAGCAAAACAACAAAGCATATGGGCTTAGGTGGGAAATGCTAGAAAGATATGAAAGATAAATCACCAAATTATTAAAAATAGGGCAAAATATCTATCTTTAAAATACATGTCTTTAAAAAGTCAAAAAGAAAAATCTGTAACCACCAGCAAAAAATTGTAGAAGTGGAGACACCCAAAAATGAACAGCAGATACTATAAATAAGATGAATCAAATACAATTACTTTGTATTAAAAAATCAATACAAAGTAATTCAGATACAAAATTTCCAAAGATGTGGGCGCAGCAGCAATACCTGGCAGTCAGATATCATTCCTTGAAATAGGCCAAAGAAATCACTATTCTATTGAGGAGTTGATTAGAAAAAGCATATAAGTTATTTAGAAAATACATGCAGCATGTAGGGGAGAATGCAGATATGGATAATTAAGTCTCAGAGGAGTCTTTCCCAACTGGTAACTGTTAAGCAGTGTTCAAAAGATTGTGCTTTAAGAAATATTAGTAATAATAATTTCTGTAATCTAGTCAAAGCCCAAGGATAAAAGGATAAAATCTCAAAAAAGCAATTAGAACAATTTGGAAAAAAATTTCTAATTCTTCGCTGTTAACTTTACAACACCTGCATATAATGTAATGGATATTAAGTTGGAAACTATTTAAAAATTAAATGCTTTAAAGTATCTGGTTACGCTACTGCCAAATACTGCCAGGCAGTTCTATGCACTAAGTTGCTTCTTTCTCTCTGTATTTTTCTTACCGTCACATATTTGGTTACATAGTTAACTGTGGTGCATTTGAAACTCAAGTGGTCAGACACTCATCTACAAGCAGCCTCTTAATTTTAAGCATCTTGTTGGTTCCTGTTAATAAAATTAACAGTAACTACACGGAGCTGTCATTAATTTTAATGGCACTGAGAGGTTTCCAACTCAAACTGCAATTAAATACAGTTTGCCCCCAACTTGCCTAAAAACACTGAGAAATTACTGTTGCTTGTGCAGTAGACAACACTAAACAATAATAAATCTGCAAGAACCCACAAACATATTTTATGCTGTTTTGCATTTCACATCACCCAGCAAGAAGAAAATTTCAGTGACCACAGATGCGCTACTGCCAGGGAGCGTAGAACCCCTTTATCAGGCTGCAGAGGGGGTTTTAGAGGCTTCAAAGATCCATAAACGTGTGAAAGTGAAGGACTATACCACAGAAGCAGAGCAGAAGCTGCCATTTTATGATCCTGGGGCATCATGGTGCAACTTTCATCCTTGGCTTAGGGACAACCCACAAGGTAGGCATTTCCTAAAACAACGTTGCAGCCTTGTTACCCACCCATGCCTAATCTGTCATTTTATAAAGGCTGCATTTTTGGTCCTGCAGTTCTGACCTCCACAACTTCTCATTCCTATGACTAATGCAGCTTAATCAGTCAACCTGCAAAATAAAAACCCCTTTCCTGCTTTTTGTTTTAATGTGGCTACTGGGTCATTTCAGACGACAACCATTTTACATGTGACACAAAGCAGGGTCAGAGTGTGGATCTGCAGAAGGGTAGGAAGGCTCTGCAGAGGATCAATGGGCTGATGCCAATGCATGAAGTTCAACAAGGCAAAGTGCCAGTTCCAAGTGCCAGGTCCTGCCCTTGGGTCACAACATTGCTGCAGGCTGGGCAGAGGGGCTGGGAAGCTTCATGGTGGAAAAGGATGTGTGGCTGCTGGTGAACAGCTGGCTGAAACTGAGCCAACAATGTGCTCAGGTAGGCAAGAAGGCCAATGGCATGGGTTTTTGTTGGTTTTGTTTTTTGGGTTTCTTCTTTTTTTGTTTTTTTTTTAAGTGCCTCACCAAAATGCACAGGATATTTTCAAGAACTATTTCCAGCCCTTGGACAGAATACAAAACCATTTGCTGTTCAAATCTCTCAGCAGGAGATGTCAGAATTTCAAAATCTAGCAAGAATATTAAAGTTCGTTTTTCCTGGCATTCTGATTCACCTTCCTCCTGAGCTGTCCCTTCTCTATCTATACATTCAAACACACCTTTGCAAACCACCAGCCCAAATGCCTTGACCCAGAGCCTTCCTTTTGCCTTCTTTGGATGCTGAATAATGTTTAGATGTAAGTGTAAAAAGACATCTTTATTTTTAGGTGCAGGTTTTAAGGATTGGAGGGAAAGAAGTTGCCTGTGGCAACTCATCAATTATATCTGCTTTGAGAAAGAAGTCGGTTCTTGAAGTCACCATTGTAGCAGCAAATCCATACTTGTTCACAGGTTTTACTAAATCATAGCAACCAAATAGCCACTTTTGATGTCTGCTGGCACAGAAACCAAATTTCAATGTTGTAACTGAAAGACCATTCCAAGTCTTTTCTTCTTAGCATCATCTATTATTAATTTAATTTCTGAACTCTTCCTGTTTAGTAAAACATGGATGCTTTTCCCCTATTAACTTAAATCAATAGACAGCAAAATTAAAGTTTTCTGTAATTCCAAAACCCAAGCAGAAAGAACCAACACTCTACCAGATGAATAAAATTGAACAGAACCCAAAGAGAATAAATACACACATTGGGCAAGTGCAGTAGTTGCTGACTTACTGTTTCTTTATTCTTCTCTTTGCAATTTATTTCTTGGATCCTCTCCAAAATGGCCTTCTCAGAAGGTTTAACTATTGTAGATCCACAGCTGAGCAGGCTAGCAATTTCTTCTTTAAAAGCCTCTAAAGAGCTCTGAGCAGTCCTGGCCTCTTCTCTGCTACTCTTCAAGCTTGCATCTAACTCACTGGAAGATTTCTTCAGATTGTGCAGCTCCTGCTTTGAGGTGTCCAAAGCTTTCTGGTTAACAGTCAGTTTCTCTCGGAGGTTTCTGATCTCCATCTCTAAACTCTGCCTCTTTATTATAGCGCTGTCAAGATCCTAAAGCGCATGAAAAATTAAACAAGATTTTTAGAATCAGTCTTAAACCCTCTCCACAACACCCAAATTAAAGAATAACTCAGGAGCAGGTACTGCAGACAGAGAAACTAGGACCCATATTCCCCGTATTTGCTCAACATCAGAGTCTCATAGGGGAACTGCCACTGAAATTGATTAAAACCTTGTCTGCTGTAATCACACTAAAGACAAACCTCTTATATTGGTTTGCAAAAAGGAATACATAAACAAAATTTTCAGGTGAATGAAACCAAATTTTTAATTGTAAAACTATTGAAATCTTACTTTTCCATCCAGACAATATGGCCTGAAAAACAAGGAGTGAAAAAGATGCATCACAAATGAAGCAAAAGTGCCACAACAGAGAGGAAAGGATGGGATAGAATAGAATATTTCAGTTGGAAGAGAGCTGCAGTGATGGTCAACTCCAACTGCCTGACAATTCAACCATAGACACAACCAAAACCACAGACACAATCCCTGAATACGGTGATAAGAGGTGATCTCTGAGATCAGTTTATCTGACAAAAAGTTTATGCAACAAAAATTCCAGAGATTATTTATTCACAGCAATGAGAGATGAGAGACCAGACAAACCAAGGCTTGATTGGGAAGGAATAAAATATAGCCAGCACATATTTATCTCTATAAGTTGTATATAAATGTTGACCTAACAGATCAAAGCAGACAGAAAGAATTGCACATCCTGACCCATGACACCAAAGCAAATTATGACAGAAAAAATAAAGAAAAATAACCATCTAAACATAAGGAAATAAAGTGTTGTGTGTCTCTCCTTTCCCCACAATACCAATATTAAGAGTGCTTACACATACATATACAAGAAAACTATTTGCAGCAAGACCAACTAAAAGTACAGCAAAGTCTAGGTCTTCATTTCTCAGGGCATTTATTGATTGGGAAGAACAAATGGGAAAGAATATTATTCCACGCTTGACAAAATTACTACAGAGGATGGAATATTTACAGAGAGGAATTGGATTCTTCTGGAGGTCTCAGTGATAAGTAGAGGCTCAGTAAGTGGACTGATATGAGTTAAGATTGTGCCCATTGGAGTTAGAGAACTGTTCCCAGAGCAGTTATGAATATGGTGATTAGTCAAGGGTCTGTGTGCACTTGCTGTGGAGCATAGCATGTCATTTGTATTAATAGAATACCTGCCAATCAAGCAGTTAAATCTGGGAGCATTTCTGTAGATCAGCAGGGAGGGTGGCCAAAAAAACAGGAGTTTGCAGGGCACTTTTAGAAAATAAAATATAAAAATATGATACTAAAAACACTAAAATTTTTAATAGCAGCAAAAAGGCAAACATGCAAAAACATAAATAAAAACAACCCCTGTCATTCAGGAAATTATTTGTTATTACACATTTCTGAAGTATTTTTAGAATTGTTTTAGAAACAAATGTTGGCCTGATTCCTTGCCAATTTCTCTTTTTTATTCTAGACAAGTCCTATTAATAGAATATTCCCACCTGTGCTCAGAACTACATTATGGTAATTACAGCAAAGAATAAAGAGTCATTTATTTCAATTACAGTTTTCAGCAGTGTGTATTTTTCCTTTCAGAAAGGCAGTGCTAAAATGGTTTGCCAGTACCAGGGTGCTTACCTAATCACCATCTCGTTAAATTGTGAACATCTGAAAACAAACATAGTTTATTAAAAAGATCAAAGTCTAAAATAAAGAAGTAGAAGCCACCAAACAGTGGCTGGGAAACTGCCTGGCAGAAAAGGACCTGGGGGTGCTGGTGGACAGCAGCTGAGCATGAGCCAGCTGTGCCCAGGTGGCCAAGAAGGCCGATGGCATCCTGGCCTGGATCAGCAATGGTGTGGCCAGCAGGAGCAGGGCAGGGATTGTCCCCCTGTACTCAGCACTGGTGAGGCCAAACCTTGAGTCCTGTGTTTTGTTTTGGGCCCCTCAGTTCAGGAAGGACATTGAGGTGCTCTGGTGTCCAGAGAAGGGCAATGGAGCTGGTGAAAGGTCTGGAGCACAAGTCTGATGAGGAGGACTTGGAGGAGCTGGGGGTATTTAAACTGGAGGAGGCTCAAGGGAAACCTTATCACTCTCTACAACTGCCTGGAAGGAGGCTGGAGCTAGGTGGGGGTCAATCTCTTCTCCCAGTTAAGAAACATAGGAAATGGCCTTGAATTGTGGCCAGAGGAGGTTTAGATTGGATATTAGGAAAATATTCTTCATCAAAAGGGCTATGAAGCACTGGAACAGGCTGCCCAGGAAAACAAGTGGTGGAGTCACCACCCCTGGAGCCATACTTAGGGATATAGAGGATATTAAGATACAGGATACTGTATACAGGATACTCAGGGACATGGTTTAGTGGCAGGTTTGGCAGCGCTGGGTTAACAGCTGGACTCCATGAACTTACAGGTCCTTTCCAACCTAAATAATTCCATGATTCTATTAATACTGACACCCCAATCAGCAGCATGCTCTCAATAGACTAAATTCAACTATGTATACAAAAAAGAGCCCACATTACATTAACAGTCATAATAAGGTATTAAAAGAATGCAGGTATTTTCCAGATCAATTCTTACACAAGCTGCACCTCCAGTTACTGCTGTTAATACCAGAAGGATTGCAAGCTAGTTTGCTCTTATCTCCTGTCTTCTCAAATTATTCAATCTGGAAATATCTGTGATGCCTGCTGAAACCTGTCTCTAATATTTTCTTAATGACACCTTATAAACAAAAACAAAACAAAAAAAATCCAGGTTCTGAGAAACTCATTCCTGTATTTATCTGTTGGGACAAGAAAAACCTAAAATCATTTGGCTGTCTCTCCTACAATCTAAGTATTTTGGTATATTCAAAATGTAGCCATGTTTCTCAAGTTCAATCAAAGTCCTTAAATTAGGTTTTCATATTTTAATTAACTCTTTTCATAAAATGGATTTATTTTAATATGTCTGTATTGATTAGAAACTACTTAGATCTATTTTGTTCATTAACATAACAATATAAGCCAATATTGAATACTGAAGAGTATTTTCTTGGTTAATTTTGCATCAGTAGTACATGCAGATATATTTGTATTAATTAAAATTGCTTGCTTACACTTCAAGAATGTTCTTTAAAGGTTTTGCACAGATTTTGCACCCTTGCAAAACAAATGTTTAAAATAACACTTCAGAGGGAAATCACAAATATTTCCAGGTTGAACCATCAACAAAGATGTGAAACAGAACAAGAAAGTTTACTAGTTTTTGTGGTTCATCTGTGGCAATGCTGTATTTAAATTAATCTGGACAAATATATGCATCCTCTTCTATATCTTAGGTGAATACCATAGAGGAATTTATTAAATATTAAAAATAAACTTGCTTGGAGTAAATAATACATTTTAGAAGACCTATAGACACTCTCAAAGAATGTTATAATTCTCTAATTATGAATAGCATAATCAGTAATCACTCTCTGGAAATACAGAAAGAAAGTTTGGGTATTGCGATCCTCAGTCTAGAAATCTGGGCAGGATTTAAAAGTTGTTTTTCATCAAATGCAAATTTGATATCCAAGCAGCCATAATAAAGGTATGCACAATATTTACAGATTTCCAGAAGCAAAATCTTGCAATATTCTATCAGAAACATGAGAAATTCAGAAACAAATAGAAGAATATATTCAGAAATAAATAAAAATAATGGATTAGAAAAAAAACAGCTTCTTGAATTGTTTTTTTTACTTTTTTTAGCTTCAGGAATTATTGGCTTTTACTCTTTGCTGCTTGATATTGTCATGCATGGAGACTGAGAGGGGAACAGATTGTTCACTTTTTAATGTTCCTCAAATGAAGCTCAGCTAACTGCAACAAATACTCAAGTATTAAACATGCTAAAGAATATTTTAAATATATTAACCTTAAAATGTAATTAACTGGTTTTCATTTTATTCAATAAGAATTTTTGAATTGAGGCAGCTACTTCCTCCTGGGACATTAGAAAAAAAAAAAAGCACCTGATCAAGAGAAGGAATTCATAGAATTCCTAAGGAATGGGAGTGAAGAACTACCTGGCAATTAAAACAGGCTATTATTCAGAGGGGTGGCAGGGAACAGTGTGGTGGCCAAATCTTGGTGGAGATGACTGACAGAATAGTGTGATGGTCTCTATACACTCAGGAACAATTTTAAGAGAAAATTGGGGTAAATACTGAAGATGGCCAAAGTGTTTCACCCTGAGAGCTGCTGGCACACACAGGCAAGAGTCACTTGTACTCAGCCTTTGCTGGGTAGATTCAGCTACAGGCAATTCCATTAATTAAGTGCAGAAAACAGCCCAGAAACACTCAGCCAAGTATGAGTCTTCTGGCACAGGAGCAGCATGGATTTCTGCTTCTCACCTTGACAGGGGAACATGTCACAGCACATGCAGCTCCTTTCATGTGCTTAAGCTGTGCAGCATGAGGTACATGGTGAAGTCAGACTGACTTATGCCACTGGTGCCCCTCCTGTAACCAAGCCACACACCCATCGAGGGAACAGGGGATCGCACACTTCACATGTGAGGACTTAAAGCATTTTTTGTTTTTTGCTTTCTTTTTCAATACTGAACTTCTTCATACGATTTTGTGAACGCAAAACCCTCTCAACAGATTTACTCAGTGTCTGCAAATCTAAGTTGCTAAACTGAAATTGCACTGGAGGAATCTGCAGCCTCTATGCAGATGGGGCTTTTCAAAGGCAATGCTTTTGAAAGGCAATGCTAATAAATTAGAAAGATATTTCTGTAAAATTGGTTAAATAAATTATGTATTTGGCACATGCGAAATAACGATAGGAAAATATTTTTCAGAAAATAGCTCAACTTGGTAAATGTTTTTGGAATCAGAGTAAACTTGAAAAACAAGCCACAAATGGAGCCCTGATCTTGATTTAAAACATCTCCTGATTCTGGCTTACTGAGAAAACTACACTCTGTTCTTCCTGACACACCTGTGTTTGAAGTGAAGCATAAAAACAAAATGTTCACAAAAAGGACCTATTTAAGTTTTTGGTGCAGGCTCTCTCCCAGTTCCATTGAGTCTTAGAAAATTGTACACAGCTTGGTAAGAACTATTTTCAGCAGTTATAAAAATTTATTACCCTTGTGGTACTTACATTTATCTTCCACACAAATTCTTTCTTTTCCAGAGTAGGCTGCCAGCTATTTCTCATCTGCTAAGTATTTTGCTTACAACCAAATCAGAACCCTATATCCTTCAAAGTGTATGGTGAGTATCTCCTCTTCAGGAAAAGAGGAATGCCAGGGGTGGAGAAAATGCTGTATTACTTTGGAAAACTCACTTGCACAAGGTTGTATTTATGTTAAAAATTCCTACAAACTCAATCACACACAGCTCAGCTACGTATTTGGCAGTCTGAGTTTCTTATTTTCTCACGTTCTGGCCATCAGCTTTAACTGCACTGTTTTACCTGCAGGAAATCTTCATTCTGGCTTCACTAAACTGCTTCCTTTCCACAGACACCACTCAAAGTGCAAAGCAATAAGGAAAATTGCTACAGAAATGCACTTTGTTCATCCATCCTTTGAAATATATGAACTCTTACAGGGGAGTGCTCCTGGAGCAATTCAATCCTTAAATCACATCCTTTTCCTTCACAAATCATAGCTAGGTGAATTTGGAATACCTGACCTACAACTTAACTTACATTTCTCATCTGATCATCCTTCCTGCTGCACAGATTTCCTCTAAGGCTTCCCAACAGTGAAACTTCTTGCTTTCCTGCAAGAGCCATCCTATTGCTACAACTTTTGGGCTATGAGTCAATGGTTATGAAATACAAATTTATAACACAGTGAAAAGATAATCTAGCTTGTATGGAAGCCAAGACACTTAACTTGCCCGTGCTTTAAGAGCAAGAATAGTGTCCAATCAATTCCTTTCAATTTCTCATTAGAATTTTTGTAAAACTGAGTCAAAAAATTCTCATAAAATTTGCAGTATCAAATAAATATTATTTTAAAAAGCTTTTTTCACCACTTCATACTTGTGCCTGAGATATTAACAATATACATATTCATTTATTTACATGTTTGTGCAAGAACAAAGGTCACAACACTAAGAAGAAAGCAAAAACAGAAATTTGCAAACAGCATTGAAAGCCATCAAATCTACCTCAGATCTATTTTACAAAATGTTATTGTTTAATCTTCACATCTCACTTTCAAAAAGTTGAAAATAATCTTAGAAAAATCTCCTTTTTAGGAAAGACCCTAATCAACATAATTTTTTCTCATGCAATTCCTATTGAAAATTAATTTGAAAACCAGACAAGCATACACACTATGCAATTATGTACCTTACTAAGTTTTTCCATGTCTTGGTAGTATCCTGCTGCCTTTTTCTGCTCCTTGGCCACTTCTGAAACCAGTCTCATTATAGTTTCTCTGTTAGCTTTGGACTCCATCTCATGGACATTCACAGCTTCTTGAAGAGCAGCAACCTGGTCTTTTAGTGTCACATTTTCTTTACATATCTCAGAGACCTTGAGAAATAAATCAAATATTAGTAGCTTCTTAAAAGCTCTTAAAAATTAAAAATAGTCATCCCAGTTATACCTGCTCCTAATCATGCCAGCAAGGACTCAATATTTCTGGTGACCCCTAGGTCAGACTTATAATTGCTCTCTACTGCTCCTTTAGAAAAAGAGTAGAAAGACAGTTAAAATCATAGAATTATATTCTCGCTATAAACTCCCACCTTAGCTAAATGTGATTGAGATTTGCTCCCACACAGACTTTATGATGTATTACACATGTGGAGAGCTACTGCTGCTGCATATCTGTGCTTGACAGGAGGCAGGTGAGACAACAGAGCTTGCAGCTCCTTCATGGGAAAAGCAAACTATTCCAGCCTGGCTTTTTAAGATGTGTGCCTTTCATTTGGAACAAGAAAGCTGCAATTCATGCTCAAAACTTTTTAAGCACCAGAGGTTGGAGTTAGTAACAGATATTTCATAAGCACATTTGAGGACAGGGCCAAATACCTGGTGTGCTGACATTACGAGCAGCCAACACCTTGGAAAAAGGAGTCCTTTCCAGGAGCATTCTAGGGCTGTTTTGGTACACTAGGCTATTTCCAATCAGTGGAATAGACAAATGTGGGCACTTCAAAGAGTGAGCAAAAAATGTACCCTGATTCCTGCTGGCAAGACATTTGTTAAGACTAAAACAGATCAATTCTGTCTTAAATAAAACCATAATGTGGAAAAGAAGCTAAATCGATGGGCCAAGACCCCAGGAAAACTAGTTGCTAAGGTTTCCTAAGGCACAGCTTTCAGCACAAATTAGATTTCCCAACTAGATTTATTACTACTTTGTTAAAAGACATGAAAATATGTTTTTTAAAGCTCTAATGATTAAGTTATTAATTATTAAAGCATGCAAGAGTGCATCTTGCGTGGCAATGTTTTTACAGCATCTATTAAAATTTCAATGTGCTTGTAATATTATGAGGGCGTACACTCACTGTGATACATACCTAGATAATCCTGATTTATTAAGACTGTAATCTTACAATGGCATGAACATTATGAAATAGAATTTCTCCAAATATCTATTGTGCTCCAAAGTAAAGAAAAACAGAGATCAAAGAGTGGACAGAAGATGAGTCAAATGCATAAAATTAGAATAAAATTACTTTCAGCAGCATTGACAGATGTTAAAAGAATATACAAGCAACGTTCTTTCCCTAAATGGAAGCTTAGTTTTGGAACTTCAGAAGTATTCTGAAGAGAAATTATAAATTTATATTAATAAGTCTCAGAAGCACCACAAAGTTATTTACAGCATTTTATTACAGGACACAGAAAAGGTTGTTTTAGGGCATGCCATTTCAAATGTTTGTATTTAATGGTATGTCAGGTCAAGATAAGAGATAAGATCTAGTGCGACAGTTTACACATCACCTGCTGAACCCCACATTAATGTTTTAAGGAAAGCTTTTAACCAAGTATCTAAGCAGGGCTGTATGTGGGAACTACAGGCTGATAAATTATTTATGCAGATAAGAGCAGACTGAGTTCACTGAGGCCTATTAGTCTTCAGCACCTTTGAAAATTAGCCCAGTAGGGAAAAAAAATCCATCTTCAAATGATAGCACTGTCTGCAAACCATAATTAAATACAAAGATCTTTATTATTTGCTTTACTTCTGTGACAACGAAATATTTTTCTGTTAAATCACTGTAGAGAAACATTTGCCTACACAATCACCTTTGATGTTAAATGTTCTTGTGGTTTCTCTTTTTCTCTGATGTCTATGTCCAAGAATCCAGAAAGATGCGTAAGGAGCTCTTCATAGTTTTTGCTGATTTTAGAAGCTTGAGTCATGTTTTCTTCACACTCATTCAAATATTTACTAATCAGACAGAGAAAATATACATGTCAGGATGAATGTTCCCTGAAAAAGAATTATAGGCAAAATACGTTGTCCCAAGACTATTGCTAGCTTCTGCATACCATCAAATGAATTTTAAAAGTTACATTTAATTCTCTATATCTGTTATGTAATACATATAACTTTTGCTGTTGCCTTACGTGTAAACATTTCTTCATCAGTGCTTTTGGTAAACATGAAAAAAAATCTTCTATGATCCCAATCTCATTCTCAGCATAAATTTGAATAAAACACAAGAACTAAGTGACACAAATAAATAGTGCCCTCAAGATACTACAAGTAGAAATTGCAAGCAAAACCTTAGATAAACTAAGTGGGGGGGAGAGAATTATCAACTCTTAGCAAAAATATGCAAAAAGCACATCCCCTCTCTCTTTAGAGATGTGCTGACAGAGATGATTAACAAACTTCAAGTAAAGAGAAGCCTTTCTGGACCAATGGAAGTGTAAGACATCCAGAGAATCTGTGAAGGGAAGTTTACCAGCAGAAGCAGAGATAGGAGACACTACTTTGCTGTGCAGTACTCTGAAGCACTACTCATGAAGGGGATGCATTTAAAAAGACAGCATCTAGGGGCTACTACAAAAATATTAAGAAAAGGGAGCTTTTTGCCAGCAATTTCATCACAATTTTGCCATCAATTTCACTCAACAGGAGCCGATCACATGGATGCATATCCCACATGAAACGTGTTCTTAGCCTTAAGAGCAAGGGTCAGTTTGTAAATACTCTACAAGAACAACAACAAATAAATTACCAGTGAGTTTAATATAAACATGGTTACATTCCTTCCCTTGCCAGGGACAAAGATGGGTCCAGCAAACAAGAACCACCACAGTCTGATTCGGTAGGAAACAGAGAAAATATCTTGCTCATGCTGCTGAAACACACATCACTTATGAAAAGCTACAAACAGATTAGCAAAACCAGCCAACCAAACAGATTTCAAAACAACCACTAGTGTAATCCAAATGTCAACTCCAGCACCTCTCAGTAACACCCACGAGTGAGGTACTTAGTGGAAGAATGCAAGACATGGTAGATTGGTAGTGGTAAATTTGCAAGACACTTTCATTTGAAAAACAAGGTTCTTTCTAAAGCAAGTTCTTCACTCTAAAATAAATCAAGACCTGAGATGTAACCAAATGCATGTCTAGAGCAAATATTTTATTGAAACTTATTTGCTTATCAGAGTGTAGCACTCTTGTCAGTTTTTAAGGAGGGCTGGACTCATTCTTTTCCATGTCTGATTTCTTCCTCTCCCAGCTGGCAATCAAACAGAGCATCATTCCATAACCAAAGAGCCGCAGAGACTCCAACAGGAGATGCACAGTGAGTGCAAACACAGTATAGTGAATGCTTATAAATCAGTAAGCAAAACAGACAGTCCATGAAAAGATTTAGCACGTAACCTTAGGAGGGGGATCGGTACAGTTGCTGAAACTGCTGCAAAGTGAAAGAGAGGGGCAGAATATCAGAGAGGAATGGAAAACATTCATTACTGCTCTGGGCGCTGTGAGGGCAGTTCCACATACTGCTGCACAGCACACTCCGTGAGCCCAAAGAGCTCTGCCTTCTGCAGCAGACACTGTCCCTCAGAACACAAGCACCCTCACAGCTTCCTCACCTCTGGGCACCTTCCTTTCCTCTGTAGCCCCAACAAAACTAAACCATCCTGAACTGTTGTTGTGAGGAGGGATATAACAGAAGTGAAAAGGTATTAGGCTCAGACATGCCGTATATGCATGCCTATATGTCAGAATATTATGTAAGATTGACCACCCACAACTGTTCTGTGGCTCTAAAAAACTGGGTATCCACTAACAAAACCATGCCTGCTGCTAAAAATAAAAAATCTGAAGTACAAAGCACTCATTTGATAACTTTACGAATAATCTAATTACCTGCAGTAGGGCCGCAGAGGTGTGAGCACCTAGAAAATAGGCAATCAGGTACAAAAAAGTAGAATACAGCTTTTTCACAGTTTTGCTAGCTCTTCAGAACTAATGAGCAAAGAGAAGGGAAGGAGAAAGAAGAAGAAAAAAGCTTTTGACAGTTCACACTCTAAAAATATCATGGCAATAGACATGTTGAGCAGAAAAGCACCATTTTCAATAGGAGAGGTGCACATCCTGGAAGCCAATCAGAGAATTCACCAAACATTTCTTACTGTATCCCCAAGGTATAGAATGTAAATATGTACTTCATGTGTGCTGGCTTGCTCTTCCCTCTCATTAGTGGTTTTCAGTGAAAATCTTTTTTGAACACCTAATTAGGACTAGTCATGTGCCAGGCACTACCAGGGTGGCCAGAATAAGGGACTGATGTTCATTGAGTCAACACATTGGTTAGTGTGAAGTGACACACGTAACCATTAGCTGAGGACAACAAAAAGCTTTGGAAGGAAACACTGCACATTTATGAGCAATCCAACGTGTTTGTTCCTTCCAAATGAGCAGAGTCACTATCCCTGTATCTCTTCCCCTTTGCCAGAAGTCCAGTGGCACACTCCAGGTGCAACAGTGAACCAGAGCTGGGATTGGTAGAGGCGGAAATCAAGCTTTTTTTTTTTTTTTGCTCACTTCTCTCTTGCAGCAGTCCCTTGGTCCTGATCACCACGCATCAGCACAAACAGAACTGATTACACAAGTATTGTATGCCAAAGAGAGCAGCCAGGACTGCTCTGGGAGTGACAGCAGAGATTTATGCCCATAAAATTGATTGTATCACTATAATGGCAGGCAAGTATGAAACACAGTATTCCAGAAGTTTTCTCCCAGTGAGTTAGGCTAGCAAACAGGATAGGAGGTTTTTCTTCCCTTTTCTTCTTCTTCTTATTTTTTTTTCCATACCAGAAATAGCATTTTAAAGAATCTTAACAGCCATTATGTAAAACTGCACTCTCCAGGCAGGGCTTTTGGCAAATCAGCTGGTAATAAACAAGTGCACTGTAATGGTTTTCTCTAAGTTTTAAAATTACTTAATTATTCACTTTTAATGCATAAAACCTGGCAGAGCTGTGCCAAACACTGATTTGGGAAAGACAGGTGTCTGGTAAACACTCACCTTGCTCTGGTAAGCACTCACTCCTTGCTCTAGACAGTATTGATGGAGTCACAAATATTAGTCTGATAATGGGCAGAAAAATCCATTTAAAAAGTCCAGATGTCTATTATATAGGACTGACACTGATTTTGGAATTTAAGAGCTTAGAATATTTTCATACCAATCAACTTTTCTATGAGTCTCCATCCTACAGACATGAAACATGAGCAATTATGTGGAACTGACATATCAGTGCTCTGATACACTGTGCTAAGAACAGTACAGTTAAAGGATACTGTATTTTATAAGTTCAATGCATTTCACCTTCAAAGTACAAAACATTCAAACTTCTAGGTATTGACTACCAACTCAAAACAAAATTCAAATTTCAACACCTTCCACACACTCAGACACTGTAACAGAATTCAGAACTGCAATAAAGTCTATCCACCAACTTATTTTTCTATATTGACAACTGTACCATTCCGTCATCCCACCCAAAAAGAAGTTGTTTCTTATCTCACATGACTCTTACTTAAGTTCTGCACTTTTCTCATGGAGCTCCTCCTTCAGCTCCAAGTTTTCCTTACATGCCATCTGAGCTGCCAGCTCAGCCTGGTTTTTAGAAGCAGTGAGCACGCAGAGCTCTTCTTCCATCTCCTGGATTTGTGTTTGCAAAGACAGGAGGCGAGACATCAGTCTGGCATTGTTTTCCTTATAGCTTTCAGCTTCAGCCTTCAGCTCTTGAAAAGAAGCTTCTTTAGAGATCATGCTCGACCTGAGTTTAAGCAGCTATAGGTAGAAAAGGAGAAAATTACTGAAGAATAGTTTTCCCAGCCTGAAATAACATGACTGTATTATAAGCTTAGTAATATGACAAGAAACACATTTCCATCGCTACAAGACTGAGTAGAGGGACACAACTTTACTTTCACATGACTAGGAAAAAGCAATGGAAGAGGTTTGCAAAAACAAAAGCTACTGTTGGGTAACAGTACAACTTTTCAAGATAACATCTTACAGGAAAATAAGTTTATTTACTAATTCAGAATTTAGGAAAAGTCTAACTTAAGTTCTGCTGCACAACCTTAACTCATGTCTCCTATGTATCTGCATTACAGCAAAGTTATTAACAACACTATTCCCTCTTTTTTGCCTGCTGCCTGCCTGCTTCCAAATCTGGTGCTTAATTCCACAGATAATCTAGAGCTGCAGGGAGTTGTAACAGCAAAGTATCCTGCTGTATTAATGTGGGGCCTTTTGATGGTTTGAGGCATATTCAGAGGCAACTAAATTTTTGGAGCATTGTGTGGTTGGCACCCTCTTCTCATCTTTTGCAAATAGTTATTTTGGGGTATGATAATCCATAGCTGTATTTACACAGAAACAGCAACAGATTTTCCTCCTCCTACCCTTTTAAGGAAGGGTAGGAGGAGGAAAATCACCCTTAAATGTTAGTGACCTCTTACAGGGATGATGTTAGAGCTTTCCAAGAGTCCATAGAGTTCAGTAGATTTTTCTCTCTCTCTTTGTTAGAAATACCATTTTCCATTGAACTATTTCTATTAGAAGCTTCTCTAGGAGACTTCACTTGAGGGAGACTCACCAAGCAAACAAAATTTCCATATGACTTTTTCTGTTACTAGGAACAAGTAATTTAAAGTGGACTTTTTTGTCACAGTAAGTGTTAAGGCATGCTTCAGCTTTCCCGACAATTCCAATTAAAAGCAGCAAGATGCAACCTGAAGGACTTCTGTCCTATCACATGAAATTAACAGGCAAATACTTTAGCCAAGTTAACTGTTCTTTATAGTGAATGACCAAACTTGTAAATTGTGGCTAACATTTTAAGGGAAAAAATATTTAAGACATTTAACTGCAATCCAGAACAACGGGAAATTCACTTCTCTATTGGAGTCATTCAGTATGACCCAAGACACTCAGAGAAATTTGAGAGGCTGGTGAGCCAGCAGAACAGCAACTGCCTTGGAAAAGGGAGGTCCTGCTTCTCCTCTTTCCAGCCACGCATGCTGTCCTCTCCCTCTCACCAGTTCTGTGTTTGTCTGACTCCCCTACAAACAACTTCAATAACAATAGAAAATAGTTCACTTCTTCTCTTGCAGAGGAGAAAGAGAATCACAGAGCAAAGGCTAACACTGAGAAATCAGGTAGGAGGATCAGCCTTGCAGCAGCAGCAGCAGCAGCACAGCCTTCAATAAGCTTATGCTTCACATGCAAGCACAGCTTTATCAGACACTCTGGAGCAGCACCGAGTTCAAGAAAAGCAGCTTGGCTTTTTCCCAGGTTCATGGGCTTCATTTCCATACTCCACCCTCCTCTTACTGCTAGAAGAAGCACTTCTACAGCTATAAGGTGAAATAAGATTGGCAAACTGATCTGGCTAAAAAGCAACTCAGAAGGAAAGGAATTCTTTCTCAATTGCATGGACACAGCAGTGCACTGTAAAAACGACACACACATCTGTGCTGGGACAAGGGGTGGGGCAGTGTGGGGAAGGAAATGAGCAGCTGAAGGAACAATAGCTCTGCTTTGCTTGGCAGCTGGACCAAGCTATGGTATCTTAGACTGTTCATAATCTTAAAATTTCTCTGTGGTTCAACTCCCCATGTGGTATTTTTTCATCTGTCCATTGTCTTTGTGGTCAGTTCCAATAGCAGAAAAAGCAAGAATAATCCCATATCGTGAGTTTTACCGAGCACTCAGCAGAACAAGGCTCTGACCTCAGCTGGGTCATGAAGGTCTTTATTAACAAGAGCATGAACAGCTGCTTTTTTGACTATGCTTTTGCAAGCACTGTCTTGAAAAATCTATAAATCAGTCAGATGTTCTGGCAATAAAGCCATTCAACATTTCCAGTAATAAATTCTTCATATGAGAACATTAAAGTCTCTATGGCTTCTTAAAATTTAAATTTAAGGCACCAGTTCTGAATAAATATTAAATGTTAAATGCAGGGGAACTCTGCAGTAACTGCAGGATCAACTGATCAAATTAAACCTCAGCCAATGGCCACTTATGCCTGTAGTTCTGTATGTGAATTAATGTAAGCATTTCATGTCTTCTAAAGGCAAATTTTACTCCACTTTAAAACTGACCACTGCCCACATTGCTGACTTCAATCAAATAAATTTTAACCAGTTATATATTTAAAAAAAATCACTTGTGGAAATAAGGCAGCTCTAAAAATTGTCCTGTAATAAATTCTCTCCTGAGAAACACCATCTACAGAGCAGGAAGAGTAAAAAAGTATGTGCATGTGTTCTTCAGCCTCTCTAGCTACAATCAACCTCATTAGCACAAACACAATTTCTCTGGTGATGAAAGCAAAGCACAATTGGGGAGCTATAACTTGAGTAGAAGGGAGACATGAGTAAAGATGAGCAGCTAGATCTTAACTCACCAGCAGGAAGAGGAGGATATCTATCTGAATGTTTATACAACCACAATTTAATTAATTTTTAGGTTTAATACAAACATACTGCACTTGGATGATGATAAAAAGCTACACTGCTTCAAATCTTCCAAATATAAACTTATAATCAATTCTTGATCAGAGAAGGAAACAAAGTAAAAATCACGCAGGCATTCTAAAAACAAAAACCCAAAAGTTCTGTAGGAAAAGCAAGTTTTGGACTTTCTGCAAGCTTTCTATTCTCTGCATAAGGAAACTGCAAAATATCCTCAGGTTTGGAGAAGGATTTGAAATTATTTTTAGCTGTACCTCTGACTGGGCACAGTCATACTTCACTGAAAGTGCTGCAAGTTCACTTTGAGCAGTTTCAGCTGCAGCTCGATAATGATTCATCTGCTCTCTACTGACAGGAATATCCAAAAGAACGTGATCATGAGATTCCTGTGAAGACAGAATGAATACAAAATCTTTAGACATCACATTTTTGGAACATTTCTGCTTCGATGCTTTTTTGTTTGATTAAGCTGCTCCAGGGCATTACTCCAAATGTTGAAGAGTATTATTCCTAGAGTAATACACACTTACTGAAAAATAGGTTAAAGAGTCACCTTTCTATGAGTCACCACCTCCATCTCCAAGTTCAGCCACCAACACCAGTGCTAAAGTAAGATGGTCCCCCTCAACAATCCCATGACCTCCCACTGTTTGCAGCTCTGGCTATTTCCAGCCGTTTCTATATATTTAGTAACATTCAAAAGGTCCCTTTTCTACAAACTTTTCCAGTTACTCTTTCAACCTGTATAAACTTTAATCCAAAGGGAGTCCTCAGGGGTCTCTTATGCAAAGAATCACTTTGGTTTCTAGACTTCAGTTACACTGCACACATCCCCTCATTTTTCGTTCAGAAGAAATGTTGAAAAAAAGCAATAGCTATCCATCTTCTCTGTGCCACTCATGATTTTTCAGATTTCTATCATATCTCACATCCACAGTCTCTCTACCAGGCTGAAGAGCCCATGCCTACTCAGACACTTGTATCTGCTCCTCCAAGTCACTTTTTGGCTTGCCATTTGCTTTTTTACTTCTAATCCTTCAAGGTTAGAGATCCTTTTGAACTCCATCACTTGGACACAACTTCAGCTTCCTGACTGATGCTTTCTCATCCCCAGCCATCACCATAATGACTACCTTTCATTCTTTTTCAAGTTCTGATTCCATGGCAAGCACTGCCTCTGTCTTTCTAGTACAGTCTCCTTCACACCACTTGTACAACCCTTTAGCTGTACCTTTTAGTTTCTATAGTAGGCTTTCTCCTTTTTGTGGTGTTCTGCTCTTCTGCAGTACAGAAGGAATGTGCTGGATATCTTGGCCTTTATTACTTAAGTCTTTCAAGATGAAAATTCAGACCTGAAGTCTTGGTAGAGTTTCATTAGACAGAACTTTTTTTCTTTTTTCAATCAATAAGAACTAAAACCGATGAAATGTAACCTCTTCAGAACAGAACAAAGTTTAGGCTATGCTGGAAGCACACATAGCAGAGAACTGAACATGAGATTTGTTCTCCATCAGCTTTCACACAGGACTAAACCAAAACTGCAATCCTGGTACATTTGGGTATGAATTACAAAATGCAAAACTCCCCCAGATAACGACTGCTTTTGGAAAAAGGTATTGCAATGGAGACAAAGACATCTTCTCTTCATGTTTTAATACATCAGCATCAATTTGAAAGGTGAGATAAATTACAAGTTCAGCCCCTACCCATACCAACTAGGAAAGAAAAACCCTGAAGAACTTTCCAAATATGTGAACATCTAGTAAAATAAGTATTTACCATGCAACACATAGAGAAATCCCTGAGGAATAAGGAAGAACTACTAGCTTAGACTGCAGAAGAAGATAAATCACCTTGGATTAGTTGTTATAATATCACGAGCTCTATTCTTTAATCTTTCCTCCCTGTGTTAGTTGACACTAGATTAGACCCATCAAGTTTAATTGCATTCATCTCCTTCAAAGACACTC
This sequence comes from Camarhynchus parvulus, assembly GCF_901933205.1. NCBI lineage: Eukaryota > Metazoa > Chordata > Aves > Passeriformes > Thraupidae > Camarhynchus > Camarhynchus parvulus. The sequence continues at coordinate 55,248,762 of NC_044573.1, forward strand.
AGCTGTGCTCTTCCACAAAGGAGTTGCCACTCTCATCAAGCCAGACTGGCATGCAGAAAACTCACGGCCACATAGAACACAGCACATTATCTTGGAGATAAAGGGCTTGCTAATTTTCTCAACACTTTATCACTGTTCTGAGGGAGTGAAGGAAAGCATTTGCCATCTCCTTGCTGCTTTTGTCTTACTTTCACTCTGCTTATTTCACCTGTGCAACCACATGAAATTCTTTAGTGTAGAGGGCATTTTTCTCGTTCTGTAATACACCAGGGCTGCAAAACTATGGATGGAGATTGCAAACAGTAACACTGAGTATGACGGTTATGTATATTATTACATTTGTAGTACTGCATGAATGTAGGTTTTTCCTTCCCAAAAAACCCACAACTTATGACTTCACAGAAAGAAGGAGTATGTCTCAAAACTGGTGCAACAAATACATTTCAGAGCATAGCTGAAGAACACAAGCCCCCATTCAGCAGCAATAAGCAATGTAACAGCTTTAGAGCTGAAACTTCCAAAATCTATGCTTTTCATACAAATTAGATTTTTAAATTACGAACACTTTAAAGAGGCAGCTACACATCCAGAAGGATTTAAAAGAAGTTTAAATGAAGTCAGGTGCCAAAGTCAACAGGAATTACTGTTCAACATAGCTACAGCTTTAGTGAGATTTACAGAGGCAGATCTCTGCATCCTCCAGTGCCTTGGTAAATATAAAACTAATCATGGTGGCACCGCCCTAGAAAAGTTGGTGTTATCATCATACTTTTAGCAGGAAACATGCATGCTCTAAAATTAATAGTTTTCTATGTTTCTGTGGGTTGCCATCAGCCAATCACAAGTCTGATCTTTAATCAGACCTATCAGACAACTCAGTTAAATTGGCATGACTTTACTGTAGGTGTAAAATTTGTAATGCAGATGTGGAACTTTTCTATCTGTGGAAAAAAAATCAGATTTTTAATGTTTCATGAGTATCATGTAAGCTGTACTGATTTTTGTTATGAAAATAGCATTAATGAAGTGTTAAAAGAATTAGAGAGAGTAGACAGAAGAAGTCTTAATATATTGCTACTCAATCAGCTCTAAATAACCTAGGTTTTCGGTCTGACTCCCACTCACATTATTAATTTTTTTCATCTCTTTCCACTTACCTGCAAGAAAATGAAGCTTCCATCTAACTTCATATGCTAAGCAAAATCTAAGCCTATATTTACAATATTTAAGAGCAATATCTACTTGGACCTTCAGATTTATTAGTAATAGGTGTTCTTTAGAAGATCAACAATATATGGTGATTTTTGTTATTGTTGACCATTTTTGTTTTGACATATTTTACCAAATAACTGCCTTTATCTGTCAACATTTAGTTGGCAAACTTCATTTGACTCAGAAACAACAAAACTACAGCAATGTTCAGTAGTTTTTACCTATCCATGTACTTTGAAATCAGCCAACTGTTAAAGTTACTCACTCCCATTCTGCTTTTGGCAGCTTCTCTGCTGCCAAATGCCACCACCACTGCCATTGCCTGCACACAGCCCAGAGCCCTTTCCCAAAACACATAATTTTAAAAAATCTTTTTTGAAACAGAAAGCCCCCAGTAGGCATTTAAACACCCATCACCACCCTGAGTGACTTGTCAATGCCCTGCCACAGACTGCGCTCAGGGCAGGGATTTCTTCTTCCCATTCCCAAAGCACCAAAACACATCAGGGTTGACATACCAAAAATGATGACTCACGAACCTTTGTTGACTTCATTCTTCCTTTGTTTCTACAGAACAAATATGGGGAGGAGAGAAAAAAGGTTGAAAAATAATGATTGTAATACAATGGAATATGACAGTATTTTTTCACAGATATGCTTTACTAAACTGTATTATAAGTTACCATCAGCGAAGTTGGGCATGAATGCAGAACACCATGGGAAAGTTTCTCACAACTATTTCACAACTATTTCTCTAGTAGCCTATGAGTTCTGATTGTCTCCACAGTAGTCAAACACACATCTAACCAAAACAGGGACCTTCACGTTGGTTTGTCCAGGGTATATTCACCAGTTCAGCTACACAGGCAGCCTTCATGCAGTGATTGCTTCCTTTGCCACTGCTTTCCAGGTGCTCCAAGTTTTTATTTCACCTCTCCTTTTGTCCTGCACCTCTTCTATACTGATACATTTAAAAAGGGTCTGAGTGATAACACAAGATCTATCTTAACTGAAATACATCTTTTTTCCCCCCTCAGAAGTTAAGGTAATCAGTGGGCCCTTTTTACCTACATATTTGTATAGGAATTGGTACAGTGGTTGGACTCAGTGAGCTATTCAATGATTTTTATAAATCCCAGTGTCGTAACTTTTCATATTCTGAAATCAAACAAAATGAGATATCCCAAATCTGTAATGTTTTTTTCTTAAAACAATGAATATTCGTGAGTGTATATGTGCATAAAATTTTTCTAACTTCTGAAAGTAAAATGCAGCAGCAGATTATTATTATTATTATTTGTTGCAACCAGAAAGATGACATCCAGCATGAAATACCTGAAAGAATGGGTAGTTGAAAAATTTTCACACTTGGCTGCTGCAGATTTTTCTTGGTGGCAGCAGCCAGCATGCACATCACCTCAGAAAAGCACAAAGCTGCAAACAGCAATGAGCACGAGAAGGTTCAGACACTATTCCACAGTGACTCAGAGTTTGCTAACACATACAAAACCAGACTAAAATGAATCACACATAACTGATGAGGCTGGAAAGGACTTCTGAGAACATCAAGTCTGACCTATGACCAAACACCGCCGTGTCAAACAGATCACGGCACTGGGTGTCACGTCCAGTCTTTCCTCAAACACCTCCAGGGACAGCGACTCCACCACCTCCCTGGGCAGTCCATTCAATGTATAACCATCCTTTCTGTAAAGGAATTCCTCTTAATGCCCAACCTGGCAGAGCTAAAATCTCCCCTGGCAGAGCTAAAGACTGTATTCTCTTGTCCTGTCACTGGTTAGCTGGAATAGGCCAACTCTCCAACTCGAGCGACTTCAGCGGGTGGGAAAAAATGGGTTCACAAATTAACCATCTTGTATGTATATTTTGGGGCTTCTTTATAGATAATACTTTGCCCAATTTGCCTATCAGGGATCTCAAAATTATATATTAACATAAATCAAAATTTGCAAGTAATATTTCACAACTATTTCAGTTCTGTCACTTGCTCTTGCACATTATAAAGCACCACAAATACACAAATACTTTTGATTACTATCCACTCAGTAAAGTCCTATTTCCCCTTGTTGATTCCTTCTTGTAACTAGGCCAACTCACTGCTTGCAGTACTTTTTTTTGGTTATTGTTATATACCAATGGAATTTTCTGCATTAGTGTAATCTTCCAGAAACATGTAAAACTAACTTAAGTGTTTTCAGCAGCTCAAATAAATTACCAAACAGATTTTCTAAGTTCCTTTCAGAAGGGTACTGCTCAGCTCTACCCTCCTCCTGTGGCAATAATCATTGAAAGGTATTAGTGAAAAAATAAAAATCACTCCTGCTGTCAAAGAGGCCAATTTTGAGCTTGATTAATGGGCTCAAATGAAAGCTTCATTACAAGCAAAATTTTAGTCTGCTGCTACTACTACAAGAAGCAGTTAAAGCATTTCCATCTTTTGTTTTTCTCTTAGGATGAGGTGACTGCATCTAAATAAAATAAATGCATTTACTGTGATGAAAGACAACAGTCATCTGAAGGCAATTAGAGAGATACATCATCTACTCTAAACATTACTTAACATGCTTTCTGGTTGACTTCATCGTTTGTCTGTATGGACAAATTAAGGAATTTGGAACTCCCCTGACACTTTCTCTCACAGCTTTTCCAAAATTATTAACAAGGAGCTGCTGTGTTTATTCCCTAAACAATAAAAAGGGTAATTGCTAAGAAAAGATGAAGTGCTTATGCAGGCATTTGTGCAAACAAATTGTTCTACTGTTTTTACTCTATCAATGCTAAATAGAGTTAAATAACTTCTGTAACAGAACTACTTAAATGGTAGATTTAAAAAACAGACCATCATGCACTGCCAACAGCTGCAATTTTCCTATAACGCCTACTATACTTTACTGCAGTCAACAAAATGAAAATATTTTAGAAATACTTAAGTATACTGGCATATACACAACTAAAAACTGATTAGTGCCATTGTTTGGCTTAGCAGTTGCAGCTTACATTTTATAAACATGTAATTTCTAGTCTGTTTTTGAGTCCCAAAATCAACACACAAACTATTTGACTTCTGGTTCGTTAAAATGTAGAGCAGGTTGCTGTCAACTCTGTCGCTAAGCAGTGCTAGCAAAAAGTTTGTAACTGAGTCATAACAGTTGTATTTAATATAATGGCAGTTGGTTTTGCCACCACAAACTACCAAAAATCTGTATTTTTTTTGTCTCAGAACAATATAGCTTCATTACAAATTTGATGTTCAACTAAATGAACTGCTCACACAAATAAGCTGTTTATCCTTTGGAACACAAAATGGTTACAAGGTTCCTATTATATCTTTAGTACAAGGGTTTGATCCTTCTAAGCAATATCCTCTAGTGTCTCCCTTAAATTCACATCAAAGCCAGCAAACCCCTTTCAAAGGAGGAAGAGATGCAAAGAAGAAATTCTTAGATAACTATAAATTCCTGCTCTTTGAAAGCTACTCCCTTCTGCAGCACTTAGTAAGAAAAATCTTTCTGGCCTTGAACTTGTAAAGATGAGCTATAATGATCAGCTGGAGTTCACGGGGCTCCAATCGCACCACGCACGGACCACCGGGGGCAGCTCTGCACCTGCACGAGTTCTGCTTTGGGGTTGGGGCTTTTTGTTTGTTTGGGGGTTTTGGTTGGTTGGGGTTTGGTTTGTTTGTTTGTTTTGGGGGGGAGGGATTTCGGGGGGTGATGTTTAAAGGCGAGATTAAATTGAATGTTGCAAAGGGGGGTGACAGCCAGCCCGTGTCAGCCTCTACAGCAACACCGACAGAAAGGGGGGTAGGAAGGGGGGCATGTTTGCATGTTTCCAAAGTTGGGGCTTTATTCCCTAATAGGGGAACAGCCAAAAAACCCCCAAGCCCTAACCAGACCAGCCCCTCGGCCCTTTCTGCCTTGCCCCGTGCCCCGGTTACCGCGGTTCCGCCGCGCCGCCGTCCCCGCCAGCCCCGGAGCCGCTCCCGGCCACAGCCGTGCCCCTGGCAACGCGGCCCGGGGGAAGGACGAAGGGCGGCCCTGGATAGGGACAGGGCTCGGTGGCTGCAAGTGAGCAGTCTTCACAGGAGGAAGCTCACAGAAACACCGGGGTTTGGTTTTTTTTTTTTTTGTTTGTGGGGGTTTTGGGGTTTTTTTTGGGTTTTTTTTGTTGTTGTTGTTGTTGTTGTTTGGTTGGTTGGTTGGGTTGGGTTTTTTTGTTTGGTTTCTTTTTGTTTTTTTGTTTTTGGTTTTTGGGGGTTTTTTTGTTGTGGGTTTTTTTTTCCATTTTAACATTTACTTGATAATATTTGCTCACGTTTTCTCTCAAAAAAAAAAAAAAAAAAAAGTCCGAAGAGGCGAGCAGAGCAGATGGCAGCTGAGCAGCGTCTCCTGTTACCCTGTTACCCAGCCAGGGTTTCCTTCTCCCCCAGAACCTGCCAAAGGAGCACCCCCGCAAAAGCAGCCTTCCTTGATGGCTGCTGAACTGCCTCCAGCTGAAAGAGCACCTCCTCCTCTTCCTTCTCACCTTTCATCCAAATAAAGTGGATACAAATAGGAAGAGAGGAACTGAAGGTTGCACTAAAAGTTAGACCTGTGGGTGCATGGGAGCTGCACATCATTTTCTCTGAAGACCCTGTGAGCTTTAATCAGCCTTTGGGGACAGTGCCATCATGCACCATTTCTGTACTCAAAAGTCCAAAAGTACTTTACCTTTCTCAGGAATGCTGACTTAATCACGTTTTCCAGAGAAGAAAATGAAGAAGCTAGGGATAGTACTAATTTTCCTGTCCTTGTCCCTGTGTGCCTGCTACTGTTTCACTGCTGTTGCCACGGACACAGAAACCCCCAAGCACAGGGGGGATTTTGCTGGCGTGGATCATACTGCTCCAGGGTAACCTCATTCTGCAATCCCAATCTATTAAGTATTTTTGATGAGTTAAATTTATACTGGGCAGTCTTACATAAACCCAGAGGAAATCTGGCACATTTTTTGCTATCCACTGCAAATTTGAACAAAAATATCATCTTGGATTTGTCCAGCATTTGACTACAGCCTAATCCATCCTACTACTGGAGGGGCGTGCACATGCAGGAGTAAATGCTTGTGAAACTTTGTCAGAACTCTCCTGAGCGTGTGCTTGAGCACAGTTCCCCATCTCTAGTCCTGCAGTGCCACAGCTGGTTAGGGAGTTACACTTTAGCTGCTTCTACACCCTTGGTGATAGGGAGGGAGTGCTTATACAGCTCTATAGCACACATCTCTGAAGTTATTTACCCTTAAAAAAAAACATACTTTATTCTGATGAACAAGAGTAACAAGAAAAGAGACGAAAAAAGGATGAAGAAAAGTAGAAATGCCATGTAACACCGAAAAACAGCAGGTGCAACACACACTCTTCAAGCCATTTGACTGAAAAAAAACTACCTTACTACAAAATGCTCACACTTTAAAATGCTTTACCCTTGTTTGCTAGGATTTAAAAGTTGAGTTCTCAAAAGAATTTCATGTTTCTTTTTCCTTAACAGGGACAGGAAATAATTTAGGAAGGGTTCATTTGGGATTTTTATTCTAAATAATTTCAAGGAGTCATTTTCATTAAACAAATTAATGTTGTGTTTCATAAAATACATGGAAAGGATGTTCTCAGCCTTTCTGAGCAAATAATAACAAGAATCTCTTGAATGTAAGGGCCTAATAAAGCCACATCTATTTTAAAAAAATATTTAAAAATTACTACAAACTTTCCCTTCTGTGAAAATGCTCAGTGTTGAGAAAAGATGCTAAAATTGATGGGTATTATGAAACCCCAATTCCAGCACCCAGTACATTCAAAAATGTACCAGCTGATATTCTGTAGGTGTCTCAATGAGAATGGATGTGTAAAAATAATTTCAAAACCAAAAGTCACATGATGATGTCCCCAGGAACCACAATCTTCTGAAGTAACTAACCTGGTTTTACAACTTTGGACTTCCCCCCTGGACAAAGGGAGTGGTGCAAGTGCAATGCACATATGCGGGAACTAATCAGGCTTGGGAAAGTGGGAATCTGTGTAAGGGAAAGCTGCTGGTGCTGATGTATTAGGTTGTTTTCAGTTTGAGGAACTTAACCCAGACACAGAGTCCTTGAAAAGTCGAAACTCAACCCATGCAGCTATTTTTCAAATCCACTGTATGTGGATCTTAGGTTTCCACATATGTATGAAAACTCCCTGATTTGCCCCAAGCAAGGTAGCTCCTGCTAATGCTTCCATCTCAATCCAGCAAAGCAGCAGCAAAACGTCCAAGGCCCAATCTAACATCATGGATGCAGTCAAAGCTGTGTATCCAATATATGACAAAAGCACTCAAGTGTAGGTCTAATTCAGGATTACCTGAAAACAAGACTACAACCAACCATGGAAAAATGGCCCTTCAATGCAAGTTGCAGGCCCTTCTCAGTCTGGAGGAATTTACCTGTCTCCTAATTCCCTAACCTTAGCCCAGGGGCACACACACTCCTTGAGTGCTCCTTCAGGGAGCACTCCTGGACTCAAACCTTTTTTCCTGAATGGTTCTGCCTTTTACAGAGGTCCTAGACTAAAATTAACAATTATATGTGTATATAAATAATCTAGGACCAGAACTCAGCACACTTCCTCACCTATGACAATTAATGATACTTTTTTGGGAAGTGGGAGATAAGAGATGAAACCTATTCCAAATGCAACTGCATGAAATGCATCATCAGTCCCTTCATCAGAGTCACTTGGAAGGCATCAGCCTTACCATGGTAGTGTGAGACCAATCAATTAGTTAACATTAAGAAAGCAAATTAAAAAGCCCATATCTTGATGTATCTTACCTCAGCTTTTAATCTGTTACTTCATCAGACTTGGAAGAAGTAAGCAGAATCCCAAGAAAAATAAATTTCTACAAGGATGAAAATTTTTCTTCACAGGGAGTTTGAAAGATTATTATTATGTCACTTACTGAAAAGTGATACAACAGAAGCAGCACACAAGTACTGAATATGTCTATTCACTCTAAATTATCATAAGAGGACATTTTATATTTCTTTCACAGTGGAAAAAAGGCCAGATGAGCTAAACCTCAAAAAAGGACTGTAAATAAAAACCCTTCTCACAACATGTCTGAAGAATTCACAACTGCAAAGCTGAGGCAGAATGTGGATTAATCCATAAACTAATTTGTAATTCATGTAAAAACACATGTAAATGGACTTTTTATTTTCAGGCTGTTAGAAACAGAAGTATATCAGCAAGAATAAAAATGTACAGAAGTTTTCAAAACCTTTTTTAGGAAAAAAAAACCAAAACAGAAGCAAACAAGAAATCATAAACAGTCCATGTTATAGGATGTTTTCCCTCACATGTGTTCTGCCACTAGCATATGAAGAAGAAAGAAAAGGACCACTTTTACCAGTACATTCTCAGTTTTATTTTAAAATCCTTAGATAAGTGTTAGGTGAATTTCAACTTACATTTTGCTTTAAATAAAAATAATTATAAGCTTTTGTTCTGTAATTTTGGGTAAACAGAAAGCTGGTAAGCAAACAAACTTTAGTGAAAAAAAACCCAACAGTTCTGTACAAGATTCCATTTTGGAATTTTTATTTTAGACACAATGAAGGGTTTCTTTTTAGATTAAAACCATTTCATAGAGTAATTTTCATGCAACAGAGTAAACTTTTTTCCTATGCTGTTTGACAGCACAGGAGATAAATGTTCACATGGAACAAGCTGTAACCATGAATGCAAATAACACTATGAACTTTAAAGAAACTGTTTCAACAACAACAGTTAGGGTTTATGGGACATCAACAAGGTGTGTAAACCAAAGTGTTTTGGAAATATTTTAGTTTACAGTACGAGTAACACCAAAATATTTCCATTTTTGTTGGAACACATGAAGCACCTATCACTTCTAGAAGTGATTCTGGAAATGACATCATCAGCTGCACCAACCTTAGTAAGTACCAGATACATTGAAGAGATATGAAATAATTTTTAAGGTTTTGAAATTTTAACAGGAGTACAAGTAGCGTAAAAATTAGAAAATTCCTTATTATTGTCCTGTCTTGTTACAGAAGAATGTTTTATGATACCTATCTCTCGCATCTGTATCTTTCAAAATCTCATTGAATAAATACGCTTTACAGGTTTATGCATAAGATCCATTTCCTAAGAAAAAAATTCAGGAACTAAGACCTGAATTACTTTAAATTGGCTTCCTCAGCCACTGAAATAGTACACAATAACAATGTCTGACTTGCACAAAATTATATAATTTATTTCAATATTCTTACAATCTTCTACTCATACAATCAACTTATTTTCCACATCAAACAATTTCTTTTAAGAAATCTTATATACATAAGAAATTATTGTAGATATCTTACAGGATAACTTACCAAGTATTCAGACAGATGTGTGTAGTGGCTTTCACTGTGCCTGTGGCATTATGTTCCTCCTATTTCCTCAACAATGAAAGTCATCATCAAAAACTGACTTACAAATACAGTCGCTCAAAAGTTAAAAGACAAAAATAAAAAGTACAAAACATTTTTTTGTTGTGGTCCTCAGGATTACTGAAAACGCCTTTGGCTTTTGCCATAAATATTCAAATGGCATATGAAATGAAAATCTCAAAAATTTGAATGTACAAATCAGTAGCTCCTGAGTTACGCTGTAGAAGCATTTTGGGCAATCAGTTGTAACACAGATGTATAGAAGGAACTTTCAAGTAAAAAAAAAAGTTATATTACAGTACATGCTAGTTTTTTATCACAGACTTCAGGTTATGTTTTTAAATTCCACCTAAATGCAATAGGTTCATGTTGGCATTTCATGAAGCTGTATTACAAAAGGTAATTAACACTGAATAACTACAAAAGAGTTTCCTATTTTTAAGTAAACTGTAGCAAACCCATCAGAAAAACACTGTGCCTCACTGGAATATGTCTTCACAACTTTGTTGTGTCATGGGAGACTGTAACACTGCATTACAGCAACACTGATGTTATTTTTTCTTTTTTTCATACAATCAATCAAAATTTTACAATTTCACAACCAACAAACATTAAAGTTTGCTGCATATTTAGTTCTGCCTAGAGATAGCACTTTGCAATTACAGCTATAGAAGTCAAGCATTTGGAAGTTATGGCTGTACATTCCTTACACAGCCATATAGTCACACTGTATTACCACATAAACTTCTCTTTGTGAGGGGCAAAAGATGTAAAGTGCACTTTTAATCAACAGGAAAATAGAGAGATTTTTTTCAGTATGACATCATGTCATACATTAGCTTTCACATGCTAAGCTAGGAATTACATGTCTTGTAGTAATTTTCATGACTCAGTAATACTGAGCAAACACGACTGCATCTCCTAATTGATTTTGGATTTTGTAGGACTGTATTGGTCATTAATTCATATTATTAATTTACCCCAATCTGCATTGTGAGTTCCCAGAAGTAACAGCATGAAAGCAACCTGGGCACAGGGACACAGTAACAACCAGTGAAAAACTAAATCAAGTTTCTCAGCATGTGTAAGGATTGTGTAAGAGGCAAATCTATTTGTCAAGGGTGGCCTCAACAGTGACTTTCTTCTCTTGTTCACTATATTCCTTTAAACCTCTCCAGCAAATTAAGTCAGCACTTTACAAACAATCTGAGTACAGGCAAAGCAGATTTTGTCCCCAGTTGCTCTCTGAGCAAGGTATGATGTTCTCATTCCACATACTCCACAACTTCCATCTCTCTGTTCTTGACCCAAAGTTGTTGCTTCAAAATGCATTTCAAACAAGCTAATAGCATTTTCAAAGATGAGACACTGAGGCTCCAGTGCACAGATTCATCCTGTCGTTTACATATTTGATCAAAGCACTAAAGCTGGAGCGCTGTTGAGCTCTCTCCAGGCAGAAACCTTCAGCAGTCTGACCTTCAGCCTTCTTGACTAGATTTTTCATTTCTGCAGTTCAATCAGGTGCCTAAGGATGAGGATTAATTCACCCTGTAGGAGTACTAAGCCAAAGATACAAAGGAGATAAGAGCAGTAAACCCAGGCCTCAAAATTATAACCCTCCCTATAACTGCCTCATGAAATTCCCTGCATCTTTGCTTTTGAATACTTGACCTTGGAACCTTAAAATACCCTTTCATATTTAGGAAGAAGAAGATAAACACAAATGATCAAAGTCATCAGCATTTGGAACATATTTATCCACTGTATAGATCTTTGTTGTAGGAACATAACAAGCAGCAGCTTTGAGACCAGGGCAGAAGAGCAGAAATGAGCACCTAACAACTCCAGTTAACAGGAACCTGTATGGCATATGCTTCTCTACCCTGTACTCCTCAGTGCAAATGGGGTTGTATATCCTCCCTAAAAATTAAGGCATTCTTCTTAAAAAACAACCAGCCAAACAATAACCCCCAAACAAATACATTTGAAAAACAAAGAGAATTACCACAACAGAAAGAAGCAGCAGTGCTTGAACCTCATACATACACTGCTGACAGGCCACCTGCAGATCAAGTCTGCATTAAATCTAAAGTCCAGTTAATGCAACTGCTTGGGTTTCATTTTTTTTTCTGTTGAAGAGGCTTTTCTCTGTGCTTCCTTTTTGGTACAGCTTTGTAAATAAACAGTATCTTCAATATTCTTAAAATGAGATTGTCCTTTCTCCCACTAATCTTCCTACCAGACGGGACAACTCTCCCATGGGCAAACTGGCTAGCAACATTCACTTGTGCTTTAAGATTGAAATTCAATTTTCAATTCTACATGAATGTTTACAAGCTGCTACCCAATAACTTATCCCTTAATGTAATGCTAACTATCCTCAAAACATCAAAAGAATCTGTCTGTAATTAACTTCTGAATTCTCTAAAATCCTAACTTTCGTGCAATGCATGAAATGACATGAAGCACAAATTATTCCAAAATAAGTAAATTCATGCTAATGTGGCACTGGGAAATTGTTTCTGACGCAAATTTTTCACTTGTCAATCTTTCATTCATTAAACTCATACTCAACTAAATATTCACGTTAAAGATCTGCTGACACGGGACAGTAAGAAAACAAAATGTATTGAAATGCAGATTGATTTACATTATGAAGACTGTTTATAAATATTTGCACAACATTAAAGTCTTCACAGGACAAAACCAACAAATTACGTGGGATGAAAAAGTGCAAACAAAAAAGAATCTTTACTGAAGCCAAGCATGGAACAGAGAAAATAATTAAAGTCAGACTTAATGTCTCTTTCAGAATATTACAAATCATTTAACTAGAGACCAGCATCAAACTGAATTACCCCATATTTTCCACTTACCATCCACTCAGGTTCAGAAGCCTGAATTTGCTCACCTTGTCCAGGTTTCAGGCCAACCTGAGTGTCACATTTCAATGTTCTCAAACTACAGAGAGGCGCAGGATGAAACTTATTCAAGGCTTGATGAAATGGGACACTGTATTCCCATTTTCTATCTCCTGTCAATTTTCTATAGTTTAGATCACCTTTGAAGAGAAGCAAGTTTGACTTCTGTAGCTCAGCATACAAGTCAGGAGCAACGTCACTCATATTGGAAAAATCATGTGGTAAAGTCCAAAACATGTGGTCACAGAAAACCCAAACTCCCTTTTTCAAATTGCCCTCCCAGTTTATCCCACATCTAGACATCCACATATGATTAGCTGACCCCAGTTGTCTAATAGTCCAGTTAAAATCATGCTTTGTGGTATCTGATACATACCATGGAATACTTTTTCCATGAAAATAGATTTCATCAGCTAGCTTTGACGACAACAAGAAATCAGCCAATACAAGATCACTTAAAAGTTCAAATCCAGCATTATCCAGGATTATGTCAACTCTAACATTACTTCTTTCTGTTCTATTTTTTTTGGCATTTACAAGTAGTGACCAAACTTTTTCCATATCATTCACTAAGATGTAAGGTACCATGTTTTCCAGGGATTGCAAAGGACTAGATTTCTGAGAGCTGTCTTCACCAGCTGAAAAAGAAAGGTCACACTTATTGCCCCATAATGACACCTAGAAGCAAAAAGAAAAATAAGAAAAAAAAATTACTAAGTCTCACTGTAGTTACATTCTCAACTTCACATACACTGAAGATTTTGTTCCCTTGTTTTTGTTTTAGGTGATAAAGGCTCTAACTCCAAATATTCTTCCAAGCTTTAATAAAACTCAACTTCTTGTACAGGTACCTCAACATAGACAAGATTTTGTGGAAGAAACCAAACAAAGCTCTGTATTTATACAAGCATCAAAAGTGACAAAGATGGAAGATTTAGATCAACGTAAACACATTGATCACAAAGCTCAAAACAGAAATATTCTCCATACTGCAATTCCAAAAAATATCAGTGGTAACACAGGAAAAGGAATAAAAAAAAGCAGATTTATTTTTTATTGCATGCATCCAAATAAGTATTTTAGATATATGTATTTTAAGTACTCACTAATGAGCCCTTTGTGAAGATTCATCAAATACTTGGAGTACACTGTTGCCAGCTACTGAACTTATTTGTAATCCTACAATACTTTGGGGTTTCTACCTAAAGGCACTGTATTCCAAGAATAATGCTGTTAAAAACCTTTTAAACCACTTCTGACCCAGACTGACTTCGAATTTTTTCTCCAAAGAAGTCTAAAAACATTTAAATTGACAACTAAAATTAACTGTTTTAAGAAATAATAGGTAAATATCAAAAAGGTCATCTGGAATTTGACTTAAAATGTTTAAGAGATATTTGTTTTAAAGGAAGAATTGCTGGGTTTTCATATACACAATGAAGACCAGCAGTTAATAAAAAAGCATTGCATTTAAAACAAGTACCCAAAATATAAATATTTTCAGAAAAGCAGCAATATAGTAGGGCTATCAGGACTTCATCACATTTTTACAAACAAAAGATCTATATTTCAATTCTCATATGAAGTTCAAATTCTTTATAACCTCAAGTTCTTGTTTGTTTCATAGGAGAGATATTTTCAATTATTGTGTTAAGCACTATCAGTTTACCTGCAATAGCTTAAAAAGTTCCTCCTGAAGTTGCTTTTCATCCAGATCCTTGATGTTCTTAAGAAGTTCCTGAAAATAAGTGCATAAGGCAATAATAGCTTCTTGGGATTCAAAGAAATTTTGAGCCTTTCCTTCCTTAAATACGTCAAAGTTGTCAATAGGTGGGCTAAAAAGAGAAGAACAAATATGTTGACATACTTCCCACATTCTTCATTACAGCACATGCAAAGGAAGCTCAAAGGTCAGCTTCTTTAGACTGTACTACAGGCCTTAATTAGATTTTCCACTTCTAATTTGTCATACTAGATTTTCACATATCTCCATAGCAGCCTAATATTGCATTTTGCTAAAACAGACATTATGCAAGGCATCTTTATATAGCAATATATTCTGAAAGTGAACAAGTATTCAATCACAAAAACTCTTGGAACTGCACAGACAGTGAGCATTGTGAACTCCAATCTTCAGACAAGAGATTTAAAACTGTAACATACAAGTGAGCTAAAGTCAAGAAAAGCTGGCCTGATTTTAAATGTGTTACTGTGTGCTGGAGTGTACTTCCCATACCAAATTCTCATCCAGTTAGGAAGTTATTCCTATGGAAGTCTTTACTGGGATTCTGGAAAATTACCATGACAAATGACAATATAAAAATTATAGGCCAACTGATTATGAGACATATTTGCATGATGACCTTTCAATAAATGACTGAACTTCCATCCAAGCATATGCTTAAGAGCAACTAAACAATGGAGATCAAGCAAGTTAAAAGTTAAAAATGAAAAGTGTCTGCTCAGCTTTTTAAGTGCAATCCAGCGGATCAGCCTCATATTTGAAGCTTTTGGTTCAAGAGTTCAGATTACACAACGTACCAGTGCAAACTGAGTCCCATTTTTGTGTTTGCATCTCCACAACACTAAGGGTAAATCCAGTACTCAGGGAGCTTTCAAATTTTTTTGGCAGCAACGGGATCTTAAACTGTTCATTCCCACCCCATGACGTTGTACTGGCACATCTCCATGGTACCAGCACAACAAGTTTTTCCTGCCCAGTTATTTTTAACCAGTATCAGCTCCCAAAGTTTGATGCAACGCATGGGCTGCAAGCACTGCTGTAACTAAGAAGCTGGTGTAGAATGAACAACAGGGGCTGCTTAAGATGGGTCTACTGCTATAAGAAACAGTTTTCAAATGGTAACTTCAGATTGCAAGCAGCAACACAAGTTAGTATTCCCAACAGATTTGTGGCTCTCATATTCTGTGTTTAATGCTGAAGAGAAAATTCTAGACCAACAAACCTTGTAGAAATGCTACACAGTTTTCATATCTCAATTTACATTAGTCTGCAAAATCAAACTGTAGAGTCAAGCTCAAGAGTTTTCATGTAGACCAACTACCAAAACTGAAGCATCAAGCTTCAAATTCTGCTAAATATAAAAAGGTATTAATTTTAAATCTGATGTGCAAGCTGAGGAAAAAAGCAATATGGTAAAAGCTTAGGATCTTCCTTTATCTCACTCCTCAGCTGTCTTTCTTTTTCCCAAAGTAAAAATGGGAAAGAGCAATGCTTTGTGAAGTAGTATACCAAGCCAGTAAATACTTACTTCTGTGCTAATGCTGCATGAATTCTTCTATACATGTAACATTCTATGTACAGCCAAGGGGACTGAAACCAACTTGGTTCTCCATTTCCATTTGGTAAATTTCGTTGGTAGTCCAGGTATTGGTTCCACAGAGCAGCATCAGGCAACTCATCTTCCAAAGGGGTCACTGGCTTGTCTGTTTGCAGCTCATTCCGCAGTTTGGAGAGGAAAGATATAGCTCTCTTCTCTGCTTCAACACCCTTCTGAAAAAGTGGAGAACAAAAGTTCCTATTCTGTACCTTTATTCCTGTAGAGACATAGACCAACTGTTCATGGAATGTGCAAAGTTTTAATTGCCGTATGAGAATTCCTGACAAATCACTGCTTGATTCAACAAAATATATTTTGGTGAATAAAGCTCATTTCAGATCCAAGATCCTAAAATGAATTCCATATGGGACTTCTTTTCAGATTGGACTTTTTGCTAATTAGAGGTGAAGAGAATGTTAAAACACAGTCATGTTCAGAAGGTGTTACTGTCTATCAAACACTGCATCAACACAAACCCCAAGTAAGTGATACAGTTGCATAAGTGATAGATCAGAAGCAAAGGTTAGGCTGAAAGGTGTGTTACAGAACTAATCAAAAATAGCTACTAGAAAGAAATTATTTTTTTAAAAATCAGACAAAAGGATTGAGAAAAACAAGCCTCACCAGTAAAAACAAGGCAGAGAAAAGGTCTCAAGGGCTAGAGGGGAATAAACATCAGGGAAATAGGGACCTCACTCTTACCTCACCATGTTCTTCAAAAAATTCATTTTTATGTCGATGCAAAGTATCAATAACTCTTGTGAGGATTTGGGGAAGTCTGTCTTTAATCGTAAAATATGCAACAGATCTAAAAAAGAGAGCACCAGTATTTTATTATTGTCAGCAAAGGATGAAATTGCTTCAATTTTTAAACACAAATGCAAGTTCTTTGCACTATTTTGGGCTGGGGCAGAGTTAATTTTCTTCACAGTAGCTGATATGGGGGTTATGTTTTAGATTTGTACTGGAGACAGTGCTGACAACACAGGGATGTTTTCCTTATTGCTGAGCAGAGTTTGCACAGAGCCAAGGCCTTTTGTGCCTCACCCCACCCCACCAGCGAGGAGGCTGAGGGTTCACAGGGTGTTGGGAGGGGACACAGCCAGGACAGCTGACCCTAAGTGACCCAGAGGCTATTCCAGACCATATGGTGTCATGCTCAGTGGAGGAAACCAGGGGGAAAGTTGGCCAGGGAGCCACTGCCTAGGCATCAGTAAGTTCATGGTAAGCAATTGCTTTCATTTCCCTTACTTGGTTTTCATGGGTTCTATTTCTCTTTGCTCTTTTCATTACGATTTATTCTCATTTCAATTATTAAACTGCTCTCAACGCACAAGTTTCCTCATTTTTACCCTTCTCATTCACTTCTCCCCACCCCGCTGAGCTATGTGGTGCTTTGCTTCCAGCTGGGGTTATAACACAACAGTATTAAAAGTAGCCCTTAAAGCAGTGGACAGCAAAACAAAACAAAACAAAACAAAACAAAAACCAAAAAAATAAAACAAAAAAGATTTCAAATTGGTCAGGTTCTTGTGCCTACTTTTCCAGAAGATTATAAGCAGCAGCCTTTTCAAGGAAGAAAAATCTGAATGACTGGCCCTGACAAAACAGCGAAAAATTGCACTTAATTCTAGGCTAAAACGCGACCTCTATTGCTAAGATACCCAGATGCAAAACCTGGGAAATGTAAAACTTTTTAGTTTAGCACAGATGTCTGTTCGAATTTTATCACATATCTCATCAAGAAGAAATGCCTCCATTATATACTTGATTTACATTTTCTCCAAAAGCTGTTTATGTACGAGGACAACGAGCAGAACGCGGTCAGCCGCACAGAGAGCGGCCCGGAGGACGATTTTTACTGTGACATTTCTACCCGCTGGGTCGAAGCCGCGGATCCGAGCAGCTGCACAGGGAGCCCGGCACCGCCGCCAACCCCTCCTCACGGCCGGGCCGGGCCGGTGACTGCAGCGGCAGCGCCGCGCCCACAGCGCCGCCTATGGGCCCCGCCGCCACTGGAACTGCTGTCCCCGCCCGCCTCCCCGGGCCAAGAGCCGCCCCCCGGCGCCCGAAAACCTCCGCTCCCCGGCGGCGGGGCGCCGGACGGCCCCTCAGCTCCCTCCCGCCCCCCGCCTCGCTGCCGGTGACGAGCGCGCCAGGCCGTGACGGACCCCTTAAACCTGCCCGACAGGGACACCGGGAGCGCCGGTACCGCCGCCATCTTGCTCCGCCCCCCCGCGAGCCGGCGCACCGCCCTGCCCCTGCCCCCTCCCGGAAGCGGCCCCGAGCGGCAGCCGGACGTTATTGGCGCGCGGGCCGCGCCGCGCCGCGCGGCGACGGACGGGCGGGCGTGTCGGCCCGCGCCCTGGCGGGGGCCCGGCGGGCGGTGGGCGGGGCCGCGGCTCGCGCGGCGGAGAGCGGCGCGCCCCTCCCCAGGTCAGTGCTGGCGCGCGGCGGCGGCGGGAACCGCCTCGCCCCTCCCGCCGCGGCGGCGGCGGCGGGCGCGCGCGCGGGGCGGGGAAGGGAGGTGAAGGGGGGCCGGGCCGGGCCGGCGGCGCAGCGGGTGCCCTTGGCGGCCCCGCGCGCCGGCCGGAGCTGCGGCGCAGCCCGCACTGCGGCAGGGGAGCGGGGCGAAGCCCCTCTTGGGACAATCCCGAGGCGGCGGGGCCTGCCGCAGCGCCCGCGGGAGAGCTGTGGGCGAGCCGAGACGGCCTCGCCCGCCCTTCCCGCCACCTCCGGTCCTGCCGTGGCTGGGAGGGCCCCGCTCCGTTCCTCGCGAGGAGGGCGCAGTTTCGGGGCGAGCGCGAGCCCCGTCCGTGGATGTGAGGGGCGATTCCCAGCCCCGTGCCTCCCCCCACCCCAGGATGCCGCTGTGGCGGCCGGAGTGGGGAGGCTGCCGTGCGGCTGCCCCGGCACCCCCCGTGTTCAGGTGTCGCCGCTTGGGGGTGACGCAGCAGCGGTGGAGGCCGCGGGCCGGGGCTGGGGGGGGCCGTCCCCCCGCGCGCTGGCAGCGTTGCCTTCCGCGCCCGCCAGGGGCGCCCGTGAGTCGCGCGTGGCGGGGGTGGCCCCGGCGGCCTTGGTGGGCCCGCGCGGGCGGGGCGGCCTCGCCTTCGGATTGGTCGGCTTGCTGCCCGCTGTGCCAGCCCCCTCCGGCGCGCAGCCAATAGGAGCGGAGCCCTGGCGCTGCTGGCTCCCTTCCCCCGCCCGTTGCCGCAGGGGCGGTGCGGGCGCTATTTGCCTTGGAGCCAAGGACGGCAGCGCACGGGGGCAGGGAAGGGGCGGAGTGTCCCCGGCATCCGGGGCTGGCGGGCCCCGGGGGCAGTCTGGAGGCATCCGGACTGCGTGGGCCGGGCGGAGCTCGCGGGCCGGTCTGTGCCGGTCTGGTCCGGTCAGCCCGCCGGCGGAGCGGGCCCGCCCTGTCCGTATATGTCGGTGGCTGTGCCGCAGCAAGCCGGGCCTCCGCGGCGGGCGTGGCTAAAGTGTGCCGTGTACTGGAGACGTTGGAAAATAAATCCCAATTCCGTGCCTGCTGCTTGGAGGTGGCGCCTCCTGCGCTGTTGTGGTCGCCCTTCGTCCCGATTTCCTCTTGAATTGCTGTGTTCCGCTCCTCCTGGCTTGGCGCCTCTGGTGCCGCAGGTCTGGCGCTCAGGCCCCTCGATGGAATTCGGTCTATATGATCTCTCTTTCCTTGCAACTTACTGTAAGCCTTTACAGTTGAAAAATCATTCCTGGCTTTACTGATCCGGGATGAGGTTTTATTAGCTAGGAACGCCAACAGAACCATTTTGAATCTCTTTCTGCCACTTACCACACACTACTGGAGACTTTACCCCTTGCACCAGCTCTCCACCACCTGGGTTGCAGTTGCTGAGTTTCTCTCTGCTCTTTTTTTATCCAGGAGGTATCAGGCCTTTAAAAAGGTAAATATGCCTTGTCCTGGACAGCATTGGTTTTTAAATACAGAACAAGTTTAAAATTAAAATAATATTTTATCTCAGTAAGTATTCCAATAACAGGTTTCTAAATTGGGCAAAAAGGTACAAGTGAAGAGCATGTAAAGATACAAAGTTAAGCCCAATATCAGTTCGTCTGGGTATCCTTGTCAGGCTGGAGGGCTTGTTCCGCAGCACACACTATGATTTGCTCTTTAAATAAAATGTGTGTTTGAACTATTATGTTAAATGTATTTTTAGTATTAAAGATCCTCCTTCTGTTTTTGAAAAATATTCTAAAATGGGCAGTTTTTTGAACTAGGCACCTTGAGGACTTTTTGTTAATAACTTGCTGAGGATGGATTTTGTGTTGTAAGGGAAATGTTCTTAAGAAAGCCAGATGAGGGTAGGGACTTGTCACTGAGCTTTTTCAGCAAATGAGACACATCCACTGCAGTATTGAGTCTGTGAATATTTTTATTTTATTAGCTCACACAATGTAGTGCAAATATAGAAGGGTTGCTCTTAGTCTGAGCTGCCTGCATAAGGACACTGTTGTGTTTCAGGCTGCAGGGTGGCTCTGCAGGCAGGCCTGGTGGTCCCTGTAGCACCAGGATGTACTGGCAGAGCAAGGCTGTGAGTCGGTTCCATTCTCTGT
Organism: Camarhynchus parvulus; assembly: GCF_901933205.1. Lineage (NCBI taxonomy): Eukaryota > Metazoa > Chordata > Aves > Passeriformes > Thraupidae > Camarhynchus > Camarhynchus parvulus. The sequence continues at coordinate 55,269,316 of NC_044573.1, forward strand.
CCTGTGGTCAGGACAGGTGGCTGGGGCTGGATCTGTGCTTGGCTGTTCATGGCACAGCAGCTGGAGCTGGGGCTGAGCAGTGTGTGTTCTGCAGGTGACATTCCCATACAACCACGTAGTAATCTAATTGTTGCTTTTATTATATATCACAGTGATTCACAGTGTCTGATGTTCTCTTTAACGTGTGTGCTTGCTTGCTCACAAGCAGTGGAGTTACTGAAAGTGCAGGCTGCTGCACAGAATGAGCAGCCAAAGGAAAAGATGCCCTCTTGCATATTGATGCAGCAACCAGTTCTATTTTTTCACCACTTGTTACAAGCACACCGATGTGTTTTGATCTTAGAGTGTCTCCATAGGATCAAAAAATTCTTTTTATTCCCACCAGTGTTGTGTGCTGAGGAGTTCTAACACATGCAAGAGTAATACGGACCACCTTTTAGATAAGACGGGAATAATTTTATTTCTTTCCAAAATGTTGAGGGATTATTTTGTTTGTTTGTTTTAAATACAGTTCAGAGGGAAGAAATGAGACTGAAACTTCTGCACCTTCAGATGAGATCCTTCCACGCTTTAACAACAATATGCCAATGCCAGAGCTTTAACAAAACTGGATGTCTACTACTAAAGCTGGATAATGAAGTTGAAAGAGCAGCTCACAGAACAGCAAAGTCTTGGGATTTGTATGCACTGAAACCTGCATTCCCTTGGTTGACAAGTCAATGTGTACAAGTCAGGAATCAGCATTTTCTCCGAGAATTTCTGTCCACTTTGGAAAGAAATGTTTATTATCACAGTGGGGAGGGTTTTTTCTCATCCTGGAGACGTTTGGGGGTGACAATGATGGAAAACTACAGGCTCAATACAGAGTGGATCAAAAAGCTTAGGAACACGTCATCAAGATTTTATGCAGTCGTATCAGCTGGTAAAACTGTCCCCAAAGCCAGCAACCAGCCAGTTAAGAGGCCACCAAAGGCACCGAGGACCAAGCAGCCATCCAGAGCGAACCTGCCACTCTCAGACATGGAGGTGAAGTATAACATTTACAGTCTATGTGACATTAAGGGATTACATCAGTTTAATTTCCATTCAGATTTGGGTTTAGATAAACATTTTAATGAAATTAACATAATTATTTGGTGAGAAAGACTTCATTGTTTACACTAGCGTTGGAGCGTTGCAAATAGAAGCAAGCTTGATAGAAACTGGCATGTTTGGTATTTTGAAGGTAAAATGGAAGTTTACTTGCAATGTGTTAACAAAAGTGGAGGGAAGATGAGTGGTTACTATAAAGTGGAAAGGTGAAGTGCATTAAAAATAGTTTTGACCAGTGCTTTCAAATGACATTTTCTATTGAGAAACAAAGTCTAGCTGTCAGAATAATTTAACTTTCTCTACATCTCTTTGCTTATCCAGATCTACCCAGTTTTAAGGTTTCACTCAAAGAGAAACAGAAGTGAAAGTAAATAGTATAAAGCTTATATTCAGATTAAGTTCCAGATGGGTTATAAATGTGCAAGTGTAGCTTGTGTTACCTGAGAAAGATCATTCCATGTGTAGAAATAGCACCTTGATTATCAGACTCTGAGGTCTCCAGAGGAAATGCAAGAACACACTGTTTTAGATACAGTGAGGTACAATGAGGAAGAACAGTGCATATTTGTAGCCACATCTTCTTAAGATAGCTCTTAGCCAGGCTAGGCCTTAAGTACACTTGAATATAGGATTCCCATGGTGAATCCTGGTGTCAGATGTGCTACTGTTCTTGTCAGGCTAAAACAAGTGAGTTTCAGGGTATTGTTAGTAAAATAGTACGATAGGTGAGACTAAAACAAGCGCTGTGTCTTTAGAAATAGTTTCCATGTTGCAAAATATATGTGTTACATGATCTACTGAATGTGAGCAGAGAAAAGTTTTAATGCTTGCCTTCTCGTATCTAAGCTTGTGATGAGTATTTTGTGTGATAAGCAGGTGCATGTTGTAGTGTAACATAAAAAGATAGTTACAAACAATTTAGTTCCCACTAATATTTTCAGATTGCTTTGAAAGAGGAAAGTGAAAAATATTAGTCCTGGAACACTATGTAATGTTTCCAGCTTTTTAGTCATGCGGTAACATTACATTCAGAGTTTGATTCTTCTTGGTTTTGGGTGAAGTGACATTTTTGAGGCTTTTAAATGACAGCATAGAATGCAAACAATTTCTTTGTTTGACATTTTCATATATATGTGCAAGTAACATGCAGTGCTATTTTTAATTTTTTCCATTATGAAGAAATGGAGAAAATACTGCCTGATGCACTGAAATAATAATATACTTCCTGAGGAGGCTTTTGCTTGGCAAAATGCTGGGCCAGAAATTACCTCTAGTGTAGCAGGCCCTAGCACCAAGGCCATTGCCTTAGGGACATCTCCTTCCCATCTTGTCCTGCCTCTGGAGACAGCAGTTGCAGGCCCATTCCTGGGATTCTCAGTGTGAGAACCCTGAGGATCTGTGATGTTTTCCCTCTGGGAGGGCCTGGCAGCTGACACCTTTCTTTTGCAGAGCACTGGGTGAATGAGATCCTTCCCATCCTCTGCAGCACTGTTCTTCATGTGCTTTTACAGGCAGAGTGCAGGGCACCGGCAGTGGTAAATTGTTGTACAACCAGTTTTTCAGGATAAATAGAGGATTTCCTTGGAAGCATTTAAGTGATTCAGTGAGTCCATCAGTGAGTGGTACCACTGCTTGGATAACCTGGTACGGTCTGATGGCAGGAAAAGCCTCTGAGCTAACTCTTAATGCTGCAGCCATCTAGCATAGAAATAGTTTGAAATTTGAAAGGCATAGACACAGTATTTACCACACTTCAGATAAAGATCGATTCCTGGGGTGATACGAGGACTAAAGTTCATCCTACAGGTTTTCGTTCTTAAAACTTTTTGTATCCTAAAAATGGATGAGATGGACTAAGGGGAGTTATGATTCCATGAGCCTATACAGCTGTTGGGGAGAGGATGATACAGAAAATGAGTTGTCAAGGTACTTAGCTGTCCTTAGGAGCAGCCATCCTGTGTGCTGCTCTGAATAAAATCTCAATAATGCTATAGGCAGAAAGGAGAAGGGGGTGAGTAGCTCAAGTTCCTTTCTAGCACCAGTACAGGTGCTGTATTCTGGGGTTTTTGAAGTTTGCAGGTGAAAGGGATGTAGCAGAAAACATGGCATTAAGGTTGGCCGGCCATTTAACATATCTATTTTAGGATTAACTGAGTCATTGATGAGAGTAATTTTTTTTGTCTGTATCTCCACCAGCACCCATGGACACGTGTTTTAGGTGTCTTAATCACAAATTATGCCTAAGCCAAATGTTCTCTATCAAACAAGATTTTTGTAAATATGTAAGTGAAACAGTACATTGTAAAAAAAAAAATCCCCAAACCCAAAAGTAGTTCATATCCAAAATGCTTTTTCAGGCATGTAGCTTAATGGAAAACCTCTGGTTGTAACTAAATGAGAAATGTAGCCATTGAAAGTAAAATTGCAGCTGTAAGACAGAAAGTCAGTCCTGTAGTGCCTTGAAACGAGGAATAGCCCAAGTAATAAACTGGCAAAACACAGAGCAGGATAGAGGTTTTCAGATTGTATTACAAGATGAGAATTTGGTCCCTTAACTCTTGACAGAAGAGTTTCAGGCAGAGCATGTGTACTTACCATAACAGGAGCTTTTTGGAAGAATCTTCAGATTCAGATGTATAATTGGCACTGGTGATTTAGCAATTGCAAGTGGATTTATGCAGTTGAAATTATGATAATGAAACTCAATACTTTGAGGGAACTGAAAGCAGAGTTCTGTTCCACTGTTAATTCAGCCTTCTAGCACAGTTATGGGAATATGGCTACAAAATTGCTCTCTGAATATTATAATTACTTTGAAAGCTTATTTTCTGGTAGTTGTTCCTGAATTAAGATGATGTGTAAGCAAAGCTTTGGCTGTGATAGTAGAATGTTGACATTAAAAAAGAAAAGTTCAAATGTGAGGTGATGATTTTAATGATTGCTGACAGGCCCCCTGCAGGGAGCAGAGCCCCTCTTGAAGCCTTGCTATTTCACAGTGTATGAGTGCTGCAAGAATGTAACTTGGATTTAGGTTGAAGTGTATTGTGGACCTAAATGCCTGCAGATGAGCACAGTTCTTTTGTTCATTTGTTGTTAGTTACATCCCCATTTGTATTAGTTACAAAAAGCTGGGAAGTGACTGATCCACAGTGAGACATTGCTTTCTGGATGTTTTCCACTACATTGTACTGAAAAACAATTTTGTAGGTCATACATGGTATCAGGACAAAGAAATACACTTCAGATGAGTAGTAGAATTTGCAAATCAGTGTATTGTGACTTGTTTGATTAATCACGAAAATAACACATTTCCTTGCAAGTCAGCATAATTTTTCCATTTACTTCTTTGAATATGACATTTTAGTTGTTTAGATTGTGGGATATTGGGACATGCTGGCCATGGGTACTGTTCCACTGCTGTTAGTGCAGGATGCAGCTCAGGGCAGGGAGGGACGCTAGAGCTGTGCAACACCTGCAGCTGGCCCGGAAGGTCGGTGACTTTTGACTTTCTGTGCTGCAGTCCTGGCAGTAGCTTGGTGCATGGCAGAACACGAGGTTTGTGTTTGGAGCTTCTGCTTGATAAACACACTGGGGTAGTCAAACTCCATTTATCTTTAAAACATGGTATTTTAACTCTATCAGGGCTGTCCTGCCTCTGGTTTCAGTGGTCAGCCAGGTATGTCATAAGCCTGGTATTGGGAGAGCAGCAGCAAGTGCAGCTCTGCTCTTCAAGTATTTGATTGGCTTTCAGGTAAGAAGGGTTGTCTTTGGGGCTCTGTCATAGAATTTTTGTTGTGACTTCACTCATGCCACCTGACTTGTTCTCAGTGTGTGATTTCTTTCCTTCTAACAAGGAGCAAGTACTTTGTTAGTATATGTACACCAGGTGGAAATCATGGCAATGATACCAAGAACAGTGCATAATTGAAAATCGTCACTCTCTTAATAAATTTGAAGCAAACAGTTGTCTTATTACCATCTTGCTTCAGCCTTGCCCTAACTCAAATCTCTGTTCCTTTGGCACAGAATCTGATGCAGTGCACAGCCTTTGCAACAGCAGATGAATATCATCTTGGTAATCTGTGTCATGACCTGACTTCACATGGATATGTTGAAATAACAAGTTTGCCTAGAGGTAGATTTTTGAAACATATTAAATGCAATGTTATATCTGGGGAAATAAAATATGGGTGAGGGATATAATTTTTGTAACTTTATATATTCTTATTCTGATAATATCCTGGAATATATCATACTGCCTGTAAAATTATTGCTTTGCTTAAAGATTCTATTTGCCTAAAAGTCCCCACAACAAAACCTTTCAGAATAGCAGTGTGAGTAGCTCTTGCTCTCTGATAATTTTTCCCAGCATTACAATTACATTACCCTCTGATAATTTTTCCCAACATTACAATTACATTAGAAGTATAGAAAAATTACATGCATGCATGAGAAATAAATAACTTTGGAAATTGACTGATACAGAGAATTTCTACAGAAATTCACTGAGTGTTAGTTTTTGAATGTTTTATTTTAATTAATCTTTCAGTAGTGAGGTAGTGCAGTATGTCAGCTGTCAAAACAATTCTGTAGTTTGAAGTGTTGCATCTTCTTTCTGTACCTAGATTTCTATTAATGTAAATCAGAGTTGGAGAGGAAGGCATGCAAGAAAGAATCTTGCTGACTAAGTGAAATGAAAAAGATACACACATAAGTGTTTAGTTCTAGTAAAGAGAATGCTGTTGATACTTCTTTATTGGGCCAAGTATATCCTAGCAATTGTTGAATGCTACACTTAGGCTTCAGCAAAATAATTGATTCTGGTTTCTATATAAAATATCTCTGCAGACTTGGGAAAGTAGAGCTTGGAAATAGCTGCATTATACTACAAAAGAAAAACAAATTAATCTTATTATAGCTTAAGGAACCTTATGCCCTGGAACAGCTGTGATTTCCATGTGTCAGTAGTAGAATACCTTTTCTTCTTCCTTTGGAAGAACAGATTATATGAAGTTAGGAGAAGCTCTGGCATTTCATGGGTATTTCAGTAGGGGTTATCAGGAGCCTGTCTACCTCTCAAATAATAATCGAAGTGCAGTAATACTCCAGTGGACCTCTTTCAAACACAAGATTTACTAATGATTATCTTGTTCAGAAAGATGAACATGAAAGACAATACCCACTAGAATATATGGTTCATGTTCCTTTGTAGTTTCTTTGTATTGAAACTAACCCTGGTTTCACAGCTTTGGGATAGAAACTTTGTACAACCCCCAGCATGACTATGAATTCAATGTTACTGTTGCCGTTATTTTACCCTGGGAGTGTCAGTTTTGCTAATTCCTTTTATTTCTTCTTGGTGTTTTTGACTCATGAGTACTGTTTTATCAAAAGTTTGGAGGAAGTAATGATGAAAGGATTGTGCCAGCAGATCTGAAATGTTGTGATGGTTGGCATGTGCCTGTAGCAGTGGTTGGTTACCAAGCCAAACACTGAATTTGGGAAAATAATTTTAAAAAATATTTCTGCATGGAAATCTAAAACAGCAGTTATGGTGTGAATTTTTTGCTTTGTAGTGTTTTTCCAAAGCGTTATTCTTGGTTTTGACCTCTTTAAAAACATTTTAGAGGCAGATCCTGCACCTCCACTTAAAGTAGACCAAATTCTCTTCAATTTTGTGTGTTTTGGCTGGAGTGGATAAATAAAGATATGGCTGGCATTTGAAAAGGCAAATGAGAAAATGTAGACAAATGTTACTTCCATGATGAACTCAAACTTCACACCTAAAATTGCTCTAGTTATTCATCCAATTATGTGTTTCTGAACTGGACTAGCAAGTGGAAGAAAAGTCTTTAAGGGCTCATTCAGACCAACCATGTGGTCCTAATTCAGATATTAGCAAAAGTGTATCTGGTACTTGGTCATGTCTCTCTGCTGCCTCAGTGTACCTGGCCTCTATGGCCTGAGCAGTAAAGCAGAAGGTAGAATTTGTACACAAGCAGAAGTAACAACTTTGGATACCCCATCACTTGACTTGTGATTTTCCTGAAAAGGCATTTAGATTTTTAAGGCTTAGCTGTTAGGCCCTGCAAAATCCTTGTGAAGTCTCACTTGAAATAGAAGTAGGGGACTTTCCTGGTCTAGCTTCCACTAGTGCTGCAAAAAACAAGTCATGCTGGTTTGAAACCACATCAGGACTTCTAAAACTCCATCTGTATTAGTGAGTGGCACAGTGGAGAAGATTTGTAGAAGAATCAAAACCCCTGTTTTGAGAACCCAGCAACCACATTTCGTAAGTTTGGAGATATTCTACTTGGACTAGCTCTGGTCTAATCCTTTGTAACAAATGCCCCATTTAGTGGTTGGAATACCACAGCAGCATTTTTTGAGCTTCTCTTTCATTTTAATTTAATGTAAAAATCCTCACATTTCATGTCCTGTTGTGCAGTGCACATCAGAAGTGTGGTGTGGGTGGAAGATTTGTTTCAAAAGCACACTTCTGATGTGCAGGGAAATGCAGGTGTAGGCTCTCCTGTCTTGACGGTACACTCTTTCAAGTTTCTGACTGGCAAAGCAAAGTCAGCACAATTTGAGTGCAGATTAATACTTTAGTGTAGAGAAATGAAGAGCTTCCAGGCAAGCAGATTTGACTGGTAATTTCTCTGCAACTGTGCAAAACCTCCACAATTCTCTCACATTGTATGTCCATTTCTGTGTCCTGTTCCTGGTTATTTACAATGTCTGCATCAGTTTTCTCCTAAGTCTTTTGTTCTTCAAGAATACTGTCTTTCATTAGCTGAAGATTCTGGTGAAGTTCCCAGCAGAGGCCCAGTCGGTCTAGAATGTGTTCTTTAGTTCAGAGAAGCAGTGTAGTTTGATATTGTAGTTGGTCCCTGACAAGCATTTCTATCAGAAAAATAAAATGTGGAACTGGCTGATGTGTTAGTATGCAACTGTTGAATTACATACTTGCAGCTATCAGCTGTCATGTTTAGAAGTTTGACTAAATATTCTAATTTTTTTTACTTATTTCAAACCAGATGCTGCAAATGTTTTGGTGGTCAGTACTGAGAAATCTGCAAAAGAAGATGATCCTGGCATGATTTTTTTCTTCAGGTAAGCAATAAATCGTGCTCAAAATATTATATCATTAATAGTAATGGTGTGAAGGAAGTAGTGCAGCTTGCTAGATCTTGCATCATATTACCTCATGAAACTCAAGGAATAACTGTCCAGTCAGAATGATTTTTTAAAAAATCAGAATTATTTAGATGATTGAAAAACACCTTCTCATGGTTTTTCATTGAAGTATGGTTAAAAAGCAACTAGTATGTAATTTCTCTGAAGATAGCTTTAAGTTTCTTCATTCACAATGACAAAAATTGCCACTGTACAATTTGAGTATTCCATTAAAATACATTTAAAACAGTATGATTACACTCAGTTTTTCCTTGAATTCACAGGGAAGGGGCTGTTGTATTTTGGAATGTGGAAGAGAAAAGTGTAAGTAAAGTGAAACTTGGTTAAAACTGCATAAAGCAGGTGTTTTATCAGTCTCACAAAGCTCAGCATGCTAGAGGTTTGTCTGGGAGATTGATCTTTCTGTGAAAGAAAAAAACTGATTGGTTCTTCTCCAATGAGTGCAAGTTCTTGCCTGCTACTGCCCTCAAGTGTGTGGGCTGCTGATACATCACCTTTGAAATTTCATCTACTTAAGACAAAAATCTGAAGCCTTAATTTAGTTAGACTGACAAAAAGAATATTCTTGCAGTTCTACATCCTGAAAAAGTTGATCAGAAAAATCTACCTGTGAACGATTATTTTAAAAGCACTAATGTAACATAAAATATGTTAGAAGAAAAGGATTATTCCATTCTATTCCATTTTAAGTCAGTTATTAAAGACTTACGTTTGTACAACTTTGAAAGAAAAAAAAAGAATTATAAGCAACTTGTCAATACTTTTCTGTGTTTTTACCAGCCAGCAATTTTCCTGAAGGAAGTTTTTTATTGATTGGTATAATTATTAAATATGTTGCTGATATATTATATTTTGGTGATCTTTGCTGACCTAGAAGGGTACGCCAGAAGCATATCTATTCTAGTGAATACATTTATAGTTATTTAATGTTTTGAATGTATTTTTATTACTGTGGTTAAACTGGATTCTAGATACAAAAGTATTGACCTTATCTGTAGACAGACTATGTGAAATTAAATGGTGTATTAAATAGATGATACTGAGATGCATAGAAATTCACAGGAGAATTTTCACTGGGGTAAATGAAAACAGAGCAGTTGTTTCCAGATGTGAACAATTTCTGGATTCAAGTTCAGTTCTTCTGTTTCAGAACTGAAATGTTCCCAATTTCCTGTCTGTTTTGGGGGGGGTGTCAGTGTATCAGGTGTCCTACAAAAAGATACCAGTTCTCCCTTGCCTGTTTGGATGCTATGGCTGTAACTACACTGCTCATTCACAAATATTACTGAAGACCAGCTGCTTTAACTGCTGATGATCTTTGAGATGAACACCTTAGCCCTCTGGAGTACTCTGAAAATTCTCCTTGTTGTACATGCTTAAATACCTTTGAAAGTTTGATACCTTGTTTTCCTGGTCAATACTAGTATCAGTAGTTGGTCCCTTGCTAGCTTTATTTGTAAAAGAGGAGGAAAATGCCTCTTTCTGTTTATTGAAATCATAGTCAAAGCTTTAACTGCCAAACGACTTGCTCAAATACAGGAAGTATTTTTATGGCCATGCTTTAATGAACTGAAATGAGAGGAGAAAAACCCCAAACTGGTCTGTAGAACAGAAACTGAAAGTAATTCAGTAAAACTGAATGTAGTGTCACTGCAAATGGACAAAAGTACCCCAAAATTACTAGTAGGAGAAAAAAAATATTTTAAATTAACAGCTATTTAACAGAAGAAGTAACAAATACAGACTGATCACAAAAATAAACTTAAAATACAAAACAGCAGTTTCAAATACCTGAGTAGGAAGGTTGCACAGCAGCTTCCTTACCAAAATAGCAAGGGCAAAAAGAAAAACCAGCTCTGAGGTTTTTTAAAAGGAAACTGTGTGACGTAAGTGCCTGTAATAGCAGGAGTTTGCAGCTAGTGACTCCAGAACATCTCTTCTAATTAATTTTACTGTGTCACAGCTAGTCCCTTCTCTAAAATTAGGCTGGGCCTAGAAGCAGTGTGAGGTTTGCACTGCTGAACTGTCCCTGGACACTGCTGTTTTGCTGAGGTGACTGGCCTCAGAGCAGATGCTTCCTATGTTTTCATACCCTTTTTTATCACAAGACTTGAATTGTATGGCAAGTCTTAGTCATGCTAATATTGAATTCAGGATTATGAAAGGAGCTATTTCAGCTGTATAGTTGAGGGGGTTTTTTCAGTGAAAAATGTTACTGTGTTACATAGATAGTATCACCAAAAGTCTTGAAAGCAATGAAGAAAGTTAGCAGTGCAAAGAAAATCCCTCTTGCAGGTGATCCAACAGATTTTTTTAGAGTACTTAACCTGGAAAATATGCTTTATGAAAAATTCATAGAGTACAGTTTTGTGCTAAAAGGTGAACTATGATCTTTTATTTTAAAAGGAGAGTGCTTTTAAGTATGGTTTAATAGAAGATTGAACTCTAAAGAATTTAGGCATCAAAAGTGTTTTGTGGTTTTGTGGTTTGGTTTTTTATTGGCTGTTGTGTAGCTAAATGCCTTTTAAAAACTCATAGGTGAATGCTTTTTTTAGTTCAGAATTTGTTCTAATTGCAGATGATTTTTTTGAGGGGAGCCTTGTAGCAGATAGAAAGGAACAAGGATGAGAGATCTTAAGTCAGATGTCAAGAGGAGAAAGTTTTGTGAGAGAAAAGGGCTCTTTCTCCCTGCATCAGGTTTTAGTGTGCTGGAGAATAAAGGCGCAGTGAGATTACTTTTGCAAGTAAAATCGCACATTTAACTACTTACAGGGATGAATGTGGCAGCTGAAACAATTTTTCCAGATTTTTTGTAGTGGTAAAGGGTTTCTGTAATATAACTGATCTCTGGTAGCTGAAACAAGACTACTGATTTAGCAGCAAACTAGTAATTTTATCAGAAACCACCGCCTAATGTACTTCTCCTAAAGATTCATTCCCACACTCAGACATCTGCCAAAATCTAGTACAGCTCATTGTTATAATACTGAATACATCCATGTTGCCCTTACTGCTGCTGTGGTTAATCCTTACCCTGTTCCGTGTGTGCACATATAAAATGACATTTCAGTTTTTCCAGATTCCTTGCAGTTGTTTATAGCTACAAATTCTTCTCAAACCACAACTAGTTTCAGATGTAAACTATGTTAATAATAACTTCATTATTTAGCACACCTCTTCATTGTTAGGTAAATAACTTCAGCATGAAGGTTGCATTCATCAGCCTGCCCTATGCAAGTTCTTTGCAGAGTGATAATTTGCTGCATAGTGACTTGCTGCAATTGTCTCCTTCTCAGATGAAGAATATCATGCAAGTGCTAGAGCAGCATGAAATTCAACCATATGAAGTTGCACTGGTCCATTGGGAGAATGAAGAGCTGAACTATAGAATAGGAGAGTAAGTATCTTCAGGTGGTCTTTATATAAAAGCTAACAGACACCTAAACCAAATTCAAGCAAAAGTAATTCAGCTAGTAAAAATATACTTGTCCTTACTTTTTTTTCCAAATGAGTAAAATAAAGAAAGAAAAACTATAAATCTGAGTGGATAAATGTTTCTGTCTTGGTAAACTTGGAAGTAGTGGCCTTTGTGATTTGCTTATACAATAGATCTTGTAAATAAGAAGCTCCCTGCCCACACAACTCTTCGGCAATCCCAAACAGAAACTATGTAACTGTGTATGTCACAGCAAAAAAACTAATAAGCATTATTGAGAAGAGTTTGATTTTAAAGTGGATGCTCTCTATAAGCTTTCACCATGTCCTTGAGATTCATATACAAAGATGTAATTTCTGCATATACTTCATTTAGTAGGAAAGTTACAGCTTAATTATTATGTAATGATAAACCTGGCAAGTTATCTTTCCTTGCTAAATAATATTTTTTCATCATGGAAAGAAAATTATCTCTACAGAAATATTTCACAATGAAAATGATGATATGTATTACCTGTAATTTCCCAACAGCACCCAAAAGCAACCCCTAGACAGGACACTTTTAATAGGAACTGAATGAATGATGCTCAGCTTATTTAAAGTAACTTGATAAGGAGACAGCTGTTTGGTTTTTCCTGACCAGTTGAAAACTGCAGGTACTATTTAGTTGTGTAATTTGCGATTCTTGAGATGCTCCATTTTGCTTCTGCATGTGTCATAGTGAGATTGACATGAAAAATTGAACAAGTCTTTTGTCCCCTTTTCTTTGCTCCTTGCCCCCTATGCAATAGAGGTTTTAGGGAAAGCAACATCATAGTGGGGAGGGAGTAAGATTGATAAGAGTGACAGCAGAAAATGAAAAGAGAAAGATAACAGAGGTGCTAAAAAGCAGGAGAGAGACCAGCATCCTGCTTACTCTGAATAATCTGTGTGTATGCAGCAATGCTACAGTTACCATCACAGCTTGCTGCACTTGCATTTACACCTAGAAAATTTGGCCATAATATTTGTCTTAGGCTGAGGAACTAATTTTCAGTGATTTGTTGTGAATATTGTCAGGTTGAACATGAGTAAAATGCAAGGATGGGGGTGATACCATACAGACATGGCATACCTTATCTAAATTAACAACTAGCCTTTCTTGCACTGTCGATTATTCTTTAAATGTTACTATGCTGGTGGCTCGATCGATCGATGAAGATGCTTCAATCTTGTCTTAACAGAGGTCAGTCAAAGCTCCATAAAGGACAAATCTTGTTAAATTCTGAACTGGATAGTGATGAAGTTGTTCTGCAGAAATTTGCTTTTTCAAATGCTCTTTGTCTTTCTGGTAAGTTAATAATTGTTTGTACTATGTAGTCTGTGCTACAGATTTTGTGAAATGTCATTATAAGTGGGACTTGCACAGTGACAGGCTGGAAAAAACTTGGTATCTGGTTTAGACAAACTCTGTAAAGTGATTGTGCTTCAGATTTCAATGCTTTAACCATGTTTTCTGTAAATTGGAATTGCTTTATTGAATGGAAACCTTTTCAAAGCTGAACAAAGCGCATTAACAAACATGCTTTGCAAAAGATACACATTCTACTGAGCATCCTTTACTCCACCTTTGAAAACTATCCTAGGATAACAATGAGTGTGGAGTTCACTATTAGAAACCTCTCAGTAATCTTGAGTAATTCATACTGACATCATTTCCTCTGACAGAAAAAGCTAGATACCAGCTAAAGAAGTGATACAGGGCAGCTACTCCCAGCTGGGGAGGTGTATCAGTAACACATATGTGGACCAGAGTCACAGATAATGTTTTGCAGGCTTATTAGCTATGGTAGCAGACAGTGGGAGGCACTGTGAAGAAGTCAGGTTCACCAGTCATCCTGCTGCTTGAGCAAATAACACGTGTCTGCTGCTTCAGACCTTGAATGATGGAGGGAGTGGGAGTTAGGAACCAGCAGCAGTAAGGCTGTCCTCAAAAAGGCCTTTAAGGGAACTCTGGTCTGTCTACTTCTACTGCCTTTAGGGTAAATTCCAGGATTCCAGTAGTATTTTGGGGAAGTGCACCTTTACAGAGGAAAGAAATAGAATGCACATTTTTAAGTGCTACACCATTTCATCAAGGAGTGCAGTGTAAGTAAATGGTTCTTGACTGTTGAAGGAAGAGCTGTTGAGAAAAAAGCATATTGTTCTCTATAGTCTTCTTATTCATAAAGGCACTGTATGGAAGAGTAGTGCCTCTTAAAAGAGAGGAAGAGATTTATTCCCAGGAGATAATGTTCAGTAAAAAATAAAGGATGCAAGTATAGTCCCTAGTCAAATTTATGAATGGCAGAAACCAGCATCTGTCAAATAACAGGTGACAGATGAAATGTTTACTGGTTGTTGTTTTTTTCAGGAGCTAAAATTGAAGTCATTTAAGTCAGTGACTTGGATTAGGCCTCTGTATTCAAAAGATGATTGTGCAAAATGCTCAGCATTGGGTTTACTGGCAGTGTCCTAGACAGATGATACTATTGAGTACTACGACAGAAGAGTTCATTTTGACAATTAAATCTTCCCTGATTAATTCTTTCAGATTGAATGGGGTTAAGTTTTGATCTGTTGCTACTTCTTTCTTGTCTGGGGATCTGTGGACTAAAGAACAAGGCCTAAGTTATATTATCATCTTGCAGAAACATTTTACTAGGTTCAAGCTGAGGCATAGCAGAATTTGTGTTGCCAGTGCCAGTGCTGAACTCAAGCTTCCGTAGAACAGAAGTTAATATCTTCACTAACAGTACACTCACCTAAAAACAAAGCAGGAGATTGCTAAAGTTTGGATTGATCTTCAACAGGAACAGGTGGTGTGTCCATACAAGCTAACTCTGTGGTTGGAGCACAGTGCATCAATACTGCACAAATAGAGAATGAGAGCTGTGCAGGACACTAGAAATGCAATGGAGGCTCTTGAGGTGCCACATGAAGTCAGCCTGACGCCAGCATAGCTCATTATCTCTAGCCTCCTTGGAATGTAATTTGCAGAGGGTCACACATCCAGTAGAGCACTTGGACACACAACTTCTGAGCTGAAGCAGAAACTCTCCAGGATCTGAGCTGATGACTTGGAGAAGAAAGCTGCGCTCATGGTGAAGCTGGTTCTGTGTGCAGAGCTGTGTCAGTGCCCAGCCCAGATCTGCCCACTGGTACATGAGCAGTGATTGTACGGTGCAAACTGTAACTTGCTGCAAATAATGTCTGTAAGCATCGACATGTCCTGAATCAGCCTGTTGGCAGATTTAAAGTTAGAATTACTTGAAAGCGTATGTACTTCTCACAGTCTTCTGCTTTGTTATCTCTGTGTTGCAGTGAAGCTAGCTATTTGGGAATCATTACTGGATAACTTTGTGGAATCTATCCAGTCAATTCCTGAGGTGAGGTCTTGTTCCCCTCCTTTTCTCCTGTGTTTTATAAAAAATCAGTCCATAAGTAGCTGAGGATAGGGAAAAAGCAATTGAATGTTGAACACGTTTGATCGTCAATTCATCAGGGTAGAGAAGCTCAAAACACCTTTAAAGGGCTGGGAGTTTGGTTCTGCATTGTAATAATGTTTCCTATGTTGTGCCACTGTCACTTGCTACTGGTGAAATGTATGTGTAACAGGATAAGCAGCATTTAAAAACCTGGCCAGAGTGTGCTAACTTGGGCTGAAAATAATGTGCTTTGACTTGAACATAATGAAGAGTTTGAGTGAATTACTTAAAAGTTTTTCATGAGACGTAATTACAGTACAAAGCCCATATAAAGTTTTATATAAAATTGAGATTTGTGGGGTTCAAAAGAGAAAACGTTTGGTTTATTACTTTTATATGAAGGAAATAAATGGTAATACATTGATTGTTATAAGGAGAAAGTCTATTAAAAGGCTAAGGAGTGGCAAGGTAATAGAACACTGTCATGACTTTAAAATAAAAACAGCAGGAAGGAAGAACAAATCATCTCTTGTTCAGGAAATCACTTACAGAAAATGCCCCAGTATTTCTGTAGCTACTGATGATGTACTCAGTGATTTATTGAGAAGCCTGGATGAACCAGTTACACGGTGATATTCTTAGAAAGCTAGAGAAGCAAGGCACTAAGCAAACAAAACTAAAATGTTAGTAAGTACAGTATGCATTTAGATTCTAAGATACTTCAGGCTGTACAACTCTGGACTTCTTAACTACTAATACATGTTACTTGATCAAGCAGTGAAGAACTTCCTACTTTTCAGATTCTAAAGTCACGAAGGAAGGTAAAACTCTCTCATGCAGATGTGATGCAGAAAATTGGAGAACTCTTCGCACTAAGGTAAATTCTTTGGTTACACCCAAGACATTGTATTACACAGAATGTAAAAGTTACATTGTGCAGTATACAAAGAGAAGAATACCCACTAAGTAGAGCAGGGTGGGACAGGGTGGGAGAATTCCTTATTTTGACTGGAGTCTGTGTGCTATTTACATTAGTAAGGGGACCCACTGGCTCACCACTCACACTGGCATTTCAACTGCAGGCATTAAGCAGGCAGTATATCATAAATGACCGAATACCACACCCTTTTCCTTTCCTAAGTCCAGCAACACGTGTTTAAACTAGTAATTACATTAGATACTGTATTTACAGCATGTAAAGAATACCAGGAGAAAGGGGGGTAGGTGTAGAACTGTTATCTATAGGCTAGAGTTGGTAAATATCTTTTGAGTTCTGTTCTTCCCTTGACTTACTCAGAAACCTCTGCTAAGTCATTGTATTTAATGTTTATTCCTCCCTCAAGTGAAATTTGGCCTTTGTCAATGCAGACCATTACAAACTCAAAAAAAAAAAAAAAAAAAACCAAAAAGGAAAAGGAAAAAATCCCACCAAATCTCCAAGGTAAAATTAAAAAACAATTCCTGTTTCAAACGTTGGGGTACTTGAAGGACTGATCAGTAATCAGCAATGACGTTCCAAGTATCCAAAGGTTTGTTAGCAATACATTGAAGGCAGGAGATTTTAGCTTTCAGCTTTTATGATGCTTAGACCATTGCCTGATTCTGAGGGGTGTGCTGCACACACATATCTAGCATGCAGTACCAGTCACATTTAGGAGTTCTGTATTGTTGCTTCAGTGAGCACCAGCATAGTCAGGGACCTCTCTACAGGTACCAAAAATTAAGGAAGGTCAGAGGTTGAGGAGGCAATGACGGCGTAAGGAAAAAGTCATTTATGTTCAAAAGGGTTCCACAGTAGAGTATTCCTACAAAAGCTTCAGGAGATGTGACCAGTTTTAAGTAATCATTCCAATTGTATTTTTACTATGAAAGGAGATTCTTTTCATACTGTATGTAGAATTACAGGAAAATTTTATTTCATTTAATTGCATGTCAATATTTGCTCATATATTCACCAAGAGGAAGCCTGAACTACAGTAGTGCCCATTCTTTTTAGACACCGTATAAATCTGAGCTCAGACCTGCTAATAACACCAGACTTCTACTGGGATAGAGAAAAACTGGAAGAGCTTTATGACAAGACTTGCCAGTTTCTCAACATTAATCGCAGAGTTAAGGTGAGTGTCTTATTGTTGTGAGAATCTTCCACGTTCAGATCAGTTGTCTTTGGCTCAGCAGGGTCACAGATTGCTCTGCGAATGAGCTTTATTTGCAGAAAGTGAATAAATAATAAGGTATTATACATGCTCCCCTTTTCCAGGTGTTATTAGCCCACTCACACCTTTACCTGGTTTAGGTTAACCTGCCTCACATAAATGAATTATTTCCTGAGCCACAAATTAGGCTTTAAATAGAAGAACTGAGAAGTGGATTCTTCTTACTGACATGATCATTCACATCAGTTCTTGAAGGGTGACATAATGTTTACTGCTGAACCGGAATAAGAAGCATGAAAACTACCTCTCCTGGTGGTACGGCAATTATAAATACTTAATTTTGAGGCGTTCCAGAAAGATGTATCTTCTTTTGCTTATGACTGTTTTCATGATTAGGTATCACCCAGAAACACGTCAATACCTGTAGATGCCTATCTAAATTTATGTTCTTTTGGGGAGCCCATTGAAATTACAGGTTCATTTATACTGAAGTTTCTGTTGCTTGTGCATGTTGTCTTACAGAATTTTCTGTTCTATTAATTTTCTATTCTATTTTGCAGATGTGGTAACCCCTTTCTAGTTCTGTGGAGTATGTTTCCCTATTTAGTGATCTGATTCCATTTCTGGAGTCCAGATTTGTGATGTTTGTAATTGCTTTCAGGTAATGAATGAAAAGCTCCAGCACTGCATGGAGCTGACAGACCTAATGCGAAATCACCTGAATGAAAAGCACGCGCTGCGCCTTGAGTGGATGATAGTAATACTGATCACCATAGAGGTTGGTGGGGCTTTTTTCAGTATTAAGGACATAATAACAAGTGTAATTTCTATACTTCATACTTTGAGAATTAAGATTACTGTATTAATGTGATGTACACAGGGATTAGTAATTGTTCTTTGCAACTTTCAAATTGCAGCTACAGTTACTTTTCAGATTATCTCATTTATAGTGTAAAGTGATTTAAAGGTTTTAAAATAAAAATCCACACCAATGTGTTTGCTGTTCCACAGGTTCTGTTTGAACTTGCAAGGGTAGTTTTCTGATGACAGAACAAACTCAGGAAGAAGAAAACAGACAAAACAGTAGAAAAGAGAAGACTTGGAAAATTCCGATCAGATGCTTCTGGAGAATAATGAAATTGTGTCTCCTGATAAATCTCAAAATCTTCTGCTCAAACTAAGAAAAAAATTCAACTCAGTCTGTGAACATTATTACCAGCCCCTATACTAATAATGTTAGAGAGGGCTTAACCTATGGATGAATCTCATGTGTGCTGACTGTATTTGGTGAAAGACTCTACTGCTTTCTCCCTTAACAGTTAAAATGATGCTGAATAAATTGCTACTTTGTGTATTTCTGATGGATGTTTTCTCTCATGTTTACCAGCTCACTCTTGGAGAGCGGCAACACTGTCCCAAGCTTGGAGTTGGCATTGCCATTTGTTCTGGCTTGATTTTAATATATGTGGCAGATATATTTAATGTTATGTTTCATCCCATCAGGAAGTGGTGTTTGTATACTTGAATGGGAATACGTTTATTGAGAGGTAGTACTATTTTCACTTTTTTTACATTTAGTATTCATATAGAAGGGGAATCACTTGATCCTAGAAGTCACAAGGACACGTAGCAAAATGGTAAACTAAAGAAAGATTCACAATATTTCTCTGTCCACCTTATCGTGCTATCTGATTTTCATCAGTGTAAGTTGCAAGGAGTGAGTTAGCATAGGGTGACATGTCTTAATTATCCTCTAAGGTAAAAGTTTCTTCTTTTTTATTTTTAATCTGTTCCTAGTCCACAGAGTGTTATTTGAGAGAATGAATGGATTTTTCCAAGCAACTTCTTTTTCTAAATGTATTTTCAGAAACTGATACACAACTGCTGTTTTATCACCTGTTTCAAATTCACTTTAGTCCAGTGTATTGAATAAGGAAGAGAACCTAAAGATTCTGTTAAAAGTTTCTGGAGCATCATTAACAAGCCATGATGACTAAATTCTGGCTAAAAATGCAACTACAGTTGCAGTAGCTTACTGTTCTCTGTTCACCTGAGAGAATTATTTCTGAGTGCAATACTGGACTCCTGTTGAATACATCAAACAGACATAATGGAGATAAAAATAAAGTCAGGCACAGCTAGCAAAAACATCTGACTACAAACCCATCTTTTGTCATAAATTACAATACAATGCCACGGGCGCCTCTGAAGAAGCAGCCACTGTTCTTAAGTGGAGGCTTTTTCCACTGGAATCAGAACAGATTGTAGCTGGAGGTCTTGGAATACCTCAAGTTCCTCTTCTCTGAACTGCTGAGAAGGTCTAAACAGTCAGGCCCTGCTCAGGGAAGTGAATTGGTCAGAACAGCACGATGAAAAAGACTTGTCACTGTGGAACTGCTCTGCACCAGTAGCCTGACTTACACAGTGTTGTTGAGAAACAGAACATTACATCTTTAATGCAGCAGGAAAATTTAGCAAGCACCACTTAATAACAGAGAATTAGGTTACATTTTAATTCTAATTTTTCCAGCAAATATTTTTCAGGCTTCTCCCTCCCCCCCTTTGAGGTAATACTTACACTCAAGGACATTACTTCCCATTCATCTCACATTTAATATTTCAGTGTTTCAACTAAATTGCTAAAATGTAAATATGCAGACCAACTGCATCAGTAAAAGTGGTTTTAACAAAGTCATTGGAGGACTCCTAAATGCTCTTTAAAAGCATAAAGTGTCTAGGCTTGATTATCTGAAGTATTCTGTCTCAGGACTGTAAGAGTTACCAACACCTCAAAACAAAAGAAGCGCAGTTACTTTTGAAACTGTAAATCAATTTATCTTGGCACATAAAATCACAGGCATAAAGTCATACTGTGCTTCTTGCCAAGCCCCCAACGCTGCTTACTCCATTGAGGGGCTAGTCACAGTTTTTAAAAAAATGCAAAAGCTTCAGTTAAGCCTGAACAGACCTTAAAAAGTTTGTATCTCTATTTGGGCTTTTTTTGTGGGGTACACACTGGCAGCTGCATCCAAGCATGAGGGGCTTTTGTATTAGCAGCTAACTCTATAGAGAATTTTCTTGCTATATTAGACATAGAGAACCAAGCTGGGAATTGAATTCACCAAGAACGTAACTTGAGCTTTCACTGCACGGTATACCAGGGAGTAGAGCCCTCTGCGACCACACAGCACGTGGGAAACTCTCCCTGCCTGCACTCCCTGCTTCTGCTTCAAGCCAGAGATCCCCTGGGGAGCCTGTGCACATGAACACATGGCCTGACCAGGGGGAAGTTTTATGGCACAGGCAGGATGAGACTCAAGCTCCAGAAGCAACACAAAACTGCCTTATTTGTGAGAACACACCCATCTTTTGCCTGCCTCACCCACCCCATGCTCTCCTGCTGTAACTGAAAACAACCATCATCACTACAGTTTGCACAGTTTGAGTCTTCATCAAAATGGGTCTACTCTAACCAGTAAGGGTCACTTGAGGGAAAAAAAAAAAGATGCAATAGCAATAAATACAGAATATGCAAGGAAAACCAGAAAGGAATCCTAGAATACCCAGAACTCTGAAATTTTAACCTTTTTAAAAAAATTAAGACCGAACAGTAAAAATCTGTTCATATGGAGCCTTGTTAGACCATTCTTTATAAGGATCACAACTGTGCCAACTGCTTCTATCTGTGCTTTTTCTGTCACATAAGGTAAAGGTTAACTTACACACGATTTTCTTTGGCACATCTGCTGGGAAGTTGTCACAAGAGTAGCTATTTGTAAAACAGCAAGGAATGCTGAGAGCTATGACTCAATTCCAGACCTGTTTTTCTGGGGTGACAGCACTCATGGCTACAGAGTCAATCTCTGCTCTCTGCTGTGCTGTTCCCATCAGCTCTGCTTGCTGGATGCATACACACACCTACCTGGAGCTCTGTCATTGAGAGCTGCTTCCTCTGGAACACCTCACCTGCATGGGCATTAAAAATGCACGTGGAAACCACTGCAGTTTGAATCTTTTTTTTCTAAGGAAAACAACACATGCAAGTACATATATTGCTGTAACTTTATAGGCAAGCTCCACTAAAAATGTCACTCCAGCCAAGAGGACATGGTTATGTTTGATTTTACCTGTTACAAGTGGGCAGGGCCCATGTAAAAGGCTCATTTCGGACTAAGCCAAAGGCAGAAAATAGATGGCTGATCTGCACTGCAAGAACTGTGTTAGTGGGGTTACACTAAAAATTTCTGACAGAAAGGAGTCTCCTAACAAGAAAAACTATACACACAGTTAAACTATTTCCTTAAATGACATACATTGTACTGACAAAAGGATGATTATAATTATTTACCCTGGTTTAAATTGCGGCTACTCAACTAATTTTGTTCACTTGGTGTAGAGACAATTCCTAATATCCCAATACCAGAAAACCAGCTTAGCCTACAGAACAACAAAGATCCATTTCTTCATCTTTTCACCTCATACAGCCTACACAAAAGGTGGTTCCCACACTGTGGATCTCCTTCACCTGTCAGACCACCAAACCTCCTGGCAACAAAAGTGTGAAAGCTCAGATCTCCTTGGGGATGAGCACTCACCTATCACAAACATATCCCAACAGCAAGGCAAGGAAGAGTACAGAAGCCAAGGCAAAAAAAAGCAGAGCCATTCCATTATTGCTGCTGGGCCCTTACATCCGTTTTCCCAGGGATCACTTTTACATTCCTACAATGGTGTCTGAAAGATAGGTGAGACTTGGACAAGCTATATGCACAATTCTAACAAGGGGAGGAGAGAGTCCTGGATGAAAAGCTTGGAGACTCTCAGAGGTACAATGTTCTAGGAAGAAGCTATTGCAGCTGTCACACTTGCCACCAAGCCTTCTCACCAGCATAAATCCAAAGTGGAAGTGTTAGAAATGGCAGCTGTGCTAATAAAACAGATTTACAGCATTGACATAAACTGGTTTACTACAGTTGTACCCATGTGAAATAGGGCCCCACACCTTCAGGGAACAATTCCCACGCATTGCCTAGGACATGCAACTCCCAGATCCCCGTGGCTTCTACTCCTCTGGGAGTGTGTCAGCAGTGCTGCAGGGAGCAGTGAGCAAAGAGCTCTTCAGAACAGCGACTCTGCTCTGTTATTTTTCATAAATGATGAGAAATTTGAAAACTCACAAAAAAATCTTAGCACTTTGAGCCTAATTAACATCACTAGAGCTTTTGAGGTTTTGACTATAGCAATACAAAAATCTGGTATTCCACTCCAGATTCTAACTGAATTCATCCAAGAAGACACACTTACAGGACTTGAGACTGGATCAAGTTCCTCCCACTGCTCAAGTGACTTTACTCAGATTAGCAGACACTTCCGTCATCCTATTAACACTTATATCATCAGCAGCATGCTCATTTACAATGTAAAATATGATCTTATCAGACAAAATGCTGCCTCTAATCCAAGTATGCGCAGACTGAAGTAAAACCCAAAACCTAGGGACTTATCCTATCATCAACAGTATCACACCTAACTAAGAATGTGCTCAGATGTGTGTAGCACTACCTGAACAATCCTTTCAAAAAGTCAGAGAAGTGGGAAAGAAATCTTAATCAAGTACCTCTAGAAATTCAGGAGGAAAAGCCAACACATAAAACTAAAAGCACAGTAATGCCACTTAATGAGACATGGATACATTTTTATTACAATAACAGGTGCATGGATTGTAACCTAAGAAACAAACAAACCCAAGAATCTGAAGAAGAGATAGAGTAATATTTTAGATTCACATGATAAGTTAAGTGTCCCAAATTCATCAGGTGAATGCTTATCACTCCCTGCAACACAGGTGACACATCTCAGGTGACAGTCAGTACTGAGGGTCTGAAGTTCGGCAACATTACACTCAACACAGCCATCTTTCTACAGATTCCAACAGGCCTTGATCCAACAGGATTAGAAACTGCACTGTTGCTGGATTCAAGTATTTCAGTCCAAATAAAGGTGATTTACAGCTGAATTATGAGCTGTTAATAATACAAATAAACCATATAGCTAAGTTAATTTTTCTCAAGTTTCAGAGACAGCACAGAGGAGAATCCCACACAAATGCCAACACACAAGTAAGCAGGTGCAGCATGAAAGAGAAAAAGAGGCCAAAACCCCTGCCAGATATCTGCCAGAAACACACTGGTTTTCCTAAGTAGCCCACTCAGTTAAATTAAAAATGATATCACTTTTTCAATATCTTCCAGGAGAATGAGACAGATCATCACACTACTAAGTGACTTGAGTTCAAATGCCCATCTACTCTCTTTACTTTGTATTTAGCTTGCAAAACTGAAATGCAAGAGAAACCATTCAGGGGAAAAAATTGCCAAGTAGACTGGTTAAATACACTCTATAAACTTTCTGACACATGCTCACAAAGCAGAACTCAGAGAGTTGTGCTGAACTACAATGGACATGTTTTTAAGATCTCAGCTATTCGAGATGGGTCTTAAAGATTAGGTTCTGTTCAGATGCTTTATTCTAAGTACTGGAGCAGCAGCAGATGGCTTTCAGCTCCATTAAAATTAAAAGTTGTTGGGTTTTGGGGTTGGTTTGTTGGGTTTTTAAGTGAAGTTTTTAAGACTTAAAAACCTGCACTTTTCAAATGCAGTTTAAGTTGGGTAAATAAATTAATATTCATGAGCAATTTGATGCAAAAGACTCAAGCTGTGCCTATCAAGACATCCATTAATTTCAGTGGGAGATGGCTTAGTCAGACACATAAAACTGGTCTAATCCTTTATCAATTTAGATCCCATAGAAGTTACAACAGTCTGAGATGGCTGCAATCATCTGTGGATCTACAAACAAGACAAGATACAAGACTCCTCCTCCCCATCAGCACACCTGCTGTCAAGATGCAAAGTTCAAAGTTTGGGCCTTTTTTCCATAGTATATCTTATTTAATTACCATGGAAACAACATCCCAGGTACAGCTAGGCCCCTAAATGCTTGCTTAAATAAGTACCCTAAAAAAGGTAACAATCATCTGGACCTAATTCAGACAGTTGGCATTGCAGCATATGCTGTATGCCATGAACAATGAAAAGCACACAGGAGGACAGCAGGAGCAGGGCTCCAGGGCAGGGGGTGCAAAGGAACCCCCTTTACCTATGGCTGGCCAAACATCTTCCCACAAGGTATTCAACAACAAAGACAAAGTTTCTCTGAAAATGGTTCTGTCCATGCCGCTGCTCTGCTTAGCAGATGTATCCAGGCTGCCCCTGGACTGATTCCCTGCCTGGAGAAATCACATCCAAGGGCCTCCCAGCCTCTTGTAGAAGATGGCATCCCTGCTCCACACTAACAGCTCTGACTTGGTAACTTCTGCAAGACCAACAGTTTTTTCCAGGTACATCTGCTGGTGTATTTCTTTATGCAGTTTTATAAGCATTCATGTATTACTCTACAGCATGCCTTGGATTTGGATAAAATGAGGCCTTGCTACAGCCACCTTCCCTCTGCACTCCACCACAACCAGATCTGCCACTGTGGGAAGTTGCAGATGTGATTTTTACATACGGCAGCTATATCATCCCTTAAAAAGGCAAGTTAGGAATACCGGCTTCAAAAAACCTGCGTCCAGCTGAACAGACTGCCAGCAGACCCAACCTTTCCACGTTTGTACTCTCAATCACTCTTTTTGACAACTGAACTTGTAACCTCCCATCTGAAGCTCAGCCACGGCGCGCCCAGGGCAGTTTCAGAGAGACCGGTCCCACGCCGCCCCTTCCCGACGCACCGGAGCGAGACTTGCTATAAATGACACCTGGACAGCAGCCAGGGTGACGCGGAGGAGGGCACCGGCTCTCAGAGTTCGTGCCCGATAGGCCCGGGACACCGCGTCCCGCCGCTGTCGGCCGTCCCCGTCTCCCACATCCCCGGCGACTCCGCGGGAAGCGCCGGGACGCACCTGCGCCCGTCACTCCTCGCCGGCGGCATCCATCCCTCCATCCCACACCCGCCGCCAAGCACCGCCCGGCCGGAGCCGCTCGGGGCCCCCCGGCGGCGGCACCGAGCAGCCTCTGCCGCCACGGCGAGGCCGGACGGGCGCCGGGAAGGCGGCGGCGGGCGCGGCACGGCACGGCACGGCACGGCACGGCACGGCACGGCACGGCACGGCACAGCACCGCCCCACCCATCCCATCCCAGCCCCGCACGCCGCCACGATCCCCGTTATCCCGCAGCGCTGGAGGCGGAGGGGGGTGCAGGGGGGCTATTCCGGCCTCCGTCGACCGGGAGTTTTAAAGGGGCAGCGCGCCTCGCTAGGACGGGAGCAGCGGCTCTGCCCCAGGAGGGCCCGGAAGGCGGGAGGGCCGCTCCCGTTCCCGGTGCCGGCGGTGGGGCGGGCGCGGAGGGAGGGGCGGGGGCTGGGTGTCTCCCGCTGCCGCCACAGCGCTCGCCGCCTCCCCTCCCCCACGGCGGGGGCTCCTCGCCGCAGCCTCTGTGCTCCGCTCCCGGTCATGTGACCCGAACGTAACCGGACAGGAAAAGCCGCCGCCGCCGCCGCCGCGCTGACTCCGTTGTTGCTGCTGCCGGGCGCGGAGACGGCGGCGGCCCCCGCGCGGCGCCACCCGGCGGCCCCCACGCCCCCCAGGTGAGCGAGCACCGGCCGCGCCGCGCCCCGCCCCGCGGGGCAGCCCGGCCCCGCCGCCCGCACGTGCGCCCGGCCCCGTCGCGCCGGCCGCGGCCCGGGCTGAGGCGGCGGCGGCGGGGGCGCGGCGGGGCCTGCTCGGCCCTACCTCCGCATTGTGTGTGAGGTGCTCCCCGGGCCCCGCCGGGTCCGAGCGGGCCGAGGGGCTTGCGGGACGGGAGGTGGAACTGCCCGGTGAATCCCCGCCGGACCGGGCCGGGCCAGGCGGCTCCATCCGGGACACGGTACGGGGTGGGGGGTGGGGGGGGATGGGTGCGCACCGAGGGTAGGGGCCGGGCCGAGCCGGAGGGGAGTGGGTGGGTCGCGGAGAGAGAGGAAGAGAGGGAGGAGGCCGGGGGGGCCGGTGCCGCCCGGCGCGGGGCTCGGCTCGGCCGGTTGAGGCCCGCGCTGCCTCCCTCCCGCCCCCTCCGGCGGCGGTGGCGGCGCGCAGCAGCAGCAGCAGCGGCGGGATCCGGCGCGCGCGGGGCGGGGCGGCCCCGCCTGTCCCCCGCCCCCGGCGGGTTGGGATGGGCCGGCCCTGGCGGCGGCGGCGGCGGCGGCTCTTCCCGTCTCGCGCGCCCTGGCGGCTCCGCTCGCGCTGCGTCTCGCGCGCCGTCTCCGTCCCGTCCGTGCGCGCGTGGCGTGCGCGGGGGGTGGGCGGGGCCAGCGGGAGGAGGGAGGGGCGGGGCGCAGCCAGTGAGCGGCGCGCGGCCGCCCGGCCTTCCGCCCCGGCGGCCAATGGGGAGCGCGCCGTCCGCTCCCGCACCGGGGCCGAGCGTGCTCCGGGCATGGAGCGGGCGCGCAGCCGGACACGCCCCCGGCCCGGACAAGGCGGGAGCGCCCCGGGGCGGGGGGTGGGAGGCAGGGAAGGCCCATCCCGGGTCCCCGCCCGCCGCCCGGGCTGAGGGCGAAGGCCGAGCGGGCGCCTGCCGCAGCTGCGGGAGGTGCGGCGCGTCAGTGAGCGGCCGCGGCCGCGCCGGTGCCCTCTGCCGTCGGAGCGGGAGCAGCGCTGCGGGCTCGGTGCTGTCCAGGTGCGCTGTCCGGGGTGCGAGGGCAGAGCGGGAAGCGCCATGCCCGAGCTGCTCCCTGCCAGCGCGGCTGGCTGCCCGTGCCCGGCCCAGTCCCGCGGTGCGGTACCGGCGCTCCCCCGGTGTTATCCTGGGCTAGCGCCGCCTCCGTGTCCCTGCGGGGCCTCCGGGGCGAGAGCCAGGCCCGAACGGGCTCGGCCCCGCGTGGCGGCTCCGGCGGCGCCGAACGGATCCGGTAACTTCCAAGGCAGAGCCGGGCCGGGCCAGGGAAGCACTGTCCCCACGGGTCTCAGGGCACAAGAAGTGTTTCACACACTTGTTGAATCGGTCAGCACTGAAATACGGCCTTGCCAATGTTAATCACCGCTTCATTTAGCTCAGGGTAAAATTCCTGAGCACACGCATACCTATAATGTGCAAAGTGCTTTCCTCGCTCTTTTCATCTGCCCTGTCATTTCCGTAGAGTGTAATTACTGCCGTGCTTTTAGCTAGAGCACTTAGATATCGTCCAGATACATGCAAAACACAATGTTGTGCATATGTATCATTTTCTTAAAAGTTCAACTCGGGTCTTTAAGGAAGGGCTTGCTGTTCGGGGTAAGAGTGAAGCTCCAAACTAAACACACTTAGGACGGTAATAACTAGAAAGAATGCTTGTCTGGCTTGGAGTGCCTTCACATCGGTGGTTTGCTCTGCTTAGCAAGTTTTGTTGTCCAAGTGCAAACCAGACTGAATTTTAAAAATGTAGAACACATTAATAATCAAAATTCAAGGTAAAAAAAAATTAGCGAGTTTTCTGTAACATCATCCACATGGGGCATCTTGCAGGATTAAATAACACCAAACATGATTTTTGTTCCTGCTGACAGCAAGTATTCCCTCTTGTGGAGAGAGAATCTTAGCATATTGTATGTACAAACTCAGTTATCCAAACATTCGTTGAGGGAGGAGAATATGTACCTAAAGAGAACTCAAACCTAACTTCTTTTTCGCTTATTAACTGTAAGAAAATAATCAGCTATATCTTACACTGTATTTCTTTCTTTGTATTTACACCCCTGTCTCCAGTGAGTTCTGATCTCATGTGAATGCAGGGGAGTGCATTTGGTCAGCCTGGTTATTCCTTTAAATATGAGGGAGTTCTTCCCTGTCCAGCAAGTAGAAATTCTTGCTTCTCCAGTGACTAAACACACCGGCATATGTGGAATGCATTTCTGTTCTCTTTCCCAAAAAGCCATGCTCTTACTGTATAAAAGAAACTAGCTGCTTGAACCTGACTTAAATTCCGATAGCTTGCTGTTCAGTTTAGAGGGGAAAACACCCAAGACTTTTTATAAACTTTTTGATCCACTTCTACTTTCACCTTCTCGTTCTGTTCTGTTTCTGTTCTGGGCATTACATGGCCAGGAATTTTATTGGCTTCCCTTGCTGTTTTATATGTTTATGTACAGATTTACATTGCTTCATACTTTCACTTTCACCCAAAGCTCTATTTGCTTTTATTAAGTTTGTTTCCACTCACCGATCTTACTAGCCCCATATTCATCCATCCATCCATGAGTAACTGTCCTTATGTGTTTTCCTGTGTTTTTTCCCCCAAAGTTACCAATTTATGCTTCCAAGACTGCCCTTGAATCCTTGAGAAAAAGTTTAAAGCTCTTAGGTAGTTCTTTGTGGGCAGCCTCCAGCATCTGGTACCAGGAGGTGCCCAGGAGGGTGAGGGGCAGTGGAAGCCCTGGCCTAGGGGGGCCCGGGTCAGTGCCGCATTTCACCCTTGGTTATCCTACCTGGTGGGTGGCCAGTGGCCAGCCATGGACAGACCTGCACCTCCCACCCTTTGAGTTTCTTGATTTTCTAGGTAGGCACGAGGCATGCAGACTTCTTTAAAATGCTGTTGTAGCTGGTCTCAATAAACAGATCAACAGTTATTAGGTGAAAAGGTTGGCCCCTCCTGTATTGATAGCCCAGAGGGCTTGCCAATACCTAGAATGAATTCACTGTTTGAGCCTGGGAAGATTCAGGTATGTATCTGGTATTTCCCAGGAGAGGGCATAACCATCACAAATGTTCAGTTATTTAATGCTGGCCTTGGATTCAGCTGGATGGACTCATAACTTTTAGGTAAAAGATACACAGAGACACTGACATTCCAGGTTAAAAGTATCTAACTTGTATTTTATTGGGTTGTGTCACTCCCACTTGTGTGGGTGAGTGACTGACATCAGAAAGGAAAATCAGTTTTCCTATTTGAGCAGACAAGTGGCAACCAAAGCACTTTCTTTTTCCCACTCTGTATAGGTGTTTTTACTGCTTGTTAATATATCTTCCTCTTCCTTAGCTATATTTATATTTCTGTATCCAAGTACCCACACCATGCCTTTCCACAACACTTTGGACCTGGTTCTCCTTTGCTCTCTAAGCCTTGGCAAATCACTCACACCTTTGGGAATCACATTTCCCGTCATGAAAGAGAAATCCTTGCCTATGTGTAAGGTATCTTTTATACAGTAACTTGGGATTAAGATGTGTTACTAAAGTATGGCATCTGGATATTGGAGAAAATACCTGTTAAGAGACAGCTACTGTTGCATCTGTGCATCTACTGTAAAGTTTTACATGCAAGTCATTTGCTTTTCAGAGTGTAAAAAAATGGATTTGGCCAACCATGGACTTATTCTGCTGCAGCAGCTAAATGCTCAGAGAGAGTTCGGTTTCCTGTGTGACTGCACAGTTGCCATTGGGGATGTCTACTTCAAGGCACACAAATCTGTCCTCGCTTCTTTCTCCAACTACTTCAAGATGTTGTTTGTTCATCAAACCAGGTAACTCTAAAAAGGTTCACCATTTAAATGTTGTTCAGTTAACTAAGCTAAGGAAGTCTAGCAACAAAATGTTCTTTTTGCTTCTTGTTATGACATAAAGAGTGTCTTAAGTGCGAACAGTCTTAACTGCGAACAGTCTTAACTGCAAACTAGAACCTCACTTTCAAACATATTAAAGTTGAACTGTGATTCATTAACACTAATTTTATAACTTACCACAAGTTCTTTATCCTTAAAAAAGCATAGAAAATTGATTTTCTACAATTGAATACTTGAAGGATCCTGTCTTCTCTCCTGCACTTTCCTTCCCCCACTCACTGTCTTCTACTCTGTCTTGATGCTGTTCTTGACATTTGTGCAATGTTACATACAATCCAGTAAGTACTTGCTGGAAGGTTTTGAGAAATAAACTTACAAAAGAGGTATATGTGTTTCATTTCTTTGCAGTTTATTGTCAATTAAATAATAGAATACTATTTAATGGTGGAAAATAAGGGGGTTTGTGGTACTTTTCTTTCAGTGTTTTGGTTGGTTTTTTTATTTAATTATTTCTGTACTTCAGGCTTACATTGAGATGATTGAAAAGATCACAAGAGTGAGACCACTTTAAAGATTTTTTGGTCTTTTTCCAAAATACTTGAACTAACTCAAAAAGTTTGTTAAGTGATTCACACGTAATTCTTTGGCTAAGAGTTCTTAGCAAGAAGTGAACTGCTAGGACAGAAGTGCATTTGCCCTTCTGAAACAGGACTGCAGGCAGATGTTATCAGTCTTGATGCTCCATCAAGAGCACACAGTCATCTTTGAAGACAGCATTGCAAGTTTACTTTTGAGTCATATATCTGAATTCAGAAGCGGTCACAGGGAGAGCTCAAGAAGGGTGCACCTCAAGAAATGGAAGAATTGGCTATAATTTCCTCCTCAGCTTGGTAGCCTACTGTAGTTAGAGCATTCACACCACAGCACGCATTCATGTCCATTTCTGAATTTTTGTGGTTTATTTATGTTTGTTTTTAATAGAGGAGCAACAAATACTTATGAAAAATAATTAGAATCCCAGTTCCTCTCCTGTTAGCTAACTGACCTCACAAAGATATTGCCTGTTTTCTTAATTCTTCTGTGAACCTTGCCTTACTTTCTGCACAGAGATACAGCCTTGCCTAGAGCAATGGTAGCGGTCTCAGTCCAGAGCATCGTAAAGGTTGATGCATAGAGCACACTCTGAGCTGGAGGGTGGTGTTGGTTTCAGTCTTGTTGGGCTGAAGAGGGGATTGCAGCCAAAACATCTCTCTTTGAGTGCTCTAATCAAGGGGCTGCTAGGCTGACCAGGCAGTCCACTGGTGCTGCTGTTTCTCCCTCCCCATTCAAGGAAAAATTTGATGTTCTGATGTGTAAGAAGCCTGGATTCCAGGGGTTATGCCTGTTGCATCAGATCCCTGTGTGAATTCACACTCTGTACTGCATGGTTTCTGGATCATAATGCACTTGGGACAACGCAATACCACACATTTTGCAGAACTGTAGCTGTAAACCCTAGTAGGACATAGAAGCCCAGCAGGCAAGTGCCAGATGAATTAGGTGTTTTCAGGGCTAAATACTGAGAAAAGTTTATTGGACTGTGAATTTAGAGTCCTGCGCTAGCAGGTTGTAATTTAGCTACAAATGTGTTTGAATCCAGCCAAGAAAAGGGGGAAAATGTCTTTGCAGTTTACAAAATATATTAATATGTGACAACACATTTACAACATAACAGCAATTTAAAATGGTATAGGTTGTAATGGGACAGCTTTTCTTTCAAGACAGTTACTTCACTGAGGAAAGAAGTAATCTTTCAAGTAGCTCCTAAGATTAGCTCTTTCACAGTAAAGCATTTCCCTTAATATTTATTGCAGATTCTGTCTTTAGAATTTAAGTAGAAACCTCCTATTTTTATCAAGGCTTGAATAACGTAGAACTGGGAAAAATATTTTCCTTATGTCTTATTTATAATTTTGTTTCACCTTTCAGTGAATGTGTCCGTTTGAAAGCGACCGACATACAGCCAGATATCTTCAGTTATCTCTTGCATTTGATGTACACTGGGAAGATGGCACCACAACTCATTGACCCAGTTCGACTAGAACAGGGAATAAAGTTTCTGCATGCATATCCACTAATTCAAGAGGCCAGCCTTGCAAGTCAGGGAACTTTTTCTCACCCGGATCAAGTCTTTCCATTAGCATCTTCATTATATGGCATTCAGATTGCAGATCACCAGATAAGGCATCCCACTAAGGTCACGTCAGCAACTGACAAACTTGGGCGAGAACCACGGCCTCAGACGTCCCGGATGAGCCAAGAGCAGGCTTCTGACGGCTCGCAGCTCTCGCAGTTGGGTGCAAATCTGCCACAAGTGACCCGGACAAATATGTCTGCTTCTGACCCATTGCCATCTTCTCTATCTCCAGAATTGGTATCTGCTGCTGGTAATAATTCACCGTCGGGAGAAGAGGCCAATATGGAAGCATCTTCTTCAGATGAGCAGCCTGCCTCTCTCACAATAGCACATGTCAAGCCAAGCATTATGAAAAGGAACGGGAGCTTCCCAAAATACTATGCCTGTCACCTCTGTGGTCGCCGGTTCAACCTGCGCAGCAGCTTGCGGGAGCACCTGCAGATCCACACGGGAGTTCCCTTCACATCTAGCCAGCAGGGAGAAAGTAATATTTCTTTGTCTCTCTGTAACAACACAGCTGATAAAGATGCCATGGAAGTGCCTGAAGCGGGGATGATTAGTGACAGCGAGCTGCAGCAGATCTCAGACTCCCCAATAATTGATGGGCAGCAGCAGTCAGAGACACCTCCCCCCTCCGATATCGCAGATATCGACAACCTGGAGCAGGCAGATCAGGAGAGGGAGGTAAAGAGACGGAAATACGAATGTTCCATCTGTGGTCGCAAATTTATCCAGAAAAGCCACTGGAGGGAGCACATGTACATACACACGGGCAAGCCCTTCAAGTGCAGCACTTGTGACAAAAGCTTTTGTAGGGCTAACCAGGCTGCCAGACATGTGTGCCTAAACCAGAGCATGGACACGTACACGATGGTGGATAAACAGACTCTGGAGCTCTGTACTTTTGAGGAAGGCAGTCAAATGGACAACATGCTAGTACAGACCAACAAGCCCTACAAATGTAACTTGTGTGACAAAACTTTTTCAACTCCCAATGAAGTAGTCAAACATTCGTGCCAAAATCAAAACTCTGTCTTTACTCTAGAAGAAGATCGCTCCATTCTGTTAGGTGGTGGGGACACAGAAGCCACAGAGACTGATAACGCAGTGTTAGCCTCCATCAAAAAGGAGCAGGAAGCAGTGTTGTTAGACTGAATGTGAAACCTATATCAATTTTTTAAAGTTTCTTTACTCATTTTTTATTAAATCAATTTTTCCTCCCCCTACCTCTTACCTCACTTACCCCTACCATCTTTTCCAGCAACCTCCTTCCCACCCTTTGTCTTCAGCAACCAGAACTGTACTGGCACATTAAGGAAATTGGACTTTGCCTCTCCCACCAAAACAAACAAAAAGCTCTTGCATCAAACCACAACAAAATTGATTTTAATACAAAGGAACATGTGGAAAAACAATCCAGCTAACTATGTTGATAGTATTAGTTATTCCAAATTTAATAGATTTTAAACAAAATTTAGATTGCTTAAAAGTGTATTTAGATACAATGATGAGTGTAATGAGAAACAGAGTATCAGTTTGGTAAGCAAAGGATATATGTATTTTAGTTTCCCTGGTAGAAGGCATTTTGAGATCTGGCAGATTAAACACCGTGCTCTTTATAAGTCCACATGCAAGTTGATTAAGGTTATAACCTAAGCCCTCAGAACTTTTCCTCAAGGAATGCAGGAATCTCTGTTCATTGAGTTAAAAAGAGCTGAGGGCGTTGGTTTTCTTTCAGCCATGTGTTTTCCTTCAAGTATGCCTTTGGGTATCTGTTTCAGAGTCAAGCCAAGTCATTACTTAGTCAAATTCTGACTTAAGTAGCTGTAATAGTAATGTGATGGCAATCTTTATATATATATATATAAATACTGTATATGTATAAAGATTTATATATATATAAAGTGTCTGTGTATATATTTGGTACAGGTAAATAAATGCACACATCCTTTTTAAGTAACTGGCTGTCTGCTCTCAGATTCAGCCTGGAATGTCTTCTAGTTGTTTGACAAAGCTAGTAATTGCACAGGTTGCTTTTAGCCAAATTTGAAACGTCCTGAGCTGTGTGCATTTTTATTGACCTGTTGAAGAGAAGCCAATAGGTAAGTGTTGTCACCCAAGCTACCAAGGAAACTAGAGAAGTGGCATACTGGTGAGCACTGCACCATCATTAGTGCAGCACATGCGTGTGTTGTTAGCTATACAGAGCTTTGAGTCATTCTGGATGAAAGGAGAGAGAAAAAGCTTTATTCCCTTACTCAGGCAAGGAATGTCCATGATTTCATTTGGTCTAATGGCATGAGTTAAGAGGAAGGAAAAGCGGTGTTCTAGCAACAGGTGATCATGGTTGTTTTAAAATGAATCTGTAGTGCTGGCTGGGAAATTCTGCTCTATGAGAGTCCTGTTATTTTGAAAGCCAAGACAAAGCCTGCAAAAACTGAAAGGGTGAATTCTGTAGTTTTAGTTACTGCTGATGATAGTACTGCATCTTTGTGTTAAAAATCAAGTTGTTGATTTTTATTATTTTATATAGATGCCCAGATTTTTTGCTGGTAGCCTAAAAACCTAAACTGACAGCAGCAGTGAAGCCCACTGAGCAATTACTGGGCCAACAGAAGGTCTAAGTGGACAGAAAAAGTGCCCCATCATAAATGGAGACAGTGTGTGTTTGGGGGGAGGGGTGGGAGAGGGCAAGTCACAAACCACAGCTCTTCTCTGTGTATACGTTTAAACTGAATATCATCTTTTTGTGTATAGTTAAGTTCTCAGATTTGTAAGTTTTTATACATCATTTCATTGAATAAAAACTGAATTAAATGGGATATGATTTATTGAGTTGAAGGTGAAAGGTTGTTGGTGTTCGGTCTTCCTGGATGAGCTCCTGCTGAATCAGTTTAAAAGCCAAGCAGTGTATTCTGTTCATCAGACTAAAACCTCCATCACACAGGTGAACAATGAGCTTACTAAAACTTGAGGTGGATTTTGCACAAAAAGTCTTTACATACTAGATTTTTTCCCAGCTTATTATAATGTGACCATTATTGTAAAGTTTATTGTAAGTGCTATTGATTTTATTATCTTTCTTTTATTAGAGTATAGGTTTAAAATCAGTTGATTTCAAAGTATAGAAGTCTTTTGAGGTAAAAAAAATAACATCTTACAGAATTATTTTAGTGCTGCCCATTTTAAAACTTTAGGATCTTCATCTACCAGTATAATTTCCTTAAATGTGGGTTTTATTTCATCTTTTGTGGTCCAAAATGCTCTGAGAATAGAAAAACAAAAGAATAAATCTTTCCTAGTTCAGGGTAACGTCAGCTATGGAGGTATCTGTGGTTTAGGGGATAGTCACAAGTTCATTTCCAAAATGACTGAAGCTGCTAAAGGTGCTACCACCTCAGCTGTTAGTTACTGCTTAGATGCTTTTTTTTTTTTAATCCAGAGCTCCAGTTCTGTGGGGCAAAGTACAGCAGTTCAGCTCAACCCCCCAGATGGCTGGTTGTGTAAGGGTGCCCATGGCCACAGCATTTATTGTGAGACATTATTCCTGCTCTCACTTCTCCACTGTTTGGACATCATGATGTTTGCTAGGTTACATGTTGAATGGACTCAAGCAAAAAACAACCAGTCTTAAAAGAAGCTATTTTTCTGTCAAACCTGTTCCTTATTTTAGCTCTGCGGAAGGTTTTGAACAACTCACAGATTGTGCAAAGACAGAGATAAGCTGGGAAGAGCCTTACTGAAGCCAGTGTTGCTGCTGGCAACATCTGGGATGTAGAAGATGGGAAGTGGTGACTCCCACTTGGGCAGGTAGCTCCTCTGGAGGGCAGTGTGGCCTTGCAGGCTGGTGTGCTGACCAGCAAGAAGGAGCAGGGTGGGGCAGGGAAACAAGCAGCCATGGAAGGAGTTGGTTATGATGGTCCTGTTGCTACGAGGAATGTGAAATTGCAGGCTCAGCAGAGATACTTTCACCTGTTAATATTTATTCTTATGAAATAACACTGTCAGGTAAAGAGACAAAAAAGCCACAATAAAGAGACTGTTTTAATATGTGTTGAGCTATGATAATGGTTTCTTTTAAATACCCTTTTATTGTCTGATGCTCCATTGGGATATTTAAGTCATTGCCTTTCAACTTCATAAGCAGTTTTGTTCCTTTACAACATATTAGAAACAGTATAATTCTGGTTATTAACAGCTGCATTAAGAATTTGGGAAATTGCAGTACAAATGCAGTATTGCTCAAGCTTCTTTTTATAAACCCCCTGAATTATTATTACAATTAGAGATAACTCCAGGGTTCAGTTTTCAGTTTGAACTTGGAGATTTGTGACTGAGTTGCTCATTGCTCATTCAATCTGCTCACCTGGTGAAGTTGTGACTTTTCTACCAAATAAAAGCAGACACCTTAGCAAGAACTGCTGATAAATTGGTGAAAATCTGCCATCATTCAAGGCTGTGGGCTGGAACTTCAGCTCCGTGTTTTTCCAAAGGAGTATCTTCAAAGGTAATTTCCTAGGCATGTCATTTGACATCTCTGCCTCGACTTCGACAGTACCAAACACCTACAAATCTCTCTGCTCCAACAGAGGACTATCACTTCTGAAAGTGAAGTTTGCAGTCCATTGCAGTCAATATTTTTCCATCAAGTATCTTCTGCATCACTGGTCTGATAATCATTCTGCTTCAGCAGGGGGAGAATTTATCAGAAGACACTTGTGTTACAAACATTGAATACTTAAAGTTGTGCTCCTGTTTACACTGCAGAGCCTTCAGTTGCTGTCTTGATGTTTAGAAAATCTGGCTGGCTCTTCAGCTCCAAATCCCATAAAATAACAGCCTCAGTCACAAAAAGTTGTCAGTTGCAAGAGGAAAAAAAACAAAACAAAACATTTCATTCTGTTTACTTTAAATAATTTCTTTGGCATTGCAACATCATTTGCATCTTTTTTTAAAGGAGACCTGGTTAGACTCGAGCAGGTGCTATGGTACCTGGTATCTGCTGGCATCACAGTCCCTCAATGCTTTTTCCCAATCTTACCTGGAGGATTACCTTGAGTATTTTGCCTTTTTGGAGAGTAATACAATTCTTTAGATATCCTTGTCCCAAGCAATTAAAAATCAAACTGATTCATTCTTAGCCAAGTTCAAGTAATTTTCCTTGCTCATATTTCCACACCTTTTAATCTTGAAAAACAAACACATATAAGGGAAGTTAATTTTGTATTTCTGTCATTGATTCTCTTATTTGTTGCTTCCCAAAAGTCAACAAGTTTTTAAAGATACTTCATAGTTATGAATGATTAGGAGTAATCGGATTACTTAAAAAAATAAAATTTAAAACCAATTAGATTCCTACTTCAATACTATAAATGTTACACTGTTAATTACAGCAGCATACTTTGGTTAATGAAATCTAGGTGACAGACTACCAGTGGTGATGGTGGCTGGCTGT
Source organism: Camarhynchus parvulus (assembly GCF_901933205.1). Classification (NCBI taxonomy): domain Eukaryota; kingdom Metazoa; phylum Chordata; class Aves; order Passeriformes; family Thraupidae; genus Camarhynchus; species Camarhynchus parvulus. Next base: position 55,306,845 of record NC_044573.1, read on the forward strand.
TCAAATAGTCCAGCTGTTACTCTGAGACAGAATGTTTCCATTTCTACAGCTCTTATTTTGTTCACTTGTTTTTGTTCATAAAAATGCCCATTGTCACTGGATAATGAAATCCCATTCATACCAAGAGAGAAGCAAGAAATCTTTTGCAACATCATTAATGTGTATTTGCCAAATTATCTGTGATCATCTCTAGAAATAAGAGGAATTCACTGTCCTTAAATATGGGCTTCTATCAAGTCTGCCATTAAGAAGGACATACTTAGATGAAATTTGGCCAAAACCACAACACATTTCCTGTGCAGTACAGCCCTGGTGCCGTTGGTGCATCCATGCTTTTGAACAGATCACATGTGCCAAGATGCAAGAGCTCAGCATGGCCTTGGAGCAGCTGTCAGTGACTGTTGTCATTCCTTGAGGAATGAGTGCCAGTGTTTCAGTGCCAAAGGAGCTGCCAGCAGGACTTCCTCATATTCAGTCCATGCCTATTGCCTTGGCAAAGCTGAAGCCTTCCTGGAACCTCAGGAAATCTGCTCAGGGAGGAGAGAAGCAGAGCCACAAAATGAAAGTTAACACAAATATTCACTTACTGTACTGCTCTGTGGAGTGTGGAGGAGGCACCCACCACTCCAGCATGCCTCAGCACAGATCCACAGCCTGCATCCAATCTGCTGACTGTGTCAGGACTCATTTTGAAGCAGCTCATACACTTTCTAAGGGAGCTTCTTGATCAATCCATTGTTTCCTTCTATCCTTAATCTCTCAACCATATGGTTAAAGCACTTTCTATTTTGTTACTACTGTATTGTGCAATTCCAGTTTCAGCAGTGAATTATTTCATATATTGCCATTGTTTATTTGGGTCTCTCAAATTCACAGAGCAATGTACTCTTGTCAATCAAGATTTATTTCATGAGCTTACTAGGTAAAAGTCATACCAGGCTTCAATCCACTTTTGACAAATTAGTCAGATCTTTCATGGCATTGCTTCAACAATTCACCCGTTCATTAACTCAGGAACTGACTGAAGCATATGCTTATGAGCAAGAGAGTTGTCTGGCTGAGAGTGAGGGTGCTCATCCTTCCTTTGCCTCACGCTGCAGGTGTCCCCTCCATCACCCCAGGAAGCAGGAGAACCTCAGCAGCCTGGCTTCTGCTGGATCTGCTGCCAAAGGCTTTTGGGGTAAGCTGGTGTATTCCTGCCTCCCAGCTTGGAAGCCCAGTCTGTACCTTTCCTGTGGCTTGTTGCAGCTCACTCCAAAGACTTCCAGGCTCACCAGACCTGCCAAGCAAACACTTGTGCCAGGCTGCAGTGACTTGTGCCACTGTTCCTGCAGCCACAGGCACTTCTGCCAGCTGGGCTGGGCCTTGGCAGGGGCTGTACCTCAGGGAGCACCGAGCAGGAGCCAAGCCAGAGCTGCTGTGGATCCCGGCCCCATTTCTGCTGCTGCCCTCTCATCTCCTGACTCGAGCCAGTCTGGCACCAAATACAGCAGCGATCTGGAACTCTGCTGCAAGCACAGCTCTAGATAATGAAAAGTTAACACAAATTACAAAAGTTTAAAATTAATAAAAGTTAACACAATTAACAAAAGCACAGGCTTTTGGGCAGCCCCGGATATGGACACTGGCCACAGCCTCTCTGTTGGTGTTATTCTGCCAGCATGAAGGTCCCAACCCAGCAGGAGCAGGCCTCTCCCTGAGTGTCCTATAAAAGGGTAAAGTCTGGAAAATGTGGAAGGTCAGGTCCTTCCACCCCAACAGTAGTGCTCAAAGGATGTGAAGTGAAATAGTCACTGAAAGCATGAGATTGACAGCTGCTGAGGAAAGGAAGGGATGCCCCATCATCAAACCAGCTGCTGGCACACAGACAGACATATACACAGAATATGGAGTAATAATTGTTCAATAATAATAATGATGTTGTTCTTTGATATGATTGCATTCTTACACAGAATTAATTTTTTAATTTCATTTTGAGGCACCTTTGCAATACTGAAAACAGAATGGGGACCCAGAACAAGTCCTGATTTGTGCACAAGAACTGAAAAAAACATTTGTAGAAACTTCATCCCTGTTTACTGATTTTATTAATGTTCAAAATTTTCATGCCCTTTTTAATAAAACTGTAGTATGATATTAATTTTTTAAAAACCATACTACAGGCATGACTTGAAGGATGTAAGTGTTGCTATGCATCACTCTCCTGTCATATAGAAAGTGTTTCAGAGGAAAGGGCCACAATGCCACCAGTTTTTCCTGAGTTTATCTGCTGCAAGTGAAGCAAAAGCAAAAATCAGCAGAAGGAACCAGCTGAAATATGGATCAGTTTTCTGTGTGTGTGCAGAGCTGTGCCACACAGAGTGGAAAGGCAACGTGATGAAACAGCAGCTCAAACTAAATGGGCAGAGTCTGAAAGAGCTGAGCAGTTACTCAGGAAGCAGCCACCTAAGCTGTGAAGCTGTGATCACGCCTGTAAGGACACCACCTTTCCTGTTTTGGGGTGGGGTTTGGGTTTTTTGTTTTGCTTTGGGATTTTTTTATATTAACTATTTCCTCTTAGAAGAGCGGTATACTTGTCCCAGGGAATGGGAGCACTACCTTCAGTTCTCATTAGCTCAAGGGTCAGAAATCTCTTAGTTTGGGATTTGCATTTGTGTTGTAAAAGGGCATACCAGGAATCTGGAAATGATGGCTGTGTTAATGCTTTTTCCACTCTTCCTCCCACCATAGATAGCTCCTCTTTCTCCTAAAGGAGATGTTTTGTGCTTCTAAAAAGAAGTTGACCTACAGAAATTAAAAGTCATCAATTCCTGTCTCAATGGTAGACCCATGAGAAACTCATCTAGTGTTGCAATGCCACAGAAAACATCTCCCTGCTTCTGATACTATGCAAGGGAGTGTGAGCTGATGGTTTATTCTGCGTCTGGCCATGCTGGTGGGCTGCCTCAGAGTGCTTCCAGGAGCTGAGGTTTTGCATGGTGAGAGGAAAAAAGTGCAGCTGCTTCTGCCAAGAGGATTTATTTGCTCTGTCACGCAGCTGCCAGTAGTGGTCCTCCCTTGCAGAGCCACACCTCCGTGGTGACTCTCACTTGAGGAAATGAGCACATCTAGTTCCTATTGCTGTCAAGGAACATGATTAAACATGGCTCTGAGAGCTGGGAAACAGAGATACAATGACAGCGGCACTTAGCACTGATGTCTCTGCCACTGAGCACAACCAGGGTTTGCAAAGCAGTGACACTCCAGGCTTCCAGAGGTCTCCTGGACAGAGCTGAGCTGCTCTGCCTCAAGTGAAGCAGGAGGTTTTGCAGAAGGGCCAGCTTGCAAAGTGCTACAGACAAGGGCAGTTCCTCAATCTGTGTTTAAAACCTACCAGCTGGGTGGCAAAATTCTTTTTCAGAGTCTAATGGGACCAAGAAGATGCATTCATTTCTTGGTATCATCCTGCAGCAGGAGATGTGTTAAAATTACATGGATGAGTTGCTCCAGCTCTCAGGAACCCAGAGGAGATCCCAGGGAATTCAGGCACCTGCAGAAGCAATGGGTAGGGTCCAGGAATGGCACTGCCTCTGACAGGGACTGTGGTGGCAAAGTCCCCACTGCAGCAGCCGTGCTGCCTGTCAAGAGGGCCACAACCCCAGCACTCCCAGGCAGTTCCTGACCTGGCCATGCTCTTCCTCAGCTCCTCGTGCTCCTCCTCACTGGCAGAGCGAGGGGAGCTGGAATGTCCTTGACTGGGTGCAAGCACTACTCAGCAACAACTTCATCACCCCTGTGTTATCAACATTATTCCCACACTGAGTACAACACATGGCACTGCATCAGCTGCTAGGGAGGCAATTAACTCTATCCTAGCCAGAACCAGGACAAGGATTAGGGTTAGGGTAGGGAGAGAAATAGAGTGGTAACCTCTCACCAGAATGGCGCTGCAGAAGAGCTGCAGAAAGAAGAGGGAGGCTGTAGAAAGTCATTGTAACCACTGGTGGAGAGTGCAAGCTCAGGATACTGCCTGCTCAGGTGGAATGACACCAAACAAATATTTCAACCACTACAGCCACTAAACAGAATGTGATTTTCTCCCCTTCTCACTCAGTCATCTCTAATTTCAACTTCATTTTTCCATTTCACTTGAGAACATGTGCAGGACACACCCTTGTTTCTGTCCCTGTCTCATGATAGGAAAAGGGAGAATGAGGCAGAGGAATCCTTGATGTCCTCCATGATGGGAGTGGGTTGAGATATCTTCCATGATCTTGTCTCTGTTGGGCAGACCATGGCATGGAGCACACAGGCAGCTACACTTAGCATTAAAGGCACTGCTTTTTATGACCACAACAAAAGCTAAGGTCTTCAAAGAGCAACTGTCAGCACCCCTGAATGAAACCTCATGGATAAAGCTCCTCACTCTGCCACAACCTTGGCAGCTGTTCTCCAAGACTGGCATCTCTCCAAATGGCACATGGATGCCCAGTGTATCTGACAGAAATAAGAGAATTATAAAAGTTTTATTAACGACAACTTACTCTCTCAAGATTATCTTATTTTCCCAAACAGTTCTTAGAGATGAAGATAAAAAGGTCTCAGTCAAGCAAATGCAGAAAATGGTCTAGGGAGCAGCTACACCTACCACGTTCTCTGATGCAGATTTCACTGAAGTGTAAAAAGCTTTGGGAGTGAGGCAGCCCATTCTTACCACAGAAATAAACACTCATGCTCTTCGCTTTCCAAAAGGCTTTATTAGAGGGTAAGTGCACTTGCCTTCATAATGACCCCACTGCCCAGCTTCATGACCTTCCTCTAAAATCATAATCTCTGGCTTCCTATTCAAAATAATTTTTCTTTTCACAATCATTTTATAGCAATCTTATTGTTACATATGACTGCATTCTTACATTCCCTTTGGAACCCAAAGTGGCTTGGTGTTGCATGTGTCCAGGCAGTCACTCTTGCTCCAGTCTGCAGCCATATCCCTTCTCTCCCACCTGGATGTACAGTGAGGAGGAATAGGGCAGATGAGTCCCAGTGGCTGAAACACATTGATGGTTTTCTTCAACAGCACTAGGGCCTTCTTATGTTGTGGGCTCCATTCCCAGATTGCATTTTTCCTTAGCAAATTATGGAGCAGTCAGATTATTATACTTAATCCTGGAATATGCCTCCTCCTAAAGTCTCCAGCACAGCACATAACTAATTTCTTATTCTGGGACAGGGATAACTTTTGGATTTATTGTAGCACCTGTTTGTCTCCCACCTGTCCATCTGACTCCCCAGATGATGAATTCGTGACTAGGCCCTTGTTCCTATGCTGCTGGTATCTCTACCCCAGCTGACTGTGGCTGTGTTGTCAGAAGCATCCATAGTCTTTGCAGGTTTTGTGAAGCAGCCCCGTCCTCCATCGCTGATGCACTGCCTCACAGTGACCTCTTGTGGAAATTTTAACATTTCCAGCTCCTTAGGCAATGTAGCACGAGCTATACCTACGCTAGGACTACGGTTTAAGCTTTGGAATAGACAAGTAAATGTATAGTGAAGTCCCTGACAGATAACAGCAAACGTAATCTGATCTGCCCCCAGTGCTGGGGTCAGGAAAGACATTTCTTTCACCTTGATAGTTGCCATCCATCACTAAGAGGAGTGACTGTATCAGCTATACTGGGAACAGATGCAGTCAGTGGTTTGGTAGGGCCTCTGTAACTGCTGGGCCTCCATGATCTGCTGTTAGTTGCTACTTGCCATGCAGGTGCCTAAGAGACCACATCCCTAAAACCCTCTGCCTTGGTCATTACTTTTTTTGAAGTTGTACTTTGTCACCACCATCCCTGGGTATGGATACCAGAGAATTATTAAGAAGAGAGAAACTCAGCTACTTGATGTAAAACAGGTGCTGTCTGTACATTTAACTGACTCAGTTTGCTCTTTGTCCAAGCACATTTTCCACAACCAATTATACTCAGTAATTCTTCTCTATTTCCCCAGTTTGCTTTCTCCTTTTCACACAGAGAGAGGTTGGCTCTTTTCCTTTTCCATTACCTTTATTTTCATCAAGGTGCTCCTCTGTGTTTTTTACCATTTGAGGTACATACGGGGTGTATCTGCAAACAGGCTGAATGTCTTGAAAGACATTACCACTTATGCTTGCCTAATGACTCCAGTGCTTGCTCAGCTTCCCTTGCCTCACACTGTAGGTGTTCCCTCCATCACCCCAGGAAGCAGGAGAGCCTCAGCAGCCCAGTTTCTGCTGGATCTGCTGCCAAAGGCTTTTGGGGCAAGCTGGTGTATCCCTGCCTCCCAGCTCAGAAGCCCGGTCTGTACCTTTCCTGTGGCCTCCAGCTCACTGAAGACTTTCGGGCTCCAAAACCAGCAGCCATCTAGAACTGAACTTGCATTTTCCCTTCAGAGCCCACTAAAGCAGCTCATCATTTCACACGTGTGTTTTGTGCGCGTACATCACTAATGCAAGCTAACACTCTGCCCTGCTTTTTACTCTTCAACAGCTGCCAGAGCTGGGTGGAATTTCAGCTAGCTGGGAAGAAAACAGCTAGAAGTTTCTGCCTTTGCCACATCGATTTTTCCACCTTTGGGGGTGTTATGAAGCAGGAGGTAATGGTTCTGCGCACACAGAAGTGCAACCTGTGTCGGTTTTTCCTTTTGGTTTGTTTTTGAGAGAAGCCCCAGCTGAGCCTCCTCACGGCCGAGCATGCAGCGGCGGTGCGCAGGGACAGCGCTAGATGGTGCCGTCACACCAGTGCAGCCACCCGGGCCCTCTGCGGGGCAGCATCCCCCGGGCAGCATCCCCCGGCAGCATCCCCCGGGCAGCATCTCCGGGCAGCATCCCCCTGCAGCATCCCCGGGCACCATCCCCGGGCAGCATTCCCGGGCAGCATCCCGGGCAGCATCTCTGAGCAGCATCCCCGGGCAGCATCCCCTGCAGCATCCCCGGGCACCATCCCCGGGCAGCACCTCTGAGCAGCATCCCCCGGGCAGCATCCCCCGGCAGCATCCCCCTGCAGCATCCCCGGGCACCATCCCCGGGCAGCATCCCCGGGCACCATCCCCGGGCAGCATCCCCGGCACCATCCCCGGGCAGCATCTCTGGGCAGCATCCCCCTGCAGCATCCCCGGGCACCATCCCCGGGCAGCATCCCCCTGCAGCATCCCCGGGCAGCATCCCCGGGCAGCATCCCCACACAGCATCCCCACACAGCATCCCCGGGCAGCATCCTCCGGGCACCATCCCCGCACAGCATCCCCGGGCAGCATTCCCGGGCAGCATCCCCGCGCCCAGCAGCAGCACTGGAAAGCCAAAGAAAGGGGCAGGAGGGACTCCGGCAGCCCTGTCCCGCAGCGGGCTCGTCCCGGAGAGCAGAGCCTTTTCCACGGTGGGCTCCAGAGGCGGTTCCACGGTTCCACTGAGAGGCGCCAAGTCCCGAGGCTGGCAGGGGCAGGTACACCAGGGAAAATACGCCTCGAGAGGATATTTTGTGTCCCCCACAGAGCGGCGGCGCTGCCAGGAGAGACCCGTGAGCTGATAAGCAGGTGGCAGAGAAGTTTCAGCGCAGCGGAAACACCGGCACGTCCCTGCACACCATGTTCCAGCTGCGCCAGGGAAGTGCAAGGCCAAGGGGAAGCAATTGCTTGAGCTTCAGTGCAGCTGCTGAAGTTCTCTGTCCCCAGGTCCAGAGAGGGGACAGAGCCTGAGCACGTCCTTGCCAGAGGGAGGGCGCATGTATGCACACGTGTGTGTGCACACAAAGTACACACAAATGTCCATCTGCTCCTCCAGTCCAGAGCGCTGACTTAGGAAGGGCTGAAAAATATTAATTCTCCAAGCATCACCAGTAATACTCCCTCTGTTTAGTCTTCCTCCTCTCTGCTTATAAGCCAGAGTATCTTCTCACTTTAGGGACACTGTGCTCATCGTTTGGTTACATTTTGAAATCACAATGGAATAAGAAAGAGCCACAGATTTTTACCCAGAATATTAAAACAGTCTAACCTCAGCACTGCTCACTTGACAGTCTATTTAAGGCTCTTCTAAGCTCAGGAATCATTAATATTTCAGTCTTAGCCCATTTAAAATTCAAACCTAACCTTCTAAACTTTGGTTTGTGTGCTATATTTAGAGTAGGAGCCAGGTAGAAGGTTTTGGTGTCTCCCTTAAAAAAATTGGTAACAAGCAGGAAAATTGAGGTTTACACTTCCAAGATCATTATTAGTTAACCATACACTTTCATGTTTCTTACTTCTAGCAATTTTTTAAAGCCCTCTTACCTGTCTTTCCTCTTGCAGAAAGGAAAGCACTAGCTTCACACTATCTTTGGTTCATTGGTAAGTGTTATGTTAAAGCTATGAGCTTATCTTTAATGTGAAGATACTCTTCCTTCAAATGTTCATATGTATGTATGAACATGTTCTTTAAAGAGCACTTCATCCTTGAGAAGCCACATGGCCATATTATCTGCAGTCCTGCAAACAGGTCACAAATTTATTTCAATAAAAGCCCTCATTTTTTTTCAACTAATTTAAATATTTTTCTGGACTTGCAGATTGTGGAGCCTCTCTGGTTTTTTTTCCTAATTCCAAGTTTGTCATAATAAACATTTTGTTTCCACTAGCAGCAATCTTACCACTTGGTGCATGTTGGTCTCTGCTCCTGCAGTCTTCCAGCTGTGCCCTTCTGCTTCCCCCTGCTTGTTGTCAGTGCCACCCACCACCACTTTCCTGCTAATTGTACTTGTTCTCTCAATGGGAAAAAATAATCTTTACCTTTCCTAGTTTACAATTCAAAATTCGAGTATTATTTTTTCAGTGATATGCCAAGTTTCCTGGTTTCTGTGGTACAATATAGAAGTATAGCAGGTTGCTTTGTTATAGCACATCATCACTGTGTTCCCTGCACATTAGTTAAAACTAAAAGTAGAATTTTGAGATGTTTTAAGCAAAACCATCTCACCTGTTTAGATTGCAAGGTTTGATGCTACCCAAGTGATCCAAGCTCTCAACTGGAAAGAGAAAACAAAATGTGATGCCTCTTCTATTGGAAAAATAAATAACTAATCACAGGAATGTCCAGAACCTTGAGACACTTCAAGGGATATTTACAGAAAGAAGTATTGTATCTGTTCTCTTTGTGAGCAACTATTGCCTATGAGTGAAAGAAAACCAAACAGTAACTTCAACATAGTCAATATACTGTCATGATTAATGACCCCAGAATTAATATGAGCCTGCTCCTACTGACTGGTGCCAATAGTGGCTCAAGGGATTTGTCTGTTTGTTTGGAATTTTTAAATTAAACATGCTTTTGTATGAGGAACTGTAAGCAATATGCCCAGCCTTTGCCACATCATTCATACCAATGCAGGTTCCCCCCTTGCATCTGCAAGGCATTAACTGGCTCTGCTGTGGGGAGGAGAGAGGATGTATGAGCTGGAATCCAATTGCAGGATCAAGACAGATTATGCAAAAATCCAATAAAAGCATTTTCCCAGCAGGGAGACTTACGCCAAAGAAAATAATGCTATTTTCAAGATTATTCAGCAAATAGTCTAGTTTAGAAGAGTTCATGTCAGCTCCAGAATAATGGACAGGTCATATTTGTCCTTCAAATTCTTAATCATGCTCAAGAAATGATAATGGAAACATTATCTGGGAGATTAAAAATAAATGTAATTGGGCTAAGAAAACTTCCTCTGAATAAATAATGTTTCCCCCTTGCTCCACCTTCACCTAGCAGACTTTCCTTGGAGCTGTAACCTCCCAGCCTCCTCTACATTAGTGAGCCAGTCTTGAAAACTTTACTCCTTTTTGGCCCTGGGCATACACTACCCTCAAACACTGACTGAGCATCACCTCTGTCTGTCTTTTTGTTACCCTCATGGCTACCCTGGAATGGTGAAAGGGAGACACGCTAGTCCAGGTGGTTGTGTGTCAGGATTTCTGCTTCATACAGCTGCTTTTATGGGAAATTACAGGCACCACTGACTGTATTGCTGCCTCTGGGACTGTCCCATGAAAATCTCCCAGAAATTCATTTCAAAGTTCACCAGGAACCTGCTTACAAAGCAGAGACAGCTAGCTTGGGTAGGGGAGAGGAGGCCATAGTACTGCAAGGCTGAGAGGACACAGAAGAGCCCCCCAGGGGAACAATTTGCTGGGGAGAAGGCAGGGATTGCTCCCAGGCTGCTTCCTGGGATGTCTGCCTTCCAGGGCAGCAACTGGTTGCAAATGCCTTGCAGTTTTCCCCAATCCCCTCTTGTCTAGCTGCTTAGAGAAATGGCATCGTGTTGGTTATCGTTCCTGTCCTTGTAGGAGGGACAGAGCCCTATCTGTAGAACAGATGATGAGGACAGGATCAAGCTGACAGAGACCATCCCCAGGGCACAGCTCCTGTGGCATATCAGACTTCTGCTCCCCTCATTTCATCAAATCATCACTCCTTGCCCAGCCCATGGCAGAGGGGGTTGGTCCCACCTGTCCCAAATCATTCTGATTATTCATAGCCTTTTCAAGCTCTGGAAGTGGATGTCATTTTCAAGGAGGAATAGGAGATGCTTCCTAAAATCATTCTCCTGTTCTAATGAGTTGATAGTATTTTTTCAGGAGATGTTGAAGCAGAACAGACACTAACTTTACAGACACTAGAACAGACAGCAGAACAGATGCTAGACCCCTGACTTTAATTCTTAGTTTTGTAAAGACTACACATCGTGCCCAACTAGAGATGACAGCAGCCCTGTACCAGGTGTTAGCATTGTGGTGGCTGTTCCCACCTTGTTAGGAGCATCTCAAAATGTTCACAGAGCAAAGTCACCCCTCCTTTATCACATCATTCTTCTCCCTGCCAAATTAGAACTCCAAACCCCATGCTGCCAATTCCACTGGCCTTCTGCTCCACATTGCTCCTCATTCCAAGCCACATCCTTCCTTGTGAGGCCATCAGCCTTCCTCAGGCCTGCTCCCTTCCCATGTGGCAGCTGCGAATGACAAACATCCAGCGTTCAGCATCCAGACATGAACATCTCAGGAATCCTCTCTGCTTTTGGCAAACCTCCTGCCCATCCCCAAGCACTTGCTCTATCCAAGCTGTGCAGGTTCCTCAGTGAGCACAGCTGCCTCCCATATGCTCTGGATTGCATGGGAAAGCCAGATCCACTTCCATAGCCTGAGCTAACAGGCAGGATACTTGAGCTGTTGCCAATAAAACAACCCTACAAGAGGAAACAGCAGACAAACTTCCTCGGGGTGCAAGAGGCTTGGACTCCAATCCCTGGTTAGATGCCTGTTCAGAGATTTCACTAACCAGTATAAACACACAAATCTTGCAGACAGGGCAGCAGAGGCTGTGTACACCTTGAGCACAATGTCTGGCAGGAGATGCTGGTTCAATTTGCACCTCCAGATGCCAAAAGGGGACAGTGAGATCAGTGCCCTGCAGTGTGAGCCCTCGACACCAAGCCAAAGCAAGATGAGGGACAGGCTGCACGCAGTGCTCCAATATCCCTGCACTTGCTGCAATCAGAACAACTAGGTGTTTGCAAATATGGGATGTAGCATTTTAGCTGAGGCTAGGAAGGCACCAATTATTACAAAACTATTTCAGGTGTGGATCTGTCTTGAGATACAAACACTGCTAATCAGCTGGAAAAACTTCATGTCTGAAGTTCAAGGTTTGCTAACATAAATAACAGGCACACCCAGATTTCTGGTGTCATGAGTATACCCTCGCTAAGCAGACGTGGGGGAGCCTAAAAGATACCAGTTATGAGCCCAAGACCCTCAATCTGCTAATCTATAACAAAGGTTTTCTTGTTGCTTTATTGGAGTTTTCTATACTTAAGTCACACCAGCAAGGCATATGATTTACTAATTTTTCATTCTGGCTCACAGCATGCTGTTTTCTATCTTGAATTTAATTAAAGTATTTCAGTCTTCAGGAGTACCCTATTCTTACTTCTTCTGAAATATGCACATTTTATTGAAACTTAGAGCCAAATCATAGTTTAATTCTGTAATTAGCTTCTGTAATTCACGTCAAAACCAGAATGTGAATTCTAAGGAGCAAATCTAACAGAGCAACCATCAGAAAATAATTTACACTAAGCAAGGTGAAAAAAAACTCACCACATACACAAGTTAGAACAAATTTGTAGTTGCATTTTATTTAATCAATGAAATCTACCTTAAAAACACAAAATCAAATTTAGTAACCCAATACATTGGATTAGAGAAAGCTTCAAGCTTTTAAGCACAAGCCAGAAGTCACAGTCTCTAGGAGAGTTTCAGAGGCCAAAGCAATACACTGGAACAAAGTAGTGTCTTTTTTTGGAGACATGCTCCTTGCACCATTAGCATGGTTTTGGGTGCAGCAGGTATTTTTAGCTGTCAGTTATAAAAAGATTTTGTATTTGTTTTATAGTTAGGTTTGTTGCATTGCTTACCTAGGCCCTGGATTCATGGAGAAAACAGGCAAGTTAAAAGCCCTTGCCTGCTCAATTACTACCAACAGACAATTTACATTGTGGTAAAGCTAGCTTTATTTAAATGAGGTTCAGACAAGAAGTAACTTTACATATTATTAACAGCTTTGGAGCTACAAACGTAAGAATCAGGATTACACAGGTCATGCTTTTGTTATTTTGTTTTACCTGCTGCAGTTATTGCAATATGGCTTAAGGTACATAGGTATACAATTTGTACAAATTCAGCCAAGTTTGCACTTGTGAGGTGTTATTAAGAGCATCATTACCTTGCAAGCCAATCTAAACGTGTGGAAACCAACTGAGGTTTTTGGAATCACCCAAAGCTAAGGGGGAAAGCTGCCACTAACAATGGACAGAGATAGACTGGATTGTTTGAAACCACATTGTTTGGCTTTAAATATTTATATAATTCGCTCTGAGGTAAGGAAAAATCTTTTGATGCTTCCATGCAGGGCAGCACCAGATGGTGCAATCACACCAGTGCAATCAGTCACATCGCTTGCTGGACGTGCAGCCTCGAGGAGAGGCCAGCACCTGCTGTAATAAGAGCATTTGTACACTAAAGTTGATTTTAAAATAAATTACTATACAGGTATGAGAGTGAGTTATTGTTCAACTTAATGGGCATTGGTTTCACAACGTGTGATCTGTAACCTTCACTTTGGAAATCAGAGCTGAAAGTACTGACTTGTACCCCTTGTTCGATTTTAACGTAAACAACAAAGGAGAGGACCAATTCCTGTTGGGGACACACATCCCAGGACTCTCAGTCCTGGGGCTTCTAAGCATCTTTATATCACCCTGCCCATTCTGGTCTCACATGCTGTCAGTCCAATCCACCTTACATGAAGCTTCTTAAGACCTCAGGACCCCAAAAATTTCATCAGCGTTTTGAAATTCAAGGCAGAACTCATTACCAAGTCCCTTTTTTCCTCTTTTCTACTCCTGCCTCAGAAGAGACAGAAAATTGTCAGGAGTGGGGAGAGTTTAAAAAAATGGTGAGGTGGGAAAACAGTTCAGGCAGGGATTGGAAAAGAAGTGTGTATGCAGGAAAGATGTTAAGACATTATAGGGCAGGGAAAGGTTTTGCATTGGATGGGGCAGTCACCAAAAATTAGCAGAGCTTGGAATCAAAGGGGTGAGATACAAAGTGGCACAAGAACAAGTGGTGGTGTCTGGAGGATTCTCAGAAACCAGGGAGGGCTACAAGTAGAAGTGAGCAGTGGGTCAGGTCAGGGCTCTCCTTTTGTCATTAGAAATACCATAGTTCTACATTAAAATCAGAACTGGGTTTAGGATATACATATAAATATTCAAAGCAAGACAGCCGAATTTTTTGAGAGATTTTACAAGGGGAAAAACCTGGAACAATAAATAGGAAACTACATGTTATCAATTTCTGCTCCAATAAGTATCAATTTCCTCTCCAGGCTACTCTACAATATTCATTTAAGGGAATGCCTAAACAGTACAGAAGTATCATTGCTCTACATTAAAATCAGAACTGGGTTTAAGACATACATATAAATATTCAATACATTACAGTCCAGTCCTGAGACCTGAAGTCTGGAACAACAGAGGAAGGGTATTTTCCATCTCCTTTCAAAGCTACACTGTAGATATAATTTCTGACTGAATCAGGCCTGCACAAATACAACTGAAAGACGGACAGAGATACTGGAATGGGACTGAAAGGCAGCAAACTTGAGCACCTTGCTCAACAATTTGTGCGTGATCCAGTTCCTGCTGTTTGACAGACGTATCCAGAAGTCTCATGTGCTCTCATCAGTCAGCACTCCTCTCCCCCTCACACACAAGCTGAGTAGCACCTACAGCCATTCACAGGTCAGATCAAGGCAGCTAGGAAAGATGTGAGGGGTAAGGGAGACTGCTAAAGAAGGGAGAGAGACTCAGGGACAAGTGAAGGGATTCAAGGAGATTGGACAGTCAGGACACACATTAAATGAGGGGACAGTAATAACCATGGCAAAAATTCTAGTGGTCTGCCCAGTCACTGAGTGGTGCAGCTCCAGTCTTAATGGATTATTTTGGGCAGAGACAAATAACCTTCATGGAACACAGGTATGGACACAGCCAATACTAAAGGCATTGTTTTTTAACAACAATCTCAAGGCGAGGTCTTCAAAAGAACAGATGTTAACATCCAAGAATAAAGGGTAGTGAATAAAGCTCCTGGTTCTGTGGCAGGATTGTCAGTTGTTCTCTAGGACTAGCATCTCTCCACATGCCACATGGATGCTTAGCACACCTGAAAAAAAGATGACAGTAAAAAAGCTTTAGTAATGACTGCTTACTTTCTCAAGAATACATTATTTTCCCAAGCAGTTCTCAGAGATAAAGGTCTTATGACTTAGTGAAGCAAGTGCAGTATATATCCTAGGGAGAGACTGTACTTGTAATTTCTGATTCAAATTCCTCTGAAGTGCAAAGAGCTTTGTACGTGAGGCACTCCAGGTTTACCATGGAAGGCAATACTCACATCCGTTAGGATTTTAAAAAGAGCTTTGTTAGAGAGTGTGTTTGCACATTGAATTGAATACATTAAATGTGTCATGTGAGTTCCTACCTAGAAAAACTGAAAAATACATTTACTACCTCCCAGAAATACCACACCAAAATACAGGCCAAGTCCAAAGCCACTGAAGTGAGGGCAGCCCTTCAGCAAAATAATTAAAAACAAAACGAACAACCACACCACATTAGACAGAACAGCTTAGAGATCCTCACAACCATCTTAGAAAAATAAATAAATTACTAGGTAAAAATGCTACTTACATTCAAGGCGTCAGAGCCACCGAATTCTGACTTTGTCTATCACAAGATGCTCCTTCTTGACAACTGTCATCCTCCCACATTTGTGTTTTCCCATCTTCCACTGGTGGATGATGTGGTTGTTCTTCACTTTCTCTGCATGTTTGCTGTCCTGTATGTTGGTCTGAGATTTCCATAATGTACCCAACCTCTTTTTCCTTTAATTTTGGTGTGTGTATGTCTAGGGTGTCTTTGGTTGAATCTTCTGAAGTATTTTGTTCTAGGGTTGATTTCTGAAGTCTCACACTTCCCCTTGAAATTTCTTCAGGGCTTGTGACGACTGTTAAAGAATTCTGACTTTGCCCATCTTTCAGCATCTCAGAAATTAAAGGCAGGTCCTTTGTTTTTTCCACAGTTGCATGAATTTCTGCAGACTCAGTTAAGGTAGCAGTTTTCACTGTTCCTGTTTGCTTGAGCTCTTGTTGCTTACTTCGTATCTCTTCCTCTTTTACTGGAAGCTGTTGATCTGCCTGTGTACTTCCCAGAAGTTCAGGTACAATTATATCTGATGGGCTTTTCCCTACGGACTTAATGCTCTCCTCTGACTCAAGGGCAGACGACTCTTCTGTTTCTGCAAGTTTGTGAACAGCTGACTGGATGGCATTCAATACAATTTTTGTGCTCTGGGACTCTATGACCACAGACTGAATAACATGCTTCTGAAATTCTGGGGGGCTGGAAGAAAGACTGGGACTGGAAGGAATGCCATTGTGTTCAGCCTGCCCTGTGCTCTGGGGCCACTCTTGCTCCTCTGATACTCCATTCATGGAAGCACAAGTTACTCCAGGCTTGGATGCCTTCACACTACCAAGCTCTGCAGTTCCACAGCCTGAACAGTCAGTGTTAGAAACTGGGACCTCTTCAGAAGCCATTTGCTCTGGTGTGGTTGCCAAGTGTACAGTTTTGGCTGTCACATCTGTGCATGTCGCAGTTTCTGCCACGACATGCTCTCCACCTGCTGCAGCTGCTAAAGCCACAGGTGTTTTCAGAGCCCCCAGGCCTTCAGCCTGTGAAAAGGCTGAGTCAGAGCCCTCCTCTTGCTGGACAGCAGTTGAACATTCACCATGTCTCACAGCTTCCTCTTTTCCATATTCAAATACTTCTTTGGCTCCATCCAGCAATTGCTCATTTTTCTTATCTTCTTTCTGGAAACCTTGACAGTTCAAGGTTTCTACAAGTTCTTGTCCTTTTCCCACAGTCTCTTCTCCAGCCAAACTGCTGGGTGTTTCACATTTCTTAGGACTTTTATCAGTGATAACAGCACTTCCATTTTCCACAATCTCTGGGCATGCTGATGATAAATTAGATGTCCCATCTGCTTTAATCTGCACAGGAGCCTCACCAACAATGGAAGTGCTCTCCAACTGTGTTTCAGATTTGAGCACAGCACCTTCCACTTCATCACTCTTGCAGGGGGTTTCAGTTGTTTTGTCTCTACATTGTGGCCCTGTGACAGGCACAGAATCTTTTGCTGCAATGTCCCTGTCACACCCACTGCTCATGCTCTGCTCAGCATCTGCAGCTGCTTCTGAGCCAACTGTTTTTGAAGGAAGGGCAGAGGCTTTTTCCTTGCTCTGCAGTAGAACCTCAGGAACACTAACTTCTGTGCTTTTTACTCCATTGTGCACAGCATCATCTTCCCCTCTCCGGGCAGGTGTCCTGCTAGGAACTCCTTTAGTACAAACTTGCTCTTCTGAGTCAGGAATTCCATCTTGTTTCTCAGTTTTAACAGTGACAACTGCTTCTGTGCACTCTGATCCCACAGTGAGTGTTCTGCCCTCTCCTTCAAGCTTTTCAGCTGTAAGCCCCAAGGATGAGGTTTCATCCCCTGTCTTGTCCTGAACCTGTGAAGAATTGCAACAGATCTGTGAAAAAGGGTACAAGCAGTGAGTGACCAGCAATGTTCTAGGTGAAAACCCGCAAAACCCAAAAGGACAAGTGTTATGGGAAGAGCACACGGTGATGACATGGGGATTAGCACCTCAACAAGATCCCAGCTTGAGTCATTTCTGAGGACATGTAGCTCATTAAACAAAGGGCAACCTAAAATTAACTAAAGGAAGGGACAGCTGGCAGCACTTGAAACAAAGACTAAGCCAGAAGATGAGGAGGTAGGGAAGAAGGTAGGAATGTGCCAGCCACAGCAACTACAGCATTTAAAGCTGGAGATAGTGGTGTTGTTTCCATGTCCTCCCTTTGCAGAGGCACCTCAGCTTCACCTGTACTTCTGCCCACAAATGAAGATACCATCCAATGTGTATGGTGTCACATGGATTACATCTGTATCTCAGGTGTTCACATAGTATCTTCAGTCACTTTGTGCAGTGCAGGAGCCCTAATGACAATCATTTCAGTACCTCTGCATCTATGCACACTATCTCCCACTCCATTATTGCATCCACCTCACTCTGAACACAAGCTGCAGTGCCTGCTGCTTCTAGATATCTGTGTATCTCTCACTGGAAATGAACTTCAGTTGCCTCAGGCAGCACAAGGAAGGTCCTTGACAGTAATATACCCATAACCTGGTTCTAAACAAGGTATAGTACCTAACACTTGCTGACTTTTACTTTGACAAATGAACCTTTGTGTTATATGCAATACTTACTGCAGGCTTTCCTTCTGGAGCACATTCATCTCTTGTCTCATCCAGTGTCAACTCTGTAATGGGCAGTTTCTCTTGCTCTGAAGGCTCCTGGTTTGCAAGCAGCTCTTCCTTGGGAGTGATGGCTTTGATGCTGTGAAACTCTTTGTCATGTGATAAAGTTTCCTCTGTTGTCATCTGCACTTCATTTACTTCTTTATGGTCTTCTACATGTCCTTGACATCCATCTGTGCTTTCTTCCATCGCAGAAGGTATTTCACTTTTCTCTGAACTTTCAGGTAATACACTCTCTTCAAGTCTGTTTTGGCCCTGAATGCTCCCTGCACTTTGCCGGGGCTGGGGGCCATCCTCTTTGTGTTCTTTTTCCAATGACTGTTCAAGCAGAACGGTCTCCTGGCCGACAACATCCCCATCTTTAGCAGCACCTTTCGCTTCTGACTCAGGTCCCTGTACTGTTGTAATTATAGTTTCTGTCACAGCTCTTTCACTAACAGGCTGTGTTACATCTGATTTTACTCTTTCAGCAACTTCATGAAGAACTTTTTGTGTCTGTTTGTCCAATTCTTTCAAATTTTGTTCTGTGGCCTCTACTTCTTGAACTGGTGTAGCTTCCTCTGTAGTATCTGGGGTTTCTAACTGTGAAACAGCAGAAACCATCTCAGTTGTCTCCTCAGCAAGGGACACTTCCATGGTTTCTTCAGCACAGGAAGCTTCTGCTGTCTCCAGAGCAGTCACAGCTTCGGAGGTTAGCTCCAGCTCACTTGCTGTGGTGTCATCACTTACATCCTTTCTAGTCTCTGGCACTGTCTCAGCAGCTACCACTGCATCCTCCACAGTAACACCTGGTTCAGCTGTTTTCTGAATTTCTTTCTCTTCCTCTTCTCTCACCTGCTCAATGCACTCTGTCAGAGCAGCAGATATCCATGATGGTGACCTTTCCTCAATGCTGCTCATTGCCCTTTCTTCTTCCACAGTGGTAACAGCAGCTGCATGTATCAGCCCTTCAGATCCTTGCCCCGTCCTTAGGGTCTCCTTTTCGGCTCTCTCTTCCTCTGAGGTTTGTTCTCTCATCGCTTCAGCATCTTTCGCTCGTTGAGCTTCCATTTTCTCCTGTTCTGCTGCTTCATATTCAGATAAAGGAACAACAGCTGGAACATCAGAATCTTCCTCAGCTGTTTCTGCCATGTCTTCTCTTGCTTGTTTAAGATGAGCTGGTTCTGGCTTTCCATCTGACTTTTTCTTCCTGCGCCCAGGCATCAGTTTTCTAAATGGAACCCACGATTCATCTTTTCCAGGCTCACCATCCGATGTTGAATGCTCCAGGCTAGATCCCACAACAGAGTCTTCACTTCTCTCCTCCATTCTGGTTTTGGATCTCCTTCTTGGAGTAACTAACCTTTTAAACGATTCCCATGTTGAAATACCTTCACTTTCAGATGGACTTCCAGCTTGTTCTGGGGAAGAATTCCCTTGTCCTTGGTCACTCTCCTGAGAGCTAGTAAGAACTGCATCTGTGGCTGTTTCTTTGCTCTGTCCAGACTCTTCTACTTTTTGGCTTTCTTCATCAGATGATGATGACTTCCTGGCTCTTTTCTTTGAAGAACCTACACATATAAAAGTTTCCCAGGAGACAGAAGTATCAACTTTTCTTTTGGGCTCTTCTGTAATTTTCTCTGGTTTCTGGTCAATCCCATTTTCTTGTATTTCTCCCTGATTTTCATCAGCAACATTTTCAGTTGCAGATACTGCAACATTCTTTGTCTTATCAATTTCTTCTTCTTTATCACTTTCAGAAGGCCTTCTGACACGTTTCTTGGGAGTCACCATCTTTTTAAATGATGCCCAAGGTGTAACAATTTCTCTTTTTCGCTCCACATCTGTAATTGTGGCGTCTTCACTTTCAGTGACCTGCATTCCATCTGCGGATTTTTCCAAAGTGGGAATTTCATTCATCTCCTCAGGAGAAGAAGCAGAACTCTCCCCCTTTTGTTCCTCTGGGCTATCTGGGGAATCTGATAAGTGCTGAATTGGTTCACCCTGTTCCCCTAACTTAGATTCTTCTCTTTTACCTTTTTGCTTCTTTCCAGACAGTTTTTTCAATCCAGTACCTGTAAAGAGTTTCTTTAAAGGGCTACCTTGTAATTTAGTCTTTTCTTGAGAAGACAGGAGTTCTGCTTCATTTGTGATACCTTCTGGAGGCCTCTTTCCAGCTGCCTCTTCAGAAGTTACTTCCATGGTTGTTTCAGTGGGTTTGACAGTATCAGTTGTATCTGTGCCAGGTTTTCCCTGTAGTCCTTCATCAGTGGGTTTGACTGACTGTTGATTATCCTCTGTGTCAGCGGATTGTTCAGAAGTAGAAGAGAGTAGAGTTGACTTTGTTTCATGTTCTTTGCTTTCTTTCTTCTCTGTGGTTCTATCCAGAGCTTCTCCCTGTGCAACATCTTCTGCTGTGGGTGACATTTTTAATTCTGCTTCCTCTGTTTTTTCATCTAATGTCTCTTTCCCAAGTAGAGCATGTTTACTTCCTTCTTTTCCTTCAGTTTTTCTAAGCTGATCACTAGAAATTTCCATTGCCACAGATCCTGTTTCACACGTCTCTTCAGAGGCTATTTCAGTTCTGTCATCTCTTCCACACTTTTCCATTGACTCCAGTTTTTCTCCCACAGGTAGGCCTTCTGAGGATGTTGTCAATTCTCCGTTCACACTGTCAGTGACAAGAGGTACCACTGACTTTGTTTTTAGTGGTTTCTCCGTCACCTCACCTTCTTTCCCTCCTTCCTCAGTTTTTTCTTCCTCTTTACCAAGATTTTCTGGGACTTCCACCAGTTTCCTTTCTTGATCATCTTTTTTTTCCTCTGCACTTTCTTTTACAGCTGCTGGGTCCTCTTTTTGTCCCTCCTCATCATGCTTGACTACCTCTTTCTTTTCACTTCCTTCTACTCCTGTGGCTGCCAGAGTCTTTTCTGACTCCTGCATTTCACCTTCAGTTTGCTCCTTTTCATTCGCTTCAACAGTTACTGCTGTCACATTTCTCTCTTCATCTTGCTTCTCAGACTCAGGTTTCTCCTCCTTTTCACTGATTTCAGTTGTTAATGTTGTCTCCTCTTTTTCTATCTCCTCTTCTTTCACAGGAGACTGTTGTTCATCTTCTTTAGGCTTCCTAAAACTTTTCTTTTTTCTAAATCCAGTCCATCCTTGAGTAAAAAGTTTTCTTAATGGTGATGCAGTTTCAGTGGCTAAGGCAACTGGCTGAGAACAAATCTCAGTTGCTTCTGGTATTTTAGGAGACTCATCTTCTGTTTTTTCATTTTTCAGTGTATCTTTGGTATTGTCTTCTGCAGAGAGTACATCCTCAGGCACTGCTGTTTCTTCTGAGGCAACTTCTTTTTCATCATCAGCTCCTTCAGGGACCTTTGTTTCCTTTTTCACAGTAAGCAGCTGAACTGGTTCTGATTTTCCTGTCTTTTCCTTCTTCACTGTGAATCTGAATCCAACAAATTTAAAAACCTTTTTAAAACCCAGATCATAAGACTGTGGCTCTGCCACCTGGTCTTCTGCAACTTCTTCCAAAGCTGGTAACTGCTTAATTGAATGAGCATCCTCCTTCTCAGCATCTACACCGTCCGTGGTGCCTGAGTCAGATGGATTTGTCTCCACAGTTTCAGTGTCATCCTTCACAGCTACACTGGAATGTTCTGTTTGTCCGACTGTTTAAACAACAACAAAACCCCAGTTAATTTCCTTCTAAATTTAATGTTATCTTATACCTTTATATATTTTTTCATTATTACTGATTTTCATAAACATACATTCTATTACTATCTGCATACCTTTTCTATATGCTAGATTCTATCTAGTACATTTTTAAGAATTTGTTTCTGTTCTATGCCTATTATAATTATTTTCCTTCTTTGTATAATTCTACAATTCTTTCCACAGTTTATTTGCAAATGCACCTTTCAAGCTTATATTCTCTTATTCTATACCCTCTATACCCTGATTTTGCAGTTCTTTTTGTGTGGTTTGTGGTTTTTTTTTTACTTTAAGGCAAACTTAGGTTAAAAAAAAAATCGCAGACTATACCGAATAATATATGCAATTATTCCTGAAGCAAAGCTCAATAAATATTTCCATGCAGACAGACATATCTGAGGAAACCCAACAAACAAAAAAAAACCCTGCAAACAAACAAAGCAAAACAAAACTCAAAAAAAGCCTGTTGGCCTTAAATGATGAAAAGAAAAGAAAGCTTATTTTACAGCTCTGTCCCAAAAGAATAGTAAGATGTGAAATCGCCCATGGGAAAACACCTGTTTTTCTGAAAACTCGTAACCCCTACAAAACAGGTGACAATGTATTGCTTTGAAGACCACAAATCTTTGGAATTCTCTATACAATATATATATGTATTCAATACATACATAGCATCACCATCTACAGCAATTCCATGTTGTTTAGAATGAATGAGGTTGCTACAATGCAAGAAGGTAAAATCCCCCACTGCTCACATGTCTGCTTGCATTATCTTTTCTTTGAGGAAAGTTTGCGTTTTTCCTTCAAGGTCACTGGCAACCCCCCTCTCAGCCTTGCCAGGACAATTTAAGTATTATTGCTCCTCTGACCAACTCAAGCTCACAGACTGGCATTGTAAATTACATCTATGGCATATTCAAGACACCAAAAGATTCTTGGGCTTGGATGCTGTCAGGATTTCAGCTTAATATTCTCCTCGACCCTAGATTTTGTGCAACAGGCAAAAGTGCAAGGCCACAAAGGAACATACTCTTCTCTCTGACCAAACCTGTTAAGAGTGCCAATACGAAAGAAAAAATAAAATTATTTTAAAATATTCAATGTTGAACAGCAACACCCTAAAAGAAGACATGGTCCCTTTCTTTTAAGCTGTACATGTGCTACTTCAATGTTCAGAAGCAGGAGGAGACAGCTTTACAAAGCACATGATCATCAACTTCCCCGAAGTGATTTGGTTTTTATTTGAACCACCTTGAAATTGTCTCTGACTCTGCAGCTGGCCTTACTTTGCTGGAACACCTGATCTCCAGAAGTCCCTCACCGCCTCTTGCCTGGCTCTCCCTTTTCAAGGGCTGCTTCTTCAGAGGCACAGACAATGCAGTCCAGGTAAGGCTGCAACTAACTACACAATAAGCAAAACAAAATCTACAAGGATAATGGCTTCTAACTGCTATGTAGAGGGCAAATTATGTTTTACTATCAGCAGCCTACTGGTTGTTGTTTCCAAGTCAACATAAGCAAAGCTTTTTGTTTTTCCTTTATCTAACAGTGCAATATTATTTACCTCAATTGTTAACTCCTAATTCAATTAAAAGCCTGACCTCTGCTAACATGCCAACTCCCTGAACATTTCAGACCAGAGATGTTTGAACTGAGCCACTTGTGAGGGCAAAGAATAAGACAAAAGAGACATTATGAAGAAGCCAGAATTTTTAGTCCATTGGTAATATACCTCTTGCAAACACCAGTACAATCCACAAGCAAAATAAGTTATCAATCAAAAACTACACTTTGTTTATTTAGTTTGTCGTTGTATAGTCTCAACATAAAAGTCAAGGAACTACTCTTGTGTCCGTGTTCGTTTATTCCTAGGTCTGGAAATAAAGTCCTTGTCATTTCCATAAAATAAAGTAATTTAACAGAAAACTGTTAAAGGCTCATTAACAGGAATTCACAAAGCTAGAGGCACTTCTTCAGAGACTATCTTCAAAACATCATATATTTTATAATTATTTAGTAACAGGTACTTTAATATATTCTTAAGCTTGTTTACACTAAAAATTATTCTTTGGCTTAACCAGCTATGAAGCTAAATGCTTTATTTAACATTGAAGAAAAATTTCCTCATAAGCCAGGCCTCTTAGCATCTCTGCTGGAAACAAGGTCTAGAGTCTTTCTGTTTGTCCCAGCCCTGCATTAATGCAACTTGCTTATTCTTAGACACACGAAAATCTCCATCTGACATGAGTTAGATAAAGGTAGACTGAAATACAGGGTTGAGAGCAAGTGGGGAATTCTGGGTCTAAGTGAGAATGACCAGAAGTGCAGGAAGGCAGAAGGGAGTGGAGAAGTCAGAAGGGCACTTGGCTGAGCAGCCAAAGACATGGATTTCTAGGGGCTCACCTTTCCTTTTGCAAACATTCCCTGGGAACTCATGCCCTTCAAACATTGAAAAAACACTGACGTTTGAAAAAAATTGTAAAAAGGTGACATTTCTTTTTTTATTTATTCCTAAATTTTTCCTAATTCTTTTAAGAAAACATCCCTTTGTAAGTTTCCTTCCAAATTTCCTTCCAATTCTGTCCCAAACCAGAACAGGTGTTTAGCGTAAATTCAGTGTTTAAGATGAGTTTCAGGTATTATAGATAAATGGAATTACTGTAAGCATGGAATGATAAAGAATATGAATAAATGAGGCATTCCATTTCCAAAGAGAGATAAGATGTAAAACCAGTATATAGAGGCATCTCTTCATATTTAAGATAAGCATTCAAAGGGTTTTTGCTTATTCTGTTTATAAAATGAGGCATTTATAACACGCTAAGATAAAGACCATGTCTCTGTAAAATGTTTTGCAAGTGAAAAGAGCAGTGACTATTATAAAATCTGCAGGCATGGGTATGCATCACGATAGGAAATGCAATCATAAAAATAGAGAACACTGAGTTTAGAGGCAGTGATAAGCTTTCAGAACTGTTAAGTCAAGCTGACAGTAATTAGGTCTTCCTTGTGAGTCCATCCAGCAGACACACTACCTTGCAATACTTCACTAAACACAGTGCAAAAGGAAAAACTAACAGAAATATTGACTGACTGAACACACTTACTAATACCAGTCTGAAAAGTCACAGCTATTGTACAACACATCACATTTCCATCTCTCCCTCGCGGTGCACAATGATATACTTAAAGAGACCTAGCCCAAGCACTACCCCTTCAATTCCACCAAAGGATTTAACCTGTCCAGGAGGTATTTCATCCCCAAGATAACATTCCCGTGTCAGCTGTTAAGTGACCTGCTGCTGTTGCACCCAGTCTCTACTTTGTCTCCCTCTCTAACATTTTAAAACCCTGGAAGATTCTTTAAAACTGAATTTCTGATGCCATTCCTCAGCGTTTGAGGAAAGATGTGCCATTCAGGAAATACGCCTGCATGTTGCCAGGAGGCTGCCACTGTTGTGTGACAAAGCTCCAGTGCCATGAATATCCAAGCTGTACTGTCACAACGTAAACACCCGGAACTTTATATTTAGCAGTCAAATTCTACAGTCATGTTTTTACTAATGATACTTCAGTGCCCAAACACTGTGAGGGCAATTCTGAATGCAGAAAGGTTTGGAAGTTACTTACACAAGGCATTGCTGGTCAGAGTTCTGTAGTATGTCACTACCACAGGTATTCTGGCAAGACAACCAGCACTTTCTGAATTAATTCAGTGGTTTTGAAAGCACCTTTAAGAAACACCAGACAGGCTCATCCAAACGCTACCAGAAAACAAAACAAAACAAATAAAGCAAAATACTGATATGAACAACATTTCCTTAGGTCCCTCCTGAGCAGGGCTGTACTTTACTAGCTATGTGCTAGGCAAGGAATAGAATACAACAAAAATATACCTAGAGGAGGTGATAAAGATCAGGGGTGATATCATAAAATTGATACACTTAGCTTTTAAAATCCACTGTGGCTAAGGACCAACACTGAAATTCTATTTTAACTGCTTACATACCAGTTAACCTTTCAAATATTTTTAAGTGAATCAACGCGCTGCTCGTGTTTTAATAACTGTAACTTTTATTCTGAAAGAAACTTTCAAAACTGACAGTCCTGAGGACTCAAAGGTGCTTCATTTCACAATTTCATAGGTACTTAGCCCACTGTAAGAATTTATTTCTATTTTATTAGGAGCATGCTGATCAGGTGTTGGAGAATTAATATTTTCAGGATGACTGAACTCCTGTCTCATCCCATTAAAAATAAAATGAGTAATTAAACTCTTCTTTTTCTAGACTGACAGACATGGCTGGCAGTGCAACTTAACTGCACCCAGCTCTCATCTCTCTCCAGAAGTGAAAATGTGTTTCTCCCCTGGCAGCTGACGAAGAGTTAAAAAAAAGCACGGTGACTGCAAGAGTTAAATCCACAGCACTCTGTGGGCTTGAAGTCAACCATGTCAACATCTGGAGTTGGTTGACTTTTCCCCCTAAGGATTTGCAGCACGGCGCTGGATTTTTTCCATGAATTCCCTACATTCTCAATCTCTCAGATGGATGCGACACACACCCAGCGCCCACCTCGCAAACTCCTCTGGCCACTGCAAGGCTCCAGAGGACTTTGTACTGTTTTCATTTATTCAGTGTTTAGGGCCAAATCGTGCTGCTGGTCACATACAAACTCTCTCACTAGGTTTGCATGAGCAAAAGCAAATGCTGCAGCCCTGAGATGTATGTTACAACAATTTGACTTTGTTGTGTCTAGATTTGCTACAAATACAACTTGTAAAAAAGCCACAAACAAACCACCAGCTGCTGCTCTAAAACTCATATGACACAATCAGAAGGCCATCAAAAAAATCTGAATCAAGACTGTATTTGTCAAATGCTGTTTTCTCTTAACTGCACAATTCTTCTAATTATCATTAGAAACATTAATAACAATATAAAGAAAGGATAAAAATTGATACAAGTAATTAAAAACCAAGACACAGCCCAAAATTACAGTATCTGTGAAAAACCTACCCTGAACAGATTTATTTAGAATAAAGTAGCTATTTGGAATTATTTGTGAAATTGAGCACTTTAGCATTAAAAAAAAAAAAAAAAAAAAAGAAAACCAATCTGTGCTTTTAAGTTTCCACTGCAGAGTGTACAAACTGGGCATTATACCACAAATTCGATTATTTTAATTACAAGTTTCAGAAGGTTTGGTTTAATAAATGAAACACACTACTCACTTCACAGTAAAAAAATAACGCAGAAATATAATTATGTTTTATCCTTCTAACAATTCAATTTTTTTAAACTACAAATGTGACATTGCTGCTTCTTAACAATGTATTTTTCACAAATTCTTCCTTCCTTTGCCCGCCACACACCATTATTTAATTCCACTTCAATGTACAAATAATTCTTCCATAGAAAGCACATACTATGCCCTTCTCCCTTCTATTCACTCAATTTTCCAAGGACTGACTTTCCACGTTCATTGCAGGGAACAAGTTCTTTCAGATTAATTAAAGAATGAGGGAGGATTTACAGAGATTTCTGCATGCTAAATCTCACTGTGCATCCATGCAATTCATGCACTTTTCAACCATGTTGTTATTTCAAAGCTTTTGAAACAAGTACTACGTAGTCTTCAGTTCTCTGGTACTTTGGTGGCAACTGAACAGTTAGGTTTTAAAATCTCACATATATTCACGATCATTTTTAAAATCAGAAAAAAGGAACAAGCTGCAAAATACCTATTATTTTTCAGGGCTTAGAGCTCCTTTAGAAAGCAAAAGCAGCATCCCCAGAAAACGACATCATAGAAAAGTAACTGAACAAACAAACAAACAAAACCCCCAAACACACAATCATTTTGACTATGATACTGTAGCATTCTAACATTCCCAAAAAAATCTTTATTTTTAGAAGATTTTGATTTAGCTGTACTTGTCTGCTCCAACCCAGAGCTTCTCAAATTCCAATTCTGAGCCCAGCTTCTCAAATTCCAGCAGGAAAAGTTATGTATTTCATTTATTCAAGATAAAGATATTTCTTTTTTCATTTCAGTGTTTCAAGGAACAGCCCTAAAAACCAGAAAACACTGTAGTTCTTTAAAAACAAACAGAAGCCTTTTAAAGCCAGAAGTGTCACTAGCTATGGCTTAGATATAGTTGCTGTAGTTAAAAATTCTTCATTAAATACGCTCACAATAATAAACTGCTCTCGGACCAGCACAGCTGTTCTGCTTGGGAACCAAACCAGCATGTTACAAATATTTATGAAATTTCATGGTTAGACATGCTGTCCACATTACACATTCAGTGACTTGGTTCTGCTTCTTAAAATAAAATTTATTCACCAAGCGTAAGATAGACACAACTCTAGCACTTGGGTCTTTAAGGGGAAAAAAAATTCATGGCTCCATTAGCAACAAGGATGGGATAAGCAATACAGGCCAGTAAACCCTGGGACATTTTTGAGAACCCCTAATGATTAATGAACAATGAAAAGCAGATTGAAATTTTTTCTTTATCAAAACGACCACATAAAGACTAATGTAAACATCACAAACTCACCACAAAGGAGATGAAGCTGCATCTGCACTAATTAGACACATGACAGCTTAATATACTCCTGCATACCAATAAGCAGAAGTTCTCTGTCCCTTCCAAGAAACGGTAACACATACCACAAGCTAAATGCAGTTCTTGGGAAATGTACTACAGAAGCAGATGTGCTGCAGTGAAAATTTAAGGTTCTTCCACAGGAATTATTAAATAAGGAAAACCTCAAACAATCAAAACTGTGCAAGCCTATAAAAGACATTGCTTTTGAAAAACAGTTTAACCTTTAATTGCTAACAATAAAAGGAAATAAAAAAAATAGAGAACCCTTGAGGAAAAAGACTCAGCATGTGATAAGCTCATTAAGCATCGAGTTTAATGAAAACCCTATTGTAAACAGCAGTAGGATATCTCCTCCACTACTCACTGATTCAAATCACGTACAGTCTTCCCCAGGGCCCGCTCCAAATGGAGCCGCACTTCCACAGGCTTTGTTGTCCACATGTATTGTAAAGTTAGAGTATTTTGCATGAATAAACTCCCCCTATTTGTTGAATTCATTCACTGGCTCTAGCAAACAATATACAAGAGAGTAATTATTACTATAATGAAATAAAGATTTCCTAGATAGCTAGAGCCATATTTCATCAATCTGAGAAAAATTCCGATGCAAATTAGCTATCTTTAAGGAAAAAAACATAAAAAACCCGGGGTTTGTTTATTTAAATTTAACAACAGCACTTTGTCTCCCAGAGAAAGACGTAAGTTTTTTGAAAAAACGTTATGTTTTTTCTTTTAATTCTTTGCTCCTCCAAAACTCATCTTTTCAGCAAGTCCAATCAGTTTACAGTATTAGCTCTCAGCTTCAGTGGCTTGTGTGCTAATTCCTTAAGTAAGATGTGTGGAGTTCAGCACACAGGAGCATCGAGTTTTTGGTACTGAAGCCTGGAATCCCGCTGCCCCCCATACACACACACACACACACACCCTTGCCACGGTGCTAATCCCTTCTGAATTTTGCTTTGTTAAGATAAAACAGCAATAGAGCAACAGCTTCATTTCTCTCATGCAAATATTTTTACAACATATAAACGATGCTAACTTCCATATTCCCTCCAATTTCACCAAATTTAGCTCTTACGGTATTTTACTGCCTTATTTCTTGACTGATGTAAAATAGCACCATCAGTGTGGTAACCACCTTTTCTTTCCATTCCCCCATTTCAGATACCAGGTCATAGCCCCGTCCCGCAGAAAAACACCCCGTTAGCACCTCCACATTCAGAAAGCCTCGTATCACAGGTACCGCATCGTACGTCCCACTGAGGCGATATGACACTTCCTGAAGTTTCAGCAGACTTCGCTTGGAAGCGGTTCTCACTGAGATAAAGACACTTAAGGCAGACCTTTGAACTCCTAACGCCCTGCCAGGAATTCCAGAGTCGGTAACGCTGGGGCTCGGCGCCCCGCTGCAGCCCCGGGATGGGGATGCTGCTGCCGCCCGCACAGCCCAGGCGCTGCCGAGCCCAGGAGCAAACCGCGTGCGCCGGCAGTGCCACACCGCCTTACCCGCCATCGTCACTGTCCCCAGCATGGCTGAAGCCACACCGACACCACCAACTCCCTCTCCCGCTCCGAGGTTCCTCCCAGCCGACGGCAGCGAGAGGGAAGCGGCAGCGGCGCTTCCAGCCCCTGGCACCCGGCTGGCTGGACGGACGCACGGACGGACGACCGACGGAGAGCCTGCCTGATGGAAGTCTGCCGGTCGGAGGGCTGGGCTCTCCGCCGAGCCCCACGGCCGCTCCCCCCCGTCCCGGACAGCGCCGGGCCCCGCCCGGGACCGCCCCCCGGCCGCCGGGCTCTTCCCACCGCTGGCCGGCACACGCGTGGCGCCTCTCGGGGTCCGTCTCGGAACTGCCGCTCCGAGCCTTCATCGCCCTCTGCCCCGAAGGGAACAGGCGCCGGCTGCCGCTTTCGGACCAGCCGGCCGCTTCAGTTCCCGCTGTTGTAATGCCGTCCCGGATGCAGCTTCCCACAAGGCATCCACACGCAACCTCAAGAGATGCTCCTTAAAAGCCCCATGGATTTTGTCCCTCATAAACAAAACCATACAAAAACCACTTCTGTTCTTCCACACTGAAATATTTGCTCCTTTGCCTGGCACTGTGGGGTTGGTTTGGGTTTGTTTTGTTTTCATTTGTCTGAAGGGTTTTTTTAATTGGAATTCTCTACAACCGAATTACTTATAAATTGCCTCAAATTCTGATGTCAAGAGTTTCATAAACATGTTACTCCAGATACTTGTATAATAGTTTAATGCTCCTACTGATAGTAAAAAAGGGATGCAATACAGTAAAATAAAATGTAAAGGCTCAGTATCTAATACAGGTGCCCACCTACAATAGCAACAGTATTTCTCTTTTGATTAAAACTGATTATGTTGAATATCGCCAAAGTTCTGATGATACTTTGAGCCTTCATCTCTCTGACTGTCAGAGCCAACTTCCCAGCCAATTTACCAGAATATCTGGTTAATTTAGTTTTATAGTGGCAACTTTAATGAGTCTAGGTCATCTCTTAAGTGGTCTTCTGAATCCAAAATTCAAATAATGATGACAAGAATCAACAAAACCAAAAAACTTTTAATCATAAACATTTCTTTACTGTAGGCAAACACTTGTGCTGTTTCAGTGCTTGGTGCCACAATGCTTTACTTCTGAGTTTAGACTTGCAAGCAAGGTGAAATAAACAATGAGGAACATGAAGTGTAGCACTAAAATGGGAGATTTGTCTGCGTGAAGCAACTAAGAGATACCTCTTCCCCGCCTTTACTCATCTGCCTAAGGACAGATGAGGTGGACTAGACTCTCTAAGGTCCAGAGGAGTGGAAAAAAACCAAACATCTGAACATAGTCTTTATTTGAAGAACTCTTTTCAGTGCTCAGCTGGGTGAGTTTTATTTGTCTCTATCGATGATGTCATTTTCATCTATCATTACCAGCAAATACACACCACATCATCTTCATAAAAGGATTTTTTTTACTTCAAGAGCAAACACATAGTATTGTTTTCCCTTCAACATAAATAACGCTACCATCTAGACTTGGCTCCAGCAAATAGGAATATCACACAACCACAGAGAGATGATTCTCAAAACTAAGCCAAAGTTTTTCAGGCAGTCTACTCAAATCCAGATTCCTAATGCTGTGTATGTACACATCATGCCATGCAACTGGTTACACATAATGACCTGCACTCAGAGGAAACTTCTCACCTCTTCATTACATATCCTAGGAATGTGATTTTTCCATACAACTGAAACTACAACCCAGGATTATTCAAAAATAGTTGTAATCTTTGACTATTGACTTGAAACTCATGCCCTTTTAATGGCCTTTTCTTTTACAGGATCCAGAAGCTGAATATCAACATGAAATCTTCTGACACTACTTCCAAACATCAAGTATTTTCTTCTCCTTTATGACTCTGTTTAGCGAGTATCCTCACCCCAATGCCTGTCCACTGAAGAGTAAAATTTTAGAGAAGTGGAGTTTCATGAAAGATAAAACAAGTTGCATTCCATTTTTATAGTGTCAAAAGTCCCTCCTGATACGACTTTAAAAAAAAAAGGCAGAAAAGCTCAGGATAAAATATGGTAGCCTTCTACAGGGATAATAGTATTACGGCAATTAATCTGAAGATGTGACAAAGAACTGCTTTTACTAGGATTCAAACCCTAGAGTACGCCATGGGTTATACACATGCCTTAAGGCACTCTACAGGCTGATGCTGAAGATAGTGCCTCATACCCTGTCACCATCCCTTCCCAGCTCACCACCAGCAGCATTAGATGCCCGCTCTGACTGAAAACCAGCCCTCCCTCTCAGCCATCCTGCCAAAAAGTCAGCAGGCAGCAAGACTGCTGAAGCAGATCTCTCAACACACGCCTGTGAACAGGAACAGAGGGAAGCAAGAAGAGGCTGATGAGAGCAGGAAAGGTGGGCTGCCAGATCACACAGGAGAAAGAACAGCACATTCCTAACTGTGCAGCAAGGCAAGGGAGACAGTCCCAAGACAGAACACACTGGGATGCCTATGATGAGAAAGGTTTTGTGGTCCCAATGCAAATCCGATTAAAAGCTGTAGGAAAGGGAACTTTAATCAAGGTAAAACCAATGGATTAGCAGCTTGTCCCTTTCTATGAGTACTGAATCATTTATCATTAATACCACTGATGAATTAACCTAAAAAGGATTTCTGCCTTATGAAGGAAGGGACAGGCCTATGCAGCAGGAACTAGCCCAAGACGTGGAAACTGAGCTGTTCCTAACAGGTGGATGTCCACCACTGACACCAACACCTTCAGTCCACAAGCCACTTGTCATATGAACTCTCTCCTACAGAGAAAACATCTCCCACAAAACAGTGCCCAAGAAGCATCTGAGCAACAACAGATCACTTGAGTAATACCTGTTCAGCAGCATATAGCTAGTCAAGCCCTATATCTACTTCTCATCCCATATAGCATGCAGGCCTCTAAGGTAAGTCCACTGAACACGTGTTTGTACTCACCATTTGTTCCAGCAGACTCTGTTTGCTCTCCGGGTGGTTCTTGGAGCAGTGAAGCCACCTCTGACTGCTGCCCACCCGGTTCCTTAGATGCTGTAACAGCTCCCAGCTGCAGTGGCTCCTGTGGTGAGGCATCATCCTTCAAATTGTCTTCACCAACACCAGGTACTGGTAAACTTGCATTTAAAGCCTGTGTGGTCAAATATTGATTGAAGGTTGGTAGTACAGAAAGATAAAGAGAGAAGGAAAGAAAAAGAAAATGTCAGTATTAGGCTGGATTCCCCCCCAACTCCCACAGAATATTGTTCTTTCACTCTCATTTTGAATATATACATGCAAGCCATTTTAACTTTATTAAATAAAAGTACTTCTGTGAGGAAAAAAAAACCAAAACACATAATCTGGGACTCTTTATCTTTCTGCTCTCCCGCATGAAATACACAGAAGAAGCAGGTCTTACACACCATGGCCTATAACCTTGTGTAGAAATTGGTTTCTTCCATGAAGGAAAACTCCAGGACAAGGTGAATCTAGCTGATGGAAAGAAATTCTTCATTCAAAGTGTCTGGCACAACTGCTCTGATATATGAATGAATCCTCTCTACAATATAGCTTTTGGTATTGCTCCTCTACTGATGTGCTTATCTTATCATCATCAACAATACAACTACAAAGAAGCTGAACTATTCAGGACAGAAAGCAGAAGACATATGAATTTCTCATGAGGAAATGCAGTGAAACTGAGATTAAAACTAGAATTTTTGGACCTCTGTTATTAGGCAGAAACTATTTTTACAGGAGGAAAGAGCTTTGCAATTCTTTGGGACTCAAAGCATTTGAAATATTTTTTCTAGATTTGCTAATATATGCAAAAAGAAGAATCTGTTTTTCAGCTTCCACACTTGACACATTCTAATTATTTTCAGAAATTGTATTGGCTTTCCCTATTAGAAGAAATGTACTTTTCACAAGCATTTTTTTTTAAGCATGGAATGTGTTGTGATCATTATAAGACACTTAATTACCCTTTAATTTATTGATTACCCTTTAATGAACTAGTTCTCCAACTGAACCTATTACCTTCCAACAGAAACCATTTTAACTAATTAACCATTATTCCTGAAGCAAAGGTTTGAAACTCCTCTGGTGGAACAGCAAACTTTACTTACGTATCGTCTTATGATTTGTCTGTACTCCCAAAATACTGCCATTGAAGCCCTGTTAATTAATCAAAGGTACCACAGATAGATTACACTCAAAGATGGGATCTAACAACCACATGCCTGAAGCACCAAACTGGGATCAGGAAGATGCCACATTCCTGACGATTCTCTTCCAGCAACCCCCCCCGCCCCAACCTGAATGGGGAAATCTATTTATTTATTTTTACTAGTAATTAGCCTGCTGCAACAGAATTTCAAATCAACAGACAGAGTGCCAGGAAAAGGGCTTTCCTCTTAATCATCAGATTCTTTTCACATGCTGGGTGAGATCTGGGAGAAGCATCGTACCCCACTTCCACAGGCAATGAAGTGTGTGCATTCAGGTTCCCAATTTTCAGTTCAGAAGCCCTTAATTAAGCCAAATTGTTTCCACCCGGCGTTGTAGCGCTCCTCAAAGCTGCCTTTCACAGCCACATAATCCACCTCACGAAAAAGGATCCCATTCTGCTCCACTGCCAATACCACAGATGGAATAATTTGGCTTTAGAGTTTTCACATGCTGAGACCAGATATTAAATAGAAGAAATACGGAATGGCTCAACACTCAGATTACATTCCCGCTTCTCACATCATCCTTCCCATAAATCTAAAACACAGGAACTCAGGAGGGATAAAGACACCACACTACTGAACAAAGGCACGTAAACCCTGGGATGCTCCTCTGCAGTTGCACATAGCATTAGCTGAATGGGAGTAACCAATTAAAGACAAGCAAGAAAATCAAGACATAGAAAACTACAACCTAATTCTGAAAGGGCTTTAAGATTCTTCAGTACAAATTTAGTAGAGGACCATTACTATTTTTTTAATAAATAATAAGGTTTCTTGATTCATTCTTGAAAGACAACTGCTAGTCCTGCAAACACAAGAACAACCTTGACTTGACTGGCTCTCAGGAAACTTGGCTATCTGAAGAAAAAGCTATGGATGACCATTTCAAGATGACACTCCCAGAATTAGCACCAACAATTCTTTCAAGTCACAAGAAAGGCAACAGCACTGAATATCTTAGCATTTCCCCACGTTATTCAAAGATTTCTTTGCCTTTCTTTCCAAACCTCCCCTGGGCAGCACACCATTTTAAAGCCAGTCCCATGTATAGACACACATGTACAGACACGGTCAACCGTTTGCCTGATAAGCACCAGTGGACTCTGCAAAGAAGCAGAGTACAAAGGTACCTCAATGCAGTACAGCTGGTGTCCTTTTTAAATTGAGCACAGACTGTTATGATAAAATATTAACAATGGTAGTACTTGCTGTTACCCCAGCTCTGAATTTATTCTATAGTTTTGGTGCATTCAGGAAAACAGTGACTTTATATAATCCTAAAGATTGGTGATTTCAGACCAAAATTCAGAAGTTACTGGGTCTAGCAGATACCCTTTGGATCTGTTAAATCTGCAATACCTTCCAGTATGAAAAACAGAATTAAATATAAAACATCACTAAATGTAAGATTATAGGCAGTTTTTACAACCAACCAGTATAATTATAATCCCTGTTGACCGTGTACATAAATTCAGTTTTGGAAACAGGATCCATCTGTCACAACTGAGTAAAAAATGTAAATACATGGAAAAACCTCAATATTTTCAAATCTGACCAGACCTGCAATATAACTCTACCTTTTTACCCCAGTCTCTTGGGAAAGAGTTTGATATGATTCTTGGCCTTGGGAAGGCAAACTTAGATTTTCAAATCAAGTGTTCTGCTTTAAATAATTGAATAATCAAAACTAATAAAAAATAGTATTTTTTCCAAATTAAAACGTGCAAAGGAGAAGAAACCTCTGGGAAGTTTGTAAAGTGAAAGGAGACATAACAGCATCATTAGTTTAAATAAAGAAAAAAAAATTTTGTTCTAAAAAAAGTTGCTCAGGCTCTTTATGAGGGTCAGTGCAGTCTGTCCCACTGCATTAGTCCTGAAAAGAAACTAATTTCAGTTTTCCTTCACATTAACTGCTTCATTTCTCTGAAGGGATCTAAACTGCAGTTTAGTCCAATTATATCTAATTTGGTGAGCAGTGCTCTTAATTCCATTGAGAATAGTTGTAAAGCGTAGACAAATACAACATTAGACAAATACAAAGCTTAGACAAGAGTTTAGAGAGATGGGTGAAAACAAAATTTAAAAAGACAAAAATTAATGGTATTAGGAATCTTTCTGTTCATCTTGACGCATGTATCTACAAGTAATGAGACATTACATTTGGCAGGTTTACCAACATTTATCAGTTTTTTGTGGCACACATTCATTACACTCCTTTGATTATTAATTTATGAATGTGTTGTCTCATGAACACCGGAGAAACCAAGGGGAACTGGTTATCCAGTTCACTGATCTTTCAGCTTCTTCACTCCCAAAACAAAGGGCCATTAGCAAAGCAACACTCCAGTTTCTGTCACGCCATTACTGTACATCCTGCATATATTTTTTTAATATTTGCCTCACATTCACCACAAAGACGGAAGCAAAGGGCAGACACCCAGCTAATGAGACTAAAATGCACAGGGCTTGCTGCCCACATCCCTCTAAACCAAGAGCAGCTTCTGGTCCCTCTGGCATCCAGCAGTGGGCCCAACCGTTACACCCCATTAAATGCACACAAAATTGAAAATGGATAAATTAACGGGACAAATTGCATGAGATGTGGATGAACTGCAGGTCCCTGATCTCACTATACATTAGTGGATGCTTCCTTCAGGCACCATTCCTGAGGGGTTCAGAGCACCCAGCCTCTTCCCCCACCAGCTATCACCATCATTCCCAACATTCCTTGTACCAGACCCAAATCATTCCAGGGATTCCTCACATCAGGCCCAAATGTACCAGAGTTAATTTTGCTTCATTATGTTAATCCCGCTACACTGATTCTACATTAGATTACTAAAATAGCCAGATCCAGCTGTCTGAACAACTGAGCAAACTAACATAATGGTCTCTAATATTTTTTCCTGAAGTTTGATTTTGAAACTCTGGGAAAGACTGTTACTGTGCTCATGGGGTCTGCTTTTAGCACATGCTGCTTCATTAAAAAGAACTTCAAACACCAACACTTGGGAAAAGAAAAAAATTGGATCATTCCAACTCTTTGTTCACAGCAGTTTGTCTTGTTTTGCATTAGCTAAACATTAGAGGTTTGTGGCATACTGCAAGTTCCAGGTGAAGAAAACACAAGGCCTTTCCTCTGTAAGGCACATAACAGCACACTTAATTTCCACTACCTTATTTCTGCCTCCTGCAGACAAAGCCAAGAACTTGCTCCACACCTTTCAGCTCCTCATCTACCCTATTCTCCCCCAATTCTCAGCTTGACTTCGCTGTGACACCTCCTTATGGATGACTACCCTCGAAATCCAAATGATAAAACAAAACAGTCAAAACACCAAAAAGTTTCTACACCAAATTCATCCCTGTGATCTCTTCTTGCAGCCTGTTAAAGAAACACTACCCCCAGTCTGTTATTCTGAAGCCTGATCCAAACGGAGCTCCT
Organism: Camarhynchus parvulus; assembly: GCF_901933205.1. Taxonomy (NCBI): domain Eukaryota; kingdom Metazoa; phylum Chordata; class Aves; order Passeriformes; family Thraupidae; genus Camarhynchus; species Camarhynchus parvulus. The sequence goes on from NC_044573.1 coordinate 55,344,358, forward strand.
CCCCAGGTCTCCCACCTTTCAGCTCTTTCAGACAGCACCTTATGGAAGCTTCCACAGGTACAGCTCAGCGAGGCTCTAAGGACCAGTCAGAACAAGGGCTGAGCACGCAGCACGTTCCTCTCCTCTCCTCTCAGCAACCACACCCAGGCTTGCATTTCCAATCTGGAGGACTTTCAAAGTCCCGACGCCCCTCTTTGCATCTCCTTAGCCTCCACCACATCAAACACAAGCTAATTGCCTCGGCTTTCAAAGTGCCCGGCCACTCCCTCTACCACCTCCTTCTTATCTCCTATATGATTAGGGGGCTATTTCACGCTTTTGGTGCCCCTATGACACCAATTTCCATTGTGCATTTTTTCAATTACACATTTTTATTCTTTCACAGGCACGGTCAGCCCTCCAATCCTTACCACTGAATTGTACCAGTCTCTTCTTCCCCAGATGGAAAAGAAGTATCTAATGGGAATCGGACCCTGCTGAACCAGAGGAACCCTGCAGCCTCAGACCAAATGTCTCAAACTGGGCTCCCAGAGACACAGTCTAGGGACTTTCCTTGAATAAGCTTCGTTTCACCACTGCTAACGTAGTATTTTCAGGCTGACTCAGCTCCCTCACCAGAACACAGTTGTTTAAACAGCAGATGTAAGTCTGCCCCAGCTGTTATTTGTCAGGCACTCGAACAATAAGACACTCTGACATCTCAGCTGGTAATCTCTTTAGAAGAGACAGTTCCAAATATTTACTGTCTAGCACACACTTGCTCTCATTACAACACAGGTAGCATAATCAAGTTACTACCCAGAAATGGGAACCATCACGAAAACACTGTTTGAATGACTTGCTGCTTAAGTGGGGGCCCTTGCATGCCAGCAATCTACCACACCACATCTTCAAGCCATCAATCCCCACGAAAATATTATCTCTGACAAACCAAGCAAGAATAGCTTATTAGCATGCCTGTATTTTTCCAAATTCTCTCTCTGGAAGTTTCCCTATACTGTTTCAGGTAGCTGTTCCAACAGAGCTTGGCTCCTTCCACAGGGCCACAGAAAAAAAACCTGTATCAAAGCTGGCACCTCAAACTTCTAAATAAAATAAAAGTGGCACATGTGTGATTGTCACTGTTAGCTGCAATGCTGCAAGGATGACACTGCTATCCTGGCGTTGCCCACATGGCTTGAAGTCACCTTCTGCCCCAATGGAGGGCACCACGCTGGCATTTTTTTCCATCTCTCCAATGCTTAGCATCAAAACTGGAAGTTGGGTGAGAGCCACATCACTGCTATGAATAGAAGGTGCTCACAAAATGGAGAGGCCCAAACCAATCCAGTCACACGCTGTCACCAACAGAAGTGTGACCCAGCTTCTTGTCCAGCTCCAGACACAAGATCCTGCCTGCTCCCCTGCAGCTTCTGCTGAGTCCCAGAAGCTAACACATCTTGCTCAATCAGTACAGAATGACCCTGCCAAAGAACTGGAACAGTTTTCCAGGGGCTTAGCTCCTTGAACGAGCTCACATAATGCCAGATGCAATAAAGGAGAAGATGCAGGTGCTCTGGAGAGGAGGCAGGAGCACATGAACCACCTCACCAGACATCTCCATGGCTTTTGTCAGTTCAGGACATCAAAGTTTCATCTGGCCTTCTTCAAGACCAGAAAGATCTTGTTCCTACTTCCAGCACTAGTAAATCTAGTAAATCCTTCTCAGGCCAAGCTTCAGGCCTCCATGCTGCTCAGGACAGTCCGCCCCTGAGGTTTCAATGAGTTTTCACCAGCTCACTGCTACCAACAGGAGAAGTTTGTTCATTTCCCCTCCTGCCCTGCTGCAAATGCTTGCCTTGTCCTGGCTCTTGATCAGGAAAATGGTCCAGCAAGAATAAATTTCAGTTTCCTGAAGGGTTAGTGAGTTTAACCTGCTCACAGGAAGGCAAGGTTAGGACACAACACAGCCAAGTGAGACTGCGTCATCTGAGGCAAAACAAGGAAGAACAGGGGAGGAAGAAAAGGAGGTGGAAAAAAGCATTGCTGCTACAACAGCAAGGACATAACTCCATCACAAAAATCAGCCTTCTGTAGAACCATACACTGCCCCTTGGTTTCAACATGACCTCAGGTGGCAATTCACACATCTGATTCATTCAGTTCAGGCAGCTGAATGGATTAGTACCACCAGGATCTCTCACACCTCCCTGCAGAGGTGGCTTCCCACAGTGTGGTGGCTATGCAAGATAAGCAGCAGCTCCTCCACTGCCAGAGTTTGTCTTGTCTGCTACAGTAAAGAAATCTGCCCATTTCAGGTCTTAGTACTGTGGCAGGCTGCAAACTCTGGAGCTGCTTTACATGTAACTCAGCGGGAACTTTTGAGAAGATGGGTCAACAGCTGAGGTACTTGCCACATGAGCCCACATTTAACGCACTGTGTTCACAAGCCAGGACCCAAAGCTCTGCAGAGCAAGTGCTTTCCAGGGTCCTTGGGGTGTAGAAGTGAGCAACACTGAAACATACACCCTCCCTTTTTTTAACCAGGACACCCAAAACCTGGTACCTGGCCAAAGAGTCACATGTGAATAACAAACCAGCTTAATGACTATAAATTTTCTCCTTTCTAGAAGAAAAGGAGAAGAGGTTTTCATCACGCAAAAAATGCAACTACGTCATGAAAGAAATTTAATTAAATATTTCAAGGATTTCGCATCACAAAAGAAAGCACAACTTCTCTGGGATTTTATATCCTGTATAAGACTAGTTGCTTAGACAGTTTATTTGTAATTGCCTTGCCAAGGCTCACTCAAGATGGATTCCAGTGAAGTAATTTTCCAAAGTTTTTTCTTCTAAAAGGGTTGTAATAAGCATTTTAATTTAGAAAATGCAAGATAGAAGACCACCCTCCAAAAGATTCCCTATCTTCCACAAACATATTAGCTATCTGACAGATTTCTCCAGGGGCACTGCAAGACCTGTTAATTTTCATATTCAAAGAGCTGGAAGGAATAATGATGAAAAACTGTCACAAATCTGCATAGAGTTATTTTAGTAAGACAGACTAAATGAGACACAAAAAAAGTATGACTAAACTTCATTAAAACTGATTTTTATTTTTATGCAATGTAATGGAAGGCAAAACCAGCTGTTTCACGAGAACAGCAGTAATACAACTTCTTATAGCAGCAAAATGGTAATAGAACTTCCCCAATTTTAAACAGTTCTACTTGAATAATCAGGCAAAAATCTACTAGAAGACATTTTTACTAAAGCTCAGAAGACATAAAACACAATATTAATAATAATCTGTACTTGAGAACATTATTAGTGTGATTCTCTTTTTTTAGAGGGCCTTAGTTCCCATAACTGGATAAACATGGCTATGAATATTATGTCCCTTCTTCAAAGTCGCATTATCTTAAATTTTAAACAACCACAATAGCCAAATGCTTGCCCGATAAAAATTCCCGCTTTTCTAAACGTCAGCATCTGAATTCTAAAATTGCCCAAAAAAAAGTTAAAAAAAATACATCTTAGTTAATTTAAAGTTCATTCGCAATGTGGTTTTCAAATCTGTCAAAACACGCACAAGGAGGTCTAGTGGCAGCCAGGAACTATGGGAAATTCGACTTGAAAGTTAAATCTGAACCACAAGGTCAAAGAAACAAAGTCATAACCGGTTCTCAAGCTCTAATACACCCACGCATCAGTCACAAAAACTTCGGAGTCTCCCTGCTCTGAGCACCCAAACTCTGAAGAGCCCAAAGAAGGGGATCTCGGTAGAACGTGGCATTATTTCTCCCCTCACAAACTCCCGAAAGCCACGCTATGTAAACACACAGATGCACATAACCTCCCTTTCAGTCCCCAAATCCCCTAAACGCGCCTATTCCAGAGGGATAAATGGGTTCATTCATACTCTATTTTTAAACACCAGACATGTTTTAAAAGAATTTCTTTCAATTCTTCAACGTCTTTATTTTAAATCACACATACCTAGAGCTCCTTCGCTCCCCACGGGCTGGGAGTTCGGGAGTCCCTCCCCCTTTGCCCCCTATGCGGTACGACAGCGGGCCGCACCAAAGGCACGGCTCCAGCCCTCGCCGCCGACACCGCCGCCCCTTCCCCGCGGCGGCGGGCGGGGGGCGGCGGCTCAGGTGAGCCCGAGCCCCGGGGTGCGGGACGGGGCGGGAAAGGGGGCACAGCGCGGCTGGCGCCCAGACGAAGGCACCGCCGAGCCGCGCCCCGACGCGCCTCCCACCTGCTCCCGCGGGAGGGGAGAGGATGGAGTGGGGGGGCTGCGGAGAGCCGCGGGAGCCGCGGCGATCCGGCCGCAGGACCGCAGTCAGAAGGCTCCTTGGCGCAGACCTCGCCGGGGGTGGGTGCGGCTCCTCTCGCCCCGGCCGCACACAAAAGCAGCGGCGCCCCCGCAGCCGCCCTCGCCCCCCGCCCCGCCGCTGCTGCCGCCGGCGGGAGTTTTATGACTGCGGCGCCGGCCGTGGCGCAGTCCCGGCCCCGCCGCGCCCCGGCTCCGCGCCCGGCCCGGGGGGTGCCCAGCGCTGCGGCAGGTGGCCGCAGCCGCGGCGGGAAAGTTTCCCCGGCCCGGGGGTGCGGCGGCAGCCGCCGCCTCGCGTCCCTCCCGCCACCTCCCCGCCGCCCCTGCCTTACCTTGGCGGGCTCCGCCGGTGGCTGGGGCTCCGCCGCGTCTTCTGCCGGCAGCGGCTCCGGGGAGTGCTGGGGGACTCGGCGGCGGCCCCGGCCCCGTCCTGCGGGGCGGCCGGCTCGGCGGAGCTGCCAGCGCCCATGGCGCTGCCCCGCGGCCGTGCGGAGCCGCGGGCGGGGGGCTGGCGGTGGGCGGCGGCGGCGGCACAGCCGGGAATGAAGGACCCCGGCTCTCCGCAAACTCCTTTAGGGCGCGAGGGGGGAAATTTCAAAAAAAAGAAAAGGGGGAAAAAAAAAAAAAAGCGCGAGCGAGAGCAGCAAGGAAAATCACCTCCTCCCCTGGTCCCCCGCCCGCCTGCCTCTTGCTCCATCACATGAGCAGATCCCCGGACACGCCTTGCAGCATCAAACCGGGCTGATAAGGAGCGGCCAAGGGGGGCAGCGCCCTGCCCGCCGCCGCTGCCGCCTCTCCCCGCCCCTCCCGGGCACCGCCGGGGCGGGGGCGCCGCCCGGCCCCTGGCCCTCCGCGGCGGCACCGCGGCGCTGACTCAGCTCCTCGGCCCCCTCGCCGCTCTCCCGGGGCCGGGACGAGCACCCACCCGCCGTCACCTTCACGGGCTCCGGGCCAGGGGCCGCGCCCCCCGCCCGGCCACGCTGCCCCTCGCCCCGCACGGGGCTCCTGCCGCCTCCTGCCCCGGGCGCTCGGCTCCGCGGCCAGCAGCCCTCAGCGCCGGCTCCGCACCTCAGCCATGCTGGGCCTGCCTGAGGGAAGGACGTCCAGCTGATGCAGAAATGTAAGGTCCCATGTCTTAGGCAACTTTGAAGAAACAAAAAAATCAAGCTGCCTTTTTGTTTTTAGGACTTCTTTTTGTTTGTGGGTGGCGGTTTTTTGGTTTTTTTGGTTTTTTTTGATTGTCATGCAGGATACATTCCCAGTTATTAATTCATGCCAGATCCTGGCGCAAGCAAGCAAAGCCAAGAACAGGGTCGTTTCTCTCCTAGCCCAGAATACACAAAGCATCTTTCCCATGCCACAGAAGCAGGACCAGCATGTATGTAGGCACACTCTTACCTGGTACTTTCAAAGGTATCAGTAATGAAATAGAGCACAAATTAAATTAAACCACAATGTGCCAAATGGGTAGCAAATGGATCCATTAACTGTTCTTCACCATAACTATAATTTTTTTTTCTAAACGTATGGATGTACCTGTTGTATACAGAGTTCATGGTTAACAGGAATGGTCTGAAGAATTCATAGTATAGACACAATTTCTTTTAGAACATTTAAACCAGTCCTCACCCACCAAAGCACTGTTTCATTCAGAAAAAAAAAACATTCTGAAAAAATTCCATTCTACAAAGGGCCTAATCTTCACATGCTGGTCAGTTTTTTCCCTAAAAAGTCAACACACATCAAGTCAATGACTGAAAAAGCATTTTCATCATCTCCGTTAGCTAACACAAGAACCTATTGGAATTTTTTGTGATCAGCAGACCAAAACTGGTGGTGTGGATCACAGAGTTGGGATAAATATCTCCCCATTTCTGCTAAGTTTTCCTCATTTTCAGAAGGGAGAGGAGATGCAGGTCTGAACTTTAAGTAGTGCCTGAGTCCCTGTAGTAGAACTTACCCATAGCCACCAGCCAGCAGTCACAACAGGGAGCAGGGAGTCTGTTCCCAGCTTTTCCTGGCTAACATCCTTTCTCCACCTGGTCTCTGGTGGAGAAAGAGCAGGCACCACCTCCATTCCCCACCAAATCTGCCTTTCTTCCTGCCTTCAGCTGCTCCTTTACAGATGCAACTGAGAATGGAGGCCAGCCCAACTGCTGCAGGGCTATCTTGGCTTCCCCTTCAGCTGTAGACCCTGGGCATAGACACAGAGGATTCCTGGGCTTTGGAGAGGGGAGGGCTGGCTGTGGGGCGCAGTGGCACACAGAGAGGTTGGGAACAGCCTGTGCCACGGGGAGATCAGGGTTTTGACAGGGAGTTCCTCAAGAAGGGAATTGTGACATAATTCAAGGACTGTGCCACATCATTTCTCTTTTTACTGCTCATTGACCACAAAATGCTTTCTCTGCAAGCAACCAGAGCACTGCCTCCTTCCTTCCATGTAAACTTGCTCTTCAGTCCTTTTGCTCGTGCCTGGCAGCACCAGCTCTGTGCCCAGCAGTCTCAGAGCAAAGATGCTGCAAGCACTGCAGCTGAGAGAGACACCCCTCAACGCCCATTCACCTGCCATTTTCTGAACACAAATTACTTTCTTTTGGCTGAAAGTCTTTGGTTACATCTATTCAGTGAAATACAATGTGCTGGGTATGGCTTTCTGGTGATAAGGTTGAGCAGCACAGGATGACAGGATGGCTTGTGTGTACATTCGTAACTTCTCCCCACTTTGAACCACCACAGTTCTGCAAACTTGTGCTGCAGACAGCCATGAGCTGTTGTCTATCCCTGTATAATCCTTGATATGGGCACAGCTTCTGTCTCCTTTCCTCTTGGATTTGCTTTTGTTTTCTTTCCTGGAGTACGTCTAGCATAGGAACTTTTAAGAGAGATATCCATCTCCAATCTTGTCCAGAGGGTGGTCACTTTCCAATTTGCCATTCCCGATGGTCTGCACCCTGCCCATACAGAAGGAATCATGATGAATGACAGGTCTGACTCTGGCATTTGTCAGCCTGTTTCCCTGCCTTCTGCCTGCATGCTGGGGTTGTTATTGTCCAGACCTTTACCCTGAACCCTGCAACTGCCTCCTGCTGTATTGAAGTGTTGTCCAGGCACTGTGTCTGTTTCTGATGACAGACTTCCCAGAGAAGTGCAGTCACATAAGCTTCTTCTGGTCCTCTTGCAAAGTCACCAAGTGTTGGTGCTGAGGTGAGAATATTCAAGCTATTGACAAAAGTATGCATGCACACTTTTTAGGATGAATCCAAGGAATCAAGAAAGACAATAATTAAAGCTCTACTGGCATGTTATCTAGAACTATTCCACTGAAACATCTTTGAGAAAACTCCTACTAAGAGGTACAAGCGCAGACCTTCCAAATGGCAGAACAGTCTTTCAGCATTGCAGCTAGCACATGACTGTTTTAAAACTCCCCTGAAACCTGGAGAACTTTCATAATTATATTTATATTGCAGAGTCTGTAGACAGGGTTTAATTTATTTACATTTAAAATTGCTTCTTTTATGATTGATGTAACTGCTGCTGATGCTTTTGTACATGAGACAAACCAAATGTCTTAGTCTGAGAACCTGTGTTGATGAAATATTTTCCTGCTGTCTTCTGCCCCATCCATGATTTTCCTACCAGCCTTGACTCTGCTGGTCCCTGCAAGTGGCCACAAGCTTTGCTGCTGTTGGCCGCTCTGGCTGATCCTGAGGAGCAGCAGGGTGGATGGAGAGCCAGCAGCAAGGTGGGGATGGGAGGGCTAGTCCCCAGCATCCATGATGGGGAACAGGGCTGCCTGCCCAGCCAGCATGCCAGGGGCTCCTCCATGTCCCATCCAGGCTGGCTGTTCACAGATTTGTGTGAGACAGTGGCTGTAAACTGGGAGCACCAGCAGCTGCCTGGAGCCCTGTTTACATGAAGGCTCTTGCTTCCTTTATCAGTGGTGAAGCTGCATTGGGATATTTTTGGCATAAAAGCTAAGTGGAAACATATCGTGTAAGTGTTCTCAAAATGGGAAGCTCTCAAGAACATACCTTAGGTCTGGATAGAGAATATAGTGCTCTGACTTCACCTCAGCTGTATTTACTGCAATCTTCAGCTTTTTCTCCCCTTTCTCTTGTCCAGTTATGATAGGAAATTCTAGGATGCTGTTAGAAATACATGGATATGCCTAAGGAGCTAATATGTATCAGACAAACAAAATTCTGATGAGTGTAAAAAGAAGAAAATTGCAAAAATAGCTGTGTAAAAATACTTGTTTTGCAAGAGGAATTGATAATGCCATAGTAAGAAATAAGGAAAATGGAATAAATTTTGCTATTAGAAGACTGTTTCTTTACTTCCCAGGAGTTCACATATCCCAGAAAAATCACAGATAAAATAAGCAGAATCTTTACATCTAATAGGTTGACATCACAGAGATGATCTGTATCAGAAAAAACCTATTCATGGATAAGGACACACATCTGTGTGTTGCACATAACAAAACTAAATTGGCTCCTCACACTGTGCAATTTAAAAATAATGTTAGTAGCAGAAATTAACTTCAGTCTTGAATTCAATGGTTATTTCAGTAAAGTTCGTATATTTGTGTAACAAGTGTGTCATTCAGCAAGTAGTTGCACATTTCTGTAGCACCCAGAGACCCTTGTTGGACAACCCAGAGCTGTTTCAGGAGAGAGAGACCCAGTCTGTAGTTTTCTCTAATACCAATCTGTCTCTACTAATTCTCTACTACTGTCTCTCTACTACTACCCAGCTTGTGATTTCTGATTTCTCTGTAGTTTCCCTGTGGTTCCTCTCCTCACCAGTTCTTCACTTGTCCTGCTCTTCCCAGGAGGTGTTGGGCAGATATGTTAAGCTTCAGGAGCCTAACTGTTGTCATCTGCCCATGGACAGTTCTTCACAGGGGCATGGGACAGGGCAAGAGACTGCAAAAGTCCATCCCATTGGGAGTTTGGCTGAAGAGATTCACAGCGTGTCCTGGGCACAGCCCAAATGGTCCCCTCTGAAACCTGTAAGAGCTCTGGTTATTGGACAGGCTCTGATCTGTCTGTATAATTATATTGGTGTTTCCAGGAGGCAATGTTTGGGTGTTGAAGCTTGAAGGTGACAGTGGATGAAATTTTTATCTTAAATGAGGAAGAAATGTAAAATTTGCCTTTTTAAAGAAGGAAAAAATTGTATTCTCTATGAAAACTCTTTTCTTAAGAAAAGAAGGAATAAGCTCAAAGGATTGTGTTTCATCATACCCCTGTAATGCCAAGTGGTCCACTTTCCAGCTAAGGAGGGGAAAGATACAGTGAGGCTGTAGTTTAGTTTCATGTTATCAGGATAAGAGTCATGTAGTGCAATAGGAGAATAAATGATGTGGTGTGCAGGTGCAAGGGGACACCAGCTTGCAGGCAAGCTTAGTCACAGTGTCAAAGATGGAAGAATGTGACCTCCACTGCAGTGTTTTATCTGCTGCACATAAATGCATCTCACTCAAGAAGCCTTTCAGGCAGAGCTCTGAGGAAATTCCTCATCAAGGGAGGAATGCCCAGAGGAGAGAGATAAAGAGGCACAGAAGGTCCCCCTAATGCCATTATCCCATTGTTCCAGCAGCAGGTGAGGCTCTTTTGTCTTCTGGAGGAGACCCCTGTGGCTTGGGACTGAGCCCAGCGACTGTTTAGAAATGCCTTGGCACTACTGATGTTATCAAGAATGGCAGGGTTCAGAGCCAGCAGGTGCTAAAACACCACCCTGAAAATTAAATTGGAATCTGGAGTGGACTTAGAGGGTAAATTAGACTGGGGGAATGCTCCAGAGGTCATCTGGTCCAATCTCTTGCTCAAAACAAGGTGAGCGTCAGGCTTAGATGACGTTGTTTAGGGCTTTGTTCAAGTGAGTCCTTGTTCCTGCTCCCCTACCACCCACTGCCTGCTCCACATGAGCACATCAGTAGGTAAAGGAAACACCTTCTCTCTGTCACCAGCAGCAATATGCTTCCAGCCACTGCTGCTGAGGGGTCCCCATCCCCCACAAGCTTGGCTGTCACCCTGAGATGCCCACCCTTTGCCTGCAGTTTCTGCCAAGCCTCTGTATCCCCATCTGCTCTCCCAAAGGCTTGGTGACACAAGCAGGCTGTATCTCCCCAAGGGAAGACACCCACGGCCGCCCCAAAAGGCACCCAGCTCTGCCCACCTGGACAGACACATTCCCCTCAGGAGCCCTGTCCCATAACTGGGAACCAGGCTGTGAAGCCGCTCTGTGTGCTCTCCAGACTGCCTGCCCCTCTGGCAGTTTCTCATCGTGTTTTGTGGCTCCTGGCTGAGCCAGCAGGCGTTTGCAGTGTGAAACTGCCTAAGCCATGAAATCCTTCCTCCCTCCTTCTACCCTGAGCAGGGTCAATGCACCTGGGAGACCTTTATAGCTGCAGGTAGGAAATGGCAAAATGTTTAAGAAGAAACACAGACCGCTGAGATTGTGTCTTAGTACTGTCACATTCTTCCTCTGGCCTGAGCAAGCACTGTCCTGCTCTGCTAGTACCCACCCAGAATAATTTCCCTGGACTGTTACCTCTTGATTTGTCTATTTGCAGCTTACCTCTGGATCTCCACCAAGTGTGATTGACTTATCTTTGGCTTTGCCATCTAAACCTATCGTATTTATAAGTTATCTTTCAGTACTGGCAATGGTCATGACTACCCACATTTGTGCTATGCCCTATGCTGCTCCTGATGCCTGGAGGCAACGTCCTTCAGAATCTTCATTAAATCTTGCCTTTGACATGTCATCTACAGAAAATGGGACAGCAGATAGGTAGCAGTGTGGCTGACCTATGACTACTGATTACTCAGCAACATTATTTTCTTATTTCCTTGTATCCCTTCATGGGCCCATCCCTATCTATTGCAGACACATCAGGTTTCACCTCTGAGAGTTGGCCCTTTTCCCTTAACCCCTCGCCTGCGTGGTGTCTGTCAGCTCAGGCTGGCAGGGGGTGTCCAGGCACGGAGCAGCCCAGTGTCCTTGTTGGCAGTAGGGTTTCACTGGTGAACCCCCCAGGCCCAGGGGTGCAGAGCCATGGGGTGGGCAATGCCTCCTCCCTTTCCTGGACTGGTGCACATGGCCACTGAATTGAGGGAAGCCACAAGATGTGCTGTTTACACTACTTTGTAGTGGGATTGTAAATTTTCAGATGCAAGGAAAGTGCTTTTGTTATGGCCAATAAAATGCCAAATATAAGGGGGGGTCTGGTGTGGCTCAAAAAGCCTATTTCTGAGCTAATACAAACAATAAATACCCCTTGGTCATTCATAATTATAATTTTTATTGTGAGCAATCCATGGAAATTCTAGTCTGACCACTTGACTGACAAAGTACAAAGCAGCGCCTCAACTTTTAACCAGAGGTTTTTTAACTTTCTGCCAATGTGATCAAAAATAAGCTCACTCCCAGAAAAATAACCAGAAGAAAGATAGCCAGAAAGATAACCATCCTCATTCAGACTTCTAAATAATGCCCAAATTGGGACTTGAGCTCAAAGCATTTTTAGCCCCTTTGTTGTCGAGGCATATAGAAAAATCTTACAGATGCAGAAAGGATGCAAGAAGTAGAGCAAACATAGGTCATTTCTATAGTCCTGGTTTTGTCTTAGTTTGTAGAAGAAAGCACTAGCACACCTGACAGGCAAAAACCTTCAGCAGCAGTGAGAACCATCTTCAAACTTTGTGTGGGTCTGTGTCTTGGAAAACAGAAAGTAGAGAGCCTCTGGTATGAAGACAGGAGTCTTTCAGTAAGGTACCACGTATAGATGTAAAAATTAGATCAACTTTTCCAATTTTTAAACATAAAAAGGTAACAAGTTTTTCTCTGTGGGTCTCCACCTTTATGAATTTATAAGAATAGTAGCACGGATTTAGCCCAGCCAGTAAATGGTCTCTGCACCTCGGCTGTAAGAGGAGGGACAATGACCCAGCTGGTGTCATTTCTAGGGCTGGTCAGGCTGCCACTGCACTTGAAGTGATCCTTGATAACATTTCAAGTGAAAGGAGGGAAAGACAGAAAGAAAGAAGGCAAGGAAGCCTCCCCCACTTCAAATTCTTCAGTCTGACCTGTCAGCTTCTATGTTACTACATTTGGACTTGAATTTCTTGCCAAGGTCAGAGCAGATTAGAAGCTGCTTTCATATCTGACAGAAATACTACTCCCCGGTGAACAAGGGGGTGTAGCTCCAGCATCTTGAAGTGGAAAGTTCAGTCTTCTCCAGTCATCAGCATGGAGTGCACAGGGGCCTCCCAATATTAACTCTGGTCAGCACCAGTGGGTCATCTTCTCTCTATAATCCCACATTCTCCCCCTCTCTGCTTGGCTCTGAGCTGCAGACTCAAAAAGCATGACTGAAAATACCAGAAAAACAGCGAGATTTGAAGGATCATATGATCATCTCATGATCACCAGTATTTGTTTCTTTTTATGCTCTTTGTGGGAAATATATACTATTTTTCTCTAAATCACCCTTAAAACTCAACAGCAGAATTATGTGCAGCCAGGCAAGAGTTTGATTTCAGGAGTGACCTCAGGACTCACATTTCCTCTTGCCTGAAGTTCAATTCACATTTGTAGGGAACTTGCTCAGTGGGAGACATGTTTTTCTTAAATGTTCAACAGCTGCATGGAAGCTAGGCAGCAGGAAAAACACAGGGGCAGGCAAAGGATAATAATAATAATAGTGTATTACCCCCTTGTCTTTTAAAACTTTGGTTCCCTCACATAAAATGTAAGGAAATCTGGAAGTCCTGATGTGATGAGACCAAGGCACACTGGATGAGTGGCTTGCCAGAGGTCATAAAGGAGCCTGAACAGAGAACAACATGCATCGTTCAGCCATGTTTACAAAAATGTCAAGTTCCACCAGAATTAGTAATTGCATGCCAGAATGCTAAAGTTTTTTTTCAGTACAGAACTAAAGAACACAGGGCTGAGAAAACACGATGTGAAAACAAAAGGGATTATAAAGTCTTTCGAGCAGACTGGCAAAAGTAAGAGGGTTTGCTGAGGAAAATGTCTGGAGAAGATTTCAGTACCAGAAAAGGAAGGAGGCTGTAGTAGTCAGCAGGTGACCACAAGTCACTGAAGATCAGTGTTAACCAGAGTTTTCCATTTGGCCACTTGACTTCCCGTATGTCATTTTACATGTCACAGACTGAGCTTGCACCCCTTTTTTTCTCTGCCTCAATGATAGTTTGCAGCAGTGAGAGGGGCTGCTCAAAATGATTCAGAAGAAATATTTCCCTGTTTTACTTTCCCTGTGTGGGATGCCTCACTTGGCTGGAAATCAATCTTTGTGCATCTCACAACCAGGAAGGAAGGGGAAATTAAGAAAGTGAAGATAAAGGGAAAGCAAAGAAGAAAGAGAAGCAAAGAAGTCAGGAGTAGCAGAAATCAAGAGATACAGAGATGATGGTTATGGACTCCAAAGACAGCAAAGGGCAGGTAGGAAGAAGCAATGAAAATCAGTGAGACCCAGAGAGAGCAAGGAATGAGGGCAAAGGAAACAATTTTTTCAAAAATATTCAGTTTGGTTGAAAACTGAATGCAAAATAGTCACAAAAATTTCACCCTAAACTGATATCATATCAATAAACACTTTTTGGAGAAAACCAGGAGCTATTATTGCCTCATGAGTGTGCCCATAGCCCTTTGCTGGGTCGGTGGGCTGACCCCTCTCTCTGTGCCTGCCCATGTGAGGTGGTGGAGAGGCACGGAGATAATGCTGACGGAAATTAGTCCCTCTTTATCTGGCCTGGCTCTGGCTGCAAGACTAAACAAGCTGAAAATACTCCTTAAAGGTGATAGGTCTTCACAAAACACAATTAACAGCTTCAAGATGCCCTTCCAGGAACCAGCAAGACAATTTGGAGCATGCAGGGCTGGTTTATCCTAAAAGGAGTCAGTCTCTCAAAACACGTAGAACTCAAAAGCAGGCATATCTGTCAGGCCATGGGGAGGAGCATCAGCATCTGGCTCCATGGGGGAATGGGTACTGGCAGAAGCCAAGGCTGGGGAGCAGAAGGGGGCTTTATCCTTTGAGTGGTTCATAAATAACTTCCATCTGATGCTGCAGAGACAATGACTTGGGGACCAGAGATGTTTCAGAGAAATACTTGTTCTGCATAGAAGTACCGCATGTTTCCGGCATGGCAGCAGCCCTCGGAGGAAAGCCAGACCAGGCACCAGCATGGGTGCTAGCCTGTGGCTTGTTTCTCATTGAATTAGAAGTTGTAAAATCATTGCTGTGATTGTCAGTAGTGGCTTGAGTCTCATCCTGTGATGGTAGCATAAAAAAAATCTTGTCAGCAAAATATGAACACTCTTACAAAACTTAAAGGCAGTCCTTTTGTATCATTCTCCTCCTTGTTTTCAGACCTGTCCTCAGATTTAAATGGCATCATACAGAAGTCAAATAAATCCCTTTGGCCGCTCTATCCAGCAACCTGCAAACTGCTAATTAAGAGTATGAGGAGTTAACATGGACACTACATGACAACAAAACTCCAGGGGACTTTACTGAAGTTTATTCTGAAAAGCAATCAGTCCTGAACTGTGTTCCTTCCCAGAAAAGCTGAGTGTGGTACTGGAGCATTCCCAGAGGACTCTCAGCTGCATTAGAGACATGGTCTGTGCCTGGCAGGTGTTTCTTAGCACAAGCTCTTCACAAATGGATGCACACATGACATGGAAGTCCATAAGAGGGGGAGCGAGTCTCCTCAATCTATTCCCTGTGTGGGCAGAGCTGTCCCTGTCACCTGAGAATGTCCCCTCTCCACCGACACCAGCACAGGTCCAAGTTGCCCTTCTAGCTGGAGGCTGGGAATGAAATGCCTCCTTTATTCATTAGCAGTCTCTTCTCAGTCCTAAAGTTACCCAACCTGTATTGAAATAAGTTATTATTAAAACTTGTAATTACTCTTTTCAAGTCTGAAGTGCTGGGCACACCAGAAAATCAGAGATGGTAAGTTTTGCTTTGTGTGGAATTTTTACTTTTATACATATTTTCAGTACCAAGCTGGTCTCCCGCACCATGCTTCAGGGGCTGAGCCCTGCATTTAAATGATACCTATGAGCCTCAGCCTGGCTGCGTGCTGCCCATGGAGCTGCAGACAGGGATCAACCAGTGTGACAAAAATTACAGGTTCAAGCCAGCCCCTCTATCAGCTTGTGACTGTGAAGTCAGGAGTGATGAGAGCAGAGGCAGTGTCTGATTGGATCAGACTAAAGTCTCTTCAAGTCCACAGTGTGACATCGATGCTGCTCAATACCAGATTACTACACGGGAAAAGATCTCTTAAAGAATGGTTATGAAATTGCTTTCTTTCTCATAAGGTATGGTTTTGCTAAGCTCTGTTGTGTAGTGGCTGACAGAATCACTAGGTTGCTTTTATTTTTTTAGCTTACTGTGTATTTTAAATCTGATTTCCAGAAACAATAAATATATTTGGAAGCTACCCCAGACTAAGTTTTTGTGGTATCTGGAAATGAACCTGGCATTGGAAAAAGTGATAATATTTTCTAAGGTTTTAACTATCCTCCATCTAACGCTATGTTAAGTGGGTTTTTTTTTTAATTTTAATCTCTATTTCAGTGACCGCTACATCTGATTAAAGTGCTTTGAACATTTCAAATCCATTGAGCATTACCCCAAAGCACTACCTGCCATACCCCAAAAGTAATGTGAAACAGCGGTATAAGCTATGGTTTTTTCTGTCTGAATATCCACACTGCAGTATCAAACAGATATTCAGATTACTCCTCTGTCCCAAGGGGTTTTTTCCATGATTATCTGATCCCTTTCAATCAAACAGGGTGTGTGCATCAGTCCCAAAGGCAGTGTAAAGCTGACCAGAGCCTCATTTCTGCAGATTCCCCAAAAGGCACAGTCAAGAATTCTTTTCCCCTCGGCGGATCAGAAATGCTGCAGGAGTTAATTGACTTTATATGGATGCTGCAGCCTTCCCATCCATCAGCAATAAGAATATTTTTTCCGGGGATGGATGGTGGTGCAGAGGCAGAAATTCCCTGCAAGTAGGATAGTGCTGGCAAAAGGATTCCCTTCTCTCATGCTCCCATTCTCCATGACAGAAGTACATACAGCATCAGTGGCACCTTCAGTATAAAAGTATTCTCATATAAATGTGTTAATTCTTTTGCATTGTCCTTGTAAGCATAATTTTTTAGTTCTGTGAGTTTTTATGTGGGGGAAGCAGTACCCCTAGCTTTTGTAAGAACTGCTCTTTGACTATGAAAGAGAAGTCTGGTTATTTGATAACTTTGTAGACGTAGGGTAATACTGCATGAAAGAGCAAATGCAAACCACCAACTCAGAGATGCACATGGTGGTTAACTGCATGTAGTGTTGGTTATGAGATGTTAGTTAATTGTGGTGCCCTGTTGAACCATGGCCCTGCTTCAACCATGGAATCACAGGAGTGGAAAAAAATCATATAAAATCACCAACTTTGCCTCTCTGGCCCAAGGGAGGATCAGCTATAACTGAACTATTCTTGACTGCTGCTCATCTGTCCGGTTCTCAAAGACCCCCAGAGATGGAAACATTTCAGTTTCCTAAAATAATCCCTCCACTCTCCGCAGTGGAGCCTGGAACTTGCACAGCACCCCATCCACTTCTGTGGGAGGCCAGGGATCCGCCCCAGACTCTGCAGAGAGCTTTAGAGAAAGGGAGTAAAAAGGTTTTCTGCTTCTGGACTGTGCTACAAGACAGCACCACCACTCTTGTTCATAGCTTTCCCTCTCCTCCTTCCCCTATCTCTTCTGCCAGAGCCTCCCACAAGATGATGTATTGCTCTCTCTCAGCTTTCTATCATGACTGTGATGTGAACTGGATCCTTGAGACCACCTGCATAAGGAAAACACCTGCAATTCCCCTGGCCAGAGGCAAATAGGGGTCATGGACAGGAGCAGGGGAAGGGAATGGTGTCCAGAGAAGGATGGTTGGAGTGGTTTCACTGCGTTTGCTGCCAGGGTAAATGGTCATGGAAGGGACTCTATCATTTCTCACTAGGTAGCCAAGAGCAACTGGTCTTAATTGGAATATTCCAGAGATATTGTTACTCTTCATCCAGTTTTCCAAAAAGCCCCTACACTTGGGCTTCAGGGACTCCTTCCCCATGCACGTGTACAAGGATCAGTCTGAGCCTCAGCCTCGATTAAACCACTTCAGATCCCTTTTACACAGGATGCTAGTCTGTGTCATGAAGCAACTCATTATTAAAAATACCTTAAATTAACTTTGATCATAGCAACTCAAAATCATTGAGGTATTTCTGAGTACCCAGATTTGCTATTTTTTCTTTTTCTATTGAACTTTGCATAACCTTACAAAAAACAGAACTAACTTAGTTTTAGGAAAGTGAGAAATAGTACTGCCCTCAAACCCCTCCTGTGGTGCTTTCTGGTGATGTTTTGTTCTGCAGGAGCGTTTCACAGCAGAGATCTGATCCTCAGCATTGGTGTTTACAGTGGAAGAGCTGCCAGAGCCATAAATACAGAGACTAATGAGCACAACTGTGCTCAAAATGTTTCTTAGTGAATCACACATAATTTTCTTATCCAAACTGAGGGAACATCGTGTTGCTAATGCAGTACACAAGGTCACCTCAAATTGTGAAGTAAAACTTATTTTCCCTTTGCTGGTTTTGCTTTCAATGCCATCATGTTCCAGGTCTGAACATTGTTCTACAATGTCTCTCTTGCTAGTTTTCCAGGTATCCTTGATGGGAGACATCTGACTATCCTTGACCAGAAACAAATGGGTTTAGTCAGGGATTATCAAAACAATAAAGATTTTTTATTTTTTAACACCACAAAATTTTCTGCTTGAAAGGAAATATTCCAAGATGCTTTACATGCATTAGGCATGCCCCTGTTCTTCTCAGTAACAACTGCAGCATAGCTAGAGGAGTTGCACAGGTGAGTGAAGCTAATGGATAGGTTAACATGCTTATTTTTATATCCCTTCGCTCCTCAGCCACTGGGTTGTATGAGATGGAAATCAGGGTGGATTCAGCAAACGTTTTCTCAGTTTGAACCATTTTTCCAGTATGCCTAGACTCAATAGGAGTATCCATGGCTCTGTGCTTGAGCATATGAAGCAGATGAATAATTTAGTTGTTGGTTATTGAAACCTGATGCAAGATGCAAGTAAAATGGTGAAAAACCAAACAGCTGAGTACCCTGTTTTGCACAGGACATCCTCAGTTACACTGTCCCAGTGTAACGTTCTGTGGTATCTATCCAGGGAGGAAATACTTTGGAGCGTTTCGTTAGATAAAAATATGCAGCCAAGAAGAATTCCAAAATGGTAATGCTCTGCTACAGATATGTAATATGAATAAAAAGCATTGTTCAGGAGGGTCTCTGCAAAAGCAATCTTAATCCTCTTAAATTTTTGGGCTCTTGATACCTATTCTTTCTGGTCATTATAAACTTAATATTTTTTTTAAAGTATTTCCAGTGTTGTGGTGTAGGATCTCTGGAGACAGTAGAGACATGAGATAATGTGGGGTTACTACAGATGCTGTTAGTCTTCAGTGCAAGGATTTGATTAGTGCCTCTAAGAGCTCTGATTTTATAATGCTGTCTGTTTTTCAGAGGAAAAACCTTTCATAAGCTGTGATCCAATTGTTACAGAAACCAAAGTGGAAAATTAAACTCTGAATGCACAGAATAAATATGGTTCTGTGTAATTTTTCTTGAGTGACCATTAGTTTCTGGAGATTTTCTTACTAATTTTTCTGTCTTGTATAAACAAACATGGTAAGGGAGTGCCACGTAAAATTTAACGTCAGTATGATTTAAAAAAAACCCAAAGGTTTAATGTTTTTATCTCTCTTTTTCTTTGGTTTTGTTTTGTTTTGTTTAATTTAGTTCTATTTGTTTAGGTTTCAGCAAGCTTTGTTGTGCTTGCAAATGCTCACACTGAAATACTGTTGGGGCAAGAGAGCCAGAATTGGCAGGGACTGCAAAAAGTTCAGTTACAAATAAAAAATAACCTGATGTCTGTTTACAGAATCTAGGCAAAATAAAAAAAGGAAATGCAGAATATTATGAAATAGCAATTCAACTGTCAGATTAATTCACTTTTAATAGTCCAACAATATAAAGTTTTTTAACAGAGTCTTTAATCTGGCACCTTCTCTACTCAGGAATGTACTGCTGCAATCCAGAAACGCAGAAAAGCATTACATGTGTTAATAGTTTAACCAAATCAGGGAAGATGCTTGAAGATATCTGAAATATTAATTACATGAGATCAATCTGGCATTCCAGGCAAAGCACGATGATCTTGTGTAGCTGGAAATATTAGGTCTTACATCTTGGTCTGAGAGAGCTACCTTTTGCACAAACTTGAATTTAATCACCTGTGGTTCACAAAAATAAACTAGAAAAGAACATCTTCTGAAAAGGTGAACAGAGGGACAACTATAGGGGCAGAAGGAGACATGAGTGTTTCTACAGCTAGTTTCAGGTGACAGTTTGAGATGTATGAGGAGGATTATTGTATGATTTTGCAGATATCCTTCAGCAATGTCTTTCCATCTCATAAGAATTTGTCTGTGGGTAAGTTTACTTTTATTAGCTTGCCCAGATAAATATTAACTCTTATACTATTATTCCACATACATTTGGATACTCTTGTTGTACTCTTGTGTGCTGTGTAATGGTTTTTATGTTATAGCCATGATAGTTTTAAGAGTTTAAGCAAACTGTAGGTTGAAGGGCATAAGTACAATTTCATTAGACTAAGCAGGTCTTTCATCATATAAGCTCCTCTTCAGAGCTACATGATTTTTTAAATTAAAATGCCATTTGCAGTTAAATGTTTCTCTTCAGCTCTAGTAATTATTATATGACCCATGTTGACAAGATAAAATATTTACTTCTGTTCCCTGCATGTTTATGGTTATAATATTCTCATGCCTGTCTTACATCTTGCACTGATTCTACTGCCAGTTTGACCTGAAACTACATAATTAAGCCAGTGCAAAATTGTTGTGATCGCTCCTTTGAAATGGACTTACTTGATTTGGACAGGTTCAGGTAGATGTTGGTTAAAGCTGAAGTGAAAGAAGTCACTCTCAACAATATAATTGCTTTGGTTAGTGAGTTTGATTTCTGTTTTCATACAGGCTTTCTGGCAGGTGTAAGCATACCCACTGTGATGTGCTTGTGATGGTGGCTGTGCTAACCCAACACTCCTCTACACCTGCAGACTCTGTCCCTGGCACTGACCTACTCAGACAGTGCAGATACAGTGGCCAGATTGGGCTTCACTGACGCAAGAGAAGGTGAAAGGAGGTGCCACTGCCCTCAGCCTTCTCACCATGTGCTTTGCCCCTGCAGCTGATAAAGGAGCAGCCTCATCCCCAGCATTCACTTTCAGTCATATCTGGCCCTGTGGGAGCTACATCTGCCCTGCAGACGTGGGGGATGATGGCTGTGGCAGCCAAGGGGTGTGAGGAGCTGTGAACCCACATCAACATCCCTGTGTCAGCAGAAGCATCTCACGCAGACCAGCCACGCTGCCAGATCATCATATTTACTGGGGTACTTTCTTCATCTTAGGGAAGGGCTGCTTGTTTTACCCACAATGTCATGCATGATTTAAGAAAATGTTCAAAGCTAAAGAAGCTTTGGTAGTGAAGCTGCCAAGGATTTAAAACATTCCTGTGCTGGCAAAGCACTCCAATTGGAAACATATCAGTATATGGAGGAGTCCTGTGCATGTGGTCACACAAGTTAACATTGATCTACTTAAACTGATATAGCATGTGATTTTAGCTCACTCATAGCTGTGTCATGGCTGAGACATCAGAACCATAATCACTCTCCTCTTAAGAGCATCACTGGCAGCATGAACTCTTAGTGAGGAGGAGTCTGGTCTCTCCAGGCTGGATGCAGTTCATTCCCAAAGTGAGACATACACATTTGTTAGCTTATGCTGGGATGCATTGCTGCTCCTGCTCTTTGCACGCAGCTTTTGCAGCCATCACAATGTTCCCTGCAGCAATGCCCTGAACGAAAGTGGCCCAGCTCAGAGGAGCAGTGTCCCTCCCAGCAGTTGCAAGTACTGCCTACAACATTAAACAAATGAAATCTCACCCTTTATCATGCAAATGAGCAAAGTTAATTCCCTACCACGGGAAAAACGTGAAATTCCCGTGTGACATCCCTTTCCCTCCTCCCCCCCTTCTCACTGCAACCAAGTGGTGGAAAGGGAGAGCCCATTTGGTGCAGCATCTAAGAGGAGGGGGGGAAGCAAGCACACCCTTGTTCTCCCACGGGAGCTTTCCCAAGGGCCTGCCCTGTTCCTGGCAGCATCCCAAAGACCCAGGCGCTGCAGACCAGAGTGCCTGCCTTTGATCTCTCCATCTTGACCTCAGAGCAACCCTGCTGCCACATCAGCCAATACTCCCCACTGGAAATGAGAAAAAGAAGAAGCTTTATAAAATATTTCTTCAGCTGAATTTTTGTTCATCTAGAGTAGGGGCCATGTGGCATGTCTGCCTCCTGGTCTCTTCGGTCTCTTTTTGGCAGCAGAGCAGGTTCCTGGGCCACAGCACAGTGAGAGAGTGTCAGGAGAGTGCTGCAGAATCAGCAATCTGCCTTGTAGATGACACGGGGCTCCCCCAGACTGGGAAATAAAAGTCCAACCTAGTGACATAACCCTATTTTCACAATTGAAAGAACAATGGCATTTGATTTAAACATAAATCTGCAGTTCAATTACAGAGAGTTTCAACATGTCTGAATTCAGAGGGTGATACTTTCACAATGGAGCTGCAAGGATCACAGCTGTATGAGAACATGACCCCAGGGAGTGCCATCATCTTCATTATTCATGTTGCCTGGCCTATTTTCTCCCCTCTTCTGGAAAGAACATGGGAGTGTATATGCACATGTGTGCGTGTGCAGGCGTGTGAGAGACAAGATGTAGGTAAGTTAATGTCTTTCAAATAAAGTAGCTGGAAATTGTTGCTGATAATTAACCATGCATTTGGCTTGTCCCACCCACCATAGAGTGCAATATCCCCAAGCAGAGTTGTGGCTGCATGACCTCATGCCACAGAGGCATGAATTCCTGGCAGCTCCATGGCATCCATATGTGGATGCCTTAACTGCTGTGGAGCTGTTGCTGATGGGAAGATTACAGATTCCTCTGCTCCTGGAACAGGAGGGCCACATCCACAGGTATCATGGCCATTGGGGACTTCCAGTGACAAAGTCCTGAATCCAGATGCTGGCAGGAGCACACTCTGGGGCTCAGTGGGCTTGCCTGGGCAGACTCAAGGTCTGCTAGTGAGGGGAGGGTCCACACAGGTACCGTGAGGATGTGCCTCCCTTTTTCCTGGGGGCTTGTTGAGCCCTTGGCAGGGCAACAGTGCTGTCACGGAAGGGATTGGCCATAGCTGAGTGATAAACCTGTAAGCAGATAAGTTATTGCATCCTGAGGGGATAGTGTTATTAAATCTATTTAGCATCTTGTTCACAGCTTTGAAAGTTTTCACAGATATGAGCTATGCTGAAACAGTTTCTACCCTCTATGCTCTGGAAGCCAAGGTGTTGTCCTGATTCAAAGATCTCTTTTTTTTCCCTCATTCTGCATTCATCATGGGGACTAAATTAGCAGAGATAAACTGGTGGCAAACACTCCTGTCTTCCCCCCACCACACCACAGCTGTGGTTGTGTTTCTGCTGGGTGCCAGCAGCTCATCCCTACTGACAGCTCCAATTTCTTGCTCTTGACTAAACCATTCGCACATGAAATGGTGGCACTTAATGGTTCTCTGCACAACCTGCTTGGCTTTGACATGAAACTGCTTTTTAATGCATGTAGTGGAGATGTCTAACATTTCTACATGAAAGTATTGCACTTTTATAGCATTTCAAAGTGACACATACTTTTATATTAAAAAAAATAAAATCTACAAAGCTGTAGTTCTGAGAGGAAAACAATTTCAAGCCATTATCATGCTTGTCAGTGGCAGCTTTTTTTCTGTAGGGGCAGTGGGCACACACTGGTTCTGGTGGGGTGTCAGTGGCTGCAATGCCTCTGGGGTGCATCCATCCCTCTAGGCAGGTCCAGAGGGTCACCCTGTGCTAGCACTGCTGGCAGCTGGGGAACTCTGTGAGAGAGTGTGTGTGTGTGTGTGAGAGAGAGAGAGAGAGAGAGAGAGAAAGAGACATGCAGACCAGTAACTCAATCTGATGTGAGGAGTCACCTTTCTGTTTCTAAATCACACCTACACCCTTTGGAGAAAGTAATCATTAGGCTACTTGAAGGGTAGGGGCCACTTAGCACAACGGTGAAACACAGAGCTGGAGAGATAAGAGGTAAAGATAGCGTTTACTCATCATTCAGCCCATCTGGATTTGGTTTATGGTACACATTCCTCAGCATCTGTACTAGAGACCAGATGATTTCCTTGTTTCCCTCAGCCTGTGTCTCAGTCACCCACCACTGCAGATGCAGTATGCTTTGTAAAAGCTTTCTCTAAACTCTGTGTCCAGGGGAGTCACTTCCAAACATTGCTGGATATGGATCCATGTAAGGACTGAGCACCATCCTGCCTTCTTCCCTGCCGTTGCTGTGCCTTTTCTGCCTTTATCCACATGCACACACATGCACACTGAGCAGGGACTAAAATCTAAAGTAGGGAGGATGCATCCCCAGTGCCCTCCCTGGTGGGAGGTTTGCCAAGGCTGGCCAGCTCTGGGCACCCTCTGCCTGCTTCTCTCCCAAGGTGGTGCAGCAGAGGCCTCCTGCTGCACCTTCATCAGGTGGCTCCTTTGGTGTTAGAGCAGCTGGTGCTGGGCCAAGCACTGTCAGGGTCCTGGTGCAGGGCCCTGAGCTGGTGCCTGTGGGTGCTGCCAGCTGAGCCTTCTTCAAAAGCTTTCTCCAAGGGGCGGCGGGCAGGCTGTTTGCTGGATGGTGCATTGCCTCCAGGAGCTGACAGAGAGCCAAACCCAGCAAAAACACAATGTGCTCTGACTAATGTGACAAAAGTACGATGCCAATAAAGTCTGTACATCCAGGTGACCCAGCAGTGCAGGGAGGTAATGACTGAACTACGGTGGACCCATGTTCTGACCCACTTCACAAACACACACCACAGATATTGCTGGTCAGGGACTCCATCGAAATCCAGGAGCAAGGGAGTGGTGGTTAATGCCTTCCTTCCCTCAGCTATTGGCAAAGCAGGATTGCATCCACAGGCAACATTTACCCTGAGTCTGCAATATGCAGATTAAAGGGATGATAGCCATCCTAAGGAGTCCTTCACCCCTTGGGAACACTCTGAAGCAGTGACTGACACACCCACTACCACTTACTGCCTGGGGTACTGTGGGTCTGCAGCACTTTTATCAGCCTGCTTGTGTTGTTTACAACCATTTGAGGTTTGAAAATGCCCTGCTAAATGAAGTACAGAGCTAAGCTGAGAAAATGCTAAACAGATTCCAGTTCCGTAATTGGCTGTGTCTATGGAAATCTAGATCATTACCCTAACCAAAACTTTTTCAATAATAAGATTAAAGGACATGTTTATATTTTGAATTTTTACATTTAAAAGCAAGCAGAAATTAATATTAATGGATACATGAAAGAACATATCTGTATCTCTGGCCAGAGGTGAATGGAGAGAAGGCATCACAAAAGTGACATTACTACTCCTGCAGACCTAAGGACACTGTTACTGTGTTATTGAAACCCAAGGTGTCTGAGACCAGAGAGGCTCCGTAGGAACTGTAGTCACCAAGTGTGGGGGTGGTTTGTCCTAGTGGCAAAGCACAAGCTGGTCAAAATATGGCTCAGGATCAGCAGGTTAAGTGATAATCACATCTACACTTATTTAAAAATAGCAAAGTCTGAAGTCACTCTGCAGAAACTGATGTTAGAAATGCCACAAAGAATAATAAAACCTGTGAGTCTGCTTATAAAAAGAGCAGTGAAAGGAAAGAAGGCAGTAGAAAGGTGGAGATTTATGAAGACTTCTTATCAGGCATTATGATGAGAGCAGGGAGAAAAAACAGAATATAGGTAGAGACACAGAGGGTATTTTTTAATCTTATATCTAAAGATGCATGTGCCTTACAGACAAGTGATTACTCCAGCATATTGGTAAGGTCACATGCACACAGGTACATACATCTGCAGGCATCCCTTCCCATTCAGTGCTATGAAGTACACATGTACTTTTCCCTATAAATGCAGCATCCTGTGGCTTTTATTGGTACAAATCAAGATTGCTCCATTTTGCAGATATAGTCCTTTGTGTCTACTCAGAGCAACGCCTGTGTTTTATTAGCCTGTTGTGTGTGTTTTATAGAGGCTGTGGTGCAGAGATCTCTGCCACCAGCAGCAGGAGATGGGGGTGCTGTCAGTCCGTATGGCCAGCATAGCAACCTTAGGTAACTGAGCACTAAACTAATCATCTTTTTCCTGTCCTGGGGTGATGTAGAGCAGGCTCATCCCATGATGCAGCAAGCAAGCACTGCTGGCTTGAAAAGAAGGAAAAGAGATGACATGGTGGCGAGTTTTTCTCACTGAGATGAGATGGTCGCCTACCTTTGCTGTCTTTTCTGTGTTGAGGCAGGAGATTTGGTTATAAAGCTAACTGAGAGGTGATGATTGATTCTCAGCTGGTGAGGACTTGCTGTTCAGCCATAAGCAAAGCATTTACCCTTTTGTTCTTGCTTGTTGCCACAGCAAAAAGGGAATATGGGATTTTTTTTTCTGGTCTTAGATGCACTGTCTGTGTCTAAACAGAACTGTCTGTGAGATGCTCTGAGAGGATAAGATGTAAAATGCTTCAGGATTGCCAGTGTTGTTAAAGGATTGCCAAAGGACAAGGTCCTCCTGGCTGGGAGGATTTAAAACTCCATTGTGAAGGCTTCAATGGAAATTAAATACCATCCCAGCATTTGGCGTTTGCCCCCCCTGCTTGAATGGTGAGCTCGGTCCTGCAGACGTGTCAAATATTAAAGCACGGTAGGGCTGGTGCCGAAAGCCCAAACAGAGCAGGAGACAGAGCCGCTGCCTGCTGACAGACCCTCTCCTGCCATTCCTCCTCATGGGGCAACGTGGAACAGTCTGATACCAAACTCCAGTTGGGCTGGAGAGAAAATGGGGGTGGGGGGGGGGGGGAGTGGGAAACTCTTCCCCTTTCTGTCTGTGTTAAGGCAGGATGTGAGAGTTCTGCCTGCGCTTTGTTCTCGCTCCCCCGCCCGAGCATCTTTGCATAAAGTCCCTGTGATCAATACTGATTAACTGTCTTCAGAAAAAAGGTCCTTCCTTCCTTTGTTTCTCCTGAGATAAGAAGCATCCCGATCCTGCCAGCCTGCCCTGTGGGAATTGTTAGATACTTTGCAGACTGTAAAACCAAGCGATCTCTTTTGCACTGGACATCGCATAGCTCCTTAGACAGGAGCAAGGTTTGTTCTTCCAACTGATACAGATGAGGAAGAGGATGAATTATTGAGCTGAGAATCCTTTTGTTTCCAGATGTTGTAGCAGATCAGTTAAAAAAATATCTTTGCTGCCGGTCTGGCTTTTCTTAGTCTTTAGGCTTTGTTTAAAACCGTTAGCACCCCTGGGATTAGTTAATATTTAATTTAAATGGGAAAAGAAACTAAAGGCAGGGCACAACAAATAGTTCTAGTGCACAAATCTCATCCAGTGACCCAGCAGCTGAGAAACAAAGCCAGTCACCCAAGAGGAGCAGTTAAATGGTGAGGGATGGAACTGGAGTTCACTGCCTCAGTGAGATTTATTTCACCCTCCCAAGGAAAGCTAACCTTGGGAAAAAATAAAACAGTAAATACTTCCTTCTCCCAGCTGACAGTTTACGGCTTCTGAGAAGCAGTGGTTTATGGACAGCAAGAGCATCAGTCAGACTGCAGCAAGAGGTGCAGCAGAGAGAAAATGGGAGATGCTGTCAGGAGAAGGGAGGGAGAAGGGCTGGGCAGGACCACCCTTTCCAGCAGGAGTGATCCTGCAGTGAGGGGAGAACATGATTTAGGTTAAATTTAACATGGCAGAAAACTACTTCAGTTTGGAGAGCTGTGGTGATGTGAACCCAGAATGGGTGATATCATTCTGCCTTCTGCATCCCCCCATTCTTGCATGCACACAGCTATGAGCACCAGCAAGGTTTTAATCTTGATTTTTTGAGCGCAATTTTTTCCTTATGAACTGTAATAATTTTTCATATGAGTGTGTACTTTGTTTTGTCCTTAAATGCTGTGTTTATTTGATTTTCCATCAGGGCTCCTCAAGTTAGACTATTATTTTATGTATTGGTTGGGTTTTTTTAACATTACAGCTATAATGGGACCCTCGTGAATCTCACACATGCTAATACAGAGGCATTTTTTCCCAGTTTAAATGATACTGTAGCATCCTGGCACATTTGGAGGTCAGGCAGTGTGGCAACATGATGAAAACTCCTGTTAAATGAATCATTTGTCCTTTTGTAATTGGGCTTCTTGGCACATCTTGCTGAGAAAGTGAGTTGCTTCAGCCCTGAAAAGCTCAAGTTCACAATGTTCACTCAAGTATCAAATCAGTATCTGTGCAAAAGGGGAACAAGCATTTGTGATATTAATTCCCTTCTGTCTAGGGACAACTGATACATCTTCTTTTTTATTTGCCTTCTTCTTTTCCTGCAGCAATGTGTTCCCTGTTACCTGAGTAGGGCAGAATGAATGGGCAAGAAATTCTAAATCTTTATCCAAAAAGGCTCAAAGCTACAATGGTTTAACTGCCATCGTTTATTTATTTATTTGTGAGTCTTTGCACTTTGGAAATTTGGCCCAAATTTAAGGGAACTCAGTGTGAGAGGTCGCTCATGGGATACTTTTGACGTAGGAAGAGACTGGAATTTGCTTAGAAACCTCTGCTGTTGGAAGAAGTTTGTATAGGTATTTAAAATTTCATGTCCTCAGTCAACCTTCTGGGCCTTTAGAAGCTTGCCAGAACTGGAATATGGGCTGTCACTCTGTCAGAGAACATTAAGCCAAAGTGCAAGCTATTTTCAAGATAGAAATAATAATTCACCCCCAAGATATAGCAACTTGAGCAGTGGTTCCATTAGCAGCCTGCCAGGCTCTTTGGGTCTTGTGGAGGCTATGTACCACCCTGGGTCCTAGGCCAGCTCTGGAGGATGCTGCAGCCACAGGTCCTGTGGATCTGCCTCCTCCCTTACAGTGTTCTGAACAATTTTTAGTGGTGGTAAAGAAATGGGTGGGGGAAAATACTAGAGAGAGAATAATGCTGAGTGACTCTTTGCTTAGGGTATTTATTGTGAGCAAGAATAATAATCCATTCATCCTTTTCCCCCCCTCAGTGACTGGAAAAACAAGTGATATTTCAAATGTGATACCAGATGTTTGGAGTCCCTAGTTCAGAAAGATTTCAAGGTTTTTATTCAGTATTTTTCAGAATCTCCTAAGGAAATATCTCAATATTATTAGGTTGGAATTAAGAGGTACTGCTCACAATGAGCTAAAGTTTGACTTACTTATTTATATTCCCATTAGTTACATTTTTCATACTTCCATTAGTTACATTTTTTGTACTCCCCTTTTTTAGTTGCATATTAAAATTGGGACCTTTAAATCCACTTTTCCATCATATATAGTACCTTTTTGTTACTTATGTTTTTAGGAAGCCCCAAACTGACTTAAACTTCAGATGTGGTGCTGCAGATACAGTGTTGGTGCAGCTCATTGGGTAAATTATTATGTGGCCTTAGTTTCATATTACGTTAGACTAAAGCCATAATTGCTGGTAATTCAATAGGACAAAGGAAAGGAAACATCATATTCAGCAAATTAAGCTTCATATGACGGCATTACTTACGAAATGAACAGTTGGTCAAGGCCTTTCAGGGACTATAAATAGTAGGAACCTGTACATTCAAAGAGTGGAGCTTTTAGTGATGGAAAGCAGAAGCGTTGCAGCTACTGCCATAACAAGGCAGAAAGAGCCCTTCAGGAAGTATCCTTCAGGGCTGAAGGGTGAAGTAGGTGGATCACATTCATTGAACATCCCAAGGGATGGGTTTTCTTTTAAAAATTTCTGTCCTTCTGATCAGTGAACAGCAGTGCTTCAGGAGTCACTGGGGTTTGCTCCCAAGTTAAAGTTCAATAATAATTCTGGGTGAAAATCTGCCTCTGCTGAGAGCGGTAGAGGAGCTTTGCTATTGATTTGGCACGGGATAAGGTCTCAGCAAGCATGGCAGGGGAGGGAGGTTCTTCTTGACCTTTCTTTTGACAAACTGAGGATGTAAAGAGGGCAGAATAAGTCTGCACCAAGACCCTTCCCAGGACTGCTGAGCTCAGTGAAAATTGCTTTCCCTTTGTTCACGTTTCTGTGCTGAGGGCTCACTGGGTGTCTGGAGGAGGCAATGCAGCAGGATTTAGCATCACCTGGAGTCTCTGACCTGAGCTGTGTCCTTCCAGAGAGCTGCCCTCACTCCCACATCCTGCTGCTCACTGCTGTTGATGGGAACTCTTGTCATGCCTTTTCTGAGGAAAAGGATTGGGTTTTGCCACACTGTGGATATTTTAATCCTTCCTGATTTTGATGTAAAAATTAAAATCTAAGTGCTTGAGTTCTCACAGAAAATTTGGCTTCATTGTGAATTTTAGGGTTTTTTTTTGTCTTGTTTGATTATTTGTCCATTAATGTCAGGCAGGAAAATGTTTTTAAGAGTATTCAAGAAGTGATAGAAATCCAACCATTTCCTATAATTTCCCTGTGGAAAACATAAAAAGCTGAGAAAATAAATCCTCTCCTGTTTCAAAATGAACATTTGGAGATCTATTTATTTCCATTTTTCATCTTGAAAAATAAATTTCTGAAATGTTTTGTCCTGTCTGCCAGATGCTTTTGCTTGAGTCACACATTTTCTCTAAATAAAACCCCCTCAAACATTTGAGACGTCCTGTATAAGCAGCAGCGCTTCTTACGTGCCTTTGATCATGAAGACCTCTTACCTACTGGCAGTGACTGAAGAATCTCTTGGAAAGGAATAATTCCCATCTTTCAAGAACAATATTTTTTTAATCTTACCTTTGAGTCTTGGATCAATAGGATAAAATCGACATAAGTCTTTTATCAAGCCTATACATTTTATCAAAGGGTTGATCAAGAACTAAAAAGGGATTTGGGTCAAAATCTAAGCAGAAGGATGAAAGACCATGAGTTGTGACATGTCTATCTCTGCCAACAACGTCTATGTTTAAACAAAAGACCTCATTCCTGGTAACCTTGCCATTGATTTTATCTTTAAGCACCTTGTCTGTAGTCCCACCTTCCTTTCTTCCCCGATCCCAGCAGGGCTGGGTGGGTGTCAAGGGAAGGGCTCCAAACGGTTCAATAGACTTTGGATCAGGCTATTGGTGATTACAGGGCTGCAGTAAAGGATTTTAGGTAACATCTAGGGTGTGTTCAAGCCAGCTTTCTTACAAGACTAGGCAAATAGGATAAAGATACACATAATTTACCATCTTGTATTTTTATTTCAGTATGAAAATGTCATCCAAAACTCCAATTTACCTTTGCCTTTCAGTACTTCAGATGTAACTGTTTTATCTTACAGTGTATGGTTTTGAAATGTACTTTTAAAATTTAAAATATTTTTTAAAATTCTCATTTCAAATTTTCAAAATTTACACACACATTTATTAATTCACCAGAGTATTTTATATAGTTTAAACTATTTTAAACAGCATTGAACCAGTCAGAAGTACTGCTGTATTATTTCTTTTGAACT
This sequence comes from Camarhynchus parvulus, assembly GCF_901933205.1. Classification (NCBI taxonomy): domain Eukaryota; kingdom Metazoa; phylum Chordata; class Aves; order Passeriformes; family Thraupidae; genus Camarhynchus; species Camarhynchus parvulus. The sequence goes on from NC_044573.1 coordinate 55,375,519, forward strand.
GAAAAATTAGATGTGTAAACTTCTGTAATCTGAATGCATCTATTTCCACTGTTGATGGCGCACAGCCCATTTAGCCTGCTGTCTCTTTTCCCACTGTTCTCTTGCTTCACCTCTGCTTAAGAATTTTGCAAATTTTGTGTCATTATTTGAATTTTTTTCTCATCTCTCAAACTGTGCTCCAGCAAAGACACAGAACTACAGGAACGTGATTTGCAAATTTCTCTTACTCTCAGCAATTTCAACAAGCAACTGAAATGAGCCATTCCTCTGCCTGGCATTGCTTGGCACACCCAGAGACACCAACCTGCCCGGCTGTGCCTCTCATCTTCCCACCACATAGAAACAGCTGCAGCATTTTGTCTCCTCCAGCAATTCCCCTGGGCCTAATTTTTTGCTCTTCTGTCTCCTCAGTCCCTCCATCCTGTGAACAGTAAGTGTTTGTCAAGCTGGCTTTTACAGTCACTAAATGGTTCTGCAATAAACATCAGGATTGTAATTAAGATGAAAATATTTTTCCTTCTCTGTGTCCTCAGTAAACTGATAGCAATGCTGTAGGTCAGTGTAGAGCTACACAGCACACCACACCTGAACCAACTACGCAAACAGGATTTTTCCAAGCCTGAAGTTCTGTGATGGATCTGCCTTTTCCCACCTTGCTTTGTGTGCAGCTCGTATACAGCAACATTTTTCTGTAGCAGCAGCAGCAGCAGCAGTAGCAGTAATGAAGACCTTGGACGTTTAAGTGAAAGACACAAGTGTGCCCTGAAGAGCTGCCAACGTTTGCTCACCCACAGGTGCAGAGGCAATCTGACCTCTAAAAAACAGCTTCTGAGCCTTTCACCAGAGGCAGCCAAGACATTTCTCACCACTGCAGCTCTCGAACTGCTGGGCAGCATTTACCCAGAGCTCTGAGAAGCTGTTGCATTGTGCCCTAATGGTGTCCAGGTATTGATCATAGGTAAAAGATTGCTAATTACACACATTCCCGTGATTAAAACGTTCCGGCTGAAATGCTGTTTCTAAATTATTCTCTTACACAAAACAGAAGCACTTTCCTGTTGTATCAGACCAAGGTGGTCCCTCCCCAGAAAGAGGGTCCTGCAGAGGTTATGTGTCCTTGGAGCTGCCCAGCTCCTCCAGGGGCACGGGGAATGCACAGGGCATGGCTGGGGCATTGCAGAGGCCAGTAAGCAATAACACCAGCTCTGCTTTCCCAGGCACCACAGAGCAGATAAACAAGGATGGACCTTCTCTTACGTGCCAAGAAAGGTAATGCAATTATTAATCTCATTTCCTCAGACAGAACAAGGGGTGATTTATTTAGTATTTTACTTCTATAACACATTCAGTGTGTGAATTATCCCTTTAATTTTATGCCTTTCCCTCTGCAGCTGCCTTTCACTACAGAAATACTGTAGAAGTCTCATGCTGGCCACAAAGAGAAGTGACCAGGAGTGAATGTCTGGGTCTGATGATCAGCTCCCATGGAGTAAAGCGTGAGCCTGCAGCCCGTGCTCCCGGGGGAAGAAGAAACCATGGGGACACAGGGAGGTCCCCTTGCTGGGGCATGTGAGAGGGACCAGCCCTGGGGATAGCACAAGGCCACAGGTCTGGGAAGGTGAGAGTCAAATCTCAGTAGCTATGCTTTGGCAGGTTCCCAACAGTGGAGGGGAAAATAGTAATTTGAAAAATGATGCCAAGATTAATTTTTCTTACTGTTCCAGGAAACTGTAGTTTCTTAGTGTCTGCCCAAGGACTTGCAAGACAAGTCCTGAATTTGTCCTTCCAGTATGGGCAATGAATAGTTGGAAACTGAGACTTTTGCCATGCGTTGTTGAAACTTTGATGCAGAACTTTCCTCCATCAAATAAAATTGATGTGATTCGAGTATCAGAGCAGCATTGAGGTCCTGAGCTTATTTTCTCCTCTAAAGTAATTTTTTGCTGACTCTCATTCTGTACAGTTTAAAAAGTGAAGTCAGTTTGCCCTGTTTTGAGTATTTTCTATTCATAAGATGCAATAAAGAGCACTGGGTTTATCCCCTGTTCATAGACCCATTTTCAGGGCTGAGTAGGCCCTAACATGTGAGATTGTAGCAATTTAGGATTTTATGAACATTATCTTGCTTTGCAACAGATTTACAAACTTAAAGCAATATGACTCCTGATTCTAAAATACAGCAACAGAATTGCAACCAGAATTATGAGTTAGTTAAAATATTACATGTAATGAAAGCATAGCCTGGCAAGAAGTGAAATTGGAAAGTTTGTTCCTCATAAATTTCCATATCACCATAGAAAAGATCTTATCTCTCTCCTGTGTCCATTCCACTTCATCTCTCACTGTCGTTCTGCTTTCATGAAATCTACAGTCATTTACTTTTCTGTCAATTTACTGCTTAGGGACTGAATCAGTATTAAGGGATGGACAAACATGCAAAAATATCATGGTCCCATAAAACCAATTTCCTTGAGAAAGAATAAAAATAAGGCTAAGAATGCCCTTCACTACTTAGTAAGCCTTGGGATAATTTAATATATGCAAATGTATACAAAGTGCCATGGAGGATATAAATTTTATTGAACATTAATTGGAAGTGATCTATGGTATCACACAGAGGTATGAGTGAGCAGGCCATTTCCAGTTTGCATTTATGTGTGTGAAATGTGTGTGTGTGTGCACAGCCCTGGCAGTGATTACCAGTGCTGAAAGTAATCACACGCTGCAGCTGACAAGTCAAAGATCAAGTAGAAGTTTTTTTGTAAAACGGGGGAAATCCTGCTTGGAATAACCAATGACTTGACCTTTGTCAGCTGTTAGTCTAGTCGGTAGCAATTATCCAAAGGAGATTAAATTATCAGTCTCAAGGCAAGGTACTTTGCATTTTGAACAAGACCAGGGATTAAACACAGATACTTTCCGAATGCCAAGGGAGTTTCCAGCAGGATAACGATTTCAGAGGAAAAGAACACTACTGGGAGCAAATTGCAGTTTTCTTCCCCCTTCCTTGCTCCTTTTCCTTAGCTTGAGAGCCCTGAGGAAATCTTACCATGGGCTGGCAACAGCACTGCTGGCTTATCCAGCAGGCTGCAAGTGGGACAGAGATGGCAGCACTTGCTATGCTTGCAAACCAGGCAGGTGGTGTGTGAGTCCTGCTGTGGGTTCACAAACACCTGTGTGCCAGGTCATGGTATTTTGTGGTTGGATGCTGATTTCTAAGGCCTGACACCCATTCCTGAATACCATCCAGAGTCCCAGGTACATCCACCTCCTCAGGAGCATCAGGCATTTCCCCAGGGACACAGAGACAGCCTACCCTACTCAGGCTGGGCTGAGGGACAACTTGCCTCAGGGGTACATGTTGTGCTGTGACTCATGGCACTGCCAGGACAGCTGGCACAGTGGGCAGAGCTGGCTGCATGGCAGGATTCAGCCATGCCAGCTATTCCCACCAACCTCCCTTAGCAGTGGAGTGGTTCCTGCAGTGTGGTCCCACCCACCCTGGGGCAAGGCTGCCTGCATGGGCTGAGGTACCCAGAGCTGGTGGTTTAAACACATCCATCTCCTTTCACAGGAGGGAGGCTGTGGAGTGGCTGCAGCTCTGATGCCTCCACTGGGCATTGAGCCAAACACCTAAATCCATCAAACACTGCAAGACCCAAACTCCCAGGTAAGGACCTGGTGTGAGTAGGTGTTGCAGTACATGCTGCAGTTGAAATGGCCACAATGCACAGAGCATCATCATACAATTTCAGAAGGCTTCAACCCATACAGGGCAACACCATACCACTTCAGAAGGCTTCAAGCATCTGCCCATACAGAATAACATCACCTCAGAAGGCTGCATATTTCTTGTCCTTCACCCCAACCTTTTACACCCCTCACCTTACTGCATTGCACCCGTGTGTCCCTTTTGAGATTGGTCAGTGCACCTGGGCACTCCATGTCTCATGGCTTTCAATGCTGTTCACCTGATTTTCACAGCTGCAGCCCCACTCCCAATTACTCCAAACTGTGCACCTCCAGGCAGGCAGCACCTGCCCCTGCCAGACCTCATTGTTACAGAGAAACTTAAAGCACCTGAGAGCTGGGAGGTGGAGTGAGAGTTGTTTCCTTTGGGTGTTCAGGCTTTTTCTTCTTGTTTTTCCCCTCAAGTGATTTGAAGTAAGTGATTAGGCCAGTGCTCTGAAAGTCTGTAGGATGTGACTTGGACTGTGACGATTCATCCAAGAGAATGAGCAGGTTAGTGGTCTTAATGTGGCTCCTTTGAGGGTTGTAGGGGAATAGCTGTGCCATGCTTCCACAGTCCAGGGGACTGGCTGGTTCTGGCTGTCCTACCTTTGCAGCAAGCCTTTGGTTGCTCAGCACATTGCATGAATGAGCAAGTCTTTCAGTTTACAGCAGCTAAGCAGCCCTACATCACGTGAGGTAGTCCCTAAACTTGTACACAAAACCACAAATTTACTTAAAGAAATTTTGTTTAGTAATAAATACAATGTTGAGCATGTGGTGGGACCTGGTGAGCACCAGAGGTCCTTTCCATCCTGAGTGGTTCTGTGTAAGCAGTGTGGATAGGGCCAGCATCTGTACTAGATCTGAGTGAATATTTAGATTCTAAAATATTTTTATTAGAAAAAATATAGAATTATAACCTGCTGACTCTATTCTGGATTCATTACCTCTATCGAAAGTATTTAAAAAACAATTCTATTTTCATGCTGGGCACTGGCATTTTAATAAATCATGTAGCATTTAAAGCATGTGCTTGAATTTTTGAGTCCAGCATTTAAGTTTATAAATCTTGGGAGAGGATTTTTGTTTTTTGGTTTGTTTTTTTTTTTTTTAACATCTGTCATGCACATCTTTCCACATAGTAAACACCTACATCTTCACCTGGTGGTGGGCTGCAGGGAGCAGGATTTGCCCTCTTTGTAGGGTGGGTAGCTGTGGGGTGCTCTGGCCAGCCCTTGGCCTTGGTGGCATGATGGCAAATGTCTGCAGTGAGTCCAATGACCCAGTGCTGATTGTGTCTGCAGCGTTCCCAGACATTGGTTTCAAGATCCAGGCAAAGTTTCCTTCTGTCCTGCAGCAGCAGATTGCTGTAAACATTTCTGTAGCTGTTCAGCCTCAAGTCAACTGGTTGAGGCAATGTAAAATTCTAGGTCAAAAGGTGAAATGCTGCTAAATTTAAGGTTTAAGTTTATGTAGATGAGTAAATGGTTACTTGGACTGTTTCCATTTCAGTTGCACTAAGTAAGGTATGGCTCTTCCAGCATGTGTCCCTGCCACAGCTGGGTTTCACAGCCACTTCACTTCAGGAGTTATGAAAAAGGTCCTCCCCAAACATGTTTTCCCAAGTATGCAAGCCTAATTGCTCCTGTGCATCCAGGCTTGTCTCTCTAAATGTTTGGATTTGGCTCTGTAGGTTCACTTTATCATCCCTTTTACAGGATTAAACAGTGTATTCTTCTGTCAGTTTGTTCCTACCACTTGTCTTCAAACAGTGGAAAAACCTGAGCATTAGTGAGGTTTGGGGCAAGAATCCATTTGCAGATATGCAAATATATTTGATGGGATCCTCTCACTGGGAGAGAGTGAGGTTTTGGCACTTTTTTCTTTTGTCAGAGCTTAAAGGGACAAAACTGGAATACCAGCAGAAAAGCAGTGTTTTAAGGAATGGTTTTTGCACTCAAGTACTCCTTCCCCAAGCACAGTGTTGGATGATGATGCTGCTGGTCTTCTCTGAAGGGTTAGAAAAAGAAACTATCAGTCTTTTAAACAGCTCGTGAAACTCTTGGTTTGATAATTGCAGGTTGTCTGCACAGCTCCCAGACGTGTTTAAATCATACTGGGTATAACTCTTCCATTTCTGCCTCCAGGCTGGTGTGTGGTTTGTTTGTTGCCGAGTTACTGCACTTGTGGGATAGAGATGTCCAAATTTAGCCAAGGTGAGGTTATCTGTTGCAGTGACCTGCCACAGAGGAGGCACGTATGAGGAGGACTCAGTAAATACAGGAATCTGAGCCTGGAGCCTCCCCCTCTCTGGGCTCCATGGCAATTGCTGCCACCCTTCTGATCCCCTGCAATTGCTGTGGATAATGCCAGACACAAGCTCAATGCCAGATCTTCTTCCTGTCTCTGGAGACCTGGTAATCCATACTGTGAGGAAGAATTGATGGGAAACAGCTTACAACACCTTGCTGTGAATTGTCTCTTGGTCATCTCCAGCAGCATTAACTTTCCAAGTGCATTATTACCACAGAAGATATTTTAGCCTTTTTTTTTAATTGACAACATTTTTCACTCACTGGTCATCTCTTTATCTGCTATTTTCCAGTTACACTTCAACACATTGTGCTGATTTAATGTATTTCTTTAATATCAAATTAGTATTAAAAGTTCCTTTTTCAGCAGCAATTTGCAGTTAGATGCACTTTTGCTTTATATATAGCCTTCTTCAGAACTGTTGGTGCTAAGTTATATACTGCTTCACTTAAAGGAATTTTTTATGTGAGATTTAGTGAAATTACTTCTTAGACTCACCTTGATTTACAACTGCTTTCATACAAATCTGCCCCAAAAGAGTGAACTTGATTCCTATGCTTTGTTCCTTCATTTACCATTTTCATGGTTTTTCTTCTTTTATTATTTTTCATTTCCCCCGTACTATTGAGAATTAAATAACTTGGATACTTGGTTATTACTGACAGGACTGAAGTTTAAGGTCTGCCTGACTTTCAGTAGTTCAAGAAGCAGAATTAGATACAGGTTTCTTCCTGGATGACCAAGCTTTTTCCAGGTGTTAATGTCTGACACTGAATGACAGCAGTTGAACATTCTAAACATAGGGGAAAAACCAACCTTTGTATGGCACTGATGTGCAGGGCCTGGTTCATTAAACTGCCACCTCAAGCTAATGTCATAAAGAGCAGATGGGAATTAAAATGTTGGTTTTGTTGCTCTCCCCAGAAACCTCCCTCAGGGAGGGTTCACTTACCTCAAACACTTGGAAAAAAAAAACAGGTTGGCAAATAGACCTTTTTCTGACTGCAATGGAGACACCAAGGTGATTGAGATGAGCTGGAGCCGAGTGGGAATAGGTGTCGCACCCAAGCACAGAACCAGTGAATAAAGGGATTTTGTGTCCTTGCAGAGATTCTGTCTGACTGAAAGCTGTGTAGGGGCTGGTCTGCTGTCCCAAGTCAGACATTCTTCTCCCCTTCAGCCTTTCCTCAAAAAAAGAAAATGGAAGGAAATATACTGGAGTTCATATAATGGTGCAGCTACACGTCACGTACATAAATACGTGTTTTGTACAAATACAGACATAATTGTATTTTTCTGAAGAATAAATATAAGCTGTGTGTGCGATAAGAGCATGCAGGGCCTGCATTATACAGGCAACTAAGAGGCTGTATCCTGAAAAGCTGAAACTTTTCTTTGGCATTAAGAATGTAACTTTGACCAGATGTTGATGGTAATTGAGTTGAAAGAGCACGATGGAAATTGCCCAGTGGGAAACAATTTAGCTTTTAAAATGTCATAACTTAAACCTTGATTTAGTGTATTGAATAGAAGTGGGCATGACTTGTATTTGACATATCCTCTTTTTTATTAGTACTCTGCAAAGTGAAGTTTTTAAGGTGCCTGTGGTGTGTGTGTGGGGTGTATTCCAGCCCTGGGCTTCCTCAGGGCTAACTTTTTCTGCTAACAGGTCGTAGGAGATGAGCTGTTTACCTTGGAAGGGACCTGGAGATCACCGAGTGCAGGGTTGATTTAATAAGGTTTGTTAGAGTCCTGCCCAGTTGAGCCCATGCTGGTATGTAGCAGTTTAGCTCCTCCCAATGATTACTCAAAAGATCTAAGTTAAAAATTTTACTGGGGAAGCAAATATTGAGGATTTTACATAAAAGCTGCACGCACAAATTGATTCTTGCTCATGCTTGTGTGTATGTAATACATTACACTCGAGCACATGGAGTAGGGAACTATTATTATGACCACACTTGTGAAAATATTTGAATTTAGCTTACTTTATGTAAACACTCTGGCCTTAACTCCACAGTGAATGGTAACATGTATAGCACAGCAGTCCTGTTCTCGGGACAAATGCCTGAAGGAGCTTTCAGTGTTTCCATTCCAACCCTCTCAAGCAGAGGGTCATATCTTGGCCTTAACATTTTTCTCTAAAATATTTTCTCCAAAGAAAATTCTATGAAAGCCTGCATGCTTAAAGGGGGAACACCCTCCCTCACCACCCTAGTAATTCAGTGGAGGGGAGAGTTTGCACATGCCTCCCACACTCACCCCTGGCTGATGGGGTGGCTGTCAGCAGGGCAGACCCATGGGCCACCAAGAACAAACCCAGTGCTTGAGACTTGTTCCATATGGGTAAGGTCCTGGCTGAAACACTGCAGAGAAGCTGCTTGGAAATCTAGCTATGAGAAGCATGTTAAAAACCCAGCACTAATGCCAACCTGGCTGGGACTGCATGTAGCTATTTAGAAAATGGGAGCACTGTCCACTATGTGCCTGCAATGCTCAATACCTTCTACATTTTATTAATTCATGTTCCCAGGATGTTTTCTGCTCTGTTACGGCCTAATGATTTAGCACCCATAATTCTTGAAGCTTTTGCAAGCCTTGTGTTTGAATCCCGCCTTGAGAAGGCCACAGATAATATTCCTGTACCTGACTCTGCTTCACACAAATCCAGCTGACAACTGAGAAGTGAAAAGTGTCCAACTGACCCTTGTATCTGACACAGCCCTTCACGTCAAGGACCAAAGACAGCAGCAAGATTATTCTGGGACCAGGACAGGATGTTAGCCTAATATGTCCTTCCCCAAGCACAAATCAACTTCAAAAGGACTGTACTGATGGAGAAGAACCCATGGACAGCCCTCTAGTGCACAGCCCTTTGTGGCAACAGCCAGGCACCAAACACTTTCCTGGGTTCTGGGAAGCCAGGTAAAAGTCTCATGCTTTGCTCACATCTGGCTTCACCACCCCATGGCTGAGCTCCTCTCCTTCCTTGGCATAGCTGTGTTTAGCTGAAGACATGGGCATGACAAGACTAAATGGCTTATGAGGAATTAACCAAAAAAAAAGGAAAGTCACTATTTAAGTAGACAAGATCATTGAGAGAGAACAGTATTAAATAATGGATGTATTTATTAATGAATTCAGACAGGCACCACTTGTGCAAACTAAATGTTAGCACACAGACTTTATTTTCATGTTCATAGCAACTGAAATTGTGGAAGCTTGAATTTCACACCACAAATGAAGAAACCTGTTGCATGTATTCTGAAGTATTTCAAGGTCATTGCAGAATTAGTTCAGCAGTAGCAATAGCAAAGTATTCAGTCACTACAGAAAGCAGATCTTCTGACAATAAGCAACCGCATGGTGCTAAACACACTTCAGCAATGCAGGGATAAGCTTGGCAAGCTGCCTTATAAAGCTCTGGTTCTGCCATGTGACAATGTTGCTCAGAGTAGATGCAAAAACCAAAGGAGTCCCATAGTCACATCCATGTAACAAGTGACACACATACCAATAAGACTGATCTTAAAAACTTTTCACGTTAAACTCTCCTGGAGGAAGCGGCTCAGCTGGTGGCCAATAGCTCAATCCCTTTGGATCAAAGGAGCAAAAATGCAATAGCATGAGAGATTTTGCAGCTAGTTAACTAGATGGGGTGGGGGAAAAGCTATGACAAAAGTGGCCATTTCAGCTTTCTTTGAATTACTGAAGCTATCTAAACAATATAACAAATCCTGTGCATATGATAGTAGAAAAATTACAGGATGTTTGCAAACTCTCAACTAAATGAGCTGGAATAGTGTTTTAAGGAGAAACTGCTGGGTCAGATAAATGGTCCCAGCAAGTGTGGCCTGAAGGGATGAGATGGAGACAACACTATAGAAAGTCTCTAATAGCAGCTTGAGATGACTTATAAAACTTGTTGCTCAAACATCCACATCCATACAGAAGCTTCACAGGCCATCAGACAGTGCCACATTTAGCATCCCACACTGCATGGGGACAATTCCAGTGCACCTGCAGGGGAACCGCAGTGACTCCAAGAAAGGCACAATTATGTATTTTTAAAATTTCTCTGGACAAAATAGAGGGAAAACCTTGTTTATTTTTCTTGTAAGGAAGCTACTAGAAAACTAAGTCTTGAAACCACACTTATTTTCTTCCAAAACTCTTTGGCTATTTCTTGGCTAGATAATGAGTGTGTGCAAGACCAATTTACAACACTGTTGTGTGTATGAATAACATTGAGTTGTATTTTGTGGCACAATTTAATAGAAAATATAAGAAATCTCTCTTCCCAGCAGCTCTGAGAGCTTGAATCTGACTTTCTACTTATCATGTTTGTCATGCCCCAGTGTAATTAAAGCATCCACAGTCTAGGCTGTTATGAGCTCTATCGTCTAGTAAGGATAAAATATTAAATTGCTCTAGTTTTTACACTTATCTTCACAGCAATCCCCGTGGTGCTGGAGGACCATGCTATGAATAGCACTGAAATGCAGTCAGCAGACATTTCCGTGCTACTCCAGGGAAGGTACAGACAATTAATTGTCCCCAGTTTGCTCTCCAGTCCATAATTATAGTTTTGAGTTTATAAATAACGAAGCATGATTTTAAGAACCAAAACAAACCCCTCAATTACTACAGAGTTCCTGAGATAATTAAGTCTCCAAATGTAGCTCTGAAGAAGGGAACCAAGGCTACACGGCAAAAGCCCATAACATGCAGATGTGCGTAAGCAGAGCAAAGCGACAGGATGGAAAACGTCACCAGGAAAATAAACTCTCTCATCATTATTTCACCGCTTTTTACCTAAAAAAAACAATGGCCTATTGTCTCGATTCACCCTATTGTTCTGTCGCATTTTTTGTTATTGAAGGAACCAACAGTCAGTCAGCGAGAGTTTCCTGAGGAGTAGCAGTTTGGAAAGTTCAATGCAGTATCCTGTGCCTAAGGCTTGTTTTGCTACAAGTTTTAGGAAAAACGAGGAAAGTTACTGAGACAAATGAAACCACACAGTCTGTAATTCAACTTGTTTGAATGCCCCTTCAAATGGAAATACTCTCCACTTTTACAAGTGTGGCGGTTAAAACCTGCAAAATGAAGTAGAAAAAAGCTGTGCCCTGTCTGCATCCCTGCTTGATGGACGTTCCTCTGTTGTTACTGGGCCGTTGTGTACTGCCAGGGAAGAACTCTAGGTCGGGAGCCAGCACAGCAGGAGGCTTCATTAGCCATGAACAGGAGCAAAACAGCGCTTCAGAAGGAGCAGTGCCCTGTCTGAACAACCAGCTTCACCACAACAAGCACATAATCAGCTGGACAGCCTGTAACGCTTCGGATAAAGACAGACCTATGGATACAAGACAGCCGCAGCTTAAGTGTTTCAAAAGATCTTTGCCCAACAAGGAAACAAATTATACATTAAAAACTTTTTACAAAATACATGCTCTGTTCTTTCTCTGTGTAATATCTTCCTTGCTTGAAGCTCGGCTGTTGCCCAAACGCATCCAGAGCAACGCTTGATGATAACTCAAAAATGTGCAGTTAATCTGTGTGTAGTTTCAGCTCTTGAATGCCATGAGCAAAAGTGTACTTTTCAGAGAGAAATAGGCTTGGTCACACAGCATAATCATGTTTATGCAAGTTTTTAGTAGATAGCCAAGATAAAGGAAATACTTCTGTGCACTCCTCTGAGAAAAGACAAAAACTCTGAGTTGAAAAACTGCTCTTTTTCAATGTCATTTTATCCACAAACAAGCATAAGCCCTAGTAGAGAGCTTCCTGCATTACAGAGAGTAAAACTTTAGCTTGCCATGTGTTTTTTTTTTTTTTTTAACTGTACAGCTATATTTCATCATAAAAACTAGTTTGAAGAAAGAGTAAACTTTTGCTCTTTGGTCTATCTTGACATTGCTCCAGAGACACATAACAGGAATATTTCAGATTCATTTTTTGTCTCCTACTTGCAGGAAACAGGAAAGTTGGAGTGTCTAATTTTCAGGCTTCTGAAATGACAAAGATAAGAAATTTATACATTGAAACAAGATATCTTTGCTTTCTTTAAAGAAAAAAAAAAAGGTGTCACATTCTAAAATGAGTGCTTCAGTGAAATGGGATATTTTTGCCTTAACCATAATAAACAAAAATGTATAGTTATGCCATATGCACCTCCTATTTATTATCTGTGCAGCCCTATTAGGTGAGAAACAAAATTTTGTACTCGTACTCCAGCATGATACAGACTTCAGAGTGCACGTTACTGTAGTAATTGTTGCTGACTGAAAGTTAATACTGTGGAATGAGACTAAAGGAAGTAGTTTTTTTGACCATAGGCTCAGTTTAGTGGATGTGAGGGAAAGGTCTTAAAACACTTTCTATTTGTATTTGAATAAATTAAGATGAAAACATCAAACAAATAGTTTGCAAATTTAGAACACCAGTTTTGGTCTCCTCTCTCTTTATGGACTTCTTTATGGCCATGAAGATGCTCACAGGCAGAGCCCTGATTCCTCTCAAGTTCAGAAAAGCTCAAAGTATCCAGGCTGTGTGTTAAAATAATTCTGATGCTTTGCCAGTGTTGAAGAGTGTGAGACACTGTGGGCAGTGGCAGCCTTAGGAGGAGTCACAACCGACTGGGGAGAACAATTTCCCCCATCCTGCCATCAACCCAGATACTCAGAGCCTGCACAGTAAGAGCAGGCATCTACTGCCACTGATTAAACTAGAGGGATCCTTAGAGCTCACAAGGGTCCTTAAGAGACTTTACTCATGCAAGTCCAGTTTGGGACTTCCCCTCACTAAGCAAATATTACTTTTTTTTTTTTTTCCTTCCTATTGGCAGACTTGCCTCCAGGTAAGTCCTACTCTGACTGCTGCTCTCTACAGACAGCTCCTAAGGAAACAATTTCAACTTTCTTAGTGGATGAGTTGGGTAGTATAATTTAAGTGGCCAGTGACAAAGGACTAGCCAGATTCCTTTGGGTTCATTTCTGTATACTAGTGTTTCATTTTTTTGATAGATCACATTGCTCCTACAGAGAGACTGCAATATTGTCTGCCCATGTATTGGCTATTTGTCAACAGAGGAAAAACAGAGTTGACTTTTATGATAAGGTTTTTGCTTCTATGACATTTTAGACCATGTTCAAATGACTGGTGTGAAGTGGTAGAGAAAAATCAGAGTGGCAAATGACACCCAGTGTTTTAGCTCAGCCAGTGCCTCACACAGCATCCTGAGAAGCAGGAACTTCTGCCTACATCTCTTTCACAGGTCTGAAGATAAGCACTGCAGAGGAGGATATTAACTGCACACTAAAACAACTGTTCTCAGGTCTCATGTTTGTAATGAAATATCTGCAGCTCTTCCACAAATTTCTAAATATTTTTCAGTTAAAATGCCTTAAAGATCTGAATCAGCCCTAATGAGCTGGCAAAACACCATATTATTAGTAATATTACATCATACATTAAATGCTGAAGAATTCAAATTAGATGAAAAAAAACCCCTTGATTTGCCATCACAGAAACAAACCCACAAAGACCTCAAAAGTATAATATCACCTACAGTGTGGGTTCACTTCAGTGTGTATGGGAAAACAAAGGATACTACTAAACTTTTTGACAGAAAGTTGGGAGTAAAGACTACATGGGAATATTATTTCTCTCTTCTTCCAAAATTAGCAATGTACAAATGTAGCACATGAACCAGATGAATTCTAGAGCAAATGAACACTTGATTACCTTGTGTGGTGCTCACTGGGTATTACCATACTCTCAAGGCATTTATTTAGATTGTTAAAGGTAGGAACACAGGTCAGCATGTGCCTATATTGGTGAAATATATATATAACCAAGCTGTTTTTTTCTTTAAAAGGCTTAAACTTAATGAATCATTCATCTATCAGATGCCAACAATACCTCTATAATGAAATTAATTTATTAACAGTTGGCTATATATGTTATTTCCTACTTATTATGTTTTTGTGATTTCGTTAGCATTTCTTTTTATATCTGACAAAACCATCACTGACTAAAAGCTAAGTTTAACATTTTCATTTCATGCACAGCTTCCAATGAAAGGCCTTCACAGTTGGAATGGAGTGTTTTGTCTGCTTAATTACTGTTGTTCTTCCAAACTCATCAGTCCCTGGTTTGGATGGATTTGTGTAAGACTAGGCAGTAAACACCCAATTAAGCAGGCTATGTGAATCTGCATATAGATTTTACATTAGGATTCTACAGTCACTCCAAATGATTCAGAAGCAATTACATGACTGACACATGATGAATCAATATGTATGCATGAAGCTGCCAGACATATCATGTGTATCAGTAACAAAAATGGGATATGTGCCAAGGAGTGGTATATGCAACACCACCCAGCCACAGAATAGTCAGGGATGGCTTGCATACAGCTAATTACCTGTGCATGCAGGTTAACTTTCAAGGTAGGTGCTTTTTACTTGTCTTGACTGGCACACACACAAACTGGTGGAATCTGCTCTCAGAATCTCTTATTCTCATGAATATTGTGGCTTCACGTGAATGTGTGGGCAAGTGAACAGTTCACTTGATCTGGTTGGGTTGTGCAAACCTCTCCCCTCCTCCAAACAATCCATCAAAACTCAGAAATAGAAAATGAAAGCCCTTTCTCTCAGTCCACAGTAAGAAAGGACTGCTAAAGCAGGGCTGAAGCACCTGGGCACATTCACCTCAAAGCTGTGGCTGATCTGGGGTCCCATCACAGTCCTATTAGCTCATAGTAATAGTGTTGTTCTGTCTTAAAAAACAAAAACCCTTTTGCTCTCCAGACCAATCTATTGGGGGAGAGAGCTAAGTGATGAAAGGAGAGAATCCCCTGACAGGCACACATGGTTTGTTTCAGTCAGGGTTACATTCTCTCTTACTCCACTTATTATGTTAAAAGGTTAAAGTGGAGGAGCATGAAATATTTTCATAACATCTTGTATTTTTAAGTGAGGAACATGTGCTGCACCAAATTAAAGCAGGACACCAAGAAGATTAAGTACTTAGAGAAAGGGAGGAGGTGGTGGGGGAACTGCAACCTTCGAGGAAAAGCGAGAGAATCCAGCATGAAAAACAGCCTAAGAGGAGAGCTTTGTGTTCCTGAAATGCTTATTACCATTTGAGAGAGATGATAACAGCTATGAAAACAAAACACGAATAAACGAAGCAGAGCTCATGAACAAACTGAGAAGTATCTTCCTTGATACCTAGGTAATGACAGACACACACTGCCACGTGAGTGCAGTATCAAGGAGTATTTCTTTCGAGGTGAGTAAGATGACATGGTTTCCTCACACTGCCTTTTTCCATAGCCAAGAGCAGTACAGTTACAGAACTGTCTCCTCCTGATGCCAAACTGACAGTGCCAGGAAATCCAAAGGCACCATTAGTGGACAACAGCAAAGTGCCAGTCACTGTTCAGCAAATGAAAAACCTATGTGATAAATTGCACATTATGAAATACACCCTCAAAGTGTCTGAAATCCTTTCTGAAACTAAAGCCTAGATAAACTCCCGACAACCTTTCTTACACACATACTAGGCACAAACATCCTCCCCCAAGCTGGAACAGGAAAATAAAGGCTGTTGACTGACCTGAATTTGGATGTCACGCTCAAAACAATCCTTTCACTTGCTCTGTGATGGGGTCAAGGTCAATGTCATAGAAGCACGGCCTTGTGGGCAGTCCTGGCATGGTGCTCATCTGTGGAAACAATGACATTCAGTTATACTCCTGCACCTGTAAGCAGATAATCAGTCTACCCTTGCATGTAAACCTTAGATTAAGAGAAAGGTTGGATTGTTCAACACAGGCTCGACCACAGATGTGATCTGTACCGCATTTTTTGTTTCTGTTAAAAATGTCAAACTTTTTTGATTAATTTTTAAGTATGAGTTTCTAAAAGACAAGAAAGAGAAAAAAAAAAGCCAAAAAATACAGGCTAGCCCATCAACCTAAGAACAAGTTCTATAACAAAATGAACACCCTTTGGGACTTGCTTGTTCACCAAAATATTTATCCAGAACATTTATCCATTTACATCTCCTGAAAAAAAAAATCACACAGCAAAGGGCAAAGACGTAATTGTCTGACTTTACCTGGTGATATGAACGTGTTAAACTCTCCCACAGAAAACCAGAATACAGAAGCAGAATTAATCACAACACTTACCTAATGTCAGGAGCAAATTGAAATAGTTCTACTAAACATACAGGAATTACAGCTGAATCTTAATTTAGTAGTTAGAATTAACAGGTTGAGATAGTAAGCTAAAGCAACCCAATTATCTCAAACTATGCATAATTAAGATCCTGATCTAGCATAAGACACTAGCATCTGCATACTTTTAAACATGTCAATAGTTTCATGGAATTAAATTACACAGTTAGCTACAGCTCTGCTCAGGCTATTTACGCTATTATTTGAAATTGCTTTTTTAACAGCAATTAACAGCACATGACTGACATTGAAATCTTGAAGTGCCCCACAACAGTTTAAGTCTCTTTAAACCAGAGGTTCCCCCATTTCCCAACTCCTTGCCTCAGGATTCCTCGCTTCTCCCTTGCAAAGGAGATGTCTGGAGAGCAAGTTTGGCAGAATAATGCTGGTTTTTGATCTGCTTCATTTTCTCCTGTTTCAGCCCTTAAGCCAGGAAGGGCTTTCCCATTCCCAGTGCCCCCACTGGCACAGTGTAAAGGCTGTGCCTGTGGGACAGTTTTAAAATAGAACCCATTTAGATCAACTTGGGTCGCTTTGGATTCACACCCTGAATATCACTTTGGATTCACACCCTGAATATCTCACTATATTTCCACTAATTCAAGGAACTCTAAAATCAGCATTTGGGTTTAATGACTCCTTAAAACCTTTTGATATCTTAACCTCATAAGCGGAGAAAGTGGATAATGTCCCTGCTATAATAGGCCCTATATTATTATCTAAATTGATGAAAGACCTTACAATCTCTTGAAACAAACCTGGAATTCAACTTTGCTTGACTGTTGGCTGAGAGTCTTTAAGCATTAAAACTTCTTTGCTAGATTCTGAGGAACAAACTTTTGCCAGGGCAAGTCAGCAGAGTTCATGAAAACAGGTGGTTAACCTGACCACAGGAGGTAACCTTAAAACATGGCTGTGTAGGAAAAAAAATTATACAGACGTGAGTACCAGAAACACTCCAAACACAATACCCTACACAAAGGGTCAGATTAGGGTATGTCTTCATGAGTGAGCTGAAACAGCTTGCTAGAAGAGGGAATTTTCACCCTGGAAACCCCTTGAATGATTCTGCCTTGGAGCTGGCTCTGGCACTCGTCTTACTGCAACCAACCTTGTTCAACACACTAAACTGATGTCAGTACATGTTTTTGTGGCCAGGGCTGGTTGGCTGATGAACTAAATGTGCTTACCACATGACCAGATCACCTCCAGGCCCCAGGCTGTGCCGCGGGAGCAGCCAGAGTACACTGCGGCCAGCCCTCACCTCCAGCTCTCCAGCAGAGAGCTCAAAGCCAGGCAACCTCCTCCCTCCATCCTCCCTAATTCCCCAAGAAGCACAGCTCAGCTACAGTGTTTGCTCTGGCCAAAGGCAAGCCCTAACAGGATAATTGGCCTCCAAAGAGGAAAAACTTATGACCACCATCCTAGCTGCTCCAGAGTGCCAGACTTACAGGCCCCCCACGCTGTGGGTCGGACTGTGTTTCATTCCGTCAACCCCAAGTGCTGCATTCTCAGCGAGGGGGTCAGCATCTCCCTTATGCTTCAGCCTTGCTCCCAACTCTCACGTAATGACTCCATCATGGGAATACAAGCAAAATGTAAAACCTCCCCAGCACAGTCCCATTTGCTCCAGAGAGGAAATGCTGCTGCCATTTCAGAGGTTAATCCCGTGCTGGGGAGGGGGAAAGGCGCCTTGGGAGGTCAGTACTGGCGCAGCCATCATCTCACTTGAGATCTAGCTCAGACGGAAAACAATGCAACAAGCTCTCCTAGTGGCTCAGTACATTTCCTCTGTTTTTAAATATAGTTCTTCCTAATGTTTTGTTATGGTACGTAGTAGGATTAAAAGACAAAACTGTCAGTTTGTGTTGACCAAACCCTGCCTCTGACTGCATGACATCATTTATTGGCTGACATTACCCTGGCATCTTAGCTAAGTACTAAAACACCTTGCTACAATTCTTGATCCATTGGCCACAGTAGTTGGACTACTACATCATTAGGGTTGCTTAATTATTTTCTGTCTCAGATTCCTTCCAGTTTCTGAGTTAATGTTTGACAAGGAACTGCCTTAATGAAATTCATCTCACTGGGAGGGGAATGAACCAATTGCCAAAGACAACTTTCTGGTTACTTTGTGTATGGCAGTTCAACATCTGAAAGCGAACTCCCAAATTCCAAGGTGTTTTTTTTTTTTAATTTTATTTTTTTTAATTTTTCCTTTTATTTTTTTGTTGGTTTTTTTTAAGAAGACTTTTCCTTTTTTTTTTTTTTTTGAGGGAGGGAATTTTTTGTTGTTGGGTGGTGTTTTTTTTTAAATTTTATTTTATTTATTTTTGTTTTCTAAAAGAAATATTAAATACCGGTCCTACACATCTATTTCATATTTAGGACTTGTTTTTTTTTTTCTTTCATAGGCACATTTCTACACCAGTATAACTCTACTGTATTAACTAATGAAAAGTTACTACACTTAAAAAAATGCAAATATCAAACCAGTTTATTGCTGGTTTGGGAAATACAGCTGTTCTCATATTGAAAACTGAACGAAAGGGAATAGATTCATTTGAATTAAAACCACTGCTGCATAAAATGAAGTACAAGGCAAAAAAAAAAAACCTCCAGAAGAAACACTTTGGAACAAATATGTATGTGAATTACAGATTGAAAATAAACTATGTACTGTCATTTTTCCCATGGCCCAGACTTTCAAACAGGCAAAGCCATGTAGATTTATGATCATTACTCTCTGCTCTCATTATCTGTACATACAGAAGTAACCTGCAGAAGAAGCTATCCCTTTTTCATTACTCCAAGGTCAATAGGAGGAGATGGCTGCCTGGCTGAGGAGAGTACTGCTGATTATTCCCTCTGCAGCCCTCCATTTCTCTCCTTCAACCACAAAGGCAGGAAAGAAAAGAGGGCTCAGTTGGCTGCAAGGCTGCAGTGAGGCTTCACCTGACTGCCTTTCCACATGGCTGCAGGCTCAGGATCCTCTTCCCCCTCACCATTTTCCATGATGCTGAATGAAGGCATTAATAAGTGAGTTGGTCTTTATTCCACCAGGCATGATCCAGAGGGATCCCTCTCCCTTTCCTCAGTTACCAGAGCTCAGATTTTTGTGCATGAAAGGGGAAAGCCAACCACCTCCTGGCTTTAGCACTTTCTGTACACAGTGCCCAGCAGACTATCTCCACCTGTCTTCCTGAAATAACTAATTACTAAAATTACTTCAGTTTTCAAACTTGAAAAAAGCAGAATGAACAACGAAAGTGAAAACATGCTTAAAACGTAAATCACTTTATTAGCAGCTATGTACAGCATGAGAAAAACCCACCGACATTTATAGTCATGCAGCAGCTTGCTTAGCATCTCATAAAATACACATCCTCTATATATTGCCCAGAGAGCAACAAAACTCCCCACTCTATTGCAACAACATTTGGGTTATAGATTGGTAACTATGCAACATTGCACAGCGTGGCTGTGAGACAAGAACAGGGTAAGAAGTGGACAATGACAGCCCCTTATCCACTGAAAATCACAAACTAGATTTAGATGGCTGAAATAATCAGTACTTAATTTGACCAAAACTGCTATTATCACGCTTTTCTTGGGAGAAGGAAAATATAAGGTGTAAGCTTGGTACCTTAAGGCTTAATGCAATTCATATGAACGCTTCATGCCAGGGAAAAAAAACATTCTACAAATAATTTAGGAATTAAGAGGAACTAGTTTTCTAGGAACAGACCATTTTCTCTACAAACCGTGCAACTGTCCATACATCCATGAGAGTGAATCAACTGCAGAAAGATGATGTGAAAAATACAGTGCTATTTGTTACTATGGCTCTCTGTGTTTAGAGCATCAAGTCTTACAGACAGCTTATCCTAAGGATCATTTACACTCCTAGAAATGCACAGCTGGTGGAAGATAAAATACAATTTTAGTTAAGAATGCCTGAAGGCTACTGTTATATTCGCCATTTATAAGTCCCCAGAAGTTTACTTACATGATTGAACAAACAAACCATAATGAGGTTCCTTACAAACGGAGAATGCCGGTTATTTTCAAGGAAGCCAAATGAAAGTGTTGCTCCACACCCTCTCCACAAATGCGTCCAAAGTTACTGGAAGAGTAACTAAGTTTCATTTAAATTACAGTTGTGTGTTGACTTGTGATTTGAGTTGGCCATGAGATCTAGGTAACAGTTGTAGACAGTCAAGCACCAAGACTCTGCTCACCAGGTTTGTTGCGGTCCCACGAGGAACTATGCTGCTTAGCTTCCTTTTTTTATCATACCTATATGCCTATCAGTGGTTCACATCCTGCCTTTGAAGTGTATTCATCCATATATGTATCTGTATTTTTTCATTTATCTATATGAAAAGATTCTAGCAGAACTTGAGGTTGCCTTAACAGGGTTAGCACAATGGCACAATTTGCAAAACAGATGGTCCCAAGGACCACATCCAACTCATGCTTAGTGTCTTTTTCACCTATAAGACAAGAAGGGTCTGTTTTACAGGCATAACATGGTTTCTGTTGAAGAGAGAAAGAAAATCAGAGGAATCTGTGCTTACATAAAATATGGCAAACAACTCATTAGAAAATACTGAAAAATCAAAAAATAGCTTATAGAGGAAACCTCCCTATTCTGTGGCTTATGGAGTTAACATTGTTTGACAAAAAACACAAGTAATTCACATTTTTAATTGTATCCTTTTGTTAATTAAATGAGCTGTAACAACTCACAACCGTTTCAAACTTGAAATACTGCAGAAAACAGATGTTGTTTCTCAAGAGAATCCAGCCTGCACATGACTGCGGATAACTCCTCAATAAAATCTGATGGGATGAATTGCATATCCCCACACTCCCTCAGCAAGAAACAATACAAAAGGAAACTCAAGAGATTTATAAATAGTGCTATAAACCTGTATGCATTATGGTCAGTGTGCCAGAACTTGCTGGAATCCTGAGGCGCAGCACGAAGGAGCTACGCTTCAGGGTTTCAATAACGTTTCCTAGTGTGAGTTAGAGCCTGGAAGACAGACCCACCACCAGAAATTTGCTCAACTTCAGTGCATCTGTCAGTCTCAGGGCATGCAAAGGTGAATGGAATAACTTTCTGAAGAAGTCCTTCCAGGTCTCCAGTCCTGCCTGCCCTTAGGTGCACTTTGAGTGCCAATTGCTCCCACTGACATGTGTGGTGCCGGCCACGCACTGGGAGCTGGCACCAGGGGAACTGCAGTCCATGGAGCAGGAGAGGGAGATTAACAGTCACCTCACTGCACTGCATGGCTGCAGAGGTGTGTGCAGATCTCTTCACTGGACCCCTTATGGTCCCTGCACTCTCCAGTTCAAACTTATACTTGGAAATACTTCATGAGACTATCCAAGCAATGAGGGTCGTGGGTAGGGCTCCAGTACTCTGAATTGTGCAAACACCTCCAGTGAGCACTCACTTCATCCTCAAACTGGACTGTCCTACAGCACACAGAGGCACTCGGTGTGAAAAGGTGACAGAAAAATTAGGCAGCGTACACCAAGCATTTCCAGAATCCCCTTGAAGTTTGTTTCACAGAACTGGAAAATTCCTCCAGTCTACAGACCTCTATTACTTTAAAGGTAGCTCAGGTTTTGAATGATGGAAAAAAAAATTGTATGAAAATAACAAAAGAGAATAGTTAAGAAAACAGCATTTCTACACGCCCCCCCATCCCCAATAACTACAAGAACACCAGAAAGAAATGGCCAAAACAAAAAAATGCACAATATAGTCTTCATCTCACCCACCCACCACATATTACAGAGGGGAAAGATACCATACCAAAGCCTGAAGTGATACTCAAGTGACCTTTCACCACCTCTTAAAAGCAAACAAACCTCCAAATCTCATATTAGAAAAAGCAGCTGCATAGTGGAGGCAAGTTCGTGCTTCCTTCAAAAAATATCAACCTTTACAAACTAATAAATTCAGTTTTGGAAATGGAAATGTTTCTTAAAAAATTACTTTAATAGCTAGATAATGTTTAAGAAAATATTATCTCATTGTTTTTCATTGCCTGAAGATAACAAGGCTTTCTGAAAGCAGCTAACCAATGATCTTTAGTTACTGTTTAAATAAGGGTTTACTTTTAAGTTTTAATGAAATTTTGCCAAACCTGATGATGGCAACAGGAGTTAGGGAGAGTGAAGATCATATTTCCTTCTCAGGAAATCTTTAACAGGAAAGGATCTTGCTGTGATGTCTAAGAACAACCACAGCAAGAAAGTCAACACTTTAGAAGCTTTCAAAATGGTTAAAATAATGTTTGAAAAGATGCTGATGCTACCCTGACATATGCTGTAGTGTTGCTTGCAGTAAATGGCTCTTTTTCACTGGCATGCTGACTGATCTCAGGTGCAGAAGTCCATCTGGCATCAATTATTGTATTATAATTGCCTCTTACTTTGATATTTTACACATTCTTGGCAATTGTTTGATTTTTGTGAAAGGATTTACAACAACAAAATGTATGGACATTGCCCCTCTGCTCTCAGCATCTGGATGAAGTTACAAAAGTACTGAATATTGATTATACAATCTGAATCGGCCTTGCTGCCAGGTGCTCCAGTTAGGCAGAAGCAACTTGTACCCTGCTACATCCTCTGAAGGATTACCAGGAGCCAACAAATTACTCATCTTGAATGGAGATGATCTGAACCCAAAAGTGACCTCCTGGGCACCCTAGGGAATAAACAAAACCCACACAATAGTCCACATCTATCCAGTACAGCTTTTGGAGAGATCTTTGGGTGCATATCCCAAAGGAAGCAAGGGATTTCTTAGTGAATCAGTCTGGAACCCAAATGCTGCTGTTAGTGATGTGCTGAAGGACCAAAGACCCAGAAAGGACATTTTTCTAGCTATTGAATAAAATATTTAGGAATAGATGTAATCTGTAACAGAATGAGCAATTTCCCCAATTAAGTAAAATATTTATGACTCACATATATGACTGCAGTTCCTCTTGGCACAGTTCTCTCAACTTATTTTCATCTTAGAATTTATAAAACCACACTTGAAGTAGAAGAAAATGGTCCCCGTTATAACAGCACAATGGAAACAATATGTTAAATTTTAATTGAAAAATACACCTCACTGAGGTAGCACATTAGATGGTGTTAGTTGAGTGAACTATATTCTATACAATCCACACCATGTTTCACAGAGCATTCTGCCCTACATAGGATAACTGATAAACAAAATACTACAAAAATGAAAGCTACAAAACCCAACTTAACCAAACAACCCCTCAGAAAAAAAGAAAAAAAATCATGAAGGAAATGAAGGGGGTGAGAAAAAAATGAGACTACAGATTCCAGGTGACTTGTTCCAAAACACTTCCTTCATCCCAGCCCACTCAAATCCATTTCCAGAAGCAATTGCTCCCTTGACCAAGGCCTGCATCCTGATTTTCCTTTCCCCCTTGGGCTTTAGACAAAATCCCTGGCAGAGGACTCTTGCTCACTGCCTCCTGTACAAAATCACCTCCTCATCCAGGAGAAATCCTTCCCTGCAGCTCAATCCTGATGTCAGATGCTCCCAGGGCTGTTCCCATTCTTGAAAAGTGTCCAATATATCAGACAGTGCTGGAAATGGGCCTCTGAATGAATAAATCCGGAGGATAAAGGCACTTTTCTCAAGTGCTTTAAATAATATTTATTATTAATATTTACAGCACCTATTGTTCATGGTTACATAATTCTCCTGCTTTGTTCAGTGCTCAGGGCTCCTGGTAAAGAGGCGGTGTCCAAACTTTGCCAGCAGCTCCATTTCTGCTGAAAACAGAGCAAGTTTTGGGATATTTGGAGGGGAGAGATCTTGGGTGACCCATGTCAGCTGCCTTGTATTTGCTCAGGGACTGGGCACCCTTCCTTTCCTCTGAAACCTGTTTATTTTGTACCAAGTGTTTCTTTAGAAGTGCTGTTCTGCAAACTCTGGGAGCAAGTCGCACTTTGTGCTGCTGATCATCGCTACGACATTTTGGTTAAAATCTTCATAGCTCTGAGAAAACCTCAATTACAGCCCAGAAACTGGAGACAGTGGCAGCAGTAGATTATGTCAAGCAAATGTGTGTGCTCAACACGCAACAAACTTTAGCCTTCTCAGCATGCCATACCAGAAGAGCATGAGGAGCATAATGCAGTCATTTCATGGCAAATTACAACGTGGAAAAACCAAAAAAGATTGTATAACTGTAATGAATAAAAGCACATTAAACTGTTGCCATACTAGCTAGACCTTTTGATTACAATTAACTGGACCCACTGATACCTGAGTAAGTAAAGTTTCCTAGGAAACATCATCTCAGGCAAAGATGATGTGCTTGTGTATGTGCATATGTGTGTGTATATATTTGGGAAAAACTGCTTCTAAAGATCATAGAGGTATAGTGAAAAACTCCTTAAAATCAATTCTTTTTAACTGTTAAATTGCCCAACTGGCTTGGTCTCATAACTTGATTTAAACTAAGTGCCAGTGATGACCTTTGTGGTACCAAAGGGTATTAGATTTTTGGAAACCACCTCAAAACAACAGAAGTGGAAAAAAGTGGTAGAGGAGGTGACTATACTTTGCTGCTCCCAGCTAAGTAGACACAATCTAGTTTTCAGGACTGGGAAACAATAAAAGCTAGCATGTACCCTTCACAGGTGCAGTTCTGCTTTCTGGTCTGTAGGCATAATGGGAAGTGTCAGAAAGGAGAGCCTGGGAAGCTTGTCTCCAAAGAATGCTCAAGCGTGGTAGGCACGAACATCAGTCACTATCACTGGACTGTCATCATGAACAAACCTTGACTCATGAGCATCTCTAACCTCATTAGTTCAAGTTTCTATATCTACTTTCTCAAGTCACTTGTTGTTTGGATTAACAACTTAAATTATTTGCTCTTGACAAATTAAACTTAATTAACACACGCTATTTCATGACAGACTGAAGCAAACAAGAAACAGACAAGGACAAAGAAGCACTGGATATGGCTTTCTAATCCTACACAGTTTTGCTCTCCAGACAAATTACTGTTTTGATATGCTTGGTCCATGCATTCCATTTTAGGAATGATTCCACTGAGGAATTAAAAAGCTTTTCCTTTCTATTTGTTCCTAACCCAGAAGATCAGAATGGATCCAGCTTGGATGGATACAAGGATGCCAAATTGTTAAAATGTCTACATAAATCAGATAGTCTGAGTCACAATTCCATTGCAGACCTCTGGCATTACACACTACTTGATATAGTGTGTCCTCTAGAATCATGCCAGAATGTACTACAGTTCCCTTTGACAAGGAACAAAATAGAAAAAATAAGGATCAGCACTTAGATCAGCAATTTTCCTCCTCTAGTCTATAGAACCACTATTTTAAGAAGTCTTCACAAGGCTGCTAAGAAAAGCAAGCCTTGAATAACCTATGCTAGAGCTCACACTTCTCCTGGAAAATAAAGAAACATAGAAATACTTTGAAAAAGGCTGAAAGTTACTGACTTGTGATGAACCTGAGTGTTCAGAACAGCCAGTTCCTTTGTAAGCCATCTTAACAGCACTAATAGCTGTAAGGAGAAAGGAAAAAAATTCTACCCATGGATGTGGGACAACTTTCTTATGGCAGTAATGATTTTCAGAGTTTCTCTAAGAAGATACTAAAATCCTAATTTCTGTTCACTTTCTGTTAACCATGAGTTAACAAGCTGTCAAGACAGATTTAATTGTCAAAGGAAATAAAATAAAATTTTGTTAACTGATGGAGAGCACAATCTTAATCCTACAAATGTGTATATAATATTATGTATAATATTATGTGTACATAATATAATAAAGATTTATGTATTTTTTATTTATAAATATAATTCTCCTCAAAGTACTTACACATATGAATGAAATACTTCGAGTACATCTGGGAAATAAATAAAATAAGATCACAAGTTAAAATTGTTAGCTAGGAAGCAGAGAAGGTTAAATGATTTGCCAAAAGGAGTTGAGGTGCTGCCAGGATAATGGAACTTGAAATTGGTAACTGATTCTTATCTTAGTCTCATATAACTGAAATTCAAAAATAACACTGCATGCAACATCTTCTATTACATAATGAATGCTGTATCAGCATTTTTTACAGCTTTCTCAATTTCTCACAATATATTCTCTATGAACTTGCAGTAAGTCACTTCCCTAACCATGGTTTCAGCAATAAAACAAGGGATAACAATATATTCACAAAAGCAACAAATATGTTGCTAAACCATCTAATTAAAATCAGCTCTATTTGGAAACACATTTTTTCAGTCTGAAGAACGAACCAACCCCAAAACAGATGTTTTGTGGGTAGTAGTTTTCCCAAACGAAGTATATGAAAGGACAAAAAGAAAAGGGAAGGTAATGAATTTCTGCATCCCAACACAAGTTAGCACAATGGTTTTTTTTTATTCTGACAAACATCTCATACAGCCTATGGGAACTTTCTTCCAAGCACTAGAAAAACTGTAAAACTGTCACCATCGTGGAAAGGTTTTTGTGCACCTACAGAGTAAATCCTAAAAAGACTAAAAGCAAAGAAATTGTAACACAGAAATCAAAAACCAGTTAAAATATAATCCCTTCAATGCCAAAGGGAACAAGCTAGCAGGTAAAGCCCTAAGCTTAATTTACTCTTATGGTATATCCTCTCAACTCTTCCTAATCAAAACAAGGCCAGGCTGTAATGAACTTTCATTTTTGGCAAAGAAATAATTTACAACTCCACTGCTCAGCCAAGGCATAAAAAACACAACCCGTAACACAGCCACTAATGTCCAGCCTTCCTCCTTCCCTCCTGGCAACCTCATGAACACAGATCCCCCCAGGATGGCACTCCAAACTCACCTGAAGAGCTGCAGTGCCCCAGCAGTGTGCTGCTACCCACCTGCCTGGGCACTTGCCTTGAAGAGAGGCTGCTGGTGAGCAAGAGCGCTCTCCCTTGAATGCAGCCACAGATCCTGCTGCAATCTCATCAGCAGCATCCCCTCCAGCAACGGGAATTCATGTAGTCATTCTCATTTGAAAATTGCTTGTTGTTTATTTGCAGGAAAACGCTGCTTTATCTTTGCTTCCACATTGCATTTCTCAGACTGTGAGAATAAATACTGACAGTAAAGCTATTTTAAAGTTGATTTTATTTCTGTGAGTTATCAAGAAAATTAGCTTTTTTCTTTTTTCCATAGAAAATTAAAGAGACAAAGAGCTTCACAAACTCAGAGGGAGCTTATTTGTGCTGTCACAAGCATTCCTTGATCCCATTCTGGACAGACTACCTGCAGAGCGCTTATCTTCCATGTCTACTCTCTGCATCACATCTTTTCTACAGGTGCCAAATACAATGGCATTGATGTTCTCTCCTACAGTCTGGAGCAGAGCTCTGCAGTCAGTACAGCTCATTTAGGGTCTCAGACACAAAGCAAATCTGACATACACAGTGCCATGTTTCTCTCTGGTGCATACAGAAAAGGCTTTGCTCTGCTCCCTGTGCATCACTGCATGTTCCCTCTCCATTTTCCCGCTGCTTTGCTGCAACTGTGCCTGACCCTGCAGGATAGTTCAGAGCACGTGCCTGGCCACAGCTGAAACACAGGAATGAGAAAGAGTTGTCAAAGCTAGAAGAAGGAGAGGAGTCTATATCCACTTTGCTTTATTTGTTTGTGAACATCACCTTTCCATTTGATTCAGCCTAGTAAAAAAAGCTCCCGGTGCCTTGCTGCCTACAGGCACGGAGCAGCAGGGCGCTGTGCAGGCTCAGAAAGCTGTGCAGTGATCAATGGCTGCAGGAGCTGCATGCCCCAGAGCAGCCAGAAGGCAGGCAGGGAGCGTGTCCCTCCCATGGCACAGCAAACGTGCCTGTCCCAGGGGAGTCTCGTGCAAGGGCTGCTGCCAGATGCTGCACGGAGAAAAGCTGAAACTATGGAAGTTGACAAAGCAATCTCTGTCCACCTGGGAGCTGATAGATGAAGACCAACTGAATCCTTGAACACTGTGCTTAGCATTTTTTCCAAATTACTTACTTGTTCTAATTACAACCCTGTATATTGTTGATGGCTATAACCTCTCAGAAGTCCTGTTAAATTCTTGGACTCAATGGCTTTCCTGCGTTAATGACTTCCACATTTTAGTCACATGTGAGAAAGTATTTCCTTCTTTTATAGAAGAATTAATATAAATGCCTGGCAGCATCTCTTCACAGACTGAAAATATTTTTAAAGAAAAACTAGTTTCCAGGCAGTATGGAGATGGCTTCAGATAACCTTTAAATGATGTATTACACCACAGGGACACAATACAGGTATAAATACAAGTCTATGAAATTCCCTAGACTTTGGATTTACAGATACAAATTCTATATGAACATGACAACTTAAAAATTCTTGGCTTTCTCAGTACTTCAAATATTAGAAACATGGTAACATGTCAAGAGTCTTAAAACTGTTTCTGTGAAGAATGAACCAAGTAGTTTTGATTAAATGGAGAGAAAGAAAGCGGTCAAGTTGCTAAAGAATATGAACCTTTTGCTAAATTGATTCAGGGATAACAGCAAAGCTCTGATAACATCAATCAGCTCTAAACACACATTTTAAGTCAGCAAACCTATGCAAAATACTACACGTCATACAGTGTGCAAGCTGATATTTAAAACCCAGTTCAGTATTTTGTTTTCAGAAGGGAATGGCCACATATTAATGTGCAGCTGCATGACAGTCTCTGTAACATTCTACTGTTCAAGATTACTGTCTAGATACTCACCCACCGATTCAAATTTGAGCTGAAAAAGGTACTTTACATGAATTTTAATTTGTGTGGGATCCAGATTATAATGCAGAAGTAACCAGGGTTATGTTTGCCTAACATATGTGATGACCTTCACAACTGAAAAGCTTCTCTTTCTTGTGAATAGGGTTGCATTGCTCCTCCAGTTACAACTTTTGAGTTTTAACAAGCCAGCTGAAGTGGCTGCAATGTCACACAAATAAGGATCTTTACTTTTTTGTGGACCTGCTGGGATTACTGGGGAAGGTGATGAAAAGCCTGGCAGACACTGAAAAAACCAGCACAGGCCAGAAAGTAATTTCTGGGAGCAGATGTTTGTTCTAAGTGCATTTACAGATGGATGCCATACAAGGGGAAGCTGGCATTTAACAGGTCCTGCACTCATCCATTTCACTGTCATTGAGGCTACTATTAAAAATATATATAAATAAAGAAGATTCAGTGAGAGAGAAGGGAAAACTATGACATATCCAGGGCACAACTCCAAATAATGCAGGAGATGGTCCGTGACGTCCTTATTACTCATTTCCTCTCTTAAGATTTTGACCCCTTGCCTACCTCATCCTGATGTTTAAGGCTGATGGTCTCTTTGCTAGTGAAAACCCCTTAAAAAGAAAACAAGAGGCAGCCCTTCACACTGCTGCTCCTTCAGAGAGGGCTGAGGCAGGCAGGGCTGGGAGCCTGGGCTCCTCCCCAAGGCAGCAGTGATTTACAGCTTCCAGAGCACAGGCTCCTACACCCAAACTGCTGCCAAGAGGGACACATCTGCAGCCTGTTGGGCCACCCCCCTGATCACCAAAGGACTGCACCAGCTTTAGGACTGACGGGGGGACAAGGACAGTGGGACTTGGAGCAGAGACAGACACTCCTGCTATCCCTCCCTTAGCTGTCATTACTGAAATACCTCGGTCACTTCTCAACACGGTTTCTGGACAACCACTTTTTTCTTTTTAGAGTGATATAAAACAAAGTGAAAATACCAGAGGCTTACCTACAAAACACTAAATACAGCAAACTGTAACCACTGTGGAGTTGATTCACAAACAAATCAGATGTTCATACACTCAGGGCATTGCCACCCCTCAGAGAGACAGGGGCTGCCACAGCTCCAGCAATATGATTTTCATTTGTAGACACACGTCTGTCAGAACCCTAAACCTCATACTGTATTAGCTTTGTGGCTGATATTATGTAGGTCTGGAAATAATCAAAGGGCAGTCAGTTGTCTTGAATTAGATAATATGTAAGAATTTTTCTTACTCAAGTGTCAAAAAATATTAACATAACTTGTACTTTATAGAGGGGAAAGATTCCAAAACCAGGCAGTGTTCCATGTACCTGCAGTGATAAGTAGAAGAATGGTTAGCTAAAATATAGACCTACAAAAAAATAAAACTCCCTTGTAAGTTTCTTTTCCATCTGGGAGAATACTGCAATTCTCCATGAAAAATGCCAGCAGCAAACTGTCATGCTGAATTTTCCTCTACAGTATGTATTTGATTCTGAATCAATCCCACAGAGAACAGCAGACAACATCAAAACAGAAGTCTTTAACTGCCCCATAAAATGAAGATTACTTTAGACCCCTAAAAATGAACTTTTATGAGTATATCCCTGGAAGATGAAACCACTAGACATTACATTGCAGTTATCTGGGATTCATCTCATATATTACTATTTTTTTTTAAGCTTTACTGGAAATCATACTGAAAGGCCTACAAGAAGGCACATTTTTGGATTATCATGGCTTTTGTGTCTGGAAAACAGACTTTAGAACATTAATGAAATGGTCCATTTGGTCTAAACAATCCAAGGAAAGAAAAAAATTGCTTTCCCTTTAGAAAATGTGATTTTAAATGTTTTCCAGTTGCAGTAGTAAACATAGGCTGAGCCAACATTTCAGAGAGATTCAGTTTACCTAGGAAAAAGCACTTCTGTGCTGGAATAAAAATGCTTGCAGCCATTCTGTTTAAATTTTGAAGGTACCCCATTCCAGCATGACACGTGCATGTGTGTGGTAGGTGTCTGTGTCTATATTCACCAGATCTCCATCGTGGTCCTCCTGACTGGGGAGTAAAGCAAGTCTCCCAGTTGTGCCTATTTTGTAAAGTCCATGTAAACTACTAGGAAATGGCATTTAAATAATTTGAAGTGATTGCTGACATTTCCTTCAGAAAAAGGTGAAAGAATCTGTTCTTACTGCAGACTCTGCAGCAGCACATTTATCAGTAATATCAGGAAGTGTGGTCACTGTCTGACACAGCTTGCTCAGCTACCAGGTTTCTCGTGGCAGATGGTCTTTGTACATTCAAATTAGGATAACCTGCTGAATAAGCCAAGGGATGGGAGCTCTGGAAGACAGGCCACATTCACTAAAAGGTATTTTTAATGGAATTATATCAGTGTATCCTACCAGCAAGTTATCCTAAAAAAATTCAAAAGGGATTCAAAGTGGCAGCTCAGGAATATCAAGAACTCTCCAGCTCAGTGGAAACACAGCTGTGGGACTTGATGATCCTTATGCAACATGGGCATTTTGTGTTACTGAACAACTGGAGCTATTAGGGAACCTTATTTGCTTGTGGTCCCCATTTTTTTATGTCCACCTCTTAGGGATTTGTGGGTCGTAATGCCACTTTGGCTCTTTCTCCTGAAGGAGCCTTCTTTCTCTCTCTTCCAGAGCACAAGCATTAGGATAATTTTTATTTTATTTGATTGTTTAAAAATTTTTTTGATTGAGTGTCTGGGAGAGGGAAGAGGAGCCACTGCACTTTGGAGGCACTCATGATTTCATGTGTCTGACATTATTTTTTTCCTTTTCTACTGGCTTTGACCACTTGAATAAGTTTCAGTATTGCTCTGAGTATCTTTCTCCCTCTTACACATAATCCTTTACAGATTACATGTCTTGTTCAACAGCACAGGGAATATTTGGAACAATACATCTATTTGTATAGCTCTGCCAGACATTCTTCCTATGCTCTTCCTGTGCTGTGTTTGTAATTTTATCTGCCTTTCAAAAATTCAATTAAGGGACTGTTAATAAAAATTAATTTAATTAGCCCTCTGACAATACAGAACAGCACCACATAGATGACATATTGCCAGTTCATGATGGTGCAATGAGAAGGAAGGAGCAGAGTACCAGTAAGTCTCCTGCATCCCTCAAAATACTGAGGAAGGGTGCTCTAAAGTGGCTTGTTAGAAAGGATGTTATGTGGTACAGAATGCAAAACAGCTGCTGCTTTCTATGAGGCATGAGGGAAGCTAAAAATAAAACAAGCACAAAGGTAAAATGGATGAATCCTGGATGCCTTCTCCTTATTCCTAATGAAAATAGTTCTCAGCATTTTTTTGAGAAACAAGGGTGTAAAATATACAGAGGAGGGTTAAGAAAGGCTATGGATGAAAACACCCAAAGGATGATCCAAATAATAAATAAGCAAGCAAATAAATAAATACATCTGCAACATCACAGAAATAATTCTCAAAATGTCCAAATTGTTCTATTTTCCAGTAAAGATGCAAAATTCCTAAAATGCATTACACTGTGGATTGATGCAACTTTTGTACTTGATTTTATTCCAGCACACATCCAATATACTGGGGTGGGGAAAAGAGATGAAAGGAGGAGGAAGGATGAAAGATACCCTTCACAGATAAGAGTATCTGGAAGGGAGCCACTGTGAAGGATAAATAAATAAGGATAAACTTATTTGCCAATCAAAATGAACGTGAGCATACACAGAGGAATTTTATCCCCATGAGTACTTATCAGTTGCTTCTTACTGTAGTCAAAGCATACAGATTCTTGACAATGTAACCTACTTGTGAACGTTTCTGAAATTTGGACTTGATTTCTGCTGAATATGCAAATCCAGAAGTGGAAGCATCCTTAATTGCATACTGCAACTAAAAGTGTGTAGTGTGCAGGTAGGTAGGTGTGCCCATATGTGTGGGTAGGTGTTCCCACTATTCTGAATGCTTGTGAATGGAAAGTTTTCTTGTCAAAAGGAAGCTATTTAAAAATAATGGTATTGCTGTTTTTATTCAAAAATTTCTGTTAAGTTTTTCCATCTTGTTCACAAAAGCCTTCAGTTTATGATTTGAATTTATATGAGACTTTTACTTTGTTTCTTTCTTTTTGAAACCAGCTATCCCAAAGCAAAATGATGAGTGACAGGCTGAATTGACAGGGTTGACTAGGTTGAAATGCTCCCACCATTCCTGGCCTGCTGCACCAGTAGTTCAGAGCACATTAGTCACAATATGTGCTGCAGAGTCCATGCATGCCCCACCTCTGGGTTCCAGCACTATTAATTGAATTTGGGGATGCAGCCAAACAGCTTAAAACTTTCCCTTTCATATACAATGAAGTACTTTGTCTTGTTAGGACAGGAACCTTGGGTGAGCTTGCTCAGGCGCTCTGCAGAGAAATAGCACAGGGAACAGCGCGTGGGCTGAGTTTGCCCCAGCCTGCCTTCCTGACACTTACAGCAGGACTGCTTCAGCAGCCACATTTCCCTTTATGGTAGGGCCTTCCAGAGCATCCAACTGCAGAAATGTAACCTGTCTGTGAGGCAGGGCTGTGTCAAACACGGCCTTGCAGGGAAGTTGATCCACCCCTCTGGCACTTGTCCTCTCAAGTGATGAAAACAACTTTATTTTAGAGTCCAATGAAAAACAATAAATTTTGACACTTCCATTCCACTCTTCATACGGTCTATACAAAAAAGAGGAAATTAATATGGAATATAAATGTGCCAAATCAATTACAGTTGATCATGCACATCAGACAAGCACCTTTCAGCATCACCTGCCTCCTGGATTGTCAGTCAGCCATGTTTCTGCTTAGCTTGAGAAGAGGACTGTGCCCAGCACAGCAGCCAATCACAGCTAACCCAAGGGATGTAAACAAGGAAGAAACACTGTGCTTTGAGCTACTGCTCTTAAAATGCTTCAGAGCAAAAGAACTACAAATTTGGGGTTGAGGAGTGAAGGGGACAGAAAATCTCAGAACTGGGTAATAATGCATTTAAGCACAGTCCAGTACAGTTATGTTGTAAGAAACCAGCTAACCTTCTTTCAAGTATCACAGGACCTCAGGATTCATTAAATCAATTAATAATATGATACTTCATGCTAGTTCATCAGGTGCTATAAGTAGCACACTGTGTTCTACCACAGCTCCTTTCCCACTTCACCGCAGACCAGAACTGATTATCAACATTTTTGTCATTTGGGTTAAAAACAGGATTATATAAAATCGTAACCTAATATTACACTGACTAAAAGTTATGGACACCAGTAACTACAAAAAAAATTATAGAATCACTACAAGCAAAGAAATTGTTACTAAAACAACTAAAGCATTTATTTTACAGCTGCTTTTTCCCTGATCCACTTTGGGTGTAAATGGGTAATTTCATCTGAGTTCTAGTCACACAGTTGCAGCTTGTTGTTTTACTGTGGGTAACCAGCAATAAATTTATATGATCAAACCCACTGAGACACAACGGAGATAATTTTGATCATGATGAAGGAAAACAGCTAACACAAATTTTATAGCTTTCAATAATCCTGTGTGCTTCACAGACCAGTCATATGAAACTAATAACTGATGATGAAACTTTTTATTACAGAAAATCCTTGCCAAAGTGAAGGAAGATCTACTAATTTAGGAAACAATCACAGGGGAAAACCCTCCCCTAAAAGCATATTACACCTGAGACTGAAAATAAATGGACTTCATAGCATGATGTGAAAGTCAAAAAACCCATTCAGCAGACAGAAGGAGTGAGTTGCCTTCTCAGCAGCACAGGTAGCATTCCCCAAAACCAGAGGGAAGGCTTGTCCCTGGCTGTATGCTGGTCCAGAACTGCCCTCCTCCCTGCTTGTTCATTGTACCCATGCTGACAACACCCAGCTCAGCATAACTAAAGGTGGCAAAGCACACCCACAGTACCTTTGGAAGCAAAAGCTAGTTATATATGTGTGTATGTGTATATATATGTATATATATGTAGATGAACATGCCATTGAGGCAGAGGGTATTCAATAGGCCCTGCTCATGGCCATCCTACCAACTTTGGAACCACAGGCAATCCTCCCCATGCCTGCTGTGCCATCCATTGTACCACCACAGATCTCCATTCTGCACTGCACAGCATGCCATGGGCTCCTCCCACTCCACAGTCTAGTAAAGCACTGCCTCCAATGCTGCTCAAAAGCATCAAAAAGTTAAGTTTCGAAGGAAAGAGTTAAAAAAGCCTAAACACAGAGCTTTGGAGAAGTTTGTGCTTTAGTGATAAGATTTTGGTCACCTCCTTTAAAACCACTGATGTCTCTCACACTGAGTTACCATGATGCTAATTTAACATAATTTTTCTTCAATTCCGCATGCCAAAATCAATATCACAACAGTGGCTATAATTCTCTTTCTCACATCAACATACTTGCAGTCCCACTCCATGAGCTGGGAAACCAAATAAGAAACCAAAGAAAAAACTGTTTCATTGCCAAATTGGAAGGACACTAGTAAACAAAATCTTGAAACTATCACCTTAAAAACAGACTTTCAAAAGCCTTAGAAGTTCTGGGTCAGTGACTAGACTACAGATGCTAATCCAAAATTTGAGTCAGCTTCTGAAGCAACCAAAAAATGTCCGTGTCTATCAGACTTTTAGGACCACACTCCTTCTTCCCCTGTTCTCCCCATAAAGGCACATATGCCTGCCCACTTTCATGTCTAATACCTTGGCCCCATTCCCAGAGCAGTGTGTGATATCCTCCTTCCACTCTTTAAAGATGTGACACAGAATCCAGCTGCAGCCACCCTGAGATTTGGATACAAATACCATGTGCAGCATATCAGTTGCTGGAACTTTCAGTCTGACATACAAAGCAATGAGTTATGATAGCTAAATAAATAAAAGATTACACAATAGTAAAACCAACCTACTTCCTTACAGGATTGTGCAAGCTTCAAATGAATGCTGCAAAGTATTTTGTAAAGAAGAATCATTGTAGGAGTCATAAAGAAAGAAAATGGATGGGGATTGTGATGACAGAACCAAGTCCTTTGTCACACTGGCCATAGTTTTAAGAATTAAGAAATAGAAAGGTGCATTCCAGGAAGAAAATTCCAATGTTCAGCAAGAAGAAGATTTTCCAAGCTTTGTGACATTCAGATACTGAGCTACCCCTAAAAACAACATGAATTTTATAGTCATTAATTCTTACCTAGCTTTGTAACACATGACTCTATTTATGCTATTTATTATTACAAGAATAATTTCACCTGTATGCTACCAAATCAAACTTCAGTAATACCTACTTTAATTTCATTAGACTTTGAGAGCCTGTGAAAAATATTTTAGCTGGGAAGAAGCCAGAGGTAATCTTGCTAACTCTCAATGTTAGCAATATCCCCAAACAAGATGCAAAAAGATTTGCTTCTTAATTGTGCTATGCAGTTCCTT
This sequence comes from Camarhynchus parvulus, assembly GCF_901933205.1. Classification (NCBI taxonomy): domain Eukaryota; kingdom Metazoa; phylum Chordata; class Aves; order Passeriformes; family Thraupidae; genus Camarhynchus; species Camarhynchus parvulus. The sequence goes on from NC_044573.1 coordinate 55,412,127, forward strand.
TGACTGGCAGCCATCTCCTTCCCCACCATTTCAGTCCATCCCAAGATAAAAATTCATACTTTTCCTGAACCAGTTGTCCCATGACATTCACTGGATGTTCAGCAGCAGCAGTATGTGCACAGCTGTAAAACATCTGGCACACAGGTGTATGAAATGGCACTTGCTTGCTGTCTGTAGTCACATTTTTTGGAAAGATAACAAACAGTTATTGTGCAAAAAGACAGATAGTATTGCTGTGCTCACTATTGTAAGTTGCATTTATTTTCAATGGTGTAATCTCCAGGGCAAAAAAGAAGAACAAGTGTTAAGAAAGAGAAATTTTATGGAAGCCAAGCATGGTCCTTCATGTTGGTACTGATAATCCAGCTTGGATCCAGGTTTATTTCCAAGGAGCAAGTAAGTGGGGCTGGAAGGCACACTTTAAATAAACCCTCTGACACTGTCTGAAATGGAATGGGAGCAAACGCTTTCCTTTGGCAGCTTGAACTTACAAGTTAACGCCAGCAACATTACAAACATTAATCTTAAATATAGCACTAACTACAGAGTAAACATAAACTTCTACATAAGAAGTAAGCCTGTATAAAAGCAAATTTGATATACAAAAGGCAGTTTACATAGAGCAAAGAAGAAAATGCATTGCTTTCAGCATCAGACATTAGACATTTGGAAAAAAATACATTAAAAATGCAATCAATGTCACATTTGCCAAAGGTGTTGATTGGACAAAATTGGTAACTCCAGAGTTTTACTTAAAATAGTACAAGACAGACCTATGTGGCAAAACTGAGGAGGTAACTCATGCCCAATGCCCGCCATGAGCATGCAGGCACACGTGAGCTTTAACACAACAGGTGCAACACTAGCAATGAAGATTTTAGCATGGACTGATTAAGCCACAGTGAGAATCCTTCAACAGCTTGCACTACAAGTGGAAGTTGCATCTTGCACCACTTGGGTATGCCTTTGCTTACTCACAGTACAAACACCTTAGATACTCCTCATGTATTGGCAATGGACATACAGCGGCTTGTGTTGTGGGCAAATGGAAGCAGTGCCTGCTACATGCTTCTTCATTCCCCAGTAACTCATAAAGAAACTTGATGAGACTCTGCTGGCACTAGGGCTCTTCCTACCTTCTGAACCAAGTTTTCAAACAGCAGTCCAAGGAACAGATTCTCTGATTTACACTCTATTAAATATAAATCACCAGGTCTATATGATATGGCAACATCATGATTCAGCTTGCAAACTCAACGTCCTTACCATTGCAGAATTCTCAATTTTCCTCTGCTCTTACCCTTTTTCTATTAAGAGTAGAATATTCTTAATATTCTACATATTCTACAGCAATGCAACACCAAACTCTCAATGTGGGTAATGCACACAGAAAAAAACAACTGTGTAATCCAATCAAATTATCCAAGCAATGTTGAAACCACAAAACACTGACTGGTCTTTTCCATGCATTGTCATACCCAAGAAAATGTTTGCTTTTTCTTTCTATGTTAACTTTCTTCAGAAGGTTTTCTTCCAAAAAGAAAAGGCTCATCACATCTCTCAAAAGCCTACAGTTACTGAAATGAAATGGAACAAGAATGATTAGATGGATAGTTATGAAGACAGGAAACATGAGACAGGCATTTTAGAAGGAAGGGCAATCTTTACTATAAATCAAAGCTTTCCAAATGTTTCCAGCACCAAAATGGATTGGCAGCATGAGGTGATAGGTGTTTTGGCAGAGATAAAACTGACAATGTGAAATGAAATATGTGTAGGTTATTAAAACAGCAAGCTTTGCTGGCAGCTGGGGTTTGTTGAAATTCTAATCAAGTTTCCAAAAAGAATTTGTATTTGAAATTAGAAAGGAATGTCTCATCTATTGGCAGAAGCTTTAAGGCCCATTTAATTAGTCCTAAAAATGAATGGGTGCAGTATTTTTTTTCAACTGTTGTTATGCAAATGCAGGCATGTTTCAGTTTACCTGTGCTTCTCCAGACTGCACACTTCTCTATCCTTGCTGTTGAGGCAGCTGGAGTCAGTGAGCAAGTATCTCCCATTTTGATACTCAAACGGCAGTTCAACTGTACCCACAACTCTTTATTTACACTGGCTCCATTCTCCACTGAGTTATCAGTACAGAACCAAGCCCTCTGAGCATGTTCTTGGCAACTTTTTGATTCAAAAAGTAAATGCTAAAGATCTACTAGGAGAAGTGAATCTATTTTTCCTTCTGCAAATACTCTGTTCCTAAGGTGGGAAAGGTCCCTCTTCAAACACTTCCAAAACAGATGAAAAATAACAAACACCTGTCTTTTTGCTTAAGAGATATGAATAATATTCTGAGATATTACCTTCAGTGCTGAATCAGCAGTTACCTTCACCTTTTGACCATCCATAAAGGACAACCTTCAAAAGATGAAATGAAGACCTGGAAAAGACCTAGCTTTTGCTAAAGTGGTAAGGAGTCAGAGGCAATATTCCATGATAATCATTGTGCCCTAATGCATCATCCACGCTGTAGCAACATTTCATAAAGTATTTCAAAACCAGGCTTTGCAGCTGCTTGGCCTGGGGAGGTGTATCATGGGATCAGTACGCAAAAGAAAAGCAAAACAAATACCTCAGTTGCTACTAAAAATTTCTGCTGGAAAATACCAAGATTTTGTTTTCTGTTTTGTTAAGAGATTGTCAGATTCCTCCAAAGGATTGCAGATAAGCAGCTAAACTTTAAATTACAACATTTAAGGTGGATGTTTTTAGCTGTTTATGGGCTTCTTTTTTCTAGTTACCATAACTTTTTATTATTTTATTAAAAATATGTGAAAACCCAAACCAACAACTTACACATTCCTGTGTTCAAGACCATGTGAACATCAGGAAGTGGGAAGGGTTAACCTGTGTATATTAAGATGAACAGGCTGCAAAACAGTACTAATGAATAGATACTCAGTACAAAAATTAGCACAACTCTGCATTCCTCACTTTGGCATCTTTCCTACCCTGTACTTAAGTCTTCATTCTGCCCAGGGGCTCCATCTCTGGAAGGAAAGGACTGCAGCTGCAAGGGGATGACGCTGCCCCTAGGCACAGGTACACATACTCATGTGCAGACTGCAGCCTTGTCCTTGCTCATCCATGGCCAAGGGGATGGTCCTGTGGGACTGCAGGAGCTTTGTCTTAGCTCTGTGTAACCTAACTTAGGACTGGCCATCCTTCTCTAATGTGATAAGCTTGAATTTGTATACACACTTGGGTCAGCAGCTTTCTAATATCTGCACATTTGTGGCATCTGCCAGTTAACATGCAGGTCACTAAATGTGCCCTGAGTATTAAGTGGTTAATCTGTGCCTATGGAAATGTTTTGGGAGTAATATAACCAGCTTCAACATTTCAAAGGATTTTAAGACTTGGGTTGCATCATATTTGTGGGGACCCTCGTGGCAGGAAGGAATGATGAATCTGACTCCATGTTCTCAGAAGGCTAATTTGTTATTTTATGATAAATTAAATACTAAACTATACTATACTAGAGTACAGAATGGATACTTACAGAATGCTAAAAAGATCATAATGAAAACTCGTGAGTCTCTCCAGAGTCCCAACACAGCTTGGCACTGATTGGCCAACGAGTGAAAACACTCCCACTAGGAACCAATGAAACAATCACCTATTGGATAAACAATCTCCAAACTCATTCCACATGAGCAAAACAGAGGAGAAGCAAATGAGTTAATTATTGTTTTCATTTTTCTTTGAGGCTTCTCAGCTTCCCAGGAGAAAAATCCTGGGCAAAGGGATTTTTCAGAAAATGTGAATGTGACAGCGTTGCACTGTGATTCAAACAAAGCTTCAGGTGGCATATACTACTGCTAGCAGTGCTAATTTGATTTCCATAGAAGTCAGGTAATTTCCCAGCTGTGTTGCTTTTGATGGACAATTTCCTTCTCAGCTGAGTACAAGGATTGTACTCAACTTGTGCCTCCTCTGCGACGTGTCAGAAAATTAGTGGTGAAAAGCACTATGAAAGAGTGCGTTACTGCAAATATACCACATGATAGCCTATCAAATGGGAATAATGGCACTGCAGATTGATTTTGAACAGCACATTTGGGAGTTGCTAAGGATGTCCATTGCACAGTAAACATCTACTGCTGCCTGATATCTCGTTTGTCTGCCACTGACAACAGATTTTGAATCCATTAATGAACAACTTCCAAAATACACTTTTTGCAGCCTTTATCTAAGAGTGTGTGAAGTAACTTGTGATATAAGTTAAATAAACTCTTCAAAATATGCAGCCCCCCCAAATCAGTCTCCTTAATTTAAGGTCATTTCTGACGTAGCTTATTTATCTTTCATGAATGCCTCAAGGCATAAGTAGGTACACTAAGAAATCAACAACCACTTTTACAATTGGGTAATTGAGTCTGCAAATTGCAGTTAATATCCTCAATTCCTGGCTATCAGCTGAAGGCATTATTCAGAGGAGATGCTTGATCTGAAGGGAACAGATGAGAAAGACTGAAAATAGCTAAGTGTGCATATGGCATTCAAATGAACACAAAAATTTCTATAAGAAGAGAAGTAAGACATTACTTGGAAAATTATTACATATTTTGATTAATGGAGATGTAAACCAGAATTATTAAATAAAAATCAAAACTTTTGAAGTCTATCCGCTGGAAGGAAAAACAAAGATTGAGAACATGGCTTTGGAGACAAGATAGAAAATAATATGCCACCTATGAAATGATATGCAAAATGGGCAAGTAAGAAAGGGGCCCTTCACGGCAAGAGAAACAACCAGATGCTGTGAATCACAGCAACTCTCAGATGCCAACAGGGTGGAGAGCCAAAAGACTATTTGTTACTTGCTGCCAAAGGGTATAAAACAAAGCAGCACATCTAGAACCAACACCTGGTGCCTACTCTGAATACACCTGTCTTGATGCCTGGATGCGGGAGGTGATGTGCACAGGTGTGTCCTGGTGCTTGGCAGTATGTGGCAATGACAGCCAGAGTAACTGAAAATTAGTTTATTTTCCCATCCTAATTTTGCCTCAACATTTGCTGCACTGTTGCAACATTATTTTTTATATCTAGGAAAGCTATTTATTCTTTGAAGGACATGTGGGAAAACAGTACAGGGAGAAGAAACAAGTGCTGTGAGGTGAATGAGAGGGCCTGGAAAAAAAAGGGGGAAATATGTCCTGTGCAAAAGGGGTGGTACCAAAGCCACTTGGGAAAACAGCAGGAAGCAGAGAAAAACACTAGCTAAACTAACAGACAGATCTCATCTGCAAAATGCAAAGAACAGAGGCTCATGACTTCAGAAGATAATTGCTAAAAGATAGAAACAATGAAGCAGCAGTAATGACATTATAGACTCCTTATACCTCTCTGAGACCTGAGAACAAATGCCATTTATAATGCAGTACAAGCAACATCCATCTCTGTAGCCTGAACTTCAGGAACAATTCTGCCCTGGTGCCTGTGAACTAGGAGAAATTCCAATTTTGAAGACCTCAAAGTCTAAATAGCCAAAGCAAGCAAGAAAAGGAATTTAAAGATATTGAGGGTTTCTGAGAACTGCATTTTTAAAGCTGCAGTAAAGAACTACTTATTAAGAATTTATCATATGCATCTTAAAACCCATTCTCAGTGGAATTAGGAATCAATATGCCATTGCATCCAAAGCCAGATAATTTTAAATGTAATTAATCTTTTCTTCCATGGAAATTATATAGAGCTGTTAGAATTATATGGGGCTGAAAATAACATTATTTACACCTGATTGCCTTTCACCCCTCTTTTTTGGAAATGGTTTTCTTTCATTATTTCTACAGATTAAAAAAAATAAATTTCAGCAGCTAATTTCCTCTGAAAGTCTATGCCTCCTATAGTTACTTTCACAGTTGGACTGAAGTGCATCACAGGATACACAAACCAGAAAAAGAATGGGTCCCAGATGCATTCACCTTAAATAGGCATATTCTTTCCCATTTTATCTTGGAACACAAAAAAGTCAATTAGTTCTTAACTTCGTTATTTTTCCATAAGAGTACAAAAATCCATAGAGTTTTGTTAGTTTTCTGTTGGTTTAAAACAGCTCCTGCAGCTTCACTCATCATTTGTAAGAAACTGCTGTCCTGTAGCAGCTGCTTTTAACACTTCCTCAGTAGAGTAGATTTATCTTTGGAATTTTTCTCTGCAGTAAGTTGCATCAGAGTTATTATACACATGGAATAAAACTAATACAAACTATTTGACAATGCTTCCCCATGACCTTCACTGGTGATGAACACACCAACCCATCTATTTAGAAAAGCAGACCTAATGACGGCATCAAAGAGAGAACAGATTCAGATTGTCTTCCTCTGAATAGCTGGAGGTTTCTCCTCAATTTACAAACAAGTGTAGCAATTTCAATTTAATGTGGTCCCGTAGGTAATTTTACCTCATGCAAAATGACACACTAACGCAACACAACCAACAGCACTGTCCCAAACAAGAGAGGTCTTTACAGTTAAAATTGATTTAGCTGAAGGTTTGAATTCATTTTATAATGAATTCATTTTATAATGAAAGCAAATGTATTTTATGCACTTGGCAACCTTTCCTCCAAACTTTCCTTTAATTTGTCAACTTTTTCTATTAATTTGTCCACAAGAAATTCCTTGAGGCTTCACACAAATCGCCCTTCTACTTTCTTTTTGTTGGTTTTCACTAAACTACAGAATAAACTTTACTGGAGGGCAAAGCACAATTTACCAAAACAATTTTAAGAAGTGGGAGCTCATTCTGTGGCAAAGGCTAAATTATGTCTTCCAAGAATCACATTTGGCAGGAGTCTTAATACAGCAGACTGCCTTGGTTTCCAGAGGTTACGTCTGAGTTAAGAGAGAGCCAGCAACACCAGCCCATAAACAGCAACACAACATGTGAAGGAGAGCTGGAGCAGAGAGCTGAAGCTCATGAAAAGTTCAGGACCTTCAGAGATTGAATTTAGGATGTAAAAGCTGCTTACTGCTCAAGCAAATACTATTAAGAACACACCTTTCATTCAGTACATTCCCTGGCTCACTCATGCCTGGAAGAAGCCAGAAGTTTCTAACTGACCTCCCTCCCCACCCTCTGTCCTTTCTGAGGAGCCTGGAAGAAGAAGACATAGTGACTCTAATGCAAAGGGATGTAACACTTCATACTCAAGGAGTAAAATGTGGATTTGAGTGACACAGAGATGGGGCCAGCAAGTCTCCCCTTTACACCCACACAGGCAGAAGGAGGGAGGCAACAACACACATTTTGAGGGTACTCATGCTCCTGCTCTTCTGCAAAGGTGTTGCTGGCACATGGAAACACTTCCATTCCTTCAATGAACTCAGGAATATTGGCATGAACATTTTGAAATTCTGACCACACAGAAAAATCCCACATTTGGATACACATGCTTTTCAGTCCAGGACTGATCCCAAGAACAGCATGTATGTGATTATTGGTTGGTTTTGTTGTTTGGGGTTTTTTTGTTGTTTTTTTTAATATACAACTTCCTCCTGGCTGGATCCCTAAAGTTGTAAATTACACATTCCATGTTTAATGTATGCCATAATCTTGTTTGCCATTTTGTTTCCACAAAATGTTAAGTTTTATGGTTTCAACAACATAGCTAAATTTTCTCCACTTAAATAAAGCCCTTTAATTGAAATTTATTCTCATGCATATCCTGAACTGAAACCGAAAACTATTTATATTTGAAGGACTAGAAAGAATATTCTTAATTTCTGCAATGCAATGATTCAATTTTTCTTCCTCCACTAGCTTTTCTGCTTCCCAGACTGGACACATCCCATCCTTTATGTCAAACACGTCAAAATAAAAACTGCCCCCAGGTGCCAAAACAGCTCCCAGGAGGAAAAAAAGAGAGGAAAAAAGTGGGAGGAAGGGGAAAAAAAAGAAAAAAAAAGAAGGAAGAGATGGAAAAGGTGGAAAAAAGGAGGAGAAAGATTAGGCTTTTGACCACTATAATGAAGATATGATAGTCATCTATCATAAATCTATCAAATCTATAATCTATCAAAATCATATCAATTTGCTGCAATGACATGTACTAAAACGGAACACAAGAAAGGCGTGGTTTAATGGGTAAAAAATGCATACATTTTCAATGCAGTCCACAATCCAAACAAAATGTGGGTAAACAACAGAATGATGACTCCTAATACTCTCTAATGTCAGCAGAAATCTCTCCAGTTACAGAGAAATTTTCCACAAATACCTGATGATCAAACTAAAAGCACCCTTCTATTAACAAATTCATTCCCACAATTTACATTTTTCTGTACTTACAAGGAAATTCTTCTTACATCACATGATGACTGCTTCATTCATTGCACTCCACCTCCAGTAATAACATTATGAATTAAGTCAAACATGTATAAACCAGTGGGTGGAAAACTGCCTTTTCAACATAAATACACAGAAATCCTTAAAACACTTCCAACAAGAAAGAGATACCACTCAAAAAATGCTGGTCAATGGCAAAGATAAATAGGAACTGATCTGTATAGCAAATACATTTCCTCTGAATACTGATACAGGGCATTCAAGAGCAGGAATGCTCCCTGTTGAGGTTGGCTGTGAATGGCATTTACAGAAGTTCAACAAGGTTCAAGCGCGTGTCCTACACTAGGGTGACAACAAGCCCAGGCAGTGCCATGGGCTGGGGGAACAGCAGCTGGAAAGAGGAGGACCTGGGGGTGCTCATCAACAGCAGCTGAACATGAAGTGGCCAAGAAGGGTCAGTGGCACTCTGAATCAGCAATAGTGTGGCCAGCTGGAGGAGGGAAGTGATTATTCCCCTGCAGTGAGGGCACACCTGGAGTGCCCTGTCCAGTTCCAGGCCCCTCACTACAGGAAGGACATAGAGGTGCTGGAGCGAGTCCAGAGAACGGCAACAGAACTGGTGAAGGGTCTGGAGCACAAGTCTGATGAGCAACTGAGGGAGCTGGGGATGTTTAATCTGGAGAAGAGGAGGCTCAGGGGTGACATTACTGCTCTCCACAGCTCCCTGAAAGGAGGCTGTAGCCGGGTGGGGGTTGGCCTCCCAGGCAACCAGCAACAGCATGAGAGGATATAGCCTAAAGCTGCACCAGGAGAGGTTCAGTTTGGATATTGTGAGGAATTTCTTCACAGAAAGGGTGATTAGAAATTGGACTGGACTTCCCAGGGAGGTGGTGGAGTCACCGTCCATGAAGGTTTTTAAGAAAAGACTGTAAGAGGCACTCAGTGCCACGGTATAGTTGGCAAGGTGGTGTTAGGTGACAGGTTGAAATTCATGATCTCAGAGGTCTTTTCCAAACTAACTGATTCTGTGATTCTGTGAAAAGAGTAAAACTGTAGGAGAGCAGAAGCACTATTTATATAACATCCTTTCAAACAGGCACATATCCTACATAGTAGTAACACTCTTGGAAACTGAAATTGGATCTGAGCTGAAACCACGAGCTGGATGGTGAGAAAAATCTGCAGGACAGCCTTCTGAACAACCACTGGCTGAATGAAGCCTGGAGATGCTCACAAGAGAACTCTACTGTGAGCAGGGAAATTGGGCATTTATAATAAAATATGAAGAGCACTGCATGTAAGATACCAAACTAGCTTTTGTTTTCCAGGAAAATAACCACAGACTCCTGTATTTTTGGGCTATTTCATGAATCAAAGAAAGGTAAAAGTCACAGCTTTGTCATGCAGCTTCCTTGCACAAACTCTCAGATTAGCAGTGAGCCCCAGCAGTTTTTGAGAGCTGTGCAAATGCAGTAACTTTTGAGCAGCATGAGGCAAATGTTGCAAATGGAACTGGGAAAAAACAACTCACTGGTACCACCTATGTGATGTTAGCTACTTCTTTTTTGGGGGTGCATTTGTCATATTATGTTATAAATAGCATTGCCTAAAAGAAAAAGAAGTGTAATATAAATCAACACCACTGAGATTCCACCTGTCTCAGGTGTCCCCAAGTACACTTCTCCAGAAGTATTTCTGCCCCTCACAGCTGACTGAAAATAAGGAGCCAAGCAGGAACTCTTAAGCGGTGTTGAATTTCATGTTTTTTTTGTGAAAAAATATAAGTGAAAAGTAAAACCAAGCCAGGAGATTTATTTTCACTTATCTAAGTTAATCTTAAAAAAGACTAGAAACACTACAACAGGTTTCTACAGGTGACAAATTGTCATAGTTTTTCCAGCCTCAGTCTACTTGTTGTTTTTACAGAGTGAGCAAGTAACAAACCCAGATCATCTCAGTGTAAGAGCTTACTGATGATTTACTAAAAGGCAAACACATTTTCTACATTTCTCTGCTGCTTTTGCTCATGGTATGCTCATTTGATTGTGACACTGAAACCAGAAGGCCACCTCAAGACACTCAATATTCAGTGTTTGTAGGGTGTCAGTCTGGCAGGTGCCTTACAAGATACAAAAAATTTGCCACTTCAGTGAGAATTATGAAGCACCCCTTTCCCATGCAACAATGCAGCTTTCTCATCCATACTCATCCATGCTCCTTTATAGACTGCTTTTGAGTATAAAACCAGAATTTAAGGAGAATCAGAGCAAGATTTTCTGAAGATTGCAGGGGATATAAATGATTTTTCTATGACTATAACAAGCCTCCACATATTTAATCATTGATGTGTTGGTTGCTAAATGATGATTGAAAAATAGTATCTTTATGCCATTTTGCTTATTTGTAAAAAACACAAACAGTTGATTTGGACTCTACCACCCTTTTAAAATTGCTGTAGACATGTAGTCTCCAACTAAAAAAAGTGAAGTAAAAAAGAGACATGAAAAAGTAATCCCGGAGCGGCTGAGCAGAAAAGGAACCATGACCTGATTACCTAATTCTCACTGCTTTTCCTGAAAGCATGTACTCTGACTGAGGTTAACTTTAGACTCAAAGTCTTCAGAGCATTGCTGATCTTGAAGTAGGACAGCTTGTGCAGAACTTCAACATTTCTAAAATACTTTCTTTCCAATTGCAACATTCTTATATATGACTGAATAGCTCATTCTGAATTTCTTCATGTCACTACCTTTTCTTATTAAGCCTAAAGCCCAGCTCCTTATGTTGTCTAAAGAAACATGGTTATTAAACAAAGACGCTGCGGTCAGGCACTCCAGCCTAAAATATCATGCAATTATAGAATTTTATCTTCTAAAAATATGGAGTCCCTAGAGAGAAACTGTTTAGCTTACTAGCTCCAAACTTTGACATGTTATTAAAAAACATTATTAAAAATGTGAAACCAGTTAAAACGACTGTTCCATTTGTATCAGGCATTTTTATATGACTTCAAGAAAAGCTGCCAGGCACTAACATGTAAAGCGTCAAGCACCGGTATAGCTAGCATGGGATTATCATCCACTGGATGGTTATGGAGGTTAGAGTCAAAATTACCTCAAAGAAGATAAACTTTGCTGTCAAAGTGAACTCCCACCCATCTGGTGCCACATCTCGGATCTTTTGCAGCTGTCCCAGATAGCAGCACTGTCAGGCATGTTTCATTGGGAATACTCTCCTGACACTCCTTCCTGCCATTCCCTCGGGTCCTGGCACTGGTCACCAGAGAGGAGTTGTAGACTGCAATGAGGTCTTCCCCTCAGTCTCCTCTGCCGTTCATTTCAGAAACCAAGTGATTTCAGCTGTTCCCCATAAGGCTTCTGCTCCACACCCATCACCATCTTCATAGCTCTCCTCTGGATGCTCTCTAATAGCTTTATAACCTTTTTTTTTAACGTGGCACCCAAAATGGCACACAGGACTTGATGTGAGGCCAAGCGTGTCAAAAGGTAACGCTCTGTTCATGGCATTTCATCATTTCATAAGTAAAGAAAGGTTGCTCTTTTCAAAGCAAACCCATTACCACTTATCAAAAGGAAAATTCAGCATGCCAGCATTTGTACATTTTGTATTTTTAAAAATAAGGACACATGAGGAATATCTCAGGAAATACTTTAGAATTTTTATGTGGGCGGGTGGGTGGAGTAGGGGAGGAGTAGAAGCATAACTTTATCTTTTAGCATTGTGTACAGAATGTAGGTCAGCCTACTCCAATGGAAATACCCCATGCTGATTTTTCACATTCTTAGACATAAACATCTCATGATTTTGTAGGCCAGGAAATTGTGAATTTTATTCATGGTCCGGTCCCAGAATTGTCAGGGGGACCTTACTGTTTGTACCTCTGGACTCTTTATTTAAAAAAAAAAGTAAAAATTTTGCTTGTCTAGCAAATTACTAATACAAAGAGATAGTATGGAAATGTTGAGGATTACAGCTTCAATAGTCCATGTCACAACATAATAAATCAGAGAAGCTCAGTTTCTAACTTCTCAGTACATACTATTTTGTGCATAACAAATGCAGGATGCATTTATTTCAATATAAAACAATCTGGAAAATGTCCTTCCTTCCCTGTAAAAGCTATTTGTTAACTAATAATAGATATATGTTTTACATCTAAAATTATAGCCTATTTTTAACCTCACATTGTCATACAAAGTTTATGGAGAAAATACTTAAAAAAAGGAAATCAGAGTCCATTTCCCGTTTTAACAAGGATAATCCCTTGACCAGAAGGCACAAATATTCATCATTCTTTAATGTTAATTAGCTCACTGTTTATTTTATATGCCACAATTTAACGAAAGAAAGCAAGATGCTGGGAACATTATTAAGTTCAAAACATCTTTCACCTTATTTATCCAGAATTCAATAAAACTGTTCAGTCACAGACTTGCAGCCTCCAGCTAGGTTCCTGCTATCAGCCCTAAATCATTTTTAGAGTTTCAGTAAGTTGCCAAGCTCAAATATACAGCTATCTACATCTGCTAGGTAGTTTGTCTTACTGGACAATCTGGAGAAATTTCACTCACTTGAGCCAAACTGTAAAGTTTCTCGCTGCTATCAAGGAATCAATCTTTTTAAAATTTGAAAATCAGCATTTGAAAAGTGCATCTGTACGAACGTTGAAAGGACAATGGTTTTTTTCCTTTAGGTGAGCATAAGATAGCTTCTCAAAAAAATTGCACATAGTTTAAAAAAGTAACTACTTATTCCTTAATGAATGGCTGAATCTCTAAATTTCTCATTTAAGCCACAGAGAACCTTTTCAGAAATTTCACTTTCTTCAACTGAGGAAGCTTATCAGGCTGAACAAGCAAAAATAGGGAGCATGAAACATAATTTCATTTTTTCCCTATACAGAGGAACAGCAGAAAGCTGGAAGTGACAGGATGGCTGCTACTACCACACTGAACCATGACAGGCAGCAGCAATACCCATCCTGCCCCAAAGCAATCAGATTCAGTGGCTCCTCTGTCTGGTAGTGTCAGCCTCTTCCCACAGCAAGTCACCCAAAATATCATGAATGGGAGAAGAAATACCTGGCTGCCCTCTCTAATGTTTAAGTCTGTATATCTTCCACATGGGTAGCATAATCTAACCATTAACATCGCTGTTTCAAGGCATTCCATAAACTGATTTTTGAGCTCTTCACATCTGATCAAAATCCACATGTACCAGGCTGATTGGATGAGCTCTAAACCAAACCCATTTACCTGCTCTGGACACACATCAGGTGTGCCAACCAGCAGGGTCAGAGCTGCAGGCTGGGACCAGGGTGGGCAGGCAGCACTGCTGCACCACAGAGAGGCTGCCACGATTCACCCACCTGCTTCCCTCTTTGCCCTGCAGAACACCCAGCAAGAGGCATTCACTAACTGCTCAGACTTGCACGTGCCTGCATTCCCACTGCAACATCCCTATTTCTTCTGTGAAGTCATGCATAAAATTCAAGGGCAGTTGTCCAAAATTGGTGCTGGCTTCTGTCCAAATTGCACTTTTAACTGATACATCTTTGTTAAAAGCAAGCCCTGAGCAAATAAGCTAATGTACATCATTTAAAGAGCCCTACTCTCCATATGGATTATCAGTCTCTTGTTTTTCCCTTCTTAACTGATGCAGCCATATCCATTCTTATCGGGGATCATGGACTGTAAATCAGAGACAAGGGAATGAAACAGAGGAATGATATACCCAAACTGGTTATGATCACAGGTAGGATCTTAATGACTCCCAGGCTCCCTGAAGGCCCTGAGCAAAGGATGCTTTCCCAGAGATGCACCTTTGGCTCCACGTGCACTCCAGGTGATTCCCATTTGCCTGCACTGATGGCATCTGCAAGCCTAAGCTGCACTGAGTTCATTACATACAACTTCCCAGCTCTGATGAGAGCAAGACATTCACAACCACCACAAACAAAACTGCTCCAGAGCATAATGAGCTCTCTTGGTTCCTGCATTGCTCAAACGTGTCTGCGCTGGCCAGGCACTGCCCGTGATCAGTGAATCTGTGCTGCCTGGGCTGCTGTGCCGAGTCAGCTCCTCTTAACTGAAAACATCTGCTCCAGCACTCCTGAGCCTGGCACACTAGCCTGGGAAATTCCTCTGCAGCTGCTCTGAGCTCTGATCCACCATGCCTTCCATGCCCTTTCACATGTAAAGCAAAGGAGGTTAGGAAAAATTCCCTCAAGAGATGGGAGACCATCAAAATGCATTTTCAGGGAATTAGTCTGAAACTTTTTCTGGCTAAAATGAAACATGAAAGTCACCTCTTGTAGCTGTAAATAAGTTTTAAGTTTACCTATTCAGATAAACTACTTTAGATTAACACTGACATGTCTAAGAGCTTAAACATAATGTTACATTTCTATGGATGTATTTAATATAAATATACTTGGAAAAGATGACAAAGGAAACCTGATTGATACTAGAAATACACTTAGTCCATTTTTGTCACTAAAAAGTTAATTTTATTTAAAACCAAATTTAAACATTTGCATTAAAAAGTCTCTGACAAGGCTTAAAATATGGTAAGATGGGAAAATTATTTTGGAAAATAGTGGACACTGGATACAAAGAAATAATTTCACAGGAGTCATACAAGAATTGCTTAAAATGGAGGTTATAGTAAGAAAAAATATCATCAAAACTAAATATTAAATAGCTTACCAAACCACAGGGTCTATTTTCTTATTTGATATGTTATCTAGTGATTTCATCCTGTCCCAAAAAAACAGGTTTTCCTTCAACAATTCAGTTCACTGAATAACATACATACACCCCCACAAAACTTCTTTTTTCTTCTCAGTAGAAAACAAATCAAAACTATTCATTCATTTCTCTAACTACAAGTGCTGGCCCTCAAGGAATGTAAGGTTAGGTGGAATAAAGCAATAATAAGGTACCAATTTAATCTGATCAGCAATGAGACATGGTCCTTCATTCAGAAAAGGCAATATATAGTACATTATTATGATGTAGGTTAAATAATGCATACTAGCAAACAAACAGCAGCCAAGAGTGACAGCATGAACTATACAGGATCTAAGTAAGTGTTTTGCCTTTATTATCTGTCAAGATGTGGCAGAGGAGGAAGAGAGGTTGGTTTGTGGGGTTTTTTGGGTGTTGTTTCGGGTTGTAAGAGAGTATTTTACCATATGCCTGTGTCCCAGCCATGGTATGGAGGTACAGTGATCCAAAGCAAAGTATATTTACTCTGTATTTCCAACAAGCACTGGTTTATCCACATCCGTTTAAAACAGGTGAATGAAACAGTAAATACACAGACTATATGAAAATTTCTACCATTTAAATACATTCTTTTCTATTCCCTTTCAAAAGTTACAGAAATTATAATGATATTTTCAAGCCAGCTGAACTCTACTCTTTTCCTCTTAAATTAAAAAAAAATCCTTAGTCATCAGAAAGGCATGTTCTGCTCTCCTGTAACTACATTCATTACTCACATGACTTCTTCCTGCCCAGATCTTAGGTCATCTCATTGTTTTAACTAATGCTTTTGGAACATCTTCCAAGCTCTTTAACCCTTGTGGTTTTTATGTCAGTGTCCTCTTCCAGTTCTCCATGTACATCTTGGATGTGTCTCCAAATAATTTCACAGGTATTTCTTCCCATCAGTACAACTCTCAGTTTTTTCCTTTCCAGCCAATTCCATCTCTCCAATCCTGCCCTCAATCTTCTATTCCCATCTTCTGATCACAAATGGACACTGCCATCCTTGAATTTTAACCGCCTCATAGTCCACACACCTGGGATGTTTGCAAAGGCAAACCATTCCATTATAATCTGCAACTTTTTCCTCAGCCCTTCAGCTAAATCATTCACTTAGGACTATTTCTGCCTCATCTACAGAGACCCTCCCCTCTCTGGTCAGCCCAATACCATCACAACCACATCATGCAATGGCACCAAGGGCCAGAAGTGGATTGTCTGCTATTACACTAACCTCAGCCTACTAACTAACCTCTCAGCCTCTGGCTTTTAGACACAACAAACTGAAGTTGATTGTCCCCACTCTCACTTCTAGCCATCAATCATACCTATCTGGTCACCCCCAGTCCATCAACCCTATCCTGAATAATTCCTCAGCCTTCCCCCAAGTAGAACATCATTCAGCATTTCTGTGTGTGCATAGCTGGTCACTGGACAGGAATGATGCAGCCTTTGTAATTCAGAAAACCTCTCTCCCTCATCTATCACCTACTGTGATAGATACAAAGGCACAGCATCTAACAGAGGGCAGCTTTTCTTTCCCTGTTACCAATTTTCAATTTAGAACGAAACAATTGTTAACCTACTTTCCTACAAGAGTTGAACTTCATGGCTTTCCTTTACTCTCACTGCTTACACACTTCTTGCAGCTATCTCAAAACCAGCCCACAGAGTCTGTGAGCACCCAGCTTTCACAACTAGCTGTTCTGAGCACTGCTACAGCACAGCAACTATCCAACACCAAAGGCACTTGCCAAATGCCACATCCCCAGGGACATTTTTTGGACCAAGAGTGGTCCGAATACCTAGAAGAGCTTAAATCCTTTGTAAACAATACAAAATTGAACTGTAATCTAAATGTTTTACAAAGCAAATATAAACCTCCCCATCATTTCTGCTTTTGAAATGCTACCCGGTGTTACACAGATCACCAGGATGAGTTGAGCAATCAAACAATTATTATTCACCTGTCCCATAAAAGCACCTGAGAAAAGTGACAAAAGGACAGTTTGGAAGCAATCTGAGCATTATGCACTACTGAAAACCTGCAATTTCACTTCAGGTGGCCTGGACTCCAGCTTATGTTCAACAGACACTCTCCAAACTCAATAATCTCTTAAGCACTAAGAAAGAAGATATTAATTCAACGGGGAACAATATTTTCCTTCTCAAAGTATTAATAAAAATATTTACTTGTGAGGTCTTTTCCCTCTTACAATATCCAGGTAATATTTTGGCAGGGCAGCCCTGGCTCTCACCCACAAGTGAGCTAGAGCTTTGTTCCGCCCATGCACTGATTTCAAACTACTCTGGGTCACCCCAAGAGTTCTTTCCAAGGGGATATAGTTTCAGCACTAGTTCCAGAGACTTGAACTTCTTTCTCTACGAGGAGAAAAATATTTCTGTAATAGGCTGACCTTTCTTCAGATATGTTGATATCTGAAGGATGTCAGTTCATTGTGAGAATTTGGAAGCTGGCCATGACTCCAAAGGCTCCACATATTTTCAGAGTGACCATGTCTGTAATTTTAACCCATTGAAATGAAAGTGCATGGCTGGAGAAGAGTAGTACATGCTTAAAAATCTCACTGTGACTCAAACACTGATTTATTTCCTGCAGCAGTGATTTGGTAGCATCACTTCCCAAAGGCAAAAGGCAACAGGTTTTATTTCTATGACCTTCCTGCATTCTTGCAACTCACATGAAAAGGAACAATGGAAATGTGGCTGAATGTGAGAAAGCACCAAACTGCTATGGCATTTTGGGTGGGTGTGGAGAGAAACACACAAACTACAAAAAATCTAATAACTCCCCACCCAAGCATTGCTAGTGAATGACCTCACTGGTTTCCTACATATACTCCAGCAGCTTTCCTGCCATCACTCTGTTAAGCCAAGCAATGATGTCAACAGTCCACCTGTGAGAGTGATGTAGCCCTCTGGGTCATGGTCTCAGAGAACTTGGATAAAAGCTGTGCCAGTGTTAATTAAATGCACCTCTTGTTTCACTGCTGATTTCCTCTGATAAGGCTCAGCTCATTTTTCCTGGAAAGACTTCCATGCTGTATGGGAACTGGAGCCAACCATAACACAAACCAAATATTGCTTAGAGAATATGAAGACAACATGCTAAATATTTAGTTTAAAAAAATCACTGTGTATCAGAGCTGGGATAAATACAAATCTCATTACTTTGCATGTGCTAGTGACAAGGCTAAACCACAAATGCTAGTTACTGCAGATAGTTTATTATCTTTCAGCAGTACTTATCTCTCTCATTTGTAATGTTCTTCCCCAACTACATTGGAGCAGAACTCTTAACAACCTGCTTTACTGATAAATAATTCTGACACGTCAGAATATGAGAAGTTTGCCTGGTAAAAAATATGCTTTGAGAATGGTGTTTGACATTTAATTAGCATCAGAATTATCACTACAACTTTAATGAAAAATAGCATTTTTTTTCCTGCCGTCAGAAAAGCCTTAGCTGTAAGAAGGTTCTGAGCAGCTTAGGTATTAAGGGACATCTCTATTAATACAATTAGCCAGCAAGCAGTGGAAGGGGAAAAAATTTTGTACTGCTTCTTCTTTTCCTATATAAAGAAATCTACTCCACTGTCACGACTGGATCTTTTCACTATAGGCTGTCGCAGGGATTTCTGTAATCCCTCTACTCACAACAGTGACTTCCAACCACTCTAAGCCTTCAGGACATGCCCTTTTATACTTGCTTTGTTCTTGCAGACATTTTCAGATTTTCAGCTTTATTAGAAAGAGAACTACCAAGGGAAGGCTTTCAGTTTTGAAGCTAAACATCAAAAATATTTCTTCTAGCACAACTTAAAAAGTAACACTAACCCTAAGACATAGTTGCTGACAACAACATGCACAAAAAATCTGAAGGCGACAAATAAGAAAAGTGGTTTCAAAAACCGTGGTGCAATTACACTATGAAAGTTTGTTTCATGATGCCCGCAACTCTCCACTTTGAAAGGCAGCAGGTTGGACCTCTTGCTATAAATTTAATTCTAAAGAAAGAACTGTGTGTTAACGACGTTAGGAATACATTCAAATTCATTCATTCATTCTGATTTGTAGCAATTGTGATGGTTCCAAGAAGTGTTCTGTCCCACATTCCTGAGCATTACATTCCTGAGCATTAGCAATATTTTTCCAAACAACCAATGATCGATGTCCATGTATTTACATTTTTACCTCTTGGGGATCTTATGTTTATACAATACCTTGCCTACAAACTCTCTTGGAATACATAACACAGGCTATACTGCCTTCCCAGCTCAGGATACGGGAGAAGTTCCATGGCTAATACTGCTTCTCACCAAAGTCAAGCTAACTAACTTAGACGTATTTTTTAAATTCTCCTCCAAAAAGAAACCTCATATACAAAATATCCTTCAAAAGAACTTCATTTTTTGGTTTCCAAATGGTAACAGAAAGAGGTAATCCTTGAACTGATTTGGTTTATACTGCTCCTATGGACAGTTTCTATGGATTTATGACACTGAACTGCAGCTAGTTTATAGCAAAGCATGCAGGGTGTGACTCATTCAGAAAGCTCAACCCAAGAATATTTCATTCTGACATCCAACAGAAATGCTCCCTCATGTATTTGAATTAGTTGCTGCCCATTACTCACATGCACTCCTCATAACTTCATGACACACAACTTGCAGTGCAAACTTGAATCCAGGCCACGAAGGAGATACTAGAAGTTCTGACAAATTTTAACCCTGTCACCAGTAACTGGAATTTGGTCTTACACAATTTAAATACACAGCTGTGCTCTGCTTCTGGAGGATGTGCATAATGTGGTCATGCAGAAGGAAAGCGTATCCCCAAGTCCAGTGACTTAAAGTGACACAGTTTCCTGAACTCCAGGAACCCTCCTGGTCAGAAAGTACTTCCTTCCTCATTTCAAACACTTGATTGTTTCGGAGGGAATTCAAAACAATAGATTAGAAACTTTCAACCTTTCCTAAGTGTACTGCTACACAAGGAAATCAGGCCGTGCTCTGGGAAGATGAGATAACATTGGGAGAGTACTCTTTCCGGAAATGCAATGGCTTTTGCATCCCTTCTCCAGCACCATCCCATGAATCAGCTACATGTAAGTAATAACTCTAGCTAGGAGATGTCAGATGCAGTTCAACTGCTGTTTGGATTAAGATGTGCGTGGTTGGCAGAAGGCATGAGCCAACTCACTTCTCAGCTATTTCGATAAGGCCTGCAAGGGAAGAAATATCAGGAGCTTCCTAATCTCAATCCGTACTTGTAAGGATGGATAGGAAGAAAGGATGATGACTGCCTCTTTTTAGCACCTCATTGTTTAAATCTCTAATAAAGGAGAAGGAATGTACTATTACTTCTGCAGTTAAAAATCTACCCCTTCCCACCATAACTTACTTTTACAGCACCACTAGTAATGTTCATAAAGACTGGGAGCAGATCAGGCTCATCAGCTGAAGAGCAATTATTTTAAGCATACTCTATTCCCCAACACAATTCCTTTAATCTAAATGCATTGAAATGGTTTGTAATGATAGGTAAAAGATTTAAAATTTAGAATAATATCTAACTAGTTATTTACAGGCTGCAATTTGAATAAGAAAAGGCAACGACAAGTAAATTCATTTTTCTGCAGCATTAGGGTGCTTCAACACCGTAGACTAACCTAAAAACAACAGCAACAGAAACAACAGCAAGAGCCATTCTCTCAGATCCAACAGTCAAAGCTCTTATATGACATTGCATTTTCTTGATTATCTTTTCCTATCAACGTGGAGCTCCATAAAATTTGAGGACAAGATTATCACACAAAAGCAAGAACTCACATGGTTCTACACATTATTTTTAGAGGCAAACAGGAAATGCACTTCCCTGTCAAGCTGGGTGAAAGGGGAGTTAATGAGTGGAACGCTTTGCACTCACCGTTCCTACCAGAGGGTAGATGAATCCAGCTCCAATGCTGGCTCGCACATCGCTAATTGGCAAAATGAAACCAGTGGGAACACCCTTCCTCTCAGGCTGATGGGAGAGGGATAGGTGAGTTTTGGCCATGCAAATGGGAAGATTTCCAAATCCCTAACAAAAAAAAAAAAAAGGGAAAGAAAAGAAAAATGTTTTTAAAATCACAGTAAAGGCACATTATGTTTTAGTTTTGTTATCAGCATCTTCTAGAAACCTCTCCTACAGCAGTTCCCTTTGGGCTCTAATGACCCAGTTAGACAGCAACTTGAGACCAGGATTCAGAGTCCAAAATTTTCTAATAGTATTAATGTCTTCATGAGGGTAAACACAAATGGTGCTCATGATGCTTTCCTTTGTTTTTAAACAAGACAAAACCTGCATGAGGTGATGGCACCCCCTTCACTACTGTCAGTGTTAATTACTGAAAACGTGGGAGAAAATCAGGAAAAGTGCCTCATTAGCTCCCCCTGCCCATAATTTGTCTCCAAGTTATTGATTACTCTTGAGTCAGGCACCTTTCACTCTTCCATTCAATTCTTTTACAAACAGAAGGCAGAAGGAGAGGCGGCACTTCAGGGAATTGTCTCTGCTGCTCAGTGCTGACAACTCTTTAGGCGACATTGTGAAAATATTTCCTAATATACTAACACTTAGACTAAAAAATGGATTAGAGAATCACAGCAGGAAAAAAAAAGGCATGGATTATTTAGCTTCAAGTACACTAAGTAACCTTCTTTTCCATTTACAAAAATCAAATTAATTCTCAGGAAGTTTTCATTTTAGGGAAGATGACTGTCCACCTGTCTGACCAAGGACTTCTGCTTGTCTGACCAAGCTGCTGAAGTTTACTCAGGAATTTTTCCTGGACATATTGTTTCTATTTTCTGACAGAAAGGTTCCAGCCACATTTATGTTCAGAAGCCATTCCACTACAAAAAACACATTCACCTCTCCACATGGTCTCAAAACTTTTCAAACTGTAACATGTTCTCACATGCTTTAGGATAGGTGATGTATTTCATGTTCTAGTACTCATAACTCCTTGAAAGTAATAGGAACAGAAAGAAATCAAAAGATTTTACAAATATTGGGATGTTCATTGTCAATGTGCATAGCTGTGCACAGGTCTTATTGTGTTTGCACACTCTTTTTTGCAGGTACAAATGAACACTCATGCTAAAATTGGTTACATTTGCTAGCAGCAACATTTGCAGATACGCAGTTGTCAGGATTAGGAGAGTAACCCAAACTGCACAGAAAGTACAGTTTCATGGACAATCTCAGAAGAATTCTGAACTCCATTCATACCTAACAGGAGATCACCTTCAAGGTTAAAACCATTATGTTCTACAAATCTAAACCAACCCATACTGACCTCCACAGTTCACCACCATGGGTAAGCTCATGCCTTTCAGCAAAGCTTGACTTAACACTCCAGTCTGAGAACGTTACACCCTGAGGTTTCCCAAGACTCACATCCAGCAGGGACCTGCCTGCCCATTCCCTGGTGTTCTTACCTGCCGGGTGTAACGATCAACTTGAGACTGCGCGGCAGGAGACAACTCGATATCCTGAGCTCCATACACCTTCTGAGCAATGATCCTTATTTTCTCAACAATAGGAAGCTGCAGAGACAAGGAAACAATACAAGGATGAACAATGGCCAAGAGAAACTAGGATCTTGTTTGCTGAGTGAGGTCTCTGAATCTCTCATTTAGATTCATCCCTGTTAAACAGGCTTGCTAAAGCATGAGACCAAGTAAGGAGCACTGGTGACGGATATGATACTACAAGTACATGAGCTAACAGCTGTGATTTCAGCTACTCCAAAATTTGGAAGCTGCACAATTTGTGCATTACAGAGTAGACAATGTAAGCTTATGCTCACCTGAAGTGGGGGGAGAAAATTACTGCCATCTAGTTATGAGAGTGAAGAGATAACCTACACCTCAATCTCCACTGGGTTAACAGGGATCACTAGACAGAAGAGTTTCAGAATAAAGATGACCTACACGAGTAGACAAGGCAAGGTAGGAGGCAGCCAGGGAAGGTTCCCCTGAGAAGCAAGGAATTGTAGCAGAGAATTCCTCATCACTGCTCCTTTGATTGTGATTTTCTTTCATTATTATTATTCTTACCTCCTGTCCTTTCTAACAGGCATATTTTTAATTGTAGCTTTGATATTGTAAAGCACTTTGGACACTTAAAAAAAATAATATGAAAGAATTCTAGAATTCATTTTGAAACCCCAAGTCACTAAGTTAAATCCCAGTCTCCAAGAGTATTCACATCATGTTATTCAGCTCAAACTGAACAAGTTCTGCCTTCACAGCTTCTATTTGAAGGCAGAGGCAGACTCTCACATTCAATCTGTTATAAAACCCTTAACATATTTTCAAGAAACAGGTTTTTGTGGTCAGATCAGGCATTTACTTTTTGTGCCATCATTTTTGTGTATTTAGAGTAAACAACTCTTTCCTATTTCCTCCTTCTCTTTCCTTTTGTTTTTAATGACCCAGGAGACAGCAATTGTGACTCCTCTGGCCTATTTTAAACAAGCCATTCTCTGACTTCTTTCAATAGGAACAGGATGATGGAGGAGGGATCTTACCACGACTTCAGATAATTCTGTGCTCACTACAGATGGCCAGAGATGTGTGCAATATTAAAGGGAATATCTCATCAGTAACTTGTAGAATATTTAATTAACAACACCCATGGAATAAGTGCTACACAAAGTCTAGAGAGATAATCACCTGGGGAAGAAGACTTGGTAATACAAATACAATCCAAAAAGCAATACAAAAAGCACCAGGACACAAAATAGAAGTGAATCATTTTATTCTAACAAAGGCAAGAAATTAATTAATTTGTGAATAATGAACCCTATCTGATGCACTTATAGGAAGTTCCATAGTTAACCACATTTTTGCAATACCTGTCTAGAAGTAGTTCTTTTTCTGCAAAGATACATCAGTTGAAAGGTTTGTGTCAGGCCAATCTTTTTTGTATTTATGATTAAATTTCAGAAAAATTAAAGCTTACATTATTAAAGAACTTCAGTAACAGAGGTATCACAAGAAAAGAATCTCTCCAGACTTCCAAGTACCTTAAATGTAAGGCAGTTAAAAGCTACGAAGGCTCAGATAAAATTCCCCCTCAGATCTGAAATTACAAAGACAGGTTTAAAGAAGCTTCACAAGGCACTTTCTGAACATGCTCACGATACAATTACTGCACCTTAATTGGGTGGAATAATGTCACATTCCCAACATCATGCTTTTTACAGGAATCCAAGCAGTGCAGGAAAATCTAATCAGGACTGGAGATAGCACATTGCAAATATCCTGTGTAAAATTCCTGGCAGCAGCAAGCTGAATGGAATACTTAGTGTCATGGACAGCCATCACAAGATGAAATTTGTCTCAGGGTGATTATTAAGTACATTCATATCCATGGCAGTTTTCAACACAGTGGGAGAAATGCAAAACATGTCTGTTAATTTGCCTTCTGGGTGCTGTTTGCTTGCAGTAAAGGACTAACAGCAATGGCAAATGGAAATGCAAAAGGAATTCCATTCCTTGTTGTCAGCAGGCCAACATGGAAACTAACAGCTTTCTGCTTAAACCTCAGTAAATTCACTGAGATGGAGATGGACATTTAGATTCAACTTGCATTTGTGTCAAAACATTTCAAACTAATTTGACAGCAGCGTAACTACTGCGCCTTCAGCCCCCTTCCAATGACCACAGCTGTATTTTCCAAAGAAACCCAGCAGGGCTCTGGATAATATCAGAGGAGAATGCTTTAATGACAGTGGTGGCACTTTGCTTCTCCTGGGATATGTGCAGTGTGTTGCATGGCTGAGTCTGAGCTGGACAGTCAAACCATATCCCTTTGGATTTATGGTTTGTGGTTTTTTCCTGGTTTGTTTTTTCTTTAACCAGAATTTCAGATACTTTCTGGGTCAGTACCCACACCTCAAATTTTGCAAATGTAACCTCAGAGGAATCACCAATGAGGAAGGGGTTGTGGGAGTGTGAATAGCAAAAAAAAGTGGTTTCCTGAGCCTGTCATGTTCTTGCCAGGCATGCTCACACAAACAGGTAAGGCAATGTGCGCATGGTGTCAGAGGAGAGTTTGAGCCTATTTAATCTCAGCAGAGGCAACATGAGTCTTGGCTGAGCCAAATTCAGACAGAAACCAGCAGGAAGGCACAGATGTGCTATGGACATCAACACAGCCCATGCACATGCACACTCTCAGATATGCTTCCTTCCTGAAGTTTCAGGAGTAGGGAAAGGAGTACACTACACCATGCTAAGGATCCACCTGTTTCCTAGTATTTACTGTGATTTTTAAGGCATTATCTTTTTAGAATCACAGTGTATCAGAGCATTTCAAGCTAAAAAGTTTCCCGTGTTTCAGTTATCAAGTAATACTGCTGGGAAACTTCACTTTAATTTAAATAAATGCTTTCCAAACTAAAAAACACCTAGTGTTTTGCGCGAGAAATAAAAATTAATTTTGCTTGAAAGTGCCATAATGGTATTTTAACAGAAAAGAAATTCTACTTGTTCAAGAGGCATTTTGCATAGCAGAAGCCTGGATTTACAAGACACTTGTTTAGCTTTAGGTTTTCAACAGAACTGTTGATTATTCAGCACTTCACTATCAAAATAGTCTCACTGATGGGCAAAGACATCCACGATATGTAGCAACAATGCTAATTGACATGGAGAAGGGGGCTGAAAAGTTAAACCCCTACTGCACAAGTAACTAAATCATTGGGGGATTTTATGCTGGATTTTTGCTCCAGCTGATATCAGACTTATTTAGAAAAAAAAAAATTGTGAACTACCTGTTTGTGCCTTATATACTCTGGTCAAATGTCTGCCAGCAGAAACCAGATATCTCAGATACTTAGAAAAAAAGAGTAATTTCACGTCTGCTGTGATTTGGGAATGATACTCTCCAGTTCAGTGTCCCCACCAAGACCCTCCAGGAATTCCTTCTCCCAGGAAGCGACTCCTTTTCCCTTGCCCCCATGATGTGACATTGTATAGAATATCCTTCTGGCCTGCCCCCTTCATACTGCTGCAAAAATTAACCCTGTGCAGGCCAGAAACAGGACACCATCTCTCACTTTTTTTGTTGTCTGAGAATTTTTTACAATGGCCTTAGGAATTTCCTGAACTGGTTGTTCACTCCCATAGCAAACTCCAGTGCTGCACCCTTAGCTGTGCTAATTTGCAGGCCATCACCAAAAGAGCCTTAAGGAAAGGAGGATTAAAAGTCTAAATGGGGAGTGTTGATGCACCCCTATCAACAACAAATTGATTCCACAGCACCTCTGCCACCTGGAGAGCTAGGGTGAGAAGGAAAGCTGTAAAATGTCCAGGGTGTCAAAAGCATGAAAGATTTATGATCAGCAATAAAAGCTACCCCTCTTCTCAGTTCCCTTATGTAAAGTTGTGACTGTTGCACAACTAAGTACATTTAGGTGAAGATTAGGTGAGAGATAGACAATAGACACTATAGATTTGGATAGAACCTGACTTTTATAGATATGCAACTATCTATTAGTACCACTGCAGAAGGAATTATGGCGGTTTCAGAGAATTCGTTCCAAATTCAGTTTCAGCTTCCTGAGAAAATGGTGTCATAAAATACTTCTGTAAATTTACATTGAATATCAGAAGATGCTTCAGGGCCACACAATACAAATATCTGCAGACAATTCATTAGGATTCTCTCAGAAACAACCAATCTTGCCACTCCTGCCAGAGAGAATGTTCACTTCTGAAATCTCACACATTTAGAGCGACCAAAGCCATATGCTGCTTTTCAGGCAAGCACAAACACACACGCTTGCTGAGGCTGCCAAGCACCCACACCATAAATGGGATTATCTCCTAGGCTAAAGCATAACAACTGCTAAAGCACAAACTGCTTTCATAAACACACTATCTATGTAGCTGTACATTTCATTACTTGATAGAGAATGATTAAACCATGAAATCAGCACTGATAAAGGTGCTGCACCTGAGAGAGCCTGTCATTCCCAGGATTGTTTTGATTATCTACACTGAATCATACCAGTGTTATCATCCAGCCATACTGCCACTTCCAGTCCATCTCACTTGCAACACATGATATTAGTGCCAAGTGGTGCTGCTTATTACAAAATCTTTCTTCCCTTACTAGCGACAGCAATGTTTTCACTAAAACATAATTTAATAGTGCTTAATTTCTGCTAACCTTTTCTCATATTTCCTTAATCTCTTCATCTCTTCCTTCACTTCTAACAGCTGACTTCAGATTATCTGTTTTTCATGCATGGCTTGATAAGGATTTCCATGGACAGCAGACCAGCTACAATAGATCTTCCTTTCACCCTTGTTTCCCCTGCTGCTCACACTCACCCAAGTGCCAGTGCAACTGAGGCAGCACTGCTGTTTGTGCAGCTGCACATACCAGAGACAGTCAGCCAGGCTAAAACATAGCCCAGGGAAAAAACCCTATTGCAACCCATATCAGTTCACACATCCACCTTATCTTAAAGGCAAAGCCCGTGTGAAGCAGGAAGAATTGCTCAAACTGTTCAAATCTGAGCACTGAAAGGTACCAGCAGAAAAAGCAAGTTGGGGCAGGGACATACACCTTGGCTCGGATTCCTGAAATCAGTCTTGCTGCCAGAAGTCAGTATTAAGTGAAACAAAGCATGCATATTACCAGGCATCTGGTCTGAGACTATGCTCAAGATTTCCATTTTTGCATCCTAATTTGGACACCTGACTTTTTAAGCTCTTCACCTATTGGAGAAAGGAGTTAATCTTTTTAACTCCCCACAGCCAGTCCCTGAGACTGCTGAAAACAACCCTTATTCCTTTCCTCCTTAATTTCTTCTGCTTTTAAACATCCTCCTGACTTCCTCACCAACAGAACATATCTCTGTAAAGCCAGAGACAACAGCAGTGAGTCCCTAGTCATACTACATTCCACTAGGTTGCAGGTAAGTCCCACTTCCAAGAGAAGTCCTGGTCTAGTTTAAATTGAGTACCATAAGTGAATACCCATCAGTGTAGCACTGTCTGACAGGACCCCTTCCCAGTTATACAACATACATACTTAAAACTACTTTATTCTCCAACAAAACTATGATTCTGTTGAAAAAAAAATGCATTTAACCGAAAGTATACAAAAGTACTATTTACTTGTAACTTACACATTTAATACTTCAAGTACCTTAAACATTCACTTTAGCATCAATGCCAATTTTTAATTATGACATCACCAGTTTAATTATAAGGTGAGAACCTCTGGGCCCACTGTTACTAAGCTGTTTGTGTTTTAGCAGAAGTTCTTATTATAATTTGAAATGTAAGGCAGTGGCACTTTTTTTAAACTTACACATTCACTGAAAGCAATAAAGAAGAATCACTGGTTGGCTAAGTGAAACAGTATGCAGACATCACTCATTCCTCTTCTTGGGAAGGCTGCCAAATGAAAACATGATGGGAGTATGGCTGAAGATGCTGTGTGGGGTGACAGAGTGCAGTGCTAAAACAATAGCTGACTCTGCACATTCGAACTCCTACTTCTAGCTTTTCCCTTGGATAAAATAAAAACACATTTAATAAAGTATCTGTATATTCTGGTTCCAGAAGATCTGTGGCTGACAAAAAGGATTTCCAAGTCTTTAGCACTTCTCTTCCTTTGCTGGCACAGGACAAGAGTTGGTTTTTTTAATTAGTGGAAAAGCATTTTCAGTCAAGCTAAAGAGTTTGTGAATCAACACCTAAGCCTGTGGCCTTAGAGATTTATTTTCCATTTCCCCAACTTTGAAATCCCAGCTGCGCGTAAGCAAATTGTTCTATGCAAAGACTAGGGAAATAATGAAAACAAACATGAAAGTACAGGGCTATCAAGAGCCTGCATCCACAAATTAAGACATGGAGTGTCAGAAAGACAGCTTCCAACCCTAGAACACGCAGTTCAGTGAAACAAGTGTCCAGACTCCACAGAAATCTCTTTGATGGGAGTGGGAGGAGTGGGTGGTACAGACCTATGGAATTCCTCTTTAATGTGGCTTCATTGCTAGATGTCTTACTGGCAGTAGAGGGGAGGGGGGAAATAGTTTAAAGCCCAGCATACGGTGCAGGGCAGCACAGCCTGCATTTCAGGATGAGAAATGATCACCATCAATTACCAGGAAAAGTTTCAGTAAGGACCATTTTATTTATTCCCACCCCAGCAGTACCTAAGGACTTTCCATTAGGTCCACACATGACTGAACTCCATGCTGTATAGAGAACAACACAGAAGCTATTTGCTTCCTAGACAAATGAGCAGAGGTATGTTGGGCTGCTCTGACATAAGATACACAATGGATGGGTTTCACGGCTTAGCAACTCCATGGTATTAGTAGAGGAAACAGAAAATACTCCTGTTTACAAACAATAAGAAACACTCTGCCTTGGGATGTTCTCCTGGAGGTTGGTATCCTCAAACACAGGCCACGTGAACCTTTCCTGACTGTGCCTTCCTCTTTGAGCTGCTCCTCCTCTTGCAGCACATGCACCAAGGAGCCTTCTCCTCCACTGATGGGGCTCTTCCTCCTCCATCACTCACAGCTCATTCTTGCCTTGGGAGGCCATGGATGGAAGAGCAAATAATGCACAGAGAACAGCTGCTGGCAGTTTTCTCTGTTTTGGTGCTGCCCTTAGACCCCTCTGAGTGACCCATTGTCTGTGACAGCTGAAGCAAAGACTGGAGGGAATGAGATAAGTGACAGCCCACACCACACTGCCACAGCAGAACAGAGGCAGGCCAGACAAAACTCCAGACTCAGATGCTCCAGATTTGCCCAAACTATTATTATGCTCCCAGCAGGGGAAAAAAAATACCAGGGCTGAGGCTGCTCACTGCTTGAATGCCTCTCTGAGAAGTGCTGCTACTCAACTTTGCTCCCAGTGGACGGTCCCAAGCTGAGAAAGCTCTCCTTTGTTCTGCAGGCTGGCCAGGCAATGCACTGCACTCTGCCAACATATTCGTGCAATCAACTTTCACTGTATAACCTGGAAATATTTTCATTTGTCATGATATTACCTAAAGGCATAGCACTGTCACAAAAAGTTGTCATCTGACAAATTTGGAAGGCTGGAACAACCCTTTCTCTTCCCTCCCATTTGTGACCTTTAGAGTCTCCAATTTAGTTTTCCAGTGCAGCATAAATCTGGTGATTTGAGGCTCTTCAATAATATTTGTCAGGTTACCATGTCATTTTTTTAAGGGGACGGTGCCAACTCACTGACCAGCCAGATGTGCTGATCCTGCCTCATGCCAAATGCCTGTCCTTCCCCTTTCTTCCATCTCCCCAGTGCCCACTCCACTCCAGCTGCTTGCAGGAAGGAACAACATATCTCTTAAAAACCTAATGCCTGCCTTCCTCAGACCTATGTTTCCATCCCAGGCTGAGGAGGGCTGCTCTAAGTCAAGGGAGAGCTCACCCCAGCAGAAGAGAGGAGACAGGACAGTGAAGGCAGGCCACTCAGCAGGCATGCATTAGTGAGGAACACAGCTTCCCCCTTCTCCTGATCAAGAACAGGCGCTGGAGCCAGAGAAATTTGGGAACGGGATGCATTTCCATCCTCTCCTTTCCTCCCCCTACTTATCTAAACTTACTTTTAATGGTTCAGTCAACTTTATTTTGAGTAATAGCTTTCTGCTGCAACTTAAAGACCCATACTTCAAGAAAACTGAACCCAGAAGGGAAGTCAACAGTGATAAGAGGATTGATATTTTGATATTTTCCATATGTAGCAAGAATATATATTAAAATAAACCGCCACAGATGATTTCACAAAGAGTTCAGGAGGCCTTTTAAACAAACCCATCTTTCAAACACTGAAGAGAAACACTCTGCAAGAAACCAACCCAACAGTAACTTAATAGAGATTATTGTGCAGAGGGGGCAAAAATCCATACTAAAACCACACAATACCATAGAATTTACTTCAATTACTGCCAATAATATTTTAAGCTATGTTATAAACTCTGAAGTCTATGATATGAAAACTCATCCTTGCTCCTGAATCAATCCCCCTGACCTGTGCAATTCCTAATACTGTAAGTATTTCAGGGTACGGTGTTTCTGTCCTTTTCTTACACTTTTACAGTGGAGATGGTGCAGGATTTACTTGTCATAGGTCATGTCTTGTATTTGATCCATGAAATGACTGCCACACATACACACTCCCAAAACCATATATGAGGTATTCTGTTCTCATTTCAAGCTCCCAAAAATATTTGTTCATCTCAAACAAATCCTTTCTATAATCAAGAATAAAAAAATATCAAACTACAAGCAGCAGCCATTAGGATAAAAAAAAAAAAGCCTGCTTAGAGAAACAAATAAAGAGAACCCAAAAAGCCATCTAAAACTGGAGTAAAGAAGAGTATGTCATAGAATGACACTCAAGGAAGTTTAAAGAGACCAAATTAGATGCTTCAAGGAATAAAATTAGCACAGTCTTCTAATTAGACTGGCTTGCTATGATACTGAACAGGAGCAGAGCCTGAATCCTGAACTCACACAACTGTGTTGTGTCCAATGTCTAAAATTGCTCATCTGGCACATGCTCAGGTTTCACTGGACAAGATGGTAAAAATGTATAAAGATACTTCAGAAAAAACCATCTGATTCTCAACTTTTAACCAGCATTTGACAGATCCAGAAAATACTTTCTTCTAGTGTTCTTTTCACACTATACACATTTGTAAACATCCTTCAAGGAAGCTTTTGTTTTCAAAGATATATTTGGAAATTACATAAAGCACTACAGAGATGAATGCATTTGGAAAAAAAATGAAACAAAGAGAGCCCACTTGACATGGGCTATCCTCTAAGTACATGTCTGACTGCACACTAATAAGATAGTTTACTGTCAAAGTTTGTTCTAACTAGATAGAAAGGATATAAACCAGTTTTACATATAAGGGTTTGAAGTTTTGTTTGTTTTTTTTTTTTTAATACCCTGGGTGTTGTTTTCTAACAGAAGATCAAAATATTGAATGAATCTGTTACAGCTACAGTGGTCTTTGCTGTTGGAAATTTTTCTAATTATAGCTAGTTCTGGACACAAATTCTGATGAAGTTTTCCAACAGGAAAACAAGGTGCATAGACATCACAGGATTAAATGGAGATGTGGAGTAAAGGGAACTGTAGAGCAATCTCATAAAGACAGACAGGTATATGAATGAAGTGGCAGTGGTTTTAAGCAGTGTTTCCCCTCTTTGACCTTCCAAAAGGGAAAGAAAACAGAAAAAAAAAACCCCAACCACAGTAAATCCTGGGGAACTTGAGGCAATCAGGACTTAATATTATTCAAGTAACTGGACAAGTCTGACAATCAGATAAGGGATGGAACTATGTCCTTTCACTTACATCCCCTTTAGGCACAATGAGGGGGCAAATAATTTGTCTGAATCCCATTTTACTGCTTCCTATCTTCCTTAAATTTCTTAATTTTACCCCTTTGAACAGCAGAAATCACACCTCAAAATTGTTACAACCCCAAAAAAAAAAAAT
Organism: Camarhynchus parvulus; assembly: GCF_901933205.1. Taxonomy (NCBI): domain Eukaryota; kingdom Metazoa; phylum Chordata; class Aves; order Passeriformes; family Thraupidae; genus Camarhynchus; species Camarhynchus parvulus. The sequence continues at coordinate 55,444,846 of NC_044573.1, forward strand.
AGGGCAGGCTTATTTGGGAGAGGTGGCTTTCCTTCACTTCTCTGTGAGCCTAGTAACCAATTGACCTACATAGTGTAAAAGTGGCAGCATTGCTGTTTCACTCTCCTACTTCCAGCTGCTTCAGTCTCCATCCTTTGCACAGTAAGGATGAAACAGAAGCCTGAACTTTACACTTTTCTGTTTTTGTTGGCCTGAATGTACTTTTTTACAGTATTTAAAAATCTTTATATGTTTTTATAAAATCCCTTCACTGTATTTTTGAGGCTTAGAGTACTTGTGTGAAGTTACAGGATACTAAGTTGATGTAAAGATGTGATTCATTCCCTTTGTGCTCATGCTGCTTATGCAACACAGCACGAAATGATGTGTCTGGGAAAGACATTAAAGTGGGAATCAATCTGATTTTCTTTACAGGCAGGGTCCACCCCTAGCAATCCTTTTTACTCACTTGTACCACCAGATTGTAAGCTACACAGTGGAGAGTAACACCAGACCTTTAGGATGAGCCTTGTCCAAGGTTAATGCACGATCCCTCTAACACAAGTGTCCAGTGAGGAAAACTGTAACATTTATTTCTCAAAGAATTTTTTTCCCCATTTTATTACACGAACCCTATAAGATGATAGCCACAGTTTTCAGAGAATCTCAGTAGAGACAAACTTAGAAAGGCTTATATATTGTCCACTTTTCAGCTGTAAAACTGCTGTATGGGCAAAATGCCTTGACTACACGCTGCAGCACTAATATTCCCAACACATTTCCATCCATTCTATCAGGGCAGGGGTTAGTACTGATATGGGTTGGCTGGACTACTGACATTTTGTAAAACAGCAGGGGAGGTGGAAAGAAAAAATAAAATGGGTGCAACAGATACAGGGTGCATATCAAGGAGAAGAGAGAATGAAAGATGACCGTAGGGCATATCTACCTCAGGCTGAACTTTTTTCTGGAGAGAAGAATCAAAACAGGAACTTCCAGCCATTTAAAAGAATGAAGCTAAGGTTCTGTTGTAAAAAAATAGCATTTGAACATTTTCTAAAGAAACTTAAATAGCATGGGCACAGGATCTGAAACTTGACAAGGGCTTCCTTGGAGCCAGAGAAGTCTGTTTGGCTGCTCAGATTTAAACCCACCCACATTTGGATAGCCAGGAAGGCCCTGAGAAATCATTTGTATAACCTCCTTGGCAATATGTCCTTCCAAATGTTCTGCCAGCACAGTGGTACCCCAGCACCTCCAGTGCTGCCAGGGGTCCAAGCTCCTCTTGACAGCTCACATCCAGCTCACAATGCTGGGATTGTTACCTTGCAGACAACTGCAACAACAGTCTCCAAGGCATGGAAAAAGAGTCCCTAACTCTGGCAGGCATAGGATTGAAACTTGGACCACACTATCCTTTGTTAGGTTATCTAAGGGCTAAGCAAATTAGCCCCAAAGCCCAAGCAAGGATCAGAGGAACAATGATAGGTGGAGGAACCCTCTGTAGGGTAATCACTGGAAAAACCTAATCAGTGAAAATTAGAGCACCCTGAGCCTGTTTCCTATGACAATCCAAGGGGAAGATAAGACCATTGTGCTTGGTGTGAAATGCACCAAGATGGGTCAATAGGGAAACTCTTTGATCAAAACCTTTGCAAATGAAAGGAAGTGATTGCCTACAGCAGCACAGGACTCTATGGGATGTATGAAAAAGCAGATTTTGGGACTGTGTGAACCTTATGATGGGATTTTCAAAGAGGATACTGGGAATGTCTAAAGATTGTTTAGTGGAAGGAGCAAAGATGGGAAAAGGGAGCAATCAAGGTGGATTGAAAAGGTGTAAGCGTGGAAAGAACATGAGAGAATAGAGGGAGAAGGGGTCAGTTGTGTGTAAAGGTGTCTGGCCAGTAGTCTGACTAACTGAGCTATGTGCTTGAGGACCTCTCTATTAATATTAAATCTGGTTTCTGACTGCCTTTTGTGTGGGTGTGCTCTCTGCTCTGTACTAGGAGGACAGAGAGTGCAAAGAAAGGGCTGTGCCCAGCAGCTGTAGTGAGCTGCAGTCCTCAGGGGCTTGTGGACCCTGGTGCCATGAGCTGGAGCAGGACAGAAGCCCTGGGGCTGCTCCTGCATAGACTGAGGACCTGGGGCCAGCAGCAGCAGCAGTGACCCGTGTATTGTGTGCACCATACTGTACTGGCAGACTCCAATCTGATCACTGGAGAGAAGGAACAGGACTGGGTCACCTGTGCTCTTTGTGTTCACCTGAGAGCTGGCTGTGCAGGTAAGGGCAGGTGAGGGCAGTGCCTCCTTTCTGAGCTGGCTGGGCTGGGCAGATGTGTGGGATGAGCATGGATGTGCTCCCTATCACATCCTTCTCAGACAGACAGTGAATGCTTCAGGAAGCCACAACCTGGTGACTGTGGGACAGCAACTACATCTCCTTTTATCCAACTGACAGGACAAATTCTGTCATTGTGACATCTTTGGAGAAGTCTCCCAAATTAATCAGTGAGTGTTCCAGCTGCACACATACCTTTATGTTAAACATGAAAGTATCAAATGTGTCATTCAATGCACTAAGTAACAATCATTACCAGTGAGTATCCTGCTCCCTGATTAGACAAGCCACAGATAGGCTTGTTCTCTCCAGCTTGTATGATTTTAAACCAAGGCAAGTTCCTTTCCAAGTGTTTTGGATAACTTTGTTTCGATGTTCTTCTTGTTTTAAATCCAACTCTGATGCAGAATGCATTAATTAAAAAAAAAAAAAAGAAAAGAAATCTTACCTCCAAGCTGTAGAGATATTTGAAACTGGTTTTTTGATTGGCTGCCTTTTCCACAGCTTGAGCTAATTTTACTGCTCCTTTACCACCAGCTGACCAGTGATTGCAGGGTACAGCATCAAATGCTCCAGACTCCTTTGCAATCTTACACACCAGATCAACCTCAGCTGGAGAGTCAGTTCTGCCAACCAAACAGTCTTGTCTCATTATTTTGTTTAATTAGTTCTCTGTTACAACCTTAGCCTTATTTTACCATCAGCAGTGGTGAAGTAGGTGTATATATAGAAATTGTGCCATATACATAATGCATTTATGTACAGCATATGTATTTACATGTTTCAAGAAAATTTTGTAATTGTTATAGCTAATTAACATGGAAGATTATCAGCTCTGTAATAGTATATATTTTTTTGGTGGTTTTAGAACATTAGGAACAAGCTAAAAACTTAAATATCTTTATATTCATGATGAAAAAAGGAAATTCTTTAATAGCTTCTTTGTTCATGCCAAATTGAATAATTAAAAAACCCAGAAAAGTGAGGAATTTGAACAAGAGCAATGAAAGAACAGACTTACTTGAAGACATTCAGAGCAACCACAACAGGAACTCCAAAGAGCTGAGTAATTTGAATCTGTTTCTGTAGATTACAGCAGCCATCAGCTACCAGCTGGAGGTTCTGTGCAATTGAATAAAAATTAATGGAAATGGTAAGATACATAAAGTCTTCTCCAGCCAAAGAATTTTCCATAAATTCAAGTGAACATAAACAGTGCTGATCATGACAGTTGCAGGCAAGTGAAATTCTTCCAGACAAAAGTATTCTGGCACTTATCAATTCTCATTCCAATTAAAAAGCATCAGATATATTTAAGTAACTAAGCAGTGTCCAAAATTTGTACATGAACCCATTGCTCTCTTCTGAGACACAGGAAGATGGTGCAGCTGATGACTGGTTGCTTGTCATGATTATGAGATGTTGGTCTGCTGTTTGCAAAGTTTACAAACAGACGGCAGTAGTGGGGTGGGGTTGGACATACAGATGTGTCAGGTGCAGAGTTCGTATAGGCACATACATAGACTACCCCAAGCACATTACTGGATTTCCTTATTTACTCTTTTACCTCACACTTTGTAGGCCTTGCCTTAGTTGTAACAAAACACACATCCTTAGCTTCACACAAGCAGAAGACCAGAACTTGTCTGAAGTGACAAAGAAAACAAACCAGCAGAATTCATTCTTTGTTTGAAGGGTGACTCCAAATGTGAAGCATAAACATATAAAACTTTTTTTTAATGAACAGGTTATGCTATCATTAATTTCAGGGAGCGTCCTTGACCTCTACACCATGCTGCTCTTGTGCTTCTATAAATGCCTGTGCATTGATCAGCCTGAAAACTTAGTGGCCCTGGAAAAACTATTGAAAAAAGGTTATTTTTCAGTTATTTCAGTTTGTTATTACAATCCATCAAGCAGTCACATACGCCATACACCTAAGAGGGGTAACACAAAGGGGCTGAGGGAGGATGAGGTAGTTTTAGTTGTTGGCAATGCCCATTAGAGATATTCCCTGAATGTCAGCTTTAGAGTTTAGAGCAGGCTATTGTCAAATCTGAGGCTGCACACTGTCCAGCCAGAGCAAGGAAAAGTTCTGATTCTCTGTACACCCTATTATTTTGTTCCTTTAAACAACACTCTCTTTAAAGTTTTATAACAGTTCCTCTTACCTCTTCTGTGTATTCTTTCTTCAAGGGGGCTCCGGCAGTTACCTGGGAATCAAACAAGCAAAGTCATCACAGATTGATTCTTGTCATAACCCCAAAGGGTCTGAAGTGCAATTTTGCTGGCTTTCTGTACTGCTAGTTAACCCATACCAGTGCACACAGTATCACAGCCTGACTGCAGCTTGTGTTTTATTCCCAGTTGCACCAGCACACAAACAATAGCAACACCTCCTATTGTATGTGGCTAGCAAGACACAGGTAGTGCCTCAGCAATTAGCTGCAAAAGACTACTAGGGGAGGCAGCTGGATCTCATTCTACATGTTGTTACAGCACACCAGCAGTGCAAAGACAATAGGCAGCAATTTCCAACAGCTGAAGAAACAACAGCAACACAGAAGAACATAATCTTTGATGTTCTTTAATTACTGCCCATGGCAAGGAACTGCATGCAAGTAATTGGTTGGAAAGCACAAAGGTAGACATGCAAAGTGCATCACAGGGATACTGGGACACTGTGCTGAGTCTCCAAGGAGCACATAATATCAGTCCCAGGCACCAGACTTACTTTTGTCTCTAGCATTAGTCCTTTTTATAGTTAACCTCCCAGTAAAAGTATCTGGTACTCTACATGCCTCACTGATGAATGCATCACATTTGTAAACAAATGAAACCTTTAAACTTCTAAGGACGCAAGTGAGACAGAAATAGAGACAGTTATTAAGACATATTTAAGTCCTATTTTTGCTAGATTGAGTGATAACACATGTGAAAATATACTTGCCTTGATTGGGATGGAGAAATATAATTCAAAATAAAGAAAACATGCATCAGAAGTGTACTAAAATGATAGAAAATTATATCATTTCATCAACCTGAAAGACTGAAAAAGGGTAGCTCAGCTTTAACTCTTAGAGAAGATTGGCTGTAAGGGAAACCATGCCTTCTAAAATTTTGTGGCTGTGGAAACAGCTCTGGTATTTTCCCCCAGTGCGACTGTTTCCCTGGCAGCATCACTCTCCAGCATGCTGCTGGGCAGATGAAAGTGCTCCTAGGAGTTAAGTGTCTCTCTGCTTGGCTAGCACAGTCTGATCTGACTGCACATTTGGGGAGCATTTCTACAATCAGTAATCTGTAAAATCTCTTTGTGGCTTAAGACAGCAAAAAATGATACACTGGTGACTCTTGGTACACCCAGAAAACACTTGCAAAATTTCATCAGTTACTTCAGCATCCCCAAGGGAATTAATCTGAGCAAAATAAAAGGACATAAGGGGTACCCATTACTGGAGGGAAAGAAATGTCAAAATCTTCACTAACAATGTTCTCTACTTCTATTCACATACTGCAACTTGAACTTGTCTCATTCCTCCTCGGCTGTCAAATTTCCCAGCCTGTGATGACTTCAGTGCACTTAAAAATGCTGTTTCAAAAGGCAGGGAAAATAATATCTATCTCTTACAGTTTTTTTTTAATGCAACAACCTTCTCTTCCTCTGCAAGATATAGTACTTCTTCAGAGCTCTTTTGTCCCTCATCTTTCATTTGCGGCTTAACATTAGTGATAGCATTAACTTTAGTGATAACATCTATACAATGAGGTATCTCCAAAGGGTTATCTAAATACTGCCTCATAGACTAGCCCAAGTATTTCTTAAATCAAGGTATTTCACTTATTTTAAATATTAGCAACAATTCGATTTTTTCCAAGAAAGGTGCAAAAACTTACATTTGGCCCACCTCCATGCATCTTCAAAGCTCTCACTGTAGCAACAAGTACAACCACACTGGGAACCAAGCCAGACGCTCTGCATTTGATGTTGAAGAATTTCTCCATCCCAATGTCAGCACCAAAGCCAGCTTCAGTTACTGTTAAACATTAAAAAAACAAAACAAAACCACACATTAAACATGCTTTTGGTTAAACACTGGGGGATATTTCTACTTCAGCATACAGTGCACTTAAATACACACCAGTACTCAGTTTTGAATGAACTTTTAAATAGAGGTCTATTTACATTACTGAGTCTGATTAAAAACTAATTCTCAACTCAGAAATAAATTCTCTTATTCTTATATGTACAATATGCCATCAAAGGTAGTTCCATGGGGGCAGAAACCAAGCAATCTAAATTAGTTTGAATCAAAGTACTTAAAAATACATAATACATAGTCCTCTAAAATCACTGTTTTGGTGCAATTATGTGTAAAATTATTGCAAATTCTCAGATATAAGACTTTCCTATATTATTCCTCCTCCTCTGATTTCACTATTGATGTGCTTTCATCACCACTAATGAACCTGAATTCTCCTAGGTTTGCAGAACTTCTGGTGATCTCTTGCTTTTGTGGAGAGGATGTTTAGTTATAAACACAAACCAGCAGTTACAGCCACATCTTAGTGTTGAATATGCTGTTAAATAACTAATTTAATAATGGGATTTTGCACCAAAGAAGTCAGACATGAATGTAACACGAATCAAGAGAAAAATCTGTGCAGAATTAGGATACACCTGGCAAAGCATGTTTAGTGGATGTACAAATAAAGAGAAGATAATCTGTATTAGATACCAGTCTCTTCAGAGTGAATTTGTTCTGATTTGTCAAATAGAAATTATTTTGATTGCTTCTTTTAAAATCCAAGTAATTTCTTTATATTAGACAAAGACAAGCACAGAGCAAATAAAAAAAAATAAGGGATTAGATCTCCTGTTGGCTGAAAATTTACTGATGCAATGATTTCCCACCAGAACACAATTAAGAGCTGGGCTCAGTGCACACCTCTCAAAGATGTGAAGGGACTTTCAGGCAGACAAGTCAGGGCAGGAAAACAACTTGCTCCAGAGGCTTCTGGACCTGACTCCATGCAGGGCTGGTAATATGTTCTCATAGCCCAAATCAACTTGCAAAAACTCATAAATTCCCTTCTCTTTCCCTCTTGACAGCAGTTTTGTCTCTTATACTGAGGAGGGGAAGGGACCACAATTGGTGAACATTTCAAAATTGGCAACCTTCAGCAGGGTCAAGGAGGAGGACATACAGATCTGCTCTGTTGCTGTGGCAGAAAGCATCTCACTGTTGGCAGCCAATGCACTTTAGGAAGTCCCAACATTTGTCCTAACCCCACTGGTCCTGTTCCACCTCTTCTTCGTTTCGCACAGGCTGAAACAATTGCCTGGATCTGCTCTAGGGAGGAAATGGCTGCTGGGGCTGGGAGAGGAAGCAAGTAGTAGCAAACAAGGGGGAGGGCCTGCTGGGGGGAGCAGGGACCTCTTGAAATAGTAACATGGCAAGTGTCATGATTAACGTTCTCCTCAATCACTGCAATAACTATATCATCTTTTTCTAAATAGCCCTGAGAAAAACAGACACACCAAACATGGGAAAAAAAAAATGTTTACACAAATGCAGTAACTCATAGGAGCAAAGCTAATGCCAGGATAAGTCACATTAAAAGCAGAGCCAGGGATCACATTTCTGCTTTCCAGTAACCCTCATTCTTCTTCTCCAGTCTCTTATGTGGCATAGGGTGATTAATGGGAACCCTGAATTAGGAATATATAACCGCGATCAATCTTTAATATAAACAACAGATAAACTACCAAGTGCTTGAGAGGGTGGGAAAATAATTTGTCTCTTACAGAGATTGCCAGCACATATACATAGCAGTCTCCTAACATTTCCAAACAAAGTTTCCAGGGAGTTAATCCATTTCATGCCAAGACTTTTCAAGGGTCAGCTTCCCTCTGAGAAAAGGGGGATTGCAAGTCTGCCTTTCAGTGGGAGAAAAGCAGAGAAGTCAGCATTCCACAGCAACTGCTCGCACCTCAAGCCACCCTTCAGGCAGTCCAGGCAGCCAGGGCTGTGTGTATTCCATATTCTCTGCAATTTTCCCTTTGATACAGAGGATAAAATTCACTTTTGCCTAAAGAACCCAAATACTGTGTCAGAGTTCACCAGAGTGGGTGCTACAACATGGAGACCGGGATTTTTTCATTGGAAGTGGAGGAAAGGGAGACAGACGTCAGTGCTTTCTCCAGAGTGCGGAAGGAAACAGGATGTAGTAGAAAAGCTGCCTGGATGAAAGTTGCAACTCCATTTTATTTCCTCCAAGGAATATTAAGAAGATAGAATAACATGCCAAGCTATTATATTTTAAAATCTTTGTGCTGAAACACTTAATAGAATTACTTTCAGATTGTTTCCTGCTTTCAAATGAAAGCGTCAATGAAAAACACAGACTACAAATGGGAAGTTTCAAACTACTCTAAACTTAATGATCATGAGATAAAACCAGCTAATCACTTTAAATATAACAACAGAAATTGAAAGTAGTACATGGGGAGCTAATCACTTTACATGTAACAACAGAAAATTAAAGTACTACACAGGTCCATTTATTTTGACAATAATTTCTCATACATAGTTTGTCAACAGAAGAGAATCACAGGTGAACTCACATAAATTTTGGGCAACAAACATCTACTTTAGTAGCTGTGGCCTGCTGTACTTCAGCTGAAGAAAAGTTTATGACACAAGCACTGCTACTGCCTACATTTCTGCCAGAGTCAGCTCCCCCCTCCCAGATGCCAGTTTATCCCATGCCCTGCCAAGCAACCATTTCCCAGCTCCATGAATCACAGCTACCCGGGCTGCTGCCCTGAAACCAGGTAGGGGGTTTGTAATAGGTACCAGCATGGTGTTAATTGCTTGCCTTGATTTCCAGGCCACAAGCACAATTCCAATGCAGTTTTAATGAAAGTAAAGAGGTAAATGATTTGCCTTCAGCAAGTTCACAGAAAACACACAGGAATTTGCACTTCCAGGCTGAGAACACAACTCCATGGCAAACATATACTAGATCAGTGTTATTACAGTCCCAGGCCTTGTTTTGCCTTCTGAATCCCCTCCTTGTACTGACAAGACTCAATGATGAGCTGGACAAGTGCTAAAAGATTATCTTCTGGGTGCAATTTTCAGTCAGTACAGTTCTCTGGACTCTCACTGTGTCGTCACATAAAGCGCAAAACTTAAAGTGCAAACCTGTTGTTTGATTTTGTGCTTCAGTTTTAGAGCTTAAGCATCATAAAGAACATTGGAACAAGGATTAAAAATTAAAATTTCATGTATCAGCAGTGCTGTTAGGAACACAGGAACTGAGTTTGTGGCCTGGAAATCAAAGCAAATCAAAGTATCAGCACTACCATTGCATTACTGTTAAGAGTGGGCTATAGGTCAAACCTAGCAATTAATTTACACATATATCAGAAATAAACTGCATCAAAATGATCAAATAAGGTCAAATAATTTATTCTCATAAAATATCCGCATGAGTGTGACCAAAAGCAGCTCATTCTTGAACATCTGGGTAACTGCGGGATCTTGGGTCAAAAAGCCAGCAGGCAAAGCACAACACGCAATTGCTACAGGTCTTTCAATGGATCATTTATGTGACATCTACTTCACCCACTCCTGCTACCAAAATCATTAATAAACTATAGTTTTCTTTCAGAGCAAGAACCCAAAATATCAAAGTTAGGTAAGGGGAAAATGGGGAAGGAGAAGCCCATAGGGGTGAAATTGGGCAATAGAGAGAAGTCTGTTGGGTGGTGCAAAGTCAGAACAAACTCTCTTCACTGGAGTCTTTAATTCTACTTCAGGGTTCAGGCAAATGAACAAATCATTCTCATGGTTTTGTTTCTCGTTTATAATTATCATAACCTCCTTTATGTAATTACTGCCTTATCAAGGACATCTGGGAATCACCTACATGTGACATTAGCTTAAATAGACAGTGTCGTGTGTTAAGCAGCTAATCAGATTTCACCATCATTCTTAATACAAAATCTAATTTTTCTCCATCTAAAAATACATCTATCTTGCTAAAGCTGCATTAAGTGGTTCCACATTACTGTTACATTGACATAGTGCTTAAAAGCCTTACAGAAAGTGATGTTTAGAATATTTTTCAAAAAGCTATTTCACCCACAATTGAACTTGATTCGTATTGAGGGTAATTTCTAATGAAAGTATCTTTTCCCTAGTCAGCCCTTTGTATCAACAAATCAATGTCAAAGCATTTGTACTATAAAGGGCCAAGTCAGATGCACACACATGAGGCAAAGCTTGAGGACGAGTTGTGAGCCTGGATTCTTGAACAATGTAAAAGGAAATGGAAACTCTGAGCTGCAAGTTGCCATTTACTCTCCACATGTAAACATATCTGTTCTAGTGCAGCTGTCTGCTGGTAAACTCAGGAAAGGAAGAGCTCAAAGTCACAGAAGCACATGAACTGTGAACCTGGAGCTGGAGATATGCTAGCTATAAAGTACTGACATGTTCTTTTTTAAGTGAAAAATATCAAGGTGCACTATCGCCAAAATAAACCAGGATGATCACTGATTTCTCTAACAGGATATCATATTTTTGTTAGTATAGCTAGGGATGAATAGCCAGATGTTTGTCTATTCTGACTCTAGCAATTATTTGATGTGAACTTCCATTATTATGACTGATTTTGGAATGTAACAAATACTTTCTTCTCCCCCTCCCCACTCCCCCAACAGAGGGAGTTTTCCTGTTCATTTTTCTTTCCACGCATTCTCAGATGTCATGGAACACAGGAACTCACTGCTACCACTGCTGAACACAAAGTCCAGCAGAAAACCACACATGAATATGTTAAGCCTGAACATTTTCCATGCCATGAAGAAAATATTTTGCACTGGTTGTTAAAATTTTATGTTGTTGTTGTTGTGAAGTCTAGAAGAAAAGGTAATAGGAAAAATATTTGCCCCTAAATTTAACAGACCATAAGCTAATTGGATGTAATCTGTACTTTCCATCTTTTGCTAAAGAAAGATGCCAGGGCAGTATTTGCCCTGCTGACACCAGGGCACTAGAGGTTTCTGATTGTTGACACCCAATCCATGCTTTTGACTGAACCAGCAGATATGGCAATCCATTCTGCCTTCCTTCAAAGGAGACATTATCTCCTTTGGCTGAGCCTCAGGCCTCAGCTAACAGTCACTGCCTGCTGGCAGCAAGGGCTGCATAGGAAACTTGGCTCCCAGGAATACACTTAATTTAAGTGCTGGCTCCCTTGGGACTCCATAACAAGCTATTTCAATCTTTTCCTCAGAAACATTTATTTTTCCATAAGAAAGTAATTTTACCATTGAAATGCAGGGCAGCTTTAAATGAGAAACTAAAGGTTACCTCATAACCTCTCACAGTTACTCACTTGTAATATCAATTGCTGTTAACTTTCCAAGAGCATCCTATACATTAAACAAAAGAATATTCAGAATGATTCATACAGATCATTCCCAGACTATATACAAAAAAGAAGTACAGAAAATTCATTTATTTACTCCAAGCCAGACAGGTGAAGAAAACTTTTAAATCTCAGTCCTCTGACAATTAAGGATACAATTCGTTTTTGTGGGTGTTAAAGGCCTGTTTATGTACGTATGCTGCAGATGTTGGACTTCAAATTCAGGGTGGGAATCAAACTGAAAACTCCAGGAGCTGGCAGGAGCACTGTGCGACAGAAAGAATGCTCTGCACATCTCCACAGCTCTGCTTGCTTCCCTGCCTTGAAAATATGCAGAAGTGCAACTGCAGTGATTCCTGCCTCCAAACCACCAATTTAGGGCATGGTTTTACACCGCGGCTGAACCAAATGAGCACCCTGACTTGCCGAAAGGGTAATTCTTGTTCATTCTTAAGTCTTCTACCTTTCTCTCCTGCTCTGTCCCTGCTGCTCAGATTTTTTTGGCATCCATTTAATTGGAAGGCAAGCTGTTGCAATTTGCTAAACAGAAAGCAAAAACATGCAAAAACACACACACACAAAAGAAGCTGCCACTTTTTCCACTGGGCTATCTTTGAATTAGTTGAAGTAAGACCAGACAAGTATCTGAACATGTTCAAACAAGCAACAAAAGCAAGGGAAGGAAGGAAGATACATTTCAGCAGTGGAAAACTTAATTCTTCCCTAGCCACCTTGTCAAACCATATTCTGATACTTGGAATGTAAAATTTGACATTTTCTTGCAGCTCACTATAGTAATGAGCTCATTATTTAAATTTATTACTAGAGATTAAAAACAGAAGATGTCTTACAAGTCACAAATGATTCATTCTAATAGAAACTAAGCGAGCTGAATGTGGCTTCATGGGCTACACGTTTCTTTGAATCGCTCTGCTAAGCCTGCTGGGTTTTACAGTCACTTTCTCTTAATTTCTGTGTCCTATACTCATGTAAAGATCTGTAACTCTTAGGCTAAGTATCATGAACTGCATAGCTGAATAGATTAACCAAATATATGGAGTCCTCCCCTCCACTTTTGTAACCTCCTTCTGTTACAACATTAACCAGAAAAATTCAAACAAAACAACTGTGAATTTTAGGTTGCATCCTTTCACCATTCATAGCACGTTTTCTTTGAGGTAACAGAGTAACATTTGCTCATAAGACAGATGACCATGTTTGGAGCACAATTAATGGCACAGGAATAAGGCAATTAGATTACATACTTAAAAGATCACCATGGTCTTTGGCAAAAGAATTATTAGTCTTCTGGTAATTACAAAATTAAAACTTCACCACCTCTCTATTTAGAGTTTCGTGGAAGGAATAAGTAACAGCAGCATTGATGGCTCTTCATTTAAGACCATTCTTTTACAATTCTGCAAGGAGTACATTAACTTATGGTACCCACGTATTTCCCTAAGGGCTTAAAATAAATTTCATCACACTTAAACCATGTTACTCAATGCATATCTCACTACCAGACTTTCATTTACTTCCACTTTTAAAAGATCCAGTTGGCTGAAGCACCTTTCATCAGAAACTGCTTTCTGTTGAGCTCTCAGGTTTTGGGTCCTTCTACACTCCCCTTAAAAAAGCTACTGGAAATGGACTTTGAACATGCTTTGAGAATTCATGTTACAAGCATCTGGAAAACACTAACTTCAAGGGGCAGGCAGAGAGCCTGAAAATTTCTTCCCTGGAAAAGTTCTAAGCATTTCATCAAATGGTCATGAAGCAAAACACACTTTAGCACCAATACTGTACTGTTTTGTGAAAAAGAAAAGAAGGGATGCAAAGAACCCTCTTCTTGAGACAAACCACCATTTCAGCACATGCCCTGGAAAAAGACATACTTTGTGAAGGGCAGCAGAAACACAACCAGGCAATGGGTGATGATACAGGTCGTGATGAGGAACACAGAATTTTTACAGCTAGACAAGATACCATCAGAACCTATCACAACTCCGAGACAAAATCCATTTAGGCAGCACCTCCCACCACATGCTGGGCTGTGGGTGCCCAGGAAATCCCTCTGCCAGATGCCCACGCCACTCCTCGCCCTCGTCACAGAACAAAAGCATCTCTGCGTGGACAGCGCAGGAGCGGCGGCGGCGAATGCCACACAACAAAGGGCCACTGAATCACGATGATCAATGTTGCTGTCACTGGCGCAGCCACCCGAGGCATGGCAGGCACGGAGTCATCCATCACCGCCGTGTGAGCCCACCCCGCAGTGCATGCAGCCATCCGCCCCGGGCAGACCCCCCCGACTCCGCACACACTTGCTGAAGCATTCTCCACTCCACCCTTCTCTAATCCGGGGAGCACTTGCATACTATGATAATCATTTTGTCCATCTTTTCTGTGTACCCGTGTAATGCATCCCTCTCCAGGAAGGACAAACAGGGTCTGGTTTTATTTCATCCCACTTAAGTCTTTGCTAGGAGATAGAATGCCTTCCTCGCATGATTGGCCTGGGAGAGGACACCAACAACACTCTTGACAGCACAACTACATCTTTTAGAAATTCATGGGAAAGGGCATCTCCTGTTATGTATCCCCAGGAAGAAGAGTATTATTCCCCTGCATGAGCAGTTTGTCTTCATGTAAAAATGGCCTAGCGAAACATCTGACACAGAGGTTGTAAATTACTCTACAAGATCACCTCAAGACCTTTGCTGGAGAGTGGAAATTATTCTACAAAGAGTGCAATATGTGTGTATTAAGCACATACAAACTTTAAGATATCAATAAACAGAAAGACATTCCATGGAGACAGAGAACACCAGGTACTCTTAGTAATATTTTAGGAGGCAGGAAATAATGCCTAGTGTGAGAACGTCCAGCATAAGCCACAGAAGAGCAGAGGAGGGTAAAAGAAGCAAAAGAAGCAGGCAGGTAAAGCCCATGGTGCTGCACAGACTTCATGCAATAGCCACATACATGGTGAAATGCAGCAGAAGCAACTTCAGAAATCATGGAAACTTTTCATGGAAACTCTCCAGTACTTTTTGCAGGTAGGTTTTAGTTTGGTTGTAATCACCTGCATTTTTAAAATACAATATTCAAAACTGGTATTTGAACCTCTACTCAAAGTATAAGATTGATGATCTGTGTCAAACTTATATATTTGCTGTTTTCCCTATAATTTTTGGATAAGGAAAAAAACCTCAACTGGTTCAAACTGCAGTGGAAAATAATTGTGTCTGTTAAATGATATGATGTCATGTGTAATTTATCTTACAGAAAGAATTACAAGCTGAGGAGAGAGGCAGTACTAAGGTCACACACCAACAAATCCCATCTTCCTACATGGAATTCCCAATTAAAAAATGCAGTCAAAACCAAAATCAAACCATAATTCTGCTGGTTTACATAACAAATCCTTGCAACTGCTCACAGCTAAATCAATTCTTTAATGCCTATGGTGAATTTATCCACTTAACCACAATCCATGTAATCAGGGCAACAGAATTGCCATTGCAAACTGCCCATTACAATTTCTGAAATATTTTTACATTATTAGTTGTGCCTCCTTACTACAGATTATAAATTATTAATTTTTTTTTCAATTCCTCTTCATAATTGCCCATCATCTTGTCATCTTAGCTACTCTATCATCCTTTAGCCCTCCCCCACATTTTTGTGCTTTCTTGCTCCTGGTGCAGTGAAGACCCCCAAAACATACACTGAATTCCTAATGGGCTTCTGGGCAGGTTGAACCCACAGCCCTTGATTTATGAAGCTGTTACTCAGTCCCTTGGGAGCTCTGTTTGAGACGCTGTAGATGGAGGCAGCACAAAGATACCGTGTCCTCATGCATGTAAAGCATCTGCTTGTCCCTGAAGCTTCATTCCCACTCAGGGCTTGCAGCCAGTGCCAAGCTGAAAATATTTTAGAAGTGTGTGCCTTATTCCTGCAGGTAGCAAAGTAGAGGAGTTGAGACTGTCAGCTTCAATAAAGCTGTCAGCATAGAAAGCCAACAATAAAGGGACCAAAAAATAGGCCCATCATGTAAAAGACAGGTAGGCCAATCAAATTTTTAAAAAGGCTGTAACCTACATTTTCTCTTATTGTAGTAATCTAATCTGTTTCCTCAGTCAAATCAAATTAATTAAACAGCAGTTTTATAAAACTGCAAAATTTAAATTACAAGGTCAGAGCATTAAACTGACCCTGAGATACCATTTTGGATATTAATCTTTTCTTTTAATGTATTATTTTATAGAACCAGAGAGCAGCATTTGAACACTTTCAAATACTGTCAGCAGCTGACCTTCAAAAGCACCTTGGCTCTTTGCCAAAACACCACTCTTCCCATTAACAAATCATACTGGCCATACATAACCTAGCATTATTTGCAATGTCATTAACATGTTCAAAAATGGTTTAGAAACAAATTTACATCCCTAGACATGAATTCTTGAACTTTTCTTTAAAGCTAATCCAATTAGATTATAAGATCAGATATGTAAACCAACATACTTTGTGTTCTCAAAGAGAAATAACAATTTTTCGGTAATTATTTTCTGTTAAAATACCCAGCATACAATAATACATATAGTTTGTTGCCTGAAAACTAAAAAACCCAACAAAACAACAATTTAAAGTTAGTATATTTTCAGAGAAATCACAGTATTTTTTTTCTTTTATATTGTATTACCATAGAGTACTTCATTTCTGAGGAAAAAACAAAACATCTGTAAATAAAAGTAGTTAGAAACCTTAGCATCTGCACTTTTCTTCCAGGAACATCTAAAGACATAATCTTAACCTTTTCCCCAAACCACATTATTTTAACTGGGCTCACAGAGAGGGCAGCACAGGATGAAAAGAAAATACATCAGAGTTCTGATCCTGAATAAGAAAATGTAGCTTTAAATAATGGTTTTAGAAGCCCCTGTTAAGAGAGCTCTCAGTGTGCCTGAGCTTATGGAATACTAGAGGAAAACAGAAAATCAACTCTGCAAAATGTAAATTTGTACTAGATGATATGAAAACTTTGCCTACTATAATTACCGTAATCAGGAATGGAAATACATGTATTTATGTCCTTTTCACATTCCATGTTTGTACTGACTTCTCTGGAGCCTTGATGAATTAAATCAGCCATTCCAAAAGTAAATATACAAAATATATAAACAAACATTGCCCCTTCAATACATGTACATTATTAACAACTTTAATTATAAAAGCTTTCAGAAAACAAAACACTTCTGCCTGCAGATTCAGAATGAGTCAGAAAATAAAAAGCAAACACCGGTTTCTCCAACATGATGTAAATATCTGAAGAAACCTAATTCTTACACAAGTTGCACACAAAAAGAACATTAGGTTTCAGGATCAAAAGGTCAGTAAACCAAACCAACAAAAATCTAATAAAGAGCTAGCATTTTCAACTGATATTAAAAATAAACCATCCACTAAAATTAAAATTCAGCCTTTGAAATGGGACTTGAACCCTTTATGCATACTCTGCCCTGCTGACCCTTGCTAAAGGGTGTAAGTCAATATGAAATACTCACAAATGGAGAGAGGATGATGGATTTCCTGCCAAATAACCCTAAGCAAAAGTAACGCTGTTAGCTGGGGAGCCTGCTTTTATTTCCTTTGCCAAGTGATGAATTAAGAGAACTTCCTAGCATACATGATGTTTTACTGTTTGCAATTTTTTTAACCCCTGGTTCTTTTCTGCTTATAAATAAAAATAATACAACCAGTCGGCAACAAGAGAACAAAAGGAACTGCTTCTTATGTGTTGGGAGTTTTAAGTCTGGGTAAGATTGCTAACTTGGGGAGGGAAGGGAAAATGAAGAGAAATTGCAATGTCATCAGTTTCTACTCACTAGAATGGTATTTTATTTATCAGGAACAGGGCAGTGCCTCTACTTTCTGAATGAATGACAGATCCTTCCTATCTATTTTTACCTCTGGGTAACTATCCTGAGACTGAGAATAATGGATAGCCCTTAACAGTTGTACACTCCATTTAGTTTATGAATATCACTGCCAGAGGAAAGAGTTGTGTTAATCTCTAACATGTTGCAGAAGAGGTCAGCATACAGGACATTAAAATGCCATGTCAGCCAGTAAGTAAATTCCTGGATGCATGTTTAAGTACTGGCAGCTGCCGTGGCTCTACAAAAGCCCTGTTACCCTAAAGTTCCTGTTACAGCAGTGCCTGTCATCTCCCCGTTTGCTATGGCGAGACAGTTTTTCCCCCAAGAAAGTTCATAAACTGAAAGAACACATCGAGAAGAATGGGATTACATGTGCAGCCATAGAGGCTGAAATTACTTGCTTAAGGCCAGAAAGCCAGTCAAGGATGGAGGTGGGAATAAGATGTATGGCTCCTGTCAGGCACTGCAGTGCCACAGCCTTGTGACAGATCAGGAGGTCTCCATCAGAGACTGTGTGCTGTTGGTGGCAAGCAATGGGCTCGGCAGCTTTGTCTCCTTGTCTTTCAATGGGCCAGAAAGAGGACACAGGACAGGTTTCCTCATGGCATCAGCTCCTCAGGAGCCAGCCAGAAGGAACACTCACACAGCCCTTCCTGCCTCCCCATCATCACAGCAGCACATTCCCCAGGTGTACAATCCCATCCCCAACACTATCTCACTGCATCTCTGTTCTGCTCTGAAAACCCATGTGAAGGGAAGAAAACATGGAATTCTCAAATAAAGTACACACAGCCAGTTCTCTGCTTGTTTGTGACCCAGCCAGCTCAGCAGCAGTGTGACACCTCATTCAGCACACAGCCAACACACATGTGCCCCTGCACAGCTCCTAGTCTGTGAGAAAACCATTTAATTCCTTTTCCAGTGAAGGCACAGAGCAGCGTCCATCCACCCAGAACAATAAAAACCCCGTTGAAAATAACTGTGATAAGGCCACGCTATCTCTTAATTATTTTCTGTCATGTAACCACTAAAATTTCTTTCTTCATACTGAAATCAACCATTAATTCAAAATTCTCTAAATGTACAAATTAAAATGCCTGGTCTCTCACATGACATCTGGCATGAGAACAGTGGTAACTCCTGGTCACCAGGAAGAAAAGCAGTCAAATAAACAGCTTTGCTATCCTGCAGGGTTAACTTCTCAAGTAGAAGATAATGTCATTATTAATTACATAAGCTCTAAAAGAGAGGAAAAGACAGAGCGAGCTGCTACATTAGGGAACAAGTGTCAGAACCTGCAAAGGAAATGCAAACAAATTACAAGGGTCTTCAGCCCCACAAATTAAAATAGAGAAGCTAATGATGTGAATCTATTGTAATATATTAAAAATGGAATTAAAACAACAACATACACAAGAGCTGAATGCACTTCTCTTAATAAAGTGTGAATCAGAATTTTCAAAATCCTGGAAGAAGAAGAAAAATACAAAGCACAATGCTTGTATCAACATCTTAAATAAATTCCTTTTCTTTTGGTGCCTCGTGCTTAAAAAGTATCAAAACCTATCTTCAAGTAATGGGGGGAAGTCTGAGCGGCTACAGATTGATGGTTTTGTAACAGATTTTTAAGAGAATAACTTAAAAAACCCGCTGAAATAAGTAACAAATATAACCTTTGTCTACCAAAGGGAGGCCATGCCAGATTAAAAGCTTTCTCCTGTGATGAAAATATGACAAAATCTCATCAATGATGAGGAACAGAAGACCCTGCTTCAGCAACACATAGGAGTCTGTTAACCAGGCTAGAGAAACATTACTACATGATTAAGGGGAGAATAGGCAGCCACCACACGAGAACTGTGGGACAGGAGAGAGGACCAGCCCCAGGGCTCCCATTTACTATTTGTTAAACCATGTCCACAGAAAGACTGAGCAGCACTGATGGAGTTTATTGGCAATGGCAAAGCTTGAAAAGGTATCACAGGCGAAAAGGTTTCTGTGGATTTATGAAGAATAGAAATGGAATAAAAGCTATTTGCAGTAAAGAGTTACTGCCATTGGAGAAAAGTGACAAAAATCTGACCTACGATTTGGGAACTTCATATTTGCAAACATCAGGGAGGAGTCTGGGAACCTAGCAGTGTTTTCAGTCAATCACAGTCATGTATGGAAAACGTGTGCTTGAATAGTTAGAGACAGTATTACTAAAAATTATCACTTGAGAAAGAGAGGACTAAGCCGTAACACCGTATTACAAAATGCAGATCAAATGAGTCCCAACTGGCCATGGCAAGAGTTAAAAATCCTAGGTGGTTTCAAACAGGAGCTAAGTCAGTTTATGAAGGAGACCACTTGATAGGCTTGTCAGATAAAGCAGAGAACTCAGCTAAAAGGCTGATGATTTATAATCACATGTTATTTTATTCCTGCAAATTGCTCCTTGCAATTCTGGATATAAACAGCAGATTTGGGAACAAACATTTACAAATATGCTTTGTAGCAAGGAAAGACTAAGTGAATTTCCAACATGCTTTTTAGATTTTTTTTTTAATGAAAAAAGGCAAAATCTCACTACAAGACAGTCCATAATTTAGGAGGCTTTGTCTTCAAAATAGCACCACCTCCCTGCCTGGGAAAAACATAACTTTTTTATGCCAAGTGTGATATTTGTCAGACATAATTCAATAGTTCATGATCAATACCAACTATCAGTTTTGAGTTCAGCTTTGCATAATTTATAGGATTTCAAATTAATTCAGCTCTGAAATACAGTGATATATGATAATGAAGTCAATGCTAGGATGCTTCCTTATACACAAAAACATTCAGGACAGCTCTCTTCTACTCAATCTTTCTTCTCAAAAGATTTCTATTGCTATGTATGCTAAAGAGCAGAAGAAAAAATTATAGAAATCTGCAGTGACAAGATAGAGTCAGAACTTTCTCAAGGACTCTGAACGCACAAAAATATAAGAAAATATTTGTTTCTCATAATAATTGATATTCCACATAATAATTGATAAATTATTTCAAGACTGTTTTAAGCACTAAAGCAAATCATTGTCACCTGACTTCCAGTTGCAGCAAGCTACAAGCAACATGATTTGCATCCAGATTATTTGTGACAAGACAGTAAGTAAACTCAGCACGCAGGAACTCTGACTT
Organism: Camarhynchus parvulus; assembly: GCF_901933205.1. Taxonomy (NCBI): domain Eukaryota; kingdom Metazoa; phylum Chordata; class Aves; order Passeriformes; family Thraupidae; genus Camarhynchus; species Camarhynchus parvulus. The sequence continues at coordinate 55,465,714 of NC_044573.1, forward strand.
CATGCCAGTGAAGAAAAACAGATTGCACTACATCTCATCTCTGAAGACTTTCCTGCTTCCTGGCAAGAAAATTTGCTAAGATTTTAAAAGCAAGAAGGACACGATTTTTTTGTTCCCACTTTACAGCAAATGAAAGCAATGGAGTATTACTTTTACCTCAGCAGCTGTGAGGAAAGTAATAAAAAGGGCAGCCTGGATGTGAATGGCACCACCACTCAGAAGTGAAGGGCACAGATTCATGGATCTTCTGGCAGTAATGGCACCTTATTTTGCAGTTTGTGGTACCACTGAGACTTGTATTATTAGACCATGACTTTAAGAGCCTCACAGCAATAGCAGCTAACACAGTATCACCTTCCCTCCCCCCAGCCCGCTGTCACAGTTGTGCCCAGCACAGCTGCTTGAGCAGCTGCACTATGAATGGGGTCAGAAAAATACCGTAAAGTTCTGAACATCCTTCTTCTAGTTTGCAGTATACAAACTAGATCAGAGTACACAAACTAGATCAGAGTAGGCAAGCAACACCTACACTGACAATGCTCTCAACCACCCTGTACCATGAAACCTTAGCCTTGCTTTAACCCTTTAACAGGAACAGCCACATTGTTCAGAGAGCAACATCCTGGAATGCAATTGCACTAAATGCTGGGTTTTTTTTGGGAAAGTAAGAGCGAAGAAGTCAGAGATTAAATAATGCAAGCTAGAAAGATGCTGGGCAGATTCTTAAAAATTAAAGCTTTCTTGAGGGTCACTGCATGGAATCCCCTTCTAATGATATCAAGCAAAAAATATTAAAAATAAATCCTTGAACTTGACATTTAAATGTAATAATATCACATTACTAGTGGCGCCAAGAGAAGTTTAGCCAAAGTATTTGGGCTTTATTTCCTTTTTTGGAAGAAGAGTACACAAAAAAATGGATTGAAGTGTCTTATGACATTGAAAAAAAAATCTACTGAAGATTATTCACTTAGTGTATTAAACACATACAATTTTTATAAACTTGTTAAACAATGTCTGCTCTGAGAGTATGTAAAATTGATAGCCTTTGAAATAAAACTTTGTATGTACTGAAGAGATACTTACAACAGCTAGCATCATTAGCTTACTCTAACCAGCAGAGTACCAACACAATAAAAAGAGTCAATTACTTGGCTTATAAAAATTTACTGCGTCTACAAATTCTTTCCAATTACATCAAGTGTACCAACTAAAGAAAGGAACAGAAAGTGGACTTTTCTTAAGTCAGCAACAGTTTGCAATAATTCCCCTCCTGTCACCTGATAAAAAACACCAGGACAAAGCTGCCCAGCACAGCATGCTCTCAGCATCGGATGTGATATGGCTATTGGGAGTAGCAAAGAAAGCAATCGACAACCATAAAGTCCAAACCTCAAAAACAAACTTGAGAAGAACTTTGCTTTAGGATTCCAAGGACCTACTCATGCTTCACTTGTCTTCTGATTTACAATAAACCCTCTCTTCAGCTGAACACAGAGGGATGAAAGAGATGGATAGGGCAATCTGTGGAGTTGTATAGTGCAACAATTTCTGACAGCTTAGGAAAAGCCCTGAATTCAGAGAGCCACAAAACTCTACAGTTTGTAGGATGTGATGATAGGTACATTTGCTGTGCCTCAGTGTGGGTGCTCCCCATGCAGGAGCTGCCTGCAGCCCTCCTCAGTGGGCCGCCCCTGATCGCAGCAGGGCCAGGGAGAGTGGTGCTTCCCAGCAGGGAAACACCAAGAGGCCAAGAGGACAAACAAGTGCAAGCCAGGCAGTGGCAGCTACAGCATGGCACTTAAAGCTCAGGAGCAAAACTCATACCAAGAACTCAAAATTAAAGCAAAAAGGCTGAATTATTGGTACACAGCAACAAGGCTCAGGAAAGAGAGAAAGGAAAAGATGAGCTAAAAGGCTTAAGCTATTTAAACCTAATCAAGACCTGTGCTTCACTTGGATATCTGAAACTGAAGCAGGGAATGCCTTCAGTTAGGGAGAGTTCACAACAGGACTCAGTGGTTAAACTTCATTTATATTTTCTTTAAAGCAGACTGCCTTCATCGCTGTTACCTGACACTACTCAAAAGGCACAGCATGATGCCATTCCAGCTGAAAAGCAAGCACAAGAAACAGGCAATGCAAGGTAGAGAGAAAAAGTAAGGTTTAAAAATAAATTTTAAAAGAACATTTTGAGAGGGTTTCTTTTATTTCTTTTTTTTTTTCCCTTTGGCCATAGCACATGGTCACACAAGTAATTGGATCTTCACAACAGATTGGTTCCTCACTGCTGGCTGTCCCAGCTCACCCTCTCCTGCACCAGCTCTGGTGTTTTTGTGACTCTGGGCTGAACTGCTTCTGTGTTAAGTCAGCAGAAAACCAAGCCAATAAAAAAGGCAATAGCTTTCTGCTGGGATGTCATGCAAAAACAGTTGAGCACAGGCTGAGAGAGGAGACAGGCTTAGCTGCCCTGGCAATGCAGGCTCAGTCTGGTCAGCTAGTGCAGCCACAGTAGCTTTACTGGCACTTGAAAGCTCCAAATGAGGCTTTAATACTATAAATATTTATTTCAGCAAAAACACCATCTTATGTGGCATTATCTCATCTTTCCCCCTGTCACACAAAGCTGTTTGCCCAGACACTGTCTGTTGAGGGGGAAGGAAAGGGCTTTTTTTTGTTGCAGTTGTTTTCAATCGAGACCAAGTCTCCAGCTCAGCTTGTCACGTGGCTCTGGGAGCAGGTGTGCTGGTGAAACAGAGGGGCTGCAAAGGACTGGAAACAGGCAGCTGGAGGAAGGAGGGTGCTCAAACCAGGACAGAGACTTAAAAGTCTGTGTTTGTAAAACTGTGTTGCAAATTCAACCCATGCTATTCTCCTTAGTACTGTCCACACACTTAACAAGAAATTCTGCTCTAAAATAAATATGGTGTAAGAGAAAAAAAAAAGAATAAATAAAAAATAGATATAAACACTAAATATATAAAACAATAAATATATGAATTATATATTCTCTGTATCATCATCCCATCTCACAGTGAGTGAGCTAACATATGTACATTAAGATATTGATTCTACTATTCAGGAAAGTAATTTAATTGCAGAATATGTCACAGATTTCTTATGTTCCTGCTTTGCATGCAGCTGAGAGTAATCTCATAGCCTGGGGTCCCCCAAATGTCTCTCTCAGCCACACGGTTCTGCAAGATACCTTACTCTACTCCTAGCACCTTTTGAATTCTTTCCTGAGCTTATGCAACCCAGCGGCATGGCAGGGCTGTAATGGCTCATACAAGATTTAATGGGTGCTAGATCTAATGCATGAGAACGCTCCCAAAAGAGAAATGTGAAACAGTGAAAACTTCTACTTTTAGCAGGAGTGAATAAACTTACTCAGCTACTTCCCTAACTGCAGCATAGCTGTCCTGCATCCTGGCTGTCTGAATTAGCTACAGGATCAGCTTTCCCCTTGGAATTTCAATGGCCACAGAAGGCTCAGGCAAAACCCTGTGAGCAGGAATGCAGTGGAACTTCTTGCTACCTGCTTTGCTGTGCAGATTCACAAGGCACTGGGCCCTCCATCTGTATGGATGTCATCTCAGTGTGGACTGGTGAGCACTTTGTAGCTGTCATTTTAGACTTCAGTTGTGTAGGGTAGGACAGGATTGGATTTAATAAACCAGTGTTGTCTCTGCCCACGTGCTCTGATTAGTTACCAGAAAAAAAAGTACTTTTTTAAACCATAAAGCTTATGGCAATTACAACCATTAGAACAAATATTTGCACTTGTGACTACCTGCAAAGTTTATTTAAGTAGGCCAGTCTAAGAACTATTGCTTTTAATAATCTAACAAAGGACTACAAATCATGCTGAAGTTCCTGGCTCTGCAGAGCAAAGGCAGTCTTATTCTGAAGCCAGTTTCATGGGGATTTGTGTTCTGTGGAATAGAATCTGAACAAGAGCCTTTAGCTGGCAACACACAAAGGTTTTCCTATATTGAAGCTATGCTGCTTTGTCTCCCAGCAGAGAAACTGGAGCCAAAGACAAACAAAGCAGAAAAGAGCGTTAAAGACAAACAGGTGGATAAGACTGAAAAAAGCACAAGAAATGCAAGGATATGCTCTCTGTGCCTGAGGGACACACTCAATGGAAGAGAATCCAAATCTAAGGCAATACATTTTGGACTCTGAAACCTGGATCAAGACTCAAGACTGTCGCCAGCATACTTTCACTCAACTGATACACAGCTGACTCCTCACTTGAAAAGATTGCACACTGCAGAAACAAAGTCACTTCGCATGGCTTATGAAAAATGTTAGCTACCCTAAATTCTTTTGCTCTTCATTCCACAAAGCCATGTAACAATGGAACATGACCTAATGAAACAGGAATTCAACTGTCATTAAATAAATGTATTCAGAATGGAAAATGTTCTTCTTTGAATGGATGTTTGATCAATAGAGGGAAATAAACAGACCTTTAAGCTGTACAACACTGTAAAAACCAACCCTTTCCTGTATGTAGGTATGACATAAGCATATACATGCATGTTTCTCTACTAGTTTAAGGGGGCTAGCATAATAAACCTCATGTTTCACATTGCTGCATCTTTTCAAAAGCATTGTTCCACAGGTACTCAAACCTGTTCCACAGGCACTCAGACTTCAGCTTTAGGATTAATGTAATCCAACCTCGGTGTTCAGGACTCAGAAGAGAAGGGCTGCAGCAGTGCAAAGGCATCACTACTGCAAAGCTGCAATGCCCCTTTTGTTTAATTCTAAGGTTTAAACATTCACAACAATTTTTATAAAAGTTAGTTCATCATTCAGCCGTGAGTTTATTTTGCCTGCAACTGTAAGATCTGTGTGTCTATTGTTGCCTGTGAAGGCTGAATTCCTAATGTAAAAAGAGTCAGCCCACTCAAATGCTTTCATGGGAACATAAGGGCCTCACGGTGAGGTTTGACAATGCAGCTGGACCAACCAAATGGCTCACAGCCACAAAATGAGGCAGAATCAATCTTTTCTCTACCTTGCCTCTGCACTGGCTCAGGCACACCTGACCTCTGATTTGGCTGAGTTTACTGAACTGGTAGAGAAATAATTAATCAGGAAAAAAAGAATGTTTTCTGTTGGTTTATCAAGTGAGGCCAGATGAATGCTAATAGAATGAACTGGATTTCAATGCAATCCAGTCATTTGACTGGTTCAGCCACCTTGTGGGGAGAACAGGTCACTTGTGAGCCAAACATGGTGACAGGACCACGGTGACAGGACTTGAGACAAAAGGCAGGGTAAGTGAAGAAGTGCTGTTGGCTTATTACACATTCACTTTAAGATTATTTTATACTGATATTAATAATGAAGTAGCATTCTTACCTTTAAATGCTAATTTGACCATTCATTTGCATCACTGCCAATTTACAAACAGATCATAATACAATAAACTGAATATTTACTTACCTACAAATCCTTTCTCTCCAACTAATTTAAGAGCAATTTTATCTGCCAAAACAGAAGAATTTCCATGTGCAATGTTAGCAAAAGGTCCAGCGTGAACAAACACTGGTGTTCCCTGGATAATAAAAATAAAATATATGTAAGTAATTCAATGTATAGACATCATGGTTTAACCCCAGCCAGTAACTCAGCCCCACACAGCTGATTACTCACTCCTCTATCAGTGGGATGGGGGAGCAAATCAGAAGGGTTAAAGTCAGAGTACTCATGGCTTGAGATAAGGCCAATTTAATAGGTAAAGAAAAGACTGCACACACATGACCAAAGCAAAACAAGGAATTCATTCCTGCTTCCCATGGGCAGGCAGGTGTTCAGCCCAGGAAAGCAGGGCTCCATCATGTGTCATCGTTACTTGGGAAGACAAATGCCATCACCCCAAATGTCCCTCCTTCCTCCTTCTTCCCACAGCTTTGTATGCTCAGCATGATGCCACATGGTTGGGAATACCCAGTTGGGGTCAGCTGTGTCTGACTGTGTCCCCTCCCAATGTCTTGCCTACCCCACAACCTGCTTGCTGGTGGGGTGAGAGGCAGAAAAGGCCTTGACTCTGTGCAAGCCTTGCTCAGCAATTACAAAAACATTCCTGTGTTATCAACACTGCCTCCAGCACAAATCCAAAACACAGCCCAGTACTAGCTGATGTGAAGATAATTAACCCTATCCCAGGCCAAACCAGCACATTATGTAAGAAACTCAATAATTTTTCAGACTTATCAAAGTCACAAATAAATCAAAGCACACATAGCAAGGAATGCTATTAGACAATTTAGGGGAATATCTCAGGTGCTTGAGACCTCATTTGCCTGCTTCATTCCTAGAAAGGTAATAAACAGTACTGCAAACCTACACAACTTCCTCACCCCACCTTTTACTAGTTCATGTTTCACATTTCCACAGCTCTAATACTGTGGTGTGCTATTCTGGCACACATCCTGTAACAAGCACCAAATGCAGCACTGCAGATACCCAAGGAAGAGCCCAGCTCCAGCCCTTCTCCAGCCCTGTGTGCTCCTGTTTTCCTCACTGGCTGCTGCAGCCATTCCTGCGCTGGCAGGGGAGCCAGCAGAAGCTATGAGGGACCAGAGTCACAGGTCAAGGAGCTGGAGAGGGAGATGGCAAGTGATGTGCTGGGGTGCAGTGGAGATGCTGACAAAATGGAAAACACATTCACTGCTGCTGGAAGCCTAGGCACAGAGCTGAATTCTCCTGCACTAGACACCACACATTTGTGTTTACACAGAGAAAATCTACTGTCAATTTTCCCTGTGTAAATACAAATGCATGGTGTCTATGTCTAATGGTTTACTCCTTGCCTCTCCTTTCTCTGGTTTAGATTGGTTTTCCAATCTAAACCAGAGAAAGGAGAGGTAAGGAGTAAGCAAATTAGCTGTGTATATGGAATTTGTGAGGTAGAAAGCAGTTCTCAGTTTCCTTCTTATATTTTTGGCAGGGACCCAAAGGAAAGGAGAAATTAGAAAATAAGCATTCTTAGAAAGGGATTAGGATTAGGTGAGATTACATTAACTGCTGTTTTTTCTCTAAAAGAGAATACACAATCAGACAGAAGAATGTCACTTCAGCTGTTGTACTACAAAATAATAAGGCAAACAAATACCTATTGTTGTGTTTATGCATCTTAAAGCACCCAGCTGGTTAAAGAAAAGGTAAGCAGACAATTTCACATTATTTCCATTGATGCTCTTCTCACATTCTGTACTAGCAGATACTGCCAGCCCTCAAAATTTTAGGCAACCTAGCAGGCAACCTCCTTCAAGTTTTGACCAGAAACACCAGTTAAGTAGGACAGTTCTATGGATCAGCTGCAGGGCACATCTAATAGTCCCCTGAACCACAGCTTGGAAACTATTAACCATAAAATACCAGTCGGTTCTTCCTCCTCCTTTCCCCCAGCCACCGGTGTCTTAAGGAAACAACCTACATAGGAAAACCTCTATTTCACTGCTGTAATCTAAGTGGTGTTTTACAGAAAACATGGGCATTTTAGTAATGATGACTAGAAATCATATACAAAAATGATATATCAACAAAAAGCATCTCTTCTTATAGCTTCCTTTGAAGTAATAGAATATAATTAATTGTTTTACTCAGAGGAAAGACAAGCAACTTTTTAGGCACTGCCACATGAACATGCATTGGTTGGGGCTATTCTCCAGGAGCAACATAATTAAGCTACAGCTCAGATAACTCTGCCTCATACATGTTAGAGTAGAAACAGGAGCCAAAAAAGTAAATGAAGGAGAAATCATGCCCTGTAACAAGAGAACTGATGTAGGTCACTATAAACATAACATAGTGCTTACTTAGGGTTAGCTTTTTTTCTTGTTTTCTATCTGCTAATGGACACATACTTCAAAATCAACTGAGATTTTACACAAGTACACAAAAACTTAACATGAACTACATGTGCCTTCAAAGCTTCTTACTTGGGCATCAGACTAATAGATGCCATGCAAAGTATATTATGCTTATCCCAAAGAACTTGTAACAGAAAATCAAATGCAAACAGCTCTCACCAAACTAAGTTGAAGCTTTACTTCTACTTTAATCCAGTATTTGGCATTCAAATAAGTAGGGCCACAAATTTCCAGCTACCAGACTCAAATCCATAAGGTTTATTCCAATTTGTCTTTTATTACTCAGACTAATTTTACTCTTCCAATCCCTAATTTCTTGTGGCAAGGAATCACAGGACTGGTCTTATTAGAGCCCAGAGCACACACTGGGCAGATGTGATGCATGGACCCACAGCCACTGCCAGTGCCTGGGCAGCCCAGCACACACTGCAGCAGCACTGCAAAGAGAGGTGCCAGAAGGGTCTCCTCCTACACTCCCTGTGCTACTGTGCTTCCAAGAGCTCATCCACACAACATGGATAGGAAGGGAATGTGGACTGCAGGATCCAAAATCCAGAATATTGGAAGTCAAGAGGCTCCCATGACTAACTAGAAATCCAAACACACTACAAAATCACTAACATAGACAGATGCTCCCCTGGAGCTCTGAAATCCACCAGAAGGAAAGGAAGAGCAATTGGAATGTTTTTTTACAAGAGCAATCCTGGAAGAAAAGTAGAGTCTAGGTACTGAAGAGAGTGAACTCCAGCAGGACCTTGGGAGCCTCAGGCACACCTTGGAACAGGAACAACAATGTCTTCTCAGGCCAGCTTTAGCGACTGTGCCAGTCCATCTGTCCCACTTATTTTTGCTACACTCTTAACAAACTATATGGAGAACCCAACAGTGGCACAGGGATGCATTCTGCTGACTGCTTTCAGTACAGAAAATATTATTATCCAAGTTTCAGTAAAAGAAAATAAACCCCGAATGTCAATAAATATCTGAAGTTATCTGGCCGCTAGCAGGATGTTTATAATACTTATTACCATTCTTCTCTCATCTTTACTGTGAGTGGCACTTCAAAACTAACACAACAAACCACCCCAGGGCAGCCAGGCTGCAACTACAAAGGGCTGTCCCATAGAGCAGCTGCTCTGTTACGCGTGGTATAAATAAAAGCTGAACATTAAGGGATCAGTCGACAAGAGAACAAATCTGTCATGAGGAACATAGATAAACACTGTGAAATCATTATGTACATTCCAAACAAAGTAATCTCAATTCTACAGCACTGGATATAAGTAAGCTCCACCGAAGTCTGCGGTTATTGTAGATGGAGTGCCCTGTGTCTCCCATTTTCAGATTTTTACTGTCATTCCTGCATAAAACACTTTGTCAATCACTAACACTTTCAGGCAGAATTTCTGGTGGCAGAGTAACAGGACTGTGACAGAAAGCAACCCACCAAGAAACCTCTTTAAAAACCAGCAAATTAAACCACACATCAATTCACATATGAAAAAAAGCACTGACATAAGTTGCCAGTTCAGTTCCACGCAGGACTGACTTATGGTAATTTTTGATTTATGACCTTCTAAGCCTCTTCTCCCGTGCATGCAGACATCCATATAACATTGGTGCAAATCTACTGAGCATGTTGTTCTTCTCCATTTTCACAGGCCCTTAGAAGCAACTCCTCAGACTTCCATGGCTTAACACAATTCCCATCCACAGGCTTGTGGCCAGATCACAGAGGAGTGCAGCTACACTGGCTACTTCTATCTGGCTACTCTCTCTGCAATGGCTCCTTACAGTCACTGCTACCCACAGTCACTATGACTCACAAATTATGTCAAATCAACTGCCAGCTGATTGTCAGCTGTCATCCAGAACTCCTGCTCTCCCTCCTGGCAGTGTTTTTGCCATCTCCCAAAGTGATCTGGACGATCTGCTTTGGTGAACAGTTTCATCCCTAATTGCCAGACAGGTTCATGGCACATTCTGAGCCATATCTGTGTTATCTGCAATAATATTAATCTGTTTTTTCACCACCTATGTGCTGTAGGATTATTTCTAGTTTTTCTGTTGTCAAATTGTGGCGCCTTTGCTAAAGGTCCTTACAGTTTTATGAAGAATTCGTTCTCCCCAAAGGGATTAGGATTATGTTGCCCAATTACTACTGGTAACCTCTTAGGAAACTGAAGATGCTAACTTTTGGATGCTACTTATTAGGTTTATTTCAAGTGTAATGTAGGCTTCAGTTATCCTCATTTCTGATTTGCAATTCACACTGTCATCAGAAAGATGGCATTACCTATAGCAGAAGAAATACTACTACATGTACCACCCCAGGGTATACTAAGATAAATTTGGCTTAAAATCTATCATGCTAGAGGGCTTTAAACTCACAAGTGGATCACTAGAGTACACTCAAGTGTGCAAGGCACAACATCCTCCTTGTTCCTCTCCTTTTTCTTTTTTAAACTGAAGCTATGAAAAGTAGCACCTATGACAGTTTTTCAGATGAAGAATTAAAAATAATAAAGAGAGCTCAAGAGCAGCAACAGCACAGGCAGTAGTAGAGTGGGCCACTGCATCCCCAGGAAGGTGAAGCATTTCCTGGGGTGCATCGGGCTCAGCATCACCAGCCAGGCAAGGGAGGGGATGGTCCTGCTCTGCTCTGAGCTGGGGTGGCCTCACCTCCAGTGCTGGGGGCAGTTCTGGGTGCCACTGTGTAAAAGAAGACATTGAGCCATTAGAGAGTGTCCAAAGAAGGGCAATGAGGATGGTGAAGGGCCTTGAGGTGAAGCCATTTGAGGAGCAGCTGAGGTCACTTGGTCTATTCAGTCTGGAGGAGACTGAGGGGAGACCTCACTGCAGTTACAGCTTCCTTGTGAGGGGAAGAGAAGGGGGAGGCACTGATCTCTTCCCTATGGTGACAGTGACAGGACCTGAAGCTGAGTCAGGGGAGGTTTATACTAGGAAAAGGTTCCTCACCCAGAGGGTGGTTGGGCACTGGAACAGGCTCCCCAGGGAAGTGGTCACAGCACCAGCCTGGCAGAGCTCAAGAAATGTTTGTCTCAGGCTCATGGTGTGGTTCTTGGGGTTGGTGGTGTGCAGGGCCAGGAGCTGGGCTTGGTGATCCTTGGGGGTCACTTCTAACTCTGCAGGCTCTGTGATTCTACATGAGAGCAATGACACAGCCCGAAAGGACATCAGCCAAAGCACAGCACTATCATGGAAAATATTTAGATAAACTGGGGATCTCTGTTACTTGGATAGGTGACTCATATTAGCCTGCAAGCCAGCAAGTATCCAAAGTGTGACAAAAATTCATCTCTAAGTGGAGGAGTGGAGCATGAAGCAGTCTTCGGAGCTGCTTTGGTTTGCTGTTTTAAAAATAACTTTGTGAGAAGAATTTAGGGGCAAAATGAATCTTTGGGTAATGTGGTCAGGGTCCTGCTAACAAGCAACAGTGTTTGATGAAAGTTGGCAGATGTTTCAGCCATAGCATAGATTAGACTAGAAAAGAATACCACATAAAAGGCAGGAATTTTATTGCACAGAAATGTGAATATAAAGAAATGCAGGGAAAAAATAAATGCATGCATGTCCCAGAACCAAATGCCTATCAATCAAAAGAATCTCTTCTGACATTTATAATTGTCTTTCAGAACACTGCAACAAAACCAACAGATATGCAAAGTGCAAATAGAGCGACTAAACAGTCAGAATCAAAGCTACCTTGTCACTGGTGCTTAACACACACAATGTTATCCGAGTGGTGATTATAATACTGAGCTCTGGCCGTGACATTCTCAATGCTATCTGACCTCCAGCTTCTGCTGTTGGATGTTATTATAAAATTATCACACACACAGACATACATTCTTCAGACAGCCATATGAAAGAACAGGTTTCCTTTGCAGGGGAAAATAATTAAGATAATAAAATAACATAGACTTAAATTCTGTTTTCCTAATATTCCCTGAGACTAGGAAGTTGTCCCCATCCAAACTCAAAAACAAAAATATAGTAGTTATAGTTTCAACATGCTGCAGAAAATGAGACATTTTTATCAACTGGTGATTGCACTGGTATCTTTCTGCATTCTTCAACTTTTCATCATATCAAGAATCATAGTGAAATATTCCAGCTATGTAATTTTGATGGTCAAATGAAAAATATATATACACTCATTTTTCTCCAAGTGCATTTGTTTTCAAAGCTACTTCATTATTTTCTCATTTTTCTTTCTCCTTCTCCCCTTAAATGTTGCTCATCAGTTTCCCATCAAAACATCAATACCAGACTGCCCAGGCACGAAGTTAGCTTGCACTAATTCTACGTTCTTTAAGCTTTTGGAAGAAAGCTCACTAGGGTAGGTGTAAAACATTCCTCTCATAGCCCATGAAAACTTCATTTAGTCCATGAAGGCACTGTGGCAAGATAGGGTGGCTGGGAGGCATCTTTTGAAAATGCATAAACAGCTGAAAGGACCCTCCTGTGACTCTGAATGGCACAAACTGTAATATGGATTACAATGGCTACAGCAAAGCACCTTTTTTCCACACAAAATGCTGGGCTGCGGGAATTGTCATGAGAACATACAAAGAAATACACAAAAAGGACACTTCCCTGTAAGAACAAGGTGGAAATAGTAAATCTGTGACTTAGAAGATGAACCTGCCTCCCATTGTGCTCAGAAGCAGCTCAACAATGCACTGCAGCTTGTTTGCAACAGTAGGTAAAATTATGACTATAGCCAGATCTCAAAAAAGGAAAAAACACAACAAAAATATATAAATGCAGATAGAGTTGAACAGTTAACATAAAGAAATGAATGTTTGCTAGAATGGTTTTATGGATCAGACCCTGGCTTGAATTTTGAAAATCAAGCACAGTTGCTGAAGAGAAGCATGATCAGCACAGTATGGAATTTGAAAGTTGGAGAAGGGCAGGCATCATAAGCCATACTTACCTCCAATGTCTGCATTAGTGTGGGCTTAATTGCATCTTTCATCAAAACTGCCAAAGCACCAGTTACTCCCTAAAAGACAAGAGTCCACATTTTAATGAAGTCAATTCTAAGGTGCAACATTTCCAAGTTACGCTTATAGTTTAAAAATCCTTACAGTTCAAAGCAGTGTTGCAGTGATGCATAAAGAATTTATTTAAATATTACCTCAAGACATCTAAAATTCTGTATTTACAGTGTGTCTGAAACAAAAATTATTTTATTCTGAATATACTTAAAAGGCAACAGGTAACTTCTCTGCCCTATTTCATGGAAAGATCAGAAACAGAATTAAGTGATCAGCATGAGGATGTTCAAGGTAACAAAAGATGGAGTACCAAAGGCCTCTGAGAGCTGAGAAAGCAAGAAGGCAGCAGCTTGCTAAAACTGCCTAAAGAAATGACAGATGTATTTCTTTCATGACAGAATCTACAGCATAAATCAATAGCTAGCAACAACCAGGAAGAGTACAAGACTTGTACAAATATATACATAACAGATGCAGGATGAAAGCAGCCACAGAGTTTACTAGGGGCAGATAAGAAATACATCACAAGATTAAAAGCTAGAGATGCCGTACTGTGATGATGAGATCACAAAAGGAGTTGAGCAAACTCCTGCATTTTGGTTGCAAAAAACATTACTCCTCCCTAAAAATTCTGTTGAAGTATAAATTTCACACTGACCTTAAAAACCTTAGAATAAATAAAAGTCATAACAACCCTCTACACCAAATTTCAATGCTCATTCTAGGGGAAAAAAAAGGCTACAGAGTGTGCACATCACTATCAGATTTTATGAAGAGTGCTATCTAGAAACCACCAGCATATGTTCAAATTTATTCTTGAATTACTTTGATTTTGAGATGATGGTTTTTGTTTTGAAAGAACTAGATCATGGTTCCAAAAAACCACAGTAGTGTTATAAAGAGAGGCTCACAGACTTGCCAGGGAACACACACACACACAAAAAAAAATTTTTGTATTGAAAGAAACATGAAAACCAAACAAAAATCCTAGCTGCTGTAAATTGTTTAAAATGAAGATTAAAAAACATGGGTACAATATCCAAGTTGCCTATAAAGAGATAAGCAATAATATTCAAATAAAGAAAAGCAATAAAAATAGTGCCTTTATAATTCCCAACACAGCGTTTGTCAACTAACCCCAAATTTGAGCATTCAAAGTCTGCATGAAAATTTTGATGGCAACAGATAAGACATAAAAGTATGTGATGGTTAAGTGCAGTATTTTGTAAAATACAATTTTTCCCTTTCTGAGCATCACTTCTGAGCACAGACTTCAGAGGAAAATGATGTAGAATATTTGGCCCCAGATAAAACTGAATTGAAACCAAAATAGTAAAACTGGCTTCTACTGATGCATAGCAAGTGTTTCCTTGGAGGACTGTGAAGCAGACAGAGAGAAGGAGAAGATTTTTCTTTGCACTCTGCATCTCCCACTATTTACAAAACCAATGGATCCACAAAGATATAATATGAGAAGCTGATAGCAAAACAGCATAGTTTTTAATCTACTGAATTAAATTGTTGTTTCTTAAGATGTTGATTTTAGAAGCTAGGATTAAAATGCAAGGAAACATAAGCACTCCAGCTCTTTCAAAATGGTGAGGCTCCACCACCTCCATAAAAACAGCCTGGTGCTATGCTGTTTATATACCCAAATACTCTCATTTCTAGAGAAAAAAAAAAAGCCAAATGCAAAACTTTACATCTGGTCTTTCAAGTGGTCAGCAGCAGGAATAACTACCAGAGCAGCCACGGATCAGCCCTACTGGAAAGAAGACTTGGGGGAAGAAGAAGTGAAAAACAAAATCAGGACACTTCTCCCCCAGCCTCCTCCCCTGCTCAAATCCTGTCTCCTTTGTTTTCTGATGTCTTCATCGATCTGAAAAAAACAGTGTAGTGAAAAACCACTTCCTCTGCATTTGAACTTTTTGGGAGATATTACTTATGCATTATTTCAGAAATACTAGATACACCTTCTGGACACAACAACTCATTTTATCCAAAGCTGAAAGCAAAGAAAAAAAGATGTAAATATACTAGGCATATTTAGTGCCTCCCATGGTTCTTAACCAGGTTTGGTGTCAACAACAGTCCTTAAAAGCTAAACAAACTTTTTTTAGGTTTTCATACCTATCTGACATGACTGAGAACGAAGTTTTCATTTCTTTGTACACTAAATCCTCCAAGTGTCTAATATACAATTCCTACAGCTCACTCCAAGTCCTGGATCTGATTCACAAAGCTGTTTAAGGAATCAGGTTCCTATTTCCAATTCAGAACAGGTAAACTTCTTATAAAAGAATTAGGGGCTTTGACACTTACACACCAATTAAGCTTGTGAGAGCCCAAAGATCATTAGATTTCCACTAACTCACTGTCAGAGGAAAGAAGCAGGGTTCTGAATCAATTGTATACAGATGTTCAACTTTTCTGGGTTCCTTCCTGGAATTGATCACAGGTATTCCTGAAAATAATGCTCCTTCCATCTATCCAGCAGCCATCAGGGCAGGTATGCTCCCCAGGACAGCACAGATCACAGAGCATGTGAATTATACACATGACACAGGAAAGGCAAATTTAGATGAAAATCCAAAATACTTTCAAAGCAACTTCCAGTGGAGCAGTCTCTGAAGTCTATCAAGACTGGAAATGAAAGCCAACACCAGATGACAAGGAAAGTGATTGAAAGTAACTACTATGAAATGAATAAAGGCTGAAGGGCAGAGAAAAACCCTTTTCTTTAGAAGAAAAATAATGAAGTACTTGCAACTTCCCTTCAACTGAAACTATAGTCTCTAACAAAATTATAATACTTTCTGTAATTTCAGTCCTATAACAAAACTAAACCTTAAACCATAATCTGAGAAGAACTGCAACTCCTTTTGTTTGATGTGAACACTGATGTGTACACAATATTTCTGATGAACCAGAGGAAAAAAATCTCACTAGCTGACAGATCATTTACATAAGCAAATATGAAGCTATTTATTTTTTTCTTTTGGTCCCAGAATTACTGAAAGCTAACAGTATGGCACAGCACGTAAGCTGAGAAGAAGTCTTACTTAAAAAAAAATTAGTGACATATTTATTTAATATTTTTCATATCTGCTGAAATACTGATCTTGGGCATATATTCCAATTTAGCTTCACATAAAAATATGGTATGTGTCCATCAGAATTCTACCTCACTGTAAAAGCCAAAAAGCAATTAAGTCTTCAAAACACTGTACAATGAGCACCACATTTTGGCAAAGAGTTCAACATATTCCATTACAGAGGATAGACATTTAATCCATTACTCTTGTGGAAAGAGTCTTCTCAATTCATGAAATATTCAATTTATCTTTTTTCTATTATTCCTAGCCTGTCTCTGCATATGGTTTATATCTGCCAATGTGTATTTTAGGTTTTACTATTGTATTATGATAAATATATTGCATATAAAGTCAAAATTAAGAGCAATTGTATTTTTGTGAAGTATTTTGTGTGTACATCTGGAAACAAATCACAGAGAAAGGTTTAGTGGTTTTGGTGTACATAGATTTCTAAAGACTAAAGACTACTGTCAAATATTTAAACTTGCATAAATTCAATCTGTGTAGGATATAAACAGGAACCCCAGAATTTTTTAAAGAAGATAGGTAGAACTGACTCATTATTCAGGTTGTGTGGTATTTCTCATGATGAAAGTGCCTTTAAAGTTTCTTAGAACTATATGCAATTGCAGTTCTTTGGGCTAAAATGTTCCATGTCGATTGACTATGATAGATTCAAGCTTTTGAACTTGATTTTGTTTTACAAAAATAGAAGTCAAAATTATTTAACCTGGATTGATAGCATTCTAACATCTTGTATAGTGTTCTCCCTTTGTTCAGCTGTCTTGAAATCTTTCCTTACTGTAGAGCTTTACTTCTTCACTGACCCTGACCTGAAAGGAGGATGGAAATTCAGGAGCAGAATAGCTTCACATCAAACCTCTTGATGTGTATGAAAATTTTCCCAAGAAATAAACCTCGGATTATATCAACACAGGCAGCACAAGCTGCAGGGAAGAGGGGAAGAGTAGAGACTGCATTTTAAAGTCTAGAAACAGTAGATTTAGTTGCAAGCCACTCAAACAGACTGACCACCTGTGGGAAGAAATCAGAAAAGCAGACAAAATGCTACATGAAAGAACAGAAATGTATCTTCTTTGTACATATGAATTATGACTTGTTATGGTCTTTGACTATACTTCTCCTGCTGTTGTTTCCAGAGAATTCAACTTTATACCTAAGTTGACTTAGGTAATCTGGTGAAAGTCTATAAGTAGACTTTCACCAGTGCAGTATGGTTTTTCATAAGCTCTCTCCCCCTGTACAAAGTAAGCATTATTTAATTTGGTACAGAAATCACAGAGACCCCACTGCTAATTTCTTTTGACATTTTTAAATCCCAACACCACAGCATCTGATTTCTTCAGCAACATTAGTAAGTCTTTAGAAATGAACAATTGTTCCTGTTCTTCAAAAGAGAAACCTGCACACACAAGAATCAAGCTCAAAAATATCCACCAATTTTGGATGCCTCAGCCTGAGACAACAGAAAATAATTCCTCCTGGTTCAAAGTTCTTGATGGAGTTTCACTCTTTCCATAAATTTCAGTTGTTAAGCTCCCTAGTATTAAACCAGACTGAGGAACGACTAACTCCTTATGTACTGTAAGAATCAGTGCGGACACAGCACCTCATGAATGTTTTGCTAAGAACAGAGGAATGGAGCTCTCCAAAGAGATGCTTTACATCCTTAACCATGAAATCATATTCCTCTTATTCCCATGGTTCTCATACTAGTTTTTAACACACTGCACAACAAAAGAGGTAGGAGCTCCTGCACTTCCCAATCATGACATGCACCCAAGTCTTTCCTGTGCATGGTATGGAGAACCTCCAGAAGGAAAAGAATGCAGGAGCATAGCTGCAGAAGCTCATAACACATGTCCTTCAGACTGTGATGATTTTTTCTTTCTGGGCAGGTTTTGATTTTTTTTTTTTTTTTTATAATACAAAACACTGCTTTAAAGAACAACTAGAAACATATGTTCAGTACAACCAAAACTATCAAATGATTGAGACACTAAGCATAGGAAGTTTGTTTTAAAAAAAGCCAAAGAAAACTGAATTAATAACAGACATTTTGCTGAGCATTACTTTCATTTTAGGGACACAGTGGAAAAATTCTAAAATTCTTTTACCCCAATGGAAAAGCCATTTCTTTCATTCATCAAGCTGGTTAGCATTAAGTGTTAGCAGGTCAAATATTTTGCAGTGCTAATAAATAAAAGTACCTTCATATAAAAGTAGTGTCAAAATTAAAATCATTTACTACAGATGCAGTTTTAATTCTAACACTAAATAATTTTAAAGTATTTGCATATGCCTTATAATGTAACTTATTCCCCATTCCCCTCCATTTGGCCCAGACGAAGTTATACAATTGAAAAGCAAAAGCAAAACTTAAACAGCTAGAATATTAAATGCAGTTCTTCATGTCTCCAGCAAAATTCAGAATAGATTATTTACTTTGAATTTTAATAATGACTGTACTTAGAAATTTTTAACCTTATCTTAATTTCATTCTTAAATCCAGGCACTCTAGATACCATGTTTTCATTTCTTTATTAAACTGGAATCCACTAAGGCTGTGAAGGTGCTCCTGACTTGCGGATTTGCTAACTTTGCTGACAGAGCAGGATACTCATTGCTTTACTCTTTCATTACTCAGTAAGTTTGAGCAGATGTTCACAAAACAGGGAGAAACAGGAAGAAAGAGGAGAAAACATGCAGAGCCTGCATGATACAGGCAGCCATCAGAGATGGGCTGGCATCAGACTGCTTCTGGCATGCAGCTGATTACAAACATCAGCTGGTAGCTTCTGGCTGCACCAGAACCTGCCATACACAACCTCATGTGAGCTTCCAACCACTGTTCAATGACTCACAGCCCAGATACAAGGGATAGAATGTGATTTAAAGAAAAAACATTCTGGTTTTTTTCAGAAGCTGAAGTAGGGAATGAGGAAACAGCAACCAGTGAAGGTAAAGAAGAAAAACAAATTCTAATGACAGATAAACCTGTCCCAAGCGCTATCAGCAACCTTTGAATTAAGAACAGCTTGTTTCCATTCTGATCCGGTGGTACAGGCATTCATGTGGTAACTATCACTGCAACATCTGAGCAGACTCTAAAAGCACAGTAGCAAACATTACCAGCTCTCTCAAATAAGAGCCCGCACTTTGACTCCCTCCAGCACTGAATTGTTTGCCTTAAGAATTGCAGAAAATGATCCAAGTAGGTTATGGAGACCAGAGGCTTTCTGAGCCAGATGTTACCAGAGCTGAAGAATGAGTTCTACATCTTGTTCTCATTCTCAAGCAGGTTTTGGCCCAGAAGATGATCTTTCTTTGATATCTGACTGTGCTGTTCAAAGCAAAATCTTTGGCATATACCTGCCTTTTTAATGCTTCAAGAGGCAAAACAAACATGTCTGAGGTTATTCACAGGTCTCTACAGCACTGAACATACCAAATCCTCTGCTGTTACGGGTTGTCCTTTCTTGTCATTAGCCACCACCATTCTCCCCAGTCTTTCTTTCATATCTTGAAGGCTGGTGGTAAGTGCCAGGATGGCCATAATCTCACTTGCAACAGCAATATCAAACTGAGCCTGTAAAGTAGAAATGAGAATCACGAACCAAATCAAAGTCAGCTGAAATACTACAGGGGATCATCAGGAATAAACTCAGGAAAGATAAATTTCACACTGGCATTCAAACAAGTTCTAAAGCCTTTGAGACTACTTAATGTAGAGTAACTTTATGTACAGACTGGGCAATGAGCTGTGGGAAGGAAGAGCTGCAAAAAGGGACCTGGAGGTCCTGGTCAGTGGCAAGTTGAACAGGAGTCAGCAGTGCCCGGGCAGCCAGGGGAGCCAACCTTGTCCTGAGGGGCATCAGGCACAGCATGGCCAGCCAGGCAAGGGAGGGGATTGTCCTGCTCTGCTCTGGGCTGGGGCAGCCTCACCTCCAGTGCTGGGGGCAGGTTTGGTTGCCATGATACAAGAAAGACATAAAAATATGGGAAAGCATCCAAAGAAGGGCTACAGAAGGGCAAATGGTGACAGACCCTGAGGGGATACCATATGAGGAGCAGCTGAGGTCACTTAGTCTGTTCAGCCTGAAGAAGAGGAGACCAAGGGGAGACCTTGTTGCAGCCTACAGTTTCCTCATGAGAGGAAGAGGAGGGGCAGGCACTGATCTCTTCTCTCCTGACAGGACTCAAAAAAATGGCCTGAAGTTGCATCAGGGGAGGTTTAGATTGGATATTAGAAAAAGGTTCTTTACCCAGAGGGTGGTTGTGCAGAGAGTCCCAGGGAAGTGATCACAGAAACAAGCCTGACAGAGTTCAAGAAGCATTTGGACAATGCTCTCAGGCATAAGGTGTGACTCTTGCGGATGGTCCTGCACAGGGCCAAGTCCAACTTTGATGTATCCCTTTCAACTCAAGATGTTGTATGATTCTGTGAACTTCAAACACTTTATATTCCCTGATTAATATTCTCCATTACACTACATTTATTTGAGGACCAGTGTTGCAGACTGTTTAGGCCCTTGGCTCACATTATCCTTAGAGAAGCTCCCTGAAGGATCAAGAATTTTCTTTCTGTGGCAGAAACAGGAAATCACCAGATGTCTTTTGAGTTTTACTGGCCTGAGCAAAGGAACACTGCATTGTGGAGGGTTTTTAAATTTTTTTTTCAGTAATGATCTCCAACAGGTTTTTATTCTGGTTTCAAAAACATTCTTGTTACATTTGATCATTCTTTTTCTACTGAAGCTCAAAATTAAGAGTTTATGCTGTTAAGTCTTGTGCTTGACCTATGAAAATGTAAAATATATCCCTGCTCCTTTTTTTTTTAATTAAATGAACAAATATGTAAGCCAAAAAGCACAAAGAATTATATGTGGCATCAGTTCTATTGCTCTTGTAGAAACACACCCATACTGTGGAGCATTTCAGCACAACATAAGCAATAGTTTTTATTTTTCTTTAAGAGTATAGATTAGTAGTACTTGTACTAATGCACTATTAGTAAAGCTTAGGCCACATGCTGTCAGAACATAAACAGAGAAGAATAGAAAAGCCACTAATGCATTATGTGATAGGAATGCAGTGTTGGCAGTGATCAAGAACCGCAATTTCTTCGGTAATCTCTCCATCTCCAGCAATTAAAGGCTACATAAAGTTTAGTAACTGACATTCTACTGCTATCTATGTAAGAAAAAAGACCAGGACTGTTTCTATCAGACCTCTGGCAGATGTATCCCATATTAATACCAGAGGAATCTGTTCAAATTGAGAGCTTTGTCTGTTTTTAAGAAGCATCTACATAGAACATACCCCCTACCACTCTTGTGCATTTGCCTAGTACTTTAAGAACTTCTGCCCTTTTTGAACCCACGTTCCTGCTTTTAGTTTTTGACAGTTACAGCCCAGAGCACCCTATTCAGGCTGACCTCTATATACCCACGTGTTTAGTCAAAATGTCTGAAGACACCTGAGCACTTTTCTGCTGTGGACATAGGCAGAGAGTCCTACATACCACAGAAAAGAAAAATAATTCTGTAACTGAGATTTTCAGCATAGTGATTCAAGTGAAATGGTGAAATCACAAAACAGATTTTCTGTATTCTTTGGAAGCAGTTCTAAATGCAATGAACTTTGTTAGCATTGTGATGGCATGGATTCCACTATCTTTTCTGAATTTGAGAATGTCCTCAGTAAATCATTGCAGCATATGTAAGACAAGAAATAAGCCTGAGAAATCTATGTCCAACGCATATAGTGAAATATTTCTCATTTATCAGAATGTTTATTGGAAGACCCCAAAAAAGTTTTTATCATTGTTTCCTTATAAAACCAAAAGGACAGGAAAAACATCCCAGGCAGATGCTCAAAGAGTGACATAAAACTTAATTGAAGAAACAGGCACAAAAGATTGTAGTAGCAGGTGCTATTTTAACTCTAAATAACCTTTATACACCTATGAAGTGCTGACAGAAGTCTTAGCTGCAAAGTCAGTTTTTTATTGATGAAAGGATCCACCCACATGGATTCAATTGCAGGATCAAGGGCATCAGTCATGTAATACTCTTCAGAAACCACAGCATCCCTGTTCATTAAAATGCAGACTTTGGTGCCTGCTGTGCTCTGCCATTTTACACAGGTGTCATTGATTTTAAGAGTGCTAGAACATCACTCCAAATATTCATAAAATGCATCTGTTAGCCATGAAGTCCTGTTTTCTCTGGATCTCTAGCTAGGCTCTGAAATGAGTTTTCCTAACTGCTAACTCTATTTTTTGAGTCACTAAGTCCATGTTAAAATGTGAATGGATATGCATCAGTCCAACGTCTCAATACTGAAAGCATTACTTTTACCTGAAAAAGTACAGAAGCAACATTTGACAGCAATATTGTCAAGTACTACTGTAGAATAAAACAAGTCACATTTAACTCAATAGTACAATTACAGTGGTAAAACACTACACAATAAGGCTGGCAGAACCCAGCTTAAGACTAATAATCATATTGAGTCACTGAAACAAATCTAAACATATGAAAAGGTCTCAAGTGTTGAAGGAACTCACACCAAATATAATATTTTGTAGTCCCAGCCCATTATCAGAAATGACTATTAGCTAATATTGAATTTCCTGTGAGCTGCAGACAGAAAAATTTCTATTTTGTGCATTCAAAACCAAAGTAAGTGAGCGTTTCTAGTGGAAGGAGTCCCTGCTCAGGCCAGAGGGGTTGGAACTGGAACTTTTCAGATCCCTTCCAACACAAACTGCTCTAGGATTTTATGATTTCTCTTTGAAGTTCTTCTCTCCAATTTGGCTTTGCTTTACTTGCTGCAAAAAACACAGCACTATGTTTTGGTCTCTTTATTTAGGCATATGTAAAAGAAAATGTTGAAGAAATGGTAAAGAAAAATTAAATCTAGAACTTCCAAAAATGCAAAAGCCTTATCTCTACCACAAGAACTGTTCACTATCAAAATAGTCAGAACCTCATGAATTTCATGATCCAGAATGTTACATTACAAGATCTTCATCAAATTAAGAGCCATTCCACATCAGCACAATGAATTTACTCCTGCTGACGCTGCTGTTCTATGCTGGGCTGTTTCAGAAATTCATTTACCTACATTACACCAGGAACACTTGTGCAGGTGGTGCTGGGAAAGTCTGGCTTTCAATTTATCAGTAAGTTCTTTAATAAACTTCCATAATCACTCATTTAGTAATGCAGGTTAGCTTTTTACACCACAGAAAAGTAAGCACATACTTATTTGCTGAACTATCCCTTCAAGCCCACATAGCAAAAGCAAGCACATGCTCAAAGTTCTTACAGCACAGATTCCAAAGCTGAGATGCATGACAGGCAAATGAGAACTCTGAATAAAAACCTTATTTTAAAACAATTTTTAAAATGAAATTTAAATGTAATTTGAATTATGTGTGTCCCACATAAATTGTTGCAGAGATTAAAAAAAAATTAAAGTCATACTTTATGAGGGCATAAAGGCATCTTGTCATAGGACAATGTTTAACCCCCAACACATGCAATTTTTAAGTGCTTTTGACACATTGTAGAATATGCATTGGTTTCTGAAAATTCAGATTCAGTTACTCATTAACATGATCAGTTTCTCTGCAAGATTACTATACAACAGCAACAGACATCATTATTGCAATTTAAAATATGCTGAAAGAACTGCAGAAACTCTCTCAGTCTCAAATGCAGAGTCTGTCCAGAATGTGATTTATCAATGCCTTTACATACCTGACGGACAAATCCCTTCTCCGTGTTTGCCTGCCCAACTGTTATTTTGCGCAGGAATCTGTCATTTGTATCCACCACTGAAATAAGGGAATGGCAAAAGCAAAACATGTTAACAAGGACTCAGGAATAGGGGTTTTTCCAGGCATACCTATTGTTACACATATGAGATTCAACTGCTCCAGCAGCGTAACCAGATGGCCACAATTCTGCAGATCAGCACTGGCACAGACTTGGTTGCTCCCTTCTAGTTGATACCATTTGATGACAGGTTGAAACAACTCAAACACAGTTTATTTGAACAGCATTTGAAGCTAACAGATTCTTAGTATTCTAACATACTATTTAGTATTTTACCTACACGAGAAAAATCAGTCTTAGTAGATACAAAGCACCAGATCTATTTCAAATCGCCTGCTTCATCGCTGATTTGTCAAGAACTGACTTTAAGACTGCATGATGTTGGTCAGATTTGGTCAGTTCCTCTTTTAAAGGAAAAAACAGACTATCTTTTTCTTACAGGCTCTGTAGTCCTAGAAATGCTTATATTTGCACCAACCCTAAAGTAAAGGGGGCAAGGTACTCTTGATAAGTTCAGCCTGTAGCTTGGCAATGAACTCAATCTTCTGGTAGATTTGAGTCCTGTTCATTTATAAGTGGAGACTCCAGAGAAGCTGTCAGCACTCAAGATAAGTGAGCTCCTTCCACTTTTCCTGCTGCTTTTGGAAATTAAAAAAAAAAATCTGTCTGCACAGAAAAAGATGACATAATTACACAAGAACAAGAGGGACTTTGAATGTTAATTAAACCCCAGTTCAAGGTTGTGAGTGAGTTGGGAGAAAACCAAGATTTAAGTCACTTTCCCCATTCTTGGGCATTTCCCTTGGGCTGTTGTAAATACCACACATATCTTTTTCCCTCTGCTCAGTCTTTAGGCCCCTAATTTCTTCAGGAATCCCATTTAAAGGATGGTGCAACACAGATTTGGCCAACTCATTTTGGTTTCTATATATACACAGTCATACTCTAAAATACTACACTGCTGGCAGGAATTGCAGAACAGAGCCTGCTACATGGAAGCTGTAGCCTTGCACCAAGCTGTGGTACCATATGGCACAATGAAGCCATATGGCAAGCTGATCTCTCCAGCACAGACTTCTCCCTTCTCTTCCTTGGAAGCTCAGTCTCACAACACCTAAGCAGATCTAAATGTCTTCCCTGTCTACACAGGCACTCCTAAGGGCAGGAACTTACCTTCCCACCAGCCTGGACAGCCAGTGAGGTGATTTTTTATCTGCACCTTCCTTGTGAAATCATGTGACCTAAACACCCTTACTATGAAATTGTAACTGCTCCTGCAACTCCTGGTCACTGAGATATACTTATTGTGGTCACTGTGACCAATTGTCACTGTGGTCACTCACTCTCCAAGAAGATTCCAACAGCTGCACTAAGTAGTAATAAAATGAGAAATAACTGGTTTTGCCATAAAAACAAATTTTTCTTCTCCAAATCTTCCCTCTTCCTTTACCCAAAGTAAAGCTTTCACTAAGGTTTAGGTTCAAACAAGTGTTAGGTTTAATGTATCCACTTCCTTATCCTCTAGAGATATAAACTGAATCTGACTATCAGGGAAAGACAAAGAAGGGGGAAGCTTTCCCACTTTTTGGTATATTGTATGTTTTCAAGTTAGTGTAAGCTGACCATGAACTGAAAGTTTGTGATACTTCTATGGAAACAGGTCCTGACCAAAATTAATTTTCAGAAGATGTGATAGCTTAGCTCTTTTCCCCTACAAATTCCCTGGTATGTAACAAGCTTCACAGACATATGGACTGCAGAAACAGTCCTAAATAAAACATTCTCCAAGTTATCTAAACCATTCCTAAATCCAGGGTTTTTTTTCCTAAAATGTTTAAGGTATGTACATCATATAGAGCTGTGTGGAATAGAAATTTCACTAACATCGTTTGAGATTAATTAAATAACTCCTTTGAGGTTAACAGCTGTTGAGCAATGTTGCCTTCTCCCAAGCCCATGCTGATAAAAAAGGGGAGTCATATTACACTAAACATTTATATTACTTCTTTATCCTAATACAGGTCTCTTGCAGACACACTGTGTGACTAATAAAAAACATCTTACGCCACATCCCCTGAACTGTCTTGAGAAAAATATCCCAAGCCTGAGATGACATGCACACAAAGAGTACACCAAAGCATGGCCAAGACTCCTCCCTTCTCAATAGATTCACCCTTTTTTCTAAGCATCACAATACATTCCATTTAACAGTGATAACTTCAGTGTTTGAGAACTAAGAAAGAAAATAAAATCCAGTGGTATTTAGCTCAAAACTTTATGCAGAGTTTATTTCCCTAAAGAAGAAAAAGATAGGTATAGAAATTGAGGTAAACACTGAAATTTGACCCAGCACTAGAACTGGAAAAAGCAGAGGGGAGCTGTCTAAGGGTATCAGAGTGGGTATCAGTTTGCTTGGCAACAGCACCACATCTTTCATCTCTTTTTTTAAATGAAGCAAACAATTCAAGAGACTTCAAAAATCAGAAAAACACATAATCCCTTAAGCCTGTTAAGTCTCTTGAGCTACCCAGGCTGCTGAGCTTGGGAGGATGAGGGACCAAAATCAAGAAGGATAAATACAAATAATCTAGAATCATAACAGACACAGTTAAGAAAAGAATGGCTAAGATTTGCAAAATGCACAGAAAAGACACTTTCAAATGTCTGGAGAGGTATTACCTAATGTGAGAGGGACTGGGGATGTCTTTAAACTGTCAAAGAAACCTATCCTTGAGAATTTTAGCAGTCTCTTGAGTTATTGCAGATACTGGACCAAATTTAGAGCACATGCTGCACCTGCATTTGTTATGAACCCCCAATTCCCACTTGCAAATTGGTTCCTCTTGCTGTCAGAGCAGAAACAGCTCTGTTTCAGGTGAAATTAAGCAAATTAGGAGATAAGTTATGATGAAGTCCAAGATAAAGTGAGGCTTTCTGACTACATACCTCTTTGCCATGTTATGGTGGATGGGTCAATATCAAGGCGCACAAATTTGCTGATCTCCTCTTCTGTTAAAGTCTTAGGATCAGTCTTGTTTATTCCCAGCCTCTACACACAAAAAGTTCAAGAAGTGCAATGAAATGGCTCATTTGTTTCAAATGGTGTAGCTGCTCTGGTTTATCAACCCCACATATGTAAGTGAGGTGTTTCAATCTTAGTAATCCTGTTTTGAGAAAAATGCAACCTGATCCCACAGTGATTTCTTTACAACTGACATCTTGTTAGATAAAAGGAATCATTACACTGAGAATAATTCACAGCAAAATAATTCAATTATATTGGAAATTATGATTCATGTATTTGAATGTTATAAAGCCAAACTTTTATTTACTCAGTCGCAGCTCATGCGCAGAGAAAAATCCATTTCAAATATAGAGATAGTTGGTATGTCATGAATAAAACAAACACCCCCCCTCTTTCCCTAACCTGTTTTCTGTAACAGTGTAAACAAGAACAAACTTAAAATATCCCAAAATTCCAATAGAGCAATCTCTGAGCCTGACTCTGCCTCATAGTCAAGCAGGTATCAGCCTCATTTTAGTTGACTGACAGTCAACTGAGCAGCACAAAAGCTTAAAATGTTACGAGGCTTCTTTTACCCCCCACCAAAACAGAAGCTGTCACTACCTCCATCCTTCTTTCCACCCCCAAATTCCAGGTGTGCACTAGGCAGCTGCCCACCGCCTTCCCATGACTAAAACACGGTCAGTCAGGACTCAGAAGCCAACAACAAACATGGAACTGGCCACAGAAGAACTGGAGCTGTCCTTAGGGGTCATATCTGAGAGGTTCATATTCTCTTTCTCCTACACTAGTGGGCTGTGTTCCTCTCTAGGTTTTTATCAGAATGGCACTCTCAAATCCAGACATGTTGAACACACATAAATCACACAGGAAGCTCTTCTGGAAGCATTCAGGGAGCAAGATGGGATGCAAAAACACACTGAGCATACAAATGTACCCCTTGAAGGAGCACTGTCAAACTGACATCAATAAAACCCCAGAAGTATATGCTATATTAGACTTTCAAAATCAGAAAATATTGCAAAACCAAAGAATGTGAGCTTTCAAATGTGACTGTACCATAATTGGAAAAGTATTTTAAAAATTCCAACTTTAATATTTCATCAGAAAAGACACAGCATTTAAAAACATTACTGGTTTATTTCAGGAGAAAAGAATAGCAAAAATGCTAGTTATAAAAATAATATCAGACCCAGATCCCATTACTCCAAGGATGATGCTTTCAGAAAAAAAGTCTAGACTTTATATATTTATGAGGGTTTATACAAACTCAGTCCCATACATCAAATAATTTTAAACAAGTTGCGTAAGAGAATACATTTCATGAAGAGACACCATAATAGAGGGGAGACTGAGTGAACAACTTACTCTCAGACGGGCAAGCTGAATAGGAGAAAATCCTCTCACGCCATTAACCACCGGAACCAGCCTGTTATACAAAGACTAGAAAAACCACACAAGAAGTTGAAGGGAAAAGTTACAAAAAGCTAATGCTTTTCTAATTTATTCCACCTAATTTCAGTAAGAACTTCCTAACCACATAAGTTGTGGACTTCTGATTAGAGACTTGAAAAACGATTCTGAGAAGGCAGCAGGCTTCTGAGCCATGTCTATGATGTAACAGTCTAAAATCCAATTGCCAGAAATCATTGGTTTTCTCTGTTTCAGCAAAAAAATTATATATTAATTTTGAAACTGGGAACCTTTTAAAATTTTAATCAAGATCCAAAGTATTTAAACTAGAATTATAATTTCCAAACTGGCCTAAAAATACATTGACCTAAATGTACATTGTGTACAAATGTACCAAGCAAAGGGTACAACCCTGCTCAGTTTTAATGCTGCAGACAACAAGATCTTCCCCCTCCCCTTTAAAGCTCTAAGTTAAGATTTGCTTAAGGTCACAATATACTTAGCAGAGGGACAATGATCTAGTTTATTTTCCCCATAACTCCTTCTTCTTAAGGTACATCACACCCAACCACACATCAGAAATAACAATTTGTAACTTTGAAATGAGTCTTCAAATTATTGAAAAGAATAGGATTTAAGGTAGAGAAAACATGCTTTATTACACTATTTAGTACAGTCAGAAATAGTTGTCAATGTTCTGGGCACGGGATCCTTATCTTAAAGACTACGTTATGATAGCTCTTTGCCAGAAAAATACATTGTATATGGAAAATTTCCCAGCAGAACATAAAATGGCTTCAGCAACACTTACTGTTCACATACTGAAAATATAAAATGATAAACAACATGTTTTTCTCTGAAATGCAGTTTATTGAAAAACTGAAAATAAAAAATATCATCTGGATAGGAGAAAATAATTCTCACCTTATCAGATTGAGTATTCTCATGCAAGATCCTAGCATCAATAGCAGCAGCCAGCAAATTATTTGCAGCAGTTATAGCATGAATATCTCCAGTCAAATGAAGATTGAACTAGAAGGGGGAAACAACAGGATCTTTTTGTAAGAAAATATCTAATTCAATTCACTAAGACAAATTAGCAGCACAAATCATTGCTATCTCCTTGAGACTGCAGCTCTGATTAGTCAGCTGTCAGGATAGGCTAAAGAATTCCAGGTGAAAATACACTGGGACATATGAAGGACTTGTTTTCATCTGAGTATATGGTAAACTACTCTAAGTGTAGCCAAAGAAACCAAGAACATCATTCTTTGCTAAATGATTCAAAAATAAGAAGCCAAGAGTTAAAGTTGCACATCATAAATGTGGAATCAGTTTGGCATTACTACCCACTAAGTGGCCTGGAGCAGAAGTGTGCATTACTGCTGAATGTGCCCCAGAGCACAGCTTGCATCCTGGCTTTGGGGCCATAGGCCAGCTTTCTGTCAGCTGCAGGAGAACAGCCCCATACCTCACAGGCATGAAATTTGCTGATACGAAATTTGACAAACAAAGTTTTGTGAAAACTCTGAAATGAGCATCTCAAATTAAGACTTGTGTTACAAGGTGCTGTATTTTTTACGTGTCTGACAGAAGGAGTTGGAAGGTCAGTTTTAATGGCACTTCAGGGCTGACATTAGGACTCTGCTTGGACCAGCTGTGCATGGTCAAGGTGGTTCCTCACCAGTTCTAGCCACAGAGAGGTTTTGCTGAGCTCTAAATCAGACTCCCTTGGGGTGAAACAGCCACACATTTCCAAACAAGCACTGTGAATGTCACAGAATCATTACGGCGGGAAAAAACCTCAAAGACCATCAAGTCAATCTTCAGCCATGAATACCACCATGCCCACTAAGCCATCTCACAGACTGCAGGCTGAGACTGTCTCACCTCCTCCATGGGGATCACTTGAGCATATCCACCTCCAGCTGCTCCACCTGCACAGGGAAGCACACGGTCACATCAGTTTTGGAACAAAACAACCATCTTTAAGCACACTAAGTGAAACACACATCAATGATGACACATTTTTGGCCTTTTGATTTCTATAGAAGATCAGTAATGCACCCAAATAAACATGATTTCCTTAATCTTGATGGCTTTTTTTTTTCAGCAGTTAGCAAAAAGGGAATTCTTGCTCTGAAATGAAAATCTACATGTGATGGGTGGTGCAGGCTCTGGCTACGTAAATCTGCTCCTGCCCAGATTTAGGACACAGTCATGCACGTGCAGCTGCTGGGTGGAAAGACAAAGCAGTCACAAGCAAGCACTGCTTCTGAATGAAACCTTCACACCCTTGCCTGGGCACTCCTTCCCCTCTACCTCTCATGGTACAGGCAAAGAAATTTGCTGTTGCCTACACACAAGTTGAGTGGAGGGATTAAAGCACTCACACGCACCAGTCTTAGCTGAGAAGCACCAAGCACCAGGAGCCTTCCAGCTGAAACCAAACTTGCTAACTTAAACTTCAGCAAAGCAAAGCAGAGCAGATGGGGAGTGCTTGCCCAGTTAGGCACCAATTTCAGCTGAGAAATGGCAAAAAAGAGATTGCATTACTTCCTATCATTGGGATTGAAGATGGGCTTGAAATCTGGCTGGGTCTTACCTGGCCCTCAGGCTCTTACAGGGTTTCTAGGCAAAAAGGCAGCAGCCCACGATTAGAGGTGACAGCTCAGGAGAACAGAGAGAAGAGGTTCAGACCTAGCCAAACATGTGCTGCTGACAGAACTGAACCACAACTGCTAAATTCCTTGTATTGCTTGTGAGTATCCAATGTGGACCCTTTCTCAAGAAGTAATTAGACAGTAACATTTAGAAATGTATTTAAAGAGTCCCCGAGTAGAAGGGTGGCTGGAAGGATGTGTACTCGCACAAAATTCCTCATGGCTAATTACATCCCTCTGCCTTTCATTATGTTTAGGCTTTATCTGCATTATCAGTACATGTTAGGTGCAGGAACATGGGTATGAACCTTGCACAGGAAGTCATGTGCAAGAAACCTTAATCTATTAGTTACATACATATTAAAAAATTGAATATGCTACTACTGGGACAATCCACTGAGTGAAGCAATTAAGAAAGTAAAACAGAAGAAATAAATTCAAGGCAGAAAAGCAGTATTTCCTTTTAATTTGAAAGAGGTCACAGTTCTGCAAATATTATGTACCTTTCACTCCAAAAGTAGGTCCTTGAGAAGGTTGTCTCAGACAAGCAAAGGAATTAATGTTAAGGTGTGCAGTAAGTGCCTGAACGAGACCAACAGTGACAGTGCTTTTCCCCTCTCCTAGGGGTGTAGGCGTTATTCTAGCAAAACAAGAAAAAAGATTAATCAAATTCTTTGCTGATGTCAGCCTGGCTAAGGATATCAGAACTTAGAGCTTTTGATTTCAATGAAGAATATTTGTACAGCAAATTTCAATAAGATTACTTTATCTTCACAAAAATACTGCCACAATGTTAGCCCCTAGCTCAAGCTGGAATGCTAATATACATATGTCTTCTATTTAAGCAATTTACTATGATAGCAGAAAAAGAGAAGATTATTTTGGCAAAAGTTCTGAAAAGAATATATTGAATTTAGACATTTTTATTACAGCACAAAAGTCTCACCAGTTTCATTAACAAACCATCCATCACGATACTCTAAGCATGTATTAATATTTTTCTGCAGTAATGCATGAGATCTTTTATTCCCACTGTTCAAACTCTGAATGAAATAATAGAATATTTTAAGTTAAATAACCAATACTTTTGTTTGTAGAACTGAGCTATGCCTCTCCAGCTTCCATGTCACCATAACCCTCAACAATGACAGACCAACTGCTTTTTAATTAAAACAGGACACAAAATCCACTATATTCAATTGAACGTGATTCATTATACACTTCTGTTTCAGAGATTTCAGGGCAATAGGGGACAACGACTAGCATAGTCCATACAAAAGCTCAAAAGCCTCATGCTACAGCTCCCATATTTAGACCATGACTGAAACAGGACAGAATTTTAAAAATACCTTCAAACCCAAATCAGAGACTCTAACCTCCACTCTATTCTTGTCCCTAGAGAAGACTCTATTCTTGCCCCTTTAGTAAAGGGACAATGACAGCTGATTTTGCAAGTAGAAAACTTCATCAGCCTTCAGTGAACAAGAGACACCTCAGTTTAAATGATCCTCTCCCTACTTTCAACATCAGCACATTTGTTTATGATCCATCTTAAAAGTGTATGTGGTGCTAGGGTTTTTCTTCTCTTTCTGTTTTTCTTTCTTGATGTATGAACATATCTCATGGCTCCAAAATGCACTTCAATAATTCTTTTGAGGCAGCATTTCTTTTTCTGATTGGCAAAAGAAGAAAGCCCCAGTCCTTTTTCCATTCACACCACTCTCACACAAATCTTCCTTTTTGGCAAAGAGTAACCATTCATATCTTTGGTGCCTTTTCTACCTGCAGAGAAGTACTTTAGTGAAGCTGATGTTAAAAACCAGTGTTCATTCCCAAGGAACTACAAGCATGCACATGGATCCAGTCAAAGGGGAACCCTTATCTTGTGACCTTTTCAAAACTTGAGCTGAAACATCTAGCTCTAATTAGAAACACTTCCTTCCCCAACTAGTAATTTTTCCAAGATATTCCTATCCTCAGATCACAATTCAAATGGCACAAAAACATTAGAGTAATTGTAAGAATCAGCTTAGTTCACAGACTGGCAAAAGCACTTCATCCCACAAAAGAAAATAGATGAAAAATGTTAAATTTTCATAAATCTATCTTTTACAGCATCATCAGATCCTTGGCTTTTACTTTAAAAAAGATGCCCTGGATAGATATATCTGGAAAAATGTGGGCAGTTTGGAAGCAAGTCAAATCAACATCTTTATATTGTTCTAGGGGAAAAAAAATTCAGAAATGTAGTCTTTTAGCTAAAGTTTCAGTGAAATCAATGGGGTTAAGCACATCTATAAGAGATTCCCTGAATTTTTCACTTTGAACTACTCTTATGTGACCACAGGCCACTTATTTGGGCACTTGGTCTTAGCAATTTTCACCCACATTTTATAACATTGTGTTCACCAATCATCAGATTCTAAAACATCATCAGTAACTTACTATTCATTATCCTTGAGTATTTAATTATCCTAGAATGGCACTTCTTTGACTTAAAAAAGAATTCACAGAACTCTAGCAAAGTATCTATGTAGAGCCAAGAAAAAGGTGAGCGATTTAGAGCATATCCTTTATTTCAAAAGCAGTTTTGGTCCCTGTTGTTTTTTTATCCATACTAGTCCTTCTTATTTCCTTCTGATCTACTGCAGGAGCACAGAAGGCTACTTCATTTCTTTTACTTTCAAGTTTGCAGTTCCTAGAAGAAAGGATACTTTTAATCTCTACATTATCAGGACAGGGAGCCCTCAGGGTTTTACTGTTGCCTCACAGATAGCTTCCTTTTTCCCCACCACTCTCTTTCTCACCTCCTTTTTGTCCCAGGATCCTTACTTTTGTACAAATGTGTTTCTTTCAGAGCACCACAGCCAGGTTAACTCACTTTTACTACCAGTTTCACCTTCTGACTACTGTTCTAACACTGGTTTCCCCAAACCCATTCAAGTAATTCTTAGCATGACTTCTCCTTACCCCTTGTTCTCCCCTACTATCTCATTCACTTTTGTCTATTGTCCTAATCTCATTTACTTGATCCTCTTATTCCTGTGCATTAAAACCAGATTTAAAGCATATATGAGTAATCCTGAGGCATTACTGTCTTAAAATCTTAAGGTAACAACTCATGAAGCAATCAATTATTTAAAAATAATAACAACAAAACAAAAAAAAAAAACCAATAATGAAATACCCAAAAGAAAAGTATTTTACTATGAAAGAGACACCTGTAATTGCTTACTGGAAGTTAGTAGTAAAGAACTTTCCAAAAACTCAGTGCACACAGTGGCTGCACTACTAACAGAAAAAATTGCATTTGCAGGGCATCCTGTTGGTGGCTGCCTCTAATTTTGAGCATCAGGCATATGAAGTTCACACTCAAGAGAATTCAGAGACACTATCCCTAGTTATTTACTTGGTTTCAGCTCAAAATGTGGCAGGTGGCTGATCTGGCATGCACAGCAACACAAGGACTCTTCACAACTCTTATGGAAACAGTAAAATCAAAGATGCAGCCTTCATCCAGCAAAGGAAATGAAATTGCAATTGACAAATGCAGAACCAGAATACATGTTGGTAGCATAAAGAATAATATCTCCTTGTCACAGAAGAAAACAACACACAGTCAAGTGTCATGTTACTAAAATGCTCTCATATCTTGACTGGCCTATTCTAACATGACACTGTAATATGAACCAGAAAGCACTGAGAGTTTTCTGTGAGATAGACCTTTTTCCAAAAATCAAAAAGAGAAACACACCACTACTCTTTCATTAAACTGGCAGGAAACATCAAGAGCTAAACAGTTATTTATTAGTTTCAACAGTTACCAAAATCTCAGCTTTAAACATTAGTTTAAAGAAAAAGAAAAGAAAGCACCTGAAATTAAAAGAAAATTCTATTGCAATAATTTTCCTTTGAAAGCTTATTTTAAATATCTTCCTTTTTGTACCTGCTCTGCTTTGATTGGGGTTTATAAATGAAATAATCCACTTAATCTGTTTTGTGGACATTGAGCTGTTTTTGCTGGCTACACTACTGAGCCTATACTCTTGTAGCTTAGGTCACTTGCTCACATGGGTATAAAATTACAGCTGCCAATGGCTAACTTTAGCTCAATTGTGCAATGCTGTGCTTTAACCTTATGCAAATTATGGAAAAACCTCCTTTAAAATGCAATAAATTTTAATGAATTTCAAGAGACTTTAACAGCCATTTGCATTATTCTTCAAATTTCTTTAGTATGTTTTCAATCAAAACACAGAAACCCCACAATAATTTTCTGCCTTAAACTTTGCCACCTACTAAGCAGTCATCAGCTCCTTGGCAAAGCAAGTTTTCCATAACATTGGAAAGCCTTCTCTCTTTATGTATATCAAAACAAAGATAAGAATATGCAGACTTTTTGTTTGTTTGTTATACATCACATTAGCTTACAGCAGAGCTGTTTCTGTGGGAAAGCTACACGAGGTCTCCCAAAGAGAAAATAAACAAACAGGGAGACATACACTGCACCAGCTGTAACCTCCTCACAGCTACACCAGCCACTGCAACTCCAGCAAGAACTTTACTGCATATGTGACAATTCTCTTTCAAACTTCCTACATTCAGCTCATAGGTATCAGCAGATTCAAAGATTTTAATGAGTTCATAATTCGTGTGATCCACATGGAAACCTGCAAAGCCAGGCTATGGAGGCCATGGGCAACTGAGTTCCCACCTATGTACGTCTCCCATCCTAGAGTACAATTGTCAGAGATGTATTTCTGAGCACAGAAGTGTTGCAACTGCTGTCACCCCATAGAGATGAAGTTATGACAATGTTGCAGTGGCATCCTAGGGTTGGGACTGGGGATTCCAAATACAAAAGCACAGAGGTCATTATGAAGCTAAAATGGCTGAACAAAGACAGGAATAGACTGAGGAATCCTCCACTACAAAGTCTTATAATCCACTACAGACTCATACAAGACAACCCCAATCAGGAGCTGTGTAACGACATGACCAATACACGACAACTGTCTCAACTATGACTTTACCTTGGACTGTCAGACAATTCAGGGCATCAACACAGGGGTATTTTTACCTCTTATCCTTCCCTGTATCTTTCCTCTAATTTTTATTTTCCTTTTTTCTTAGCTTTTAAGCACCTTGCAGCCCAAGGGACACAGTAAAAAGAAATACTTTTTTTTCCCTCCATTTTTACCTTACTGAAAAGGTAGTTCATCACAGAACAATCTATTACTGTTAGGAGAAAAGTACTGATTTTAAATTTTCCAGCATTCAAAATCCAACACACTTCTTGTTAAAAGCAGAATTGTATTTCATCATTTTCCCACTTTTTATTCTTCCTTGTCTTGCATTTTTGAAGTGAACAAGTTTCCAGAATTATCTGCTAAAAGCCACAACACTGGAGTATTTAGAAACAAGATACCGAAACATACACACACACAGACATAGATTCTAACAAACTGCAGCTGTAATTTCATATTGTGTCTGTGAATATGCCATCTACATGCTTGAATACATGATTAGGTTACCCTGAACACTAAACTTAGCTCCTAGGTCAAGCACAAGCTGCATTCATTTGCATGCTCTCAGCTGGCAATGGGTGGAGGCAGTTTGAGTTAACAGATCCTGTGACATACTATTTAGCAAACTAAAATCCTGTTTACAGGCAGGTGATGCCCAAGAACCAATTACTCCACGATAACTTGTGGCTCTGCTCCCACAGTGTCTTAACACGACCCCTAGAGCAAGCCAAACACAGACCAAGAAAAAAAAAAAGATAAAAGAATGGTCTCCATATAGAGGTAAATGGAATTTATGAAGAAATAAAGTCTTAATCTTATTTTTGGGTGTCATGATCTTTCATCAAACTG
Organism: Camarhynchus parvulus; assembly: GCF_901933205.1. Taxonomy (NCBI): domain Eukaryota; kingdom Metazoa; phylum Chordata; class Aves; order Passeriformes; family Thraupidae; genus Camarhynchus; species Camarhynchus parvulus. The sequence continues at coordinate 55,502,573 of NC_044573.1, forward strand.
CATACAAAGTTTATAATACTTCAGCATACAAAGTTTATAATGGATGAGACAGCCATATTTGCTTGCATTTAGAAGGAACAAAAAAGACTTTGCAGTTAGAAACTTTTTAAAGGGCCCTAAACTATCCATAGAGATAAAAAGGTACATTTCAGTTGCATTTTCCTGCTCAGAACAAGAAGTTTGGTCTTTAGCATATCAGGAATAAACTAGACATGCATTTGCAGCAAATATTTATAAATTCCTAGATATTGTGAAACATTTAAATCTGAATGTGCAGTTAAAGGCACAAATGTTACTGGCTGCATCATGGATGGAGGTTGGAGGTTTTGCAGTTTCTTGAATACACACACACACACACACACTTTACACTCTTTTCACACACGAGAATTTCCCATCGTACGTTACAAATATTTCCACTAGAACCATAAGTATAAACATATATCTTAAATATTTCCTCTGAAGCACTGAAAATTTATTCTGAAGGCATACACTGCATCATTCTAAAAGAATTTTTAAGTATCTTTGGTTATTGTGAACAAACATAATAATCCAAATGGCAGGTTTTGGTTGACCTTGCCTTGGCAAGGGAGAGAATGAAGGCAAAGGAGGATACTATTTCACTACCCAGTTTCCACACTTCAGTGATACTTGATTTTCATTGCATTGAACACTTCCCCATCAGACAGAGTTCCCTGCTTTTCTTAAAATCATTGTCATCTGCTACAGCCATTTCAGCAAGGGAGAGCAGCTGAGAGCACATAAACACACATTATATGTATATTTTATATGTACTATATTTCAAAGTCAAGCTTTGAACTCTCTCAGAAGAGAATGTTCCCACTATTGTAGTGACCCTGCCCAGGCACTTCTCCTACAGCAGATGTGGCTTTGCACTAACCCCACAAGATGCAATGACTTCAGAGATATTACAAATAGCAACATATTGCATCACCAGCTTGGCTAGGTACCAAACCCAGTCCTTTCTTTCTGAAATACCATTCTGTACTGGTACATTTTATGTAAACTTAAAAGAGGATACAATTTTCTATTTTTGCCAGTTTTTTATATTGATGGTCACAACTTCTGCATTTCTTCCACAAGCAGATGCACTTCTTTCTGTGACAGCTGCTTGAGACACCTTCCTTGAAGGAGAATGGGAGACAAAGCAGCGTGAAGAAATGTAAGCACTGGTGCATGCAATCGGATACAACTAAAATCCACCTGAATGGGGCTCTGCAACTTGAGCTATCTTTGCACCTCCAGACACCTTCAAATAACCTCTTCTTCTGAGAGAGGTTTGTTGCTAGGGAAGCCTGGATTGGTCTGCAGCATGATGACCAACTGATGCTGTTGACATCATAAGCATGAAAATACATGGCAGCAACTTCAAACTCAGTCAAATGCTGAACCTGTTTTTGTTTCTCCAATGCCACAAGAAAACCCAAACCAAAATAAAACTATGCCAAAGGAAACCAAGCTCAACAAGCTATTATTTCCTTCTCTTAACTGCTTCAGCATCCTCCAGGAATATCTTTAACGCTGGATTTCTATCACATAGCTTTGAGGAAAGCCTCATATCTTGCCTGCCTCAGCTTTGTGACATTGAGTTAGACTACAACAGCTCCATCTCAGACAGTGCCAGAAATCCAGGTTGTTCCCACAGGAAGACAGTAAAGCAAAAAGTTTGAGAAACACCAGGAAAGGTGAGGAATCAGTAGGTCAAGGCAGTTAACAACAGCCTTCTCCTTCTGGATCAGCCAAACCTGCATTTTAAACCTGACTGGTTTTAGTTAAAAGGAAGCAACCAATAGATTAACTCAGAATATAAAGACATACTGCAATTTAAATATTAGTGAAAACTTTCACATGTTTGTTCACAAGTAGAAGTTTCTACTTAGTAAACCAGGTGAATGAAAAAGTTGTGTCACTGAATGCAAGAAAAACCTGAAGCTCTTCAGAAGAGAAGTACATAATTCCTGCTGAGCATTGAATTTGGTATAATCATGGGAAAAGCAAGCAGGATAAGCCTGCCTGGAGACATGTCTACATTTCAGAGAAAAAACATGTCTTTTTAAACTTTGTAATCTGTTCTTCAATAAAAAAAGTATTTATTGTTAATATCAGCAGATTAGCATCTAGCTTCTGTTAATGTTTGTTTATAAAGATCCACAATGCAAGCAGCCTTAAATATCCAAGTTAAACATTTAAAATTCTGATAAAACACTAAGAAAAACTCCACTCACCAACATTTCACAGAATCATAGAACAAATTACCTTTTATAAAATATACTTTAATTCAGTAATAAGAGTTTGGAAGAAAAGCTGTGTTACTTCAAAGAAGTTCAAAACCTGCTCACTGTCAGAAAAGAGCAACATACAGATGAAAACATTCAAGATTCTTATTTGTACAGAGTATAAAAAAGATGTAAGTTGCATGTTTATATTAATAAGAGTGGAAACAGCAGACATTAATGACATTACATAGCATTCTTACCCAGCAACTAGAACATATTTTCCATCTGGTTGATCCTTTAACCTTTCCAGCAGGGACAAACGTACTTTGGCTTTGGTTTGGCCATAGATCTCAATTTCATCTGTAAGCAATCCTATCTCCTTGGCAAGTACATCAACAGCTTTTGGACTCTGTGCTCGGGAAATCTCAATATCACTGGAAAAGAAAACAAATAGGAGCCAGGAGATTTCTCTCAGCTTAGGTGGTCGACAACAGAGCACAAAACAACAGCAAATAATCCAACAATGGAGTTATTGTAATGAGTTTTTTAATTCTCTCTCACATTTTATTAACCAAACCTAAATATTAACTAACACCTAATATAACATTGAAAATCACATACAGAGTTTGTTAATTGTTACAATTTCACAGAGAGCTCTTGTTTAATCAGATTCCAAACATTATGTAACGCTTTCATATCAAGCTAGAAACGAGTCTGCTGGATGCTGAAGCATGTCCCACTGGAATGGATGTTTCTGGATTTGTTTTTCCCTTTTGTTCTCCTCCCTCACAGCATATTTCAGCACATACAATTTACCAAAAAGTGCATGCATTCCTTGGCCAACAAACACATTTGCTAAACCCAAAGCTTGTGCATGCAGTGCCTTTCATCCGAGGGCAGTGCCAACATCGCTGCTCTCCACGAGGGCACCAAAGGAAACAAGGCATTTGAAGACCAACTCATGCACTTCTAAAACACAGCTAAACTAAGAATGGCCACAGAGCAGGAGTCTGTGACAGCGTTCACAAGGGTTTTCAGGTGAGGTGAGAGACAAGAACGTTGACTCCATGTTCAGAAGGCTTGATTTATTATTTTATGATATATATATATATTATCACTATACTAAAAAGAAAAGGAAGGAAAGGTTTCTTCAGAAGCTAGCTACGCTAAGAATAGAAAAGAAAGAATGATAACAAAGCAGCTCTCCCGGACTCTGTCCGAGAGAGCTCGGTCCTTGACTGGCCATTAACTATGAACATCCAAGATGGCCCAATCCAGACCGACCTGTTGCATTCCACAGCAGCAGATAAGCATTGTTTACATTCTGTTTCTGAGACCACAGCTTCTCAGAAGGAAAAATCCTAAAGAAAGGATTTTTCACAAAGAGATGTCTGCAACAGGAGTCTACAGCACAGAGCTCAGCCAAGACATCCACTGAGCTTACAAACTACCCCCAGCAAGGGTGAGCAGCAGCTGAGGCAAGCCACAGATTCCCTGAGGGAATGTGGCTGTAGGGAACACCATTGTATCTGCAATTCCTGACCTGGACAACCTGAGGTCTTTGGATTTAATATTCCATCATGGATTTTGCACTTGTGAGCTTGACCTAGTTGCCCATTATGTCCACATAAGCGTGTAGAAGCCGTAAGCTCCTGCAGCATGGAAGCCCAGGGGCTGGAACACTGGATGTGAAGAGTTGTCTCTTTGGGCTTCGAATTGCTCACATTACCACAAAAACAACTTTAAAGATTACTTTCAGCCTAACCAGGCTCAATTTCTTCCTGTAGTTTCAGCTGATCATGTTTTTAAGATAGAATCTGGCAGTGGCATGAATGCTCATGTCCTGAACTTTCGAACAATCTGCAAGACCTTAAATACACACCAGCGAACATAAAACTACAACCAGATCTCAACTCTGTGTGCGGACTTTGGCCATTCTGCATCCACCTGGCAAATGATCAGTCTGTGCCAACTTAATTGTTTGCAATTCTTTGAGAAAATCCTAAACTGGTTCCATTATTCATTTATAGTTCTCAGGTATCCCCCTTTTGCACCCTGCAGCAGGTAAGTGAAATCCAGAAACCACTCACCCAAAGAATGGCATATCCAGTACTACAGGACAAGGAGTTACTCAATCACAGCACTAACCTGGAACCTGCATCCTCTTTCACAGAAGGATATACCTTTGGCTTCTTATGTGTGACTTCAAACACAGCTAGCCATAAAAATTTAATGAGAACACAAGATGGAGTGGCTTACACACATCGCATTGCAAAGACCATCTGAAGTTTTCACTTACAACTTCCAATATATAAACAACTCAAGTCCCAGAAAACTCTTGCTAAGTTGGTGGCAGTGTGGTCCCTTAAAGATATAAGAAATTAAAATTTTCAGGGTAACTATTCTCCTTAAAATAATTGATGCATTTAGCAATTTAGGAGAAAGATGTAGACTAATACGACAACATTAGTTTGCATTTTTTTTCCTCCTACTAAATATATTTTCCCAAAACACAGAAAATTAAAGACTTGGTTACACCGGGACTTTAGAAGTCTATATTTGTTGCTGACTCTTTTAGTCTGAAAATATATTCCCTGTGTTGGAAATACCAGAATTATTCAAAATGTTATGTTATTCAGTATTGCTGGAGATGTGCAAAAGTGGTTCTTCTGCATGAATGAAAACTGTTAAGCAAGAAGTCCACCACTGACAATTGTAAGTGATAATTTACAAAATACAGAAAAATTCAAAAGACAGAGGAAGGCTCTACATCCACTCACCTGACATTTCTTTTTTACTGCATACTGTAAGAAAATTTTCCATTCCATTTCCAATATATTTGGAAATACTTCAACCCAGATCTCACAGAAATCAAAAAGCAGATGTTCTTAGTTTTAGTGCTTAAGCAGCTTTGCCTCACTTTCAATGAATACTCCATCTGTTTCCACACAACGTGGTGTATTACTGAAAGCTTACATTTTATTACAGGAAACTTTCCATCTGAAGGGATTTTTACATTTAAAAGAAAAAAGACAAAGCTATAGAGTTAGCAGATAAATGCAAGTCCTATTACTAATTATATAATAAATATTATACTATATATATAATATTATGTGTGTGTATATATATATATATACACACACACACCATTATTTATTAATTATGTAATTATTGATGTACTAAACACACAATGTCATAGAGAGGGTTGAGAATACCTTTTTGTGGAAGTTTTGTTTACCACCACCCTCATGACATCGCATACTTTATCTTTTAACTGTATAATTTAAGGATAGTTTTTTTAGGCTTCAATTCTAGAAACTGAATTCTAGAATTCCAGAAAAAGCTCAAGCATCTCTGCCTCCTTGTGTCCCTGGTTACAAGAGAAAATTCATTCTTTTGGAATCTCTGGTTTGAATTACATTTGTGTTCATTCCCATTAAACTGTTGTAAGAGACGGTGAAAAGCAAATCAAAATACAACATTTTGTCACAGCTTTCCAAAACGACACCAGCAGGATTCAGAATTACAGAATCACAGACTGGCTGGGGTTGGAAGGGACCTCTGGAAGTCATCTGGTCCAACCCCCCTGCTCATGCAGGGGCATCTAGAGCTGGTTAGTTGCCTATGTCCAGGTGGCTTCTGAATGTCTCCTAGGATGGATACTCCACAACCACCCTGCCAATCTGTGTCAATATCTGGCCACCCTCACAGTGAAGAAGTATTTCCTGATGTTCAAGTGGAGCTTCCTGGGTTTCAGTTTGTGCTCACTGCTGATGGTTCTGTTCCTGGGCTCCACTGAAAAGAGCCTGCCTCGTTCCTGATTGTGTTACTGTACATTGTATTCAGACACATTGATAAGATCCTCCTATCCTCCAGACTATGGAGTTCCAACTCTCTCAGACTTCTGAGGTATGAGGTTCCTTCAGCATCTGCAGAAGCAGGCGTATCAATAAGCACGAAAAAATGTTGACACTTTCCTCACTTTCAAGCCATTGGTTCCTCTCTCTGTCACCCAACACATAGCAAAGCACTTTAGCACAGTGAAGAGCTCAGACTGCTTTAAATATCAGAGATGTCAGCAATCATGCCAAGGCAGACCTGAAATCCCTGAGGCCCAGACATGGGCCTTGGGAAGTGAATGACAGGAGCTGATTGAAAAGATTCTGGCTATGAGAATAAGTATGCTTCCTGCTTTTCACACCCACACAGGAATTTAAAAGTCTAACGCAGAAGAAAGTACTTCTACTGAGGGAAGAAAATAAGTACAAACTCAAATGCCACTGAAATCACTGAGCCTTAACTAAACACCTTTCTCCATCAGGGTTCAGCCATTAGGAACCTCTTGTCTTTTGTATTTCTGTTGGTGTTTCACAAGACTTCTCCTCCCTTCATCAATGAAACCTTCCAGCTTTAGGTCTTCATTAAATAAAGCTTGGCTCCAATGTAAAAATCAAAGTAAAAATTAATATCAAACAGAAGCACATGGTCATGATGAAGCATATAAGAGAATGGCACAGCACATAGTCCACATAAGATTAAAAATTAATTAGGCACAGCGCATTTTTAGGTTGTCACATTTGCTTGCTCTTTTTAAAAATATTTTTCACTTTTTTTTTCTTTAGAAGCACTTATTACCTGGGTACTGGGGAGAGGGGCTGCAGTTTCAAGCTGTGGAGGTCCCACTTCCTGTACTGCTGGGACTGGATCCATCGCTCCATGTTTTTTACCATGTTCTGGTTTTAAACAAGAAAACAGCACACAACAGCTGCATCATAAATGCTGAACAGCAATTTCAAACAATCTCTAGAGTATGTTGAAATAAGTTCTACAGCAAAGGCTAACAAAAAGCCCCAACAAAAAGCCCCAAACTTAAAAATTTTTCCATTTCATGGTTTTAGGACAAAGTAAGAGCCACTTTTCTATTGTATGACCACATTTCAAAAAGAAACAACCCCACTAACACATAAGCGGCAGAGAAGATTCTCTAATTAGGCAGTTGGACATTTTATTCTGGTCAAGACTGAGAATTACTATTCTTCTCTCACACTTTAAAAATAACAGAAGATACTGATTGTTCACTGACTGACTCACGCTGCTTCCAAAATTAAATAACATACTTTTGGACCCTCTATCCATTGTAATGCAAAAATGCAGATACAATTATTCTTCTCAGTTTTACCAGAGTGAGTGACATTAGCCTACTGATATAAGTGCTTCTGCCCACCTTTACTGTATTAACCACAGTTATGAGATGTCTGATTTTTAATTTACCTTTCTCTAATTAAATGTAATAGGTATCACTCTATCTGATTAAGAGCTGCTATTAAAATGGAAGTCATGTAAGATGGTCAAAAGAGTAAAACAAATACAAACTGTAGAAGTAATTTCTGCAACTTACAGAAAGAGCAACAAATCTGCAAGATTGGTACAATTTACAGACAAAGGTACACTAACCTGCATTCTCATTGCTACTGCAAGAGAACCAACAGTCTTTTCAGCAGCAGGGTTGTTCTGCTGACCATAGCTGTGTTTCTCTGAAAAATAAAAGTATTACAGTAATAAATCACAAATCTTCTGTGAGTGGGAGCATGTGTATTTGAAAGTTACATCCAAATAAAAAATTTCAAAAGGTGGACTTGAAATTTAACAATATTACTGACAAAATTATAGGTGGCTTCTCTAATACTTCAAATGAAACCACTCAGAAAGATGAATAGACTATGAAAATCAGAGAGTAACTGTATCTTCTGAAACATATTACACAAACCCACACAAAAAAATTTCACACAGTGGTATTTGAAAAGCTACATACATTCTTAAACAGAACACCTAAATGAGCACGGTAAAGACTGTCTTCTCTTCGACACACACATTACAGTGAGTGAGAACAATGAAATGATCAAATACCATACAGGATCATTATAACTTGGAAAAAGTAGATGCAAATTTTTTCTGAACAGTAACAGTTATCTTCATCAGCATCATATTAAAAGCAGGCATTCTGGAGAGTCTACACAAGTCAGAGTGACTTCAACTTCAGAGACAGTTATAACTGTTTCTAGTGGCAATACATCAAATGATAATCATGCATTAGCTACCCCAACTAAACATATTATTCTGTCATTTTGCTGTAATCCTTCTTCTGGCTTGTTCTTCTGTTGTTGCTCATTGACCTTTATCTAGACACAATTTCTCCAAAATTCACATCCTAGTCTCTGTGGGCATATCAAGGCCGTAGCCACATTCTGAAGGGCGTAGATATAATTGTAATAAAAAAAAACCCCAACTGTACGCTGACAGCTTTAACCTTTCTGCCACAGGGGAACTGAAGTGCAAGCCCTGACCTGGTCAAGCTCTTGCTCTGTTCACCCCTTCTGTACTGGTCAAAAAAGGCTCACGTTCCCTTGCACAACCACCCCTCCCAACAAGGGTCCCAGAGCAGCAGGGCACAGAACCCTCAGACTGGAGACAGGGCGGCAGCTACAGCCCACTCTCCCACATCCACTGCTGAGAGAGCAGGAGACCCTCTCTGCAGACCCCTCAGCCTCACTCCATGTGTTTCCTGACCCTTTCTCAAACTTTCCTGCCAGCAGGCATCCACACATCAGTGACACAGCTGACCAAGCTGAAGGCAACAATCTTCATATTAAACTCTAATTAAGAAAGTGTCTGAAAAGTTCTTCTTCTTGCATTAACACTTGGAATTAAAACAAATAAACAAACCCCCAACAATTTCTTCTGGAGATGCTCAGCTTTAGATTTAGACAGAAGAGTTTTACTGGAATAGTCTATTACAGTCATAAGCTGACTCTTGCTGCTTTGAGACCAGGCTGGGAGAGCTGCCAAACAGACAAATGAAGTAGGAAGAATGAAGTTTAAAACCCCCTTTCAGACAGCTGTGCTTTACAGAAACATTTTGACTTTTTATGTTATTTGGCTTAATACGACTATTTTTATCAGGGCAGGGCTAGCATGTGTATAAATACATATTAGAATTAGACAATTCCCTTCAATAAACTATTTCTCTCAGACTGCCTATGCTACACAAACCCACAAACGACTAACCAGGCTTTTACAGGGGTGAAGGTGAAGCTAGAGCAAGACAATCACAGGATTGCAACAGCTCTCCTAGGATAAATTTTCCAGATGGAAGCTGCAATAGCACTCTCTGCTTCAGACTATGGTCAGATCAGCTGAACTTCAGATATTGTGCTCCCTCCTCTGACTCATACCCTATCATAGAGATGAGTGAGAACTGCCGCCAGGTGCTACCTGTCTGCTCAGGCAGCTTAGAATAGAGAAGAGGTGGGGAAATGGTTGAATTTCCCATTAACATACTTAAACCATGTGGGCTTCAGCTTACAAGTGACCCCAAACAAGTTGGACATCAAATCTCAAATAATTCTGGCATCCTTAAGTTTTGTTCAGAAAGTTACTTTCATTTCCATACATTTACATATAAAGTATATTCCTGCAAGACTCTGCCAGCACTCACCTGATTCCAAGATTGTCAGTGCAACAGAAGCAGATGTTGCACTGCTAGAAAATTGCAGAATGTTTTAAAATTGTGATAATTTAAAAATCTTTGATCAAAAAAAAAACTTGATAAAGAATTGTTACTTTGGAGTGAGCACTTTTATCTCGACTCTCCTGATTTACAACATTACATTTCCCCAATTCAGCTACATCCTTGCAAATTCTGAGTGCTTTTAGAACACGCAAGTGTGTTAGACAACATGTACACCCACGCAAGTTGGAAATCTAGCCACCATCTAGCAAGAACCAATGTTACTTCATGGCCATTATTGCTTTCAGGCTTCATTTAGCTCCTGTGACCCCACAGATGTTAAGTCGGACATTTCTAAAGCAAGAAAAAATCCAGAACAATTTCCAAGCACCTCAGCCAGATTCCATGGAAGTCAAGAGACAGTTATAAGACTCAGTTGTTTCTCCAAGGTCACAACTACTCCACAATGGGCTTTCCACAAACATCTTGCATTTAAACTAAGTGCATTCTTCCTGTCAGACACCTGTGTTTCATGTTCCTCTCTAGAAAGCCTTGAGACCAACATTTTTATAACTGGTAAAATGCATTTCTGCTGTAATTTTGGAGTTTCTCCAAAGTTCTGACAACCTCAAAAGAATTACCAAAAGACAGATAGACATTTGGTAGATGAGTTCTAGCTAATTTATCTTGATAAAAATCTCAGGCTGCCTTTCCAATAAAATGCAGTACTCAACAGAGCACATTGCTACAATTTGAACAATTCAAAGAAATGTATATGCTTATGCCAAATCTTACATTTCCTGTATTAGAAATGAATGTTACTGTGGTGTGCAATGCAGTTTTTCTAACACTCTTTCAGAGAAGAGAAACACTAATATTATCTATAGTTCTTTAGAGTAACTAAGGCATGAAGATATTTAAGTCTTAAGACATAGCATGCGGTTATACTGCATAACTTTCAGGCCTGTAAAGGCTCAGACTCACTTCTCAATGCAGAGAATTAGGTGTCTGAAAGTGGGGCTTGCACCAGGCAGCACACAGTGCTGGGAGAGTCCAGTCACTCCTGGTGCCCACTCAGGCTGCATGGACTGGCTTATCCCACCCTGTCAGAACCACTCCAGGTCTGTCACACGAGAGGTTTCTACCTTCAGGATTAAAATGAGGAGGGGAGATTCCTTTTTATTTATTTATAGGTATGACTGCTGTACCACCGCTCCCTCTCTTCTCTATTCCTTTCCATTTCTCTCCCATTCCTCCTTCATGTAAGGCTGTGTCATACTAGTAGGCTGGGTACATGCTCAAGAGACCTGTGTGCCAAGCCCTGCCCTACAGATACTGAACAATTATATCCAAAAATCCCTAGGGGAAATAAATGGGCATTAGAGATGCAAGGAGTCTCCAAGTCACTAGTCCAGGAAAAAGAAAACATGTATTCTTTTTGGACAACTTGTGCAGCATCAGGAAGGGAAGAGGCTTGGTACCAACCCTTGAGATCCTCAGCAGGATCAGAGATCTGCTTTGAGAAGCAGACAGTGAATGTCCAAATGCCTTCAGACAATCAAGTGAATAATAACCCAGATCTCCACACCTGCAGTGTCTGTTCAAGTCAAGAGTATATCATGAAAGACAGGCAAAGAAATCTATTGCTAAGGCCATGCTTTGCATGGGAACAGCAGCTGCTCTTTTATGAGCCTGATCTTGCATTAGCTTTGCATGGAGTATCTGCTTCATTTGCCCTGAGGGAATATCCCTAGTTTAAAACCCATGCAATTAGGTTTTCTCAGCTTCATGCCCATTTCCACAGTTTTGGCCAATAGATGTCAATCTAGTGCACTTCTGATAAGATTTTAAAAAAACCCAGATTAATCAGTCATGCTACCCAAGTACTTCCTCATTTTCCTATTCATTTGCAGCATAATCTCATTGGGATGCTGAGCAGTCAAATTCACATACACACCAAAAATCTAGAAAATATCTAGAGGTCTTCACAGAATTTTAATAAATTTTACAGGAGATGTAAAATTACATGTTTATTATTATTACTACACATTATTCTAGCAGCAGAGTAACTTCTGGGAAGATTTCATAATTTTATTCCCAAGAAAATTCTGTAACATTTTTTCAACTGAGAAATTATTGAACACATACACCCTCCACAAAAAGTTAGGGGGAAAGGAAGGAGATGAATCCAAACCCTTTTTTGTTGGAAAAATTACTGCAGGAGACATTCTGCCTCTTCTTAACTACAGATGATTTCTGTACTCCCTCCTGCACACTCCTTGCAGACAGTTTCACAGCACTTTGCAGTTGATGTTTCGTCCCTTCTTCTCCTTTTCTCATATTCCAAGTGAGTCCACAGAAGTCACAGGGTAAGACACCATACAAAACATCACTATATAATAGCTCATCTGAGGACCCTGAAGTCTTCCCTCTGAACTCTCTGGATCCATTGGGTCATCACTTATCTAAGCATCCTGGTATGAAGAATCTGTTCCAACCTTTCTTCTTCCATCTAACATCTTTTCCCTATTTATACACCAGAGAAAGGTGTACACCTGCCCTGTACACACTCCTGTAAAGGCCCTCCCAGAGATGCAGCTTTTAACCACGCTGCGTTGTCACCAAGATGCCACACACATCTCAAAGGCTCACTGCACACCACTGGCAAGAACTGTTACCGTTTATCACCTCTTACCTGGCAGAGGATGATGAGCACAATTGATGACAGTGGCCCCAGGCTTTATGCAGCTCACAGGAACATCGTGGGGTTTCGTGCTGCCGAACACCACCGCGTCTGCGTGACGGAGCTGGGCACGGCCCAAAGCACCCCCAGAAACAAAACAAGCACTTCATCTTAGAAACACACACTTGGATATGCATCTTAAAAATATTCACACTTATACAGTAATAGCCTTTTGAGCAAAGCTTTTACAGACAACAAGAACAAAAACTGATCCAAACTATCCAAACTGATAGTTTGATTCTTACCTGTGACAAAGCTTAATAGCATTTAAAATTAAGTTAGGTAAACAAAATGTGAGATCAGGCGAGTGAGGTCAAAATAAGTATCAATATTTAATGGGGATTATATCCTTCCAAATAAGAAGTTCTACCATTGTCCTAAAGTCCAAAATAACTTGGAGTAACTTAAGAAAAAGAAGGGTTGAAAGACAGTAAATAGGCATTTATAAAGAGTACAGTCATATTGTCTGACAGTAGAAAACCAGGCCAACTGACAGGAATGCAGGATGACCCCTTCTGCGAAGATCAGTGCCTTTGAATACCAATTAAAGCATTTTTTTCCTTCTCAGCTCATGTCTGCTAATCACTGCCCCTGATTTAGCTCAGCCTGGCAGATGTTGAAGCAAAAATGGTTACCACAAAAATTCTCATAATCAAAGACCCAAATGCCTTTCTTTCCCCACTTCCTCTGAAACAGGGTCCTTTACCAGTTATTAGAATCACCATGAGATAATGAACAGCACCAGAGGCAGACGTATTAAGATACACTAAAAAAGCAAAACACAGACATAGCATTGCCTCAAGCCTGACTGCAAAAATTATTTCAGAAATACAGCAGCTTTGGTAATATTTTGGATAAATGCAAATTAATTCCAAGTGTCACAAACTCAGTGAGACACTCTACGAATTGATTTGTGACTGACAAGAGTTCCAGCTTCTTTTTTGGCCAAAAGTGCTCTGACACAGCCCTGCCCAACACTCTTGCCAAGAAAGAACAGCTACAAATCTTGTCAGGATAGCAGGTTTTTGGCACAGCTGAGCATCCAGGAGGGGAGAAGAATGTAACTGCTGCGGAAAAGGCAGAAAACTAAAAAAACTCCATCTTCCCCTCAGAGGACCCGAGGATGGCCTAACCCTCCTTAGAGATCCCCATGTGGAAACAAAGCCAGAAGTTTGGGAGAAGATTTACTTGCTTGACAAATGACTAATGCAATGAGCTGATTCAGGCTTCAGTCACACGTCCAGCAACACTCCTGTGATTGCCTGTGCACAGCCGTTCAGCCTTGTTCAAATTGGTCACACTCCTGAGTCTGGTGCAAATATCAGCTTACAGGCCACTCCTAGAGGGGCACATAAGTCATAATGCTTGCCCAGTGTCAGGTCAAATGATACTGGGAAATCTGCAAGGAAATCTGGATAAAAAGATGCTGCAATGCCTCATGTACCAAGAATACCATCCTGAAGGCACATTTTGCCCTGCAAAAGGCAATCTCTGCTGTAACAATCAACATCAACACAGAAAACCAGTGATTTTTCTCAGTTACATGATCACAATCTTTTTTTTTGCAAGGAAAAAATAATTCATATTCTAGCAGTTATAAATCATATACTGTAAGTCAAGATGCCTTTCCATGCAAAGCCTCTGGGACAAGAACTAAGAGCTTTGCACAGTGCTTAGCATCGTGAGTTGATGAACAAGTTGAGAGCTGTATGCAACAAGTAATAATTCTGATGAATGTTCAGCCAACATGCTTATGACAGAATTGATTCAATGTAACTATAATGTCAGAAAACAACTGATGGAACCAAATATTCATCTCTATGACTACTGACCCTAATGTTGAAAAATGTTCTTAACAGCTGAACACAATTATTTTTGTAGCCAACATTAACAGTGGTTCGGATAGCTAACATCACACATACCCATAAATTTTAGCAGAAAACCAGCTGGACCTTTCATCTCATTGCCCTGCCCCACCTCCTCCATGAAAAAAGTTGTATCACACGGCAGCAAAGAGTTGTAACACAGGTTCAAGACACACTGATTTCTCAGAGTCTTCCCCAGTGTGATTTTCTTTCCCTTATTTCACAAAGAAAACAATATTTTATGTCCAACTATTGAAAAAGTTCTTGCAGAGTCAATAAAAAATATATATCACAAACATTTTAGAGATTTTTTTCCCCCTGTGAGTATTTTTTAAAAGCATATCCAGAAACTGGGAGAGAAAGTCCACTGAAAGCAAAATACTTGTGTACAGAATTTTGGGTATCCTTGGAAGAGATTTTTGTGATCTCCATCAGGGAATTTTAGTTTCACTTGCAAGAAGCTGTGCCCATGCCTCCTTTGCTTTTAGATTTTTCTCTCTTGCCATAATCTACCCTTTTGACTGCCTGTTTAGTCACTAAAGCAAGAAGCAAGCCTTGGCATGCGTGTTCAGGGTCAACTCCTACATCAGAAACCGATCACGGACATGAGAGATGGAAAAGTCCTATGAAATAATCACAATTAGCCTCCCTTGGCAAATGCACCACAGTCCCTGGACAGAGGACACAGAGGACACATCTGACAGGAACCAGATGTTATAGGCAGCCATAGCCAGAAGGTCAAGGAGATACCCATGAGGGAGAACATGTGGCTGCCTGCCTCACGCTTCCTGGACAGCCAGGCTCCAGCCCATCAGGCTGGCCAGAGGAAGGAATGACAAGCAGCAGGCCAAACCCTCCCTAATGCACTAGGCAACTGCTGGAGACAAAGTAAGCCAAGAGTCCAGTAGTATCCTGCCTTCTCACCAGTAAATATTTTTTCAGTTGGGAAGAGCTGTGCCAATAAATAATCTGCAACCTTACCTCATAACAAAATATGATCCGCTCCACCAAGATTTAAGTTGAAGCAGATTAAGAAGCACCACCCATTCCCAAGACAGAACACCAAATGTTAAAACAACAATACAGACTTTCCAGCCAAGTATTAAATGATAATGGCACAAAGTAGCTGTATATTACAGATCACTGAAACTCCATTTTGCTGTGAAGACTGCATAAAATTTTCATTTTCCCATAGTTAAAATGGTCTGCTACAAAAGCCATTTTTAAATGCATGATCAAACAAAATAAAAATTAAAATTAAAAATTGAAATGTAAAACCTCAGAGTCCTGGGTATGAAGCTAGGCCATATAAAATTGAAGAGATGCACTGAGGAATAGGAATCTGATTAAACTTTTTTCACAACTCTCTTTATGAAAGAAGTCTCTTTGCACATCAGTTTACTGATCAGGTTCCACTTTAACCACAGCAATTCTAACTACTGTCTGAAATCTTGAAATTTTTTTCAGTCAGTGACTAGTTGCAGGTACTTTTTCCACAAAGGCATGTACTAATTACACAGTTTCTTCCAGCTTTCCCTGCCACATCACCCTGAATGCACTTGCTCTACACAGTGCATGTGAAAATCAAGCCCACACCTCTGCTGTGGGCTCAAGCCTGCCACTATGATCCACGCTTTAGCAACTGCTCCTCTAGCTTACAGACAGGGGATACACTTCCAAATTGGAAGGAACAGAGATGATGTGCATAAGATGTTGAAGTGGAAATACTTTGTCTATATCATCATCATTAGAAACACTCATGCAGCTTCCCTCTCCTCTCCTCTTATAAGATCTATGTGCCTGGTCTCCTCTTCACTCATGCTTATAATACAAAATGTGTTTTTCTGCCTATAACAAGAGTCTTGGTCTTAACAAGATAGTAAATAGCTAAGAAATGTCTAAGAGTTTGAAGCTTAAGTGTTGGCTCTAAGGAAATGCACACTGTGGCCAAAAGAAGCTCTTTTTCAACCTGAAAAGGAAACTCCCATTCAGCACTCCAGCTGAACCACTCTCATACTTCTTAACCTCACTTTTCCAAACAACTTTTCTATTCCTAATTTTATCCAGACAGACCAATGCTCACTTCTTTTACAATAAAATTGTATTATAGCAGCTCTCCTGAAACAGGCATGATGCGGTTCGCACACAGACAACATTAAAGATGATGTGCTGAAAAAATGACTGACTGAATTTAGATGTCTGAAACAAAATTCTGTTTTCTTACAGGTACTAAGTATTACCCATGTTTTGGCAAGAAAATAATCCATTTTTTTCAATATGAAATCTACTTGGCAACCTCCTTTCAAACTAGAAAGCATAATTCTGACATAAAAATGGATCAAAAACATCAGCTCCTATTCCTCACATGTAATACTGAACTGACTTTTGGGGAGTCCCATTTTAAAATTACAGGGGACATGTCCCTAAAAGTATGTCACTAGGTCATACTTCAGGCACAATGCAGTGAATGTGCTTTGAAGAGCTATCTACACAAAGCTTAACAGAATGATAACATCTGAAGTATTTTGTCTAAGATGCTTCTGTCTTTATCTCTCACTTTGTAACTTCTTTTACATTGAACCTATCAATGCAAACAGATGTGCCAGAACCTTCTAAAATGCTTTCTTGCATTTGTGAACTATTAGAAAACCCAGGAAGCTCTACAGTTCTGAAGGACATGGCTCAGCTGTGCTGTGAGAACTGAAGGCAAGCAAACCCAAAATGGAACAAAAAGAAATATTAATGATCTGCTCAACTTAACAAAACATGAAGTGGGGAGGGAAAAGAACATTGAGACTGTGTCCATTATTTCAGATCAAAGCAATGAGATGAAAATGTACCATTATTTATTTTATTCCTTTTTCCTGCCATAAGACATAACAGGCTTGCTTTAAAGGAGCGCATTAAGTCAGATGGTAGATGGCATTGTGCTGTTTGTTAGGAGAGCCACCCCTATATTTTCAAACTTTTCCTAAGGTAGATTAAAACATAGTTCCTCTTGATAATTTTCAAAATATTTTTGCAAAAGTGCACGAGTGAAAAAAGCAATAATAAGTCCATAGCAATACAAAACCTCATCCAAAAAACCTACAAACTTAGTGTTGTGTAACTCATTTAAATTAAAAGAATTTCTAAAGAAAACACTTGTTATGCTTTCCTTTTTAAAAAGAAGAACAAATCAGAAGAGCTAGTCTAAGGTACTGCAGTAACCACTTAATAAAGACATCACATGGTTAAGGTTAGGGTTAGTGCTTCAATGCAAATAGGCCTGGCCAATGGATTACAACAAATAACATCCCCCTACCCTTAAGACAAAATTCTCCTTTCCTGTTATATATTGCAAAACAAATGCATCTCAGTGAAAAAATCATACTCTTCATAAGTTTATCCCTCACTTCCTAAGTGAAGTTATTATGCTATCACAGGTTATACCTCCAAACAACAGCACACAAACTGCCACAGTAGAGGTGTCCTGTTCAGTGAAAGGAAAAGTTAGTGTATTGTGTAGGAAAAAAAAACATGAATTGATTCTTTCAAGTCTTTGAAAAACTTAAACATCAACTAACACATTTTCTTACTTCAAATTCAATAACAAAAAAAATCAAGAGACGAAACCTGGTGAACATTAAAGTGGTTTTTCATAATCAGCATTTTAAACAAACAGAAGAATATAAATTCTATAATCATGTTACCTAACAACACTGTCATTCAAATACAGGTTGCCACAGTACTTCATTGTTTGGTTAGAAACTTGTGCTCAGTTTCTGACTCTCCAGCTTCTGGGAATATGAAACAGGATAGTTTTCCCTGCATGCATTAGATTTTATCAAGGAACTAGAGTCAACTATCAAAGTGACATCCAGACAGGTTCAGCATAGCTCTGGGATTACTGGTGACATGCTGCTCCAGGCTCACAAGTGAGGAAGAGGAAGGTAGGTTTCCCTGGGCTCTGCTGATTAGTCCCACAGGGCAAGTACAAACTCTTTTACTGCCAAAAGTTAAAATGAACCTGGGAAGACTTAACTGCACAAAGCCTCAAACTTAGGCTTCCCATTCTGTTTCCCATCAGTGGCCTGCTCCAAGAGGTAAGCTATGGGGAATGCCAAAAAGCAAAGCATGATTATGGGAAAGCATCTGGATGGAAGGAAACAGAATTCTCTCCAGCTATTGACAGCACTGCACAAGCAGCTCTGGGCCCAATCCAGATTTTTTGCTGTGAACAGAGGAAACACCTCTGGCCACCCTGTCACCCACCCCATCCAGCCCAGAGCAGTCCTCTAGCACAACCCCAAGCAATGAGAAATAGCTGAGGAATGAGACATGGCAAGGATCAAGTTCACAGCACTCCATCTCCCAGAGCGCCATATGTTTCCTAAGTGCTGTCAGTCACTTAAAAGCCCAGAGCTGAGACAAGCCTGACAAAAACATCCACAGCTGTGAAAACACGGGTGTGCCAGAGAACTTTCTATCCCAGCTGCTCGGATTTGTTTCCTCCTCCTGTCTGCGCCTCCAAGGCCCGGAGGTCGGACACCATCGGTTTGCCTCGGCTGCCACCCTGTGGCTCGGGCTGTCCAACACAAGAGCTGTCCCCAGCACCGAGCCTGCACCCTGCTGCACATGCCCCCACGACAGTGCAACCCCAGCTGGAGTATTCTGTGAAATCTGGGACTAAGGAACAAGCTGTTAAGTTCCACAGGAAGTCGTACCAACTTCTAAGTTGTGTCTAAAAGCTCTGCAAAAAGCAGCCAGGGAGATCGTGCAAATCCTTCAGTTTAAGGCCCCTGAATTTCTTTGAAATCTTTTACGGTTCTCTTCAAAGATAAATATTGAGATTTCTTTGTCGCAAGAGCAGCAACACTTGCAAACCTTTAGGACACAAATCCAGTGGAAGTAATTTCATGCAGATGACAGTATCACAGGACAAGAAAAAAAGAGGGCACTTCTCCTGCACAGAGACAAAGCAAAAGGGAGAGCTAAAACATTTGTTTGTTGGATTCTCTTGGTGTAAAATAATGAAGTTAGAGCAGCTGCTGTTACATGTAATATTCTGGTAGAGGTCAGTGTTTGCGGCATTTCTGAGCAAGCAGGAAGGAGAAAAGACCCTAACCACATTGGCTACCAGCAATCACAGTGCCACCTGTGACTACAACAAGGAGCCTCCCTCTTGGGAACGGCAGCGAAGGGCAGGATTGTCAGGTGGACAGCTGACAGGGATGAGCAGGTAGTGGGGATGCAGGATGAGGCCAGGCAGACAGAAGAGCACTCACCTCACTCTGCAGCTGTGGGGCTTCCCAGTGGCAGCTGAGCACGGCGGCTGCGCGGCGCTGCAGCACGCTCTGCAGGGCAGCTCCCTCTGCCCCGCGCGCTCCCACCAGCAGCACCTTCTTCCCACCTGTGTGACACAAGGCACGTCACTCGGCCAGCCCCAGCACAGGGCACCAGCACCAGCAGCTGCATGGAGCTGCCCCAGGTCACCCAGGGCTGCAGCACTGCAGAAGGGGCTGCAAAGGGGCTCAGAACAGGACAGTGCCCTGTGCCTGCACAAGCACAACAGCTGTGCAGCACAGCTGGCACTTCTGGAGCCCGTGCAGTGACAGCAACCACAGGTCTTAAGGAGTTTCCTGGTGACTCTCTAAATTCTAGTAAGCAAATACTGTTCTTCTGGCTTTTTTTGCACAAATCCTTTCATTCATGTTTGTTACTAAATCCATTTAATCTCCTGTTTACGTTCTGCTACAGAAATCCTCGCTTCAACAGTTATGAATCACTGTAAGAGAGACAACTTCTGACACGCTGCCTTAAACCAACAGTGTCTTCACACACACTAAACCTGCTTGCTTAAATCTGCCATTTCAATGTCCGCACTGACACAGCACAATCCAAATCAAAGGATTTGCTCAGCAGCAATTTACAGGCAAACCTGGGCTTCTCCAACTCCTCACACTAATCAAGACAATCAAGTGAAATCCCCAAGTGATGCCTGTATTTTCTGTTTGGAAGACTCATGTCTTGTGTGTCTTCAGTGAAATTAAACCTCTTGATGGTAGCTAACCCCTGCCTAATACCCAAAATCTGTAGGCCTGAGACCTATTTCTACAAATACAGCATTCTGATGTTGCTGAGCAGGACTCCTCCTCACTAGCAGGAGACAAATACATGTCAGGTGGGAAAGAAACACAAAATAGAAAACACAACAAGGTCAGATTATATTTGGCTCCCAGCTGGGATTAAAATTGAGTAAAACAGGCCAAAATTAATGTAATGATTGTGATAGAAGGGCTCACCTATATCTTCAAGAAGCTCCATCACAGCACACACTGTAGGAGGAACTAGACAGTCACAGACATCACCATGTACCAAACGTCCTAGGTTTACACTGGATAATCTGCAGTGGAAAAATATGGCAATTTAACAAAAAAAAAAAAAGAGCTTGTGTAGCATAAATCCCCAGCAATGCTTGTAACATGGCTAAGAGCTAAATCCCAAGAGCAAACATCTCTCACAAAAGCAAATCCTTTGATAGTCATGTACTGCAGCTAATTTGTACCATCCCACACCTCAGTTAGACAAACACTGAGCCTCAAGAGAGGCCAGGGAAGGGATCTGAGTTAGAATGAGTAACACAATCCCAGGATACACATGCAGCTCTTTACTTGTCACCATGGGCTACCCACAGCACATTGGGCACAAGCACTTCAGCGGCTGCAGTGAGACCACACCAGTGCTGCCAGAACCAAGCTGGCTTAAGAGGGGGCAACCCAGGTGTTCCCACACTGCACGCCATTCTCTCTCATACAGAAAGATGCTACAAATTTTTTATTCTCTGACAATCTCCTGTACTCCACATAATGGAAAGGTTTTTGAAGGATTTTTAGGTATTTTTCCTGACATGAAAAAAAAGAAGAGAGTGGGATAAAAAAATGGTAATAGCCTGCAGCTAAGAGCAGGAAGGCTACAAGAGCAGCAAAATGATAACTCACAAACCTAAATTACACCAGTGGTCTCTTCTGAGAGCAGTACAACTCAACACTGATTGGAAATATGTGCTAATGGATCCAAACTATTATAGCTTACTCTCTCACCACAAGAGAGTGCTGTAAGGAAGTCAAAACCTCTCTGCAATTTTTCCATCAATTCTTCCTGTTAAAATTCAGTACTTTGTGCCTACCACTTGTATTACTGAAGTGCTGAAATACCTTAAGTATCGCCAGTAAATCAAGATTTCATTTTTCATTTCTTTGAAAGGACTATGCCCTGAATACACATGATGTAAAAAATAAAAAGATAATGACCAAAACTACATCAGTAAAAGACTTCTCATTGATTCAGAGGCATCTTTCATCATTGCTCAATAGCACAGCTAGACACATTGACTGAGGAATCCATTAATGAAAAGAAGAAGAGAAAACTGATTTTACAGAGCCATCAGGCTTGTGCCTGCTAATAATATTTCTCAGTGCTCCACTTACCCATCCACATCCTTCTCTGGTTTCACAGAATTTAATACCTTGCTGCTATATAAGCTTTCTGGGAGGTCAAGAGCAAGGCCCTGCACGTTAGGATCCTCATTGAGTCTCAAGATTTCACTGACAATCTAGGAAGTTAATAAAAAACATTAAAGACCAGAACAACAGATAAAAGGAGAATCTGATTAGAATGAGGTAAAACCTGTAATTTTTTTTTCCAATTATTTTACAGCCACCTTGGCTTCCCTTGCTTATTACTGTAAATTCTAAATGAAAAAGCTCCACTCAGTTTATTATCAGTGGCTTACCAAATTAAGCCACCCTGACTCTATTCTAAACATCTTGCAAAGCAAACACGTATTATGTGACATTATGCTGCCAAAAGCAGTTTGTGTTCCAGCACTCCAAACCTCAGCAAAAGCCTGTCACTGTAATGGCTTTGGAAGATGCTTTTAGACACAGAACACCTGAGTTAATACATAGTGCAAAACAGGGCCAGATCACATCCCAATAGAGGGACAAAAAGCTGTAACACTTGAAAGAACAGTTAGACAAGAAAAAAAAAATTATTAAACCAGCACATATGGTTACCAATTGTCCCTCTCAGAACACCTTGATCCTAAGAGCTGGCAGTTGCCTTGTGAAGAGCTGTCATGTTGAAAAGGCACCGCAGGGAAGTTTATGAAGTTCAAGTACTGAACCAGATGCAAGTTCAAGTGGTTTATAATTGCTCATATCTGACATCTGAGACTGTCCTACCTACCCTTGATTCCTTCCTCTCTAAAATATAATGCTGATTCATGCTATTCTGCTGTGACCAGAAAGAATACAAAGCAACCAAACATGTCAAAGTTTTTTTAGGTGAGAAATGTCATGCAAGCATGTCTTCCCATCTTATATATAAAACCAGTGTGCAAGCATCACAAAGCTTTATAATAGAATTGGATTAATATCCAACAGTAAAGGATTATAAGTAGATTTTTTTCCTCTCAACTAATACTATGCCTTTTTAAAATGCTTTTCTTGTAAACTATTCATTGTAATTGTGAATTCTATTACCCAAACACTTTACATGCAATCAACATTAAGCTAAGAGAATTAGGCAGGAGTTAGATTAGCTGCAACTCTGAACCAAGAGAACACACTACCTTCATGCTAAGCACAGATTTCACAAACATGTCACTGGTACAGAAATGCCTCTTTAGTTTCCTGACTCCTGAGGCAAAACCAGGCACATCTCTAAAGGTCCCATGGTATTTGACAGCAACAGGACTGGTATACATCACACTAGAAATGATGAATGTATATGGACATTAAAACATTTGCATTTTTCTTTTAAAAAAACCCCTTTGATATGCTACAAAATGTTGTCGGCCTACAGAGCAATTAAAACTTGAAGCTGTACTTCTGCTTCCTGGGAAAGTAATTCAGTTTTCCATTTTAATTGCATCTTACTTTAATTCAGCTTTCCACCATCACAGCATTTAAATTACTTATAACTCATGCAGGATAAACTAATATAATATTAACTTGCCTTTATTGTACATAGGAAGTTATGGCAAAACCCAGATGTGCATGGTATTGAAATCCCTCCCACCTTCCCACACTAGCAAAAACAACTGAGATGTGGATTTTAGTAGATGAAAAAAACTGTCATAGTGAGTAAGCAAGACAGTAAGCAAACCATGATGAATTTTACAAGAAGTAACTTCCTTTAAATAAAAGAAATACCCCGATTTTCTCTTTAAATACACAGCTAAGCCACTTCTAAGATATGACTTCAAACTAACTGCAACTACTGCTGCATAGTCACTGTATTTTACCTAGTTCCTGCTATGTTACTCAACAGATAAAATGCATTTACCAACAACAGAGTGTATTTGTTTTTCATTTCAAAACTCCACTCTTCTTAAATGGGTAGCTGACTATCCATAACCTATAAAACTTCACAGTAAATTCCTTTCAATGTATCTGGAAGCAGTTCTTGAGATTACATTGCAAGGCAGTAACATTTGAAGAACAAAGTGTACCAAAAAACAAAAGAGTACACGGAACTCACAAGCCTGCAGGATTATCAAACTTGCCAAGCACAAGGAGGCCAGCTGATAACAGTGTCATCTTCTACTATACATTCCTTCACTGGTTTAACTTTCACATGGTTTTCTATATTTAAAACACAATTGATATTAAGTGCTGCACCTTCAACAAGGTAAAGCATTCAGGCCTTTAGTTATTTGGGGGGGATGCTTGTTTTTTAATACATAATTGAAACATTAAAAGATCAATAGACAAATTCAACACCCCCGTCTTCTTCCCCTCTCCCTTCCCTATTTAATAATGTAATCTTTAATTTCCCTGAATAATCTGGGCAATAATCAGGTACAGTCACAAGAGCAACTGCAGGAGACAGGATACCTGAGCTGGTATGGGGTTAAACACCAAGCACAAACCCAAAACACTACTCTTGATTCTACTCCAGCTTGCCAGGGAACAGCAGACATGCCCATTAATACCCTTTTTTACGCTTGCCAGTAAGGGGATAATATTTGCTATTTAAACCAAGGCAATCCTAAACCTAACTTGAGTTACTAGAGGTCAGTCAAAATAATAATGAATGTCAGCAATAAATAGAAGTTTATGACAAAAATGGAAAATAAAGGCTCTTTCAGGTACTCCAGTTACCTCATCTTCGGTGCTGCCTTCAGGAAGACAGATGTGAATAACACGTAGACCAATCTGTTAAAAGAAAAGACTTAAAATTACCAAAGGCAAGTAGCTCATGATTATTAATACATGTATCAGCTAAAGCTTACCTCTTTGGCAAAGTTCTTGTTTGCTTCTTGAATCAACTGGTCATTATGTGCCTGGGGGAACAAAACAGTAACTTGAGTTTTAAAATAATACATTTTAAAAATGAATACATTAATGCACGTCTATGCAAGAAACATAGTGACAATGCCTGTGTCTAAAGGTATTCAAACTAATAAGAAACAATTTTAAGAAAGAAGCAGAAGACCATCCCTGTTAATCACAAATAGTTCAAGACTGCTGACAGTGAAAAAAAGAGCATTAAAAAGCACAGGCTTCGTGGACAGGCACAACTCCTGTTAGGGAAGGAGGGCTTGCCCTCTATCCCCCAGCTCCCTCCCTGCACTGCCAGCATTCCTGGCACTGCACTACCAGCATCCCACTCCCCAAGTGTGGCAGCTGGTGCTGAGTAGCAGGACAGAAGTTGCTGCACTGAGGACACTGTGCAGACCTCACACTGTGCCAAGGAAGAAGAGACAGGTCTAGGGACAGCCCAGAAGCTGCTCCCCTGTGACAGTAAATGTGGGACTGTGTCCCCACACTGACTGCTCAAGAAGTTTAACTGGGATGGAGCAACTGGTGGTACCGCCCTGTCCCCTGTAATGTCCCTGCTGCTGCAGCACTGGCAGGTGAACACTTACCTTGTGTGAGTGCAGACAGTCCTTGCCCTAAACCAGCTCCTATCAAAACCCACTGAGCAGCACAGGTGAGGCCAGAGCTCAGCACATGGGCTGGCAGAGTGCAAGGGCAGGACAGGAGGTGCAGGGGAGCCAGTGGTGCTTTGCTGAGCTTTGCAGGGCAACAGCTCCAGTGTTAAGCATGATCCTGATGCTTTATTTTACTTTTCAGCATCAAAAAAATTAAGATGCACCCCCCAATCATTTTTTGCTGTTGCATAGCTTCAACATGGATAATAAGCAACACTGGCATTGATTCAGATTTAGTTGACTCAAGAGGAAAAGGACAGTCCTAAAATCATTTCACTGCAGGTTCAGCCTGCAACTCCTCATTCCCAGTCCTGCAGAAGAGGTGGTGCCCTGTCATGCCAGCTGCTGTTACTCAAAAGTAAAGGAGGTAACTTGCCCGCCCTCCCTCTGCTCCTCTGGGCAGATGTGGCACATGGGGAGCAGCACAAATCTTAAGGCTCTGCCCACATTACTGGCAGAGCAGTGCATGACAAGAACATCTGCAGACCAAAGCAAGTTTTCTTTGCACCAACAAATACACATTTAAAATGGGCTCTGCTTCAGTCTTCACAATCAGACCAGAGGCAGGGTGACGGGAAAGCTGGAGAACAGAGCTTAGGTGAACTTTACCCAGAGGGATCTAGGCCACATGTTCCTACAGCCACCTAATGAGGCAGACCAAGTAGGGTAAACAGGGACAAGAGGGACATCCCTTCCATTGTGCCAGCACAAAACATGCATGTGGCCATGCAGAAAACCACACCCAGGAGACAAATGTGGTTGAAAGGAAGTCCGCCTGGAGTAGATCCCAGTCCTAGTCCAGATCATGGTGCAACTGGATGGAGACTAATAGGAGTGAGAAAAAACAGGTCACTGCTTTCCTATCAATCCTTAAGCTTTAGCCTTAGAGGGCTCTGTGAAAATGCAATTATCAGGGAGGGTGAGAGATGAGAGAGACTGTTCAGATATCCTCACTAGAAGACCTTTTGTTGCTGCATTACTTAGATTCACTCTTAGTACTTAAAAAATACTTATAGTTGTGTTTTAAACTTAAAAACCTACTGGGTCAGAGTTTCTGTGTGTGCCCACTCAAAATCAACACCACCATCCTAGGAAACAGGACAATTACATTTTTGCCAGCATGGCAGTGGGTCCTCTCTGAATGATAAACATCCCTAATTTTGTGGCTTTCAAATCTTCAGAAATCTAAGAATGAACATCTTTCAGCTTTGCAAGGATAGCAATCCTCATCTCTGATTTTGATTGCCTATCAAAAATGGCACCATCAGTGGAATGGAAATCTCTTCACAGCATTAGTGAAACAAAGGTTCTCAATTACTGCAAGATTCCTTCACATCAGAAAGTGCTGCTACTTCTACAGGATGCTGACACTTTACACTTATTTCACACAGACCCTTCTGAGCTGACTGGGACTTTTTAATGTGGTTTTCCTCTCCTTAGAAGAGCAGGAAGACATTGATAAGCTGTAGCTACCCAAAGGTGACCTGGCTGACAGGAAGCAAAAGAGTCTTTCATTAATCCTGGCATTGTTATTTCAGGGGTGGAAAGTGAAGGGAGCCCACATTTTCAGGAACATAAGGACTTTCCTCAGTATTGCAAAAAAACCTTCAAGCTAAATAAAGATTTGAGAACATTACTTTAATTCAACTATTAAATTAATCAACTTAGACAAGGTGTGAGAAAAAGTGATCCATACTTAAAACAAGGAAGATTATGTTGGCAAAAGGAAGAAGTGATAAGACTGTTCCTTTCTTTTGCAAAGCCTTCCCAGTCTGAAGTTTGCTGTGACTGTTTCAGGCCTGAAGAAGGGCAATTTACCGTCTGGTGGAGCTACCTCATCCTATTGCTTTGCTTTATAATAAAGTAGACAATATTCTTTATAAAAAAAAGGATTAAAATTACTTTCTGCAGGGTGTGCTTCTGAAGTTTCAGACAAGCAATGGTACCAAAGGAGATCTCTCACAGCCAGTGAGTGCACAGACATACTTTACCTGAATAATGGCAAGCGTTGGCTCAAGCCGACGGTTTTCTCTCTTAAGAGAGGCCAAGGAATTCTTTGCATTGTCAGTAACTTTGCTGCAACACAGTGACAAGCAAATATTTAACAAAATAAATCCTCCTAACATTAGTGGGCAGAAACCAACATTAGTCAACAATGTAACAGAAATGCTTGGGCTTGTAAATTTTCAATCTCCAAAATTATGGTTGGATGTGAACTGTGAGGGCTGATGCGCAGCAGGCAGGTACAGAAAACCTCAAAAGGCCAATTTTTTTTTTAATAGGTATGTGGGGCATTGCTCTGACATGCCCAAAATTTTATAGCTAGGCTGTGCTAATTCATGAGAAGGCTTGTCCAGCCCCACCACGGGAAGGGAACCACCACCATGAGCTGTCTGATCAGCTCTTGTGTGAGGTAGGTCCTTCATCCCCATACCCTTGGCCAGGGCAGTGAGACATGCAGAGGCCGTTACAGCTGGGGCTGCCACGGCTTAACAGGGGCTACACCAACCCCATGAGCAGCAGAGCAGCCACTTTCACAGATGCCTTTAAAAACCACTGGCAGAAGGGAGACAAGGCAGCTCTGTTTCCCACATTACTTCTTGGAAAAACTAGTGACAGCCAGGCACTGGGAATGCTTTCTGGAAAAAAAATTCTGGGCAAGCGGCGGCCAGCTCGCCTCCGTTACCTTTTGCGTGTGCAGGTGATACTTACCTAGCTGGGCAAAGAGGAGACCCCCTGAAACGTGTCTGTCTGTCCCCACAGCAAGGAAGACAAACAGAGAAGAACAGTCTGGAGTGGATTTTTGACAGTTCCTACTCTTGCAGATGCCAATGACCAGTTCCATCCAATGCCGCTGCAAACTATCCCGTCCAGGGCTGAATCGGCACGGGGAGGGACCAGGGACACGTTTTTCCAGGGACACATCTGCGCGCCGCCTCACCTGAGCCACCGCCACATGACGGCGGCTCTGCCCGCTCTCAAAATGCCACCAAAACCAAAACCCGGAGCAAATCCCGCCAGCGGTTCTGGGGGAAGGGGGGCATTTAACTACGGAGTCCCCCAAAAACCTCACCTCAAAAACCAACCCGACGCACCCGGCGAGGGCGCATCGCCCAAATCCCCCTCACCCCTCCTCCCTGCGTGCCCACACCATCGCACCCCCCGGTTGCATCAGCCGGCGCTGCCTCCCCACGTGCGCCTCTTACCGGGCGGCCGCCGCCGCGCTGCCGGCCCGGGGCAGCGGCGCGCTCAGCCCGCGGCGCGGCGGCAGCGGCGGGGCTGGAGCGGCGGCGAGCGCCGGGGCCAGGCAGCGCCGCAGCGCCGCGCTCCTCATCGCTCCGGTGCGCTCCGGCAGCCGCGGCGAGCACGGGGCAGGGGCGGGAGCGAGGCCGGGGGGCGGGCGGCGATGGAGCGCCGCCTGCCCCGCTCCCCGCCCCGCCGCTCCCCCGCTTTCGCTTCCGCTTTTTTTTTGCAAGAGAAAAAACTCCATCCAAATCACCCCCGAACATCAGCTCCGACAGGCTGAAGCCAATAACTTGTTTCTTCCGCGCCCCGCAATGAAAAGGACCCAAAGCTTTTGCATACTCAACGTTTATTAAAAATAGTATGAAATGGTCCCTGGGAGAAGTTACAATACTAGTGGAAGTCCCTTTTTTCTGGTTGGTTGGTTGGTTGGTTGGTTGGTTGGTTGGTTGTTTTCCCCTCCCTCCCAATTCCATTGATTGCATGAGATGCGAGTTAAACATTCTCCTAAAGCCGTTTAAACAAATCTAGATGTGCGCCCACAGATTTACCTTCTATCCATATTTACAATACTTTACAAGCTATATTAAATAAATATGGGCTCTGCTACACCTCAGCATCTTAAATATGTACAACATTATTTTTCAGTCGGATTTTACTAGATAGATAGGAGTCCTATCACAGGGGGTGTGCTGCCTGTAACAAGTATCCCTGTGGTACAAGCTAGTAAGTACCATGACCAACCAGCCCTCAAAATAACAATTCCTAGCCAATGCAAGATACGTGTGGTAAATAATTTAGTCAGTTCTAATAAATTCAAGTTCTCAAATCTTAGTCTACAAGTAATTAGCTGTACACTGATAACTTCAGTTTTTCCTCATGGTAACCAATATAGTAAATAATCAGCTGTTCTGGAAGTCTGTAACTGAGGGGAGTGATACGTGGTTAGTAAAAACAGTATTTCAATGAAATTCCTTTGTTTATTGATATGTTTAACTCGGTACTGGCTTTATCCATGTAATCTGAAAAATGTGAGCACCAAAAAAAAAGAACAACAGTCACACAAGATGATCAGTGTAGATGTATCTAGGCTTTCCTTTCAGTACAATGTTTTCAAGTAACAGAATCCAAAACTGTGCAACAACGATGATGAAGGGGGTTAAGTGAGGATGGTACTGGAAAGCCTTTCCTTGCTCTAAACGGCAGCTTTTATTCTATACACGATTTGCAAAAGAATGGAATGTATTCTCATTTTTAAGCTACTTTTTTATTGTACATAAATTGCATTAGACTCAGCACTGACTGATTTACAAAAGGTATCTTTTACCCCTCTCTGTCAGGAAGTGTCACTTCCCGCTACAGGAGATGCATGCCCTGGGGACTGCAGCTTGTCACTCAACCAGCAGTGTCACTGAACCCCACTATGGGCCAAACGTGCTCCACAATTAATATTTCACCCAAGAATCTGGCCAAGCCTCATTGTCTCACAGGATTACTGACACTGGGGCTTGAACAAGTGCCCAGCAGGTCACTGCATGTAACACACAGCTTTGTTTCAAACTCTACCCAGCAGCTTTTGACTGCTGGGTGCTGAGCTACAAGATACTCAGATCTGGCTTGCGTGTCACAAATGCCACCATCACTGGAGGTACCAAGACTAGCCTAGCCCTCTCGACAAGCAGTGCAGCTCCCCTTCTAATGCCAAAACCATTCCCCAGGCAAGGACTGTGTCACATCCACAGGTTCTCATAAAAAGCCTCTTCTGCCTCCTACACAGTTCCAGTAAGTAGAGAACAGGCATCAGACACAGAGCTATCAGCCTGGCACAAGCACTAGGACTAGATTTTCTTTAAAATATAAGAAGCTTGCTCTAAAATAATGTAGCATATGCATCGGTCCCACACACTTGGAATCTGCCTGATGAAAAGTAACGTGCAAAAAGATGTGTGCAATTGCACACATAGCCTGTTGGTGTAATCACCAGAACCCTGCTCAGAAATCTGCGCAGTCACAGGAGCAGCTGCCCAGCTAAATGCTCCTGTATGTAAGCAGAGTGATCATACAGATATTTTGGACGCATAACACTGGACACCAACTGGAAAGTCTAAATACTTGGTTTCCAAATGATAAAATGGCTTAAGAATCAAATGTTACTACACCTGGTTTGATGGCAAGAATCAGGGGCTATCACACCTAAGAAAGGAAGAGATGTGAAGGTTCAGTAGGAGATGAGAAGTTCACATGTGCTACAGAGAGACCCCGGACAGTGCACATGTGGCCTTTTTCACATCCAGAATTCTAAACCATTTTTTAAAAGATACATTTTGCATCTATTTACAACATTATTGCAATACAATGCCTGATAGTGTAATATTATGGAAATACGTCATGCCAGTACTGATTGTCCTAGTATATATTCTGTCATGATAAGGCAGTACAGCTAGAAATTACTGAAAGCATCAAGCAAAGCTACTTGAACTGAGACACTGAAACTTTTCCCTTAAAGACTGGACAATATTCTGCTGATTAGGAGATGGTACTCTCCACAGGTAGTCATTCAGTTTATCCGAATCACTGTAAGCAGTCAGATATGGGGTAAGTGCGTGTTTGCTGCTGGCAGACTTTGCAGGAGTACAGGAGACAGTTTTGCCACAGAACATTTCAGAAGGAACAGCATCTGTGTTACGCAGTTTAGGATCTGATTTCCTTGTTTGGTTCTGAGAAGTCTCCAAGTCAGATCCCTCATCTTCAGACTTTATTTCAACATAGTCATCATCATCCCCTTCTCCATCTTCAGAATCTTTGAAATTCGAAAAATAGTTCTGAGTAGCCATCTGTGCTGTCAGAGGGGAGGCTCTGTTCACTCTCAGGACCTTTTGAGAATCCTGCAGAATCATATCTGAATAGTTTTCAGGGATCTGCTTTCTCATCTCCGGCCCTGTATATCCTGAAGCAACTCCAGGAGTTTGATGGCTGTTGAATCGAAAGTTCCTATTCAAATGGAGCCTTTTCTTATCAATTTCATTATTATATACAATTGATTCTCCAGATCTGTTCACCACTATTGAAGATGAGGACTGTGACCTGCTGTATGCCTGTGGTTTTACACTGCTTACTCTCCTCCCCAGCGAGTTATAGACGTGATCTTGGTGCAAGTTTTCTTTGTTTGGCTGGCTTATAATGGCACTCCACCTCTGTGCCGGGACGTGCAAACGGTTGGAAATCTGAAGGGAAGGCACTGAGCCAGCTGACGGCAACTGCTTCGAATTGCTTTTGGTACCAGCTTCTGTAAATGAGTTCTTGGACTTTGGGTCCTGGGATTCGGAGCACGGAGAGAAGTCAGCGAGCTCGCCGTTACTGTAGGTAGAATGCAAAAGCCAATCTTCTGCTCGTGAGCAGTCACAGGCAGGCTGGGAACGGGGAGGAGATGTGGGTGTGGAAAACCTCCCAGCTGATGGCTCCTGAGGAGCGGCCCCGGCTTCCTTTTGGACCTTAGGTGTACTGTCTCTGAAGACAATTTGGTCATAAAGCTGGGAATATTCAGCTATTCTGGCACCTAGAAAGAAGAGAGAATTAACTTAGCAGAGACGAGGAATCCATTTCAGCAAATCATACAAAAATTTAAAAATCTCAAAACGCTTAGTATTAGAAAGCTCTTAAGAGAAGAGCTTTCAGTTGTCTCAATAAATTTGGCCTCTGCAAAGTAACATGAAACACTGGAGGCCTTTGCATCACATTTCAGTACACTTTGTTGAGGAAAAGAAGCATAAAATATCTTGCTACAGTGAGCAGTCATGCAGGACACAATGCAGCACACGGTTCCAACAATACGCTGCTTGTTTCATGTTAAAATGGAAAAGAACATTCTAAAAATGGGCTGGTAAATAAGATATTTAGGGAATTTTAAAAATATCACAAGAAAGCAAGAATGACACTGGTGCATAGAGTCTGCTGGCTCCACATCTTCCATTTGTATCAACTGATCATGGACAAAATAGTTCCAGACTTATTGCATATCCATGACTTTGCACGTTCATTAGCTGATAGAAAGATTATCAGCTCTTTCTCATCTGACCACATTCCTTATGCTTATGGGTATGACTCTGAATGGCACCTGAGCAAATATATGTGACCTGTTAGAAGGCAGACCAACTTGAAAAAACACTGGTTTAGTCAAACTCTAAAGATCACGCTATTAAAGGAAATAACTGCTTTTCTCTAGGGAGGCCAATAGTGCTTCAGGCATGATTTCTACTTCCAGCCTCAGCTGAATTGCTCTTTCCTGACACTGCCCTGCTATTTATTCCCAAAGTTATCAAGTAACAAGAAATGAGATATAAAGGACCATTCATGTTAAAGCAGTCTGAGAAAATTAATTTCAGTTATAACACAGAAAATACGATCCTGATACTCAATGACCAAGGTGAGAAAAATTCATAATCTTGCAGTTCAGAACACAAAGTTCACTGAAAGTTACTGAAGGAATGTATCTGTACAGAAATGTTTTTAACATACCAATAGCAGGACCTCCTTGTTTTTTCTCCTCCAGAATAGCAGCAAGATCTTTATGTTTCAGTTTCTGTTGTCTGCTAGCTGGCTGCTCCTGCTCTGGACTTTTAACTTTCAAAAGCTGGTTAGCCTTCTTAATTTTTTGACTGTACTGTCTTGCCATCATAAAAACTCTATTCTTTGTTTTATCCACAACAGCCAAGTCATTTTCCACGCCCTCTGCAGGTGTGCTGGACAGAACACAACTGGCAGGTTCATATGGACTATCTACAAAAGGCATCTCACTGGAGAAGGAAGATCTGCTCAAACTCATAAAAGAGTTCTCCTTGCACGGTGTAGTGTCTTCAAGCCTGAGATTAGCCTCACTTATGGTGGCAGCCCTGGGCTTAACAGTTTTAGGGAAAATAGGAGTTTCTGGCAGAGAGAGAGTAGACAGTGTGTACTCTACATCTTTACTCAGTTCAGGTGTGCTACCAGCATGCAGCCTTTCCTGCATGTCATCTTTACAAACAGGAAAGGCTGCAAGGACACGGTCTCTTGTCTTTTCCTCATTTTTCTTGATGTAGTTCTCCAGGTCATTCCAAATCTCGTCTACTTCTTCTGAGAGTTTATCTGCTGCAGACTTATGCGACAGTGAGTCAGAGTTGGAGGAGCTATCGACTAAGCTCAAATAGTCAGTGTCAATGGGAACACGATGGTAAGGGCTTTCATCCTCACTGAACTGCAGACTCTCCTCAGAAACAAAATGTCGTAGATTGTCACAGTATGCAAAGTCTTTTTCCAAAAAACTCCTCCTTTTAGAGGATTTTAAGCGATCACATTTAAAGTTCAATAGAGATGTTTCTGGAAGCCGTATGGTGTCATAGATGTTGTCTTCAATAATTCTGAGCTCATCCAAACTTGAAGTTGGTGCTTCTTTACTGAGCAGTATCTCCTCCCTGCTAGCATGAATGGAGGTCCTCTTTTGATTTGCTGTTTTCTTTTTGGAAGTTGAATCTGAGCTGCTTTTGTTTTCAGCCTCATACAGAGAGTCTCTAGCTGATCTCCGGGGACCATGCTGTGTCTCCTCCCTTCTTGTCAGACCCATCAGCTTTAAGTCTTCATAGCTTATATTATCATAAACATGTTCAATATCATCGATAGTTAGCTCCTCTGAAGATTCAGGATATGCATTCCTACTGCTTCCCTCTGCTGTCTTCACCTCCCTCCGAGAACCACGCTCTCCTGTTTTACACCTGGCGCTGGCTGGACACGTGTTGCTTTCACCAGCGCTACTGGCCCGTCTAACGATTTTGTGACGAGCGGGGCTGGAAGTCTCGTTTTGATGCACTTGCCCCAAGTGCCAGCTGCATGGACGGCCAGAAGAACCCTTCCTTTCTCCACCAGGAGCTGAGCTTGTGGTGGATGTAGACGCTGATGGTACAAACATCTGGTAATCGTCCTCATCGTCTTCGTTCTCATAAGGTGGGCGCCGGCTGGGGAACAACGCCTGCCTGATCTGATGGTCCGTCCAGATGTTTCTGACAGAGGTACTTCCCCCCAGGATATTCATGATCAGAGAGTTGCTCTGGGGTGTGCTGAACTGCCTAGGAGACTGTGGCTGCCTAGCTGCGCAGGAAAATGGAAGATCGGTATTCAACTGCATTGACTCTTCATCTGAAGGGTCCTTGGAGCTCTGTGGAGATTTGAAATTTGCAGGTAACATTAGCATATCCCTGTAATAATACAGCAATTCCCTCTTTTCACAGGACTGCCACAGCACCAATCTGTCCTGCAGCAGAGAATCACGTGGAGATGGGCAGGGCAAGTGCTCTCTCCCAACAGAGAGTGAGGGAGCCAAGGTGGCAGTGCCAGACTGCTTTGCTTCCTAATCCTTACCATGGCTCAGAGTTCACTCTCGGTGTTTAATAACATCTTACTTCAAATACAAGACAGTAGCTTATGTTAATGCATGAGTAATTAAAGGCAAATCTGTTTGGCAGGAGTTGGATTAAACCCTTTATGCTAACTCGGCAGTTTCACAGTTGGATTAAGCTAATCTGACTCTGGGCTTTTGCCAAAAGTTTTGTTCTTCTCCTTTTCCTTGCCTATAACCCTAGCAGAAAGGAATCTTATGCTCTCTAGCACATGCCATTGAAAATGTCTTTTCTTTTTTAGTGTAAGTTTTCATCCAGATCTAATTTACAGCAAGGCCACGTGCTCCCTTATGCCGACATAAAGGATGCTTTAGATATTGCTGGCCAGCGTTTGGGGGAGAGAGGGAAAGAGAATTCCTTTTGTCTTCAGTTAATGCTGATTGGTTTAGTTAGCTACTTTTTTTTCCCCAGGCCCCAAAAGAAAGAGTCTTTTGTCATAGACATGAATATTTTAATGATATGAACACTGATAAACAGAAGATGATGTATCTGTCAACCTAGGGAAAACAGATTTCTTTGACATACCTATGATGCATAGCAAAATAGAAGTAAAAAATAATAATTACTTACCTGCATTTCACATTTATTGAGATTGAGACTTCTCCGTTTTTCAACATTTTCAGCAGCTTGACTATTAAGTCTTTTTCTTCCCCCTTTTGATTTCTGCAGGGAGTTTTGCTGTGATTTTAAAGAAAAAATATGAGGGGTAATAAAACCTACAGTTCTTTGTACAGTCTGGTTCAGAGGAATTACTAGTAGCTACAACAGGTCAGGGGCCTGTACTGGGAGATGAAACAGCTTATGAGTTGTTAGCACTGCCACAATAATTATTCAGAGCTTATAAAACCTGTAAAAGTATCATTGCCACATCTAGTAGTAACCACTAAGCTAATAGTATCACTTTTTTTGTGGTATTTTTTGTGCTTACTCATTCTTTTGTTCTTCCTTAGGTTGGTAAGAGGGGGGATTACAAGTCACTGCACTACACTGGTACAAGACACTATTTTATGAAATATTTATAATGCAAATAGTGTAATTTCAAAGAGGAAATGCAATCTGATTCAAAAAGAATCTCAATCACTGGTTTCATATAATTCACAAAATAGATGAACCGTGCAACGATATGACCTCAGTACCAACTAAACCAAATAAACTGAAAATCTAGATTCTTTAATACCACCACATTTTGAAGTTGGATTTTTAGTCTTTCAAAGGTACTACATATGTGTGGAAACATCATACTGAGTAAGAAAAAACTACCATCTGTGCAGTAGTAGGAGACAAAGACTCTCATTTTCATAAATCCTACTCAAAACTTCTCATATGCAAGTTCACACATTCATAGCTACTGCCAGAGGCTCACAGATCAAGAAACATCCCATCACATGCAGCAGTGTCTGAATCTCAATATAATATTCAAGTCCTTGCTTTGAAAGCACTGTCTCTGCATGAGGCCTAAAAAGGTTTTTGCATGGCATCAGCTGAAGAAACAAGGAAAAGCCACTTGTGTGCAACAGGTAAAACTTTTCTGTAACAACCAGGTTGGAGGACTGCAAAGAAGGAAAATTCAAGTAGTGGGAATTTCTCCCTCTGTGCAGGGGCTTTTACACCTTCTCTGTTAAAATGGAAGTGAGTATTGTGTGAAGCCTAAATAAAAATGTTTCTAAGGAGAGGAAGTTGTAAGCATTTGCAACACATTCCTGCCTGTTTTACATATAATTTTAATTCTTCTTCCATTCTCCACAAGAAAAAATTATTTTATCTTTTCCCCACTTTTTCCTACCTGTTCAGACTCTTCTTCATCATCAGCATCAATCTGTTCTGTTGCAGAAGTCTGAAGAGTTTCATCATGATCACTACTGTAGGCTGGTTCAATAGACTCTTGAAATTGGCTCTCCAGCCCACTGGATTCCAGTGAAACGTTTTTCCTAGAATTCAGCAGGGCTTCACTTGATCCTAGTTTGGTGGCTTGAGATAACAGGGCTCCTTCAATGCCCATCCGCTTTAAAAAAAAAGAAACTTTGGTTAGAAGTTTCTAGAGATTCTGTATTTTCATAAGATCCTCTTACATCAGACTCACAGGCAATGTTTAGCCTACAGTCAGTTAGTTGCACTGAAGTGAGATTTATAAAGAAGTACAACAACCAGTACTTTTCCATGTAATATTTAGAACTGGAAAAATATATGCGAAAGACCCCCTTCACATCGAATCCTGGGCTTCAATATTATGGCATGACAATGAAGTAATACCTAATGTACTCTGTTTATAACACACACACACACACTTTTTGAAATTCCATCCTAAATAAAACCCCAAGACCTGAAATTCAAAATGAGACTTTCAAATTGCACTGGGAACTTCCATTCTTACAAATTCTTACAGAAAATGTAAAAATTACAAATGCTCATTACAATCTGCTCAAGCTGCATGTGCTCTGTTTGGTGATACATCATTACATATATATATATATATCTATCTCAGACTAACTTGAAACTTTCCAGTCTTATTTAATAAGATAATATGAGCCAAAGAATAAACACTATTTTTATACACTGCACTTCCTTGATTCTAGTGGTATTTTTAAGTATCCTGTAGCACTACTAATTGATTGGACTGTATTATGAACCACAACCATATATGGATTGCTGATTTTCTTCTTTATTAAATATTCCCAAAATAGTAAGCTGTATTTCTACTTTTTTCATTCCAGTAATCTTAGCTGAGATGCTAAATAACATTTATGGGGTTTTTTTCATTCTTAAGGTCAACACAACCAAGAAGATGCAGATTCTCCAGTAAACACTGTGCTCTAAAGTCATATGAATGGGCTAAAACAAGGAATTTAAGAAATGGCTTACCTTCTGCATGTCTGGGCTTACATCTGAAAACAAAAACACATCAATGAATAATCAAACTGGTGTCAGGCTATGCCCGTTTTAATGCTACCCCAATTATGAATTCCCCAAAGGGGGCTGAATGAAGCAGCAATTGAGCAAACTGACTATAGGGGATTCCTGATAAAACAGAGACAGCATGAGCTTTACCAGAGTTCCACTTGAGGCCCTGATTCTGCAGCACTGCTGTGATTTGAGGAACTGTTCACAATTGCCAAGACTTGGTGTGTTCAGTTCCTAGGATGCTTACAGGACCAATACCCAAGTGTGGAAAAGCAGATATTAGATTTAAACACGAACATTTTGGGTTTGGTTTTTTTTCCCCAAAATTCCTCTTCCTCCCCTTAATGTATTTAGGGACAGTTACAAGAAAAAAGATCCTGTCATCAGTTGTTTTACAAAGTACAGGAGCCCCAGGTCAGTAAACAGTACACAAAGTATCTTACCATTTGACTTCAAAACTTTATGGGCTCTAGATGAGGGCTCTGAAAAAGACAACAACATGTTTACCCACTGTGGCACTCTAAAGAAAGCTGTGGGCATCCTGGACAACTTTTTAAAACATGTATATAAAAATTTAAGCTTCTGAGCCCATGCAGTGAAGCCAGATTTTAATTTCTTTATTGCAAAATTTCCTCACAAAGATGATCTGTTGAAGTGTCAAATCTACAGCTGTTACCAAAGCACATACTTGTTTCTTAATGCAGTAGCAGTTGCCCTCCATTCATCTAGGCACACATAAATTTTTATCCCATGCAAAGATTCCTGCTTTGAAAAGACCTTATCACCTCCGTTACTGCTCTGCAGTGTTACAGGTTTTCTGTTAGAAACATGCATAAGGTACCAAAGTCTTAGATGGGTTTAGAAGGTGTAAGTGGCTGAAGATTACATAATCTTTGATCAGTATTTTGTATTCTTCCTTTCACAGTAAGAGCAGCACCAATGCAACAAAGGTGTGCAAACACCTCGGAAACAAAGGAGAACATACCCCAAACATAATTAGAACTGGACTGCTTTTCAGGCACAAATGCTGCTGTATGTTAAATCTTTACATCAATATTCTCATGAGCCTTGTTTAAGTCATTCCCAATATACAATGTTACACACCAAATTGGAAAGGTCTTTAAGGAGACAAAGAGGGGAACACAGGGACTGCAATATGAAGTCACCCAACAACAAAGACATTGGTAGTGTCTTTGAGAGTAATTATAGATAGATGTTTGAGCTAGGAGGGCAAAAAAAGTCCAGACTCAGCAAAATCACCTCTCAAATCTCTATCATTCATAAGGCAAACATGACACTAAGTATAGATAGTAATCATGTTTTGAAATAATAAGCCTATCATAATCAGGATGGACCATAATAATGAGACAATAATAACTGCAGTAAGGAGGGATGTCAAATTTAAATAATGTGACAGGCCTTACTGCATATGCACTTTAATCTATTAGAGAGTACCAACTATTCTTTATACATTCACCATTACAAATGTACATTCCTTAAATGCAAACAGTAGATAAAAAATAAATTACAAGAACAACAAATGGTTAATAAGATACTTCATCCACATTGGAGAGATACTGTGCCATGTTAAACCTGCCTGGAGTGCAGATTAAAAACCAATTCCATGTACCCAGCCTAATCCACCCCTAAAACAACCCTGCTTGTTTTTCCTTTTGTCATCTAGGGTATGAGTTTATTCACCTGATTTCCGTCTCACTCTGTGAGGAGCAGTGCCTTCCTTAGGCTGGTAGGACGATTTCATTTCTCCCTCAGGGCTATAGTGGAAGCCTGGGTGATCTGTGGAACAAGCAGAGGAACAGGGAATAAGAGAGTGACAAGGATGGCACTTCACACACCTTGGCAGCTTTCTTTGGAGGCAGTGCCATCATCCCTTTATGCCTAATCCAGTTGCGCCCCATCAGAGCCTGAAGCTACACAAGCAAGATATCCTGCTAGGGTAGCTGGCTCCCAGGCAGCCATGGAAATGCTTTACCCATGTAGCTGGGCCTGGCTCCAGAGGGCTAACCCAGGAACATTTATCCACCACCATCATGTTTATCTGCCAGTTTCTCAGTCAGAGCCTTCCCAACAAACTCCACAGGATCGGCACCTCATTTTGCCTTTTCCAGCAGGGTCATAATTCAAGGAACATAAGCCTGGCATTCTTCCATCTCAGATGACATCAACAGCTAAAGCCAAAATGTTGAAGATGGTTTTATTAGTTTTTAAAACAAAAGGGGAAAAGAACCAACTTACGTATGGCATCCATTTCGAGAATTGCCTGCTTGGCCTGCAAGAGAAAAAGTAACAAATGAAGAAGTTAAAACTGTTAGTGGCAGGGCAAGTTGCTTTGCATATTACAGATAGTAGTGAGCTTATATGAAAATTTTATAACAGCAATTTTAATTTGGGAACTAATAAATATGGTTAGCAGCATTATTTTTTTGGTTTGTATTTTTTGTTCTTCCCTGTACATTGGACATGTTTCATACAGGGAGGAAAATTTTGGTGGCAGGAACTCAGCAGAGCTTATCTCCAGTTCTGCACACAAAACCTGTTGTCCACTGCCCCCAGAATCTTCGTCTTGCATGCTCACCTCTGCAGAGGCAGTGCAAGGAGAGGAAGACTGTGTGCCAAAAAAAACTCGTAATTTGGTTTAAGTAAGATTGATGCAGGATAAAGAGCATCCCCCAATTTCTTAAAATTTGTCCCTTTTTTTAATAGAAAAAAAAATCCAGATGTTTGAGGAAGCAGATCAGCTACTAAGTAAGAAAACAACCTAAATTAAAATATCCTAAGATGCTTGCCCTTGTACATGTGCAGTTTAGTAATTTTCCACCAGGTGTCACATCTGGACTACTACTGCATTCTCCAGAAGCTGGGCAGACAGAAGCCTCACA
This sequence comes from Camarhynchus parvulus, assembly GCF_901933205.1. Taxonomy (NCBI): domain Eukaryota; kingdom Metazoa; phylum Chordata; class Aves; order Passeriformes; family Thraupidae; genus Camarhynchus; species Camarhynchus parvulus. Next base: position 55,543,369 of record NC_044573.1, read on the forward strand.
ACAAGCAACTACCAGTTTGACAGGAAAAAAAAAAGTACAGATAATCTCAAAGATTTATTTCATTAGACTTCTCTTTTCTCAAGTGAAGTGATTTCTCTGAGAAGAAAATATTTTTGGTTTCACTTTTCTTTCTACAGATAAAATAAAAATTGTGTAAGAAATAAGAAAAAAAATATACAAAGGCCAAGATCATGCTGTATTTTTTTTAACAACCTGATAAACTGAAACAAGTGTTTATAGTGCAAGTATGGATACTAGGATAAACATAATACCTTCAATAGACTTTGTTAACAAAAAGAGGATAATTAGCAATAAGACCCGCTACTGCTTTTTCCTTCCGTAAGTCTCTTTTTGTGCCACTGTTGAAAATGCATGTTAGTATGTATGGTGCATGTCAGTCACAGGTAACATTTTTTAGCCATTACAGCATAGAACTGAGTGAAAAAACAGTCAGGGAAACTGGAAAACAAAGAGTAAACTCAGTGTGAAAAAAAATCCTGTTTCCACACCAGCCAACGTCTGCTGTGTCTTGGCAAGAATTAACGAGAGTTAACCCCCTTTGAGAGGTGCTGTATGTTACACTGGGAGACATCACCTGAAGTTCTAAGACTGGATTTCATAAATGAGGGAGGAGATTTCCTCATTCCAAGATATTATAGATATGAATATGATATCAGTGCCTCATTTTTTCTGCCATAAAGCTCTCTGGCTATCCCACAAAAAAGGGCCAGATGTCCCAGCTAAGGATGCTGCATTGAGGATGGGTGTGTGTAGTTACAGTGAGGTGTGTGCTGTCAATGGCTTCACTGCTATGATACCTAACCAAGACTGATTAAAAAAACCCTACAGTACTGCAAATAGTGCATCCCAGTGCTCTGCAGACAGGCAGCATCAAGCTAAAATGTGCTCCTAGGGTAAAGCTTTCTGACACTGCACCTCCGCTACTTATGTCTTGGCAGGCAAATGCTGCTAACCCATTCTTCTATTCCCATAGCAAGCCCTGCAGATAATTACAGTGGAACTTTCCCATTAGTTCTGAGGAACTTTTAAAGATATAAGGAAACAACACATTAATTAACATCCTGGAGTCAAAACTCTGTATATTGCATGTATCTTGCAGCTAACAGTGTTTTAAATTAGTACCCATACAAGGACGTGTCTTGGGATTTTGTTCGTGGTTTTTGGTTTTCTGTTTGGTTAGGTTTTGGTTTTGCTTTTTTTTTTACCTTGGCAGGAATTTTAGCAGGATGATTTTCTAGAATTAACCTCTTCAAGTGAAGAATCCAAAGGCGCTTGTCTTGCTGCGACTTTGCCTGATAAAAAAATGGGCACCATGAGAAAAATGCATTCCTGCACCAGGCAGGGCCATAAACATCATATGGACATGAGCCACATTACCCAGTGGGCAGGGGGGTTTCTGTGGTACCTGGACGGTATGCTGCATCTTAGGATTTTTGTAGTGGAAGACACTAAAGCTAAGTGGTTCCTTTGGTATTACTTCAACAAGCATCAGGTTTCCACACTGCAATGAAGAGAGGAAACAATGTGAATCACAGAGGAGATTTAGGGAGCCCTGTAGACAGCACATTACCACCTGCTCTCTGACATACCAGTATGTGAGCTTTGTATGCAAACATTTCATCTCTCTTTTTTGTAATCAGCAGCATCTTGTCAAAGAGGAACAGCGTGCGCTCATTTTTGGCTCGTTGAATGCGGAACGTTCCTTCTAACACCAGCTCCCCATAACTCGTAAGATCTGGCCCTTTCCAGTTAGTGAGCAAACTCTGTATCTCCTGCAACAGATCAAAGAACAACAACCAAAATTAATTTCACAGATCTTGCTGAAACAAAAGACCCAAATGATCTGCTGAGGCCATTTGCACTTTCCTATATAATGTTTAGCAGTCAACAGTGGAAAGTCACCAGACACCAATCCTGAGGCTGGTAGGTTATGTGTAACATTGCCGCCAGGTGCTTGGAGGCTCACTGCAAAGCCTACACTAAAACATGCCCTGAGTCCTGGTTACTGCCTCTGCATGGACCCAGCAAAAAGCCCTGAACTCCCTGGGGCAGCCTGTAATGAAAGAGCACAACCTCTGCTCCCCTTGCTCCCAGAGACAGAAAACCTTCTGTAATTCAGTCATCAGTCTCTCTCACGCTCTCCTTCATGTCCCCAGCCAACCCCTCTTAACACTTCCCTCCCACCCTGGGTATCCTCCTGAAGTTGTGTGGTCTCCCACTGAATTAATTATAATGCCATGTCCCATAGGCCCATGACAGAAGACACTTCTGTGAGGTGTTTGGATTGAAGAGATGATTCTCAGAAGACTAAACAACCACAAGTGATTCAGTCAACTGAACATCTGAATATTTGCTTGTATATTAGTGATTTGTATAGATACCACAGATATTTCTCACCTTATTTATTATTTAGGGAAAAAAAAAAGGTTGGAGAAACATCTAAGAACATCTTCACAAGACTGTGTCACTTAGCTATGGCTATTCTGTTTCCTTAAACTGCTTATGTTTTCTGTCAATGGCAATGACATAGGACTTAAGCATGGGACATCAAATTCTAAAAGCAGGCTAAACTTTTAACTAGGGAACTCTTTAAAAACATCCACTGGACTTTAAACTTGCCAGCATTAGCAAAGCAGGGACAGATTGCCTCATCCTAGGTTGGTCACTCTAGAACATTAGACTTTAATAGAGCTTTCAGCTAGAAAACATCCCAGTCCATTTGAAGCTCCAATGCAGGCAAAAGCATTCACAGGAATGAAACCCCAAAGCAGCCCACTTTGGACTATGCAGACAGTTGTTTAAAAAAAAAAAAAGGGAAAAAGAAGATTTAAAACATGTTGCACTGTATCAGATCTCTCCAGGAGCTTGTTAATAAGTCAGGATACAGCACAGGGATCAAGTCCACCACTCTTGAGGGACACTTTGTGCAGGAACTGCTGTTGCAGTACTCGCAGATCACACTGCAGTGTGAGAGCAGAAGGCCTATCCCTATGGCTGCAGGAACAGGTTTTACTTGTTTAAGGGGGAACCATGAACATAAACATTTTCCAGCAACCCATACATTTGCCAGCTGAGCTCAATAAATAAAAAAAAGCTTTTGTTTTTCCAAAAGCATTTAACTCCTATTTATTTCTGAATATAATTACTCAGATTTATAGCAGACTGTTGTTAAAAGTCATTAGCATGCATTTCCAGCAATGTGTGGCAAAGGTTACCCTGCTGCAGGCAAGACATTGTAAATTTTCCTTACACATAAACAACAGCAACACAAAAAATAAACAATCATTTAAAAACCCTCAAAATAGAAAAAAGAAGAAAACCATAAAAAGGGTGAATAAATTTTATGTATGTCAAAAAAATGGGCAAAGAATTACATAATATGGATTTCTGAAATAGGATAAGTTTATTAATCCCTTTTATAAACTAAAAAATCCCCCCAATTTTCTGAAGGTGATATAAATATTGAAAATGTAACATGAAAGTGTGATTCACTGGGAACCAGGAAACAGAATGAGAGCATAAATTCTACAAAAGAGCTTGTTCCTTGCTCTTGATGACAAAAATTACTCAGGGTGTAGCTTTTGTTTCTTCTCCCCACAAAAATCTTCATTTGAAGCGAAGCTAGAGTTTTTCCAAGTATCATGTTTCTAGGTTTATCCTTTTCACAAAGCAACTGATAATGAGTTTTCTAAAACCCAAGAGGAAAGTACTTAAACAAGAATCAGCAAAAGAAATGCCTCAAAACAAAATTAATCAGCACAAAGGGAAGAAATCGGAAACCACAGGATTTCTGAACAAAGCCATGCCCTAGGGTTGTACAGCAGTGCTGTACAATTGAGGGAAAGGAAGAAAGAAGAGTTATCTTAAGTTCCATATTACTGCAAAATAAATGCTTTACAGGATGCTGCTTGTAGGTTGGAGATGTCTGAGATTTTCCTGCAGCAGTTATGACCATGGTTTCCAAGATCAAACAGCCACAGGCATGCTCAACAGGAGTCTAAATTATGACTGACAAAGATGAAAAGAAAAGATAAACTAAAAAATGTTAATTGCATATATATTGACAAAACCAGCTCACAAACACCCATAAAATCTCTTTTGGAACTCACCTGGAGCCTGATGGCGTGTTCATGTTTCCTCTTCATGTCATTTATATGCCATGCCACTCTCTGCATGGTATCTATGGCATCCAGCACCACATCGTAGCCCTCAGTGTCCTTGTCAAGGTGGTTTTCTATTTCCTAATACAAAGGGAAAAAAAGCAGAGACCCCTCATTCCTAAGTGAACTTCCCCAGTCGAATGCAACACTGTGTTTTTATCTGTACTGTTTTGTCTGTGCATTGCAATCACACGAAGGCAACGTTCCTGCCTTTGTTAGTGATGCATGCTGCTATTGATTTGATTAACACAAGATGACAAACAAAATCAAGCCTTTGGGGCCAGTTTAGCAGCAAGGACACTTGAAGCAGTCAGTGTGACCAGAGAGGCACAGAAAGAGAGCACAGCACACTGACACGAGTTCTTTCAGACAGCATTTAATGGCTTTCCTACAACGCAGAACATTTCTACATGCTTACAAAACCCTGATGGAATTACACCAGGCTTTGCTTTACAGTTGGGAGAGTAGAAAAGCACTAGGCATTTAAAATAAGGATCAGTGTCTTTACACTTCACTAGAACATGACTCTCTAATAGGAAACATATGTGGAAAATGTTAACAATAAAGCATGAATTTCTGAAACTTGCTTAAGTCAATTCACTGAATGTGGAAAGAGTTCCCACTTCCTCCATCATTCCCCTTCACAAAATTCTTAGCAGTCAGGGTGTTTATATGTATTTAGTCCTTCTTTCAACCACCCCCAGCATTGCAACATGTGGAAAAACATTGTTCTTCATTGGAACAATAAATTTGTGTACAAAACGTTTAATCATGACAAGAATTTTCCAAACAACTTCAGAATGACAGACCAGCATTCAAAAAAGTGCTAATTATTTGGATGCAAAGACTGATGCAATGTGTCTAAAATAATTACCATAAATTCCCCACTCCAAATAGATGCATATGGTGTTAAGTGACAAAGGCAGAAAGCCTCCACATGTTGAAACCAAATACTCACAAAAGGATGAACATTTAAGGAAAACCAGAACCTTTCTAACCACCAAGCCTTGTACCAGAGGAAGGAACCCCAACGTGCAGCAGCTCTAAATGAAATACATTTCTTACGTGCAGAAGCAGGTGGTACTTGAGGATGCGTTGGACAGGTTTCAAGAGGTAAGAGCCCAGGGGCAGAGAATGCTGCAGTGCTTCTTGCCGCTCTCTGAAGAACTTGGCCAGTGCCTTGTTCCTCATGCACTCTGTCAGCACAGCCACAGACCTGAAAACATCCACACACGGCTTTAAGACACTCTGTTTCCATAAGTCTGTTGGTAAAGTAAAGAATTGCTTCCTTTTCAGCTTGTAAAAAGGGGCAGCAGGTTCCCATTCCAATAACTGTTGTTTCTGTTGTTTGGTTTGGCTTTTTTTAAAATTATCTTGTGCACTCAGCTATGTCCTCCCTTGACATGCAACCAGTCTCTCTTACTGGAAATTCTATAAGCAGCATTGCAGAATAAGACCATCATTTTCTAAAGAAGGGTAAAGCAGTGAACCGCAAGAATAGATGAAACAAAACTTCATTTAAAAATATATATATATATTTTTTTTTTTTTTACATAAAAGGTAAAATTTAGGAATTTTATCCCAAATTTAGGAAGGGGAGAAGTTGACTTTTTTTTTCTTCTTCAAAGAGTGTAACTTGCATTACACAAACTGGCCAAGGGACAAAGGAAGAAAAGGAACCCGTAATTCCTACCTTGGGTAGTTGGTGCAGTACTGCGTATATATGTGGAAGTCTTCACTCTGCACAGGGAGGAAAAGTTTGCAGATATTGAGATTTTGTCAAACTAGCAGCTAATGTGCTCAGGATAAAGATGATGTCAAGACAACACCTCCTTCAGCTCCTGATCCATGAATTCTCTGTTCACTGTGATAGTCCTAACACAACCAGAATTTAATTTCATCTTTTTGTGGGGAAGATTTTTCCTTTACTTAAAAGAAAAACCAAGAAAACCTACATAGAGATAAAACAAGTGACTTTGCAACAAAGCCTCTGAGGTACCCCATGAAAATTTATGCATGTCAAAAAAAACCCAAAAAAACAAAACCTTGACCAAAACACCATCACTACACTTACGTCCTTCAAACAGCTGGCTGCACTTGCCTATTTCTTTTTTGTGTGCTGAAGCACACCCATATTATAGAAACATAGGATATCCTGAGTTGGAAGGGACCCACAACCACCTCCTGGTCCTGCACAAAACAGCCCCAACAATCAAACCATGCACCTGGTGTATTTACTGGGAGAATTAAGTTCTGCAGGTTATGTTTGGTGTGCCATTTTCAAGCAATTATAAATACTTTCACATGTGAGCACAGTCTAAGCGTGAAATTAGAAGCCACAAAAGCGATTTTTTTTAAGAAGTAAATTATGTGAAAGCAGACAGCTATTACCCCAACAAGTTGTAACTAGATCTGGGTGGGTTTCCACACTTGCCTGTCACACTGAAATTACTCAGACTTAATGCTGATAAGCTTCTCAGAGCTATAGTCTGAGTTTCATTTCTTTCTTCCTTGGCCTAAGATTTTTTCTTAATAATCATAATTTAATTGTATGCAAGAACAGATTTCCAGAAACATTCCCATGTGCTCTAAGTCCACATCTGCCTATGAACTTCTATCCCAAACAAGACACAATTTCTGCAGTTTACTGGAGTCCTAAAGGCTAATAAAGCACGGCAGAATGGCAAAGTGCTCCCTGTATCAATCACTTTTTCTTTCATAAGCCCTCGACAGATAAAACACAATCCTCCAGCAGTGAGTAAGACCCCAGTTTCCACTCCATGCATCTTCAGAACGGGCTCTGGCATTCGGCAGCACAATAGCTGTGCTCCACGAGGGGCTGTCTCCCAGGGACCATTGCTGGTGAATGGCGAGACCAAACATCTGCATTCACAGAAGGCACAGTGCTCTGAGGAACAGCACCCCTGGGGAGAGGGCTGACACAGGCTGTGGCTTTTGTTTTTCACTGTTGGGGTTTGGCTGTTTTTCACTCAGCCATTCATCAGAAAGAGCCATCTCAGACAGTGTCCTTTGCCAATTCCAACAGCACTGGTCCCGTCCCCCTCTCCTGGGGGTAATGCAGGTTGTGCCATTCATCTCTGCACTGAGCAGTGATCCCTAAGGACCCCGTATAGAGTAAGATGTTACCCTGCAGGAGTACAAGTCATTGCAATTCATTTCAGTATGTCCTACTGGATTTCAGTATTCACTGTTCTGAGAAAAATAACTCAAACAAACTTCTAATAAATGCTTCCCCAGGGGACTATGATCCCCATTTACTCACTGGTGGGCTGTAAGCTTATTAAATTGCTCTTCTCTTAGAAACCAACAAACCAACTAAAAGTAGTCTTGATACAACTACAGTTAAATAATTTAGCTTGGTTTTTCACACTTGAACTAACTTTGTTATCACAGCTAGGTTTTGTGGCGGTGTTACCTATGCCCCGCGTCAATGTGCAGAGGAAGTGAGCCTCTGTCACAGGCAGTTCCTGTCCATGCTTGGAAACCCAGCCACAGCTCCAAACCCTCTCCCCTCAAAATGAAGAATTAACAAACCTCAGAGAGCTGCAGATATAACACTGTGCAATTTTCTTTGGCAATCACTAACAAACTAGCCAGCACTCATAATAAGCCAGGGTACTTAAGAGAGAACACTAAGGTGAAATTCAGTATGGGGAAAAAATGTAATTTATTTTATATATGCATATATTAATTCAAAGTTTTCATTCAGGGGATTTTGGTATAAATTTTAATATATTCCCATAGCTCTCCTAACAGAATAATACAACTTATAGAACTACTTCATAAGCAGAGTGAAGAACTTTTTGAGCCAATTTATTTTTATGTTTTTATTCTGCTCATATCACATGATTAGTCTGCTTTTCAAACAAAAAGGAAAAGAGTATCTCTTGTGAAATTTTAACCAATGAAAGTACTATCTGTAAAACAAACAAGGCTGAACACTTCAGGGTTACAGAGTAGGCTGTGTGCACATTCCCCTCAAAATCAAAAGCATGTCTGAAATCCCCAGGAGCCTTTTCACACTCTTGCTCTTTGGTTTGGTTTTTGGTTTGGGATTTTTTTACACAAGGTCAGAACTACTTTTAATGGCTTTTCTTTTTTGGTTTTAAAAGAACTTTCGTCTAGCTATTAAATGCAACAAATTTGTATTAAAAAAAAAAGATAGTTTCTTATGCCCTTGATACCTCTAAACTTTAAGAATGGTTTCACTAATCACCCCTGCTTTCTGAGCAGACATAACACTGAATTCCACACTGCACTTACATGTGTACTCGCTCCAGTGAGCCACAGCTCATTTCACCACACAGGACCATCAGAGAGCATTTACTTTTACTGAGCAATGCAAGCATAGTGCCAGGAGAAAGTCAAGTACATGTGTTTTGCCTCCAGGATGAGATTGTTGATACGCACTCAAACTTGCAGATCTCTTGTGAATCAACACCATACACCTTGCCCAGGCATTAGCTGGATTCATGTGAACATGTTGGGAAAGTGGCCAAGAGAGCCACTTCTAAGAGAAGTCCTTCCTCATCCAGACAAAACTGCACTGCTCAGAACAGGAGCAAAAGAAAAACCAAGAACTAAGATGGTTTTATTATTTTTCCAACTACTTTCACAACATAAGGAAAACACCAGCTATGCTCATCAGTATTTCTTCTGACACTCTAAAACTTACCCAGATTGAAAACAGTTTTGTTCACTTCAGCTGTCTTCACACCAGATTAAAACTGATCTCTGCATGGAGACTGGAATTGCTCCAGGGATCAGTTTAAATCTGGGGGCCCAAAGCTGTTGCGGGAGAAGCTGCAAAAACCTGAGACTCAAGCTGAGAGCTTGTCCACACTGATTGGAAATCCCTCTCAAGAGCAAAGCTAAGTGTGAGCAGACCCCAGCTATACTTACACTGGTCCCTCACACTGGAATCAATTCACTGCGCATCTCCTTCAAATATATTCCAGATCTTCCCTCAACTCTTAGTGCACTGTGCTTTTTTATAACCATAAAAGGCACTTTAAAAGAAAATGGAGACTGAGAAAATTAGTCGAGCCAGTGTACAAACTGAAGCCAATAGCCTGGATCTCTTCTTCACTAATAAGATGCTAGATTAAAGTAATTCTCCCTTTCCCCCTGGTTAAGCTGTTAAGTGTGCCTTGCAGAAAACATATGTTCTGAATTTCTGGGGTGCTGAGTGAGAAGAGTGATGCGCCAGAATTCGGTTCTCCTTTAAAACAACTCACTTAAATGTAAACGTACAGAATACTGAAGTCAATCTTCTAATCAACACTGGCATCATTACTATGAAAATGAAAGACTGGACTGGCAAAAAAACCTTATAAACAGTCTTCTGTGTGAATAATTAAGCCATAGCTAAGCTTGCACTGGAACCTTTTTATTAGTCTCCGATTAGTTACCAGCAATATGTCTCCAAGAACTTTTACATCCAGTGCTAATACAGTTCTTCTAGACAATGAGAGAGGATCAGAACTGGTATAAACTGAACTAGCACAACACTACCCTCAGAGGCAGGTTATTTTCATGCAGCAGCCATCCCACTGTAAAACAAATACCCATACCATCTGCATCTTGAGGCAGGAAAAAAGACTGCAATTCATGATTGGATAGCAGGTTTTAAAATAACTGTGCTTTTCTGTCTTTGTGTCTACCTGCCTGTGAGTTATTAATGTATTTAAATTTGAAGCAGAGGGATTCAATACAATGTTGTAAGTAGCTATTAAATATTTCCATTTCCATAAAGTCATAGCTTTGCACCATTATTTTATTGGTTAATGGGTTTTATGTTACTGGCTAGTTTAGACTAAAAACATTGCCGAAGTCTGTTAATAAATCAAAGCTGCCATTTTAGGGGCTATTTACTTTGGGCTCTCAGCACAGAAATGTTAAGATAAAGATTCAAACCCACAATGATGTGGTTTTTGTTCAAATTACACTGAAGTGTGTTTTGATAATCCTTTCCCTTAAAACTTACAAAGCTTTTTACTACTGAAGCATGAAAGTTATACACAGGAAACGCAGTCATGTACGATTGTGCGAGAGAAGTATAATATGCTATACAAGAAATTTTATTGAGCTAAACCAAATAATAAAGCTCAAAGAGAATGATCCAAAACTTCAAAAATCAAGCTCCCCACATCTTCACAAATATAAAACATTTTATACAACAAGCTCCAGAGTTACTTTAACCATAACTGTTCTGTTATACTGCAAACCAACTTCATGCGATTTCACAGGAATCCTAAGAAAGAAACAACTTTTACTTTATGCAGTTACTGAGCTTCTTAAGAGTGGAAAAAGCAAACACAGCAACTACAGTGAAAACTTGGTTATACCTTAAGATTTACAACACCTACAATATTCACAGTTGGGTGAAAAAATGGCACTTGGTCCAGAGCTTGCTGGACCTAAGCACAGTTCCACTGGAAGCATTCAAGAAGCTCCAGCACAGCCATATCCATTAGCTAAGGCTGTGAGCTATGACTTCAGCATGATAATATCCCCGTGCTTAACTCACAGTGAAGATCTAACACACTCAAAGCAATGAAACAATAAATGGCCAGAGTCCCATAAGGCTTGAAGGAGCACATGCTGCCAAAAAAGGCAGTTTTATTTCCACTTCTTGGTGCTGGGAAGACACAAGCAACCAAGAATGGACAACTGGAGTTTGTTAAGCAGTCAGCAGTTGCTGTAATGAAATCCTCTCGGCCAAAACCAGAACTGTGGGGTATTTTGGTATTGTTTGATTTTACTTTTAAGTGTTTGCACTTGTCTGGATGAAGCTAAAAAATGCCTGTTAGTACTGCAATCTCTAGCAATTTCTGAGCCATCAGGCAGTTGCCTGCCAATAATACAAATGCTAAAAGCATTTGACAAGGGAACAAAAGGCACAAGCAATGATATGCAGATGGGTTTTGGAACTAATGGCCAGAAAGTCTACCAGACAAGCCCTTTCAGTTGGCCAATTTGAATGAGAACACAATTTTTTCCTGGACTTCTTATTATCAGTTGCACCATCTCTGTTTTACATCCCAGCAGGAGCAGTCCCAGGGTCCTAGCTATAAGCAAGCAATACAGCAGAAATATCTACCAGCTCCAAACTGGTTTATCTGTAAATACCCTGAAGGCCTCCCAGTTGGCCTTCACTGCACAGGCACACTGCTGACTTACTCACACCTTCTTGCCCACCAGGACCCCAGATCATTTTTATTAAACTGTTTTCTAGTCAGCCAGACTCAGCAGGTACATGGGGTTATTCTGTTCCAGAAGCAGGACTTTGCACTTGCCCTTACCCCATTCTCTCTCTCCTTCAATTCAATTCAATCCAGGCTATCTGTAGCAATAACAAGATGCCATAAACCCCACTGCAATGGGGCAAAAATGCATCCTACTTTTGCATTAGTGGTGCCAACACTAAGGTCTCTCAGTGCTTACAAAAGACCAATTACTAGATAAATTACAGCTTTCTCAAACTCAGCTGAACCAAGAGATCTGGTGAAACAGCAGCAGTTAGCTGGTATCATCACTCTAATTTACTATAAAATCCCTTATGTCACAACAGTGCCAAACAAATTACTGAGTTAATGAGAGGGTGGTCCTGTTAATCCTAAATCCATGTGTTAGACTTATTATGTTGAGTGCTTGGTGCTGACAATGCTGAGTTCAGGACAAAGTATAAAACATGACAGCCTTTGGCTTTTTGGCTTCTTTGGAGTTTTTTCATGTTTGTATTTTTTTAATTTTGGCTTAGTTTTTTTTTTTTTTTAATACAAAAATGCAAACATACCTATAAAGCGGTTATTCAACTTCAGAGAACTACATGATCTTTCTTCCTCCAGAAAAACCACAGAGATAGCATTAGTTTTTTAACACATTTGGGCTCTACAGATTCAAGACATATGTAGATTCTCTGGTAAAGTCTGCAGTGAACTAGCATCATCTGTAACCCAAATTATTTAATTTCTTGTTGTCCTACTCATTACAGCCATTCCTCTTCTCCCTGACTGGCTCTCTGTGTTTCCTACAATGAAGGTCACGTTCTTCCCTGTATTTCTGCTGCATCTAACAACTTCCCATACTCCATATTTTTGGCTTCAGTATTGCCCAACAGAATCAAGATGTCCTATCAATGTTCAAAAAATTCAAAGCATTACAGAGAGAATGGGATGTGAATCTTAAGGCTAGATTTTGGGCCATTCCATTTAAAAAGAAAATTTAAGGTATAGTTGTGGGTTACAGGAAAAATTCTCAGAAAACAATATGGGCACATTTTGTATGTTAATGTTACTGCCTTTTTTAAGAATGCAGCCAAGTTTTACTCTCTAGTTGCTTTTAAGCTGACAAGACATAACCAGAGTACCACTTGATCACCTACATTAACACATGCAAGTAAAACAGAGACCCCTGTAATAGTTGACAAAAAAGGTAGATCCTAAAAATTAACTCAATAAACAACTCCACCAGCTCAGATACACTTATTGAAGAAAATGATACCTTTGTCTTGATTTTTTAGAAATGCAAATCAGAGGCATATCCCTATCAATTGCTAGGAGAAATTCCTTCCCTTTCCATAGATTTGCTGACTTTTCCTAGTTAACATTACACAAGCTGTCAGAATTAGGTCTCAAAAGCTAATAAATGAATCTTACTTCCCCCACAGCACTCTGCAACTGGCGCTGCAGACTTACCTTGGAAACAAAACAATCTGCTATAGCCACAGGATCATTTTCACAGTTTTCCAAATCCTGCAGAAGTTCACTAAAACAAAGAACAGGACAAGGTAAGAGAATTATGGCACACCTTAGAATAGACACAATCGTATATTCAGAACCAGACACTGCTGTGCTATTCAGCACAGCACTTAATGATGCAGGGAGTCCTACAAAGGGAACAAGAACACCTTTGATGCCCCTTACCCACCACAGCTACTGGATTTTTTTATTTGCAGGCAGAGGAGAGCTATAAGGAAATGGTATTCCCACTATTTCAAAATTCAAGTCATCAGGTTGACCATGGATTGGTTGTTCTGCTAAGCAAAGCTGAGCCCCTTCCTTCAGGTAGATGAAGATCCTAGAAACATTCAAGGGCAGGTTGAATGGGGCTCTGAGGAACCTGATCTAATTGAAGATGTCTCTGCTTATTGCAAGGAGGCTGGGCTAGATGACCTTCACAGGTGCCTTCCAACCCAAACTATTCCATGACTCTGTGACAATAATCATAGTGGTGCAGTCAGACAGTTGTGTAGCTTGTATATCAACTAACATGATATGAAACTAATTAACTAACTAATTAAGAAAATTTAAAAGCCACTGAAGCATGTGCACTGTCCTATAAAGACTTTTTATGTTTACAAGCTTTACTTAACCAAGGGAGATGATGAACTGCTCTGAAAAATAGTGGTGAGAACCAGGAACGTATTTCTTATATATGAAGAATGTTATGAAGCTCACTCAGGAAAATTAGTCTGCTTTTAGTGTGTTTCTTCATTGAAGATAAAATGGTTAGCCTAGAAAAAGTTTTCTGTAAGGGAATATATATGCATATATGTTCTACATGCATAAAAACAACACATGAGAGGATTTTATCATTTTTACATGCCAAAGAGAAAATTAATTCATTTGAACAAGAGCAAAGCAATAATGGAGCCTGTTTGCGGTTGAATTAAATTCAGTTCTTGAAACTAAATTCAGTGAAAGAAAGAGTTCAAGTAGAAGAAGAAAACCTCAAAAGTTATCTCCTTGATCCGAAGAGTTTTCAGTCTTACTGAAGGACAGAGAAGAAATTGAATTTTCTGCCAAATTGTTCCCTAAAAGAATTTTATTCTTCTCCTCCTCACCCTCTTCCCCCCCACCCCTCCCCCTGACCCTTGCACTCCACCGCCCCACCCCCCCTTGCCCCCCCACACACACACACACACACACACACACACACTCCCACAGATGATTTTCTATTTAGGGCCACTTTTCTCCCAATTCACAGCTGGTTCCCTGAACAAGTTTTGCCCAAGAGTTCCTAGGCCTGTATCTAGGGATCTACCCTTTTCCCCTGTAAGCAGACACAATTTCCCCCTGCATGTACAAAAAAGAGTAAGCCAGAAGAGTTTCCTGACTTGTTCCTTGCTTCTCTAATTACTAAAGGAAGGAAAGGGAGAAATCAACACGCAGTCACAAGGAAGAAAGACAGGCAAAGACCTTAGGTTCAGCAGTCACTAAGTCACTTTGTACAGTGACAATTTAACCTCTACACCTCAAATTCGCCCTTCATCAAAATGGGAATAAAAATATGACCCTAGCTTGATAGCCCACCCTCATGAAGCTCATTTACATCAGCAAAAGAAGCAAGCTGTAGCAATGGTGACCATAGCCACCAGTTATACTGACTGTGTCGCACACATGAGTTTTGGAAATAACGTCAAACATGCCAAACAGGCTCAGAGGATTCCTGCTGGCTGGCAGTCAGACGTTCTCCTGATGGCCTAAAGTATATAGCACCTGGACTGTCATTTTATTCCTACTGCTCTCCAATGAAACCACATCATTTCTCCTTCATGATAGAGAAGAGGAACACTTAAAGATTGTATATATTCATGCAGTTGAATCCATGTGTATGTGTTAAATACACTAGTGGTTTGTGTCTTCAGCACAAGCCCAGGGCGTAAAAGAGTCTGTTACCTATACTGCACTCTGTTCTGTCTCATCTGGATGGTAAGAGCAGTCTGTCACTGTAAATACAGCAAAACTGTCATGCTCAGGCACTCTGAAAATCTTAAATAAATTCCTCTAATACCAAGCTGTTGTGAAAAAGTGTGGCTTTTATTATAGGCTATGTTTAAGTACCTAGCAGGAGGTACAAAGAACAACAGAGAAAAGTGTTGGTCCTGTTCACCTCAATATCCAGAGGTTTTCTGCTAGTCACAGTTCTTGGCCTCTGCAACTGGCTTGTGCCAGCCAGGCAGGAGCTGGAGCAAGCACTTCTCCTGTGCTCTTTCAGGAGGAGCTCTGTGCTCTTTCAGCTAGATCACTAACAAGACTCAGACTGAAGCATGACACAGGAGCCAGGGCCAGTTAAGACCACGTACTAAGCTATAGAGCTTGGGTTACTGTGGGCTGGGAAAATCTGAATCTGTACAAACATCATTGGGAGCTTATGCTAACTCCTTTGGGATGAGAGAGAGAAGCATAAAGACTGACAATTTTGCATACAGTGCATTCATTATCTTTTCAAATCAAATGAAAGTCTTATTACAATGCCTTTTAGGATACTTTGATTTTTTGAGGAAGATTTATGATGGCTTCTCCTCAGAAGAAGCCAGACCTTACCACCATCAAACTCAGAAATAAATAGTTTTTCTAAAAGAGATAATAATCATGAAGTAGCTAGCAGTTACCATGATCACCACCATTTTTGCCATTCAACACACCAGTTGCAAATCCCAAGTAGTTTAGCTGAGAGAAATTCCCATTCACTGACATGAAATTTCTCAGATCTGCAAGTCTGAAAAAAACCCCAGACTGAAACCTTTGCTTATGGATTAACGGTCAAAGTTGAGAAAAACAAGGTTATTCTAAATCTACAAAATCATGCTCACAAAAAACATCTGAAACTACTAACATAGAACTGCCAAGTAGACCTTTTTCTGAAGCTAAAGATAAATAAAAAAAGGCTATAGAGTATGTTTAGGACCCAAAAGCTACATGCCAAATTTCACACAGGAGTAAACTTAATCCTTGAAGCTATATTGGGATCTACAGTGAGTGTTCAATTTTAAGAACTCACAATTTCCAAGCAGAACTTTATATCAGAAGCCCTGAAATACATCAGCAATTTACTAGATGCTTTGGACAACTTTCCAGTAAGTTTTAACCATTCTAACATATCTATCTCTAAAATTTCCCAAAACTGCTTTTTTTTTTTTTTTTTTCTTTTTAACTGCTGCATTTTTTTGCACAGCTCAGTAATTCTGTATAACAGCTGATCATACTTGAAAGTAGTTTTAGTAGGCAATACTTGCAATTAAGCTGGCATAAATGCATCCCAGCTATCATATCTGTCATTTTTCTAGCTTTTGAAGGATCAGAAAATATAATGGCCAGGACTGTATTTTTCCACTCTGTGACCACTGGGAATCTGTAAGTTCACAATCATTGTCTCATGGCTCTAAAACAGTCCATGAGCCTGTTTTAGCATGCTCCCACTATGTATTTTCCAGCTGTCAGACATTCAGTAAAGTCAGTTGTTGTAGCTGAAGCAGGACACAGCAGCTTTCTAGTTAAGCATATTTCCATTACCCTGCAGTAGTTATTTTAAGCTTCAGGAAAAGACTTTAGATTTTGTCTTTGTCCGTAATTTCTTAATAGATCCATTCTCACTCTTTCCTTTGACACTAAACAGCAATCCCAGCAGTTGAAGCCCTTAAAAGTAACTTCCCACGATGATGGAAAAACATTGAAGATGATCTTTGACACAAGTGCTCCACTTCAGAATCCTCTTTTGATTCAATTAAATTATCTGTTGCTGTTCAAAGAACACAGTAGTCTGGGAGATGTTTTGTCAACTATAGCAAAGCTAAGAGAGCTTTTACAAGAGTATTGGTATATAAAAGAGGTGGGAACTTTATGTCAATATATTTCCTGCATCGGTTGAATACTCAGGTTTTCCTTAAATGCCGACTGAGTTAATAATTTTTATAGTAACAGGATTCAGACAGAAATAGCACCAGCATGCTCCTCAAACTGCAGATACTGAGATCCCACACAATGTGGCACTAGCTATGCAAGCAAGACTTTTTACTTCAGACTCCCAATACACACTACAATCCCATCTGCAGTGTTTTAGAGAAGACTGGAAAGACACTGAACAAAAAACTTCAATTAAGGAAAGGTACTTGAATACAGTTTTGAGCAATTAATTCAGGGAGAACCTAGTAGCATAAAACACTACAAAAGCCAGATCTGGGTGATGCACATAGGTACACAAAAGGAGCTGATATAGTAGGAATAAAAAATCTCTTCATTAAGGCAAGAATTTCTTCTACAGTGGACTTGCATTAAGCCCACTTAAAGCACAGAGCAGGTTAGGCTTACATCCATATAAATACCCAGCATAAAAGCAAAAAAAGTACATGGAGACCATCTTGGTGCACCAAATCAGCTAAAAAAATCTGGTGCCAGTAAACCAACTTTGCTTAGAATTAAAATTAGATAATTGCTTGATTTATAGATCCTGGCAGTTTAAAAGTGATAAACATGAATTTGGCTGGTTGGGTCCCTCTCGTTAACACAGGCTGTTGAGATGTTTCCATTCAGCTAAAAAGGAATTTACCTGTTGAAATGGTAGATATCCCGTATGTTTCCAAACAGGGCTGATCGCTCCTCTGTTCCCAGGGAGAGCTTGGTCTGATCAGTGATACAGTCGAGGTAATCCTACAAGAGAAATGAGAGGGAGGTCTTCAGACATTTCCTCCTTTCCTAGATCAGTAAACAGAGCTATGTTTTATTGTACAAGATGAGTCTCTGAATATCAGTTTCACCTTATTATTACAATAAAGTCTTCAGCAGCCCCTCTGAGAACAGTCACTCTATTATGAACAGTAACAGTACTTATCTGTTCCCTGAAACCAAGAAAATAACAAAAGGCTGAAAGCTAAGTTACACCTCCCTAAACAGCACAGCCAACGTTTCTCTCACTACTGATAAACAAATGTTTTCAAATTTCATTCACAGTGACAGTTTAATTGATCATTTGTCTGGCTCAAAGACAAAAAAAAAATGTAAGAGATGAAGAATGTCATTTAATGCAGTCTTAGTAACAGAAAAGCTATATAATGAAGAACAGAAAGCACACAAGCAACAGAGGCTCAAAAAAGCAACCACTGAATAAATTACTTTTTAAAAAATCACGGTTACCAAAGAACGCAGAGTATGTAGAAGACAGATCTCAATGTATCTATGTCCATGCAATTTACAAAGCATAGAGTTGCATTGCAAATTACATTGCAATGTAATCTAGCAAAATCTAGTAAAAATTTCTTTTTGCCCTTACAAGACTGATAGACTCATCCAGGGACTTTATTTGAATAAGAACATGACAGCTAGAAAAAGCTCAGATCAGCAGTGTTCTGGGAGAAAAACTTTCCCACCTCTTCCCTCACTTTGATAAGAGCTCAATGTCACCTTTTTTTCTGTTGCTGCTACAGTATTAAAACTCTCTCATACGGGCAAACAAATCCAGCAGGCTATTTAACTACAGCTCATGAAACAAGAAACCTGATGTGCTGCCACATTCATGAAGAAATTCTGCTGGAGTATGGAAATAAAAGTGAAAACAGCTGAAACAATGTGAAATAAAAATAAATAAAATCCTTTAGCCTGTGGCTAGACAATGTGGTGTGGCAACCTCCCAAAAGCAACACAGCATTCCAGGGTGCTGCAGGAAAGGAGCCCTGCGAAATGCCAGAAAAACCATGAAAACCTCTAAGACATAACTGTGTTCCAGAGTCGCATAGAAAAAGGTATTATAGAACTGGCCAAGATTTATTCTGTGTAAATTCTGAGAAGACAAAGGGTTTGAATCAACCAAGGATCTGACTTTTGGTTTCTAGGTGTCCTCATAAGGAAGACTAAGAATTACAGCATTTAAGCCTCCATGCTCATATCCTTCTGTTCAGCTGAAGTAGTGTCAGCAAACTCAGAGGTGTAACCAAGATTCAGGTTTAGGCATCAGTATAATTTCCTGTCCCCTTCCCCTATCAATAATCCACACTCCATCATCACCTCCAGTTAAAGGCAGCCCTCATCACTCCCAAAACTCAGTATTTTTTGCGAGGCCAAAGCAAGTAAGTCTATTCCAAGGTAACCCCAGTGTCTTTAAGAAGAACAATGAGTAGCAATAGGCAGGCAAGCCCCTGGAGGGCCATATCATCTCTCCTGTGATAGCATCCAAACTTTACCTTACCTCCTGGCTGGAAGCAGCCTCCGAGCCCACCCCTGACCTTGAAATATATTTGTGCAGGAAGTCTTTGGAATCACATCCACAGGCTCCCTGAACTTCAGCTTTTTATTTATACTCAGAAGCTGCAGAAGAGTAAAAAGTTTCAGGATGGTGAGGCAGACAGGACTGCAGCAAGCAGTACTTTGGGTCAAAGGCAGAAGCAGATATTATATTCAGGTCTACTCCAATAATATTAAACAAATAACCTTTTCTGACCAGAGACACATCTTCATCATATAAAAGCAAAGAACAGAAAAGCTCCAGTGGAACGGTGAACCTCTGAAAACATTTTTAGCACTGCAGGGACACTGCAGCACCCTGAGCTAATATGACAAGGTTAGACTGCAGAGGAATGGAAATCCTACATTAAGTAATTCCATACAGCACGTTTCATGAATAAAGAGGAGTTCCTTTCCAATTCATTCATCTCCACATAGCTGAAGCTTGGGTTTCTTCAAAGTAACAAACAGTCCACAGTTATTTCCAGTATTTTAGACAGTGTTATATGCATGACCTGGTTTCTGCTCCTTTTGTCCTCCTAGCCTGATCTTCCTCCACATATACCTACCCTTCTCAGTCTTTTACCAATTATTAGTAAGAAAGAGGGAACCAGGTACCCTTCTAATGTTGCTGCCAAGCAGGAGCCTGCAGGTGCTTTGGCAGTTTTCCTGCACTCCTGTAACATATGCCAGTATCAGCCTACAAACACCACACACCCACAGTCTGAGCTCCCTTTTGCTAGAAGTTCCTTTAGACAGTGCTTCAGGCCCCCTTCTCCATCCAGCCTCAGATCAGAAACAAACCAGAAACAACTGGGTGGATTTGTGCTTCCCTAGGGTAAGGCAAATGGTTATTTGTTCAAAATGCTTGTGATTCAGAGCTACCTTATACCTCACCTCATTTTCCTGCTAGGAAATGACACAATTTGGGTACTGCTGTCCTGGTTTAGCTTTCTAAAGCTAATTCAATAATACTGTCAATATTACTGACTTGAGACTTGAGACTACAGACATGTTTACGTTGCTGTTATTGGCGTAAGCAGATAGACACACAGCAAAAAGCTCCAGGTATTCAAGTTTTTGGGAAAAAGGTGGACCTTGGACAGTCCTAACACATTGGTGTCATGCAGATCAAGCCCTGCACAGCAGCACACTGCTTGCACTGGCTCAGCTAGTGGGACTTGTCTGATAATACTGCTTTACAGGGCACGTGTGCTCTCATAAAGGCTTCATGAACTCATCCAGGAAACAGATGCAGAATTGGCATATAACACCTTCTGCAAGGACAACACCACAGGCAGATCAAAGCTACCCAGACGTGGGGGTTTTCCTCATTATTTCTTAGCAAATGGTACTTTACCCCCATGGTAGTCACAGCCGTGTATCAACAGATGTTATCATCTGGAGCCATAATGAAAGGTTTGGAGCTACAAGATAACAGAGCAGGCTGCAAATGTAATGCCATGGTGCAGAAATCAATGAAATTTATCAGAACAGAGTATTGGCCTTATTCACTTTATTTGTTTCTTGTCAGCATCTATGAACCCTCTGTCGGCACCAAATGATTTGTTTATAACCTTTGCCTTTTATTGCTTCTCTGCAGTTATGGCATAAACATCTAGCTTACTTTATAGGAGAAAAAAAACCCTCACAAATGTCCATCTCCTTAGATTGATTTATGGACCATGGTTTGCTTTCATAGTATTGCACAATTTTGTCCTCCCTTTTCCTTGAAACTCTCCAAAAACTAGAAGTCTTGCCAGACTGCCCTGCCTTTCTTGCCGGGTTTGATGTTCTCCCCATTTGTCTTTCATCATGCCAAATCCATCAGAAGGAATGTCTGCTAGAAGCTGCATACCCTAACTACCATCTCCTCCTCCACAATCACAAAAAAAAAAAAGATCTCTAGAGGAATAAAATTATGAAAACACTAACCTTAAAGGCTAAAATAGTAATCAGAAATGAGAAAAAACTGTCAAGAAAGGCGCAAAATGAGCAAAATTATTTTCACATATTGATTATTGTATTCTATGACCAAACTTTAGAAACCAAATGCAAATGAGTGGGACCTTTTTATCTAGCCACCCTGGTTCTCCTTTGAACACATAGACACCCCTAACTTTAAAACCTTCATCTATTGTTGTTTAGACCATAGTATAAATCAGCCATTACTGTGGTAATGCTAAAATTGCACATTAAAAGGGATAATATTAATGCTAATATTAATATAGTAATTCTAAAAAAAGGGGTAAAAAACCACACTGCCTTGTAAAATGAGAATCAATTTTTATCCTGCTCTGCAAGAAACATATATAAGTTCTTAGTAATCCCCTTTACAGGGTAGGAGTGTGCATATAAAAATATCACAAAAGATAAGCAAAATTGTTAAAAGAGCAGTGTAGTTGCACAGGTGCACCTTTGCCAAGAGGCAGGCACACAAGGCACACAGCACTGAAAATCTGATTAAGTATCAATACCAAAAAACAATCAAAAAAGGATTCTATCCACTAGGAAAATTTGCTTTCTAATTCCTAAACAAGCTGCAGGAGAAAGAGAAGCTGCCCTATGTCTCTGATTTCAGCAACACACTCTGGGTTCAAGAGCTGAGGACTTATATCACAAAACCTCAGTCTCTGACCTAAAAATATTTAAAACCAGGTATTTATTGAAACTTTAGTGGCTTCTAGTAGTGTTGCAGACAGAGGAGGGATAGGTAGTATTAAATCAAGCAGGACAAGATCCAGGCAGTGCCATAGCATCACTCAGACCCTCCGTTTTCTGATACTCCCTAGATCTGTGCTACTAGTAAAGCAGATTTTACTCCTAAGTACTACCCCATACTCATGGCCAGGTTTTTTCCCCAACTCCCCTCTACCCAACAACGATCTGTTTGGCCAAAATCAGATGGCTGTGCAGAAGAGGAACCGCTGAAGCAGCTCAGCAGCCTTAGCCACCTAAGCACTACTTCCACACCACTTAGAGGAAAAGGCTGCAGGCCAGAAGGAAAACATGCCACGGAATGGATCCTATTTTTAGCCTGCTAGCTTGAGCCATGCTGCCCCAACTAGCCACACACTTCTAAACTGACAAAGTTGGGCAACAGATTTACACTAGGATAGACACCATAAAATGCTTCCCAGTGCTTATTCTGCTAACTATATAGATAACTATAATATGCTATTCACCTTTTGCCTGATTTTTTTCTATTCTTTTTTCCCCATTATTTATTTTATTTATTAATTTATCCAGGATGCATAGTAGCATACTCTGAATGCCTTGTGGTTCAAAGACTAGCACGCTATCCATACAACAGGTGGCCAAGGATGATGAATTTTGGTCAGGGCAGCTCATTGAAGCTTTTTTCAATTATTTAAAGTACTGCTTTGCTCTGCAAAGGCAATGTACATTTGTATACCAAGCATACTTTGTTATCTTGCTCTGGTTCCTTTGGCTATATGAGTCCAAGGGATTGAAACCTAAAAATGTTTGTACTGTCCACCCTACAGATTCACTACATGCAAACTCAGAAACCTAAATAAAAAAGAAAATTTCTGTGAGCATGTCTTTCTACTTTCTGCTTTTACTGGGATTTGCTGGGGTTTTGTACACAGACATCTGAAGCTGGAAAAAGCTCACACAGACCAAAGCATGGACAGGTCTGAAGGACCAGGCCCTACCTGGGGCTACGGCACAGCACAATGCTGCCACTGACCAACAGCCTCAGCGAGGTCGTTCTGGGGACAATGCAGGCTTGGAGACACAGGCTCCTCTGCTCCCTTCAGCAGTGTGAGCAGAAAGCTCCTGTGCTCTGTGTGCTTCCTCCTCACCTTTTCCATTTGCTTCATATCCCTCAATACCTTGCATGTTAGACTGCCACTTGTCAGCAGCAGCAGCAAAGCTCGGCCCTTGTGGGAAATGGGCATGCCAGGCCTTGCAGGTGGGCTTGGGAGGACATGCCTACACATCCAAGGACATGCTTGGAGAGCACTAACTCTTCCATCAAGGGAAAAGGACATGGAGAAGACCTCCCCGCACTGACAGCCAGCCCTCCTCCAAACAGGAGCAGCCAAGATAAGCCATCTGCTTTACACAATCTGACACTAGATGTGGTTTGTGATTGATTTCTTTCCTCTTTGATATCCCGGCAGAAGAGCTGAGTCTCTGAGCTGGCAGGAGGCCACCTCACCAGCACCAGCCTTCTCCCTGGGTGGATGGTGGAGGATCCACATCAAGCTCACCTGCGCTTGCAGGGAAGTGCCAAGTGACAAAGTGACACGTGCAGCTGGCTCACACGCAGCCCGCGGGCAGCGGCAATAAAGCGTGACACGGTAAGGAGATACTCTGCTGACTGACTGCTTGTAGGAAGGGCAAAGATTGATGGTGGGAGAATTCGGGAGAACAGGGCATGAGGAAAGACTAAAAATAGAGAAAGCACATGTAAGTTTTATTTCCACTGTTTAACATTGTAGAGTAAAGGTGCTGGTGACAGAGATATCCCTATACTTCACACAGTTAGGGGTTTGTAAATAAGTTAACAGTATTAACTTAAGTTTTACCTAGAGAAGTGGATTTTTTTAAGAAGTTTTTTTTTCTATGCAGCTATTCCTGAAGGATAGATTTTTTGATAATCAACTTCCTCACCTATATTATAGATATTAAAACACTGTCCCATTTGCAGCTAATAAGGCCTGGAAGTAGTGACCCCTAGAAGGTCCCCTTGGCTTCATCCACACACATGGAAAGCCACAGGGGGAGTTATGTGTCAGCCAAAATTAGCAGTGAGAGATTCCTGAGTCCTAACACTATGCCTTGAACCTTGGAAACACACGCTTTCTTCGGTTTAGGCTGCCTTTGAACAGTTGTGCCCATGTAGACATAAGCACAGGCACAGTCCTGTACAAAGTTAGAAATTTCTAGGGCACATCAATGTCAACAATTTAACAGTCAGGAGATCTTGTCACAGGACTTCAAGCTGTCAGAGCACAGCTAATCTCAGGAAATGAACTAAAGAATTTGCCCTGGAAAACTCTGTCAGTGAGAGGTCCCTCAACACTCAGTTGCACTGAATCCATTCACAGGGGCCCTGGGCAAGGACAATTGCTTCGCCAGCGAGCACGGCTGGGAGATAGCAGAACAGCTTCCTGCAGCTCTGGGTTCCCCCTCACTGCTTTAGAGCCTTTAAAGCACATCCTCTTGCCCCTGCCCCATGTCAGAGGATGCCTGTATCAAGTTCCAGCTCTGTCCCACAGTTCGCTTCTAGGATCAGGGTGGGAGGACTCCCATGTCCTACAATGCCTACTCCACCAGTCGAGGGTCTTATGTCCTTTCTTTTTTGCCCAGCGTATGCTTCCTTCTTGTGTCCCATGAGATGTTTTAGCATGAATGCTGTGCCTATAAAGCTCTCTGGAAAGGTTAAAACCTGACACCAGCTGATCCAGCATCTGTCAGCCTGCCTGGATGGACTGCTCTCATGGATTTTTGCCTTCTTTGTTGTAGCGAATTTTTGCCCTAATGAAACACAGTCAGAGTTCAATAATATCCCCTTGTTCAACTGCAGGAATTCCATGCTAAAATCTCCCATCTTAAAAAGACACCTTGGAAGGCAGGCTGTCAAATAAATCAAACTTGTAATTTGACAGAGATGCATTAAAAGCACTCAAATTGAAATTGTGATAGATGGATTGTACACAGACAAGTCCTGTAAATGGTGCAACATCTGTAAAGATGATTATGGGTAAATCACCAGGAACAGAAACTCATGTGAAACCCCACTTAGACACTTCAGCACACTAACTTATTGAAGTTGAAACCCACTGATTAAAACCATGTCCCACATTTATCTTCAGTTATCAGCCAGCACCCACTGCCACATCACAGCTACAAGAAGGGGAGACTCAAAATTGCTGCTCAGAGGTGTGATAAGGAGCAAGTTCAGAGCACAGGTGGAGATCACGGGATTCCAAATGCTATCAGTAGTTTACTGACATGTCATTAAGGAGTAATGTGATGCCCTCATCTAATGCCTTTCTAAAGTTAAAAGGAAACACAGAAGAAATAAGCTACAGTAATGAAAACAGCCAAATGAACATAATAATAGTAATATTAGCAGTAGTAATTAGGATGTCAATTAGTTTGAGGTTCCCAGGCAGATGAAGTGTTGTAAAGATTTCTAGATCTATATCATTGGTGTCAATCACCATCATCATTCAATAATCTCAATCTTACTCAAAAAAGTACCAGCTGGAAGTTCTTAGTAATTATGAATTTAAAAAAAAAATTAAACTTCATCAGGACATCTATAAATTATTTTTCACAACACGTTAGTGGGTCTGATTATAAGCTTATTGAACCATAATCAAGCAAATCACTGAGAATTATTAAGGCATATTTGGACTTCAAATATATGAATTGCCCAGGAAAAGAACCTGAGCCTTGTGGCGTAGACCCTTGCCCTGTTAAATAAACTTTCCCCCAATTTGTAAGGCAAATGAACGATAACATTTTTAGAAGAGATCTCAATATGCTTACAAGTTAAATGAGACATTTCAGAAGAGAAATGTTTATTTTAAAACACAAGAAGGGAAACTGAAAGAGTCTGTTTTCCAAAGAATGAAAATGCAAACCCAGCAAAATGGAGAAAATCTGCACACATCCTAAACACACATTTATCTTAACCCTAGTAACCACATGATTACCAGAGACTTCTGGATGGCTTTTCTTATGAATATATGAAGAGCAATGAAATGGAACTTTATAGTGGGTGGTTGGCAAGGAAAAACTTTGTTCAAGTGTCTTATTTGCAAAATGGTCTGCTCATGAAACCAGGAAAAACAGCAGCTACCTCCACACCTTAATTTGCAGGAGTGGTAAGAACAGAAAAGAGAGAGACTACTATGTGGTTTGTTAAGCATTCAGGCTTAAAGGTCATGGATTACTAGAATGCTGTTCACTGACAAGTAATATTTAATAGCAGTGATATAACAACTTTAAAAGTAGTCAAATGTTTCCATGGACCAAAATGGAAATGGGTATATACACAAAGAAAAGTCCAGAAACTATAGCCTGGCTGGAAATGCAGAAATGTCCTTGCCTTTAAGATATCACCTCTACATGATGAAATTTCTTTACAGAAAATCCCAATCATTCTGCAAAAAAGATATAATCTCATTAAACATTGTAATGTTTACTGAAAATTTTGCAGCATAAGCTGTACTTCCTCTCCCTGCCTCTCTGCTCTCAGACCTCTTCTTCACAGCTTTCCTGCCTACTCTATAAACTTTTGTAGAGCTGCTGCTTCTCTGCTCTGTGGAGCTCCTTATCCACGGCCAGTAAGCAACAACAAGACAGAGGGCAGAGGTGAACAGACCTCTCTTTTGTTACTTCCTGAATCCCAGAAGGGCTCCATGTATCCCCCTAGGCAGGGATACAACCTCCTGCTCCAGCCTCAGTGCAGTCACAGGAAGGACGTTTCAATCCTGGAGACCCCTGGCTGCCATCAGCACTCCTAAACGGCACACTCCATATTTAAATTACATCTCCCCCTTGCCTCCCCACTCCCAAAAGAATAAAGCTTTCTGGAACAGAAGATTAACTTCCATCCTTTAATCTATATTCATTCACATTCGGCAAGTGGGTAGGAGGTTGCAGACAGCACGGTCGAATGATTTACACCCTGCTGCCAGAAAAGGGAGGACAAGAGCAACAGCAGCCAGGCTTTTAGGCAATTCTGTGGCTCCCTGGAAGAGCAGCAGCCCTCCCTACTGCTTCTCTCCCACCCACAGCTTAAGAAAGGCTCACTGTACATTTATAGACAGCTCATTTATTACTGCAGTGTAACTCACTCTTCTGTGCTGTCCAAACACAGAGCTGACCTTAAAACAAACTCAGAGCTACGGCTATACATTTATACTGTCTTAGTGTCTGCAATCCTAGTCAACCAGTGAAGCTCTGCAATCACCTGACAAAGACTCCGTCCCAGCAAGTTTCTACAATGTAGCTGTAAGATAAGAACTGGATGCAAAGTACAGGTGAAGGAAACAGAAGGCATCAATGATATTTTATTCAGTGTCTTACTTGGGAACATGCTGAATGAAAGAAATTTATGAATGTTGCCAGCAGAAATAAGACCAAAGTAGTGATGATGCAGATAAGAAAAACCACGCATCAGTATATTTAACCCTGGCTTTGTGCACTTCCTGTGAAGTTAGTTTACAAACAGCTCCCTGTTCATGCCACAGCATAAGCAGATGCTTACACCACACAAATTGTTTATTAGGTTACTTCTGGCTGTCCACAACACATGATATTCCTACTGTACAGCTATAAAACCTCTTTCTCCAAAACCCAGAACCATTCCCATCCTGCCCAGAAGCAAAACGAGGTTTGGGTTTTGCTTCTGCTTTTGTTAGGCATCATTAAAAGGCACATATGATGAGGAGTTTACAGCATATGTAACTGGCAAAACACTTTTGTTCAAGATCTCAGAGTTCCAGAAACAACTGCATCTAAAACAAATATTTAAGACACAAACACAAAACCCAGTTTGTGTATACTTCCACTACTTTAGGTTGCTTAAGGATGTTTAATATGGCTCATATACAGGAAGGAAGAAGTCCACAGGGAAAACTGAACTATCCCTGAAATGCATCCCAAGAAAGAAGTCTGATTTACTTTTATTTAAGGGTAGCCAGAACAGCTATTTACACCTGTTTGTTAACTTACCCTGTGGTGTTCCTAACTACCTCCCTTCTCAGCAGCCTGCACTGGTCCTGATTCATAAACAGCAACTCCAGAAACAAAACACAACTCTACTGCCCTCTAATAAACCTACTTACAAATTCATTACAAATTAATTAAGTGGAACATTTTTCT
This sequence comes from Camarhynchus parvulus, assembly GCF_901933205.1. NCBI lineage: Eukaryota > Metazoa > Chordata > Aves > Passeriformes > Thraupidae > Camarhynchus > Camarhynchus parvulus. The sequence continues at coordinate 55,571,441 of NC_044573.1, forward strand.
GCTCTGATTTATATTGCTCTGTTTAAACTTCACAAACTTCAAGAAGGCCTCTTGGACATGTACTGAGATGCTTCAGTTTCAGCTGTGATATCTCAGTATTACTGGACAAAACTTCCCTTGCTTTTAAGCCAAGCTTTCCCTTAAGGAGGTCAATCAGAATTTGACACCACTCTTTCTTCATGGATAAAAGAAAAGCAGTGAGAAAGTTCAGCTCAAAAATTTAACAAATACTAATCACAGTTAAACTTATCACTGTTACATAATCATACTACGTTTATACAAAACTTAATATTTATTTTTCACATAATTTAAATTGTTTATCCAAATTTTCACATGCAACTTATGTCAGCAATCCAAAGGTGTCTTTCTCAGGTATGCAGGTTAGCAGGCATAGAAAAAGAGGTCACATGTAGAAATTAACTATAATGTGGGAACAAACATTATGAGATGCCTTAGCTATACTGCAATTCCCAGGTTTTGAATCTACAAAGAATTAACTTTCAGAGCTACACTACCCAGCAAACCCAGAGCACAAGCAGCTATGCTTTTACTAACACATCACAAGTGACAATGTGCACACTGCAGTTTTCAGAGTGGTCTTTTTAACTAGCTGCTTAAAACACAGAAGGAGACGTCCTCTACTGCAGCACCAGGAGACAGGAAACAGGGAACAATACCATTCCGACACTGACTTCCTCTCAGAAGGGTTTCCCTTCACCACTGGTGCCCAACACGTATCTACCTCAAACATCCAACATTTCCCCTTGCAAGGCTTGCCCCCAGCCCACAAGGGGTGTACAGCTTCAACAGACGTGTTCACCTCAGATGAAGCTTTCCATGCCAGAAACCTGCCTCCCTGATGAGCTGTTCCAGGAGATTTCAGCAAAGCCATTCCCCTGAGGCTTTTTGAGAAAGAATGCCCTTTTTTTGCTCATGTTGAAAAATTTTGGTGACCTTTCCCCTGCGAAGACAAGCACCCCCAGGCTGACTAGCAGGGACATGAACCATATCCTCACGTCTCAGGGAGAGAAAGTAGCAGATTCAAGTATAATGGAGACTTTGTTTCTCAAAGTAAGGCTTTTTGCTGCCTTAATGTAAATTCCCCTAATTTTAACCACACTGGGGTGGGGGAAGAGAAACCCTCCAAATTCATGTATCCTCAATAGGAATTTCTAGCAATGGTCCTTTGCAAGGTTCAGCTCAGCCTTCACAAGGCCTTAACCCACAACTGCCATTCTCAGGTGCTGCCAGCAACATCTGGCTCAGATCCAATCCTCTGAGGCAAGAGCAAGGAAAAGATTGTTCCCGCGTCTCAGTGACTCTCTGCAAGCCATAAACAGTATAGAAAAGCATGCTGTGCAATTTCAGGGCAGAGGAGACATAAAGGAGTACTACAGAAAGATGGGAATGACAAAATGGGAACCAAGGAAAGCCTGGTGGACACCCCTCTTAACTTCTGTGTACTTAAGAGGGCAGAAAAATTAGGAATGAAAACATTAGGTGATGAAAATGTTGTCAGGCCTGCTGAGAGAACTATGGAGAGAGCTCTGGAATCAGCAGAAATGAAGAACATGAGAAAGATTAATGCTAAAAAGCAAAAGATCAGATAAGGAAATTAGACAACATACTGATAGGATGCAGATGAGATTTACTGAGAGAAGACTTTGGACAGAGAGGCAGCAAGATCATAAGCAGGAGATTGTGCAGAGGGGAATGGGACTTTTTCAAATGAGAAGACTTAAGTATAAAAGGAGGGGGCCAAGGACAAAAGATCTGGAGAGGAGAAAGAACAAAGACTTCAACTAGTTCAGTAGAGATGGTTTAAAAAAAAGTCACATTTGGAATTAAAGTGTAGAGGAATTCATTCACATAAGTGAAGTCTCCCAGATTTCAGATAGAGTTCAAGATTTCTGAAGCTCAATCTCTGCTTACATCAAATAGATGTGAAACACACTGACAATGCACACTTTAGTCCCCTCTAGTCATTCTATAGACACCAATGACCTTTAAATTATATTATTATACTGATAGGGGTGCAAATGCAAGTATGATAACAGTGCATTTGCATTATTCTTTAATTTTGTAAAGGTAAAACAGAAATGTCTATGTCTTTCTACAGTTACAAGCATTTATACACATTATGAATGGGGGCTTCTGTTTCCTGTGAACTGCAAGGACAAAACACAGATTTTTTTAATAACTTCAGGGACAGCATTTTACTCAGGGGTAAATAAAATCACTTCAGTAAGTGACTCTAATTGAAGTTTAGGTCTATTATAACTACATTACTACTTGAAAAAGTCAGGCTAGGTCCTGAAGAGGAAAAGGTCAGTGAGTTCTGCCCTGGCCAGTACACCTGTCAGCATGACACAAGCAGGAAGCAGAGGTATCCAATTTCTCATCACAAACTTGCCCAAAACAAGCTTCAAGCTGCACTCATTCAAAATTGTAATTATCCTTAACAGATCATCTGATAAAACATAGCAAATGGTGGAAAAGTTCACTCCATCCTTGTTGCAATGCTTGCCTGTGCAAGAATCACAGCAGCGTGCCTCAAAACAATGCTAACCTAACTGTCCTTCCAGGTCACAGACAAAATGGCTGTACTGGCTAGAAAAGCAGTTGTTTTTTAATGCTTATCCTGGAGCAAAGGTGCCAAATAGCACCTGTACAGCCTCCTCTCACTCATCCTAAGTCTGCCAAATACATCCTGTCAGCAGTTGGAAAGAAAGCTGGAAAACCTCAGCAGCTCTCCAGGATCATTTAAAAATCACATTAACCACATCCCATGAAGTCAGCTTCTACTTCTGTCTACCAACCTGGCACTGTTAAGATCACCCAGATATTCAAAAGGCAACAGAAGTTATGACTTTATTTACTAACTAATGACCTAGCATCATTAGTCAATACGGGCATAAAAAAGGATTAAATTCTATTTTGTCCCATTCCTCCATAGTATTTTACTTCAGGCATGACAACTCCATGTTCTAAGGTCAACATAGGCTGGAAAGGACACTACTCAAAATACTCTGCTAGGCTAACTCTTAATGAGCTGACTTTTGATATTATGACTAGTATCATGTACATGCAATTTCACAATCATCCATGTTAGTAGGTCACTTGTGCTCAGCTAGCCCTGGAAACCAGTTCCTGGCACACTAAAGACAAAAAGGTAATTAAGAACAGTCATCAGGTATTCACCAGGGGAAAGCTGACCAGTCTGATAACCTTTCAACTATGAAATGACTGGCTTGGTAGATGAATGGAAAAGCAGTGGACATTGTCTACCTTAACTTCAGGAAGGCTTTTAACTCCCTTAAGATCCTCATGCACAAGCTGGAGGAGTTGGATAAGCAGACAGAAAGTTTGACTGAGAACTGGCTGAACTGAGGGTGGTGATCACAGGCACAAAATCTAGTTGGAGGCCAGTGGCTAGTGGCATACCCTAGGGGCTAATACAGAGCTCCATCCTGGTTTATGTATTCATTAATGATCTGGCACTAATGGGGAAGCATGTGGATATATAAGAAGAAATGATCAAGAGAAATAAACAAAACCAACACCCCCTCCACCACTGAAACGAATTTAAAAAAGCTCCCACCCCCTAAAAATCTAAACCCCAAACAAATAGCACCCCCACCAAAGGAAAGGAAAAATATACGCAAATTTGCTTTGCATTTTTATACAAGAAATGTACAGAAAGTAGATTCATGGATGTGAGTGTTGACACCCTCTCAGTTCCAGCCCTGAAACCTGTTTGAAAGTCCTGGAAACAACAGTGAGAACATATTCTTTTTAAGTATGTTTCTACTGCCTACAGAGAATGCAGCATCAGCAAATCCCTCTACTAGAGGACAAAAAGCATTAGATTACATCTCTAATGATAGTTCTTGGATGGGGATAGAGGGTGATTAAAATAGCACCTATTGATTTTTTCCTTTTTGTTCTTATGCTGCCTCAATCTGATACCTCTTCAGCTTTTAGCTCTGTGTATGTGGGTTGCCCCCATGCTCTTTCTCCCTCCTTCTGCCAATGAAAAACCCCAGCCCTTCTTACTACTTTTAGACTGTGTACATAAGCTTCTGGGGGTCCCGGTGGACAACAACCTGTCCATGAGCTAGCAGTGGGCCCTTGTGGCCGAGAAGGCCAATGGTATCCTGGGTGCCTTAGGAAAAGCATTGCCAGCTGGTCAAGGCACGGGATCCTGCCCCTCTACTCAGCCTTGGTGAGGCCACATCTGGAGTGCTGTGTCCAGTCCTGGGTTCCTCAGCACCAGAGACATGGAGCTCCTGGAGTGGGTTCAGTGGAGGGCAATGAATATGATTAGGGCACTCTTTCAATGAAAGGCTGAGAGAGCTGTGTTTGTTCAGCCTTGAGAAGAGGGGAATTTTGTCAATGAAGCACCTGAAGAGAGAGTGTTGAGAGAGTGAAGCACCTGAAGAGGATGCTTCCAGGCTCTTCTCTGAGGTGCCAAGCACTAGGGTGAGAGGCAATGGGCAGAAACTGATGCACAGGAAGTTCTACATGAATATGAGGAAGGGTGACTGAGCACTGGAACAGATTGCCCAAAGAGGTTGTGGAATCTCCCTCACTGGAGGTATTCAAGGACCATCTGGACACAATCCTGTGCCAAGTGCTCTAGGACAGCCCTGCTTGAGCTGGGAGGTTGGACCAGGCAGTTTCACACAAAGCTTTCTAGATTCATTATCAGTTGCTGCAGGAAATAGGCTTGGGCATTTCACAGGTTCACAATTCCTTCAGTTCTTCCATAACTAAAAATGCATTTGCCTTATTTACTCTACATCTACTGTAGTGATGCCTGAAGTATTTTCCAGAAAGCATTTATTGGTATTCCTGCTTGTAACTGAGTATCTGTTATAAGATATTTGTTTTAGCTTTCAGTTTCTCAAGTTGTACAGTTTACAGCATAGGAGGATGAGTGAGGGCTAAGGAACCAAAACCATGGAAGTCATGCCTAATGGGTGGTTACTATACACAGAAGCTGACTTGGTTCTGCAACATCTGACAACCTTAAACAGTCCAGAATGAAACTCAGGCAACAGTTGAATGTAGTGAAACAGCACCAGCTATGGAAACCAGTGAAATCTTGCAGAAACAGCAACGTTTCTCAGAATTTTGCAGGGTGGGATACTGGTGTTTTAATCACAACACAGCATTTGAGTTATCAAAGCCTTCACATTTTCCCCTGCTATTGTGGCACCATGCAGCTTAGAGCTGCAGGTGGGGAAGAGCATCTCCAGCTGTCTGATATTTCCTATCTCAGATGACCACATACACCCATCTGGAGCTCTAGGTTCTAAAAACAGCACACTAGGCACTTCTTTGTGTGTTAAACATGTAGGCTACAAATAATAGCCAAGGAAATCAATTGTCATCTTAAAAAATGCAAAGCAGAATGATGCTGATGGCACAGACACAAGTAAGAGTGAAAAGAACAATCCACAGAAGGACTCATCCATTTTTCCCTCTACTAGAAAGAAGAAATGAAAGGTACTGTTAGGCTAGGGATTGCACAAAAATTCTATTGCTGCTAATAAATGCTACACGCATTCAGAATAAGTACTAAAAAAAATGTAATTCCTTTATATTACAGCCAAATAACAGTACTTTCCAGCAGATACATTTGCCATATTTAATACTACAGGCCAAGGACAGAGAGAGAACAGACTGCGGCTGTGAGGTGTATGAAAGGGACAGGGGAAAAGAACTTGCAGGGCTAGGACTCAGGGAAGACTGGGAAAAATCAGTAAGACCCTTCAGATAGAGCATGTGAAAAGGCAGTTAAATCCCTCTTGCTTCTTACTATACATTCTAGGACACAGAGCAATCCAATTTTTTTTTTTTTTGTAAATATAAAAATACTATAGTTTTTTACTACAAAGCATTTATCACTTTTTGTTCACTACTGCTGTCAGCTGTAGGATGTTTTTTTCTGTTATTTCTTCATGAACACACAGTAACATCTTAGATTTACCTAATCAATAAAAACTAGAAACACGCTTAAACAACGATGTTACACTAATTTATAAAGACCAGCAAATGCCAGTTCCACTGTCAGGTCCATCTGTCCTACCGTGAAATCAAGCAAAAAATGGCATTATGGAGCAGTTAACACTGTCTTAACCAAGCCCCCTACCTTGACAATGCTTTTTAGATCCTGCACATACATCCTCTCTGTCTCCAGAATCTCTTGGACGACTCTGTCTACGTAGAGGAGCTTTGGACTGGTGGGCTCTGTGACCAGGGACATTGCACAGTTTTTGCTTGCTCCTTTTGGTTCTGCTTTCCTTGGCATGATTGGCCTTTTCTCAGGGCTTCCCTCAGGATCCTCTTGCTCCACAGCAGAGTTTTTGCGCGTCTTGCTGCTGGAAAATCGCCTGGCTGGGACCAGTTCTAGCTTGATGGCACCTGTTTCTTTATCCTGGTTAAACAAACCCAGGTGGCTGTTTGAAACCAAGGTCATTCTGCTTCCAAAGGAGCAGTGGCTGTCCCTGGAGGATGCGGAGGAGGAAGTGGAACTAAAGCTGACAGGACGGTCACTGTCTGACAGGTCCATGGTGTTTTTCTCACAGTAGCGGTAAGATCTGCTCTCCTTGTGCAAATCTTCCTCCTTCTTCTTGGAGTCAAGGGCTTCTGTCACAGTTGGTACAACATCAAGAGGTAAGTGGAAGTCATCTAAACAAACAAACAAACAAACAGAAGAAGTTAGTTTATTGTTACTGCTCCATGTAACGCAAAAGTTGACAGCAGATACTTTTAAAGCTTTTTGCATAGAAAGCAGCCAAAACTCTATTTAAACCAAAAGACAACCAGAACAACACGGTCTAGGAGGCACTGTAATGCTTTTTAGGTTGTGGAGATCCCTCAATGAAGGGGGGATCTCCACATTCCCCCTGCTCACAGTTCTGTCTCTGGCACATCCTTCTTCTGCCAGTGTGCTGGGCTTGTCGCTAGCACATCCACTGCTCAGGCTTGGCACAGGAGAAAACCAGAACCAAAACTATTTTCCCTAAGGTTATAAAAGACCTCCACAACTTTACTGGGAGCAGTCCCTGCTATCTCCCAGCTGAGCCCTGACCCTGGCTTGGGAGGTTTGGAAACCTCAAGAAACATACAGTGATTCCAGAAAGTGTCTTTCAGTTTGAATTCCCTAAAGCCAACAGTCTTAAAAAACCTAAAAGCAGTTATCAATTACCAGCTCTGTGGCTTGCACAAAAATACTAAAAGCAGAATGATTTCTCAAAGAAAATAATGTAGTTTCTGAAGCAAGAGTCCCCACCGGAAAGAGTGCTGCCAAATAATTCAGTTTTCTACTGGGAAAAATAAGTAATTCTAAAACTGGTCTGCTCAAGCCAGAATATTACCCCCTGCTGAACTGACCCAAAGCTGTTTTTCAGATCAGTGCAACAACAAAATAAGATGTCTGTCTTCCTGTTGGCATTTCAATTCTGCTTTATTTCCCTTGCCAAACTGCCCTGCAGGACACTGTCCACAATGCAATGCAGATTTGTCTCTGGCCAAGTTGTGTGTGATACAGCATAAGAATCTGCAAAAGTAGCTACAGGTAAATTCAATACTTAAAGCTCTGTTTCAGTAAGAAATGTTCCCCAAAAAAAATCTTGCCACAAACTCATGGAATTCGTAATGCCTGTCCTGTGAAAAAAGGGAAACTTGTGACAATTTAGGAAGAAAAGCAATGGGTAGCACTGAAGCTACCCACAGCACGGTAGCTTAGTCCTTATTTTAGTCCAGTGACAACTTTTCAAAAATTCATACCAGTAATTACAGCTCTTGACAGCAGTTTCAGTAAAGAAACCATAAAGCTGCAAATCAAACCCGCCCAACCTTTAAGGTGGCCCTTCTTGAACTGAGTCAGGCTTGCTGTGTAATTACAAGCAGAAACCTCCTGGACACGCAGCTCCTGCAGCTGTCAGAGCAGGGGGAGGATTTCATCCAAAGCTGAAAGGAACTCTCCCATTTTTCAAAATAAATCCAAAGCGAACAGAAATAAAATACCAGAGAAGAATGTTTTGATTTATTTGGTCTATCTTGAATGCATAAGATTTCATTTGTATGTGAGTAATTACTAGCACCATTTCAGTCATGATGGGATTAGCTTTCTATTAAGAAGAAGTATTGCCCTCAAGGTGATGCAAAGAACTAACACTGAGAGTAATTTGCTCATTACAAGGATTAGAAATTGGCCATTAGATTAAAAACCTAATTCAGAAAGTCTTCACCTCTGGTTTTATCTTGTAGTTTGAAAATCTATAGCCTTTCTTTGTGCCAGGTTCTTCTAGTTTTGGAGCACAGAAGCATATTTTCTTACCCTTTTTGTAAAAAAATCACATCAAGTATCAATTCAAAAATAAGATATAAAACAATAAAATAGGGAAAAAATAAAACAGAAAAATTAAAAGAGAAAATTGAAATTCTCTTGTTTCTATGTGGGTACAGAAAATGATGTGTGCCTTGCTGTTACTGGTGATAAGAAAGTATACATTTTTGATAAGAAAGAATGTATTTTTGTTATCAGCTTTGGATCATTTTTCAGATTCAAGTTAGAAAGCATAACACTGCTGAATGAAAAATGCCCCCTTGAAAAATGTGGAGGATAAACAAGATAACAGGAGCAGCACTTCCGCTAAGTTACTCCAAGGTATTTTACTAAAATTACATGACAAAGAAACACCTGATTAGCTACATTTAGGAGGGAAGTAAAGGCAAAAATCTTATGAAATTCCATTACCCCACATTCTTTTCTTCCTGTTTCACTGACATATGGTCTGCCTCTCAGGTAATAATGCAAAGGCATTAATAGTAGTATTACAAAAATTCTTCACAAAAAGAAGAGTTTTTGCAATATTACAAAAAGTAGCTTCACAAAAATTTTCAGTAATATAAAAATTAGAAGCAAAATACAGTTCATATCAATGACAGTGGAGTCAGAAAAAATAGTAAGGTAGTTTTACATAGGACACACTTGTAGCCAGAAGCATTAGGAGAACCTAACATGTTTTAGAAAACCAAAGTAAACCCACTTATTCTCTTGTTTAATGACAGTGTCATTGCTTTCTAAAAAAGCTGAGGATTAGTTGGAATAGTTAAAATGGGCTTGCTCTTTAACCTGCATTCCCAGTGACCTTGGCAAACCTCAGGCAACTGCAAGGCATGGCTAATTAATTGCATGCAATATGGTTGATTCAAGTTCCTCTATTTTTTATACAAATTGCTATTCCTGTATGTTTCTACATAAATTACACCATACTAGCTATTTTCTACTTGGTCTGTTGTGTCCTCAGAGCCTCATCCTCACTATTAATCTGAAAAGTTACTTTTTACTTCATTTTTACTCCTTTCCCAGGCAGATATAAATTGTCACTTGGCTTCTCTGTGGAGAGTTCTGTTACAGTTCTGTGCACTGTGTCTCCAGCCAGTAAAATATGTTTCTCAGGGTGCACTCTGATGGTGCAGGAGCCCAGTGTTGCTGCAGAGCAGCAGGTAGGCACCTGGGCAGCTGGCACACCTGGAAGAAAGGCAGGGCACAGCAGAGCGGGGATTTCAGCATGGCACGGAACCAAGAAGCAGCTCCCTTCCCTCAGCTGGCAAGTTCTATACCAAACACCCTGCTGATGGAAATCAGGGCTTGGGGGCACGCCCTGGTTCTGCCCAGCTCTCGGTTCCTGCCTCAGGTATAGGGAGCTGTGAAAAACCTATAGCCCTTCCCAGTAACACTGCATCTGTCAATCTTCCAAGGCTTCACAAGTTTGTCTTCAGAAACCCATCTGAGCATTGTAATTGGCACTGGTGAGGCCACACCTCAAATCCTGTGTTCAGTTTTGGGCTCCTCATTAAAAGAAATACACTGAGGCGTTGTTGGAGTGTGTCCAGACAAGGGCAACAGAGCTGGAAAGGGTCTGGAGCACAAATCTTATGAGGAGCATCTGAAAGAGGTGAGGTTATTCAGTTCAGACAAAAGGAGGTTCAGGGGAGACCTTATTGCTCTCTATAACTACCTACCTAAAAGGAGGTTGTAGCCAGATGGGGTTTGGCCTTTCCTCCCAAATAACAAATATTAGGACCAGAGGAAACAGCCTCAAGTTGCACCAGGGGAGGTTTAGATTGGATACTAGGAAATATTTCTTTACCAAATGAGCTGAACAAGAGTTATTGCCTCAAGTGCCTTCAATCCAGACCCAGAAAAACCAATGACTGGTATCCCCACAATTGCACTGAAACAGGGGTACACAGGGAAATGGTGGAGTCACCATCCCTGGAGGTATTTAAAGGACGTGTAGATGTGGCACTTGGTGACATGGTTTAATGGTGGAATTGGCATAAGTACTGGGTAACAGTTGGACTTGATCATCTTAAAACACTTAGGTAGGAAAATAACCTCTACAATTACCCTTGCTGTTAAAATTAGGAAGAGTTTTTAGATGATTTCTGCAGCCACAAGGGCATCAGGACAGAGAGCAGTTGAATGGAGTTCACTGCCACAGCCACATGCCCATCCTCTTTTCTCTCGTCAGCGTCTGTATTTGGCTTCTCAGAACTCTGAAGGGTAGTTTGCAGTTGTACCACATAGTAACTTCACCCTCGCACCAGCTACCTAAGGTCTGTAGCAAATGCCTGGTGAGAAATTCACCAATGAATTAATGATAGTGAAGAAAGAGTAAACAGCCTTACCCAGGATTGCTCTCTATGAATCCTAACTGACCCAGTGCCTTTGCAAACCCTGTAACCTCTTGCAAATTTCTATCTTTCATAGAAACTTACTATAAAAAGCAAGTAATTGGTCCCATACCCTGTGGGACTGATTTACAAGCCCACTCCACCCCAAATTCCCAGTTTCAGCAGCAGCATCAGAGGGTAGGTGCATTCATCAAAACTCAGTCTGCAAACACTGTGTGAAATCGTAGGTACCCCCAGAGCGTGCAGAGGCACACACTCTGAGCAAGTCCTCTATACCCTGACCCATGTCTGGCCTGGTTCACTGCTTTTTTTGTTAGGCTTTCTTTTGGTTACTGAACCTTTTCAAGGATGAACCAAAATAATATTGAGAACTTTTGTCAGCTGTGAATAACGGTATTTAACTCAGTCTGGGGAGAAAAAAAAAAGAAATCTCCAATTTGCATACTTTAATTAAGGAATAACAGTAATTACTTGTTAGTTCAGCACTGAAAGGAGGATAATTACTACTTGTCCCTGCTCACAAGGAAATGTGCTCCCCAAACAAGGTCATTTCTTGTTTGTGCCTTTGCATTAATTCAGTTACTCTCTCCCCCTTCCTAGCCCCTCAATGCTCCCTGCTCCTGTGTCACACACACACTGGCATGGCACGACCCCAGAGTGCTCCCCAGCAAGAACAATGACACGTCCCTGCTCCACAGACATGCAAGGGCAAGGAATACTACTGTTTCATCCCAACAGGCAACTCTAATATTAGTTACAGGGCTGAAGGCACATGCAAAACAACCATCTTGGCATGTCTCGGGTTTTCATTGCACAGTCATAAACAAGTTCTCCCCAAAAATGCATAACTTTCTTCTATCACTTGCTTTTCTTTAACAAAAACCTCCTTCCTGTAATTATATTCATGGTAATGATAAATGGGTTTCCATTATCTCTGCAGCTTTGGCTATGCTAGAACATTAGTACACAACGAGAGATAAAGTGCTTTGTTTTTAAATATAAAATTGACTTAAAGATATCCAAGTCCTATCTAAACACAAGTGTTTATTCTTCCAAGTTGTTTACTGCACATGAAATTTTACAACATACTGCACAAGTAAAAACTCCAAAGTTAATTTATATTCATGATTAGCATTGTTGCTGCCTTTCTCCTGGCAAGAAAAAGAGCACCTCAGGTGTTATCTACAAAGGCAACATTACCAGAAATTACAGTCCTCACAACCTCTGGAGTTTAGCTACCAAAAAGCAATGAGACTACAAGAAGTATCTTTCCTGGTTTTTTTTCCCTGAGATATCTTCATATTTCAAATAAAGCATTCATACTGTGGATACAAGCAAACTAGTTGAGAACAATTTCTACATTCAGTATCAAATCCAAAATGCAACACGGAACTGAGAAACAAAAATGCTCTCCGGCTTCCTGAGAAAGATTAAAATCCATCCACTACCAATCCCTAATGATCTCACATACACTCCCTATATCTTCTGCTCTGAATCCTGTCCAAGTGAAGGTCAGCAGATTTTAATCACTAAATTTTGTATATGAACAAGTATCAGTTCTAAAACTAACACCCTCTGTGAAAAATAGCACACTAGAGAGCTACAATATTTGCAGGATTAGATTTCTAGCCTGGACTGTCACAAACGATCCTCTGCCAAGTATTTTAACTGAACTTTGAGGAACAGAAATCCCATTTATTAGAAATCTCACAACAAGGGAAAAGAGTCACCAACTAATGTGCTTCTATCAGTCCAACTACCATCCCCCCACCCCCACTGCCCGCAGTACATAAAGCAGAATAGCCTCTGTCACAACCCAGCACGCTAATACCCGAGAACATTATTGCAAGAGAAAATCCTCTGCGACAGTATCTCACCGCTGAGGAATGTCTCTGGCTCCTCATACCCGGGCTGAACAAGTCCTCTCTCTTTTCCAGTCCTCCCCAAACGAAGGAAGAGTCCAGGACCTACCTGTGCGGCGGAGGGGAGAGAGGCACGGGCTCTGACTTCAGCTGCTCCCAAATTAGCTCATTGGGCACTCAGGTAAAACGAGAAGCTCCTACTAGTCTGTACAGCTCCTTCGCCAGAAATATTGCATGAGTCAGCTTTTATCTATCAAAACCCTAAACACAAAGGCTTTACAGAAACCTGATTCACAACTTTCTCGTCGCCTTTTTCCCAGCGCACCGGCAGCCTTCGGCATCACTACAAGCTTTAAATGACACATGACATCATGCAATTCAGGGACAGGACAATGGGCATCGCCGTGGGTAACTTTAAAATGCATACTTCACTGAGCAACACCCACTAACTTCCATTTTTCCAGGCACAACACCGAGCAAACATCAAATAGAGCCCCCACTTCCACAGCATTTGTTTGCTTGATTTGTAGACAATATTGATAAGCATGTAAAGCAAATAAATCACTTGCTGGGACTGTGAAATTTCTGTGTTTATGTTAGAAACTTCCATGAACTTGCAATATAATAGGACGATCCTGGGAAATAGAAGCATTCTGGATCTTATTCGGCCCTAACATAAACAGGAACAGGCTTTTGCAGAGTGCTTGCAAAGCTTCAGTGGTTTGGGGTTTTTTTCAGGGCAAGAGAAATGAATTTCAGAAGAAAATGTGAAAACCATACCATCAAGTGTTCTGTGCTAAATCACAATGAAGACAAGTAAAAGGAAAAAGAAAAAAAAAGAAAGAAAAAAAAAGGAAAAAGAAAGGAGAGGAGGCAGTGAGAGGAGAACCAGGAGAAGAGAAAAGAAAAGATGAAAAACAGAAAATAAGAGAAAAGGATATAGGCTGGTGCTAACCTGCTAACCCATGAGAAAACTGGCATCTCCTTTGCCTGCAGAGGGTGTGGTGGCATTTCCATCTTGGAGCTGGGAGGCAAAAGAAGTCAGAAGAGGTCCCAGCTGCTGGCACCACTTTCCAGGTGTGCTCTCACAGCTGCATGCTGAAATGTAGCCCACAAAGAGGCATTCTATCTTTAAAATTATACTTGAAATCCACTGCCTATGTCCTTGCACATTGACACAGCCTCAGCTTCATTAAGAGTATTCCTAAAGAGCACAGTCCTTGAACAATGCCTTACAGCAGGAAACTGGAGGTAGAAAAGGAAGCCTTGAGACCATTGGCAAAGCTGTGAAACACTTTGATCTGAACATCAGGGCTCTTAGGGTGAAAGTCCCTTTTACCCAGGCTAAGAGATCAGGTGTTTACAGCCTGCCATGTTGACATCACAGATCATTGAGATATGCTTCCTCCTGTATTCTCTGGGTTCTCCCACAGCTTCTGAGGATTTTTTTTAAATACTTACATATTTACACGAAAAGATCTTTTTGCAAGATCTGTGCAAAATACTTTGGAGTGAACTACCACATATTTTTAAGTGCTGGACACACTCAAAGGCATGGAATGGACAACACTGGTGCCAAAATTTTCAGTACATCTACAATGCAGCACCCAGCTTCTCAAATCACTCGAATATGGCAAATATACCATACATTTGCTATGCTCCACATGCACGCGTATTTCTGTCAGGAGCTAATGATTTACTCCTCTGGACTTCTGCTTCCTCACAACTTGTGCCCACCTTGCCTACAAAGCTTCTATCACCTCCAAGTCAGAGGTTTGAACTAATTCCTGGACAGACCTGTAGAGCATTAACCAGACATAGAGCACTACTTGATCGATTCTGAGAAGTCCTAAGAAATACAAGTAGTATCAGCAGCTTCATCATCTAGTGGTGACAAAACTCCTGAACTCTGAAGCCTCAATGACAGAATGTGCCCTACATCTGTTTCAGTGGGCTGGGTAAAAACAGGGGCTGCAGCTTTGCAGTGTGAGCTTTAGCTGGTTCAGTCTGAACCGGCACAGGGAGCTCTCGTGAGCACTCCTGTGGGTGGAGGAAGAGGGAAACTGAGCTGAGATCTTTGCTTTGCTCTGTCTTGGTCTTTCATCTCTGCACACCCACAGTTGACCTTACCTCTCCCTTCCATCCCCATGTATAAGCCAGCAGAATTTCCCCCCACACATAAGAATTTCCCCAAGAACAACCTCTCAACCTCCATCATTTTAAACATGCACAGCTCTGAGAGCTGTCAGGGCCGAAGAGTGGAAAGCAAAAAGCCTCCTGTTTTACTGATGTGCATCACAAATGAAACAGTACACAGATGGGTCAGAAAAATAATGGGCTGGCCCCACTTCTCATTTTCTGGTACTTTTGTTTATCTGCATTATGTTTTAGGAGTTGCATACCTTTCTCTGCCCCAGCTTCCTGCTTCCCTCTATTGTATGTACAGTGGCATAAAATCACATTTTTAGTGTATAAGGATTAAGATTTGAGAAGGGTGACCTGTTTTTATCTTGGAACAAGGCTTTGATTTTTCTAAACTTCAACAAAAAGTGAAGTTTATAGATGTTAAGAATGATGTTATTCTATAGTTCCCAGCTGGCTAAGAATTTACTGAAAAATAAGTAATCCTCAGCAAAACTTTAAAAAATCACCCCTAACTCAACCACAAGGTACATTCAGGCTAAAGGACACACTGACATCTTCCCTGGAAGTGCAATGTAATGTATTAATAACTCTCTGCAATGCAGTAGCTATTTAATCTGTACACAGTGCTGCAGAGACACCTAACCAAAGGAACAAGCCATCACATGCTGCTGATGTACTGCAACACAAACAGAGCATATGGATCCAATCCTCCATTTATAGGCCTTTTAGAAGAATTGGTTTGCATCTCCTTGTCAATTTTGAAGGCTGGCTTCTCTCCTCTTTAAAAAGAATTTTAAAAAGGCACAGTTCAATTATTTTCTACATCAAATGAAAACAAATGAAAATTCAGTGAAGATTTGTAGAATATGGAATTTGCATATGGAGGAATAACACCCTAGATGACAAGGAGGGGCAATACCCTAGATGACAAGCAATCAAAGCTTTTACATCCTTTTCTTTGCTCCTACTGGCATTTAGTGAAGAAGTGTAAGAAATGTGTTCAACAGGACGCTGCTTGAACGTTATAGTACTTTTACACTCAAACTGTTGTGCCAGAATGAAAATCCACATGTAGCCTTCCTTCCACTCAGCACCACACAGGATCAGGCCTTGGTTCCATCCTACACTGTATCACTGTAACAGTGCCTGGACACCACATTTGGTTTTTGCTTCTTCCTGGACTAATTTGGGCAAATGTCCTGTCAGGCCAACATGTAACACACTGCTGCTTTCAACTTCATCTAAGCAACCTGAAGTTGCTATAGAAGTTCACAACTTTTCAAAGCCCACTGCAGCATGAACACACAGAGGGTCTTGTGTCAGCCAATATAGCACACATTTGTTGCTTTACCAAGAATATTGGGAGGCTTTAAGACTAAAAATTGTTAACTGTCTCCCACTTTAAAGGAGATAAAATAAACTTTAGAGAGTCAACACAGTTTCAGAAGAAGGAAACACAGCATCTATGAATCATTCTTGCTAGTTCCCATGAAAAACTTAATTGTGTGACCCTAAAGAAGACATTCTTTTACAACTCACCTCTTTCAATTTCAATTGTAACTACATTATCTAGCACACACAGATTAGTTCTTTTAAATTAATTTTAACAGTTTTTTTGTTTGCTTCTGCCTCCAAATTCTCTGTTGACTTACAAATCTTCCCAGTGAAAATCCTGCATGAAGCAAAACACATTTTATAAAAGCCAGTTCTCTGATATAGCAGACAATGTTAGATGCCAAATAGAAGTGAGTTTCAGAAGCTTTAAATAATTGATGGTTTTCTTTAAATACAGCTAAACGATCTCTCCCATTTGGTTTCCAACTAAAGCCACTTACTGGAACCTCCTCTGCACCTCAGGAAGCAACCAGAATTTTGAAACAGAACTGAAATAGTAACAGCAGGCTCCTCCTAACAGATGTTCACATTTACAATGAAATGAAAACTTTATTCTGTGTTTCCTCTCTTGAATAAAAACGTAAGCTGTAGAAAGCAGTGTTCATGCTTACGTCTTGGAGAGAAGAATCTTTAAATTCTACACAGGTTGGAACTAAGACATACTGGTGGTGTGGCTGCACCACAGACTCGCTCTGGCATTTCAAGTCAGTTGTTTCCTTGTGCTCACCCTCCTAGAAGGGAACATTAGGTCTTATTTTTAAGGTGGCATTACAACAGTAAGCTAACAGCTCTCTCAAAATCCCAGCTCAATAGGAACATACGCAATGACAGTTAAAGGACTCTGGATTTAATAAACTATTGCAGTGGATTTTTAAAAGATACAATCATCAGTATTTCTGACATTTCACAAACCTTTAAATGAAAAGAAACAAAAAGAAACCAAGCATATGTTCACGTTCAAAGGAGTTTAACATACACAGTGTCTTCTCACTGTATTGCCTCTACAGCTAAGTGTGGAATTTTACGTAAATAAGGTCAAGTAGACTAAGACTGCCAAATGGCAGCGAAATAACTGGTCACAGCAGAAAAATCAAAGGTGTCTTATTGCTGCCACAAACAGCAGATGCTTAAAAATGTAGCCACCCCAGTTATTCATTTTTTATTTTCTACTTATGACCCTGTCACATCAGGACTGCTGTTTACCTTGATTTGGTCCTTACAAATTACCCCTTGGGAGAACATCTGCATTTTTAAATTATGGGAATCATGTTTTAACACCTTTCCTTTCAATGTCCTTGCCTGTTGCAATACAGAAAATACAGTGCTACATGAAAATGAAACTTCCCTTCCTTGTCATTCCATTCCCTTCCCTGCCTTGTCAGCTCTTCAGGCATGTTTACGAAAAGCCACTCCAATAGATCCAGGTTTGTGATGCAGAACCCTTCACAATGCTTTCAGAGCTGCTTTAAGGCCCTTCTGCAGCATCTACAATACTTCCTACTACTTCTTTGCTGTTATTTCATGAAGACAAACCATTGAGTGCAAAACTCCTATCCCAACAAGCAATACCTTCCTTAGAGCTTTTGTATTCAAGAAGCAAAACATGAATTGAGATTGAAATCTCTGCAATGTCAGTGTACAGAGCAGTGCAGCCTCTGCACCCATATGCAGATGGTGTTAATGCCTGCAACACTTATTGACATATCAGAATTCAAGATTAACAGTGACAACAATCACACTTCAGAAGCCAAGGGGCAAGAAGGAAACAGATTAGAGGCCCAGACTTGGTTACAGAGAACATTTGGTGCATAATTCACAGCAACTGACTTCCTGAGTCATAAGCCTTGCTCTGTGCTTTCTTATCAGAGCAATAAAAAGCTTAATTTGAACCAGACAGTCATTTTATTAAAGCTATATATATTGCAGAATCCCTGTGCCTTCTTTACCAACAGCTACAGAAAAATAATCCTATTGACTTCAAAGTATCAAAACTCTCTTAACATTCCTATTCAGGAGTATAGCCATTGAATTTTATAGACATGTAACACCATACAGAAAGTTAGTAAAAAAAAAGGGATCTTCATATTTCTTCTGACCATTGTATTTATTATGCAATTTTTTGTCAATCTGGAGGAAAAAAACCCTGACAAATGCAAACAAGAGAGGGGCATGAAACCTCTTAAAAATGGACCACTTTGTGGTTCACAGCAAGGTAGCTGAAATTTAAAACATTTACGAAAAGACATCAGATAACAACTGTCTGCTCCTATCCTTCTGCTTTTCTGGCTTTTGTGGCCAGTACCATTTTACTTCTCTTTTGCAGCCTTCAAGCACTTCTATATAGGCCAGTTTCAGAGTTCTTGTTAACTACAATAAACAACATATAACCCATTGGTGTTTAGTAAACAACTCAGATGAATCTTCTCAGTGTTTAGATCAGAGACAGGGAAAACAAAACCTTATACTCCTATTTAAATCCAGTTTATACAGCTAAAGCAGTTATTTCTCTCAGATTTTTCCTTTGCATTTTATAGTTCTTCTACATAGGGACATTCAGTCCCACCACTTTCCCTGTTTGGGTTTTCCACTTGCTTGTTTTCTATGACAAAGAAGTAGCAAATCCTTCCGTTTTAAAATATTAGAGACAGAATCCAAATCAAATTCTCAAATCCAAAACACACAGACTGGACTTGGAGAAACCTGGCCACAAAGGCCAATTTTGTGGTCTAAGACAGGTGAGGGTGGGGGGCTGAGGAGGAGAGGTTGTATTAACTCTGTGGTGGAACTGCAAGATTTTCCCAACAAGCCATTTGGGAAAAAATGGCTTGTTGGGAAAAAACAATTCTTTTTGTTATTCCTGTTTATAAAGAGAACATCAAAGCTTTCTCAACTCTCTGGCCTACACACATGGGAACTTACAAGGTAATTCTCTTAAGAGCCATTCTTATGACTTATCTAGAGTATCTTTTTTTTTAAGAAACACCCAAACCTCCACACAGTTAAACATTTCTCTTCTTCCAAAACCTGTGACCAAATTTAGACCATTAAGCTGTAAATCCTCAATGAAATAACTTCTGTTACGTAATTTCAAATGTTACCTTCCAGCTTCCCTCAGGGAAAGCTTTCACTTAACATTCAAACATGAAACCCATCATGAGGGGGAAAAAATCCTTCCCCTCTCTTCCATGCTCTCCCATGGGCACACTGCTGAGCAGTAGATCCCCGCAGGGGATCTGCACAGATGATCGCTAAACTGGCAGAGCAGAGCAGCCCTGAGGAATGGCCAACTGCCCCCAGGCTTCTCCCAGCCCTCTGACAAGGAGGCTGCAAGCTGAAAATCAGTTTCCCCCACTCTGCCCTGACATCCCTGGCGCCCCGAGACTCTTCCCAGCTGAACAATGCCGCGCATTCACTATTGAGCTCCGCGGCACAGACACACCAGAGACGCACTGAGAGGCCGCTACGCGGGCATTGTTCCACAGCCCTCAGCCTGCTACCACAGCTATTAGCTGGCATGCTCACTTTTCAAACCCTCATCTCTTTGGAAACCCTGACTACCATTATTTGATTACAAAAGAGGGACAGGTTAAAAGAAGTTTAGCTGGGCAGTTCCCTACTCTTCCCTCTCTGGCATTACTTATAAACTATGACTCACATAGGCAGAATTTCATTCAGAAGCATTCACTTTTACATTTATATAGAAATTCTGTCACTATTGAAGTGTTCCCTTAACAAAGATCTTGACAAAAGATTTGTGAAGTTTTTGTAATTAAGTCAGTAAGAGAATGCAAACAGATGACCAGCCATAACAATTTAGTAAGATGATGAAATTATTTGCAAGCTGGTTCAGTTCAAGTAACGTCATTCAGCAAAAGAGAAGGATGGTGGGTTTACTCAATTTTTTCTTCTTTTGCACTAATTTCTAAATACAGCCATGGATGAAATCAGCTATACTTATTTCTGTATACAAAACCATGTATCTCTTAATACCACAGGCCATAAGAATGGCTATATTCTTTGCCAGACCAAGTAGCATGAGAGTACAAGTCCCTTTTACAATTGATCAATATCACTTAACAGAGCAGCAAAAGATACTAAAATTTCCTCTTCAATGATTTTTCAATTAATACATGTTCTTTATAATGTAAAACTAATGGACTTGAAACACTTCAAACCTTTAAACTATGCACAGACCCTGCCAATTACAAATTCATTGCAAAATATTTTGAAGGTTAGAAAAACAATCTGGGAGAAACGTTCCACTCCTGATGAAATTACAGCAAAGTCCTTTGAAAATAATGACAAAGGCATCTTGCACTGAAGGCCTGAACACTTCATAGCAAGAATAGCCAAACTGACTGTGGTCATATTGCTGCCTTTTGCATGGCAATTGTTACAGCTAATCTTGACTCAGAAAAATGCAACATCAAAAACTAAAGAGTGCCACAGCTAAACTGTGACATGAACAAGCACATCGATGGAAAGAAGAGAAGCTGCCCGTGGATCACCATGGGTAAGAGATCTTCAATGGCAAAATTACCAGAGAGAGACTGGTAAAAAGCGACTCCCAACAAGCACAGTACAGATTCACTGAAATTATCAAGAAGAGGCTTCAATATCCATAAGCCCCTTTGCCCTTTAAGGTGTAAGAATATGAAGTCATTTGTAATATTCAATGAACAGCATTGACACAAACTGTTTCTAGATGTATCTGCCAGAGGACTGTACAAAATCTAACCCAGTTTGATCACTACATTTAACATATACATTTAACATATATGTTGGATATGTGATTATTTAGAACTCATACTCAGGGAAAAAAAAGGAGAACATTCAAGAAAAAATCCTGATACAGCTGATAATTTATTGATAATACTTTCACATCAATAACTCTACAATGGAAGAATACTGCATAGGGAGAAATGTGAGAGGATGAAAGCCCAGGAAAGTAAGAACAGAATACCTAACCACTCAATAGTGTTAGCTAGTCGCCACTGCCAATTTGTAAGATTCTGAGTTGCTGGCTTCCATTTTATAGATTTTCTTAGCAGTCACAGTAACACTGACATACAGGGATGGGACCAAACTAGTATCATAGGGATTTGCCAAATTTGTAAGTGGAAGGATCATGAGGTCTCTTCATTATCAAGTTATATTTACTATGTAAAGGATAGTTCAAACTCCAAGCCTCACTATGCCAGCACTATCTCTCACATCTAAAGGTGGCAAGAAGCATATTTAAGATAAAAGATGTGAAAATCACCATTAGCAAACAGGAAAACAATTATGCAGTATGCATTGAGTGTGTTATACTGGAGCCCACCATTCCCCCCTCCCCCAGCCCCTGTATTGACACTCCTTCCTCTTATGTTTGCTTTCCTCTTTTCAGACTAACACAGTTGGTTTAGGAACATATCACTGATACCAGTGGTTCTGCTTTGAGCCTGTAATATTACTCTGCACATAGTGATGTAGCTAGGAATCCCTCCTTAGCACTCCCACTTGCCCCTTTCATTTATCCCCTTTGTTACAGAGATGAATGGCTGTGGGCAGTGACAGCTTATACTTTGCACAAATAAAGGTAATTCACTATGCAACTCCACATTCTCATCTGAAAGAGATTCATTTTAAGGAGGGTAAAAAAAAAAAAGAAAGAAAAAAAGAAACCTTTGGACTTGCCAAAGCAGTACAGAAGGGATGTACATGCAGCACGACAGAGTTTTCAAATTTCCAAAGTGCTTAGACATGGACTTTTTCCATGTGAGTTTTAAGGAAACATTTACTGTATTTAAATCAGAAGCTAAAATAGCCACCCTACTAAAATGGGGAGGGGGGAGAATCATACTTTTCATCAGTAATTAGCTATCAGTAACCCATGAGAATAATGTTTTACGCACTTAGAAGACAAGTTGGTTTTGTCTGCATAACCCAGAGGTGATGCTGCAGTGTCTGCCAGCCCTGTGCTAGGGCATAGCTGGCTCTCTACCACAGATTCCCAGTCCCACTGGCAACAGAAGCCTCAGCCAGTGCCTCTGTAGGGTCCAGAACAGGACTGCACTCATTCTGATACTTTTGGTGCTGTAAATAGACCCTTAGCTGTTCCTCAGATCAGTGCAGAAGCCATCTCACACGTGCTTATAGCACATGTAATCACTGTGGTGTCCTTTGGCATTGCAACACATTCAGATAGGGTTTTTATGACATAAGGAGAGGGAAAAACCTGTCAACTTTATATTTTATATATATATATGGCATAAATATGTGCATAATTATCATCTGTTGCCAGATGATACACCTTGTTTTGAGAAAGAAGGACAAAGCTGGATCTGTTGTCACAATTACAAGTCTCCACTCTTACTGGAAAAACACAGGCAAGGTTAAATAGTTTTGATATAATGGTTATACTTGCCAAGTATGATAAAAGTAGGACTGGCACTGAGCTGCTGAAGCCTGAACGTTTGATAGATGTAACACTCCGAGACAGAAGACAGACAGAACTACTTCTTTCTTCTTCACCCACATGCACCATCAACTTGGGACACTCCTGAGAGTGGGGTCAGCCATGAGAAAACACTTAGTGTGCAGACCCTGTCAACTCATTCCTTTCCAAACTCCCCCATTTCCCTGCTTGTTACAACAGCAAAGGCATTTTAGCAACTTCACACAGGGCTCTGTGGTCTTGACTTTTCCGGCCTGTCTCACTTGCCACATGAACAGAAGGAAAATACAGTTGTGACTTGGCTGAGCCTCCTTTTACAGTGGAGAATCAGTGGTCTAAACTTTTTACAAGTCAATTTTACAGTCATATGTCCAAGAAATGTGAATAAAACTTTTAAAAACTAACTTTTTGTTATGCCACATGAAAATTCAACACAGAATCAGTGAAGGAAGAAGAGGGTCTCTTCTTTTTTTTTCCTAGTGTGCAAAAATCTTGTGTAAACCAGTAGGTTTACAAACCCTTCTGCTGCATTGGGCTCAGTTTACACTCTGATCATAACAAGAGATGTTTCCTTCTGTTGTTGTTACTCTATACTTCAATTCCCCATCACAAACAGCCGGGCTTGTAAAAACAGACATGTCAAAAGGTTAAGAAATGAACAAATAGATTTTCCCCAGCTGTAGGAAAGTAGCTGACAAACCCAACCTTTTGGACCACAAGAAAAAAAGTATTATTTTATACTAAATGTCTGCTATTGATTTAAAATGGAAATAAAGGAGCAGATTAAATTAATCTAGCAAAAAAAGCAAGCAACTACATGGGGAAATATTTTCAGTTTGAGAAAACTAGATGATCTTTAAGTAGGAAGAAAAGAATCTTAAGAGATTATTGATCTGGTGTGTGCATTATTAATACAAAGCAAAATCCATTATAAAAAGTACCCTGTTTAAGAAACTATCATTGAAATATTAACTACAGCATATTAGTAATAATCATGTATCAGCATAAAGGTTGTTGAGTGGGGACTAAAAACATTTTATCATCTATTCCAGAGGTTTTATCAAATTTGTAATGCTCCTGAATATTTGATACTTTGCTTTCAACATTTGGCTTTTATGAAGGATGCAAAATGATCTGTATTTTTCCTTTGCTTACAGCCTTTAAACCCAAAGAAGACGTAAACAGAAAGTTACCTTCTTCTGCAGGGTGGGGAAAGGGATTTCCTAAAGCCTTTCTTTTCTCCTCTTTCCTCTCCACCCTCCAGTAAATGAAATTAAAGGTCAGTAAGTACTCAGTGCAGTGGAAAGCCCCAGGTTACAAAAATAAATGAATTACAAAAAGCTATCCAAAAGTTACGGTAACTGGACATGTATTCTCTAGACTACTACCAAAACCCAGACACAGCTGTGGAAATGCACAAAGTATCTGACATTGCTAGCAAACATGATTAAAGTATATTTATATACATTGCAAAAAAATCCACACCATACACAGGAAAAACACACCTCCCCAAATTTTTGCTCTTGTCACTCAAGACATTAATTCCTGAAGGAAACAATAATATAATGCATTTTCCATCTGCTGTCTTTCTGTCTGTACTCTAAAGGCACAGGGAAAAAATATATCTTTTAAAAAATATTTTCTTAATAAATACTCTTTAAATATTTTCTTACTCCTTTTGACAGACTGTAATGAAACAGTTATCTGGTTTATATGCTAATTAAAATCCTTGCAAGAGGATTAAATGCTAACATAAGGATATAATTGACAGAAAAATGTATTTATGATCTTAATTTTCAGACAAGCTCAGTCTCAAAGCACTCTAAGGGGGTCACTTTAAATCCCTGTTAAGTCCACTGGTGGGCTTGCCTCTCTCCTCTCACTCTGGATCAGACATCTTCAAGCCCACTAAGAGCTTACTCCAGCAGTAATGGTCCTGTGGACACTCGGCTCCCTTTCCACCTGCGCCAGGCTTCTGCTCAAGCTGGGCAGTTGCAGGACTGTTCCTGCCACAGGGAGGGAGTGACCAAGAGTGCATGGCCCAGGGGCTACAGCGGGAGGAGGAATTATCCCCTCTGTCACTGCACCAGAGCTTCCTCTGTGTTTGGAAACCTCGGGGAGAACAAAGGCACCTGCACTCTGGAGCTGCACAAAAACCAGGCTGAGCTAGAAAATATGCCCATGTCCTTGCCTATCAAAGGACCTCAGGGGAGGTGTTGTGGGTTATTAAAAGGCATTAAGAAGCTGATGACAGACAGACAGGCAGACTGACAGACCATATCCTCCTTATATCCGCATTTAAATACAGACTTCAGGTTCAGGCATGCAGTGTCATTGATTAAACTGGAACTAAGAAATCTAGCAACATGTGTGTGGGGGGGTGTGTGTGTGTGTCTGTGTCTGTGTGCATGTGTGTGTGTGAAGAAATGCACACATGGCACATTAGTTTCTGGACTGACATCGCTTCATGTCAGCTGATTCAAACAAAACCAACTTGCAGTAAGCCTCAATGATTTCAGATGCACATTTCAGACTTCCTATCTCTTTCAGAGGTAGTTCCTTTGGAGAGTGTTAAATACACCCTTTTCCTTTCTTCTCACATTCTCCCACAACAAGTATAGTTTCACCTCAATCCCTCCTTTGTAGATCACTTACATGGAGACCAAGACATACCAGTGACTTATTCTGAACCACAGGAAGGTAAACTGTTGAACTTAGAAAGTCAGCAGGCTAAAGGAAAAAGGCTTCTGGAAAGCATTTTTCTCCTATAGCTATCAACTTTTAGAGAGAGCAAATCTTTCAGTCACTAAAGGAAACTAGAATGATATGGGAGGCCACGATCTCCTTAACCTTTAACTAAAGACAACAACTACTTGTGTTTTCACATGTGTCTGCATGTCACACTTCCGCAAATCAATCTCTAGAGATAAAACAACATCAGCAGTGTCAGGAATAGGATATTATGCTGACACCCAAAATAAAAAAGACTTTGCACTTCTATGGTTTATGTATAAACACATCATGAAACATCTCTAAAACACTCCAAGTCTGCAGTTTCTCTCTATATCTTCTGCTTCTTTTCCCCCATCTCAAAGAGAAATGACAAATGAAACATCCAGAATAATGTATTTTGGGTTCTAACACAGCTTTTCATTCTTATACAGCTATGTAAACCCATACAAAATGCAATTACCATGATGATCAAATCAGCCCCACAGCTGATTTGACATTTGTCACTCAGGTAGTGAATTAAAGACATTCAGGTGCTTGACAGAGATGACAGAACACATGCACACAGAGATGGACCAGCTTCAATGGCCACAGTGACTGGTCATCCCAGAGATGCTCAACTCAGTGACTCAAAGATCCTCCCCTAAAAATTTTGTCATGAAAATACAAGGTGTCACTATTTGTCATTTTCCTTGCTATTTCATTCTTAGAAATTAGCTTACCATTGAAATAGCAGAATAAATCTTCTATTTTAAATGACTCAACACTCAATGCTTATTGCACTACATTATATATAGCTGGTACATGAACAGAAAAGATTAACAAAAAAAAAATGCCACACATAGTTTTAAAGAACAGCATTATCAGAAATTTAGAAAATATTCTGGTTTTAAGATCTTACAAGAACTCTAAATATTGGTGAAAACTCTTAGAGGAAGACGGAAAAGGTGAAAAAAATAGGAAAAGCTTACCCCAAAAAACTCTTCCTACAGCAAATGCAGATTCATTTTCTCTGGAAGCATAACTATATACACCATACAGCCCAATTTAGCCAAGAAATAGCAGATAATTAGGTACTGTGCTTCTCAAATATCCTAGAAATGTTATTGTCCAGAAACACACTTGCAGAGTGAGCCCTCCGCCCCACCCCGCCGTGATTACTCGGGCACTTGTGCAGGCCCGGTCGCTCTCCTGGAGACCTTCCGCACAGGATTGACGAGTGGCTAAGAGCCATCCTTTCATTCCAATTTTAAAACCGCAGTTTTGATACTGAGCTGGACATCTGCCATCATTGCAGGCCTCAAAGAGGAGTAAGGCTAAACAAAAAAAAAAAAAAAAAAAAAAAAAAGCGTATTTTGTTCTTTCGGGAAAGTTCTTTTTCCCTGTCTGCTGCTCTGCAGCATCTTCAGCCTCCTCGGGGAGTGCGTTTATTCCACTGCCAGTTTTACATTCCAATTCCAGAGAGCTGCTGGCACAGCAAGCAGTATCTTTCAGTTACTTAAGTTTGGGAGTCCTCCAGGATTGTTTTCCATAAGCTGTCTGGGAAATGCTGCTTGATAAATTCACACTATGTTTAGGACTCAAGCTCCTTGTACAGACTGCAGAAAAGACTGACAGAAAAGACTTTTTAAAAGAGTAGCATCCCCACCACATGCACATACCACATCACCAACCTAGACCCATATAATCTGGCAAGAGAAATAGAAAGAAAAATTCTATTTTCTGCCAAAAGAAAATAAATTAGTTGTATATTAAATCAATTACAATAACTTAAGGACAAAAGCAGAACCTTCTCAAACTTCTGAAGTGCACATCTTTACATATAGAACATCGCTTCCTTTATTCTCCCTTCTAGACACATGGTTAGATTACTGAAGTTACCAAGCAGCACCAAAGCCACAGTGGACATCTCTTTACTAGAAATAGACTATCATGTATCAACTTAACTTCTTTTCCATGGTGTGCATGAATACTAAATTTTCTTCTCTTCAAATACAGTCATTGAGAGACAGAGCTGTTTTCCATTTTGTTTTGGGGGGTTTTAATTATTAATTTTGTAAGTACTATTTTTCCTAATCCAAAACTGAAAGCTTGCAAATCTTTAGAAAGAGGGGAAACAAATGGAAAAGAGAGAAAACACTACAGTCATGCAGCTATGTAAGCAAGAGTCTTCCTTTTTTCTAAGATTATTTTGAACAAAAACACTTATGGTATATGGTACCACTTGCTAGCAAAGCCACACTCACACTAATTGCAGGAGGTCAGTTTCACACATAAATAATGTCAGTAGATAAGCAAAGGGTAGAGCACTGTGCATAATAAGGAACCCATACTGACATTTGAACAGTTGACTCTAGCCCTTAAAGAGTACAAGAGTTTAGGTCCCAGAAGCACCAATTAGCTGTTCAAAGGGCAGGGCACGCCAGATGTGCAATTACCACATGTTCTAAAACACCTATTATTGCTCACCATCACTGGCTGTGTTCACTACTGCTTGTATTATCAGTAGTACAATGCATGCCTCAGTGAAGTTGTTCATAAAGAGTCAAAATATTACTTGAAGTTATCCTAGCATTAAATGATAAGTTCTAGCTACATTGGAGGGCAATACATACAGCGGATTAAGTGCTAAGCTGAATAACAACTACAACTGAATGCTCCATCAGTGTTTGTCAAACAGCTATGTGCATGCCAAGCAATAAATTTGCAAGAAAGCTCACTGTATTTTCCAGACCCTAACTTCAGGAGTTATCACATCAGCAACTACATGCTTCCCAGCATTTATTAAAATACACCCCACAAACCTAAGTAACATACTTCATGGGTGGGGACCAGCCTGCTCATTTAAGCTTCAGGGAAACTACCTGTCCCTTCTTTCACGTGTTCTGACCAAATTTTGCAACAAGGAAGCTGCGAATGGAAAGAGACTAAGTAATGAAGGTTTTTCATTAATTCTTTTTAACAGCTGTGAGAATTTAAGATAAAGTATGTTTACTCCCTAGAAAACATATTAAAGTATGGAGTGAATCAGGGCCCCTAGAGATAAGAAAATCATGTCTTCAGATAAGCTTTACAAAGCTTAATTTTAAATTGAAAAGACTGACAAATCCTGAGATTTAATTAGTACTGGCAGGCCTGGACCACTGGGAACATTTCCATAATTTCAATCATCAAAGTAATTATTGAAGGTTTTAGGGCTGGATGGGGGGAAAAGGAGCTGGGATAGCAAAGAGGAAGGAGCAAAGGAGGCAGCTTGTTTCTCATCATCAGCATAGCAAGTTTTAACTTTGCAGCTCTGCACCTAACTTTGATCAAAAAAGAAAAATAAACTCAACCCAATGATAACACTTGAAGCCTCTGAACAAACAAGCAGAAAACTAATTTCATCGTCTTCCAGCTCCCTCCCTTAGGCAGCACTAAGCAAATGAGCTACATCTTCCTGAACTAAAATTCACAAGTAAATACAGTGTTTGTCTTTTCAGCTCTTTTCTGTATGACCAGGAACAGATTTGTTCCCTTCATTACTGTAATCAGCATCCAAAAATTGGATGTTTTATATCACACTTGTTCAAAAATGAAGTTATTTGACGAATTGCATGCACTTTTCTAATACACCTGAAGAATTTGGAGAAGGCAGGGTTTGATTTTCAGCTGCATGTGTCAAAAAGTACTACTCTGTCAGGTAATACTCAATTTGATTCCAAGTTTCCCATTTTTACAGGCTTGGCTTTGGCCACCACATTCAAATATTAAGAGTGGCTCCAATTCACCAAACAGCAATGTGTGCTTTTATCTTTATCACACATGCTTAACTTTGTTCTTCCGAGCAAAGAATCAAGGTCAGAGCAATCTCACTTGTCCTCTTAAGCAGAGTTCCTCATTTAAATATTAAGCATATCTTACTTAGAAGTTATATGTCCATGAATTCACTCAAAGCATTTCCTACTCTTTTTTGGTTTGTTTTTTATTAAAAGCTCGTCCATCACAATTACACAACCTGCCTAGACTGTGACAATGTCACAGCTCTGTTGTGGAGCGTATCATCCTACAGAGAAACTTTAGTTCTTTATGTAAATATGCATTTTTACAGAGTAATGTTGGAGTGAAAATACAAGAGGGATTTCCCTAAAACAAACAGAAAGGCCAGAGACCAATACATTAAAGGCAGCACTTTTAGACATATCGAGGAAAGGACAGACACAGTCACATGACCGCCTTAGCTATCGATTTTTGAGCACGCAGTGACAACACCCTGGTGCAAATGTAGCAGCATAAGGGCCACCAGCTCTTTTAACATTACTCATCTTAAAGGAGGAACAGCCACAGGACTACCAAGTCCCCAGCATCACTCTTGGATTATATTTAATGCTGAATAAAACATATACTGCCAGTATGGTCTAGATATAGAATCTAAGCGTACAATATAGATTACTTGCTGCCTTGGTAGTATGATTTAGAAGTCTTTTCACAAAAATAGGATCAAGTGCTAAGCAAGGCTTTGCATTTTAGTTCACTTGCTATATTGATTAGAACCACCTCATGTCACTTCACAATTTATCCTTACACAGACCTAGCAAGTATAAATGGATGAAAAATAGTCAGTGTTGTATATGGACTATAGATATAGTCATTATATCAGGCTAACATGAACAGAGCTCAATGATTTTATAAACAAAGAGGAAAGTGTTGAATTTTAAGCATTTACAACATTTTCAATTTTCAGTAAGTTAAGGATCTAAGATCTTTTACTGTTTGCCTTCTATAACATAGAGGAGTAGAAACAGAAACTGCAGTAGGTATATCCTTATAAACAATGTCTTTGTAATCTTAGATTAAGAACTAGTTCAGACTAATGACAGTAACATAAAATAAAACATATTCCCCGACTTCCTCATAGCTTTTATCTGCCAAAAGCAATTAAGTGTACTGCACCTTTGGGGAGTCATGAGGAAGGGAGGGAATGCTTGATGAGGTTATGACCCTTTCTCTGATAAAAAACAAAGATCTGACTCCATTCCACAAGAGACCTGGATACCAAAAGCTATTATGCTTTAGATTTTCCCCTGGAACCTGTTCACTCTTAAAGTCCTACCAGCAGGATCAGCATTACATTCAGATGTCCAGATTGTTACATTCTAAAAAACAGTGAAAATAACATTAAAAAAATTAAAACTTGAGCTCTCAAAATCTGAGTATTTTGGTTGAGTTCCCCCTTTGATCTGAACAAGTCAACCCTGAATTCCAAGTTAAATGCCTTTGAGCAGGCATATTCTGTACTACCGTTACATGTTCAACTTGCAGCAGAAAAAACATATTCATGAGCACTTACTTTTATTGGATCTAAACCAGCATTTTTCTTGCACTCTTCTGCCAGCTGGAACCTGGGTGATCACTTTCAGTTCAAACACCTGTGCCCATGGCCATGACACCTGCTTGAGGGTCCATTCCCACTAACTACCCCTAAAGCTCAAAAAAGTTTTCAACTATGGGCATATATAAGCCTAAATGCAGAGGGTAAGAGAGAAAAATCAGGCATTGCACCAGGGAGATATATCATATTCTAACCCAGTTTACTCCATTATACACTAATAGCAATATTGCTGTTGCTGCAGTATCTTGAATAAGAGCAACAAAACAATCTCAAAACAGATCAGAATTTATTTTTCTCTTGTAAGGAAGGCCTACACCATGACCTAATCTGAAATGGCAGACTATCTGGCTCTCACGTAAAAAAAAAGAATATGAAGGCAGTTTTTTCAGGTATGATGTCTAGAAGCTTTTTTACCATGCAGAGTACAGTTAAGCCAAAATTATGATTTCTTTACGTCTATTTCAACTTCCCTACACTACTACCCTTCTCTCAATATGGGACAGGAGAAAGCATTAACTTCTGCCATACTCCTTGTTCTCCTCCTGTGATGGAATACTCTCAATTAACCAGTTGTCAGTGCAATCATATACTATTATAGAACCAGAAACCTGAGAAACAGAATACAATGGTTTTACAGATTTTCTTTTTCAGCCACCACTATCAGGATTCTCTAGGATTACCTTTAATCCTGTAATCAGAAAGACCATTTCACAATGGGGCTAAGAATTTACCAAAACCAAACTAAAATGATATCTTTTTTTTGCCAAGGCAGTCAAGTTGACCTAGTACCATCATTGTAAAAATGGAAATAGGCTCCCATTTTGTTCATGCTGAATTGTAGAATACACTGTGATATCAGCTTGCTTTAGACGAAGAGATCCAAGTGCCCACTAGGATTTCACATTGCGATTGCTATCGCAAATTAGCCATTGTCATTGAACAATTCCCTCCTTTGGAGCACTGAAAACATAGCCTTGGACACTTGATTAACAAATTCAGTCCTCCCATGCATAAACAAAAGAAAAAGATTCCTTTGTAAAATGGTACAACAAAAGGTAGCAAACCATATCACAGGCATAAGCACATCACTGGCACTCCTTCTGAGGTTAATCACAGGCATCCAACCTGCCACCAGTGAGAAGAAATTTACATTCATCTGTGTTATTAATTTGCTTACCAGCAACCTCACTGTTTACCTGACACTTTGTTCACTTACCATTTATATTGGGAGAGGTTACAAAAAGGCATTTCAAGGGAAATTCCAAAGCTCAACATAAATAAAGGATTAGTTGGTGGACACTACTTTCAAGATAAGGAGGTATAGGCCAGCAGTAAAGGCACCTGAGCTAATTAAGCCCTTCTAACCACAGGATGTTTACTCTGTACAAAAATTGGCTTCAAATGTTTTCAATGTGACACTAGCAGCAGAACAGCTAACAAAAGTACTACCTGTTTGCACAAAACAAAATGAAAATGGGATGACAAAAAAACCTTGTCTGGGTTTGAAACCTGACTTGTTTGACTTCAGTATTAAGTTACTCAGTTATGAATGAGGGATGAAACAATGGTAGCCAGACAGAACATGCCCAATAAGCAAAAAAAGCCTTCTAAACAGGATTATACCAACCACTGAGCAAATATTGTAAAAAAAAATTAAAACCCACCAAAAACACACCTTAAAATCAGAGCTCCTGTTTGCTCTCCTTCAGACAGGTTAGAGAATTGGAGAGCACAGGTCATAATCACAGGCTTCATTTAAATATCATTGTACAAAGAATAAGCTAGTCTGGGCACTGCATTCCAAATACAACCAAGTAATTATGCCAAATCATTAGTAAATATAATCCCAAGACTTTGAAAATTAGCACTTACTCCTAGAAAGCCCAGACATTTGTGATGTATTTTACAGGCAAATCAATTTTTCTACATCATTTTCCAATCCTTCAAGTATGGATAAGCTCTCTTTTCATCCACCCTCAAGGGATGCAGTTTCAGAGGAAACCCATGGATACCTTTTTTATTCTTCTTGGTGTTTATTGACCAATGCACATTGACCCCTTCAAACTGGGACCGTTTAATCTGTCAGTAAAATGACACTTGCATTTCTCCTACTCATGACATTGAGATTTTAATATTTTTTTAAAGTGTGTTTCATGCTTTTTGTTTTGGATTGTAATCTGCAGTTCAGCAGAGATCCTCCTGGATTCTAGAACCATGATGCTTCTTCCCTTTAATTTGAGAGCAAGAGACCTGAAAGCTTGAGAGCTGTAGTGTCCAATTATCACTGTAATAATATTTTTAAGATCATATTTGTCTATGATAACCATCCTCTGTAAATCCATAACCGAAGACTAATTATCATTGTCATTTAATCTCTCAACAAAATCTGCCAACAAGCTTAAAGAGTATGGGTAAACTTCATCTGAAAAAGAGCCAGCCACTACACCTCAGTTTTGTGTCTGAGTCAGAACTTACATCCTTCCAGCTCCAAATAACCATCTCCTGTAACAAAACAAGCAGTAGTCATTAAAGAGCCTTACAGCAGTGAATAGTTACTGCTTTATAAAAATAGGATTGTCAGCAGCATCTTTTTTTGCCTTAGGATAAGATCTGGGACTATAGGGATAAAGAAGGGTGGTAGGCAGAGTGAAACATTATTAAGTACTAACCATGGAGGAGAAAAAAGGAAAATTCCCCTGAGATGACAGCTTAAATTCTTCCTTTCGGGTTGCCTAGAACACTGTCAAGTTCCTATCAGGTTCCTTAGGCAAGTCAGGGACTTGTTTAAGTATTACAGGCAAGGAAATAAACAGACCCAGATTTCAAAGTCTCGTCCCAGAGCCAACAAAAACGCCACTTTCCCTCTGCAAGCTGTGCCTGTTGCTCTGTGTAAAGCTATCAATTACATCCTTTCCTAACTTGGCATTAAAAGTATCAAATTGCCCTGGCTGGATGAGAAACAGCCTCTCATCTGCTTCAGAAGTGATGTTTTTATTGCTTGAGTCCAGAAGTTCCATTTTTTCATTAGCACAAAGTTAACACCAGAGTGAAGGAAAAATGAGTTACAGCCACTTTTTCAGCATGCATGAAGCAGAACATCTTACTAAGGCCTGAATAATGTTGAATTAAGCCTCCACATTTAATAAAGCTGGGCAAATCCACTGCACAAAGTATGATTTATCCTGCAAAGCATTTAAAATGAACATGGATGTTTAGCAGCAAAGCCCAAAGGTAAGTGGGCTCAGGCATGGTTAATCAGTTCACATGCAAAAAAAACTCTCAAATTGAAAAAAAAACCATTACATTCCTGCTGGTCTTGCTCCTGAAACGTTGTGGTTTGCATGCTAGGTGAGAGCAAGCCGAGGTAAGTGAATATGTAACTAGACAGAATGGGACTGTTCCTTCTTATGGTACTACTGATAAATCTTAGCTGTATCAAGAAATCATAGCTCTTTTCCTGCAAGATGGAAATTTTAATGTGAGTACTTAGCAATGAGCATGCCAACTTCTCTATATCTATCAATCCTTCATGAATTTAAAGTTACTCATTTGCTTAAATGTCTTGTTCTGAGAGCTTTGTATCACTGAGTCCAAATATACTGATTTCTGATTCAATAGGCACTTTATGTATTCTCTATGCTAATATTAGAATTGCTGCTATTGGCAACATAGTTTACAGGAGGTGTTTCAAAACTAACTTATTTTGGGTTTTGTGCAGAGGAATGGCATTCAAAGTACACCTAAGCTTTCCAGACATTCCATCTCCACACCTAATTTAAACACAAAATATTGCTATGACATCTTGACATGAAGATCTCAGAGTATCTTAAACACACTGAATAAACTTCAGAGGACTATTCTGTGATACTAACCACAATTAGTATCACAATTCTGTAGTTACAAGGACAAAGCACAGTAACTTGGACTGTAAGCCAACCACCTATGACCCAAAATAGAAAACAAATAGATTTTGTTTGTCTGTCTCTGTGTATTTGCTTCAGGACACAGTTTCTTCAGGGATTTTTTGTTGTTCTCAAAGTTGGCACTCCACAAATCAGCCTAGATTAGTCACCTCCCCAAAACATACTAGTCTTTCAAAAGGGACATATTTTAAGCAGAAATTTAGCATTAAATGCAGAGTCCTTAGAACCTTTAACCATAACTTGTATTTATTTACAACAGTGGTAAATAAAGCCAGTGAATCGCTGTATATTTCAGTTTCTTTTGCATCAGACTGTTTGACACTATACTGTTTTCAGTATTCAGAACTGATAAAAAGGACTCTTGGCATTTTAGAAGAGTAATCTCTTGTGAATATCTGAAGAGATGACATGGGATTTCTCAGTAATATAAATCATTATTAGGACCATGCCAACAAGCAAATTTGTGAGTCATTATTTTGATCCCCAAATCACAAGGTTAGTAGACATATTATGCAAAAACACACTTGAGTTCTTTGAAGAAGCAGATAATATTGTGTGCACACATGTGGATAACTAAGCAACTATTCAAGATCATACAAGAGGTAGGGGATTTTTTTGTGTTTCTGAGAACAGAGTTCTCTTACACAACTTTTAGGAAATCCTACACTGATGACTTCTGAGCCTAAATTACAAAATCCCACTTTGCTTTAAACAAATCCATTTCACTTTTGAATGTTTCCTAATGTTCTTCTGGTAGGTAAAAAAAAAATAGGAAAGAAAAGAACCCACAAATCTCCAATATTCAGGGTTGTATTACACACAGGAACTAAAAACGTATTGCCCTTTTGTTTGGTAAGTAGGCCACAGATTTCTTTTTCTTAATTCTGAAACCCATCCAAGCTAAAAATCTGAGCTGTTTTTGAAGCTTTGATTAGTGTTTAGATTTCAGTGGCACATATACAAGGCCACCCTAGAGCCCTCCCTTGCATTTGTATTAATATTTGCAATATAACACACACAAAGAAAGAAAGGTGGGCACCTAGGTAAGAGAGAGACCAGCCCTTAGCTTCCTTCCAGTCTACTTTAGCAACAGCACTTCTCCATCAGGAGGTGCTTCATTGGCAAGGAGCTACAAAAAGCAGTCTCAATCCTTCTCTCCTTTCTCACTCTCAGCCAATCTGATTATCAGAGTTTTCAAGTACTCTGCCAAGGTACTGAGAAAAGATCACAGGATAAAGTCTAACAGCTACAACTGTGTGATTTAAGAACGAAAGTGACTTTAAGTCATCACTTCAGTACTGTTTCCTCTAATTACTGGATCATTTCCTATCTGGACATTTATAGTTTTTGATTATACAGCTGCTAAGATACCTGTGATCACAGATGACTGCTGTATTCAACAGCATCCAAAGTTCAAGGCAACAAAGTGAGCTCAAAGTAGCTTTTATCTTCCTTTCTGCTTAACCCTTCTAACACCCTGCACTATTATATGGTAATGCAAGTTACTGCTTCTCTGCAAACTCACAATACCAGGGTGGGCAGGGAAGAACATTACAAAAAACCCCAACACCCTGGATTTAAAAATTACCTGTAATTAAATTTTAAATATAAGGGCTCTGTTATTTGGTAGTTTAGCATTGTTTTACTCTGTAACTGGAATGCCATTCAAAACTTGTATTATAATTTTGGACTAGCTCAGAGATTTAAACCAGGGACTGCTCCCTTTTCCCTACCAAGAGAAAAAAGAATAGAAATGTAAAAAAAAAAAAAAAATTAAAACAGAGATTTAAAAAGAAAAAGGGAAAAGAATGTGCATTAATTACAAGGTAGTGACTGACCTGGATTAGCCC
Organism: Camarhynchus parvulus; assembly: GCF_901933205.1. NCBI lineage: Eukaryota > Metazoa > Chordata > Aves > Passeriformes > Thraupidae > Camarhynchus > Camarhynchus parvulus. Next base: position 55,607,872 of record NC_044573.1, read on the forward strand.
TTATTCCATGTCAGCAGAAAAGAATTCCGAACATCTGCATCAATTACAAGGACTGCTGTTCCAAGTGGACTTCTTGTGAGAAATAAGTGAAGAAAATCAACTTTTGGCTTGTTTCTGTGCCTAAGTTTAACCCTGTGTAGTCTACTAATGAGACAGTACTTTCTTACAAAGTCTTTCACATTATTTTAGGAACAGAGCAATATTCCATCTCATCAAGTTTCTGCCTGTACACTTTAATTCCAAATGGCTCAGGGACCAGTTTTCCCCTATTTATAAATAATCCTAAGCATCTTAATCAAGTGGGAATAGGAAAAAAATGCCTAATAGACAAATGAAAAGATGTGCAGGATTTCAGTGCACTCAAGCTCTAGCATTTCTAAAAGAACATCCAAGCACTGTAAAGATTGCAAAAGAAGTCATGAGAAACATGTGCTGTCAGAAATCCTACACTGCAACAACAGGCAAATGAAGCTCCATCTGTTCAATTTACACAGTCAACAGGTACCTGTCTGAGGGTCACAACCATTTCTTCAAACAAAAGTTTAATGGTTTAAGCTAAACACACAGACATGTTCAGTCTAGAAACAGGATTGAACTGATGGCACAATTAGGGATAAAAATCTTTTTGTCATGGTTGATTCTACAATATAAGTTATTGTTTAAAAGACTAAATCTCTTTCTAAACAGTACAAGATCCCAGAAACAAAACCTTTGCAATTCAGGTCTTCAGCTTCCAAAGACCACATTTTGCAGAGGATGGGCTCACACACCTATTGCAGTACTTCCAGGCTTTAGAAACTTCTAGACACCTCTCCAACAGGTGCAGATTCAGTGTTAATTCTCTTCATCAGGAAGTCCACACAACTCCTGTGAGGACACAAAAATTCCCACTTTTCTTCATACACCAAATCCAATAGGTAATACGTGGATTGACAAGCAGAATTACTGCTGAAATCAGCACAGGCCTTAGAAGAAAAAACAATTAACATCTACAATCAAACCATACAGTTTTGATTACTTCTACTTTTATAATTTTAAATTTCAGCTTTATACAAGAGACGGAACTATCAAAGGCATTCAAATACAGAAAGTCTCTTATGTAATGGTTTTGCAGCTCTTCATAAAATCAAAGTTAAGACAACAAAGATGTCATCCCTGCAGGGACAGACTGTGCATTAAAGCCAGATGAAACACTTCGAAGCCAAGACCTGGAAGACATTGCTAATTTGAAAAAAGGTAGAAAAAATTTAATGACTTGCCAAGTGTTACTGTACCTTGTTCGGTAGAAAGAGCACATATTCTGTAAAACTATGAAGTGTTTCAGGTAAAATACATAGTAGCAGAACTTGCTTAAATGGAAAATGTACTTCCAAATATATAATGTACTGTAGAAAAATTATACCTGATGTATAAAGTGAAATATCAATTAGTTGTGCTTCTTGACAGATTATAAAAACAACTATGGCCTGAAATGTTTGAACTGGGATTTTCATATATCTTTACAAAGTAACAAACTAAGTCAGCCAAATACAGTACTTGAATACATCCAGACTTGAGGAAGCTTGCCAGAATGTGGAACTTGGCAGAAAAAGATTAAGCAGGATCAAGTCTGGTCAACAGGCAGTATTTTCAGCTCTATGAGACTCAGGGGTGTTTTTGGTTGGTTGGTTGGTTGTTTTCTTAGTTTTCTGGTTCTTTTTTCTCCTTTTAATATGCATTCATTTCAGAGGAATTTTAAAGGCTTAAACCTGGAACCAAGAAGCTTTCCTGTATACCAGTGCTTACAAATATATTTGCTGTTTTATGTCAAAGGCAACCTAAATTTATTTTCTTTAAATATAAAATTTAAAAAAAGGAATAGACATAAACCCTATATTTTTTTTCCCTCCATACAGTATCTTCAGTGTGATTTTTCCTGCCCCACAAGCTTCCCTCCTCCCCATGTTCTCTGTATTCCACATTAAAGATTTCCTGGTATGACATTATCAGTGTGGCCTTTCCAGCTCTTTTATTCACATGCAGAGAAGGGTGTGGGTAACTTATAAAAGTAGCTGTAAAGTAAATATGCCTATAAATTCTGACAATTTTATAAAAGGCAGTTATTTGTCTGTATTCAGAAGTGACAACAATGCAGTGACATTTTCCCACAATAGGTAAGTGCAAACTTGGTTTTGGGTATCGTGCTCTTCAGTCACAGCAGTAATTCCATGACTTTTAAATCTGTGAACTTAAAAAGCTTGTGCAATAATTTTTATTCTTAGTAAGACTTTGATTTCCCTACCTCTGAAGGAAAGGGTCCACAGAAGCCAGCTATCCAGGTAGCCCAGCTGTCTTCCAAAAATGTGAAAATCTAAATACAGGTTCAGCACCCACAAAGAAGTAGAAAATAAAAAACCAAAAACAACCCCCAAAAACTTTTCATTTAGAAACACTACATTCTTAAAACACTAAGGAAATGTATGAAGCAGAGTCAAATCCTGCCCCATCAGGGCTCATAAAAAAAATTTACCTCTATCCAAACAAAGTCTAAACCACTATCTTCAGGCTGTTCACAAGAAAGAGGGCTCAGCACTTAAAAATGTGTTGCATTTCTGGTGGTTTTGGCTCACTCTCCTGCACCCTGATTACACAAACACAGCCCCAGCTGGGGCCAATGCTAGCTCTGATAGGGTCATACCACTCCTCCCTGGCGGCCGGGAGAGCTCAGTGTAGCACAGGGCACAGGAACACGCTGGGACAGTTGGATTTAGACCACAAAACTACTCCAAAGGCATGACCTGAATCATATCCACATGTCTGCATCTGTCTGAAAGACGTGGCAAAACGAATCGGAGCTGCTGTATTAATAGCCTGAAGTGATGAGCAAGTTGTGGTCTGTGATGAATGCACAGCAGCCATGCATGACAGAAAAGTTTGTCACAACAGAAGATTGCAGAGGCCCAGCTGTATATAGCATCAGTTCTTCTGATTCTAAAGCAGAAACTCTAGCTTTCTGATTGACATAGAAGTTTCTGGAAGCAGTGTACAGAGCAACCTCCCCAGAAGCACAAAGCACTGTGAGTTCCCACTGCTGCTTCTCCAAATCAAATGAAGCTTGTCATGTCATCACGAGCCCTTCAGCTTTGGGTGTTGGCCAAAAAATACAGTACTTTCCGTACACTTGAAGCCTTGGAGAGCAGATAAACTTTATTGTTAGAAAACCTTAAGCATTAATGTAAGACCTGCTCAAACCCTGGTTGTAGCCACATCTTGCAGTAAGAGCTGAAGAACTGTGACAAACACTGGAACTCAGGTTCTCAACAGCATTCGATTTCTTCAGCATGTGAAATGCCGGCATTATTTTTCTTCAGCATTTTTCCTATGAAACACTTAAAATATTTCTAAGCACTTCATTAAATGCACAACATTGACAGGAAATATGCAATAAGACTAATATTTTTATTTGTAGGTCCTAAAATTACTATTTGAAGATGTAACCTGAAACCTCAGTGCTCCAACACAACTCACCATATAGCTTCTCACACCCACTGATCATTTCATAATTACAAGGAGCCACCTCCTTCCAGGATTGTAGCACAGTGCCCTTTTAAGACCAAAGTCCCTAAGAAGATGCAGGTGCGAGTTTTTCCTTCAAGAGGTTAAAATGAGAGAGGGTGGTAAGCAGCAGAACTAACCAACAATTGTTAGTAACAAATATGGATTTAAAATACAATCAGGACATTCTTCATCAATATTTCTAAGGAAAGAAATGAGCAACACTTCATGACAGACTTCACACTCAAGAAAGTCATCTTTCTGTCACATGTTTTCTTTCTGTCACAACGATTACCTAGCTAGCAGCTGTCAGTGGAATGGGTCTTTAAATACTTTGCCTGTTTGAGCAGGTCACAAAATATTTGTGTGGTGGGGTCAAGGAGGGCAGCTTTGGGACTCCTTCAATTTCCTATTTGAAATTTGCCAAATGTTGTACGATTAGACCAGTGTCTCTAGTTAATATTGCTACTTCTCTGAAGAGGAAAAGATCCTCAGATTTTAGATAGCCTTTAAACAAAAATAATGTATTTTACTACTACTCAACTGTGAAAAAAATCACTAATGACATGAGAAAAATTCCATTTATACATATCATACTTACAGTGTGAAGAGGGCTCTGAGTCTCTTTTTGAGTGACTATAGAGCTCCTAGGACTGGGATCTAATACCAAGATTCTCACAGGGTAGGGATCTAACTGGGACAAACCTTGAATGCAGCCACTTGCCTTTTGGGAGAGTTGTAGCAGAGTCTTATCTTCCTAAAGGAGTTCCTGTTGCCTACAATTTGTATTCATATGGCAAAACCACAAAGCATTCAAGGCAGGACATTCCATCTTTAGAAACTCTGGTTTACTTCAGATATGACCAGACAGAACCATCTCCTGGCCAGACATCAGGCAAAATTCCCTAACAATTAGCCTCACACATGACTTGTTTCTTCCAATATTGCTTTCCATTGTGAAACACATACCCTCTCATGAGATAAGATTTAACCATGAATATGAAATTTTTATGCAGTGAAAAGTACAAATACACAAACTGATAACCACCCCTCTTAACAAACAGACAGTGAGAGCAAGCATGTGGTTTATAATTATCTCCACAGAAAGTAGACAAAACAGAACCCAAATAACTTAGATTGCCTGGCTGTCCTGAATGAGAAGAGTCCAGATTTCCTAGGACAGAGGTTAAGCTCAAAATCTTACCACCTTAATCAATTTTTTGGTCATTCCATCATTTGAACCACAGGCTACATTTTGTGCATATGAGAAAACAAGAGTTTACTTCACCTGGAAGCAGTGTCCCTTTTAAATTATTCCACAATATATATGTTGGAGGAACCATTGCCAAGATGCAATGGAATTTATCTTAAGACCCATTCCACAAAAGCCACAAGTAAGAACAGAATTAAAAAAAAAAATTGTTAACTTCTCATGTCTTGAACTGCACAATTGGTTTTGCAGCGTATTCTGACCAAAGAGATGACCAGAAAGTAATGTAGATACAATTTAAAGAATTAAAGTATTCTGTTTGCTCTATTGCCCGCACCACTAATGGATCTGGGCACAGTACAACAAAAGCAGCCTCCCACCTTTACTCCCCTTCCCTGCTCTCCTCAGCTTGCTGACTCTTCAAGAAGCTGACTTCAGGAGTTTGACATATCGCTTCAAAATTTTTTATTGCTCATAAAACATCAAAGCTACCTCCCCTCCTGGTTTATCAGCAAACAGCATTTACCCCCTTTTTAAGCTAAATAAAACTACAGGGAACCAATTAAAAAAGCAAAACTACAACTAAGCTTTCCTCTGTATATATTAATCTCTCAAGTTTAAATTTAGCATATTGAGGCCTCTCAGCCCACTTCTAATGTCAGTGGCATAGTTTGAAATTACTGCTAGACATGTAACTGGGTAAATAAACAACAAAAAATAGTGATACTTACTACTAGCAGGCTTACATTTGCTATCTGTATAGTACCTGTCAGAATTCTTCAGAATCAAGTGGTCAATACTGAGGAGGTACCTGTGCTGCTGCAACTCAAACAGCAAAATGTGGTTTTATCTTTATTTTTACTACTTTGGATCTTTTGGTTTTAAGGATATGATCAGCACAAGATGAAAGAATGTAACCTTGACATTGTAATTTATCTTAGGAATTGCAGCGCACTTTAATTGGTAGCAAGTAATTCATTTTTGTCTGTTATCCTTCCATGTCCTCTAAGTTACTTTGGAAGAAATATGGCTGGGGAGGAGGTGGAATCAATGAATCTGAAAACAGATTTCTGGCTTGTCACTTGAATAAAGCAGCAAGGCAAAATATGACAGAAATTCCAAAATGGAGGGAAGAAGCACAGTTGTGGGGATGAAGGCTGATTTACATTTAAGAAACTGTTGAAAGACTGTTACTATTACTTATTTTCCATATATTAACCCTGTGCAGTTGCCAGCAATTTGGATTGTGTTTCCACACAATGACTTGGAATATATGATAGTAAAGAAAAACACCTCAAACCACCACCACCAAAAAAAAACCCAAAAACAAAAACAAACAAACAACAACAAAAAAAAAAAAACAAAAAAAAAAAAACCCAAACCAAACCAAACAAGCCATTATGAAACTGGCAAAGGAAACTACTCTTAATCAGCATTTTTAACAGGACAATTTTCATTTTAACAGTATAACAGTCTTTTTAGGCTGTTTCAGTTATTGCAGAATGGCAATTTAACGCCTAGTAGCTGCTTTAACGACAATAACTGTTCTGTGGGGACAAAGTCTTCCCAAAAAAGGAATCTCAGGAGAAGCAATGGTTTTCAATCCCAATCTAGAAAGAGCAGATGCAAAGCATGCTGCTAAGATCTGTAATCACAGAATAGTACATTTATGTTTTTACTCCGGGTCATGCACAGCTAAGACTCCAGTATTAGAGTGTAACTTCTGGCTGGGGCCTTCCCCAAAAACTATTATGGTACTCAAATTCTTTTTAAACACAAAAAGATAATTTAAACCTGCAATTGCTTTTTTCAGGATCAGCAGCACATTTCTGAGGTGATAAGCAAGACAGATGCTAACATAACACAAAAATTAAAAACCCCTATTTATAAAGTAGTGTTCAATCAAACTTTTTGTCAAGTACTTTGTATACACAGCTAAGCTCAAAATAATTAATAAATTCAATAATTAGACGCTGTTTATCATTCCTCATAGGACAAGGAATTTTTACACTTCCATTCACAGATAATTAGTATGCCACTTCTTTCTTTTCTCTAGCAAGGAACCTTTGCTCCTCCAGGAATGTTTGAATTGTTTTAGATTTCTCTCGATTTGAAAGATCAATTTAGAAATAAATTAATAACATTAGGACTCAGAAGGGCTTTAAAGAAACTAGCTTGTTTTCATCAAGATGCATCACAGTTGACTGCTTCCTGCAAGCCACATTCAGCCTCCCTATTTTGAACTACCCCAAACTGGTTATTTAATATGTGCACATTGTTTGTGAAACATTATACACATAATTTTACATTGTGTGCAATTTATTGATACAAAAGCAAAAAAATGCATCAAACGCAACTGCTATACTTCTTAATTGCTTGAGAACTAAGAATTAGTTACCATTGAAACAGAATAATATAAGTAATTCTTTGAAAATGGGATCACTGATATAAAAAACCCTCCATCGTTTCCAAACCTCAAGTTTAAGCAGTTCAGGCCACATAAACTTTTTAAAATTCGTGGATGACTGGAACACTGATCTTTGGCAGGATACCAGCCAGTCAGGACACCAGGGAAAATGCTCTGGCATATGAAGAACAAGTCATTCTACCTGTTAATGACCCAACCTTTGTAATCAGCAACTTAATCACCATGACATTACAGCAACTGCATCTTCACTTCTGATGGGAAGCAGACTTTACTGTACTCAAACATTTCACAATGTCCAGAACAGTCTGCCTCTCACTGCCCTTCGCTGCCCTCGATCAAGACAGCCACCACCTCCTCCTCTTCACTGAGCTGAGGAAGTTTAGAAGCCCATCCAGTTTCAGCCTGGTGGTGACTGAGAAAGCAAGTTGGACCCAGCCAGAGTGGCTCAGTGACTAAGGCAGTTCACTGAAGTGCTTTCAGGAAAATAGCCAGTGGATTCCAGGCTGTGGTTTAACGCCTCAGGCACTAGCAGAGAACACGAGCTGTGCTGCACACTGCAGGGGCTGCACACGGACTGGCTCAGGCTCTTGTAAGTGCTCAACTTCTGCGGGTTGGAGGCTCGCCCACATGGCAAGAGTTATGACAGGAGTCATTATGCCTTGTGACAACAGCCTACAACCCCTTTCTCAAAGGAAGATGTGCCACCCTCTTGCAGTGTGCATATGGAAGCCAACAATGTAGTGAGGAGTCAGAAACAAAATACCCAATTTTATCACCCTTCCACTTCACTTTTCTCCCATTTCCAATCAAATTTCAAATCTACTTAGGCTTCATCACCTCCTTTTATAAACACTAGGGTTAAGAATTTCAGATCCTGTCTTTATACAGAGATTTCCTCCTCCATCAAGATATGATTCTGGGGGCATTAAAAGCTGTTGCAAAATGAGGCTATGAATAGTAACTAAGGAATAACCTGGCACAGGAAGTTTAAATTACTGGGGATAGTGAGGATATAAAAAGCAGGTGCTATGTTTTCCCCATCACTTTTCTAGCTTCCAACCATTTTCAGCTAAAGGCCTTCCCTTAGTTTACAATAGCTCATTATTTGGAGCTGTCTTCTCTGGTCTCCCTTCCAACTCATGATTTTTAAAAATTCACAATATTATTTTGCAGGGAAGTCCACAATGTCCACTACCTTCTGCATAAATAGCCAAGGCCTTTTATGTTCCATCTCACCCACCCAGTGTCAGCACACAGATTTTTTTTTGTGCCCATCCCAGCCCAGTGATGTACCATTAAGCCTACAAGTGCACTATCACCATAGTTTCCTGTAACTTCACATGCACATAAGATCTGAAAAAGCTTTAGATAAGATGCTTCGTTTTCCCATCTATTTCTGTGTTTCTTTAAAAGGGATGCAGTAACAATAAAAGTGTAACAACAGCTTTCTCCATTACGCATGATGCACTGAAAGCCCACACAGCACTGGGACAAAAGGCAGCATGCAGCACTTCCTAACCCATACAACCACACCCTGGCATTCCTGCCATGAAAGAGCCAGCCTCGGCAAAATCTGGAAGTAGGAATACTGATGCTATTTTCTTCACTGCATTTCAAGTGTATGATCCATGAGGCTGTGCTTGCATGTTTTTCCTGTGCAGTGTTGCACATTACAGCAAAAATAGGACACAAACCTAAGTCAGAGGAGTTACAAAATGCAATGAGACATCACAAGCAGCAACAAAAAGAGCTGGCAGGCTCCCACTAGTGCCATCAGGTACACAATGCAAGGAAAACCACTGCTTGTTGCTGTAGGATATTTTACAATGACATAAGCTTGCTGTCCACAGGGATTTGTCAGTGGCTGTTTATAAAGTCCAGGTGTAACATTCGTTTCCTTCAGGATGCAAGTGTGGACCATGAAGTCAGTAAGAGAGGATCCAGCTGTGGGAAGTCATGCCTCTTACTTAATGAAAAAGTTGGTGTGGGAAGAGGGAAAGGAAGAAGATTTTGTGGGAATTTAACTTCCTCATGTCTTCTTCAAATATACCTACTTTAAGGTACAGAAAAACAACCAGTCAAGCTGACTGGAGAAACTGAATAAAGGTTCCCACATCCAAATATATTTTCTAAGTGTTTTGCATAAAGCTACTGCTAAGGTAGCACTCGACTGATAGCCCAAAAACTTTGAGTCTGGGAATCTTCCAAATAGATACTAAGGTGGACCTCATCTGGTTTCTTTGAAGCAAGCCTACCTATATTATGAACAGCTGTTCATGGGTATCAAGAAAAAAAAAATTAATCCACTATCCACAGGATGAAACACTTCTGTTTTATGAAAAAAAATTCAGTATAATCAAAATTTTGTTAAACTAGAAAAGGTTTTAATCCTATAAGGCAGATAATTTGTAGTGAAAGAATTCTACAATCATTCTCCTAAATTTTTGCAAACAAGTAACTCCTCAGCTCCAGACACAATCATGAGCAGCCACTGTGAATCACAGCAGCCTCGCTAAAGGAGAGAGGAGGAATTTGTGCTGCAGCTGGGGTGCTCCTGTCACAGCCTCATTTCCAGTGGTTAACTATACTAGAAGTTCAAGAGTGACTTTTCAGCAAACACAAAGCAGAAAAAAATGCTAATTCCTTTACAAGCTAAACCAGAAATACACTCAATCCACTTCCTGGTATTGACATAGTACATTGTTCTAAATGCATCCATTGTAAATAGAATATAATAGCTTTGCCAAAGGAAAACAGTTAAGAAATAGTTATACGTGGATCATGGTAGGAGTTTTTTGTTTTAATTTGTTTGTCTACCACTCCTTGATAGCTAGACAAGCTTCTTGAAAAGTATTTTTCCCTGTGTGATACGCACACACTTCCATCTTTGCAACAACCAAATCTCCAGGTCCTGGGTTTTTTCTCCTGATAGCACAAAGCAAGCATTGACATTTATAAATACAACTGTTGACTCTAGAAGGTTCGACAGAAGAGGCGACAGAAAAGCAAACAGTCTGCCCACCCACTGGGGACCCTCGAGTCAAGGACTAAGTTACAGTAACTTAATTACAGGAAACTCCTTTCTCAATTGTCTGCTCCTGTGTGTTTCATGGCTTAACTGGAGTATGTGGAGCAGTGGGTCAGGGGCAGGGAGGGGCACTGCTAGGTTAAAGCAACACTGGCTTTTTCAAAGTTTCCAGATAATCAGTTACTTGCCAACACTTTGCTCAACCCAACTTGACCCTGATGAACATTAGAGGTTAATTGTTAGGAATCTGTAACAACAAATATATCTTTTTCTTTTCTTTTAACCAATGACTGCAAGAATATTTCTTTTGGGGGAAAAAACAAGCAGTGATAAGTTGTTATGATTTCTGGAAATAATTACAAAAGTTCACATAAATGTTTATGCACATAAGGAGCACTGCTATTTTAATCATGAGAAATGAAACACCCACTTCTCAATTCTGACTCAGTCATACCAGCAAAATATTTCTACATACTATTAGCTGTATAAATGCTAAGTAAATAGAGATGTATATGATCAAAGACTAACTATGGAACTTTATCTTGTAATCCATGCTGCAGCAGCCACTGTCATATATGTCTGATCTTTTTTTCAGTAAACATTATCATAACATCTTTGAATGTATTTACTACAATAAACCAACATAAACTCTCATTAACTTCCAGCACACATGACTTCATATCATTAGAATGTTTTATCTATAATAGAGCATTTTCATCAAGACATAAAAACAGGTCTCTTAACTGCAGTTTCATCATTATTTATTAGCTCATCTTTTTTTTTTTTATCTAAAAATTAGTTCCTAAAGAGCAATTAAAAACAAAGCATCCAGATTAAACCTGGATAAAGTTTTGTTTTAGTAAACACTGCGTTTGTTAAAGCACACACACAAAATCACACAGAATATTCTGAGTTGGAAGGGACCTGCAAGCATCAGCAAGTGCAACTCTAATGTGAATGGCCCATACAGGGCCTAAATCTGTGACCTTGGCATTATCAGCATCCTGCTCTAACCAAATGAGCAAGGATATTTCACACAGATTCTGGAATAACTTCATGACCTCTTATCACAACAAAGTACAATGATAAGTGCAGTTTGAAAATGAAGATTCAGAATAATCTCATCATTTTAGTTAGTTATATTTTATTGTAGGCTTTTGCTTCAAGTGGACTCATTCCAATGCTTTTAGCATAAGCATTTATTTATAAGGATGACACACGACATGTGCATCAGAGAGAGCTCAGTCTTTAAAAGACTAGCTGTAATTGCTTCTCCCCTTGTGTGGAGAGTTCTCCCAGTAACATGTTAAACTTTACAGTAAATTTTAAAAAGGCCGTCTGCAGTTAAGCATAATTTAATACCCTTTACATGAAGAGAATTACCTTTCTCTACTATATTTGATGCACTTCTTGAAATTATTATTGCAGCTTGCTCCTCCATGCCTTTCAAATGACAAAACTGAGGTTCAAAATCTACAAAAATACTTAAAACTAAATTTTGAGACATCTGTCTTGAGGCATAGAATAAACAATCCTGAGCTGTAAACTTTAGTCAAACTAAATCAAACATTTTAATTAATACAGTCCTTGTGTGAGGACAGCAATGATCTAGAAAGCAAGGATATACAAGAGCTATTATAGTTTTGACACAATACTGTCAGAAACACCTCACAATGAAATACCAAACTTCACTTCACATGAAATAGCAAATTTTTATAAAATGCTTTATTTACACATCCAGCAGTGATTCTGGGGAAGGAATCAAGTTAGGCAGGGTTACAATTATTTTCAAAGAATGAATTTTCCCAGAAACCAAGTACCAAACCTTCAGATGTGGAAATTTAAAATTAATAGACCTCAAGAGGAAACAAAATGGTCTGACTGAGCATTTCAAGATTCCACTGATTTAGTGAAAATCACACAGACAATTCCTCCTTGTATCAATCAACCCACATCTTAAATGTCAGCTCTAGTTCTGTGAGACTCAAGTATCCCATACAAAAAACTGGCTTCAGTTAACAAGATCTCTTTAGCAAATGGGACAAAACATCTCCAATGCTGAAATCCTAGCAGTGCACTTTCCCTTTATTATATAATTTAGTACTATCATGGATGTTGGGCTAGGAAGGGATGTAGAGGTTACCCAAAGACAAGTGAAAATTTCGTGTTATCTAGATAAACATGCATATACAATACTACCTCAGCTCTCCCTTAAAATTAAGGGCAGTAAGGGAAAGTCAGTCTTTAACTTCAAAAAATTCTTCACAGAATCCAAACACTTATTTTTTTTCAATAGACAAAAGAATGGAAGAAAACTACTAACCTTCACTTCTGGGCACAGGCTCTGTAGCACCTGGTGTTTTATCTGGCATCTCTGCAGACACAGGCTTAGTAGAACCTAATGGACACAAAGCAAAGGAAGAGTTCTCCATCAAAACCAGCACGTTTCAGCAAGGCGCTCCCCTGCTCCAGAGCCCCTGTGAAGGATGGGTTTTCAGCTTTCATCGCTTCTGTGTCTGTGTGTAAGAAGTGTAAATAGACAAACTTCTCTCAGGATTAACTGCAGTACCATTCAGGAGGCTCTCAGCTGGATGTTCTACCAGGTAGGCAGGCACAAAAGGACCCTCTCATACTGAAAGCACTCATTACATCTGGTGAACTTCTGCCTTTGATTTCACGTATTTTTCTGCCTCAGTTAATTTTGAGTGAGAGGTCCATGAACTAGGATGGAAGAGCTGCTTACACTCAGGTACTGCTGAAGTTAACCATGGAGTGACCACCTGGAGGGTCACAGCAGCCTGCATCAAACAGAAAATCCCACTAACTTAAAGCTTTACTACATTGTAGAGCACCAGTATTTCTTCCAGCACAGCAGTGGGCAGAGAAGGAAAGGCTTCTCAGGAAGGCAGTGAACACGTCTCCTCTTACAGTAACCTTATGTACCCTCTGTGGTACTGGCCAGCGGTCAACATCTGGCCACCATACACTGGCTGGGATTTTGTATCCTCCTTTCCAGCACCTTTGAATATTTTCCAATCACCAGCAACGCTGACACTCCATTTTACATAATGAAAGCCTCAAGATCAGACAGGATGCACCAAGACCAGACAAATCAGAACAAGGATGATTCTCTGTCTGAAGGAGTTTGTGTGCCAAGTGGGACTTCACCTCAGCTGACAAATCACACAGCTTCAGTGCTGTGTACAGCACTGTACAGAGTGCACAGCATTGGAAGTATTCACAGTACAGCCCTAATTCCTAATGAATTTTGAAGATTTGGCACGCAGTTTTCAAGACAGACATCAGATCCTGCAGCAGAACTGAGACTGAACTCAAATACATGGCCCTTTCCCCTCCCTTCTTAAAGTACTTTGCTTTCAAATTCATATAGCTTGTTTTGAATCCTATCCTCAGACATAAAATGAAAGCATTTCTGCCCTAGTGTCCAATAAAGAGCTTAGGCTTACCTTACAACCAAACTACACAAAATTTTGTAGGATTTCTTAAGCCATTTAAGTAATAAAATTGTATTTCAGGTGTGTTATCCAGGGCAAGTGTATCTGTCATATTTAATTCACAAATATGTAAACTACTTAGAAATATTAGACACACGTAAGGCTATAATCCACTAGCACTTCTTAGGGTAGAAATTAATTGCTATTTAGCTGATGGAAATTCTACTAGATTTTCTAGATCAGCCAATTCATCTCTTCTCAAGATAAAATCCACCATGTCTTACTCAGGAATTACTTTGTCCTTAACATAGAAGTTTCATCCACATAACAGTACATATAGTGAAGACTGTGAGCTACCTAAACATCTTCTCTAACTCCCCCAAATTAATAGCTGTAATGCTTATCCACCTGAAGGTCTGGGTTTATGAGTTCATAAAACACAGCTGGACAGTGCCACAAACTGAACAAACAAGTGTGACCACAACAGAGGCTTAAATAACTATAAAAACCTCGGGGTCTCCAAACTCTTTTATAAATCTGCTGTAAAACAGAATCCACTCTCCACAAGACAATTAAAAAATGAATTTGTTCTTCAAACAGATTACTCAAATTTAATTATCTGTGCTTATCATCACTAAGCAGCTGGCTAGAACAAATACACCAACTAATTCTAAAACTTGGCAAGCTCGCGTCTAACCCTCTGCATTCAATGATGCACTACATATTCTCTGAACATTACACAGGTTTATAAATCAAATTTCAGCTACCCAGTAATTTACTAGTAAAGTTCGATAGGAACCAGTTAATCACACAATATATTTGAAACAAGAAATTTCATCAAGAAATACTATATTTACTTTCTGTGATTAATTTTAAAATACAAAAAAAATTATTTAAATTTTAAATAAATCATTTAATATCACTTATTCAGGAAAAAATGTGTTAAAAATGGAAAAACACAGATATCCATATATTTGTTTTCTGGTTTTGGTTGGTTGGAGTTGCATAGACTTGAAATAAATATGTTAAGTAAATTTCACCATGAAAATGCTCACAGAGTCACTTACTGACATGTTAATGACCAAAAAAAAAATCAGTAGTCTCAGAAATAATTTTGGGCTTCTTCACTGAGATTTTTTAGAGGTGCTAAATACAAGTAAGAAAAAAAGACCTTTTTTTCTTGCCTCTTCTGCACTGATTTTTATTTACATAAGTCAAACCCTTCCTTGTCTAAAGTAGGCCAGTCTTTTCTACTTGGCCTTCTAAGGAAGTGACGGCCTTGCTTTTCTGCTATCTAAACTCAAAACCAGAAAGCAATTTTACTGCAAGTAAGGCACACCCCAACAGTCATTTATCTGAATTTAATGGAGTTCCTGTGCTTATCCCTTGCTATGGAGTGTGACCTATCATTCCCAGTGCAAAATCAAGTGGGATTCAAATGGGCGTTGAATGACCTTGTCATTTTTAATAATGGAATAGTAACTTGAAAGCTGGATCATTCAATTACTGCACACAAACCAAGGTATTTATTGAACAGGTTCAGACCTGCCACTGCTACAACCACTCTATCTCAACAGCTCATTTGGATAATCCATGGCAATTTTAAAAACTACAGTCCCACTAATGGTTTTCTACAGACTTACCAGTTTAGCAGCTCTGCATTACAAAACATGATAGCAAGGGCTTAACATAGCTACAGCAGATTAAAGAAAGTCAGCCTCTGTGCCTAGAAAAGTGCATCTTTAGAACAATGTCTCAAAACTCTCACACCTCCAAGATCCCTGAGTCCAGCTGTTAAACACAGACTGCCAAGTCCACCCCTAAACCATGTCCCTAAGTGCCGCGTCTATGCGTCTTTTAAATATCTCCATGTATTTCCATCTCCTCCCTGGCCAACCTGTTTCAATGCTTGAAAAACCCTTTCCATAAAGAATTTTTTCCTCCAAAGATTCTTGCCACTGTCTGTAATGGTTTTCAGTACTGAAGCAGTCTGAAATTCGTTGCTGCTTTTTCTAAAGCTTACAGGAGATTAGTTGTACCAGAATTGTATGACCAGGTGCAAACACGACACAGTCTTCAGCATTTTTCCAATTCATTGTCAACTGAAAACATTACATCTAAAAACTGAGGTCCAGTAACATGGCACAGAAAAGTGTTTTATTAATTCTTTAAAAAGTACACGAATCTATATATTTTTAAAAATATCATTCCCCCTTTCTGTTTCATTAATGCAAACCAGTTGCATGCTATTGCTAGAAATTGCAGAATATACTAAAAAACTTAAAAAGAAATACAGAACTCTGCTGTTGTTTTCTGCAACACACCAAGTTTTGAATTATTCAAAAAACAGAACTCAATGTTGAGCATTCCTTTATTTATAAAATTCCTCCTTTTAATCTAGGAAGGAAATCTCTGACAAAAAGTATTAACCAGACAAGGAAACTAAATCTCCCTCTCTCTGCAGTAAGGCCAAGCTGGACTCATGCAAAATCCAGTCAAAAAGCAGCATATGGGGTACAAGCTTGCTAGTAAATGTAAAAGGAAATAATGATTGCTCACTTTCTATACAAATAATTTCCACTTATCCAGGCAATCTTATTAGTAGTAGTATCCTAAAGCTTTAAAGCACCTTATAGAAATATTCCAGGTAAACCCTTCTAAATACTCCTGCAATATTATTATTGAAATAATTTTAATTTTCTCTGAATCTCAGGCTCAGCTATTCTGGTATTCCATGAGGTACCTTGTATTTTTGAATTCATTAGTCAAAACTGCTACCTATTGCTTAGAGCACTTTTTCACAGAACATGCTAGCAAGAGAACTTGAAATACATATGCATTGATAATTTATGAATAAACACAGCTATACTGTTTACATTGCTCAGTTAAGCAAAATTCTTTTAACAGCAACCAAAACCAGTCAGATGTATGACCATGCATTTTCATGGGCCATAATCAGCCAGGGCCACCCAAACAGGCATACTGGGAGGTCCCAGTTCAAGAAATTTTTTGTTCCTACCAGTAGATTGATTTGCTTTTAAAATCCTGAGCTGCTAAAAGCTGCAAATCAGCTTTAGCGTTATGAAAAACATAAGATCCTTTAAACACAGCATCTAAGCCAATAGTGTGATGTAGGTGAATTAGTAAAACATTCAAATTTATAGCACATGGGTGGCTTAAAAATACTTAAAAAATCATGCTCACAAAAATATGGATTACTTGTGTTTCACAGACAATATATTCCTTGCCTCTTTAATTAACTGTACTTTGCAAAAAAAAAAAAAGAAAGAAAAGAAAATCATCAGTAAGGGTTTCCAACTATTCAAAATACTATTAATCACAATTTTCACATTTAAAGTTTCATGGACAAATATCCATTCGAGAGAAGACTTCTGTTCTACCTTCATTCTTTGAAAAATTTATTTCTATACTCTCAAAAAAGCATCCAGGCGCTTGAAAGAGAGCATTGTTTGTCACAGGACTGTTTGCAGATGTAACTATGGAGCTCAGCTATGTATTTATGTTGAACAATCATCATCACTAGCCAAAATCTAACCTGACCCTCCTCCTTTGTGTCAAACCCTTGGCCCTTAGTCTACATCTGTTCCAAATAGCTGGAAGTGATCATATTCAAGAAAGTTGGTTGGATTTCTTCAAAAACTTGTCAAATACAGTCACTTTTCAATGACAGACACTGCACTTCTCCCCCATCTTCCATAGGCACAATCAACATTAATATAAGATTCTGCTGTGGTCACTTTATTCACAATCAGAATACATGTTCCCTTACCATACTTTATTACAATTTTAAATGCAGCCTTTTAGAGATTAAAATTAAACAGTTAGTGCTTTATACACACATCAATACATGTAAAACAACTGAACTCCCGAAAATCTACATTACATACTGTACTGTTAACAGAAAAGCTGTCTGTTGGTTTATTTTTAAAACAGTATCTAGATGAGTTCTTTCTGCTGCAATAAAAAAAAAAAAGTGCAAGGGGGTAGAAATAAAATAGATATTAGTAGGTTTTTTGACATAAACTATTTTGTAAACAAATAAGGACAATTAGATGCCCAGAGACAGCCTGCAAAGCCAGCCACCCTTCTTGGATGAATGGTACTGGATATTGCATTTCTGAATGCAATAAAACTCGTAGAACAAAAAACAACTCACAGAACCCCAAAACCAGCACTTACATTCTCAGGTCTCAGGATGAATTCCAAACTCCACGGATGGCTACAGTAAAATTCATACTCATTTCAACACAGCCAGACTCTGACATCTGAGTGTTAAGCGTTGCATATTATCTTTGTTAGAGAACAAGGACATCTGTCCCTGATCTAGTTTTTGCCATTTGCTTGCCTACAAAATCCCTTCTGGAGCAGATGCATTGCTGCTCTGAACCCCACGAGAATAGCTTTGATCCCAGGTCACATAAACCATAAAACAAGTTTATATGCTAACACTAACACAGTTCTTTCACATGAACCAAGAAGTGACACTGAATGAAACCCTAAATAACACTGACCTAAGGGATAGCAGTTATGAGGACATAAACCAAGCCCTCATTTCTGCCCCTATTCACCACCACCCCTCAGCCTTCCTAAGTAATATGGCAGTACCTGTTAAAGATTCAAATGTTATTTCAAGTTCACAGTTATTCCTTCAAAAATTGCACAGAATTCTAATGGCTCCTTTCATTCCCTTCCAGCAGCACTCTGGATGTGAGTCACAGCTTTCCTTCTTCAACAATGTCCCACAAAAGTCTTCCAGTCTTTCCCCCCCCTGCACATCAACACATACCAAAATGTTCCAGCTTCAAGGGGTTTTGCTGGAGCTTGGGGTTTGGATTTTGTGGGCTTTTTTTGGTAAGATACTACAGATTTTGCTGATATTCCCAAACCACGTCATCCTTTCACTTTCTTTTCCACAGAAAGGCAGTAACTCTGACACTTATGACAAATGCAGCAAAAGATGAGCTGGTCCAAGCAAGACCCTCTGATCTATATTGGCAAGAAGGAGCAAAACCCCCTTCACACACTTGCCCATTGATGAAAGTCACAGTAACATCACTCTCCTGCCCACTTTTTCAAAACACATTTAATCTACAGCATCCTCTGCCTAGTTTCTGGAGCTAATCATCCATACTGTGGCTCCAATCCAAAACACTTAACTTTTTGCCAGCAGGCAAAGACCAAATCACAGAATCCCTTTGTCACTTTCATTCTGGTTTACTGCAAATTCACAGTGTTTGAATGTGAAAAACATCATAAATGTTCTAATGTAAAGAACGAGCTGTCTGGCTCCTCTGTGGTTTAACTGCCAAGCGTATATCTTCTTCCTCCTCCCGTCTCTCCAGCTTTTGAATCCATTCCCAGCACTATTCCAAGGTTTTGGTCATGGTTTTCCAAACCCACTAAAAGATCCAGTTCAGCAGCTAATCACCATGTTTCAGTCTGCAAGGCATGACAGCATGTTTTTTACAAAGTAACGCCAGATATGAGCTCTAGAAGGGCACGTGACACAATATTTTCTCCTTCAAACTCTGTACAGAACTTCTAGAAAAGATGAGCTATATTCACCTTTTGGTCTGTGTCCAACCACATTGGAAGGCTCCTTACTTAAAACAGCATATGCTGTTTCTATGCCAAGTGAAACAAAGAGGAAAACTCCCCACAGGGTCTTGTGGGAGGAGGAAGAGGGATCAAAACCTTGACTGACACTCCCCAAATACCCTTGTGAAGCATATGCTCAAAGCTAAGCAGAAAGACATCCGCTTTAATTGGTGAAATGCATGCATTTCCTGCATGTATGCATTAACTCCGTGCTGATCACAGAGCAGTTTGTCAGCTCAGCAGAAGCACTGTCTTTCGAACTCAAGTCATCAGCGCAGTTTGTAGGAAATTCCTTAGTATACCTAACCATTGCTATTCCTCTTTCTGTAAAATTGAACCACTGAGGAGTATTTTTGAAAATATTTTTTAGCACGTTCTCTATTGCCCACGCAGCTTTGCCCAAGCCGACAAGGAATCACGCTGCGCTGCAGAACGCAGACAGAAATGCACCCGAGGGGTCGCTCCGTGCGCGGCGCTGGCAGCGGCGGCAGCGCATCCTTGCCGGGACGCTCGGAGCCGCCGGCACCGCTTCCAGCGCAGCTCCCGCAGGTGGCACTCGCCGCTGCTCCGCCCGCTGCTGCTCCGCCGGGAGACAAAACTGAGCGCTTGCAGCAGAACCTGCCTCTCCCTCCCGGTCAGCGTGTCGGGCGAGGGGTAAAAATCATTCTGAATCGTCGTGCCTATCACTCGAGTCTGGATTTGGGGGTGGGTAGCCTGACAGCTAAACTGCTCTATCACCTTTTCCTTATTTCAAAACTCCCTGTAACCAGAATGAACAGAATTATTTTGTAAAGCACCGGGTGTTTTTCAAATTATGTACACATACTGCTTTTCTCATGTCTTTGTACAGTGCAGTTAATCCCAGCAGCTCTTCCAGCTCTTCATTAAAGTTAAAAAACCCCACATGAACAAAGGAAAAAAATCCATCAAAAGATCATGTTTCACTTACATACAGAAGGTCTGTCACTTCAGACACTTTCTTTTGAATCTAAGCTTGAGAAAACAGACAGACTTAGGTAAAATGGCTCAGCACAGGACATGCCTGACATACACTGATGAAAACCAAGGCAAAGCAGGATAAGCAGGTCAGTCCCAAGATATTTAGGGACTTAGAGGCAAGTCCCAGCACAGACCGTTGAGAGTACAGCAGTAGCAAGTCATAGCTGCCAAGAACAGCTATCGTTATCACAAAATACTGCTGTCATCTACTCAAAGAAATCTGCTACTCAACAACCGTACAGTGAAGCACACAATGTATTCTAAGCAAAGCATTTTCTGAGCAAATTAAGAGCCCCATGCAATGCATTACATGTAGTTACTCTGCAAAAACCAACCAACAGCATAGTTTTCTTTATTGACTCAGAAAGATAGAGATAAAATCTTTTAACTGAGCTTTCCTTACATTGCTTCCTGATTTCATTTTTAGATAATAGTACTTCTACTGTAAAGTGCTAATTAGGGCCACACAAAGAAAACTAAATTTGAAGCAAACCTAAACGCAGTCTCTGGATGTTGGGTTTAGAGCTGCACTTCTGCCTAGCTCACCACTCACCCTCCCAGCTATACACTCCACATAACTGTTCAGAGCTTGTGGGGGAAAATAAAGTTTAAAGTATTTTTTAAAAATCTATGCTAGTTGTTTTGATTGGTCACTAGCATCCCCTCTTCTTGCATCTTTCTCAAGAGAAATACAACTACAAATGCATTAGGTCTTGTATTTTGACATAGAAAGTCCAGATGAGGGCCATCAAGTTGACTAGAGGGATGGAGTACCTTTCCTAGGAATAAAGGCTGAGACAGTTGGGGTTTTCCAGCCTGGAGAAGAGAAAGCTTCAGGGTGACCTGATTGTGGCTTTCCAGAATGTGAAGTAGGCCTATGGGAAAGCTGGAGAGAGACTTTTTTACAAGAGCATGTAGTGACAGGACAAGAGAGAATGGTTCAAACTGAAAGGAAATAGGTTTAGATGAATTTATTACTGTGGGTGGTGAGGCACCGGAAGGAGTTGCCCTGAAAAGTGGCAAACGTCCCATCCCTGGAAGTGTTTAAGTCAGGTTAGGCGGAGCTCTGAGCAGCCTGGTCTTGTGGAAAGTGTCTCTGCCCATAGCAGGAGGATGGAACTTGATGAACTTGAAGACCTCTTCCAACAAAGCCATTCTAGGATTGCATTCTAGCGAGCTGCAGAGCTTAAACCTCACTACCAGGCCAAAAGTTTTGGCTTAATAAATGAAAAAAAAAAAATTCTAAAACATTCCATAGCTGGATGTGAACTTGTCAAACTTTTTCAGTAGCAAAGATTGCTTTATAGTGCACATGGAAAAGGAAACTGAAGAGGAAAGAATTTCAGCATTGTTTATCAGAAAATTACTCAAATTCCTTTCAAAGCTCTGAACTTTGCTACAATTAGAAGAGATGCTGATTGGGCTAATAAACAATCAGAGGGATGCACACATGCAAAGAGTCCTTCTTTAGTCTTTTTCACATTCTGTCCCTCTTTACTCTTTTTTATATTCAAGCCTCCAGTGCTCAGCAACTACAGTTTTGAGATTTCAGGTTAAAGACAAGGACTGCTGCTGCTGTTCCATTCCACTCACAGATATAAAAAAAAAAACAAACAAGCAAATGAGCAATAACCCAGCTAGCATCCTAACATGCAGCTTTTATTCCCATTTCTCTTTTATACAAGAAAAAAACAAGCAAAACAAACAAACAAAAAATCCTCCAGACTTGCATCTGGTATATATAGTAAAGAGTCCCTGGTACCTGCTTTTACAGGCTGTAAGCCTCCTCCAAATTGTATTTTCTATTAGAGAAGTTGTGTAGCACTTAAGAAGACACTTCTCTTTTTACGTGATGCCTGTGCTTGGGGCATCACTAAACATCCTCTTGGAAAAGACCACTGATGGGCAAGTCCATCATTTCATGGAAGAAATAAAATCAAAACAGGCTGCGAGGAAGCAAAGCTGCTGTTGGAGCCCAAGGAATCCAATTACAGCAAACAAGTCAAGTAACAGTGAAAATAAACTATAATATGCAAAGCCTTAAATTAACTTGAATCCAGTCCTATGTGCTGAATAAATAATACAGTGATGGATAACATACCAAGGAATCTCAATACATCTGAAAAATTGGATCTAACAATGGTAGAAACAATCTTACCGTGTCTGCAGGTGTTTCACCCTCTGACACTTCCTTTTTATATTTTTCATTTCTGTTTCAGGAAGTTTCTTGACACCCAACTAAAGTTCACTCACTTTGTCACACTTAATCATCAGAAGAAAGGAAACAACCTTGCCATCTGCTTAGTAAGGACATCAGGCTGAGTCTATTACGCAGGGTAGCTTCTCTTGAAATCACAAGACTATGATAATAATGAAGGTTTTTCTGGGGCTTGCTTCATTTTAAATTAAAACTTCATAGCCCTCTTACAGAGAAATTCCTTATAGTCAAGGTCAGTAGAAAGCTATTATCTATGGCAATAATGAAATTTGTATGTGTTTAAACTCTGTATAGGGCCAAAGTGAAGGCACTGAGATAGGGAATGACATCTTCCTCAACCCACATGACCAATATGCAATGTAAACCCTGACAACTTGACAGAGATAAGGTATATCTGAAAGCAAATACTGCAAGAGTACAGAACAGCCCAATGCTTTTCAAGGGTATAAATACAGAAAAGCGCTATTCGAAATCAGCTGTTTCAGGGGTATTTCTTCTCTGCACTTAAATAATTTCTGAAAGCTCCTCCCCAACCCTCAAAATAAAAACAAACCAAAAAACAGCAAACCACAAAATCCTGCTCTGCACCAAATTAAAATCACAAATTTATCCTCTCATGCACATATTTTTTAAAAGCACTGCTGTTTTTCTTCCAATTTGGCTAACAGCAGAGAAATTAGTATGCATCAACTCCAATTAGGCTGCTACACCTCTTCTTCTGTAAAATACTTGTCATATGTTTGGATTCACTGCAAATTTCCAAAGAAAACTTCAAACTTCATTGTAAAAGAAAACCACAGAACTTCCAGAATAAGGTCATGCTGATGAAAGACAAAAATGTCAGCACTGTCCAGAAAGTCAGTTTACTTTCTTAAAAATTTTCCTAAACAATGTTAATTCCAAGTAAAGAAGAGAGAATGATATTTTCCCCTTCAAGTGCAAATTCTTTAGGAGAGTTAAAGCAGGGGGGTGGGGGGAGATACAAAGGAATGTTTGGTTTGGCATTGCTGACAAGGGGAATGTTCATGGAGGGGAAGCCTACTTAAACCCAGAATAATGGATAATTATTGCTTTATATGCGGATCCTTCATTAGTTTTGTCTCCATGACACACAGTGACACCGTTACATTTATAAGGAAAGACTCAGACTCAGATTCACCACGAGGAGAACGGGCCCCTACAAAGCCCATTTGTGTGTCTCCTTCAACTGCAATTGCCTGAGTGTGGCATTACTGCTGAAATGAGAGGTTTAGACGTAGATTTATAATTATTAGACAAGTAATACTCAGTTGGCTTTTCCAGAAATTGTCAATGGAGTGGCTAGCCACAGTATAGCCATGCATAACTACTTAGGCATGCCCTCTGAAACACGTTTGTTGCGGGTTTTTTACCCACAGCCATCAGAAGTCCACCTAACTTTCTGACTGCAGAGAAGTATCATTAATGAAAATTTTGGGGTTTTGTTTTCATCACAGAGTATGAAACATTAGGAAACAACACAGCAAATCACATAAAAGAGTCAACAGTTAAAGCTTTCTGAGCCCTGACATACTCCAGGCTCCGAACGCTGCCGAAGCTGGCAGCCCCCCAGCCCTGGCTCAGGCAGCTGACTGGTCCTGACTGTAGGACCCTTTCACATTCCTCCAGCTTTTCCTTCTCCCTACTTGGGGAATACATATATCTATGTATATATATATGTATACATATTTATATACACACTGTGCGCACATGTTAAAAAAGAGGAAATTAATAACAGACAAGCTAACAGCATTGAGTACATTCCCTTGCAATTTACCCAAATGAATGGCCTCATAACTCAGATTGGGACATTTCCTGTAAAAACACTCCACTATTTATCAAGCCACTTCGGAGTGCAACTGTTGAAGCATGGCTTGCAAACAGCATACTTTCTAAAGCCAAAGCCTGCAGTTATCTACAGAACACTGCAACTAGTTGGGATGGAGAAGCCAGAGCCCTCTTGCTGTACATTAGCTTTGAAAACTATGTCCTCAATTCAGAGTTCTGTAACTGCAGGCATAGTCCAATTGGCTTTTGTGGCACTGAATTGCATATGCAGAACACAGAGAAACTACAGCTTCAAATTACATTCATACTTAATCTCTGACAGAGCACATGCATTTATATGGTCATTAAATATATTCATTACAAAAAAAATAAGGAGTATTAGATAAAATAGGACTAGAAATGGAAAGAAAATTATTTCAGCACTTGTACCTGATCAGCATAAATACAGAGTCTAGGAGACTAAAACTGGTAAAAGGGAAACCACTCACAGTAACAATCTTTAACCTGCCAGAATTTCCAAACAAATTTGAATGACCATTTTGACAGAAGCAGATGACAAGCTGTTGAATGAACATTTCTTTTGGGTTAAACTGCTGTATTCCCTAGATATGGAAACTCCTTCTATATAAATACATAAAGCCTCTTATCTCCACTATTCTTTCCCAGAAGAGCCAAATTCTTAGCAAACATTGAATTGCCAAATGCAAACCTTCACTGGCCCCTGACCAAAATATGACTTCCATTCAGAAAAAACACATGGGGAAAAAAAATAACATGACTTAAGAGTATTATAGTTGGAAAGGCGATTTCTTCAGATGAATGTTTTTCTCCTTTCTACATCAGTCTAAGAGACATGGTTTGTTCAATCAGTTGTTTATAAGTAATTCTCAACAGCTGCACGGAGCTGAGCCATTGTGCACTTTGATACTTCATTCACCTGCTCAGAAAATAAAATAAATAACTTGGACTTATCTTTCAAACACAGAAACAAAGAAATACCTATTATGTGCTAAAATAACATAAAATCCAACTATAGGAATACCACTGACAACTCCAGAAGAACCTACTTTTAAGAAAACTTTTATATTTCATTGATCATTTGATCTAGTACTGGAAACCAACAAAAATAAGGGCAGGGTGTAAGCGGGAATCTCTAAATAGGCTTGATTAAAGTAAATATTCAAAGGGATATTACTCAAGTCAGTACCAAGAGCTTCAGCCAGTTTCCAAAGCCTTTTGAATTCTCAGAGCTAAGCCCGGTGAATTCAGATGAAAGTTCCTTTTCTTCCACTTTTAAGGGAAGAAATAACTTATGGGAACTTTCTGCAAAACACCCTTCTGAGTTTAGTAACTGGGGAACAAACCTAAAGCACTGCCAAGACACACAACTAACCATTTATAAACCTTAATGTTTCATTCAAATATTAAGCACTGATCTTCTGAAACAACACAGAGGTATTCCAATAATGCTGTTTCAAGTTATGTAATACCATCCTTAGTACATAAAAACCTAGCTCCTCCATTCTTGCTGCCTAGCCCACATTTTGTCCTCTGAGGAACACAGGCACACAGAGTGCATACTAACAACTCCAGGTTCCCACTTAACCCAGCAAGAGGCACAGCAGAGCGAGGAAACCACCTGGCCCTGCCTCACTCTGAGACTATGCCAGCCTATTCAGTGGGGCTACAGGAAAAAAAAAGAAAAAGTCCCTGCTGTATTTCAAACACACTCTAAGAGCTATGTATATTACCACAAAAAGCAGGGAACCACTCTATCTGATCAGCAAATGAATTTCTATAGCCTCTAAGCTTTACTGCTTTTAGGCAAGAGGAGTAGGGGGAAGAAGCATTTGCTCCCTTTAAATTCGATGACAGTTACTTGATCTCCTCCTCATCCTGTCACAGTTCCCACAGCCTTGCAGTATTCCCAGAGATACCACCAAGATACTAGCACTTTTCCCCCAATAGTCACCAATATGTGTTCACCCACCAAAGCATATCAAAGTGCCAAGTCAGTTTCAAACTCTTCTGTTTCCTCTTTCCCAGCTCCAAACTCCTCCATTTCTCTCTACAAAGCAACTAATCCAGAAATTCACTTTGAAATAAACAATAGCAATTCTGTAGAGCAAACTTACCCAAGCAAGGAACGAAAAATCTGCAGAGAAATGCTGACTGAGAGGATGTGCTGATATCAAATAAATCATGACCCTTGATCTTCCCCACAGTGAAAACACTTGTGGGATTTCTGGACCAACCTGCAGATTCTCTGATGCTGAATAAATGCTGAGGTCACATTGCAGAGTTTCACCATCAAAAAAACTAAGGCTATTCTTAAATTAATGCATTAGATGCGCCAAAAAAGTGCTCCTGGGTGCAAAAGCAAGTTGGGACAGAATAACACTTCTGTGGTAATGAATAATCCTAGTTTCCCAAACAGGATACATAAAAGCCATCTCTCAAGTGATGGCTGAACTGCACTAGGGACTGAGTCATGTCTAGAAACTGTCTGTGGAGAAGGCTGTCATTTCCCAACATCACACCAGCAAACATGACCACTACAGACCATCTTCTCCCAGGCCTGGGAACACTCCTAGGCCCATCTGAATTTTACACAGGTGTAACCTCATAGCACTCCTCTCTCAGGCCACCTATGCTCATAAAAACTTACTGACACATAGTTTAGAACAATTTTTTCTTAATTGTGTATTATTACACACTTCAAAGATTTAAACTCTGACTGGAGACAGAGACAGAAGAACACTTGCTGGCATAAAAAGCAGAACAGGGAGAGTAGAAAGAAAGAAGACAACCATACTTTCTGCAGAGGAGAAAGTATAATTACATGCAACTGAACTCCTCTTTCCTTATGCATATGCCACTGGGTCAGTGTTTACTCCCAGCTTTCAGTCCTGACCTTTAAAATAGATCAGATACAAACCTTTCAAAAAGAAGCATAATTTTCTGTCTCTGTACTTCCAGAAATATTTTCAGCAAGTTTAAGCTCCTGTGTATCCAACAAATGGTGGATGCCTCCTTCCACTGTGTCAGAGTGAGAGATTTTTGCACAAGCAGAGTTCAGGGGCAGTCTCTCAGCTCTCCTGTAGCAAGCGAAGTCCTCTTTTGGCTGCTCCATACACAAGTTTAAGTCTGGGCATCCCTGTGGTATTACCAGCCAAATGCCAACATGAAATGTAAAGCAGATCCTTAATGGGTGGGAATTTTTTGTGGTTTGGGGGCTTCAGGTTTTCTTTTTAAATCCAACTGTAATATAGTTTAAGCAAAAACTATTAAAGTTTGGGAAGAAGTTGCAATGAATCATAGTTATAAAACAAAGGCCAAACTTTTAACAAAACTGTTCAGTCATTTTAGCATCTACCCCAACTGGTGGAAAACAGGAACCCAGGGTACTTAATAAAAGCAACTATAGTGAATGTTAAGGCAAATACCAAACTTCAAAATTACCAGTTATTTTCGACAGCTTTGAGTTTTTACACCTGAATTTGAGAAAAGTTTGATCTATTTTAAAACATGTAAACTATGTGGCACTTCTTTCAAATTGTTCTTACTGCCAAACAGGCAAAAAAACCCCAAAACAAAACTACAAAACTAAGGAATGAGGTTTGAATCATGTAAACTCTGATGGGTTGAATTAGCATAACCTTTATAGTATGTCTAGATTTATTTTGTCTTTTTCCAAAGTTAACTGTCAGCAAAATTTACACAGAAACTCAACTATTTGATTAATTAATTTGCTACAGAAGTTACTAACTAAAACAGATTACCTGTAACTACCAGCCTCAAATCTCTGAATCTGAAGATTCAACATATTTCTCTAAGGAAATAAGAAAACTGCTCCACTTTTCAGAGAAGTAACTACAAAAATATATTTTTCTTTTACCAATTCAAGCATGTATTAACATGGAAATAGATAATAAAGTCCATTTCAACCACATACATGTTCTGCTTTTTTTTGCAGTTTTGCTCTTTTTTCTACTCTGCAAGAACTCCATCAAAGATCTACTTTAATTGATGCATCAGAGTGCTCACTTAGCAAGATTCTAAGAAGATACCAAATGAAAAAAAGACTATCAACCTTTTAGCTGCAATAAAGGAAGGGAAATCTCAAGAAGAACACTTGAATGCTCTACAAACACAGAGCCTGAAGAAGATGGCCCACGGGTCCCCCAGTGCCTGATTATTGGGTAGTGTTTTACATTCCACTTTTCCTCTGGGATACTGGTGCCTCCCCCAAGAAGGCTGCGCTCCACCTATTCCCAAGTGTGAGCCTGCTACTGTAGACTGCAGGGAAAACCCTATATCCAAACTAACACTTCATATAGAGTATGAAATACACTTTGAAAATATTCCACCCAATCATATCAGAACACCATGGACACTGTAATCTTCAAGATATCTACCATGAGCAGCATTTTTGTAAGTAGAGGTTTGCAATCCTAGATTAACACATAAGAATCATCAAGGAAAACTTCTTTGTTTACTTCTAGTGATAAAGATCAATGGCAGGAAGCATGATACTATAGAGATATTAAGATATCTGTATGATGCCTACTTATAAATAGATGTGTGTTTACATTATGCTTTCCACATATACAGAAAGAAGCATGCATTTTTGTATCAGTACTGCCAGTTCATTTTAAGGAAAACCCCCCAGCTACTAATCTCATTTCCAGCAAGCATGCAGCAGCTCACCTTGAAGACTAATATCCAAGAAAGCAGGGAAGGAAATTACTTGTGCAGGGGAATTTCATGCCTCCCTCATTTATACAGTTATTTACACAACAGAATTTACTCAAGTATCTTCACGTCTCATAAAGGTATGGGTAAGACAAAATATGATTTGACAATCTCAAGAAATGTACACCACTCTCAGTGCTGAAAGGCTGGTAAAGAACTTCATGAGAATTAGAGTTTCAGGCAGATAAACTACATCTTGGGAAGCATTTAGGTACATGGAATGAATAGCAACAGGGATGAAGAGCTGGGGACTCAGTTTATCACATATGCACTGTTGCACCACAGGAGATGAAGCACAACAGCACTTGTGTGGGGCTCCTCCAGTCCCCAGAGTAAAAAGCATTTGAGGTTTTTGCCTCTCATCTCTCCTGGCTGGTGGAGGAATCAAATCAAGCTGTTCTCAGGAATGGAGAATAATAGTAAGCTTCAACCCTTGGAAGACAGTCCTCTCACTCACGCAAAAATTACCTAAATTTTACAGTTTCATCCATCATTTGTTTCCTTGTTCTATGCTTAGTAACAATACAGAAATTAAGATTTGCCCAAGCATGTTACCACAGGCGTCACTCTGTCTCTTAAAGCCTGCTGGACATCAACAACCCAGCAGATGGTCATTACTCCAAATTCCCCACCCTCCATCATCATTAATTCAGGAGCAAACTCATTTCAATGGGCTAGCCCCAATTCACAAAGAACTCATTGTTCTGACCAAATTAATAGCTTTACATCTTGCATTACCAGATGTGCTTCAGAGACACAGTAACATTTTATATTATAATGTGCTGTTTAAAGTGCACTTCAATGTCATTTCTCATAAATATTGCTGTACAAGGCAAACGTACAACTATGAACCTATTCCCAAAATAAACACAAAAACTCTGTATTTTTGGTTTAGATCCTAGACAGATTTGGCACAAGCATTGGTCAATTATCCTGCAACCCACTTGATCAAAAGCTGTCTACTCTGATACACAGTCTTTTGAAAGGCTTTACTTCACCCTGAAGATTAATAAACCCTCAACCCTGGCATATCCAGTAAAGAGACAGGCAATTACAGTGCCTATTACATAAGCAACACAGTTTAGACCAATCATAATAATAATAATAACAACAAATAGGACAAATAAAATTTATAAGAATTTGGAGTAAGTCTTAACTTCACCGACAGGTCACCAGCAGATTTTGATACATGTCAAATGGGGAATGAAAAAGAACAGAGGAAATAATTTGTCATGACTTGAGTCATGCCATGTCTGCCATTTGTCAGCAAGTTTGCATTAAAACAATGGAAGACTCTTTTCCATAGGAACAATTTGCAAAAATGAACATCAATAGACTAGAATCAACTAGGAAGCCATCTTTCCCACTTAATTGAAAAATAAAATGTAGAATTTTGAAAATAGCCATGTTCCTTGTGAAAAGGAGTTAGAGATCACTGAAGGACTCTAATTCAAAAAGAAAGTATAATTAAAAATAGAGACCAAGCTTTCCAGAGAGATAGTATTTGCTTGAGTTACATTGTTATTTTTCTATGGAACTGAAACAGGTTTTCTTACAATCCTGTATCTGAAAAACTTCTCTTGCTGATAGTTTTGTCAAAAACTGCTTGTGTGAAATGCTCTGTTTTCAATAAATTGTTGAAAACAACAACAAAATATTTTTGGCTGAAAAATTCCTAACTGGCTTGACTTGTAAAATAATTTCTTAAGTATAACATTTCATTAAGTCCAATGCCTTTCCTTAGTTAAAAGGCTGCATTGTATATTTTAAAAGATATCCACTCACTCTCATACCAGCACAAAACAAGTAACATTTGTGTTTAAACCTGTGATGCACAGGGGGCATTTTTCCTAAGAAATCTATTTCTATATAGAAGAAATAAATATAACAACTACGATATTACAGTCTGTTCTAGTCTACCTTGACAACAGGATTAGAACCTGTATCTCCAATAAGCCTTAACCTCTGTTTGATCACAGCCAAAACATATAGCTATCTTTACTAAGTAACTTTACACATTTAAATTATGTGGAAAGCAAATATCATCCAGGTGGATTTACCCTGGAAGTGCAGTTTACAGCCATAGCTGAAGGAAAGGAGTGAGGGCTGAAATGTCTGTGGTTTGACAAACATAATTCTGGGATGGAACAAGGGAGAAAAAGAAATATTTTCTTATTAAAAGGAAAACAAAGAAAAAGTTATGTCTCTTATCAAATTACATACTGGTATAATTTTTAATACAACAGAAGGTCATTAATCAAGAACATAAGATCATTTGATGTATTGCACTTCTGTAACAAGCTAATATGCAAAGGTTGGGGCTTTTTTCATGTATTAAATATTTTTTCAAATTCCTACATAACATAACTAATAAAATATTTACTTTTACAAAGGGTCAAGTGGACAGAACATAATTCTCCCAGAAGGAAACCAGATGTTCAGTTTCTTCAAAGCGATGCCCGTATTGATAAAAGCAGTAGCTAATCTTTCTTTTAGAGGTTGAAGGTCTTGTTGAAGTTTCTTTTACTAAAGAGCTATGTATCAAGCTTTAATGACTATCTGCCTCAATGAAAGAAGTATTTTTAATTTTTAATAGGATTTTGGCTTGTGTTCATCAATGCATATGTACTCAAAGAGCTCTCTTTGAAAATTCTGTAAAACAATTTATAGTCAGGCTCTACATCATGTATTGCATCTTAAATTCATGATAAAAGAAGTCACATCTGTTCTCAAAGCCAAGATTCCATATTAAAACCATCCTAGCAAACTTGTATATAGTAATTTGAATACATTAAGTCACACAAATATTCAAGTGTTTCTTACAAGTAATTCAAGTGGTGCAGAATAATCTATCAATATAGTGCTCGGAATTGTAAAAAGCTCAAATTAACAATATATTATGTTTCTTAATAATGTACTCTTTATAAAGCTCAATATATTAAGAGATCCATAAAAAGGGATATACAAAAACTCAAACAAATGCATTTTAAATGATTCTGCGGGTTTTTTCCTGTATTACTTGGCTTTTGCCATGACTAATATTTAGCTACACCATAATGCTTGCCAAGAGATGCAAGATAATTCTGAAATCCTGTGGGGGTAGGCTAGATGTTTAAAAGGCTTCAGAGGCAGGAACAGGGTCTCTGTGTATCTCAGAAAGCAAAACCATTACTTAGTTGCTTAAATTATTCTTAGATAAGTCTTTGGGGAAAAAAAAAAAAAACCGTTTTACCACAGGTAGAAGGAAACCCCACCCAATTTAAATTTTAATTTAATTTTGGGTTTACGTCACCTGCTTTTTCATCTTCTGAATTCTGTTCTGATCAAGGAATGACTAAAGGTTAACCTGGGACATTAACTGCAGTATGATTCACTTATGGTATCACAAATTTTGTGTTCATCCATGTTGATGTGCACCCACAGAATGCTCTCTCACTTTTCCCATCTCTAGTGGTCAGGTGCATCTGTTATTCGAAAAATCTATTTAGCTTAAGGGAGGCTGTAAGCTTCCAGCTAAACAGCATCCTGTGGATAGAAAGTTGTACATCTCAACATACCCATTGTTAAAGGATCCTCTCCTAAGAGGACAGGGACAAAGCAGCTCTCAGGATTGCAAGTGACAAGAAAGGGCTGAAGAAAGCCCCAGTTTTATCCAATATGCATCAGAAACCCCCAAGGAAGAGGGCAGCACTACCCAGTTCACCAACTTTAGGTAACCAGCTGCATCCAAGCCCAACACTAACTCTTTTAGTTCAAGTACCAATGTGTTTAGTCTGTGTAAAAGCAGAGTACCGGCACCTTACTTACAAGAAATGGTGCAATTAAACAGGATGAAAGAAAAGAAAGGAACAAAGAACAACTAAATAAGTGGTAAGAATTGAGAGTCAGAGCTCTTTCAATTAATGGTTTTTCAAGCACTTTGCATGGCAAGAAAGAACAAAATGGTCAAGACACACTCAGGGTTTGCATAGAGTGCATACCACTTTCACATCTCTATAATACAAGAGTTAAAAAGAAGTTGTGGAAAAATTATTGCTGGTGTGATGGAAGGGACAAGTTGTGGTACACTCTGCTACCATACCTACTTACCTACTTCACCCAACTGCTTTACTGGCCTCCCTCAATCATTTCTCCAAACATCTGTCTTCCAAAGCATCAAGTCCCATTCTTCCCTCAGGCCAGACATTTACCAATAGCTCACCATTCATCTGTCCCCAGAAGCTCTTTCCCTGTCATCTGTAAAGCCAAGTAAGGAGCTCCATACATAGCCAACCTCCTATCTGGGAGAGCAGGAGCACACTACAGAGCTCCCCAGTTTGTTTCTCAGCACTTCTGAGAGCTGTGCTGCAACACATCAAGCAGTAGATGCTCAAGCAGGAGCTGGACAATGGTATCACAGACTTAGAAATGGCATCTTAGAAACTGTAGCGAAAGATGTGTGACTGTTTCAGGTTTTGAGTCCTTGGTACGAACGCTGTCTTATTTCTCCCCTTCCCCAAAGGAAGCAATTTCCAGCTTGATTTTGGAGAATTAAATCTACAAGGCAGTCAACTATGAAGACAGGACTCACATGCAACCAATATATAGTACATCCCTGAAGATTTGGTAAGATTGTGCGTGTGTGTGTGTGTGTGTGTGTGTTTGTTTGTGTGCGTGCATGTGTAAAATACACTTGTTTGAAAAGCAAGTTGTTTTCTTCCAGTGTGCAATTTGTTTTTCTGCTCTGGCTACACCTGTGGCAAAGGAACAACACCGTCCCTGTACCCTCTCTACTAACTAGTCCTGAACACAACAAAAAAAAAAAACAACCAACCAACAAAAAAACAGCCAACAGAAAAAAAAAAAAAAAAAAAGTAGTCTTCAAGACAGTGTCACGGCTGTACAGGATGCTCACCAGAAAACAACAGATGTGCTATAATCACTACTGCCCATTCATTTCCTTTCTGCCAGAAAGAAAGCAGCAGTCATCAATTAAGAAGCTCTATCTGCAGGACACAAAAGGAAGTGTACACTTCTCCTTGGTCACTTGACCGCAACAATAGGGGATGGAAGCGGGAAAGAACTGACCGCTCCGAGCAAGTGTGGCGGGGCAAAGCAGAGAGGCGTGAGTGAGCTGGTTTCTTTGGATTTTTAAAAAGATATATAAGAATTTTTGTTCAACTTTAATATACTTTAATATACAAATGGTTAAAAATCAAACCACTTTGCCCACAAGTTACATCACAAAATCCTAATTCTATTTTTTCTGAACTTTTTCAGACAATACATTTAGTGCTTTTCACAGCAGAAAATCCCAAACATTGGAACTGACAAGAGAATTAAGCAGCCTCTATCTGGAAAACCGTTTTATCAATTAACAAAGGCTTTTCTAAAACAGTTATCACAATTTTTATAAAAACATTAGTCTAAATGTACTAGGTGCATAGAATTTCAATACATCACTGGCATAAATTATTTGCATTAGCATTTTTTAAGAAGTCTAGTCAGATCTGTGAATCCCTCCATTAAAGATTACGTTTGCTGGTCAGCTTCATTACTCTGAAATAGAATGACAGCTTTCATAAAACTGCCAACAACAGAAAACCCTAGAGATGGGCTTTATATTATGTCTGTTCCACAACTGTAGTCAGCCACAAAGGGTTTGCAGGAAACTTATTAAAAATGTGAGCCTTAATTAAGGTATTAGGCCCTAATCTAGCATGCTAAATTAAACTCAAAATATTCCCATGGACACTAATGCAACTGCTCTAAGAGCTTGGTACGCACTTCCCACAATAGGAAAGCTTTTACAGGCCTTCACATTACAACTGAACCCTTATTTTCACTCTGTACCTCTGCTTCACTGCATACCAAAAATAGACCCAACTTACAGAAAAGCTCATACGTGGGCATAGGATCATTCCTCTCCACCCCCACACAGATTTGCAAGCCCTCACACCACTAAAGGCATGACCTAAACAAAGCATTCAGTGATGCACAAATGCTCAAGGAATTTTTTTAATGTATTGACTTTTAGCATAAACACACTGCATATTAAAAGTCACATGGAATTGTCAGAATAAAGTATATTGATCTAATGTTTCCTTCTCTGCTACAACATGTTATGATTTAATAGATGCTGAAGCCCATTTTAATCCTTCTAAAGATATTCTAACCACCAACTTACTGAAACAATTAAAAACACACAATATTGTTATGTAATTCAAATGGATAATAACTAAATAGAAACAAATTTCATAAAGCATTTCCCCCCACCACCCCCAAAAGTTTTTCAGAATGGAAATATTCTTAGATGTTCCAGATTTAAGCCTGACGTGTAAAGCAAATTTGGAAAAATTACTGGTGGTTATTTGGCAAGGGTCAACATCCATCCCTCAAAGCTATACCTGCCTAAACCATTAAGCTCCTATTTTTACAGAACACCAGTCCTCATATTTTCTGTTTCTTCCTTTTTCCCACAAAATGAATTCCTTACAATATGCACTTCATCTAGTCCTTGAATGCCTTATCCCCTTAGCTGATACATTCCCACGCACTCCAGCTTTGTTGACACAACAATTTTTTGAAACACTTCACAGTGAATGCTTGTCTGCCAGGGATCCCAAAGAATCTTAGGAAATCCTCTGCAACTTAGGCCACAGGAGCAATCCATGTTATCTCTGCTTTCAGAAAAGAGGTTATTTGAGTCTGCTGGTCTGGTTGGCTTTTCTGTTCATCATGAAAACACAATAAAACCACTGCAACTCAAAACCAAGGCCAAGCAGCACACTGGAAATGAATTGGAGATCAGGAAACAGGGAGAGTTTGTGCAAATAATTCACTCTAAGGTCACTAGGCAAATACTTTGCATGCATTTGGATATGCACAAACTTTGAGCTAAATAAATAAAATTATTTCCTGTGTGGAAGATGGGAATGTACAGCTCCTCCATGCTTGCAGATAAAAAAATATGCTAGTAATTAACTATCAGCAAATAAGGCAGAGAACTAGTGCACTGAATTTAGGTCATGACAATTATTTTTCTCTAATGCATGTTAAAACATGTAACCTTATTCAAATCTTGCTATTTTTGGAAAAGGCTGAAGAAGAATTTCTGGTCTTTCCTCTTGCAGTCTCCACAAAACATTTTTCTGCTTACAGAGACTGTTCTCCCTTGGATCCAAAGGAAAGTAAGATCTCACTAATGTTTGTCAGATGTAAGCTTTAATCAGTGCTACGCAGTCCTGCAAGTGTCTCTCTAGCACAGTTATGCAATCTCAAATCATTGGAGTCAAAATAAAGTTGCCATTCTTCTAAAATTTCATAAACATTTGAACACAATTGGATCATAAATACATACTACCAAATTATATTACAAGTCCCACTATCAGTAAGGTAAAAGAATAAATACTACCAATTAGTGGTCTAATATAGCATATTATT
Source organism: Camarhynchus parvulus (assembly GCF_901933205.1). Lineage (NCBI taxonomy): Eukaryota > Metazoa > Chordata > Aves > Passeriformes > Thraupidae > Camarhynchus > Camarhynchus parvulus. Next base: position 55,644,346 of record NC_044573.1, read on the forward strand.
ATTCCCTCTGCAGGTCACAGAAGCCCGAGAGTCAATTAACATCATGAACCTTTTTTATTTTTTTTAATAAACTTATCTATGCTACACTGGTTTCAACAGTAGCGCTGCAAAGAGCGAAGTAGATTACCTATAAGGCATCAAGTTTTTCCAAACAGCAGTGTTTGAGAGCCACTGAATGTCTGCTTTTTTCAGAGAGAAGAAAAGACTCCTTTAGGTTGGCACTAGGAATCTTTCTTGTTGGAGAGGAGGAGAAAGGGATCTTGCCTAAAGCTCTCTTATTTAATATTTTCTGTAGAGTCTCCTTCCAGCCCTATTGTGAAGTTTTCTGGAATGTCGATTTGCTTCAGATAATCAAATGAGTGAAATCAGTTATTGCAATCAGGTTACATTTCTATGGCATGTAAACCTGCTCTTCCTACATTCCCAAGTTTCTTAGATGCTCCAAGACTGCCAGGCAGTGAAATTATATAAACAAAATTAAATCACTAAAAAATAAGCTAAAATGACATAGACTAACATAGGAAATCTCAGGAGAACAAAGTAGTCCTGGATCTCCCCATCCCCATAGGGAGACCATTATTTCTCCATGAAAGTGGCACTTTCACTTCCAAAGGGAGAGAATCAAGCAACAGAACAAAATTTCAGCTACGTATCTTTAGCAAAACTGCGGTTTCAGAAACAAAGGCTAAAACTGAACAGTTAACCTCCCCTAACTGCTAAGGTGCCCCCCCAAAACTGAATTTAATTAGGATAAAACCCCACTAGTGTGCACATGAGGAACACCCTCTCTCCTAGCTAACCCACATGCCAGGCCTGTTCAGCATAGTGACCTACTGTGGGTTTGGACACTAAGCAGCCTCATGGTTAACCTGAGGCACATGCACTGTACACCAGCGGGTAATCCTCTCAGTCAGAGGCACACCAAAAATCATCTCACATTTAAAATAAAGCTAAATAAAAAAATTAAAATAATGGTAAAAAAATTTACCTGGTAGAGTACTCACCAAATATATCGCTGTTAGGTTGGGCAATATGGAGTCACTTTTTCTCTCCTCTGTTGAGTGTCTGGCATTCTGCAGAAAGGAGAGTGGAAATTATGGAATTAGAGAAAGGAAAAAAGGGAGCTCAGCTGCACAGCTCAGCAGGGGTCTAGGCACACCTCGGTTTATTCCCCCTAAGTCACGCTCGCCATACGTACACCTCCCAGACTGTCCTAAAGAGCAGCTGAATAAAACATAGCACGGGCTGAATCCAGTTCAGACAAGCTAAGGAGTCAGACTTTGAATAGGAATTAGACACTAATGTCATTCTGAAAATCCCATTAAGAGCCTTTACCACCTCTGCCTACCTACATATCTTTAAAAATCTGGATCAGACAGCTTGCCTATGGTCGTGCTGTATGCCTGTGCTGAAGCAAGGAAGCACTGCTGGGTTCCCAAGCTCTAAACCCCAAGGGTTTCAGGCCACACTCCTTCTAGAAATTGTTAGAGCTGATTTTCAACTTAATTATCTTTAATGCCTGGAAACCTCTATCCAAATGAGCCCTCACTTCCCTGGTAAGCAACATTAGTGGCCTATAAAGCACGTCAGAGACATGGGTCACTGTGATCTGCCTGGTACCTCCATCAAATCCAGGTATTTTCACAAGGTCAACAAAGCATGATAAATATCTGAACAAAAATAGTGTTTCTCCTACCAAACCCAGCTATTTAGGTAGAATTGCGGTGCAGCTTTTTCTTACAAAATTTATTAGCCTGCTTTGAAGCCTAAAAATGGAGGATATTTGATTTAACAAGGGAAAGAGCTCATTCCCTCTGTTAAACTTGTAACCCCTCCCAGCCTCAGCAGAATATCAACTGGAACTGAACAAGGATACCTTTTTTATTATTTTCATTTCTCTAAGACATTGTTTTACGTTTCCCTTTTCTAGAGTATCCAACATTAATTCACCTCTCCTTCTGTGCTATTTTCATGCCATGGACTGAGCCAAAGGTGACAGTGAAGAATCCACATAAACTGAACATCAAATGTTCCCGTTCTGAACTTTCAAGAAACTATTTAATATCTTTCTTCTTTTTTTATACCATCATAAGGCCTGTTTATATACTTGAAGAGGAAACAGTGCACATTCAGCTGCAATTGATTTCCTGTATGGCAAAATACCTCAGGCATTCAGCTGGCTGGGAACACTATGGAGGCCTCTCACCACCATCGGTTTCTTGAGACCGGGAAGCTCTGCCCAACGCTTGTTCTTATGCCAGAATAAATGAGAGACCCTGCTAAGTGTCCAAGTTAATTTGGTCTAGCTGAACCAAATCATAAACAGGCAAAATTTTTTATTTCAAAAATACTGGTCTATCTTTAACTTCAACAGCAATGCCATCAATTCAATCTTGCTAATGGGGCATAATGTTCATCTACAGATGAACACATTTTTAAATACAAAAAACTAATCCATCTGAAATTTTCTTTTAATAAAATATCAATATATTTGCCTTCTCCATGCTATATAGCAATAAATTAGCAGACAACTTCACAGACTAAAGAGTATAATTTTTTGCTTTTGATATCACTGTGTGACAACTACAGCAATAATTTTATTTCCTTCACTTAGTTTTTCCTTTTAACAACTGAAGACACAGAGCAGTCTCCACTAACATTTCTAGGAATCTGAAGAAGACTACATGAGTAGTCTCACCAAGTTCCTGTGATCAGACTGTAACAGCTGTAACATTCAAATGCCCAACCACCTGACGGTACTTCAGATTGTAAATTAAGCAAAACAGAAATGCAAAGTGACCTATAATTACCATCCTACTTTCCACTTATCATGGAAGTTTCCCTAGCCTCAAATCCTCCAGAGTCAAAGGACTCAATTTCAACTGCTTGAGAATCCTGTTTCTTTAAGAACCCTAGGAAAAAAACAGACTGACAATACAACCATTTAAATATACAAACATTTGTTTGCATGTATATATATATTATACACATTATATATAAATAAATGAATATCAGGAATCTAGATAACCCCAAAGAAGCCTAAACTTTTTACTGGGGCTCTCTTGTTTGACAGTAGTTTCATCAATAACAGTTTCTTAATTCTAGGGTAAAATTATTTGCCAAAAGCTGAGATATTCTCTAACCCCCAGCAGATACAATGGCCTCTCAAAACCTTTCAACTGATGATCTGAGACAGGGCCTTACAGTGACATCCAAATTGACTAAAGTACAAGCTCTTGGATGCTACAGAATGTTCTATCAGCCTCCTCTAACTTTTCCAAGGTTTTCTACAGATTTTACTATCCTCACACGATAAAACAGGACAATCTGTAAGGAAAATGAATTTTTCATCCTGTGAAATTTTTTTATCAATTCAGTGGTTTATTTCTTAACCATCAAGTGTAAGAAAATTGAACACTTTTGTACTAGAAAAACTATCATGAAGAAAAGATGTTGCATGTTTCCTTCAAGAAACTGATTAACAAATATACCATCATTTGTCCTGTAATTTCCATTTCATCTTTAAAAAGTTTGCATTAATTTAAATAGTCTTAGTTAGTCTAGAAATATATCACAGTTATTAACAAAAAGCTTTACTTCTTAATCAATTATAGAAAATACATAGGGTTAAAGCATCAAGCAAATAGCAGCTTAAGAAGCAAAAGTAACAAAGAAACCTGTATTCAGATATTTAAACTGACTTGAACCATAATGTCTGGCTCTCCTGTGAAAAACACTTTGGAACTTGGGGTTCACACTATAATGTTAAATTAAAAGGCCATCAGACTGAAAACTATCTTTCAAAATGCAGGAAAATTAAGGTGCTCCTTTCAGGTATACTCTAGTATACCTGGGAGGCAAGAAAAATAATTTTCAGTAAGAGGATGGGTGCTTTACTTTATCCCTTAGGAGTCACTGAGATTATCTTTACCTCAGTTTTCCTAAGAAGTGTAAATGACACATAACCCTTGTGTTCTACACACTCTCAGTGTGGTGAAGCTAACATTATCACTTTAGTCCAGTTAACGGGTTCCCTCAAATCATGAGGTGTGAGCTTTGAAATCTCTGCTTTTAAAGAATTTCCTTATCCTGTTTCAGCCAGGCTAAAAGACCACAGTAAGCCAGAGACACCCAGCTACATGTAATTGTGTTCCACAAACTTACAGGTGGGAATTTGCTTCCATTTCAAGTAGGATATCAAGACATTCATTCTATTCATTGACATTCTTGCTCTCACCTAGTCCCCAGCCACACCTCACATCCATACAACTCCATCCTTACAACTTTGATTATATTGTGTATTGGACATAATAAAATTGTGTCAACACATACGTAGCATTTTAAAACAAACAGTCTTGCTGAACAATTCCACATACTGACCCTCTAAAAAAAGCTCAGAATAAAATTCTTTGTAGATGTTCACATGTGCTAGACAGCAAACCATTGTGCAAGTTTAATCACCAGAGAGGACTAAAGTAAAAATTTATTTAACATGACTTTTACTGAGTTATGTGCCAGTTCCCAAAGCCCAGCTTTTCTGGCTGAGGAATGCAGTTTGCTGTTACAGGAAGGCCACATGCTGCAGCACCTTCTCACTGCACGACAGAACTGATTAACAGACGGAAAATGTGCCACATCCCAAGCAAACGGATTTATTCCACATGCAATCAGCTGAGAGCTTTCCCAGACACATTAAGCTAATTTCATGGACTAAGTTCATGCAGTGCTCCTGGAGTTTCTTTCATTCTACCCATTCACAACAGCGAACAGAACAAAGGTGAGTTGCATGACAAGGTCAACAGCTGAGTGAGTCTTTGCCAGAACTCCTCCAGACCATCCCTGCTATGACCTCAAACTGTCCCCAGAAAGAAGTCAGCACTCGGCAAGTATGGGCATAGACAAGTAACTGTGATCCAGATACCAGAACTAATCACCCCCTGATATGACTCAATATTTATAATTAACAAATAAAAGGAACCAGCCCAGTACATTTTCCTGAAATCATCAGAAGATGGGAATCACTGATCCTCTATTAAATATTGAAAGAACTCTTTGTGCAACACTGATGCTGATTTAAAGAGCAAAAGTGAAAAAACCCCCATAACATTTAGTGGGCAGACTCCTTATAATTACAAGACAGCAGCAACAAAGAAGCATCCAGATGGCCCTAGCATCCAGACCCCTGTGGAAGCTCCAGGAGCTGCAAGATGCACACAGCCAGTGTGGGCAGGTGCATCTGTCAGGTACGTGTGTCAGCACTGTCCCCTTGAGATGAAAGAGACTCACAAGCAACAGATCTTCAGTAACAAAGGCTGATGACCAGCTTTTCTTCTGAAGAGAGCAAATGAGATCATCAGGTTTTGTTTTTCAGAATTCTTCCTTGAAAAGCAGCCACAGCCCCTATCCTATCAAAACAGCATGCAGTGGTGTCTGGAATAAAACCTTTCTCCTCCATACCCTACCTGTGCATATTACAGGTCCCAATCACATCAACACTTCACCAAAACAGGGCAGAAAAAAAAATAAAATCACCTATTCTCCTTGCTTTGGCCTTGTTGGGAGTCTGAGTCAGTACATATTCTGTGCTTTGGATGAACAAACTGCTTTAAAGGGGCCTGAGAAGTGCAAGAGCCAAATCTGTGTTTGAGAGCAAAGGTTGTCTATCAGCAGGACGCTCTGCTGCAAGGTTGCAGAAAGAACCTCTTCAACGTGGTTCCTTTTGGATCTGCAGTGTGCATGGCAGCAGCAGGACAGCCTAAGTCTAGATGAAGAACACAAGCAACCCTATCAGCAAGCACAGCCATGAGTGAGGAAGCACATCTGTGCTGGGAATGGGCCACACTGCCAAGGAGAGAGCTGCTGCAGGTGAAGTGGCAAAGTGCAAACTGCAGTAACTGAGATCACCAAGATGAGTCAGCATCAGGAGATCAGCTCTAAAATCTGCCCAGCACAGCTTGTGCCTTAGCAAACCACTCTGCCCTTCACACTAAAAGTGGGGTTTTCTTAGTGCTCTGGTCTGCACTTCCCTCTGACAGGCTCTAAGAAAATGGAAAACAATTCCCAAAGGGAAGGTCTGCAGAAAACTTGTCCTTTTCACCTGAGAAATGTGCCTAGCACTGACTCTCCTAGCACAGACATCTCCAATACCAATTTAGGAACTGTGTCATCTAAAGCAACAGAGGAGCACAAGCATGCCAAGATACTGTCCTATATATCAGAAAGAAGCCTGGAGATTAAATGGTTATTAACGCCTTCAGAAATTACTTACTTCCACTTAATAACAAATCAGAGTATTCTAGAATAGCCTGCCAAAACATCTACATTGTGCCTGATACTTGGTACTGCAGGTAGAGTTTAAGAAAGTCAGCAGCTTTGCCCCAAAAATCTGGGAAAAACTCAGGAGATTAAATCAGTTAAGCTCAAGAGGAAGAGATGATGGAGGCAATCTCCTCATACCACAAGGCAGAAGAGCCTTCACAGTGCAACCAACCTGACAAGGCAAGGATTCTCAGAGGCTATATCCAGTGAGGAGTGGGCTAAGTGGTCCTGTCTACCAGCAGGACACAGACAACAACCATTTTCAAGGGAGGAGGAGCACAGAATGACCAAGATAAAGCAAATCAGAAGTTTATGACTTCAGACTCATCCAACATGAGAGAGACTGACAATTACCAGAAAAGACTGACAGAAAGAAGATGTTATAAACCACATGCTGGTAGAGTATGAGGGAAGGCAAACTCTCTCTCCAAATTCAATAATGATTTATTGTTAAATACTTCTTTGTCTACCATTCAAATAGGCTGACTGCTGATTCTTCAGAGAAATTAGTGCTTCCACAAGCAACTGAATGTGATGTGACACAAGCATATGAACTATGATGACATCACTCAGACACTGAGGTGTGACAGCTCCCTGAGCAACCTCACGAGGCCTTTTATCAGGACAGTGAGAAGGAACTGGAAACTGAACAGTGAGAAAGCTTCATAAGCGCTTGAGTATGAAGCACACTCATCTTGGCAGCACCAATACTGCTTGTAAACCAAACCCAAGTTTCTGCTATTAACTTGGTTTCAGTTTAAAACAATAAGTGGAAAGCTCTGTGCATATTGAAGTGATAAAGATTACTGACATTCAAATAAGTAGTCCCTCATCTCACCTATTTTCAAAATTATTTACAAAGAAGGAACTATCATTTTTCCCCCACATCAGACATGAAGGACACAAAGTACTATGTTACTTTATACTGAAGCGCCACAGATCAGTGGCAGCAGCAGAAAGGAAGCTGCTCTGTCTCTGCCTTTCTGAAACGTCTTGAGACCCCAGCTATAGATCTGGACTCACTGGGGCAGGCAATGCAAATACAGAAAAAGAAACAAAGACAGAAAGAAAACCCCCAAACAACACATTGATTCCAGTATGTAGAAATCACAATTAAGTGTAGCAGACAGTATCTAATCTTAGGGGATGTACATGAGGGTAAACATTTTCTAAATACTTTAACAAACCAGAGTTTACAGGAGGTTAGGGAAAAAAACTTGTCTGTGTTTACAGATAACTTTGCATAACACAAGGGGAAGGACGGGAGAAAGTGCAAGCACTAGAGCCTATGCACTAAATCTAGGAGCTAGAGACTCCTTATGTGGGCTAATTAAAAGACAGAAGCTGACCTTGAAGCCCACACCCAGATGACAGTGCTGGAAGATGTCAGCCATGACCATGAAAAGAAACTGGCTGTTACGCTGCTCCCGATACCGCTCCTTATGACAACCCAAACAGCCATCCTCTCCCCAAGGTTTTATCTCCAGTGGCTGTGAGCAAGCAAATGAGCAGGTGATTCAACCACTGTAGCCATGACACACTTTTTATGTCTGCTCTGTACTTCCAGGGAAAGGAAGCACACATCTTATCAGGAGAAAACAGTAGCTGAATGATACTAATGCTCAGAGCGTGATCCTGAAACAGCTGAATGGATACGAAGGTTCAAATATTTAAATGTTAGCATTCATTAAGTTAGGTTTTAAAACATCTGGGCAGGGCTGACAAGCAAGTTTCTACAGAATATATGCTTACAGGAAGAGGCTTGGCACCACTTGCAGTCTGAAACTCAGAGCAGGCAAGCAAGACTTATAGGATTCAAAGTTAATTAGCACTGCTTCAGTCTAAAGTTTACATGGGAAACTGCTGCCCGCTCAATTTATACCTGTTCATTACCCTTATAAAAAACACATGCAGCCTCCACTAGCATAAACATCATGGTCCCAGAGAATATTAGGAAGCAGAACTAGTGGACCTCATGTTGAGGAAGGAAGAAGAGAAACAAGTCAAATGCATGAAGTCACCCTTACAGATAAATTTTCAAAGTGTCACCTTGTTTTGTATTTTCACAGCAATGTTCTGCATTGTGATTAGTGAAAACACAGGTAGCGACCACTCCCACATGCAGGTACTTCAGTAGGCACCCCAGTCAAGAAATGGCAGTGGGTTTAAGAGTTTGTAACATGGCTTAGACAACTGCTTCTTTCGGGCCTCCTTGATAAGTATAAGTAGTTTTCCCCTCCATTTCCTTCCCCAGTCCTCCCTGACTAGGCCCCTTTCTCTTCCTGTATTTGTAATCAAGTTCATGGTTAAACCTATTTCAGGCCAAGTTCATATAAACTCAACTTTTGGTGAATCGGCTAGACTAACCTATTTGATACAACCACCGTAACTAAAAAAAAAAAAAAAAAATGTATATCCTTAAGTGATTTGTGAGACTTTAAGCACTAAGTTTGTCACACACTTTTTTTTTAATGAATGAATACCAACAGGCTATACTAGTACTTTTAGTTATTATTAAATCTGTTTACATTCCTCTTTTGTATTCTTATCTACATATATAAAAGACTCCTGTACTTAAGAGTTGCAACTGTTGCCACTGCACTAAGATTGACTTTACTCTTCATTCCCTTTACTCCTGTTCCCAGGCCAGTTTTGTGGTTTCACCACTCACTGTGGTGTGTGAGGCTTTTCTAAAGTGGAGGGGAAATCTAGGCTCCACATCCTTTGCATTCTAAGTTTACAAGAATAACACTTGCTTCCACTTTTTTTCCCTCATTGACAGTCCTACTAGCTGCAACTTTCTATGTGCAGTGACAGTAATGCAGGTTCTCAGAATTAACCATTCAGCAACAGTTCTGCAAGCCTTTCAGTCACTCCAGACTTTGCTGAGGGCTGCAAAAATTCTTTTCCCCCACCTCCCCCTCTTAACTCTACAGAAACAGAATGTCATTTAGAGTAAGTAGTAGCAAGACATCCTCATTGTCCCCACCAGAAAAAAATCCAGTTTATTATAAGAGGATCACCATCTCTCCAAATGTCTTCAGTAGACATTACATTATTAACTTATATTTTTTCATATTTTATTATTCTATCTTCTATTATATATTCTAGATATATATTATATATCTGTTCACTATATTAGGCAATTAAGAAATTTATGGCAAAGTAACTTAAAGCCATAATTAATTTAACATGTCAATAAAACGTTTCTTTAACACAGTAACCTTCCTTCTCAACATAACTGAATGCAAAAGAGCATCAGATGCATCAGATTAATTCCTTTGTTCTAATTTATAACTGCCACAGCTCTATACATGTCTAATCTGAGAAACACTTCTAAATAGAGCCTGCAAATGGCTCCCTTCATCACCTTGGATGTTCCCATTATTTCCTGACCCAGCACATCTGATCCTATGGAGTTGGGGTACATGACAGGGCCATGCTGCCACCCAGAAATGTGGTCCCTCTTCTTCACAACCCCATGCTCCCAAGATTAAGAGCTGCAGCTCTGGCTTGGACAGTAGAAACTCAGTGGTGCCCAGCAACTGCTGGAATGGCAACCAAGCATGAAGAAAATGAATAAACAAAAACCAACAGTTGAATGAGTCTTTGGCATACTTAAACAACTGTGCTAAGTATCTGTTAAAATATTGCTATTTTGGAATTCTTAAAAAAATCAAGAGATAAAATAAAAAAGCTCCATCCATTCTGTAGTATCCTTCCCTAAGAATTACTTTGGTTTAGGATTGTCTTTTTTGTGACAATTTTAAAGATGGCACCTCTGTACATAAACCTTTTTTCAATAGTAGTATCTCAGGCTAATCTGTGGATCTACTCTTCAAAATTAGTAACAGCAGATTTTGTAACTGTTTTCTTGATTTCCCCATTTTTGGGTTGATCTCAAAAGTACTCACCAGAGTCTAAAAGTTGTATGGGTGATGCTACCACAAAGCAAGATAAAATGGCAGAAGCCAATGTCAAATTACAGTTCTGTTAGTGTTCTATGGTTAGGAAACAGACCAGCTTTGCATTGCTGAGTTTGCATTCAAAGACAATAAAGCACTACTTCAAGTAAATGCCTTTGTCAGTTGCTACAGCCCTATCTGGTTAGCAGGGCTTTAAAAAGCCTTTCCTGAACGGGAGCCAAGAAATCACAAGCATATGAAAGGCAGAAGACAACAGGTATACAACAGCCCAATCCAAATAAATGCACACAAGGAAGCTTTCAAACATGCATACTGCTCCAAATGACTTCACAGAAATGCTATCACCAGCGCCACATGAAAGACTGTGTCAGTGAAAGGTTCAAACAAACCAGCCTACACAAATAACATTAGCAAAAAGTACCCAAACTCACTACGTGCCACTTATTAGGAAAGTAAGCAGGTATTTTCACTTCCCTTCTAGGGAACAACAAAGGTTAAAAAAAAAAACAACAAAACAAAACAAAACTACAAAGACACCCAAAACATGACCCCATAAAAAAACCTACCTAGACAAAAACACCCCACTTCCACACAGGAAGGTACCAAGTGTTCAGTTAGTTAGCTCTAAACCCTTTCTACCTTTTTCTGTGGCCTCACAATCAAACACTTTAGTCTCAAAGTATGCCTCTAGACAGTTAATTCGTAGTCTCACATCCTGCCCAAGGAAGAAGAACACATTAGCAGATGTCCTGAAATGATGAGAGCTGCCAACAAACTAGGTTCACTACTTGAAGATTTCCACTTAAAAATCAAGTCAATGCTGTCTTTGCAAGATGTTATCAAGTAAGACTATAAATTACAAACTGATTAGGCTACACACCTTTTTTTTTCCCTTTCTCTTTTTTTTTTTTTTGAAAATCAAAGGTAAAACAGCAAGAAAAATGACGCCTTAACACCTAGTGTTAGAGTCATAGCATGCCTTTGCAGAGATGCCCTAAGCTGTGTGGCCACAGGTCCACATGGTTTGCTTAGGGCTCTCCAGATCTGTGAGAAACAGCCAGCATTCCCATAAATGAACACATTTAAAACTGAACCTTTTATCAGAGTCTTTTGCACTATTTCTAGTTTGCCAACTGAGAACGCAGAGCAGAAGTAGAGTCCAAGTTTAATAGCTAAGCATCTGCATGGACCTGAGAACAATACCAATATTCATTAAGAGGCCAATCTCAAACTGCCTTCTCATATTTTCGAGACAAGCACTCTATTAATACATTTCCTAACCTTAGCATAACTCTTATGTTTTCATCCCAAAGCACCCACACACACATTGGTGAAGAGTTCCCAAAATTATGACAACTACATGCCCCACACACCAGGGGGAAAAAAAACCCTAAAAATAAATCTCAAGGAAGCTATATATTGTGCCTTGCCAACCACAGTGAATTGTACAGCCAGGAGTTGCTACATCCAGATTTAGCTTCACACAAGCTAACAGGATTCCTTTATAAATTTAGCTAGAGGCACGGGCAACAAACGCTTGTGGAAATTCGAACCGCAGCTCTCCAGCAGCAAAGACTGCTCCCTCCAAGAATGAAACAGTAGCAAAAGATGACTATTAGTAGGCTCTTATTACACAGCTTTCAAAACACCTATAAGTCATCAGGTTCTGTAGGCAGGGTTATTAAACTGCTGAAGTACCAGCAAGCATTAAAAGAAAAGAGCAAGGCCACAGCTCTTTCTGTGCCTGCCAATTAATAATCAAAGGAGGAAAAAAGCCAACTAAAGAGAGACCGTATTGGAAACCAGCTGAACGTTCCTGTAAGTTTGTTTCAGGTCCTTTTCCCTCATACTTGGAGCAGTGTGGCTTGTGAAGAGAGAAGGAAACGAGTGCCTCAGGTCTGTCAGTGCTAACTGAAGGATGAGATCTGAAGGGCTTCTCTTCCAGCAGGAGGGACAGGGACACACGACCCGCAAAGCAAGGAAAAGATGAGCACAGGATATGGGGAAATGCATGCAGGGTCCTGTAGGGCTGCTCTGCCCCACTGCCTCGCCACAGAATCAAAGCTCCTGCTACTTAACAATAGATCAATCATATTTTTAAACCTCTTTAGACCATACTTATCACAATCCCATTAACTTTAAAACATTTTTTAAAATAGAGGATGGGTTTGGGGGTTTCTTAAAGCATCCCCACAAAACCTGAGGCCCTATGGCATTTTATCATATTTTAAAAGAAGTACCTTCTCCCTCGCCGCAGAAAACTCGATGAAGCCCCCAGGCTCGGGCTGAGCGGGTGCAGCTCGGCCAGGCTGCCCCAGCGGAGCACAAAGCGGCGCGGCGGCCGCGGTGGGAGCCGGGCGCTCGGTGCCTGCGGCGGGCAGCGCACAAAGGCTGCGCTCACCGAACGCGCTGCGCTGCCCAGCCCCCGGCGCGGTCTCGGGGGCTGCGGGACACCGGGTACCTCCCGTCCCGCCCGCCCCGAGCCGCTCCGGGAAACCGCTCCGGGAGCCGCCGCCCCCTGCCCGGCGCGCCCCACCGAACAAAGCCCCCGGCAGCGCTCACCGGCAGCCTCTCGCCGTCTTCTGCGCTCGCCCAGCGCTCCTCCTCCCGCTGGAAATCCAGGCGCAGGGGTGCGGATGGAGTGCGGGAGCTCACCCCGCTCCGCAGCCCATGCAGCGGCTGCCGGGTGTCCGCCCCGCAGCGCCCGCGGCCGCGCCCCGGCTCACTCCGTGCGCTGCAGCTCCGGGCAGCCCGCTTGATCGCCAAACTTCCTCCTCCTCCTCCTCCTGCCGGCCGGGCAGAGGAGTCTGTGAAACTCCCCTCCTCCATGCAGCTCCCGCAGCCCAGCCGCTGCCTCAGCCCCTCCCCGGGGAGGCCTGGCCCGGCTCTGGGCTGGTGCTTTCTCTGCTCTCCTTCCCCTCCCTGCTCCGCCGCCCCCAGCCCCCGAGGCTGGGAAACGGGGGAACAGGGATTAACCACTCGGATTTGTCTGTGGAATGGAGCCAAAGAGAGCAGTCGGATTACAGCCCTGGGAAGAAGAAGGGAGGAAAAGGGAGATGAAAAAAAAAATAAGAAAGGAAAAAAAAAGAAAAATCCGCTACCGTTTTCATGGAGGAAAAAGCGCTGGGCTCTCTTGCCCTCCCCCGTGTGTCAGGTCACAGCCTCTCCGCCCTGCTGCGAGCCCCATCCTCGCCTCGCCGAGCTGCCCACCGGCTCCTCTCCGCCACCACAGGTCTGAAATTCAATTCATAGTTCTGAGAGAGCTTTTGTAAATGAGTTTCCAAATTGCCAAAATGCGAAGGGGGCAAGGCCACCACGAAATACAGACCCATTAAAAGCAAATTCCAAGAGGTTGTAGGTAGAGATTACACCTGCCTCCTGGTAGGCTGCTGGGTCATCTTTGGAAAGGTGTGTTAAAAGTTGCACAACATTGAAAAAGAATACATTAAAAAGACACACACAAAAGAGAAAAAAACTGGCTTAAATAAAGCCTGAATTCTTCATACCTGTTCAGTGCTCCTTATTCCTCTGAGCCCTAACAAAATCCTCGGTTTCCTGTAAAACCTCATTCTATATTTCACATTTAGTAAAGCTGTATTGCTTTTATTCTGTAACAGTTTCTCCCTCTACTCATGCTAATACACAGCGTGTGGAATGCAAGGAAAATTGAGAGGTTAGAACAGCTCATACTTTTCAGATGTCACAAGAAGTAATTACAGTAATTCAGAAAAGCAGGAAGTTTCAGTGTTTGCCCTCATCTTACCTGTTCTCATTGGAATCCTAAAAAAACAAACCAAAAAACTCCCCCAAAACCACCCAAACACCTTGGTCAGGGTCTGTTTCTCTATCATTGATTCAGAAGCCCAGAGTTCTTTCCCAACATACACACTAAATATTCTTCAGACCAGTGCTGAATTTTAAAAGATTACCCCATTTATTAATTCATTTTGGCCACATTTCTAAACAAAAGTTTGTGTTTAATAAGTGGGACTGTATTATCTTTTCAAGGATAAAAATACCTCAAATGTTTTAATTACAGCTCTTCTTGCACATAACATTTATTGACATTGCAGAATTACAGCATAGTTATCACAGAATCACAGAATATTCTGAGTTGGAAGGGACTCTCAAGGATCATTAAGTCCAAGTCCTGGTCCTGCAGAGCACAGACCCAGGAATCCCACCCTGTGCCTGAGAGCATTATCCAAATGCTCCTTGAACTCTGCCAGGCTGGTGCTGTGACCACTTCCCTGGGGAGTCTGTTCCAGAGCCCAGCCACCCTCTGGGTGAAGAACCTTATCACCAAGGGGTAAATCTCACTCATCTCCTATTTCCTTGGGAACCATCACTGTCCTACCAGGCAGGAAAGGCAGATCACAGAAGGCTGGACTCCACAGTTAATACTCTGGAACAGTATTCTACAAACTTGCTTGACGGGGGGGCAAGTGGGAAAAGGGCAATTTCAGATGAGATTAAGTAGCTTCACTGAAATCAGCCCACTGGTTGTGATCTCCTACACTACATACCTACTCCATGTCTGAATTCAGCATCCAGCTGAGCACACATCGTAGCCTCAGCATACTACACTCTGGCCTTGTGCTGGGAACAAAAAGTTAGTCTTCATTTGCAAGTCAATAGGAAAAAAAAAAAAAAAAAAAAAAAGAAAAAAAAGAAAAAAAAAGCAAGAAAAAAGCAGCAAAACTTCTCTGATGAAACTACTGGGAGAGAAGCATTTGTAACTCTTTCCCATTTGGGGAATCAGGGAATGTTTTTACTTTATGAATAGATCTTTGAAAGATGGTAATAAAACAAACTACTGCTTGATGCATTTAACTCGGTCCAAATTAAAACAAATGAAAACGCACACACATCCCCAAATGGGAAATACAGCAAAAGCCCCAAACCACAGACTATTCCAAGTTCCTTTAAGAAACTGTACAGTCTCTCCAAATATGTTTTAAAGGCCTTACATGATCTGTTCCATATGGAGTTTGTTTTTCCTCAGTGCTGTGACTAACAGGAAAAATCTTCAAGAGGAGAAGTCTCTTCCTCTCTCTTCATCCTTCTACCTCCGTTTCCCCAAAGGACTGATCATGAGTCTGTCTGGTTTCTGCTTGCTTGTGCTAAAAATAACATTGCAGTGGACTGACAAAATACCCTGAGTTTTAAGGCAACTGTCTGATAATGTAGGATTATTGTTGCAGAAGGAGTGAGAGAAGTTTAAAGGCCAAGCTTTACAACAGTGTAACACAACATAGTGTATCTGAAGAACCACCCATTTTTGGAGGAATTAGTACATGGGCAAATTGTGGGAACTCCTGTCTTTGAAGGTAATTCACATAACTCTTGGTAAAAGGGCACAAGTGACAAGGAAGCTGCAGGCAGGTGAACCTTTCTCCTGGGCTTTGCCTGTGCACCAGGAGGTCACTGGCAGAGGGGCGAGCACCAGTTGTTGTCAGTCACCCTCAGCAGCACTCCTGTACGCAGGCAAGAAGCAAGTCTTTGTTCTCCCAGCTCCACCTTTTCTGACACACATCTTTTTCTGCTCACTCTCAGAGCATTTCTCGTACTCTTTCACTGCAGGATCCATGCAGTTCCCCATACATAAGGTGGGATCCAGCTCCATCTGCCAGCTCTTCACCTCTATCCTTCCTGCTGTGCTGGCAGTCAGAAATTCACACTGCTAATGACTTGGTGTCTTTCACAATGGTGACCAGGACTTCCCTTCATGTACTACTTGAAAGTGATTTTCTTACTGTGTTGGGCATCTATAACCTAAAATTATTTTCCTTCTAGGTCTGCTTATATCAACTGGTCTACCAATAAGTTTGTACATATGTTCTCAAACATCACAGCATATCTTTACGTCACCAGCTCTGAACTGCACCAGTCATTGTGTTAATGTTTTCCTCGTTCTGGCTGTGACTCAGCAAAACTGTAACTAATACCTTAAAATGTACAGAAATCACTGTCACTTCAGTTTTGCTGACTGATGATTGATTTCAGCATTCACTTGAGAAGCACAAGTTTATCTGTTCTGAGTTAGAACATGGGGAGGGGGGGAAAGCCGGTCCATACAGTAATAGAAAACTGCTACTTGTAAAGACACCCCCCACGCACACTTAAAAGACACATCCCAGAATTGATTGTTTGGTGAGGGGGAGGATCTGTAGAAGAAAACTGCTTCATCCATGCCATGCACAAGGGTGTAAAACAGGGAAAACAGATATAATGTTAACCTGGGCACTCCCCAGTCAGCAATAATAATAACAATAACAATAACAATAACAATAATAATAATAATAATAATAATAATAAAAAAATGCAGTGTTCTCCTTGCCTTATGTCCAAATTAATTATTCCACCCACAATACAATTTAATTGGCAGGCACAGGTACACTCATTTGCTTTGCAAAGCAATATTATTAAGTGTAGGGGGTTTTTAGAGCTGTGCTCATGTTTCATGGAACACACTCTTTCATGTACACTTATGCCAAGGAGTACACAACCATTCCAGTAATTATATGTTCCAGTAAAACCATTAATACCAAATAAAATGCTATCATACCTACTTTATGCCTGTATCCTGCAGGTATTCAATTACCTCCAAGTTGATGAGATACCTGTGTGAAAAAAAATTGGAAACATATTTAAGTCTTTACAGCAACAGCTGCTAAAACATTTAATCACAAAGTTCAAAATATCTTACTCCCAATCTTACTGTAAAGTTTAAGTGGAAGTACTTTAAATGCAAGATGAGTTTGCATGCCACTTGCCTTGGGAAACAAATAGTGTGCATAAAGGAGTAAGAGGATAAAGTTCAGTGGTTACAAATATAAAGACAGAATCACAGAATCACAGAATTTCTAGGTTGGAAGAGACCTTTAAGATCATCGAGTCCAACCTGTGAACATAAGAAAATAGCAAAATATTGTACAGAAGGAAATGACTGAATTTAATCTTTCTAGGGAGAGGGTTTGATTCCTTTGTCTGGGACTATTTCCATGCAGAAGTAAACATCTTTGGGATGATTTGCTTTTCCACATAGCAGCGCTGCTTGGATCTTCCACAAATGCAACTGTATTTAATAAAAAAAAGCATGGAGACCAGCTGCAGTTTTCATGAAATAGGCTTCTGGTAAATTCAAAAGCTGGTGCAATTTTGTTGTCAGCTCAGGTCTCAAATTCCTTTCAAGTCTTGGGTCTTAAGCACAGCCTTCACCATGATGCTTTTTTCATTGTGTTAAAGAATAGCTGTCTACATTTCCCATCTGTTCTTCTACAGAAAGTTTTTCCTCTGTATTATTCCTGAAAACATTTGCATCTACACCCTTGCAAACAAAAACCATGTTTCAGTATTACAAGGGCTCATCTTCTTCCCAACTGAATTTTCTTTGGAGCATTTTAGGTTATAAGTCTGGAATTGAGCCGTTAATTTCAAACTTTGGCCTGCAGCTGTCTTGCTCTAGAAGAAAATGCCCACTAGTTCTATGCTCCTCATAACAAAGCCACCAGTTAAGGATGACTCATTGCAACCCTCCAGGATGGAAGATGCTTACCCCATTTTCTCTGGACAGGACAGTCAAAAGCTCAACATAAAGCTGGAGCAGGAGCCCAGCCACTTCCTCTTCTCTGTTTATTTGCTTGCACAGCAAACAGCCTTACTGGACACACAGGGGGTGCTTGTTTCTCAAAATTCAGCTGCCTCTTCTTGGCTTAAATTAATTATTCACAAAAAGAGTATTAGGATGTCACAAGGAGGCCTTCATCTTGTGTGTTTTATTTAGGGGCTGCAAGATTATGCTCTTTAAAAGGGTTTTTTCCTGCATGCTTTGTGGTGAGTCTACGTGTACAAAAAAGCAGGATCAAGTCCAAGGTCTTCAGAGCACAACAAGGAGTACATTAGAGTTGTTTTAAGCAGCAGCTAAGAGTTACTTTTCAACACTGCTAATACAGATGCTCAGACGGCAGATGAACTCATCTGATTACAGGACTCCAACTTCAAGGAAACTCCTTCAAATATAAGAAGCCACTGGTTTCTTCTGACTCATCTGGGTTATTTAAAAAGAACTTTTACTACTTACATGGAAATCTTGTGGTTCCCTACTTTCAGCTATAGCTTTTGAAGCATAATGCTCCATAAAAATTAGACTAATTGTTTTAAACTACCTTCCGAGTAATAAGTAATAAACGTGCTTTTTTTTTCTTAGGCAATAAACTAAATTCAGCCCCTAACTTCTTCAAGATCACCATCCAGTCCCTGGAGTATTTTCCTCAAGCACAACTAGTCCTGGATTCTTCCTTGCATTTATTCTGGTTTGCTGCCCATCAGAGAGCGAGGACCCCAGAGCAGGAAGATTGCAAGGGCAGTTCTCTGGGCATGCATCAGAGAGGATCCCAAGGGGCAAACTTCCAAGAAGGAGCTAAGAGGACTGTAATCTCCTTTGCTGTATCGCTGTCTAATGCAACTCACAGTCCAAATCACCTATCAGATAACTGTTTGGCCACTGTTCAGCCATCCCAATCCTCATCAAAGCTGCATCCCATGCTGTCCTAACCTACCACAGCAAAAGATTTTCCTCTCTCTTAGTAAATTCTATGAGTGGCAAAAGCCAACCAGACCATGGGCAGCAGGCATAATTCATCACAACCCTCAGGAAGTTTGAGTAACACTCAAAAATTCACTCGCAGCCACTGCAGACTTATCGAGGGAAGGTGATATTTCAGATCCTGTCAAGACAGAACAAAGATGTAACAAACTCGCTGTAGTTCCATTCTACATGAGTGCAGACAGGGCAGTGGAAAGGGAAGTCTAAAGCTTTATCAGGACTTGTAACAACGAAGGCTGTTAACCTCCAAATGGGAACTTGCATTGAGCTCGGTCAGTGCTTGTCCAGAAGAAGGATGCAAGCCCTGAAATGAAGATCTGTCATTGACAAAAAGACAGAGAACCTCTTATAGTTTTTACAAATCCTGCTACCTACAGTAGGGATAGACGCTTTCAATTTTTAACGGTTTCTATAGCAGTATAAAAATACAAAATACTTTAAGCAGAAGCAAGAAAAAAGATGGTACCTCAACCTCAGACAAAGGAGATTAAGAGCAGAAGAGATACCTCAGTGAACTAATGAAATAAGGAAGAAAAACAGAAGAAAGTAAAAAAGGAAACCCAAAAATCCTAAGGTGTTATGGTCAGTGTTGTTAGTTCCTGTTACTTAACGTAGAAGTCTAGTACAGGAGAACAACCCCAAATTAAAATCAGAAACCATATAATTTGGAAAAGGCAATGTGTCGCAGCATTTTGTAAATACTTGTTTATATGACACGACACGGCCTATGCTTACTGGTTATTCTATCTCTGTTCGCAAAGCAATTGCCTATATAAAAAGTATGAAATTTGAATGTTAATGTAACCAAAACAGTTCCAAATTATTCTGACTGAATGTCAGTTATCACTGTTTTGAAACAACTCCACCAGTCAAGCAGCCAGCACACTGTAATATTATTACAGATGCAAGAGTTACCAAATAAAGTCACATCAAAATTGGAGTATTTGGAAATAACAGATCAGAGAATCCCAGAATTTTCAGAGCATCTCAGAGACAGTAGTGCCCAACTATCACTGAATACTGTTACTAGATTACTCTGCTATCTCAAGAAATGACAGATAAAATCACTTCCATAGTATCTTTCTCACAGCCATTGACAAAAGCCTGTTCTGTTCCCTCAAGCCTTCTACTTTGTGGTAGATCTGTCCCAGCACAGTGTCCCACTACATCACTTTGAACAAAAAAGCCAACAAACACTTAAGTCTGTTAACTGCCTGTAAATCTGAGCAGCTGTGTTGTGAGTCATTTCAGGACTGGCTAATAATTGAATAAACAACTGTAATTGTGCTCCATGAAACTCCCATGTTTCCTTTCAGTCTTGGCTCCTCTCATGAAAGCCATACAAGTTAGGGTGCAACCACAAAAAGTCAGCTAGGACAATGTTTACCTCATACCTCTAGTCTACCAACCATCATGAAACACATCCTGCTTCTGAGAATGTAACAGTAATCATTTCCAAATATTCCAAATCCAGTGAGGAGAAGTTTGCTTACAGAGTGATATTTTTTGAGAACCCTCAGATAAAACTGCCATTTATTATTTATACTGCAATAATGCTCACAAAGCACAGTGACCAATGAACTGAATGCACCATTTGTAAAAAAGAAGGTCCCTATAACAGGGAATTTACAATCTAAGTGATGTCGAGAGTGTTCTGAACTTTTGAGTAAAGGTAGCTTAAATTTCAGCTGGAAGAGAGGTCTCTTTTTCTAGATCAGTGATCTTTAACATGTGGTCTACTCCTAGGAGACCTGGAAAGATAACTGAGCAAAAAAGTTTGCTTCAGTGGACTTAGATTCACTTTACAGGGGTTCACAAATTTGAGACAGCTTGAAAATACTAATCTTCCTAAAGATTTGTAAACTATACCACAGAATTGCATTCGTGCTCAATTATTTGGTGGGATCATAAACACTACTGGCTAAACAAGAGAAGCAGTCACTCTGGGAAGTTCACTGAGAGAGACAGGAAAGGCAGCAATATTCCTGAGCCCCAGACTTCTTTTGCCTTCCAGCCAAGCCTCCAGACTCATCTATGCATGCTGAACATTTAGCAGCAGCATCTGGGAGAAAGCTAAGAGAGAAGAGCCTAGGAGCCAGAGGAACTCACCTTAGATTTGCAAAGCGGTGGAAAGAGTAAAAAAAAGCTCTAAAGTCTGTAAAAATCTATAGATTTTACTAGTATATAAAGTAATTCCTATTAAACCTCATGAGGTTTATGCAAAATGTTTGTAATACGAAGATTCCCTACTGGTGAGCAGATAGCTTTGCTGCTGTGACTAATTCAGCCTATAATGGCTTTGCCAAGCTATAAACAAAGTTTCAGGCTGTTTTATTGACAAGGATACTGCTGGAAAAACCTCTGACACCCTCCAGCTGCATATTTCTTTTCACCTACAAGACACCGCTATAGCTTGCACAGTATCAGGGCAAAAAAAACCTTGTGTCTGAAGTCTGATTTGCTTTGATAGTTAGTAACTATCTCTTTTGCCATTCCTGGAGGAATTCCTTTAATAAGAGCCTATGTTAATAAAGTTAAGAGATATCCTGGTAGAGTAAGAAATTCAGAAATGCAGAGTCAATCTGGGGCAAAACAGAGAAGCAAAAAGCTAAAAAATGCTCACAAGCCTATATACTTGGTTTCAACCTGCAGAGTGAAGATCTGTTTTAATCACAACAGGTTATTATGGCCAACAATAGTACAATTATTTTTCTGAATCTTATGGACTGGTATGACATAAAACTGTTTCACTGGAAAACAGTACTTATGGATGCAGACACTGTTTTTTGCTTTTGTGTATAAAAACAAGAGAGTCACAAATAATCTTTCTTTGTCTGCTAGGCAGCTGATATGCATACAAAGAAAAACTTTTTTCAGCATATTTCCCAGAACGAGGTCCCTTTTGCCAGTAGTTAACAAGCAAAGAAACATCTTTATTTAAATATGCATTAGAGGCAGAATATTATTCTGTTCTACCCTAATCACTTGAACTATGTGAAGTACTCCTTTTTACTACTTTCTCTGTTTTAATTGAAAAAAAAAAACTACAATTTTATGCTGCCTTTCTTTAGGCCCAAGACCTAGGTTTTGACCGGATGAGTGCATGGTATGGGCCTATTGTATGCTTCCACCAAAAAAAACCCCACCAAAATTAAGCCAAATGTTTGTTAAAATCAATTGTTCCTGTCTGAGGCAAAAGATTTAGCAAGTGGGGAAAAAAGAGAATTTTTTCCCAATACCAAATATCTTGATCAATCTCTCTCACTCTACAACCTTTTTGCCACTTTTCTCATTTTTGAAGTTCATTGTGGGGATCTTGGACTAATCATGTCTATCCTATCACTGCATTCATTGATGCTCAGAGCCAATTTTTTTTTTTGCATAGAAGAACACAATTTCATAACCATGAAAATGGAATAAATATCCCTAGAAAGAAAGGGACCTCTGATTTTATCTTATATAGCTCATTTTGTTTCTTTTACATATTGGCAAACATATAATGCCATATATTGTAGTGATAAAATACTGAGTCTAGGAAACATTGTGCTGCAAGCAGGTTTTCTGTGTAGAATACAATGCGTGAAGCCAATTAAGTGTTACAGCAGGAGGGTAGTGATGGAAGAGGAATTTCTTAAGAAAAGGGAGGAAAAACACCATCATTTCTGACCTGCCCCCCTCCTTTTTGGGAAGGCTGGGAAGGCTGACCTCTCCACCTGGGAAGATACTCCAAAGCAGAAAAAGTAGTGGAAAAAAATTATTCTTGGAAGGGCAATCAGAAAGTGAACACATACACACATCCTTCCTTTTGAGTAGACTTTTCTGAAAATTGCCTCACATGTCTGCTGAGCTCTCATGGAAAGATTTTTCCTTTTTATTAGAAAAATAAAAGTCAAAACCTTCCTCTTCGTGTTTTGGAGCCAGCAACTCTCCTCACTGGCAGCAGTTTCCAAACTGTTATTGAACAAACCTAAAAAAGGTTTACACTGAAGGAAAAGCACCTGTCTTGACTGGGACCTTGGAGACGACTGCTTAGGCAGCAATATTCTACCTAAAGCCCATCAGTAATTAACATGCAGTCACTCATCACATCTATCTCTGTCTAAAGACAGTTCTCAGCAGCTTCAAGTTGAAGGAAAATATATACTTATTGTAGATGTCCTGCTTGGGTTTGCTGTAGTAGACTAGTGCTAAGCTATAGGCACACATAGAATGAGGAAAATAAGAGCAAAATTTGTATTCTTCCATTTGAAGAACACTTTGGGTTTGGACAAGGCTGTTAAAACAAGTAGTAAAAGGAAATTAAAATTAGCACTGGTTATTTCTCTCAAGAAGTTCCCTTCCAAAATTCCAATGAAAATTGGCTTTGACCTGGCAGATTTATGAGGCTTTGAAACTTTCAGTTGGAGCCCAAGCAATAGTTTGTTTTGTGTTTAGAATAATAATACTCCTTAACTGAGGCAAAGAGTGGCGGTGACACCACTATTTATGGCTTGTTGTCCCTCTCAGTTTCTGCACAGGGAATGCAGCTGGACTGGTTATTGCTTTTACAATTACCACATGCTTTTTGTATTGCAACCCTCATGTATTCAAAAACTACAAAACTGCTCCTCCAGAGCAGAGAATTAATTAAAAAGATGAAGTTTAGGAAAGTGATGTTTTCAGTTGTTGTTGCTTGTCCTCTTATTTAAGCCATTTGTGTGTGTTTGTTTCAAGTTTGTTCCAACTTTTTCCCCCAAAGCATGAATACTAGAAGCTGAGATCTTCATACGTTTTAGGGTTCTGTCATCTGAAGCCAGATGAAAAGCACTAAATATCATAGTATTAGCAATAAAATTGACAGTCACCAGCACAAAAACTTGAAAGAGCTGTTTTGTCTCCTCAAATTGCATTCTTGATGAAAGATAAAAATACCTCAAAAAGTTTGCACAGCATTTTTGACAGGTGGACATATAAATCTAATTTAAAATTTAGTGTTCTTGTCTTTCTTCTAGAGTTTGTATAGCTTTAAGCTGAAGTTTTCTTAATGTGCTGGAAGCACTTCTTTCCGTACAACCTCCTAAAAATTGGCTCAGTAATGTAGTTTGCCTTTTCTAAGAGGAGGTATTGAATAAAATGGGAATTTTTTTCTCTCCCTATTGAAAAGGTAAATACCATTGTTTTTACTCTTGTACAAGAATTTGAGAGCTGCAGAATCAATAGGCTGTTTCATATCCCATCATCAGCAGATACTGGGCTGAAAGCCAGTTTCTTCATGATGGCTTTGTTTAGCCTAGAGTTTTGTAATTCTAGTTAATTGATTGCTGGTTTGTTTGAGTTAGCACAATTGAAAATGGTAATGTAGACATCCAAGAAATATTTGGGGCTGAACAGTTCATTAATCAAAGTTAGAGCATGCCCAAAAATTTGTAACAGACCAGGTTAGTTTGAGTATAACCTCTCTCACCTCTCTCCCATCTGACACTCAGGAACTCCATCCACATGTCCCTGGGATCTGCTGAACTGAAGGAAGGCAGCTCTCATAAGGGCCTGGGTGTAGTACACCTTTTGATTTCAGGTGAAAGCAGACAGATTCCCTGCAGACAAAGGAAACCTTCCACCCAGTCCCCAGCACCAAAGGGAGACAGGATGAGGCACTCTGTTCAAAAGCAAAGCACTCAAGCACCTTACCCCCATTAGTGCAAACAGCTGAAGCAGCAAAGGTTACTGCTACTAAACCTTTCCTTTCACCTCTACTTTGCATTTGAATGTGAAAGAAGCTGTTGTTTTCTTCCAATTTCATGCATAATAACCACAACATAATCCTTGGTGGCTCCTCATGCAGGACAGAACTGTGCACAGTAGTACCATTCTTCTGCAAAGAAACATAAAAAATATGAACAGACACAGTTACATTTATGCACCCAAATTCAGAAGGGTGTAGGTCATTCTGATGTGAATGATAAACCAAAGTACTAGATTTTTTTTAGCATTACCCTATAAAAGATGGCAGTTATGAAAAAACATAACCCATCTAGACACTCACTACAGCATTTTGGACTAATATAATAAACTAAGTGATAAAATTATACTGATATTTAGGATGTGTGTCCCTTGCCCTCAAATAAAAGGACTTGCAATTCAGGATCCCATGGTGCAGTTGCAGTCCCACTGGTGGACACTGTAACACAGATGGGATTTGGATGTGTTTACTATTCCATTGTTTGACTTTATCCTGGCGTAGCACGGTTCACTGTGTCACACAATGGTTTGAGTCTTCACTGCTGTTCAGCTTTCACCACCCATAGAAGACATGACAGAAAATTGTAACTTAGAATTTCATGGTGTAATGAGGCTGGAATTTGAGCACTGGTCTCAAATCTTAGCTATGTGTTTTCACACCAGAACTATGCTGTTCCCCACTGGTGAGTTTGCATAGTAGGTTATATTGATGTTAGAAGGCATGAAAATAATTAAAAAGTTGTATCTGACTTCAGACACCAGATAAGAGTATACACACCACTCCTAGTGAGTGTACATCAGACTTGACCCTCTGTTCTTTTTTTTTTTTATGGAATGGCTGACAGCAGCTTGCCATTGGTTCTCCCAATGGTCTGGGAGAACTTACATTTCTATCTTTCCTCTTATACAGGACAGTGAAAAGCTTCACTGCTGAAATAGAGCTGGTCCCTGCTGCCTAAGCTGTGCCATAAGGAGACTCAGAAGCAGTTTCCAAAGTGCAGACTGATTAATGACAGCTCAGCATGGGGATGCTGAGAGACTCAGACTCATGGCTGATGGATGTGAAAAGACTGATGAACAAGGGGTGGTCAGGTCTGAGAAAACAAAACCCATCACTGAAATTGCTGAAAGCTGCTGACAATTGTTTTTGCACACAGAGGCTATTTCTAAACATGAGAAAACTTACTGCTACTAACTGTTCTTCTGTGTTTCCCCTTCCTATTGTCACAATCCCAGTCTTCCTGCCATGGTTAAAAAGGAAATCTGGAAGTAGGAAACAAGTCAAGAGGCAGCCCCAGCTTTATATAAGGAGATGTCTATGTTCCATGGAAGCATTATTCTTACAATAAAAAGAGTGATTCTAGTTTTAATAATTTTTATTAATTGACCTTCACTAGCCAACCATTATATTGATCGGTGTATTATAGTTTATGTATTTGACCTCCTTGTCCTAGGAGATTAGCACCCCAAAACCAAATGACATATGTGACCCTGAGAGCTCATCTGACATATGAGGGGAGAGAGAGAGCAGATGGTTAGAGGGGAGATGAAATAAACCATGATGTTCTAAAGCCAAAAGTTTTAGACTGTTTATCCATTATTCTATTGTTTTCTTCATTTCTGTCATACAGGTTTCTCCCCTGGGAGTATAGCAAAGAATATACCAAAGTCAAAGTCAATGCTGTAATAGAAGAAGATTGGCTAAATGAAGTTAATATTTCTTCCCTTGAAGCCTCAGTCCCAAAACACTTGATGCATTCCTCTTTCTTTTTCACAGTCTAATGTTAGAAGGGGTGCCCTGATTGGTACAGCTTCCTTAATAAATCAGGAACTCCAGAATAAGGAATACCTGAAGGAACAACAGCCCCATGTCAGACACTATCACTTGGTACTTTTACAGCATAATGACAAAAATGTGTGTGATATACCTTGCCCTAAAGAAAAGACCATGCAGAAAGCCAAGGCAGCATTAACTTTTCCCACAGTGGAAAGTAAACTGTACTCTCAGATTCACAGTTCATGCACCTTCAAGAAAGGTTCAGCCCCATTTTCAGCCACTGAGGGGCCTTCAAATGTCTTGGTCCTGGAATATGCCAGGAATTTCCCCTGTATTCACAGAAGCCACAATGAGCTGTTATCCCAGATATTGTGAGAAGAGCTTGTTCAGTAAATGTGACATAGAAAAAAATCACCTTGCGTGGGAGCCAGCACAGCGTATCACTTGAAACAATGGTCAGCGGCCCAGCCAAGTGCATGCAGCATGGATGGGAAATCCCAGCCCTGAGACACTGACCTTCCTGACTGTCCCTCACCCACGAGAGCAAATCTTCTGTTCCACTGTGCTTGGCAGTTCCTTGCCTTTGTCATTAAATTACTTCAAGGAAAACAGATAGTAAGAACATATGTTAAGCCTGTTTGAGAAAGACCCTCTCCTTATTACAAGATACTACAGGGAGAGACCCACACGCTATATATCATGGAAATCATCATCATTGCTTTGAAGCTTCAGTTAATAGCAGTGTTTCAGTTACATAGTGGGAGAAGAGTTTTTTATGTTGAAAGAACACAGAACTCAACAGTGAAGTTAAATACAGTAGGGTTTTTTTGGAAACATTTGCCAAAGTGATTTTTGTTTAGTGAAGTCCATGAAATTTTGTGTACAAGCAGGTTTTAGTATAAGAATATGCTCTAAGAGAAAACACGCATGTCCTTCATAGCACATAAGTCATTAAACAGCTAGTGGTTAAAACACCATGTAACAAGATGGGTGGAGTTTTCCTAGTGGAGGCTCTGAAATTGTTTCCTCCTAACAAAAGTTCAGAATCCATTTGTCAGCACATATAATTTCCTGTGCTCCTTGCTGCATTTCAAAAGCCAAAATATGCATCCTATTGTAACAAAACTCCTAGTTTACCAAGATAAACAAACAACAAAACAGATCTGCATGGTGTCTGAACTCCAGGCAGCTCTTTGTATTTGTTGGAAGATCTTACTGGGTTAGGAAACAGTAATTGTTTCTAGGCAAATGCAAACATTTTCAGCAGAGGTTGTGATGAAAAAAATATAAGACCTTTTCCCCTGTAGCTGAAAAGTTGAAATCCTCAGTAGTAACCTTAAACCTGACCATAAGTTCAACTTTGTCTCATGTTATGCAGCTATGCAAAACAAAGTCTGTTGATAAAATGAAAACAGTTTCCTAGAATGCCAAAACAGACTGCTCCCTCCCCATGGAAGACAGTCATCGCTCCAACAGTGAAGTATGTTTACTTCACTGTGTCATTGTTAACAAAGATATACTGGGGACACAGCATTTGAATTAAAGCCTCTGGTAAATGAAGTAAGGGATCATACTGCATTAATTCAGAAAGAAATTGGGCCAGCCTAGAGTTGTAGAATCTTCTAGGCCTCCAATACAAACACAACTGGAGACAATTTAATAGTTTATTAAGCAGCTCCATGGACAACTGAGCATACCTGGTGCCCTATGGTGGCCAACAAAGAGGAAGTGTGACCCTTGCCTGGTCTCTCTTCTCCCCTGCCCTGCTCCTACACCACACACGTGACATCTGGACTCTTCTGGATGCTGCCCTCACCCAGTAGAAGACTGCCCAGCTCTTCTGCTGAGTAATTTATGCTGCTGGACCAGTCACTTACACCGCTCTCAGCCTGGAAATGAATCAATAGGAATGGACAGGATGGCACGTGCAGGGACAAGAACAAGACTCTTGTATCTTGGAATCTGTGAGTCATTAGCGCAAGGAACCACTGCTCAGTAAGTAACAATATGACAAGACTCAAAGAGTAAGGACTCACCTCCTCTGCTGAAAAAGACACTTCCTGCTGACTTCAGCTAACTAATTCTTACTAATTTAATGAAATTACAAAGTGCATAAAGATATTCTGCAGGAAAGTTTAGGAAATCTCTGTGTTATTAGGTTTGTAGCAGGGAACCTTACTAGCAGACATCCAAGAGAGAAGGAGGACTGCATTGTGTTTGACAACAAATATGTAGCAAAAATTGTCTTCTGCAAATACATTACAGCTGAGCAAGCCAAAAAAAAATCAGAAGTGAAAAATTACCATGTCTATAATACAGGTCATCAGCAATTTCAGAATTCAAACCCAGGTCCCTTGAGGCAGTCCTGGATCACTGTCATGTACATCTCTCTTGTTTTCTCAGTGCCTTGAACCTAGTAAAAGCTCCACTATATTATATTGTAGAGTCTTTAACTGTTATTGGTCAAGAGTCAACTCCATCAAGCTGCATTAAAAAACCATTCAAATTAGCTTAAAATGCCTACTAGACCTTGGGCTTAAGAAAAGGTTTGTTTCAATGACCATTTTGATTCCAGCTATATAGTGTTTTCTCATAAATATCAATTGCTAAAAATACCTGTGGGATTTGCCATTTAACAGTTTCATTACATATTTGTGCAGGACTGAATGGACAATAGTTGTCTTCTTCTGAGTTAAAAGTGTGGACAATATTCCTGCTTCAACTGAGTGAGACTGGAAGGCAGTTCATCTCTCACTTCTGTCTAAACAGCACACTCAGTAGTTAGTATCAACTTAGGTGCACTACTTGAATGTTTATTGACCTGTGCATCTACTGTGCTAGAGCCAACTGTATTCTACTGAAGCCTTTTGAACTCTTGCTTGTCTCTGTGGTTTGCAGACCACACAAATTTCCCAAAATAAGGAGAACCTCCAACACATTTCAATTTACTAAACATGTGCGGCCCACATGAGAAATGTATCCCAAAGGAATGGGAAATTATAGTTTGCACATGTGTGGATAAGAGTCAACTGGTGTTGAAGGTAATTAAATTTTGTCACTAATTATTTTCAACCAGCAGTGTGCAATAATTAATCCACACAATACTCCTGTGAAAGAAATGCAGAAAGCTCTGAGACTGAGGGTTTGTTGATGGATGAAAATTGATGTATAACAGGATAGGGAGACATTTTTAAATGGATAGCTGCTTCAGATTGCCTCTATGAGTGAACATTCCTATTCTGGAGCAAGTTCTATCTTGCTTAGTCCAAATGCAAAGCAGCTTGAACTCATTTAGAAAGAGAGATGAAAAAAATCACCATTCTATTCAAGATAAAACCAACCAAATTCCCAAACCAGTTACTCATTAAATCTACAGACAAACCACAAATCCTATTATTTTATGTCCTGGAGTCCTTCCATTGTTGCACATTTTTTACATCTGGCAAGCATGTTGATATGATGATGCTCCCTCTGAAAGAATACAGTAGAACTTGGAGTACTCTGAAGGGGGACAAGGGTGGCTGCAAGTATGACTCAAGCAAAGCAGGCCATCTTTCTTCAGCTCAGGATTGTGTGTGTGGGGAGAGGAGGTTTATAAAATCATAACTAGGACAGAGAAGATGAATAAGGAACAATTGTTCATTACTCCTTGCCATATAAACAAAATAATTTATCCAATGACAGGTTTAAAAACAGTTAAAACCAAAGGGAATAATTTTCCACACAACAAGATATTGAGCTGTATGACTCACTTCTAAATTAAGTTTGGATGTGAAAAATATTAGCAGGTTGAAAATGGCATTAGGCAAGTCAATTGGAGAAAGGTCCATCGAGGATAACTAAACAATGGCTCTAATGTGATATCAAGAGGAGGAAATGCCTGCAGCACTGATCACTAGAGGAAAGGAAGGAGGAATGGATCATTGTTGTGTTTCTTAAGCTCTTTCCCCTGAGCAGTTGGTGCTGGCCATTGTCCGAGACAGGCTAACGGGATGCTCAACCAGCATGGGATTGCTTCAACTGGTGTTTTTATGAGTTTCCAGCGACATCTGAACTTCAATGGGTTTCAACACTACATTTAGAAGAAGTAATGGTAAAATATTACACAGAGAGTGCAGGGCAGCAGACCTGCGTTTGGATCGTGTTTTGAATACAATCCTTTTGTGTTTTCTCCTTTTTAGTAGCAATTATGATTACTCAGTCTATGTCTTTCCTATCTAAGGAGCTCTGCAGCTGTATGGGAGGGATGGCAAGCACTATCACTATGAAATAAGAAGAAACTATAAATAAGTCAATTCCTTCCATGCCCTATATTTATCAGACTAAAAAAAAAAAAAACCTCTTGATATAATAACCCAGATGAGTGAAAGATTTCTTTATGAGGATCTTGACATTTTGGTCACATCAGATTAATTGAATGCTATGGTCATCGTTCCAGAGGCTGTATATTGAGAATGAATTTGCCTTGTAACTATCTCGCTCTAAAACTTGATTGAAAGACACAATGAAGTCTTTATGGCCTTTCTGGACTCTGGCAATTTTCCAGTTACCAAAAACTATTGACAAGAAACCTCTCTTGCTGTTCTGTTTATTTCCACATTTCACTGTCCATGTTTTACATGTCCTTGTTTTGCATTTTAAGGATTAAAACTCTCTCCAACCTATTAGTGTAGATTTTAAAAAGAGGTTTTCAGTTAAGGTTTCTTTTTTGCCTAATTTTGACCTCACAAAGAAAACCAAAAAACAAACAGAAAACCAAAACTAAAACTGGATGAGATAAAAAGTTCAGTTTGACCTTTTTATGGTATTAGTTAGAGAGAAGCCAATGAAAAATAGATTGCAGTAAAAAATAGAAAAGAATTCAGAAGAGAGAACATGTAATGAGGACATGAACCCTAAGATCTCCCACACATGCTGAACCAGTTTCTGTGGAATGGTGAATAGTCTGCCATCTCTACTCTAGCACACAATATTCAACCTATCAGAAAACCCTACAACCAACCAACTGAAAAAAAAGCCAACAAACCAACAAAAAACTCCAATCAATATGGCCAGGGAGAAATCATAATTTCAAATTGCAGGAAAATGTAATTCATGGTAATTGTCAATAAGAAGAAGGGTAATAAGGAGTGAAGTGGACCACACTTTTTGCTAAACCCCAAGATTTTTTAAAAATCTAGCTTTATATAAAGTAACCACTTGGTGGATGGTCTCTATATCTATTCTGACATTCAGAACAAATTTAGAAAAACAACAATATGAAATTGTGGGGGGATTAAAAATATAGTCACCAAATGGACTTCTCAATTAAGAAACATTGTAAGAACAAAAATATAGTGCACAGAATTATAAGCACTCAGGTAACATTTTAATTACATTCTATAAGTGCTATGTCATTTAGAACTAATATTATACATATTATAGGTCTTCCAGCATTCAAATCTTTTAGAAATGAAAATGCAGATGCCATTGAAGCCATCTCCATAAAGCACCTCCGTTGAAAATCAAAGACATTTAACAAAGGGACAGTATTAATAAGTGGTTTCTAGTATAGTCTGCCAATCACCTGGGGAGTTTTCATCAACAGAAATGATCTTAGAATTGTACTGTAGTAGACCTTGTTTAAGAAAGCAAAATTTGTTTATTCACTAATAATAGGCAAGGAAAAAAAAGACTTTACAAAAATACGGTGAGGACATAAATTTCATGAATTACATACCTAAGTGGCATGCATTTGTTGGAAATGTGCCAAAAAAAGAAGACGCAAATAAAGCTGAGGAATTCTGTGTTGCACTAAAATAGTCATCTCGTGATGCTGTTAATGAGTTCACATACTATATGGGCAACTTATAAATGTCTTCTAAAAATAAGAAAGAAGCTGTTTTTAAAAATTCTGTGGATAGTAGACCCAAATGAATACTTTCCCCACGCTCACCTCACCCCAAAAGTGCTCAAGGCTTGTTAAAAATACCAAGAGAATTACAGCAACAAAAGTAGAAGAGGTAGAAGCAAGGGTTCTTGTTTTTTTTTTTCCAGAAAGATACATAATCATATTTCCCACTCCCAAGTATTTGGGGGGCTATAGAAACATTTCAGTCCAAGATGAACATAGGCTAAAAGTCTTCAAGATAATCATAAATCCACAAGCTTTATTAAGCTAGAGGTATGATAAGCAGTATTTGCTTTCACATGGTAGAATTATGGAAAAAACTGTTCTAGATTCCCATTCCAGGTCTCCCATTTAATGCTTACATGGCTGCAGAGCAGCCAGGCAATATCATGGGACAATATTACTGCACCTAACTTCTTTCTCCCCACTGACTTGAGGATGTTGCCTATGTACTGGAAACCTCAGTTTGGTTTCTTCCTCTGCTTGAGACAACTTGAACATGTATTTCTAAATTTCATGAGAGGGCTCAGACCACAGATGTACACAGCACAGTTATCTGAATTTTTGGATTATACTCCATCCAAAGTAGGACGTGCAACACGGAAGCTGACAGTCCTGCTTCCCAGAGGAGCAGGCAAAACTGAGGTCTCACTTGCTCAGCACTGATTTGGGCAGTTCCAGTAGGCAGGACCCAGGAATCTGCCACAGCATGAAAAGGACTCTCCTCTCTGGAATATTAGGAGGGGATGGCCTCTCTGAGGAGAATCACTTCAGTCAGAGAGGAAACATAAACTCGCATCCCAGGACAGTATTCCAATGGATGAGCTGTAAGATAAACAGGAAATCCTTCTGATAGACTTTTCAAAGTCACACTTTCTATCCCTGCCTATTTTCCTCATCTCTCTTCTACCGCTTCCAAAACTGAAATGTTCCAAGAGCAAAGAACTCATTCTATGTTGAACACAGCGACTTTAGTTCATCATTCCCTCGCAGTCTGTACCACACAGTGCAATCTGAGATGGCTCTGCTGGGGTTTTTGTGTTTTCTCAACACAATGAACACATTTACATACAAAGCTATATGAATAACAGCGGTCTGGAAAATGCACTATTTCAGCTAGAGATGTCAAAATCTTTTTTCCCATATTGTGTCTTCAATCAATGATGAAATGCAGAGAAAGCAGAAAGAAATAGCATTAATTTGCCTCTCTGACTGCTTTACATATCCCCTCATATCTCAGTGGGACTTCTGGAAATAATGCAAAGCCTCTCCAGCGCTTGACGTGCAGTACCTCCAAATACAGCAGACAAGCTCTACAGGCAATAAGCAGGGAAATTTGCATAAAAATAGAAACTAATTTCTCTCTCCATACAGTGAATATTCTGTGTCTGGCAAGCAGTATGAGCCTGAATTTGCATACCTTTCTATGCAAACAGTACTACAGGCACTGTCACATCCATTCTGCTTCTACTATGATAAAAGCAAACAGCATTTATCTCAACTGTTATATATTATTCAGTGAACAGGTTGTTTCAGGACATAACAAAAGACCTTTTGCAAATGTTTCTAAGGATAAACATGTGCAAATTTTTATAAGAAAAACCTTTTTTTTCCAACATATTTTTCCATTTGCTCATCAGCTTCTTGATTTTTTTCTCTGGAATAGCAAAACAAAGCCATGCTATGTTCTCAGCAGGGCTATTTTCATAGTAGAACAAGTTTCAGAGCTGTGACTTGGTACTCTTCCATCATGAAAAACATAAAAATAAAAAACTGATTCCTTGTCCTTCCTTCAAGGAAGGAACTGGAAGACACAACTTCCAGTGGTATTCCTGGTATCTCTGTAAGCAAAAAACAACAATAGCAAAAGTTTAGCATACATAATAGAGGAAGGAAGAGACAATGAAAGCAATGTTTGTGTTTATTTTCTCCAGTGTATGCACTTAACTATCACTGACTTCAATACAAATGCCATTTTCCACACCATATAAAGAATAAGACTAATGCTGTAGGAGCCATACCCTGAAGTAGGAAGCACAAGCAAAAATCAACCAGGCAAACAATCAGAAGTCTGCTCTGAAGCTACCACTGTGTGGGGTGGCAATGTACAGATTCCTTTTGCCAAATTTGCCTTATTAGGAGTTTTCCCATATACTCTTCTGCTCTCATTTTTCTTTTAAATAAATAGAATCCTAATAAAAAAGCAATAGGTCCCCTAGCTACAGTAAACACAGGTGGACAAAATAGAGTAAAAGTTAATTTCTTATGATCTTACATTCAAAGAAGATAAAAAGCTCGTGCTGGGACTTGGTGTGGCCTTCTGGAACACAACTTGCTTTCCCAGCTTACATGTCTGACCTCTGTACTGAATAACAAAAACTATCAATACAACGCGCAGAAATGATGTCACCCCTTTGGTACGAAGGGTGAGGGATGGCTCATTTGGGATATTTGTTTTAATGATATCACAGTCACACATCGTGTGATTTCAATCAAATAGATGCTTTTGAGCTTAAAAAAAACTATTGATCTATCTATCAAAATTTTTTTTTTTGTTTTTGGTACTCCACTATGCTCACTAGCACTCTTACCATTTAAATTACTTCATAGCTGATGCAGTAAGCATATTCAAAGATATAAACAGCTCAATTTTATTAAAAATTTGAAACAAATAAAACTATCTGTCTCAAACAGCAACAAAGAATTAAAAATCAGTTCACAGTAACTGCAATGGAAAGTCACAAGTGGCATCTGCAAGTTCTCTGTGAATCCAAATCATCTGTCAAATCATCATCTGAACCAGATCTGTCGATAAGACTAATTTGCTTCACAAAAACTGCACCTCCAAAAAATAGTTGCCCAGTTTATACCTGTGACCATAATAATAAAAAAGGTGATAATCATCTGTATCATATATACTTCTGCTGTATTTACTGTGATCTGTTAGCATTGCAGTCATGCCTGCAGTATCCTGCCTAGTATTAAGCTACATCTAAAAGGTGTACTGAGAAATACTATTCATTATACTTGCATTTAACTGTAAGTGTCACTTGGTTCCAAAAACTGCACCCTGATAAGAGCAGTTCTTAATTTAAACCACTGTTCTCTACATGTGTGAAAAAAGACTGTCACTATGGTAGCAAAACACCTGGGATAAACTCTTAGGCCATTGAAAAAGCTAGTTTTGCCAGTAACTCCAGAAGACCAGCATTCAGTCTTCTGCTTAATAGAACAACAGATAATGAAGCTTTTGTTAAGTGTTCTGGCCTACCTCTGCTCTCTGGCGGATGTTTTCCTTGGTAAACTTGCCACCTGTATCAGAAAAAAAACAACATATTCTTACCAAAATAAAAGACAAGACCCTATATCTTTACAACACATGTTTCCTTTAATAGAAGATAATGTGTTTACAGTCTCTGTGCTTCCTCATCTTGCTTGGACTTCATCACCTTGGCTTATCTCCATGCAACTTGTGTTTGCACATTCAGTAGTTTACAGTGGAAAATGTAGTCAAAGAATAGTCTTCATTACACAGGCAGAATTTCATATGTGTTCTGTATTGATGTCTTTTCCTGCAACCAGAAACAAGGACACGTAAACCTAAGTCTTTTGGTACTCCATTGGTATAAAACTACAGCATCCCACTTTTGAAAAACAGTTCAGTCACTTTTCTGAATGAGTTCCACACAAACGAGAGCGTGTTTCTGATGTAAAACCCAGATGCACAAGCCATCCCTCACTGATGAGAATCCAACACTGGCCAAAGTCTAGTCCTTCGGGAGCAGAACAATGCTGTGTAAAACATGGACAAATAATACAGGATTACAGTAACAGTATTAATGGCAGAACGCTACTCGCTTCTTATGCCAGATAGACACAGAAAACACTTGTAGAGGCTTAGGAGATCCCCAAACATCCAGCCTAAAATCCAAGCAGCTATTAATGGTTTGGACTGATTTCTGCTGTTGGTAAGCACATTGTTTCTAAGTCTGAAATCATTAGAGGAGTGTTCTCAGCAAAGCAGATGCAAAGAAGCAGCACCTTTCCCCATTGCATATCTG
This sequence comes from Camarhynchus parvulus, assembly GCF_901933205.1. NCBI lineage: Eukaryota > Metazoa > Chordata > Aves > Passeriformes > Thraupidae > Camarhynchus > Camarhynchus parvulus. The sequence continues at coordinate 55,680,644 of NC_044573.1, forward strand.
CTCTCTGTGCCAAGAGCTCCTGTGCCCTCTCTAGGTGACTGTTCCAGAAAGATGGACAATACAGCTAGGTTGCTGTTCCTCACACATCATCAAAACCTTTACCCTGACTCATGGGTGTCAGAGATAAAACTCTCATTAAGCCATGAAGGGATCCAATTTCTCAAATTCAGCAAGTCACTCCCAGGAAAAGCCACTACGGGTGGAAGTAGTCAGGCTATGGTTCAGGAGGCGAGTTAAGGCAGTCATGACAATTTGGTGACCTAAGTGGACAATTTGAAGGTTATTAGCTTCCCAGGTGTCCCCCAGTGGACATGTTGTCCTACAAAACATGCCTTTCAAGATATGAAACACCCTGACAGCTTTGGCTGTCTGCTCTCAGACTTAATACAGAACTGATAGTTTAAACATAATGTTCACAGCAATATTATTAATAAAATAGGTGCTCAAGGTTAACAAGCACACACAGCTATCTCACCCCATTTGCAAGTGAGTAATGGTTATTTCCACCTTTTGGCATTTTATAAGAAAATGGCACTCTCATTACAGCTGTCCTCTGAATTACTACTACTTCCATCACTACCAGGACAACAGCACTGGTTTTACAAAGCAGCTCCTGACTTACACTGCCTCCTATGCAGGAGCAGGCACTTCTCATACCTGTTGCAAATCAAAACCTGAGTTACAGGTTCTCACTACATCTAAAACTCAGATCCCAGATATTGGCTTATGTGAAATCTCAGTAAATCCTGCAGAAAGCTACAGGTCTAAATGTTTTCTTTCAAAGAGGGTAAAAGGAGAGAAGGAAGAACAAAATTTCATTTTGATTGCACTCTGCTGTTGTGGCTGGATGGATGTGCAAATTTTATAGTTGTCCTAACCAAGTTATTCTTACTTTTTTTGTGGGGTGGTGAGTTTTTTGGATAAAGTGTTCATAATTTTATCTAATTTCTGTGAGTTTTACACTTATGGCTGTTCCTCAACACAGCATAAAACCTGAATGAATCCATCCCATAGATCCACTAACACTAACTTTTAACTGATGCAAGCATTTGGGATTTGGAGTTGCAGAGAATGCACAGAAAGCAGAAAATACTCAGGTAGGTGTGAGATACCAAGATGTCCAGGGAGTACAACACAAATTTTCACAGTAAAATAGTGCAAATTCTACACAGACAACTTGCAAGCTCATTGAGAATCAGAAGAAAAAGAATGGCACTGAGATAGAATGACAAGGGAGACATTCCCATACCACTCCTTTATGAAGAAAACTGAAATAGTGTATTGCCCTGATGGGAATTTTCTTTTAAAGTGGCTGTAAATAAGATGCAATTAGCACAGAGATAATAAGATACAAAATACCCCCTTTTATGCTACTACTTTGGAAAAACTCCAGCAACTTCACAATTAAAAAAAAAAAACAAAAAAACTAACCAAAGAAACCAAACCACAAAAGTGTATGCTAATATTCATTTGCAGTTTTGTGAATTTATGTATTTTCCCTGGAATACTAATATCTATTTTATTTATTCACATTAGAGTGATTTCAAAAATTCCTCCTCAGACATGTCTCATCATGTCATAATTATTCATCATCATGAAGGCTTCTAACAGCCTCTAGTTACAATGCCATGAAGTTTTCTAATAAATTATAAAGTGAAAGGATAATTTAGTCTCCATAACCAATTAATCTTTGGCTTCTTAGCAAAACTTAGTTCCAAAAAATAATGTGTCCCCTAGTCTCGGGAGAGATAGACTACAGCAATCAGCTCACTTTACTCTTTCCCTGGAAATAACCAACTTTTCCAGTTCCAACCTAACAAGACGAGCCATAAAGGGCATACGGAGAGTCTGAAGTAGCCTCTTTGAACTCTCAGGTCTTCTTCAATGGGAGAGCAGACCAATGACTTAACATCGCAAAACTGAGACAAAGGAAAGATTGCCATGAGCATGCCTCAGCTTGATTTGGAGCAGGACCTCATGCATTTTCTGCAAACCTTTGGCCAACATTCCCTGAGATCAATGGAAATAGTCCATTAATTTCATGGCTACTGATGTGCATACTAGGAGGGGAGACACAATGTTATTTTATAAACAACAGGGGCAACCAACATAAGCATTCGGACTTGCTACAGTAGGTAATCAACTTGATTGAACAGCTGTTGAATTGTGGGTATATGAGCCCCAGGAGTAAGTATTCTTAAGAAAGAACTAGTTTATTGGATACTAGTCTAATCTGGATCAACCCTTCATAAGACTAAATATTGGAGTTTCATTTATTTAAACTTAGGTGTCTGCAGTATCTACAAATATATTCTACTGTATGCAGACAAGGTCGGTGAGATGTTTCAGGTGTCAAGGGGGAAGCTCTCACATTTCTGGAATGGTAGAGGAAAGATTTATAAAGTTTTTACTGGCCTGAAGGAAAGAAAGAAAGTAAAAACATCTGCCAGAGTCATGAGTGGATTGTTGGCTAAATTCATTCAGCGGAGGAGTCTGAAATAGATCATCTCTGTCTTAAGAAGCAGGCGTTAGTGGAGTCATCAAAAATAATTACTAGAGAGGAGTCCAGGACATACCTACAGGGAATAAAACTTATCTGAAAATGTAAATTAAATTCATAAAGTATGGATAGAAAAGCCAAGAGTTCTTACACTCCTGGACTCACACAATGTACCAACTTTGCTAAGGTCTTATGAAACAATAACAAGTATTTATCATTTGAGTCTGGGATAGTACTTATGAACATGTCAATAGAAAAGGGAAAGTTGGAGACAACAAAGGTTGCTACAAATACAACTATGATCACACTACCCAGATCTTCACTGTTATAAAACATCCATCCAAAGAGACAAGCATGGATTTCATATAATCACAGAATGTCCTGAGTTGGAAAGGACCCTCAAGGATCAGCAAAGTCCAGCTCCTGGCCCTGTACAGGACAGCCTGAAGAGTCACACCATGTACCTGAGAGTTTTGTCCAAACACTTTTTGAACTCTGGCAGGCTTGGTGCTGTGCTGACCTCCCCAGGGAGCCTGTTCCAGCATCTGACCATCCTTTGGGGGAAGAACCTTTTTGAAATAACCCACTTAACTCCCCCCAAACAGCTTCATGCCATTCCCTCAGGTCCTGTCACTGGTCACCAGAGAGGAGAGATTGGTGCCTGCATCTCCACTTTCCCTCATGAGGAAGCTGCAGACCACCATAAGATCTGTCAAGTCTCCCCACTCCAGGCTGAACAAGTGACCTCAGCTGCTCAAACTTTGGCATTGCCTGCAATGTTTCTAATGTGCTCTAGAAACTCACTGGCGCAGAGAGAAGTAAACATGAGTGGGTGGAAAATAGGTTCAAACAGCTGAGCAGCAGTGACAGTAGTACAAATTTAAACAACTCTCCCCCTTTTTAGGTTTTGAAGAAGATCAAAAGGAGTTCCTGAGGTGCTCTGTCACAAGTGTGTTTGTGCTTGCCACCTGGCACTATTTTATAAACAGCACACTACACCACAAGTGATGCGGCCATTTCCCACAGCAGCCCTTTCTCTCTCCTCGTAAACAAACCCAAGGCTGTGCGTATCCTCTCCAGCTGCCCCAGCCTCTCCTCAGGAGCTCACATGAAAGCTTTGACTGTGTTTTGCATTAGTTTTCTTCCAGTGCCAAACAGCCTCTAGACTCGCTGAGTGCCTGCCACGAGCCCCTGCTCTGGGAGGGCAGAGAGCCGGGCCGTGCGAGGCCATGTGAGGCCCACGGGGCTCACCCAGGGCCGGCAGCGCAGCCAGGAGCCCTCTGACTGCACCATGGGTGGATGGGCAGACCTCTGGGTCCAGGGTTACCTGCAGGATTTGCTCCTACCCCTGAGCAGCAGAGCTCAGCGGGATGGTGGCGTTTGCAGCCAGAGCTGCTTTTTGACTCTGGATGTTAATGCCCGGCCTTCCCCCTGCACTGACAAGTGTCTGTGGTTAAACTGCTCAGGCACCGGGCACGTGATTTCTTCAGGGCTGCTGAAAATTGATGAATCCCATTTTGGCACTGGTCAAAGTCTTACAAAATGTTGTACAGGAATTGTTTTAGTTCCTTTCTTTCTGAGGGCCGGCTCCTCTCCACTGCCCCTCCACTGCTCTGGCCGCAGGTGTCTGGCCCCAAAATAGCATGAAATGGGTTTGTGCAACGAGAGTGTGGAAGGACTTCAAAAGTATGTTTCTCAGTCTGGGCCTCCAGAGGAGGGCAACTATAAATAGATGCAAAGGCAAGGATAATTGGCATGTAAAATGAATAATGCCGCAAGCTCGCCCTAGGAATTTTAGCGAAATAAAACTTTTGTGGCAATTCCACCAACTTGTATTCTGCTTTTTCTCATCTGATTTTTTCCAGATGTCCCACTTTCCCTTTTCTCTTTGAACAGTAGTACCTTTCCCTGGAGTCCCAATACCATATTGTATAAATTAGATGTATTCCAGCCTCTAGTAACTTTCATAGATTAAGCAAAGAAATGACCACATAAAAGATGAATAATCCTAACAAGCTTGATGCTTGTTTAGCTTTTTAGGGAAAATTAGGCATGTTATTAAGTAAAAAAACCTTTTTATCTCATGGTCCATATGGGGACTGCTTTTGGCCTTGGATATGTCACTGTGAAGAGGCACCTTGGGCCCAAGTAATTTGACAGGAAACTAGAGTTGTAAAAGCACAACTTTTTTACCTCATTCACGGGTAGTAATTTGAAAAAACATGAACTTATGGGGCAGAGTAACTGCTAACCTACTGTCCACCCAGACTTTCTCCAGAAAAACAGCCTGAAGAAGAAATATGTGGGACAACAGAACTTTCTTTTGAGAGGAAACTGGAAAGAAAACAGTTAATATGATCTGTTTCTAACTCATACCACATTTTGTTTCCTGACTCTTAACAGACACCCACCTCAGACTTGGATCCACTGAAAATTTCCATGGATTTCATAAAAACAGGATTTGAAACTCTGTTGTGGCAAAAGTATGATATAAAAAATTTACAAATTTGTTTCTAAGAGCCATCAGATTAATTTCCCTTTTGGCTTATGCTAAATCTTGGGGGTGGAGGAGGAAAAAAAATAGCTACCATAATTGAGCTCTTTAGAGTAGAACTTGAAATTATGTCCTGACAACTCATAGCAACCAGGCAGGACCAGCTTTCATTGCCCCACAGGAAAAGGAATAAACATGCTCCAGAAGTCAGAAAGAAACTTTAATTATCAAGAAAAGTTATTTTGGGTAGGGGCAGGGAAAACAGGTTAAGAAACAAAGTGGTTGGTCAGATTGAGAGAAATGATCTGTATCTGAAGTATGGAAAACCACTGCCATCTGTCACTACGATTATTTTTTTTTTTCCAAAAGTAAAACCCAAGGATATGAAAAAGGAAAATAGTTAAACCACAAAGGATTAACTGCTCTGGCAGACAGAAGACCTCAAGGAGAAGTCTCTCCATCAGATTGCTAACAGATAGAACCCATGAAGAATGAAGTGCAGGTAGCTAGATATTTAAAGCCGACTAGATTGTGTAGTGTGTTTCAGAGACACAGACATCATCTTCAGGATGGTGATGAAAAAAAAGCCAGTCAAAATTCAGAGAATGGAAAGTAGCCCTTAGATATCAAAGAAGAAAAGGTCAATTAATTGAGTTTGTCCTAATCTACCCCAGTTACAGCTATGAAGTGACAGACCCTCTTCATACTGATGTCGCATTCCAGGTCTCAGCCTTCTATGGAGATTAGCTCCAAACAGAAAACCATTACAAAATAATCTATGTCTGATCAGAGCATCAAGTATAAATGCACAAATGCTTCTGTGTTCATAAACCAGCAAGGTGACATGAGAAGCTATTCTAATTATGCGTGTCTAATATGTGGAAAAAACACAGATGTTGTTAACTCTTTACATACAACTGAGAATGAAACGCCCTGTGTCTGACCTGTCTTTCTGCCTAGAAGGGATGGCTGAAAGGTTCCACTGCAAGCTAAAACTGAAGCCCTATGGCACAGTTCAACTCAAGAACTGAATTTCTTTGCACATGCAAATTCCAGGAGGACTTTCACTAAATAGTGAGTAAAGGATGCTCTGAGCTCTTGCCCCTGACAAATCAGGGGGGAAAAGTCTGTGAAATGAGTTCGAGGCACAAAGGAGCTTTTCTGCATTACAAAAGGTAACTTCAGAAGGTTAGGTCAATAAACCTGAAGTATGTCAATAAGCCACTATACATTTTAACAGCCCCTACCCAAACAAGACTATTTCATTTGGATATTTTGCTATCAGAAGGTCAACAGTTTAATTGCATCACCTAAACAGCAACCCAATTAAAGTTACCTCAGCAATGCATAGATCCAGTTCAAATAACTCTCCCAAACAACATAAACGGTCTTAAAATGGCACCCTTTATAAACACAAAGGAGATCCTTGGGTGACCATCAGAGAGATGAAAGGTGAATGGCACAGCTCTTTACCATACAGTCTGCTTTTATTGCCTTTCAAAACACAATTGTATTGCTTTTAATGCTTTGGCAGGTTCTCCAGTTGTTTTTTTTTCTGCAGCAAGATCAGGCTACAGGAAGAAAAGCACTGTTAACACTGCAGTGTCTTAAGGACTATTTTTACTGTTCCTGATTTATTTCTGACCTCCTGATTTTTTTTTCTGTTTGACCTTTTACATGAAGACAAGGGAAAGAGTACATTTCATCTGCCAGCTGAGAGCATTTTCTTTTCTTCACTAGCAGAATTATAGGGTTTTAAGTGAATGTCAGCTATTCTGCCTGCAGGCTTTTACTTCACAGCAACTGTATACCTGGCCTTTTCTTTCCTCACTAGTAATAGCCTTTGTTGAGTAAGGCAATGTTTACTGAGCAAAACCTGCACAGCCTCTGAGAGTTGAGCTGAATGACAATGTTTTGCAAATCAGTTTCCCTTGGGAGTCAAAACTGGTGACATGTAGCCAAGTGTTCTCTTAGTGCTATTGGCTTGTTTTCCAAACCTGCACATTTCCTGTCAGGGGGTTCCTCTGAATCACAATGAATGTCACACAAGCCCCTTCCCAATTTTGGGTTGCCTCCTGACCAGAAATTCCTGCTTTCTGTTGTCTCACTTCACCACCAATTCACTTTACAGCTGGGAGCGTATGGTCCCACCCAAGGTTAATGCAGATACTTGTGTGCTCAAACTACTCATGTACTGAGCTAGAGAGAGGCAGACAAGGTTTGAGAACATCACCATTGCATTGCCACCAGAGCTTTGTTAGCAACCTTGCATGTAGGAAAGCTGAGAACAAGTCTCCTCCTCCTCCTCCTTTCCCTTGCTCTCACAGTTCCCTAAACTGTCAGCCTTCCACAGTGTTTTGGTTCCTGTCCCCAGTTGTTTTGGTTCTTATACTTGCATCCAGAGCTTTGGGAACAACAGGAACAGCAGGAGAGTCATAGGTGGGACACTAAACAGAGGTGGATGTTGCACAGGAGCAAACAGGTTCAGATCTCAGCCAAACAAGGCTGCTGCCTCTCAGACTTGGGGCTGAATAGACCATGGTGCAGCCTTCACCTTCCTGCGGCACTCCCAGTCTAATGAGACACTTGAACTCTCAGTCTCAGCTATCCCTGCTGCATCTGTGGCCTCCTTCCTGGCAGCTGTGTTTGTCTCTGCTGCCTATGCAGGTAAAAAAAGGTAGAACTTTATTCCTACTATCCTGTTTCAATGAGGGACAAATGACAGCGCTGGCCTGAGACAAGGAGGCTCTTTCTTGTGGTTAGAAGTTGTTCCCAGGACACCACATTCCAGGATCTTGGCACTAAGAGGCCTTGAAGCCATTCAGAGAAGCTGTTAAGAGAAAGGAGACCAAGGTACTAGGGAAGGTGCTGGGTGCAGCTTGAATTTTGTCCTTAGGACTCCATGTCCTTGTTAGGACGCAGGATACACCAGCATGAGGCAGGGGGGTTTCAGCAAGTCTTGAGCAGGAGGTATGGAGGGCTTCCCTGGCTTCCTTCTCCTAAGGTCAATATCGGTCAATAGCTATGGACACAGATATTCAATAACCTATCTTAGAGATTTACTGTCTGCAGTTTGCACTTGTCCTGCTGACCAGCCTGAAGGCAGATGTGGCCAGCAACTGACATGATCAAAGGCTTATCTGTCATTTTTCTTGCTTGTACCACTACAGAGTATCCAAGAAAGTTAGTCTGTGCAACTTCATCCTCTCCTTGTGCCCAACAAATTACTTGTAGCCCATTAACTATCAGAGAAAGGATAATATCTTACTTCATCCTCGTTATAGAAATTAAAATAACTGGAAATCCTCCTTTTCTCCCTCTGCAAGAAGCTTCACCTAAGTTTCTTGCAGGCTGGTGTCTGCAGCATGCAAACCATTAGGGTCTCCTGCCAAAATTATAAATTTCCAGTCAGTCTTTACAAAAAGCAGCATTAGTTTTCCTAATCACACAACTGGGAAAACAGGATATGAAGTCCCAGTTAAATTAAGTTAGCAGGTATCCACAGACTAATAAAAATTTCCTTATAACAAATTTGAATGTCTCTGTTTTCAAAATCCAAACAGATTTTCTCTTTACTCAAAACAAGTAACTGAACTCTCAAACAGGCAATTCTGCCTAAAAGGTAGTCTTTGTCATATGGAATTTAAACATCTGACTTTTATTTTGTTATAAAGATTGTATTAAAAATATCTTCTACTGCATTTCTGTCTTCAGAGCAAAAGATAAACTGTTGGTTCAGCCTAGCTGTTACTGAAATGCCTTTTGCTGCCTCATCCACACAGAAAGACTAGATCCTTTTGACAATAGTTAAAGTAGTACAAGATAACACCATCTTTTCCAAGTGTAGAAGCAGTAGTACTGGTACAAACGTGCCCTCTAACAGCACAGTTATGAAGATTAAAAAATTAATGGTGGATCAAAAATGGCATCTAACACAATGTACTGTGCTTGACACTGGCCAGCAGTGGACATCAGGGAGGAATAAATTAGCATGGAAAGCTCAGACTGACATTCTGCAAGATTTCATACTTGGTTTTCAGGGATTGGTGTATGACAGACACCTTACGCCATGGTAAGTATATTTGTGCCTGTTAAATCTCAAGCCCTCTTTCATCTGTGAACCTTCAAAGCCAGTTTCTGAAGCTCTGAGAACTTCTGGACCCCAAGACATGCAGTGGCCCAGGATTGTGTAACTTCAACATGCAGTAGCCTGTGAAGTAGCCTGTTATCTCTTGTTTGTTTTGAACCTGCCACCTGATAGTTTCATGGCACACTTACCTGCTTTGGCAATGGAAGCAACAGTGATAAACACTTTCATAATGACTTTTTCTTTCCTACTCTGAATTTTATTGACATCTAATTTAAGCCTCCTCCCACATTCATCTTTCCCACTGCAAAACCACACCCCGCTGCTTCTGTTAAAGAAGCCTCATACGGAAGGGAAGAGACATTTTTCAACTAGAAGACTAAGAATATCAAAAATACACTGTGTCACCCAAAAAGTCACATTTTTCACGTTGTAAGTAGCAGGGCATTTGTGCCAGCTACTTTGCATTAACTGCTTATTTACATGCCACTTCTCTGTAGTAAACACAATGTACATTATCCTTCAGGGAGAGTGAATCATCACTGAAACAGAGATAAAATTTATCAGGTAGTAAGAATGCATACCCAGGCAGGGACCAAGGAGCAGCTGACACCCACACTGTATTTATGTCTTACTTCAGCCACCAGTACTCAGGCCCAGTCCAACTGAAGGGGCCTTGCATGGAGATGCTGTGGTATTGCCTGGGTAAACAGCCCATTGACATCCCAAACACCAAAACCACTTCAGCCTCTTCTGCCTCTTCTCCTTGAGCTGTAGCACCAACCTGCAGACTAGCAGGCAGCCCTTTCCTTCCCTCTGCTCCCACTCACAGCCCCAAATCCCTGCTCTCCTCTGCCAGAGCCTGGTGTCCACATCCTCCCCCAAAACAGACCCTACTGAAAGACCCAGTCCCCTGCCAGTTGCTATAAACTCTACAGGAATGCCAGGGCCTAAGAAAAGATCTTTATGGACACTGATGTTTATGGTTGGTTTGTGATCACATCAGCTATCCTTAACCTGGACAGAAGATCTGGTTTAGGGGGAGAGACACAAAGAAAATTTCCATAATTAGGATAGCAGGCTAACATGATGACAGTGCTCTGGTCAGAAGGAGGAAGGGAATATGGCGAAGGCTGCTTGAGGAGAGGAGAAGCCAGATTTCTAAAATAACCAACATTTCATACGTATCACACAGGCTGGTTTGCCAACAAGCAAAGCTATATACTGAAACCTTCACTGAGACAAGATAAAACATTTCCTCTTGCAATACTGGAGTAAACAGTTGCAAGGTAAGTGCATCACAAACAAAATTTACTTTTCTTCAAACTGCATATCTGTCTATTGAAATATAGATGTTTGTACAAAGAGGTTAATTACTTGTAGGGGTTAATTAATTTATAACAAATCACTGGATCACTTCTATCATATCCTTTTCAGTTGATCATGGGCACATCTGTCGAAAACCTCCATATTTTCTGTTTGCTACACAGTTGATTTGACCATTCATATTTCCTTTCTACCTTCTCTCCTTCACATGATGCTAAAGCAAACCAATTTTAGAGTAATTTACAGCATTACGGGAGAAAGAGCATTACTGAATGAAGGCCAAGGTCAACTAGTGCCATGGAATTCCCAGTAGGAGATAAACCCACATGATCTTTAAGTATAATTCCTGCCCAGTTCTTCAGAATAAAGCACACACACACACCTGCCTCCCATCTTCTGTCATGATGAACACAAACTTCTGGCTTTCATCAGTTACAGCCTTCAGAAAGCACCTTAAATAAACTGGACTTTACATGTCATCTCAAAAGACGGGATTCCTAATTTCACTCTTCCATTTTTTGAGTTTATAAGGATCTCAACCGAGAAACTCCTTCCTTCACACCTGCCTTTCTGAAGGTTTACTTAAATGATTTATGCAACTATTAAAGTTAAGCTAGATTATCCAGAGGTGTTTAACCATGTGGTCATAAGTCATTAGGTCATGTGGTAAATCAGGCCAAGCACTTCTTGCAGGAGCACACCTGTGTGCTAATTTTAACATGGGTTTTCTGCAGTTCCCAGTCTCCTATGAGACTTTTCCCATTAATGCTTTGTTAGCACAGATTGCCCACTGGACTGCTCAGTCCAGATCACTGCTGTGCAGACATAGAGAAATGACATGCAGAAGGCAGAATCTTAAATATGATTATCAGTGCGCAGCAGCAGCTAATTGAAATTCTCCTACCTTTCTAACTCTTGGTGTTGACACAGGATATCACCTGCTAGGCAACTTAAGTCATGTAGTTGTCACAGAAGTATAGCAAGGAAAGGACTTGAGAGATAGTACAGATCAGGACCACGCACAGAGAGGATCAATTTTATCTGGATTGTCCCAGCTGATTAAAAAGTCTTTGGAGGGTTTTGCTAAACTCATTCTTGACCCCAAGGGGTTTAGACAAATTATGTCAATCTGATGTTCATCCCCATCTCATTTTAGTATCAACTGAATCATACTTACATTACAGTACTTGAAATACTCTACTTATGTTATTGCTCAAATCCTCTATAATCTATACAAGCTTGAAGAACATTTCAGCCTTTTCTAGGAAATTCAATGCCTGTCTGTTCTATGCTTGTTTCACACAATTGTATCAGCTCTTTGGAAATGCTGACATCACTGCAAATTAATTGATCAGAGATACTGGAATAAGCAGAGGCACTGAAGGAACTGTAAGAGGAATATCCTGCATTTGCCTTTGAGGCCACAAAAACAGCAGCGGGAAGGAAGAATGTCATGTGAAAGCACGTCTCCCCCAGACAGCATCTCCCCAGATGACAAAAGAAATTTAAAATAAATGTTTATGCCACAGGAAACAACAGGAAAACAGGAACTCTCCTGCATAGTATCAGGGAAACAAATGCATGTTTCAGAAGAAGGCTCTAATTAGAGCTTTTTAGCTATTTGAAGTCTCCTTAAGCTTGCAGTGTCTCAAAAGAAGAGGACAGATTGTTCAGTCCAAAAGATACATTACATTTAGGCTTTTTCCTTTCTGTGCCTTCTCTGCCTTTTCTTTATAGTCTGGCAACAGCTGCCCAGGATGTCTACAAATAAAGTAGTGTTTCCTGGCACTCTTATGCAAGTTAGGCCTTTTGAATGGCTTTCAGATGCATAGCTTAGACATCCATTAAGTGCCAACAACCACAGCTGTACCCCAAACATTTGCTGCTTCTTTAATGTTATCCTCTCACAGAAATTTTCACTCCTACCATGGGTGTGACTAGAACCATACACATACCTAATGTATGCAACTACATTTCCTGTATATTACTTTATCAAAGTCTCCCTAGTTTGGTTTTTTTTCTAATACCGTCTTTGTCAGTACTATATCTGAACAAACTATTTATTTTAATGCCCCCCCAAAAGATAACAATACCACATTTTTTATGGCATTTTGGCACTTAGAAAGTACCTCAGGGCATAACTCCCATCAAAATCAATTCAAAGTAGGCACAAGTGTCTAGATGGCTTAAATGCCAATGCATTGTTTCCTATAAACCAAGCTTTTCTAGAGGCCTACAGACAGAAAATGTTCCTGAGATCTTTCTCCTTGCCTATTCAGTTCAGCTTTAACCATTGGTTTCTACCAATAGGTCCATCATTCCAACATTCAGCATTGTTGCAAGTTGTGACAGCTTCGGGTGAGATGATCTTCTAAGTGTGACCAATGCTACTGGCTCCAAATTACTGAAAAAGCAAAAATATTTTAGCACTAAAAAGTTGGCTGATATTTTTAGGACTAGTTGAAACTGTTTGAGTTACAACAGAAAAAAAAAAGGAAAAAATAATAAATTTTTAGGCTTATTATGCTTCCACAGTTAAGTCAGGTTGAGATTTTTTCCTTTAAAATGCTTTCATAGGGTCTCTCCAAAAAGAAGACCAAAAGGATGGAGACGGTTAGCAACAAATGAACAGCAACACAAACAAAGTGACAGAAACCATTTTGAACTGCTGCTGTTAAAGTTTAGCTACTGAGCCAACTTTTCTTCATGCAAACAAAAATGTGCTGAAGCCTGGCAGGAGGCAATGCTCCTTCTCCTGCAAGCACACTGGGTGTCACCTTCATACCTTTGCCATCACAAGTCCCTGACAGCTTATGTTTTCCTGTTGTAGATCCCCTGGGATGTCAAACAGGATGCAAGAGTCTTGCTCGGTGCAGTCAGGGACATCCCGAGTGTGTACACCTGGACTGTATATTGCTCTGAAATTCAGACTGCTTCTGTCAGCACATATTCAAAAGGAACAGATGAATTTGTGTGTGTCAGTATTTTATCCATCAAGGCAGGAAGCAGGAAATTCTGCCTCAGAACTAGATCTGTCAATATTTCCTGAAATCGTTGGCTTATGAAGTCTTGTACATGTTCTGGTTTTTCAGAGGCTGCTGGTAATTTGTCCCTTTGAACTAGAAAGAAGGCAAGAATTATATTGTTATACTCTAAATAGATTTTATTTTCTGTTTCTTCTTTGAAAGTTTTATTACAGAATCTCTCTCCTCTTTTTACCATCTGACTGATAGGAAATCAAAGGATTCTAAAATGGAAAACATCTGATTGTAGAAATGAAGCAATTAGCTGGCATCAACACCAACAGCTTATCTTTACTGCAAAAGCATAGCTGCAACCTAGGACCTTTAAAAAACACATTAAAGAAACAAAAGTGCAGCAGCCAGAGCTAAGATCCATTCCAGCTTAATGGGAGAAAGCAATGGAAAGCTAACTGATACTAGCTTTACTTATTACAATGGCTTAACCCATTTGCTCTTTGCCCTTGGAGCATTTTATTGCATATGATAAATACATAACAAGTAAACACTTCAAAAGCGTTAATAAAAAAAAAAAAATCAGGTAAAGCAACTGCCATGTCTAGTGTTTGAGCATTTAAGCTATTAAGCTTAATGTTCCTATATTCACCAAATGGCACTGCATAACATAAGGGCTACCCTGTTTTGCACATAAAATACATAAAAACAGCAACTTAATTACTGAGCTTTAGAAGACACTAAATATATTTCAACAAATAAACTATTAGAAGACATAAAGATGGATTCTGAGAAATACTGTTAGTGACGCACTCAATAGAATGGTTTGAAATTATGTCAGGGAGGCTGTCAGAATTAAGGCTGTTTTAAAGACTCCTGTGGCAGGAATCAGTGAGGTGGCTCTGAGCCTCATTTCTCCTCTCTGCATAAGGCTGCCAAACTGTTTCAGAGTCAATGATACAAAACCAAAAGTTAAGTCTTGCCATGCTGACTCTGAATAAGTCTTATGGGATCTATGATACAGGAATTAAGCTACAAAGCTCTCACACCAAAATCATGTTTTGCTTGGAAGTGTTTTTCAGTTCCCAGGAATTTATAAGGGTTTGTACACAACAGTAACAAAACACCAGTAAGAGCTCTGCAACTAAATCACTTTCCTTAGCAAACCAGGAAGAAACAACAGAATGGCCTTGGTCTTTGATGTTTGACTAAAAATACGAAGAGTGATCTCTGTGGCCATATAAAGTGGCCTTGGTATAATCAAGGCCCAAGTATATCTGTTTGCTTCACCCACATTATGCCAGATCTCCACGTGACAGGCAAAAATGTGCCAGTCTGCTCAGCTGAATTCATTACTGGGAATAAGTGGCAACAGACTCAAGGGAGAATTTTTAAAACATACAGGGAAAGGTTAGGAAAAAAGGAGGAAACAATTTAATTCTTTGGCTTGATACAGCATCAGTTACTACATTACTTTTTTCTCTTCTAAGAGAGTAACATCTCTGTTTTCCTAATGGAATAACTTCAGGCTTTCTCCGGCCCCAAAATAGGTGGTTATGAGTTCCTGCTCTATCACCCTAGAATACATAATAATATAATACATACATATAATTACACATAATACAGAGCAGAAAATATCACCCATACAATTGAAGTTTTAAGTCTCATTATGACTTCATGCAAATTACTTAAATTAGACCATTTCCCTGGGCACCATGGAAATCCCATCCTCTCCCCTGCCTAATAATTCCCTCTCTACTGATCCTTGGTCTGTCTCTTCAAACTTGGCAGAAGTTGGCTGTCTCTTCCTTCAGAGCAGCTTTCACCCTAGGCTCTCCTGCCCTTGGGAAGAGGAAGGGCTGGGAAGGTGACAGACAAAACCGGGCCAGACCCCTCCCATTGCCCCTGGTATCTGTAGGAGTGGCAACTGTTGTAGGAGAGGAAAAGGAAGAGAAAAGTGCTGAGGAAAGGGAGAGATAAGGAGAAGCTGCAGTGGATCACAATGCATAAACATGCAGGTGTGTAAACTACTAAGACAAAATGCTCAAAGGCAGGAGGATTAATAGGAGGCATCAAGGTAAAATTGGGCCAAGTAGGATGATGTCTCTACACAAAGAGACCTAACTGAACAACTCTGTATAAAAATAACAACTTGCCTTGCCAGCCACATTCTGCCTTTGGCCCCCAGCTGTTTCCACTTCCTTAACATATGTTGAACCAAATAATTTCCCATACAGCTTTTTCAAAAAAACATAAGGCCGGAAGAAGGTGAAAAAGACCAGGCAAGAAGAACAGTAGAAGATAAAACTAAAGTGTTAAATCAGTGCATTTCTCTGGGGTTTTCTGCAGGTCTCACTTAACAACTTCATTACCAGAGCTGGCCTCAAGATGAACAGCCACAGTTATCAATTTTATGGAAGCCAAGAGGATTTCCAAGGCAAGTGATATCAAGATATCAAAATAGGATCTGTTCTTTCCCTGACTGGCTAGTAATGATCACAACAAAAAAATAATAAGTACAAGACATCCATCATTCACATTCTAGAGGAGGTGCCTGAATTGCAGCCCCCTGCACAGTCCAGACGCAGACAGGAAAAGCAGTTTTTCCCAGTTTTCTCCTTTTAGCAATTCTAATAATAATAAAACAGTCAAAAGCTCATAGTGTATTTGCTGGTTCTCTATCACTCTTCCATCAGCATAGCTCAAGGATAATTAATGCATGATTCCCTGGCAGCAGTCATTTTGTTTATTCATGAACCCAAGTTAATAACCCAAACCAGTAATTCCAAACTGCTAATTCTCACCCACTTGCATCACACAAACAGGAACAAAGCAGATTTATTCGCTCAACAGGGAGAGAAGGAAAGAACTGAGACTGAAATGAGAGCCTTGTTCATATTCAAACACTGAATATGGTGCTGAATGTGGTGCAGTTGTGCACAGCTGGTGTGACTCTCTGCCCTCTTCATATTGATGCAGCTAGCTGCAAGAACATACTGTACCTGTAAGTGAACCTCCCTATCTTCATAAAGATGTTCAAAGCCTAATCTATTCAGATGTAACTGTTTCACTCTCAGTCATGATTTCACAAGATACTTAAAAGCCAGTGAGAGAGCTCCAGGCAGTGACTGACCACAGAAACAAATTTCCCCTGATTCCTTTTCTCATGATTTTCCTTCTGAGCACAGCTTTGATGGAGCAACAGCTAGCACAACAGATGAGATGAAAACTGCAATTAAAAAGTAATCTTGGGATTAGCAGGTTTAATGAGTCAAAATCCCTGGAGATTTAATGAAGTGAAAACCTGGAATAGTAGCGTGCACCTCCAGTCTATGGATAGGTGTGTGTTGAGTTTGAAGCTTCAGCACTTATTGTAGATGCTTTGTTTCCTACTATCTCCTGCACCTGACATGATTCAGTTAATGAGGGAGAAGAGCCTTATATTTTAAAAATTTTCTCAGCAGGTTTCCAATCAGAATGCAGCATCTGATCGGAAATTGTAGAATCTGCATAGTCTACAATGCAGAATAAGGAAGAATTCTTTTTCTGTTGTAAAAGTGAGGATCTTTATTGCTCTACATCTGCTGAGCAAGAGGGGCAAACACCCTCATTTGAAATCTCAGTTGATAGCTCTTCACTATAAATCTGCAGCATCTTGGTAAGTAAAACTCATCAATGGAAGTACAAGGAATAAAATCATATTTCTTTTCTGTCAATTAGGGTGACTGCTGCATGTGAAGAGCCCTGCCTCCCCACCTTGGCATGCTGCTTAAGGTCAGATTCTCTGGAATCAGAGAAAACACCAAGAAAATGCAGAGACACTGGACTTTTTCCTTCTTCTTTCCAGTTACTGATCATTCAGTTGTCAGTGACTTCAGCACTGCAGCCTAAGTGAGGACATGGGTAAAGAAAATTTCCAGTGTCCTTATCCTTCTGTTTCCTGGTATCATTGAGAGCCAACTTGACTTCCAGTGTCTTGCAAAGCAATTTCATGGCTGCTCTGATCCATTCTCATGCACCACCATCCAGAACATGATACATTCCAGCCATGACCCTTCCATCCTCCTCTTGGCACTGTGGCTCTACAGGCAGAATAGAGATTCATTAAGGAGAGGATATCCCCTTGGGCTTTCTTCAGTACCTCTTGTTCCTTCTCAAGGGTAGTAAAAGAGTCTGGATAATGAGCCCTGAAGAACTAATTCACAGTAGCTTGCTATGGGAGGCAGAGTGATTATAAAGGACTGAAAAGCTTACACAGCAGCTGCCAGCCTAGCAAACAGAAGTGTTCTCCATACCGAAAAATGTGGAGCACAGGTTTTAGAGCTCCTTGACAACACAGCCCTCTATGGAAGAGAATTAAATAGGAAAAATACAAATACAAGCTAGTTCACTGCTGTAGTTAAGACACTTCCTGCACCAGATGCAAAGGAGGAAAAAAAAACCCTAAAAAACAAACGTATGCTATAAAAGAGTGAACTACATTATATCAGCCACTAGACACCCCGTATATGTGCCCATTTAGCCCAGATAAGTCCAGTCCTCATCTTTCATCTGAGGACCACAGCCTATTGTACTGCACTTTCTTCCATTCTGAATCTGGTCAGAAAAATTTCTCCAAGAAGTGGTGCTAAGGAATACCATATTCCCTGCTTTATTTGACTCTGAATGATTAAGGCTCTTACCAGTTGCACTTCTGATGTGGTTTATTCTTAATCGGTCTGACATCGCTTTGATTTTACTTCCACAACTGCTTGATCTTGCACTGACTTGTCCTCCTGTGGCATTAGTGTTAAAGCTCCTGCCTTCAATCCCTTTTTAATTTATATGCTGTTAACACATTCTTAAAACATTTCCAGCTAAGGAAAGGTGATCTCTCTAAATCATCTCAGCTTATACTGAGGAAATTCTCTTAAGGTTGTCATGAATCTCAAGGGCTACAGTTTAGAGCCATTTTTAAACTGTCTTGTTTCTACTGGGTAAGTCATAGAGAGAAAGCAGGATGAGTTTACAGAGGCAGGAAAACAGGCACTGTTGCTTACTTCCTCCAGCTTGGTCACACTGGAACAGATTTGTGTCAAGTTCAGTGTGTTATAGGAGCAGCCCAAGGCTGTAAAACAATTTTCCCGAGGAGCTGAATAGATGGTAACAGAACTGTACTAATTCCCAAACAGTCATTTATATTTCTACAGTGCCTTCTAGCTGTGCATCACAAAATGCTCTGAAAAGATAAGCTAGATAAATTTGCAACACTGCATTTCTAAAGACAGGAGTACTAGCCTCTTTCCTAACTAGGTGAAACTGGGCACAGAAGACAAGCTGGCATCTCCAAGATGGGTCATGCAATCTCCAGGCCAGGCTTGCTATGCAACCTACATTTTACATTTACCAGCCTTGCTGTGATCTTGTGCTCTGTTCAGAACTCTCCTATCATTTTGCTTTAAAGCTCCTCTGTGATTCTGTATGTTGTTTCTAAAAATCCATACAGTTTTAAAGCTGTTGACAACTAATGCCTATGCAATTATCAGCCCAGAACTGTTGCAGCGTTTCAGAAAAAACATAGGGTTCTACAGAAGTATCTGAAAACATGAAGTTTGTGAGAAAACGTGACTTGAAAAAAAAAACCTTGCAGGTAAAAGCTAGCAGAACTGACTAAGAATATAAACCCCCCGACCCTGTAGCCACTACAGTGGCTCTTCCAAAGGGAGGAGACAGGTGGAAGTTGTTCGGTTACACAGTGTCCTTGCTGCGCTCCTGCTGGGAAGACAGGTGACCTAAGTGTTTCATAGCAGTGACGTGCTAGTGCCCCAAGGGGAAGGAAATTATTCATTCCTCATTTCTCAGCTGATTTATGGCTACCTTAGCTGTGATGTAAGTAAGGAAGCTTATCAAGCATAGGAGGGAGAAAAAAAGATAAGGGGGTGGGGTGACTAAAGGGGTAAACATGTAAAGAAGAAAGTAGTATTACAAATCCAAGCTGCTATCTAGACAGCACTTGTCTTCTGCATATCCATATGGTCACTAAAGACTTTTATTTTCCCATGATACTAATCAAAGCTCCCACTGCACCACCTGATTGCTCTTATATCCCCAGAATCTCTTCTGTAGTAATGATCCTAGTTTCTCAGTATCCCATATTCCTTGCTCTAGCCCTGATTCTCACAACACTTCTACTTCCCTGCCACATGTTACCTGTTTGACTGGGCAAGAGGCAGCATGAGACATGGCTAATTTAGAACATTGAGTGCTGAGAGCAACACTTGCACATCACAGAGGTAAGATAAGGACTGAACTCAAACTTTTCTTTTGTCTTCTTCCTCACAATGAATTTTCATTATATTTTTTGGGACTTATCATCTTAGAAGTTTCCCCTTCTGCTGAATTTGGTCAAAATTTAGAATTTATTGGTGAAATTGCAGAGCTTGACAGGCCATACCTAAGCCTCATATTCACTCAAGTTTTCCCATTTCTTAATCTCTTTTGGATCCTACATTGATTCCAGGTAGGTGATTCTTTACCTGTTTCTTTCTATAACATAAACATGAAACAGCCAAACAGAAAACAAAAGATGGCAAAAAAGAAGGTAAAGGGAAAATAACCAGCTCACATATGAGTCTTTAGCAGTTTTGTCAGCTGATTAATTATGGTTTAGTCTCCTTTCCTGACACTTAGGAATGCTACTGATGTCAACGTACAGTATGCAGTTACCTTAGGTCAGAGGTAGACACCTCCTAAATAATAAAACTAAACCAAATCCTGCAATGAACCTTAAAAGCTAAGACACCAGTGGTTTTTTGTTCCCCAGACCAAGGCCAGTTACATTGTAACATGGTTTTCATTGAGAAGTTTGAAATACTACTTCTCACCTTTTCACTTAATGAATAGAGTTCTGAAAAAAATGACATCTTGCCTAAAAACAGTAAGGAAAAGTAATTTCACCTGTAATTCCCTTTTGATCTATCCTGTTGTCTCACTCATTCATGTCATGAAATGCACAGTCCTGAAAGTAGCTGTCAGGCCAACAAGCTGAGGTTAAATACTTCAAAAGCAAATGCTTTGTGTATACAAAGGATACTTTTTTCCTGAAATATTTTAGTGTGTCCCAGTATTTCATTTGTGGGAATATGTAAAAGGTATAGCAGGTACATCAGTAAATATTGGCAGACATTGCTGGTAGGCAGACACAAAATGGATTATTTTGTAGAACCAGTAAGGTTGTTTAAAAAAAAGAAAAAAATAAATAAAAATAATGGGATATGCATTTTTTTTCATTTTTCAGCCTTGTGTTAATAATGTGTCTGGGAAGATATAAAATTGAGGAAGCTGAGATGTTTTGTCATACTGATCTTGAGGTCTGTGACAGGTCACTAAAGGAAGGTTATTATATGTCAGTGAAAAGGAAATTTTTTTTTAAGAGCTATTTTTATGTTTTGCTCTGTGCACGTGTAAAATGATAATTTGTGATCAGCCTGCTTTGTTTGCTCAGTGCTGCCAAAGAACATCCCATGTAATAAGCTTGGCAAAATCCTCAATTAAATCAGGTCAAAGGAGGTCAGGGCCCAGCAACCTTTCCACAAAGGCATGCCAGAATTTTTTTCCCCACTGAACTAGAGATAAATCACGTACTGCTTCTCAAAGAGGCAAGAAGCTCCCACCTGCCATATTCTCAAAGCTGTACATTACCACTGTGCACAACAGGAATTTCCATCTTTCAGGAGCAGAGTGTGCCTGGAAGTCACAGTCATCCCCCTGAAGGCACAGCAGTTCCCATCTTTTGTCCCTACCCAAACCCTGCTGGGTGCCATTCAGAAGGGACTTGATGTTTCTGATTTTGGAGTAAAGAATTACCTGGAGGGACAACTCCTCTTGCAAAAAATACACAGCTTCCACATTTAGCCTGTGGGGTGAGTGCTTTCTTTGGCATGTTCTTTAGTTTTGATTTCATGACTGTCTGACTGCACCATGGTGAAACCCCATGCAGGCTCATGTGCTTGAGCTTATTTCTAGAAGCTTGAAAGCCTGAGCATGGAGAGAAAGATGTGGAAGCTGGCTCATGAATGGAGTCAAACCAGAGCTTGAACAGAGCTACTTATGCAAGACTTGGGAAAAATTCCCCAGTCTTCCAATTGGTTTACCCCTAGCCTCATCAATGGTTGTAACATCACACAACCATTACTAGGAAAATCCATTCTACCATGCACTGAGTAGAACAGTGATGTGGGAGAAATCCACATTATACAGACTCCTGTGGACTTTGTGACATGAGGTCCATTTTAGCCTTGGCTACTTTTTCAGATGATGCAGCCATACATGGAAATCCCTCAAAGGTCACCACAGCAAACAAACAAAACCCTGCTAAACCTTGGTTTAAAAAACATGCAGAACAAGTTTGTTAATGTGGAGTATAATAGTGATACTGAGATCTAAAGAAAAACCTCTAGCTATGGTCTAAACATGATAGGTTTCTGTCCCCTCATATTATTTTCTAACTCTGTTTAAAGCTTGCACAAAAGCTGAGTGAAGGTGGCATTCAATTTGGTAGCACTGCATAACCATTCTTCCTTTTCTCCATTAAAAGCTGGACTTCAATCTACTCTGAAAAAGGCAAAGTAGGAAAGAAGCAGTCACTAGTCAGCAGGTAGTACTTTCCTGCCTTGTGCTGGTTATTCAGCAGGGAAGCATATACATGAATCACCAGATCCAAATCAGGTGGCACTAAGAATGAATGATGCATTGGAAAAAATAGTGGAAGAGGCAAAAGGACAGCAGATGGGGCTGAAAGGAAAACCTACACAGAGAAGCAAACAAGCAGAATCATGATTTGCATAGGCTGAAAGAGAATTTGGCCTCCATGGTCCCGTGCCAGGAAGGCTGGACTGTGTGGCAGTAATCTCACCTGAAGGGAGACAAATGCATTTCTCTGCAGCAAGTTCCTAAGCAGGAATAAAAGCAGGGATTCTGGCCAGCTCCCCTGTATCCTCAGCAGCATATCCTCTGCTGACTCAAAGCTCATGTTCAGAGGCCTCCTTCTGCACATTCCAGGTATGCTCAGATTCATAGAACTCTGCTATCATCAGATAGTCCCCACACTCAAGTTTAAACCTACAGTGAAGAAGGGTATAACCCCTTAAGGCAAAACTGACAAAGATTAATTTGGTAAAGCTAAACAAGATGCTTTCAGGGAAGAAAACTACCATTCAGTGAACATCTAGGTACAGAGCAAAGCAGTAAACTTCAAGTTCCCTCAAGCAGCTTCTGTCTCAGAAGACAAAATTCTAACTCATTCATCCGCCTGGCACAGTGAAACCAGGTAAACTGAGACAGGTATATTGAACAGGACAATATTAAAGTATTTTTCCACAGTGATATTACAATATTTTTCCAGAGTAATGAAGGAAAAAAAAAAAGTCAGTGACATTATTCAGATGGAGAAGAAAAGAGTTGTAGCACCACTACTTATGAAAATTACACAAAGTAAAACGTGAGAATTCTTGCTTACATTATATGTAGTATTCAATGCTTTGAAACTGAATGTACCAGCTAAAATGTCAGTTTCTGGTTGAGTTTACAGACTGGAACCACAGAAGAAATTGCATCCTGAATGATTTAAATTACAGTATATTGTGCTAGAACAATACACCTTCATTTTCAAGCAAATATTATCTCCTGACAATACCAACCTTAACCAAAATGTTCTTCCTTTCTCTGTATTGGAAAAGAAAATTTTATCTCTAGCATTGCATGCCAGAAAAGATACAGGTCAGATAGCAAAGGCAATGTCTGGTACCCCAAAATTCTCTGATGTTTGCTGAGATCCAACGGCTGCTTAAAACAAAGAACCACTTGAACTGCATCCATGGCACACTTCAGTCCCTTCGCTTTAGAAGCAGCAAAACCTCAGGAGATCAAAACCCAACAGCCTTTCTTAGAATGGGACAGTGCATTTACTAGGGAGGACAGATTTCCAACAATATTATGGGCAATGCTACAGATCCTGGTTTTCTCCTAGCCCTTGATGCCTGTCAGCATGGCCTGATGCTGATAGCAACGATGCTACAATGCACTGAAGCCACAGTCACTGGGGCAAGTGAGACTGATTCTTTAAAAAGCATTTTTCTTAAAACTACTTCTCAGAATTTCAGAAATTACATCCAGTGGCCCCAGCTAATGAAAATGCCATAAGTTTCTGCAGTGATTGGATTCAGTAGCACAACTGGACAAATACCACAAGGACTATTTCCACCAACAGACAGGGCAAATTTGAAGAGTGTACTTTTCCTGTTTCACTTTGCTGAAAGTCCAGTCAAATGCTGCCGGACTGATTGCTTGCCAAAGCTTGTTTTGAAGCTACACATATTATTTGCTGATATCACGTTTAAAGTGTACATTAGAAAGCTTATATACACCACCAAATAGGGCTACAACAGCATGGTTTACCTGGTCACTGCCACTGAACAAGAGCTAAGCATTATGGTCACAAAATATTGCCTTAATTTCAAAGGAAGTATTTACCTTTTATTTTTTAAAAATATATTCCTCTATCAATGAGATTCATGAAAATTAAACAGGTTTGCCAGAGCAGCTTTGTATTCATTATAGGGTTCATTAAGATGTATTTATCCTGTCCTGATCAGACAGTCAGGATAAATTTTAAATACCAAAAAAAAAAGGAAAAAAGTTTTATGGAGAGTATACCAGAAAGCTGTGAGACATTGAAAAAGCACTTAGATTGGTCACAACATAATCCTATGACACATTCCTGCAAGTAACACACCATTACTTGGTTTCATTACATGGAGTTTTTATGCTTATCAAAAATAAAAATGACAGAGGCATGAGTTATACTGACTAAAGCTTTTAATGTCATTGTATCCTATGGGATTTGAATTTATTCAACAGCACCATGTGGATAACCATAACCCATTAAATTTGAAGCAGGCTTTTGGCTCAGTGGTAGCCAGTGGCCTTATAAATTACATAACACAGAAAGTCTTCTCATCACTTTGTCAGAGATCTAATATATACTCCCCCTCTCCAAGAGGGCCAACCATTCAAACACAATCCCAGGAAATCCCATTGTTTACAAAAGATGCTGTCATCCTGACTTGCACTTACAGCTCCCTCCAGGTGTGGCTGGACACTTCTAAACCATGAAGTCACTGGAAGCCCAAGCATGTGTGCAGTGTTGCGAAGTCCTTTTTTGATCTCAAATATCATAAAATAAAAACAATACATGGTCTTTGTGCTCTCACTTCATAGCAAGCAGTCAGCTGCCATATTACTGAACCCTAAATCTGCCTACCCTGCTGGAATGCCCTTGTCTTGCACCCAACAGAGCATAAAGCATGCAAGGTTCAGAGCTGTGCAGCTACATTACGCAGACTTGCCAAGTTCTGTGCCCTGAGCATGAGCTTCCCATAATGTGCTGCTTCATGCTGCTAAGGAGAGGTTCAGATGGCCACACTGCTGCTTTCAGCTCTGAGACCCTCTGTGCCAAAGCAGTGGAAGGGAAATACATAGGGAATTAAATCGGTGAAAGGAAATGGCTGAAAATTAGTGACCATCTTTAAATCCATTAGTGCATCTTTAAATCCAGAGGTTACCACTATCTTCTGCCAGTGGGTGGAAAGGGGTGGAGGCTGTAGCTCTGCAGCCCATCCCAGAGTACTAGCCTAGATCTGTGATAAAGCCTGGGATTTAGGGGACTTGCTTTGCATGAAGACCTGGGAGGGAACTCCTGCTGAAACTGCAAATCTTTCCCACACAGCATCCCAGCTCCTGCCCACACACGGCGTTGGTCTCTTGAAGCCTAAGACCTGGAGGGATTTGCCTTTCTCTGTCTCTTCAGGCCTCCAGAAGTTTTTCTCCCCCACTTTTGGCACTGAGCCCAAAATGCAGCTGTTCCACAGTAAGGCAACAGCTCCTCTTTCCCTGCTCCTCCCTTAGCTCAGCCTGCTATCAGACGTCAGTGTGTGGATCCCTTCCCAGGAGGAACAGGCAGAGTAATTAAGTTCTAGTTCTGCTTGCAGGGATCCCAGCTCCAAAGGGAGAGAGTTCAGCTGTGCAGACACCCGGAGCCTCCATGGCTGCAGACATGTACTCCACCAGTGTGTGTTGAGTGATAATTAGAGTCCCCTTCTGCACTCCATGTATCCAAGCCAGACTACATGGTCTAAGTCTGGCTCAGACTGATAATTCCCATATTTCTGAAAGCAACTAGCCTCTCCCCTTTCATCTTCTTCCTGTTTCTTCCATCTTTAAAAGCCAAAGCTTTCCCTCGAGCATACAAAACCCCAAGGACATCTGTGACGGATTTGGAGATGCCTGAAATTGTATATATAATCTTTTAAATGTTTGTTTGATTACTGGAAAGCAATTTACTGTATAAAAACAGGGAGTTAAATTGAAAAACAAGCTGCCTACATCAGGCAGGGAAGAACCTTGCTCAGTTTCATACAGCTCAGCCATTTAGCTACTGTTTTTGGAGAGGGTTGTCATACTTACGATCACTGGGCCCTTCAGAAGTTATGGAGGGGGGGTCTCATCCTTCCTTTCAGGTTATAAAGCAGGGTTAGGGAATACTCTAGGACAAGGCTTAAAAATGTTTTCTTGTGATGGTACAAGAGCTTCCCAAAGTCAGACTAGTCTGCTATGTAAGTTAGAGCTGTGGAAGAGGGATCATCTGAGTAGGTTTAGAGGCACATTCCCTGAAGTATTCAGAAAGACTATTAGGAGAGTAGACAGTCTTCAGTCCCACCTTCTCTCCACTCAAAAATGGGAGTCACAGTAGGTTCCACTTTTTGCTTGATACGCTTCTAAAGAGAATAGGTCTGTTCATGGATCATCTGCTTGTATATTTCTCTGATTCCTCTCCACTAAAGTTTAGTTATTAGGAAATTCGTGGTGCTGTTTTATGTACAAGCCTCTTCTTCTAGACTCCAAGACCCTAAGGCAGAGGATCTGTAGGGCAATACAAAACTAGAGAATGGTATCAGGACTAAAGAGTGACAGAAGTCTTCTGTGACGGACTCCACCTAAGTTGTTCTTCTTTAGAAGGCTGACCTAAGCAATTGAATAGGAAGGTAGAAGAGAAGCCAGACTCAGATGGGTTATACCCTAATTCCCAGTCTCGGAATGCACGTCACATATTCACACTCTTGCTCCAGATTAAAAAAAAGCCAGCTTCTGTTGTCACAACACCTGGCTGAACCTCCAACTGTCCTCCCTTCTCTCTCTGGGGCAAACACACTCTCCCAGCCTGTTTTTCCTTCTGTCTGGGAGATAAGCCATGCAGCAGAACCAGGAAATTAGTAAAACCTAGCTGGCAAAGGGCAGCATTGAATAATACCCCACCCTTCCCTGTGCACCCATGGCATCCCCCTGTGACCAGACTGCTCTGAACAGTGTTCAAACACATTAGTAAAACCTATCTGAGCAGTGTTCAAACACATGTTCCCAAAGGGAAGGTTACACAGCACCTGGCCCAGCACGGATGAATGCCCAGCAGCTGTGCGCTTGTTTGCTGCAGCATGACTGCACTGCTCCTCACAGCCTGGGTGTCTGGGAGAAGCAGGGGGAACTAGAACAGTGCTGAGCAAGTCAAGGGCCCAGAGAGATTAGAAAAATGAGAAAATATCCTCCCACTCTGTCCTCAGGCTCTTCTGGATACTTAGACACATCAGCAACACTGTGTGCAGGAAAAGAGTGGTGAGAGCAGGCTGGAACCATTTTGCCCTGGGATGATAAACAACCCTCAGAGGCTATCCAGGGGATTAACAGAAAGAAATCAGCATAAGAGAAGCTAATAGGGTAAAAGCAGCGACAGCAAATAACAATTCCATCACGAACTGCTACCACTTCAGCTCTCCCAAGTGCAGCTTTTCCCTCCTCCATGTTCCCCCCCCCACCATGCACACACTTTTTATTTCACATCAGGATGCAGGTGTGATGGAAAGTGCTGCAGGAGAATCCTGCTCTGCTTCTTGCAATTGTTTAATCTCTTTGACAAGCCCTCCCCTTAGGCTCACCCCCACTAAAAATAATCAACGCCTCAGTCTTGCATAGTTTATCTTTAAAGACTGTGGGATCAGTGCTTTATTTCCTCCTTCAGCCACACACTTTTCTTTCTTCAAGTGGAAGAACTTGTTCCTTCTGCCTTGCACCACCACAGGCTTTGCTAGATGCCCAACACGCAGCACATGCAAGCTCAGCAAGAGCCATGGGCTAGTCTGGGTGAGGTGGTGGTCAGCCCTGCAGTCCTCAGCATCGCTCTGATTTCTGCTCCTTAATTTTAACCACATCAGGCACAACCACACCACCCAAGGCAGGCTTGCTCCTCAGCTCCAGGTGCAGCCAGTAAGTGGATGTATGCAGGGAGGCTGCCAAGGGCATGTACAGCTAATAATTTCCTATTGCTGTAATTGATGAAAACACCAAAGAATAGTTGGTAAGATTGCTGTGGAATTGTATCTCTCAAGCCATGCAGTTCTGCAAAGCAGAAACCACTCTCTACCACGTATGCCATGAATTCATAAGACTCTCTCATTGTTTAGTTCTTAGTGCTCCCTCTGCTTCAATTTTTCCCTTTAGCAACTCTTTCAAGGTAAAAACTAAAGGTATCTTGTCAAAGTCAGTTTCTCCATCAACTGCTCTGCATTGCCTCTAGTGAAAAAGTGCAAAGCAGTGTACATTAGGTTATACAGCAAGGAATCACTAAATAATTGCAGAAATTTCACTCATATCTATATAGACATTATACAAACAACATAGTAAGGAGGCTTTTATTACATTTGTATGGATCTATCTTTAAAAAATCCAACACTATATATTCTATCTAGCGCCTTGCCTTTGTAAGAAATTTTCTTCTTCTTTGTGAGTACAGGAGGCAGAATATAGATGGAAACCCCTGCCTGAGAATACTTTCTATTTTCAAGTAGACACCTGGAATACTCCTCAGAAGTAACTGAAATGCTGAAAGCAGTCTCCAAGACAAATTTTAAATTCAAGCATAAAATCTTTTCTTCCTCAAGTACACAAATCTCATTGCTGACAGCCTGTCCAATGTTAAAATATTTCTGCAGTGTTTATCTATACTTTCTTAGTCTTCTACTTTCCTGGTACCCTTTTAGCAACCATGACTATTACAGGAAGAGTACATTCATGATTAATGATCAAGTACGGATAAGGTTTAGTCACAGATAAACCAAATATGAAATCTGGAAAACTGATGTAAGCAGCAAATTTGAGATTATCAGACCAAGATTATCATGGGCTGCTCTAGTAATTTTCTCCCTTCATTTCCTTTGTAGATTATCAACACAAATCTCACCATTCAGGCACTGACAGAAAAAGTATGGAAAGTGATTTATCCAGTGTCACATGGACACTGTTCCAGCCTTGTATCTTAGCTACCTGACTGAATCTTCCATGACGAGAATGTTCCTTCACTTGATGCTGGCATCTGACTGCTTCACTACTTGGGCACCAAAGTAACTCCTCCACACCTGCAGGCAAGTCCAAGCCTACCTTCCCCCAGTACACAATTTCTGTTGTAACACAGCAGATCTAGCCTGAACACAGCCTCACAGACATGCCTTCAAACCTGTGTTCCACTCCCAGACCTTTCTGCCCTTCTAAGCTCCCATTAGGCTTCTAAGGTCACCATACATTCTTGTGTTACATAATTCCCTCATGACTTATCCATATCTGAAGGGAAAGAAAGAAGGAACTATCTATCTCATTTTTCTCTCAGTCAATTAGCAGAAACTAAAAATCTGCACTCTTTACTTAGAGGCCAACCATGCCTTGTGTTTCTCATGAGCAAGTAAGAGCCTTTGAGCAGACTGGAGCTGGACCTGTTTCTCAAGAGACAAGTGTCTGCGTGTCATGCCTTAGCTGTGGCCAGCCAGGATTGCAGAGGTCTGGAGAAGAGTGTGAAAACCAACAGGGGAGGAAGGGAAACACATGGGGAATTAAATCAATGAAAGGAAACGGCTGAAAATTAGTGACCATCTGCTTATTTGAAGACACCTCTGAACTTGACAGTCTGCTTAATGACTAGTGGGAAGCTTTACATCTGTATCACTGCAAAGCATATGGCAATATGTGTCTGGGTAACTAGATAAAACTGGGTCCCTTCTACAGCAAAGAAAAGCCCCACCTATACAAGCCTAGCAGAGCTTGGATGAAGTGAATGAACCCTTTGCATTTACAGTCAACTCTTAAGCTATTGAAGTGCACGACAAATTCTTTGTGCGCAGTTCTTTTTTGATCAGAGATAAACCTCCAGCTTTTATCTCTCAGATGCATATTCCTAGATCTGTGATTTGGGTAACAGAGTGTGGTTAAAGGTGGCTGGAGTAAGGGGATTTAAGGAGTCAATTTATTTCCAGGCAAAGGTGCTCTCTTCCTAAATGGTATTTTCCTGCCATCTAGTGGTACAAAGGCAATGGTAGCAGATGTAATTGAGTGCTTCATGTGTTTTCTTGCCAATTAGGAGCAGCTAGGGATGAAAAAAAAGATTGTATCCACAAAAGGTTAGGGGGAAGCTCCTTCCATATGAACAGACTTTCTCTGAGAAACTAAACAATGGAATCACATTTATGTATCCAGGCCTTAGAGAGCAGAACAGGGGTGCCAGGTTAGTTATGCAGTTCATAAACAAACTGAAAAAAATATTATTTAAAACATAATTTCATCATTTACTTTTTTCTTACAAAAGGCATTTTAATTCTGGACAGGGATACTGGTCTGCAGGCAACAGTGGCTCCGATTACATCAGTTAAGTCTGCATAATCCATGCAGCAAATAGTATTTCCCCACTTAGCTGCTCACAGAAGGACTCTGCTCTCCTGGATCTAAGGGACAGGAAGGAAACACTTTCCTCCCACAGGACAGGTCTTCTGCATGATTGGGCAGGTGAAAATACACAGTCTTCAGTCAAGAGGGAGTCTCATGCTCTGAGGGAACACCCCTCAGACAGGAGACATTTATACAGAGGATCCATCACCATCCATAGCTACTCTCCATGCAGATTTTCAGAAATCAGTCACCTTTATCTGCCCTGAACCACCTCTGATGTGCAAAAACCACAAAGTAGGAACCCAAAGACAGCTGACATCAGTACAGAGTTAAAGGCAAGTTAATTCTGAGGCAATTTTTGATTCAGACCTGGTTGCAATCTTCTGTATTCAATTCCTGCAGGTGAAAGTGTAGTCTCCTACAAAACAGTGTGAATTAGTTAGCAGTCAAGCTGCATTGCTCTGTATTCTGGGTCTACCCAAATGTATAACACGGCAGTCTCATATGGAATGAGCACTGTGCTGGCTAATTACAGCATCAATTACAAACTGTTTTCAGCTGCTAATCAAATGATCCACAGAATATCAATTACATGCTAAAGAAATTCTCTACTAATCCCAAATAATTACATTCTTGAACTTTGCAATTTGTTAATCAACAATTTACTAAATTAAATGGGAAGGTAATATTCACAGACAGTGTTTATTCACTTTGATTTGCAGGAAAGGAGGTGCCTGCCAGATTTCTGCTGGCAGTTAAAATAGACAACAGTTGACAGGAGTTTGCTCTAACCTTTGTTTATTACCTCATTCATACTTGTGTTTTGTCATCTAATTATTAACAGATAGTACAACATATCCAGCTAAAAGGAAGGCAAACTTTGGAGTCAGAAGCACTTTTTGCTACACATCTAATGGAGTTCAGGTACTATATCCACATAGATAAAAAAATCACGGTAAAAATAAGTGCAGAAAGATGGATATCTTGCTATTGACCTGTGCTTGCTATTTTCCTGACTTTTCTGCCAGCTCAACACACTTTGCATAGTACTCATGCTTGTTCTACTAAAGAAAAGGAACACCATGCTTAAAGCTCAAAAAGTACCTATAGAAAAAATATACTGTGAGGTGACAGATGTGAAATGAAGGACAGAAAAGAAATTGAGGTCAAAACCATAAGAATAAACAAGAAGCAGATATTATTTTGCTGCTGTTCATTCATCGTGAATGCACTCAAATTGTGAGGTATACCAGGTATCAGGGAGAAGCAATAGTTAGAGGTTACCCTCTATAAAAACATTCCTATCTTCTGCTAAAAACTAAGACACTTTTTAAGAATTCTTCTGACCTTAGTGCTTTTTTCTAAGATTTATTCCTGGGAGAGTGGCAAAACTGCAGCCAGTTAGGAAGCACCAATCTGTATCACATGAGGCAAGAACAGTTCTGCTGTGCCCCAGTCCTTATCTATGCTATATATTTATACATACACCTCTTATACACAGGCATTAATAAGTGCTTGCACAGCCACAGCTAGTGTCACAAAAAAAAGTCTCCCTGTCAGGTATCATCCATCCACCACTTCTGATTTATGATGCTATCATAGCAAACAGAGACATTTGAGGCACATTGTATTTAAGGTTTGTGTGTCACGTTTGTCTCTCAGATCTCACTGAGCCACTGAAATGAGCCACCATGCCCTGTTCAGTGCATAATATATCCTTACTGAAACACAGTCTAGAATCCTACACAGAGATGATCAGTTGCTGCCTTGACATCCTGGCTAGTAGAGAGTTTGGAAATACAATTTCTCATTTCAAGGGCAGTCTGAGATACAGTTCAGCATGAAACAGATCCTAAATCTCTTTCAAGTGATTATACTTGCATATGCTGCTTTGGTCTCCAAAGCAGTGAAAGAAAATAATCACAATTCTTTTCATGCTTCTTGAAAGTTAATCAAAATGAGTCAGTATTTTCAGTGGCTTTTGATTTCTAAATAGATAATTTATTTATAAATATTTCAAGTATTCATTTTGAAGTTTTTCTTCCCTTTTCAGGACCAGCTGCTACTAAAGTTAATTGATAATTCACCCTAGTTAAAAGTTGAGGATGCTCTTACTTTATACCATTTTGCAAAACTGTAAAATATGTGATCACTTAACATTTAAATTTATAAAGCTAATGTCCATCACCTTGTTTATTGATTACGCCACCTTTTTGCTTTGACCAATATTTATATTTTACTGAACTTAAAATTATTCTTCTCCTATCAGGTGCCCCATCTCCATTTTCCAGCAAAAAGGGAAAGGGAGACCAATATTAAAGAATGAGCTGCTGTATTGTGTTAAGTCTAAAAAGTACCCCAAGAAATAGAAGGCCCTGTACCAAAGAGGAGTGCTGTCCTTCTTGACAGCAGCTAAGTCATTGCTCATTAGTAGCTGTTAACACATAATTCCAAGAATGACACAGATTTTTCACGGGTCACTTAGTCTCCTGAAATTTAGTCAGAACTAAATTTAATGCATACCAGTTCACAAGCAGGAACAAACTGAATGGCCAGTGTAGGAAAACTCTTTTTCTCCTCAGCTCTTTGACTCCTTTGTGTGGGCACTTAGCATTGCCTAGTAGCTGTGGCTTGTCTTGCTCTGTTTCTTTTTTCTTCATTCATAAACCACAAAGAACAAGTTTACTGGTACACTAGTACTGAAAGCAAAGTAAGATCTTCAGACTGAAAAAGGGGTGACTTATATCACATCTCATATTTATTTGCCCCAGGAAGGCAAAGCCAGCAGGTTGTTGTTAACCCTTCCACTTGGTAATGCTACTTGCATAGAGAGATCTTTCACAGCAAGCTGCTAGGGAATATATTTCTCTTTACCCAAGAGTGGTACCCTTGGCATTAGTCCCACAGAGAACTGGCTGTGACAGCCTTCTGCAAGCTGAATGAATAATTGCTATCCTATGAGTGAGCTAAAGGAATAGTTTGAAGATGTTAAAAGCCTTCTGACATTTGGACCATTTGCACTACAAAAACAATGACACAAAAGCTTCATTAAAATCCAGTGCATAATCTACAGCCCCATGTCCCTACTGCATATACAACTGAAAAATGGAAGGCAGCCTGTTAAAGCAGTTCCTCTCTTTGAAGCTTATCTGTGCCTTTTGTGGGTCTCCACAGCTGTGCTTTTGTCTATCTGATTCCCAATATCCACACTTTGAACCTGGTATTTGCAGGAGGTGCTCCTCAGAATAAACTTCACCCATGCTGTCACATTGTAGGGCAAAACTGTTGGACTCTGGTCTCACCCTTTCAAGCTGAGTCACTTGTGATCTCAGCTACAACATCCTGCCCTCAAGTAATAGACAAGAACTTACCCTCAGGCACAGGACAGCTCCTCATAAAAAATCCCAAGAGTTCTCCTAAAAATCCTTCAAACACCTCATCTCTCAAATGCATGTCTCAAAAAACTTGTCAACTGATGCCCTGGGGTCATGGTTATTATCCATCTTGCCGATCAGCACTGTTTTCCCATGTCTTACACTGTGTTACCTGGCTCTTGGAATGTCTTTGTTGTTTATATCAGAACTAGTTCAACTCAGTTCCAATCTTGTAGCTAAGTTAATACACATACACAACCTGGAACATGATGTGTATTTAACTGGTAACTTGCTGCTGCACTGATTCAAGCTTCAGTGACTCTTCCATCTTAAATTTGAATGGAACTGTTGCCCAGCTCTCATGCAATTAAGTGTTCTCATTATTTACATTCCATAAGCACAGGAGAGTTCTGTCTATATGTGCAAAGGCTTGGCTCTCACAGATGCTTGATATAGGTAATGTTAGCCAAAAAAATAATTAAGTTCCTTGAGATTTCTAAGTACAGTGGCTGTTCTGCTTTGACTAAGCTCAGGTGGGTGCAAATCTTCAAAAACAACAGAGTAGCCCAACCTCTTCCTAATGATCTCCATGGAGGTCTCATCAGTGACACGATGCCAAGGCTGAGCCCTTCCGGAAACAAAAACTTCTTAGGACTTGCATGTGCTGGCAGAATTAGCATTTGTGGTTTTATTTCTTTCAAGTCTTTTGCTGGGAGCGGTTTATTAGTGCTGTGGATTCATGTTTTGTCAGTACCTGGCATTCAAGTGTAGCTGATCCTACCTTGGAGTGCAAGCTGGATTATTTCTCAATATTGATTTTTCATGGGCCCATGACATCTATGTAGCAATTAAAGAAATAAATCAATCAGATGCTGATGGCACATCTACCTGCTTAAATGTCTTTGAAGTGCTGCAGCTTAATCAGAGCAAAACCACAACCTGAGGTAGGGCCTTGTGTGCTTTTGTTCATCTGGGGTTCACGGCACCAAGTTGATACTTCCTCACACTCGGAAGTTGCTTTACTTTTATTGCACTAGTGTGAATTTGCATTGTAAGAAATGCTCAAACCCACAGCTAAAAAATTATAGCCTGTTACATCCCTGCAGACCAGCTCAGACACAGTAACTGTGCCTGGGAACAATTATTTCTGTCAAATTCAAGATAACAGCACTTTGTTTTGGACTACTTGTAAAGAAGCTAAATACTGGCAACCTGCTATTTCCATCAAGCAGAGAGCACTTAGATGATTACTACAGCCCAGCTAATTTAGGGGAATCTTGAACTTGGTCACATAGCTATGGAGGAGATGGGCACATAGACCAGTGGAACAGAGTCCTCAGCTCAAAAACTTTCTGCAGCATCATTTGGGTTCTGGCTCACCTGTCTTGAAAAGAAGACCGTGGAGTGGAGAAGGTAGTGCTGCTCCAGAAGCAATGCTTCCCTGCCTCATGGCATGGCCAGCTGGATTGCTAATGAACCCAAGTTGCAATATCCTCCAGCTCCCTGTTCAAGGGCAGACTGAAACCAGCGCCAGCTCAGTCAGCCTTGCAGTGGGAGGAAATGGGCAGGTGGCCGTAGTTCCAACAAATGTGATACTTATTCCTTTAATTATCTGGATTGTCATGCAACCCACCGTGTTGCACCTGATTTCAAGAGCAAAATGCAACCCACCGTGTTGCACCTGATTTCGGGCAAATTTCAGACAGTGAGAGTCCTTGAATACACACAAATTTGTCCACGCAGTTCAAGGAGGGAAAATCCCAGAAATGGAGAGAGCCAGCTGCTGTCTGCAGCTACCTGATGGAAAGGTAACAGGAAAGATGAAATCAGACTTCTCTTGGAGATGAGCGGCCCCAGGTCAACAGTCAATGGACTCTAGTGAAAACATGGGAAAATCCATTTAGTTAGCAGAAAAAACATTTTTTACCTTGAAATTGAGCAAATGTCAACCAGGTATCCCTAGTTAAATGTAAAACAATTTAAATGCTAACCTTTGTTTTATTCAACAGCGTATTGCATGGAAAGGCAAAATTTATTATTATTTAATTGTATTTTAAGTAAAGACAGTGCACTCATTAGAGAACAGTGGCACTTCCAAGTAGACTTGTCACAACAGGAGTACTAACGTGATTTACAAGGGACTCTGCAGTATCAGCAGCAGTAGTAATACTACTGAAATATTTCCATTTGAATAAGCATTTTTAAGGGAGGGGAAAAAAAGAAAAAAAGAAGAAAAAAGAAGCTTATTTTACTTACATTTCATGATTCCAGAAATGCTTTTTGGATAAGAGTCTTTCCCATCTAGTAGGTGTGAGGGCTTGATTTTTCAAGCTACTATGTGTATCTTAGTGTCCAGAATGAGCATATAGAGGAAAAACCAACTATTAATCTTCTTTGGTGTGAAAAGGTATATTGGTAAATACCAATGCTTGTTAATGTGACAATTTTTTGTGTGTTTTTTAAACTGCCTTGGTTCTTTGGGTTTTCGTTATGAAACCACACTAGAAATAGCCTTATATATGCAAGCTCCTGCTGTCTGAAACAATTAATTTAGTAAAGTTTCTCTGAGTGTCATCTATTTTGCAGACTGAGACCAGGCAGAAGCAATTTATTTCTGTAGCTGAGAGTTTATTTCTGTAGGAAAGATTGCAACATGGCAGAGAATCATCAACAGTCTCTGTTGATGTGAACTCTGAATTAAAACACAGTAGTACCAGCAGGTACAAACTGCTTGTGAAGGGACACGATGGTACAGAAAACTGGCAATACTGACTTTAATATGTATTCCTGATAGCTGGGCACCTGCAGGTGATCAGCCTTGGCTTCTTGGCTTGGTTCAGCTCATCCATACCTCCCTTACTAGTTTTTAGACCTTGATAGTGTGTAGATCCAGGATTTACTTTGTTTTTTTTTGCCTTTTTAGATTTTGTTTGACTGTAGCTATAAGAGCTGATCTCAGACTAGGCCTGCACAAGAAACTTCCTGCCATAGCTGTACCATTGAGAACATGAAACGGGCTAGTACAACAGATAAAGACATTGCCATATCTGCTAAATACCAGCAAAATGGTCTGTCAAAGAAGAAAACAGCTTTTCCCACTAGCTGACAGAGGCACTGACATGGCCAAAATCTGTACCTCTGCAAAACTTTATCCCCTCCACTTGCTCAGCTGACAAGTGATGGTAAATGGGATTTGACTTGTAGAATCATAGAATGGTTTGAATTGGAAGGAAACTTAAAGATCCTGTACTTTCAGTCCCCCTGCTAAGCCTTCCACTAGACCAGGTTAGACTTCAGATAAGGAGGGAGTTAACTCAGAACACAGAATATCCTGAGTTAGAAGGCACCCCCAAGCATCACTGAGTCCAGCTTCTGGGCCTGCACAGCACCACCCCCAAGAGTCACACCGAGTGTCCAAGAGCACTGTCCAAATGCTTCTTGAGCTCTGTCAGGCTTGGTGCTGTGACCACTGCCCTGGGGAGTCTGTTCCACTGCCCAAACACCCTCTGGATGAAGAACCCCTTTCTAATACCAACCTAAACCTCCCTGACACAACTTCAGGCCATTCCCTCAGGTCCTTCCTTCACCATCTTTGTTCCTACTCCTTTGGACACTCTCTAATAACTTTATGTCTTGTACTGTGATACCCAAAACTGCCCCCAGCACTGGAGGTGAGGCTGCCCCAGCTCAGAGCAGAGCAGGACAATCCCCTCCCTTGCCTGGCTGGCTGTGCTGTGCCTGATGCCCCTCAGGACAGGGTTGGCTCTCCTGGCTGCCAGGGCACTGCTGACTCCTGTTCAAATTGCCACTGACCAGGACCCCCAGGTCCCTTTGCATGGCACTGCTCTCCAGCATCTCACCCCTCAAGGGCGGCTGAAGCCAATTTGGCTGAACGTGCCTGACGCTGGATGCAGCAGAGATGAGGGTGGGGAGGTGTTTCCCAGGAAGGAGAGCCCCGCAGGAAGGACGCGTCTCTTGCAGCCTTTCCCCTCTCGCTGCTGGTGGAGCCGCGGCCCCACGAGGGGCTCTGCCCGCCTGGGCACAGGCAGCGCCAGCCCTTCCAGCGCGCCGCTCCCAAATCCCGGATTGGGACTGACGTGCAAGCACTTCCCACGCGTCAGGGTGTCTAAAACAGTTTCAGTTTCAGGATGTTAAACTGGTATAGTTATTGGTACGAACAGGATAACCAGAATAGTAGTTCCCTCCAGGGCGCGACTGATAGCTACCACATGATCTAACTGTGCCGGGAACACGCACAAATAAATGGTAACAAGCGAATTATTTGTATGCCTTGTTCCTACTAAATTTCCCCCAACATGAGACACTCGTAGCCACAATAGTGTAAGAAAGCCTGGTACAGTGAAAGTTTTTTAGATCAATCAAGTAGAAAATCTTCCCATATAGGAGAAAAATACCATCTTTCTACACACAGTAAACACAGTAAAGGGGAAAGGGCATTTAAACAGCACGCACTGACCAAGATAGGACAGCTCAGTTTGACCTCTTTGTATCTTTTAATACAACCTTCATTAAAATTCTTAAAATAACTGTGTAATGGCAATCACAAAAGTATAAAGAAAATATAGATTCCAGCTCAAGAAGAGATTCCTCCCCAAAATACATGAGAAAAATCAAGTGATGAGAACATTTAAATGCCATTGTACATATTCCCTGGAACAACACCCTGGTCAGATAGGTAACAGCAGCTGTCCAAGGCACAGTGCTTGACTGCTCACTGCTCTAAGTAGATTACAAGCACTAAAAGAAATAGAGGTGTAAACAGCCAGAGCATATGGGGACAATGCACAGAAACGGCAGTGACAACTACAGCTGTCAGCAGGGTTGCCCTCCTTCCCCTGGCTCTGGGCTCACATCACCACCATGATGTCTTCCAGCGGCTTCCGTGTCAGCGCAGGCACAGTGGCGTCCTTCTTGGGATAGCCAACAGGGAGCAGCAACAGGAGCTTCTCGTTCGCTGGCCGCTGGAGCAGCACCCGCAGCTGCGGGCCGCAGTTCAGCGGCGTGGAGGTCACGGTGTACAGACCTGCGTTCTGCAGCAAGACAGACAGCAACAGAGAGACAGAGGTCTGTGCTCTTTGTTTGTAGTGGTTGTTCCCACCACACCTGTACACATCCTTCTGTCAGCTAGTCCAGAAATGCTGCTTTGTTAGACCTGCTGCAGCCTTTGGAGCACCTGATTTACTAACAGCCTCAGTAGCACCACGAGGGATGCTCTGCTTACAGAGAAGTGGAGCATTCTCCATCACAGCAGCAGCACAGTCTGCGTGCCATGTCTGTGTGCTGTAGAGCCAGAGCCTGCCTGCTGTGCCAGTGTGACGGGGAATCCATGGCCACAGGAAAGCTGAGAGGCAGATGTGGGGACATGATTGGAAAGTCATCCCATGGTGCTGATGGTTGGACTAGATGGTCTTGAGACATCCATTCCAAACCAAACTATTCCATGATTCTACAATCTGGCTCATACAGAGAATTATTTCAGTTCTTGCCTCCATACAGCTGGCAGGAAGCTGCCTTACAGCCTTGTGAACACTTGAGCTCCTCCTCAAGAGCTGTACCTCGCAGGGAGAGGGGACACAGGCTCTGCCTCAGAAGCTGTCACAGGAGTCTGTTGGCGTCTCTCACAGTGGCCATTGTTATGGATTACATCAGAATCCCAAAATAAGTCTATGTATCACTCTTCCTCTCATTCAAAACCTCACAAAAACCCTAAAAACTCCAGGCAAACAATAAAGAGCTGACATCATCCAAGGTGTGATCACACACAGCTGAGTCACTTCCTGAGAGCTGCACATGTGGATTTCAGTCTCTCTGTCTACTCAATGCAAGCATTTTGGGAGGCTCTGAGACACAAGTCAGCCAGGGAGAGGTGCCCAGGAAATACACCTGTCATGTTTATTAATCTCTACGATCTCCTCAAGAGGAGAAGAGCTATCAGTGATGGTGCTGAATGGTGCCTGAGGAGCAGCAATGCACGACAGAAAGTGTCATTTGAAACAGAATGGAGGACAAGTGGCAGTGCCTGGTAGGAAGTTGGCCTAATATAAGAGGAGGCACCTTGCTGTTATCTTGCTGACATGCCAGGTTAACTATGAGAATAGCTTCTCTATTTAACACTTGTGTGAGTACATCAGGTACAAGAAGCAGAACTGAGCACTGAGAAACCGCTGAGAAAATCTAACTGGCTGGTGTCAAACATGCTGAGCTTTAGAGATCAGTGCACTTTCAGAAATGCTTCAGAAAGACTGATTGAAATAGTACAGCATGTTCTGTGGAATATGTCCCTGATCTTTTTTTTTTTTTCAGCATTGTATACTAAAAGTGGTTTGGTGTCAAGCTGTTTTATAGGGATTACTGAAAAGAAGGGGCCAGTGTGGCACCACACAGTCGTGCTTGGGTAGTCTGAAGAGCCTGTCAGCCCTGTTAGCATAAGGCAGAAACCACAGGAGCTGAAGCCTGTGCCGAGAAAAGAGTGACAGCTCTGGAAGCTACATTATATTTTTCTTCGTGTTAACCAGTACTGAGGATAGGAATCACCTTCTCAGATGTAGACC
Organism: Camarhynchus parvulus; assembly: GCF_901933205.1. Lineage (NCBI taxonomy): Eukaryota > Metazoa > Chordata > Aves > Passeriformes > Thraupidae > Camarhynchus > Camarhynchus parvulus. The sequence goes on from NC_044573.1 coordinate 55,720,769, forward strand.
TGTGTAGAATAAAGTTAAAACCCAAACTAAGACATATTGCCAGGAATTGGAGTAATCCAGGAGACTAAAAATGTTAAAATCTTAACTGGGTTCCACCCTCATTTGGGCAGAACAGTCTTGGTAGGTAATCCAAATTAATATATGGACTCACAGTATGTTGGTTCTGTCAACGTACCTGCAGTGCAGCAAGCAGGATACCACAGGCAATGGAAACGCTGATTTCATTGTAGTAGTGGGTCTTCTTTTTGCCATTTGGAAGCCGCCCATATACCTGCTTGAAAATGAGGATCAGATATGGAGCAGTGTCCAAGTACTCTTTGATCCAATTTGTTCTGCAAAAGAAGGTTTAAGCAATTTATTTTGCAACCTTTACACTTTCCTGTAAGTTACATTTACTGTCTGCAAAGGAGCACTATAGGTACATGACAATTAAAGCAGCAGACTAAACCTTAGAACATTTACTGCAAAGGATTATCAGCTTAAATAGAAACATTTCAGAAAGAAAAAAAGCTGGAAGAGAGTTCTCAATTTTAACAGATTTGGCTGAGGGGTTTATGTGCTCACTCTGAAGAGTGGAATTGCATACAAATAAGAGATAGCTCTTGACCTCTTATCTATGAACTGACCTCATGAGCATTTGCCTTTGTGATTATTTAATTCCTGGAATTTTGCAGATTTGCCTGTTTCCAGCAGTACCAACTTTTTTGTCATTGCAGGAAAGCCTGCTGTCAGAAAAATGCAAAACTTTTTTGTCTAAGGTCTAAACCTAAATATATTCCAATGGCAAAAATTGTTATTCTGTTCCTGGGTATTTCATCCCTGTTACAATTCATTTGGTTCCCAATTTCTTAAATGACAATCATGATACAGGATTTAGACAAGAAAATGAGTGTTTTCTACTGTTGTCACTCAAAACATAAGAACCTCTGGCATTTAGTTGTTTGCATAGCACATAAATTTGCATAGCACCTAAGCACCCAAACAATAGCAACATAATCTAGCAAGTAGGGCAACTCAACCCTACAAATCTTTGTGCACGTGCTCCATTTGACAAGCCAGGACTCAGTAGACATCTTCCCATTGTGTGAAGTTAAGCAAGTCAGTGAGACTTGGGAGGGCATTTGGAACAATTAAATATTGCATAATTCAGCACTTGGATAGAGACAGGCCTTGGGGCCTTCCTCAGTTGGTAGCAAACCTTCCAGTGACTTTGGGAGCTTGACTGTTTGGCAAATAACAGAAAAAATCTGGGACAAGAGTTTCAGCCGCAGAGGTTACATAGGAGAAAATAATGATGGAGCCAAGTGCTTGGAAAACTTTCAAAATAGAGAGCATGTAATCCCTTTTACTGGAAGCAATTTTATGAACCAGCCACCAAGGCACAGTTCTACATATATTTATAAGTTTTTGTTTCCAAACATAGATTTTATAAAAACATTAAAAGTGAGAGGAAGGAAGAAACAGAAAATTATAGAAGTCTTTCCTACACTGAAACAACAGCTATCTTCACACCCCTTAGGTAATTGACTTTTCATACCTCAATCTTTTCAGGTCATTAACCCATCTGTCTCCCATCCTTTTTTTGTAGTTGATTTCCTCTTCTTCTTCTACAATTTCACGAATCTTACGTTTTAAATATGGATCTTGCACGACCACAAAGGTCCAGGGCTCAGTGTGTGCTCCACTAGGTGAAGTACCTTCATACAAAAACAGGGAAAAGTAAAAACCAGTGAGAGATATCAGCTCTTCCTTGTGAGCTTTTAGGCTGATCAAATGAGCAATGGGAAAGCAAGTGGATGAGATGGGAAGAAAAGGACTATGTTCTGGCAGACAATCCTCTTCATTTCTTTCTCAAAGAATGTGAAATCCTATTGAAGAACAGAGGTTAGTCCTTTCATACTGTCATCTTACAGGAATACAGTGTGTTAAGGATTTGTAAAAAATTCCTTTTTTGGAGGTTCTTATGATGAGGCAGTAATATGGTGTGATATATATGAATGCAGTAATGGTATTACAAAGTGTTGTACCAAAAGCAGAGCTCTGTCTGAATACACAGCCAACTCTGACACGTGGTTTTAGCTAAAGGGTGAAAACAATGGCTTTCAGGAAAACAAGGCTGAGTGACTACCGGCAGGAACCTGTTGCTGACTGACAAAGATAAGGAACTGTACAGCACAGACATCTGCCATAGAGAGTACAGGCTTGAGTTTGTTGTCCCAAAGACAGCTGGTGTTCATAGGTGTGGACATATACATGATATCTATTATATGTTTTTAAAATATAATTATATATATATATTAAATCTGTACTTGCTCACCTACCAACACCACTGGAGAAATATTTTAACTGCCTAGAGGTTAAAAGCCAAAAGCTGAAGAATATATATCTGCACAGGTTCACAGATATATAAAGAAGACTGTTTAGATCTCTCTGGTCCCTCATACACATTTAAAAATATTTGAAGAACTTGAATGCATACAATACTAAGGACTGGGTTTATTTTAAGAAACACTTAATAAGCAGCTTGAACTCTCTTGATATATGAAAATGTTTTTTTTATTGTGAACCTTGCCTTTCCTCAGGTTTGGGTAAAAACTGATGGCATTCATGCTTCCTTTTGTTTTCCTTTTCTCTACACAGCCCAAAGCTTTCAGGGTTACTAAGTACTTCATCTGCACGCCAGGCTTGTTTGCTTTGCTGCATTTGCCAAAACATGCTCAGTGTTTTAATGATGCCTAGTTAATTAGAGGGAGATGGAGACTCTTTACAGTGCACTAACAAAGCTGCTTACAGTTCTTAAAGGGAAAATAATGTACCTCAAATGTGGAGATTCTTTAGATTATTAACCCTCCTAAAGGCTACTGAACTTTTCTCTAAGGCAGCTTGGGAATATTTTCTATAGTAGCAGCAGCTGGCTCATAGAATAAGAGAAATCATGAGGGTCAAAACCACTCCTGGCTGAAGTCGATGTTACTAAGGCAGAGATGAGATTAGGCCAGGACATGACAGTAATGATTTGAAACACATGAATGCTCAACAACAACAACAAATGTAATCCGTTTCTGACATTCAGTCAAATAACCTCTTTGGGGTCCTCAGCATAACACTCCAATCGTATGCAACAGGGGTCTGGCACCACTGTTGGAAGGACTGGAAAAGGTGTTTTGTTCTAGACTGAAATTCTTTCCCTTTATTAGGCACCAACTATTTATGCCAACATATATTCAATATGTATGAAATATTTTGCATGGCTGAGACAATTTAATTTATTTGTTTGTGGGGGGACCCCAAAATGCAAAACCCACAAATGATAAATATTATCATCATAATGCATTAAATTTTAGAGCATGTGAAGTACATATGGCTTGACATTTTTGAGAAAACACTTCAATATTTCTATTTGAAAGATGTCTCGATAAACCACACATAAATTTAATTTTAAATAACATGTTTTAAAAGTTGACAATTAAGTTATTTGTTTCATGCTGTTGAAATGCTTTCTTCCCTTATGGGTGAACTGCAAATACAGCGAAATTGGGAGTACTCCAAACAAGTCTCCAACATACAGTTGTTCAAGCTGAGTAATTTCCAATCAATCAATGGGTGCTAATTCATTCCAGCTACAGGTGAATCTAGGAAAACCATACGCAAAATTCCAGTTCTCTTGGCTTTTCCACACCACCTTTTCACAGTTACACAGTTGAACAGCAATGCTGATCCTTTTTTTTTCCCCAGCCCTTGAACCACTCAGTACCTACCTGCTGTTCTGATGACATTATCAATGACCTCCCTGGGGACTGGCTCATCACTGAGAAACCTGACAGATCGTCTCTTATTTAGAAGCTCATAGAATGCCTGTGACCTCTTAATCATTTCAGCCTCAGAGTAGCGCTCGCCAGTGAAGGGGACATGGGCAACATTTTCTTCAAGTCCTTGCCACTCTTCCTCACCCTCTGCAAGAAAATACAAGTGGTTAGGGATTTTTTTTTTGCTGGAGAATGCTGTTGATATCCTTGGCACTCACACTGTAAGGCACCTTGTCCTGCACTGGCATACACTGCACTTCTACACCGCTGGTAAGGCAAAGTCTAAGGTTCCAGTTGACACAACTCATTGATGCCCAGCTCCAGCTACTGAATAAAAGCCTTGTTTAAATACCAATAGGCAGGAGGGTCCTGGCCTGCTCTAGAAAGTGTGATCCACAAAGAAGTTATTGCCTTCTCCACTTCAGCCTGCAAGCCTGCCTGCAAAAATGGGTTACAAGCTGAAAGAGCACTGAAAAAGTGGACAGGCTTCCAGCCCAATTTTCTCAGCAAGTAAATGTGAACATGTGTGTTCCTTCTTGAGTTGTTTAATAAGGAAAAAAAATCAATTAAATTATTGAAGTTAAGGAGAGAGCTTAACTACCAATATGTGTAAAATCTCCTCTGAGGAGCTGAATGTCAGCTTCTTCCATGTTCATGTTTCATAGCAGAAACATTGCAAGCTTTGGCTCTGCAGAAATGTGACTTTGTGGTTAAGCTCTTTGGTTTCCCGATACTTTCAGCATAAGAGGAAATGGATGTCAGGCATCTATATTTAGAATAACAACATATCAAATGTAGGATATTGTGTTTCTTGGCTTTAATTTAAAAACTCAAAATGATTCTCCATTTCAATGAAAGCTGTCTGTTTATATCACAAAATGAATCTCCTGTTGTCTCTGAGGCCTCTTTCTCCCCCATATTTCTAGAATCAGCATGGACAGCATTTTTTGCAGCTATGATGTGGAAGTTAAAGCCATTTCAATGCTACATTTTGACTAGTCAATAGTATTGAGCAATCTGCTACAGAGACCTGAGTCAGGAAAAAATATTCCAGTTCTTTTTCTGTTGCTATTAGGCTATCATTCCCAAATCATAGCAATCTCCAGCACAAATTCAAACAGCAATTACTTCTGTGTTTTAGTAGTATGCAGTTGCCTTAGAGACCAGGCTGGTTTTTTGTTCATTTTAAAAGCAGTGAAATATTTGTGTGGCTCAGTCTGTGCAAAGGGGCAAAATAAATCCAGTTTTATAAGTTGAATCTAAACTGAATGGTTCTGGTCCCCAAACCACCATCATTTCATTTTGTGTACAAAGAATTCACCCTGAGAATTTGTTTGGTTTAGCATTTCATGCCTATGTTAAGCACTCTTGGTCATAGCCTGCAAGGACCTGGCTCCAGGTTAATGGAAAGCAGTGAGCCCTGGTAAAAATTATTTTAGTGATCATATTGTGCACGCTCAAGAAGTAAAAAGGTGCCTCTTGGTAATGTTCCCTTTGTGATTTACACTTGGAAAAATAGTGAGTGCTTTCTTGTTTTGGGTTGTTGGGGGGGGTTTCCTGTGTAAGTAGAAGAGAAGTGAAGCTGCTGTTTGGTCAAGATATCTCAATTTAATAATAAGGTGAAAAAAGAAATGTACTTTCAAAGATTTTGAACATGGGACAAAGGTGAGAGGGCTAATGAGAATGGAAAACCTCAATACACTCAACATGGGAATACTGGCTGAAGCAGGAAAACCTAGAAGTGCAGGAACTGACACACAAAACCAATACTCTCTTGGCAAATTTATTTTCTTAAAATAAATTAATCTCTTACATATTCTCTTCCATCATGTGTCTACCATTCTTTCTTAGCAGTTAACATTATCCATATGCTAACTTTAAATCATTATCAGCACCATCTGTTTAGTGCATGCACTCTATATCTCTAATTGCTGTGTTTAGACACTCTTCTGTTTGTACAGTCACATTACACAAGTATTGTGTCTTGTTTAATCTCTTTGTATTCCACCACTTGATGGACAGCAGACATCCTCCTAGCAAGACTTTTACCTTGTTAGCCACATTCTCAAGATTGCCATCTACAGTAGTCATCAAGCTTCCTGCTTTTTTAAGTCTGGAATGGTTTTGGCTCAGATATCCCAAATGGAATCTCATTTCAAAAGTACATTTTTCTATCTCTATCAGAAATTCCTCTCTGGAAAGATTTTAGGATGATAACAATGTTCTTCCCAGCAGTCCATATGGGAGGTTATAATCAGCCTGCAAATCATGTAATAAATTTTAACTCAGTTTGAAGCATGAGTTCTTAATTAAAAACTCATACTGAGAACAGTAAGTTGTCATTTCACTTCTGTTGGCCACTAATTTTACCTACACTGACACTTCTCTGTGTTGCTGGCTTCCAGTTGTATGTCACTAAGACATTTCACTTTTACTCTCCTTGGTTCTACACAAAGACCACCAGATAATATTAACAATTGATCCTGAGACTGATCTTTGAGAAACCCCAGTCTACTGCATTTGCTTTCCAAACAAGTTTCTTCTCTAGATAATTTCTTCCTGAGCATACAATGCCTCTCCAACTCTCTTTTCCAGTGTAAAGACATGATGCATAGGAAAAAAATTCAATGTGTGTAAAGAAAGTTTTCACATCTTTAGTCTTAAATGCTGGGTAACTGATCCTGTGGGTTCTTTATCTGATTAATGGCAGACTGCTGCAAAATGGGCCACTACAGGAATCCCAGTAGTGAATCCATCCCCGAACTGAGTGTGACTAATAGGGAACTAAAAGAGATGGATTACCCTACTAGTGGGTTATAAATAGTGCTTAGCAGGCTGATCCTGGAAACCTCAAGAGAGGGTCAGGGATCTTAAGAAAAAGAAGTACCAAGTTGGAGAGTCACAGACCCTGGAAGAAACAACACAGCATCAAAACATTGAGAAAATTACCTCAACTGGAATGCAGTTGCAGAAGGTTTCTTATGATCTTAAGAGATAGACTGGCTGTTATATAAAGAGAAAACCTAGTATAAGGTTATAAGTATAACCTAGAAAGGTGAGAGGTAATCTGATTGCTATCCATAAACCTCAGGAGAGTATATGCCAGGGCTGGAAGAGAATCCTTTGAAATCAAGAGGATGGAACAGATTAAATAGGTATACAGTAGTATTAAATAAGTTTGGGCAGGCAGAAAGGTAGAGGAGGGCTTTTAACCTATACTAAGAAATTCTGGACCAGCCTTTCAGCAAGGTTAAAGAAAAGGGGTCACAAAAGTCCAGTTTTCATGTTCATTCAGCTGATGACAAAGGCTGGATGTATTTGCAGCAGCAGGAAGATACACACAGTAATGCACTGTGTCCATCTAAGTCCTGTGTTCCTAAATTATACAAAATATGAGCTGTCATTGTAAAGGAGGTTTAAATTGCTACTGCCTCATCCATGTCAGTAGTAGTATTATTAAGATATGGGAATTTTATGAAACTGGGGAGAGGAGAATGCTTTTAAGTGGGACAGATCTATTACAAGGAGTATCACAAGCAACTAACAGTGGATTTTTGTAAGGAATGGAATATTTGGGACTTTGTGTGTTGTTTTGCAGTCCTTAGTAGAGTGTATCATCAGTGTCCTTACCAATCCACAGCATAACAATCTCTCATTCTGGATCTTAATATAAACGAAGAAAAAGGTTAATAATATAAATGAAGAAAAAGGTTATGGGGTAGATGGGCATGCAAAAAAATCTGAAGTAATGCCAGTTAAAGCATTAAACAAATGGACTGAGTGCTTTGCACTTAACAAAAGAACTGGGTTTCTGGCTGCTACGAGAAACATCCATCTCTTTAGCTGTGGAAAACACAACACAGACAAACTCAGGAGCACTTGGCCCTCACCATTCCACCCTTCACTGCCAATAAGTGACCCTACTGAGTCTGCCCAAGCAGTTCAGCTCCTTACACTGAATGCTCTGCTGCTGAAAGGCATGTCCTTCTCATGGGAAACATCCCTGAGGGTTCCACTGCAGGGAAGGCTCATAGGGCTACAAGTGAGGTCAGTGCTTTTCTGTTTTTCTAGCTGAGAGACCTTGCTTTGGTCAGGGACATGAATTAAAAGGCTTGGTCTTCAGCTGCACCTTCCTATTCAGGGGGCTGCTGAAAATTCAGCTTGTTCATATGGGGCAGCCCTAGATTCTAGCTTTAGAACAGGCCTTCATGTTACCTAACTCAAATTCTCTTCAGAGGAACTTAACCTTTAAGCACAAGCCAGCCAGAGATGTTTAAGTAGAACTGAGCTTTTCTGATAAAGTAAGATACGTTAAAAAAATAACAGAATTTACACAGCAGGTAAAGTACTCTTTAGTATTAAAAAAAAATCTCTTTTACATCCACGTTTCCATTTCAGCACCTAGTGCAGTCAGTAAAAATTTTAACACTGACAACAAGGTTAACATGTTTTGATCCATAATGAAGGCTCTAGCAAAGTAGCAGATCTTTACTAACTCTTTTTCTTCTCCTTGCTACTCTTCTCATTTAGGCTGGGCCAATGAAAAATTTCCCTATGAATGATGAAATTATTTTAATATTTCTAGAGATAAAAAACACGACTATTTTACAAAGAAATTGGTTTGAATCACATACCACTAAGGGAAAGGTCATTATTTGTTGCTAAAATAAAAATAGCAAGAAAATTTAATATTGGATGACATGGTATATTGAAAAAAGTTTTATTTAAAAGTAAATAAAGCTTAGTAAGTAAATAAAACTTAGTAACAGTACCAACATGTTTACCTGTCAAAAATTTTTTGCAAGCAATTTTTTTTGCAACAAAAACTAGTACAGTTTTGAATTTAGAGCCTGAATAACAGGGAAACACATACAAGACTAAAATTTTATATATGGAGATATGGCTGTGAGGCTCATTGATAAGAGATAATAGGTTTGTTTATGCAAAGGATCTAAATTTTTTAACTGAAACAGCTATAGTCCAAGATGGTAATTCATAGATTATCATTTGAACTACCCACAGGAATTGTAATTTGCAGCAATTTAACTGAAGTAGTAAGTCATTAGTGACAAAGAAATTATGGAATAATTTTATACAGAATCTATTTTGCATTGAACAAAGGAAGATACAACAGATGAACTGATTTGTAAAGAAATTTTCTATATTTGGAATATAGTCAACAGGGTTTAAACCTTTCTTGGTATCAACTCTTTTCAGAAACCGATAAACAACACTAGCTCAAAGTACACTGAACACTGAGACTAGAGCTATGATAGTTCTTAGAAATGGGTCTATATGCAGAAGGACAATGTAAGTTTTAAGATTCCTAGAAGCAGACTGAGGGAGTGCTATTATGGGTGAAAAAATAACCCAGACAGACCCTCAACAAGTCTTTGAAACCAGCTTGAGGGAGAAAAAAGAAAAAAAAAAAAGACCTGCATTAACTACAACTTTAAAAAAAAACTGATAGGAACAGAACTCAGCAGATTTTTATTTTACAAAGAAATAAAGTGAGTTTATGGAGGATAGTTAGGAAGGAAAAGGAAGGGTACATTTTGAGCTTAGACTTTTCTCCAAGCTGTGAATCAGAAAAAGCTAAGGAAAACAAAGGGCATCCTGTATGGGTTCAAATATGCAGCTGAGTGACCAGATTATCACCACCAACACATCTTGTTCTTAAATATTTGATCAACACAGCTCACAACAAAGCTGTCATTGACATTCTCAGAAGCTACAAGTGGAGGACCTTTGTAAAAACAGTAGTAAACCCATTTCCAACTTTTCAGCTGTGCTGAGAACAAACATGTATCACTGAGTGATAAAGTGAGTTGACTTGCAGATAGAAACATCTGCTCAGGTCTTCCCTTTGCTCACACTAATATGGCCTGGGAAGAGACTGTGGGGAATTCAGCAGGATCTCCTCTCTTTCCTTACACTGTCCATAGAGTCCCTCGTATGTCTGAGATCTGCTGTACAGAGGAACAGTCACGAGTCTCTGAGAATATATTTTATATATATATTTTTTGCACTCTGATTTGTGGGGTCTGGAGGGAATAGAAATTTACACCAAGAGTGACACAACATGAGGACTGCCTCCCTGGCTGGGAGCTGACAAGCTCAGGGCACAGCAGCAGTGCTGCACTGAGCATTGCTGCCACTGTGGAGAAGTCCAGAAGACTGCACCTCCTTCATTCATATCAGCAGATAAAATTCAAACAACAAAAGTGTTTGGGATAAGATTTTTCTTACCTTCTTCTTCTAAGGGATGGTCAGTGCCATCTTTTAAATCTTCATCCACCCATGGGCGAGATGGATGCTTGCTTTTAGTGTCACGTTTTTCCTTCTCTCCGTTCGTCTTCTTCATTATCACCCCAATCAAAACACATATAATGGCTATAAATACTGGTGTGAGGGAAGAAAAGAGAGCCATGACTATGGAAATGTGGAGCCTTTCTTCCACGTTCAGTAGTTTCTCATGAAAAGGAGAGGCTGAAGAGGGAAGAGCAGCAAAGCAGTAAGCAAAAAGGGGTGGACTCAAAGTTCAGTCCTCTACCCTATCTTGCTTCTACTTTTCAGACACCGCCCCCACAATCTCATCTGTGATGGGCTCCTGCTGTTAATAAATAGCTCCTGCAGTTAAAAAAACCTCCAGACCCAGGTTTATATATTTTCTGAGAAGAAACATCTTACAAACAGCAAGCAGAGGCACTGACCATACATATAAATGCTGTCGAGTGCAAAATAAATTTTAAAACCCCAAGGTCTTTTCAAACTCCAGAATAAGGCAAAAGACTTCTCCCCTCTTCATTGTTATGGTAATCCCAGTAATCTTCCTTGTACAAGTGATTATGAGAAGAGCCAAGTGGGAATATGACTTTCAAAAACTAATGGCACCTCTTCAATATTTAACTCATAAAATTAACATTTTACATGTATCCCAGGAATTCAGAATATCACCAATCACAAATCAGTTTGCAGCACCACCCTCAGCTATATCAACGGGTCAATAAAACAGATAAGTAAAGGGGCAGCATTGCCTCTCCATAAAGCATGAGTGAGACCATTCACAGAGCCCTGTATTCATCCTGGCTCTTCTGGGGGAACTGACAGGAAGAATTCAAGGAATCAAAGTCAAAAATATGTGAGGGCTGCAGTGAATTTAAAAGGCATGTTTCAGCATCCTCTCAAAGATTAAAAACTGATAGGATCCTGGTATAATCCAATAATGGTCAATATCTAAATGCTTAACCCATTTTTACCTCAGCCAGCTGCTTGGGAACTGAACCAACACAGCAACACTGATTTGCTGTCTTTGTCTGGGGCTGTTGGGACATACTGGATAATGAAATGTCAGATGGCAGCGGGTGCTGAGGGTTGGGCTGCAGAGCAGGATGCAGAAGTGCTCTCTGTATGCAGCCACCAGTGTCCATCAGCTCTTCTTAGCACCTGCCAAGCACCATCCTTGCCAATCCTTATCCCATGGCATACAGGGCCATTTCTGATGTCCCAGCATCCGTGGCAAGACAATCCACATTTTGAATAAGCCCCCCCAAGATAAGTGGGAGCAGTTGTGAGTGTAGCCATACCAGGAGATGGTGAGTCCCAGCTGGCACCTGCAGGGCGTCATTGCAGCCCCCTTTCCTCAAGATGGAAACCAGGACACAAAGGAGAGAGAGACTTTGGGGTATGCACAGGTTCCCTCCTGACAGGTTCTCAGTCCATGCCCTACCACTCATGCCTCTCACCCCAACAGTTTTGCAGCACTGCGCACACTCTCACTGGTCCCATTTGACACTGTCACTCCAAGGGCTCCCTACCTTCCAGTGCTCCAGCAGATACTGCCAGCTGCCTTGAGGACTGGTCTGTGTGTTGGGAAGCACAGATTAGTGGCCAGGTTGCTGCACAAGAAGAGGAATGTGTGACCACACTGGTTGGCCACACACAATGATAGTCTGGCTGACAGTCCAGACCTGTATCCTCTGTTAACACAAGATCCTTGTGTTAAAAGGGCACAGTCAAGTGAATTGCACAGCTGTGCACATATTGTCCAGATGTGCTGAGAGGCAAAATGAAACTGCCTCAAGGCTTGTACCCAGGCTGGGTTTTCTCAGCTGTCCAGCTCAGATACAGAATAAATACTTAACTGCTGTTCCACTGCATCCTACTCCAACACACAAGCCCCCAGTTCCTGCAGGTACCAGTCCTTATAGGCAGTATTTGGGATCTGTGTAAAAAGGGTGGCCCCAGTACCAGCCAAAGGACTGCACAAATCCATCAGAGCAGTAATAGAGAGGACATGAGAAAGTTGTTTTTAGGTTCCTAATTTAATCTAATACAGTAAAGTTGGCAATAAGCTTCCATCTACCTCTGACTAAGAGGAAAATTTCTTGAAAATCCAAGCCATGAACCTTGTCTTCCCTACTGTCCAGTCAATTTGTGACCTGGGACATGCGCTTGGGTCACTGATTTGGGCTGCATGTATAAAAAACCCCAAAACAAGTACACGCTATAGGAACAGAAACAATCATCACGGGGGAAAAAAAGAAAATATGTAAACTTATCCTCTGTCTCCTTGATTTAGACTAGATATTTAAACTCATTTGTCCCACCTGCTGGCTGCCCAGTCATGGGGAGAGTTACTTTACCTAATCCCAATTAGAAACATTAAATTAATTCATAAGAATAGAGAAGGAACCTGCAATTTAATCAGACACATTTTCAACAGCTTACTCTGTGGCAAGGGAGGAAAACAGAATGTGGTCTGAACAGCACTGACTGTTTCTCCCACAGGGAATGTATTAACCTTGATTATTCACATACACATAAATTAGGATCTGGATGCTCTGCAGCTGAGAATCCAGCCTATGAAGAGACAGGTCTGTGTTGAAAGAGAGAGAAGCAATACAGAAGGGTGAATTATGTTGTTTAAAATAACTACCTCTATTTGCAATATTGGAAACTTTGTAATAGCTTACTGCTCCAGAATAACTTTGACTTCCTTTCAGGTGATATTAATTTTTCTTTTGTAGAACAGAGAAAGAAAGAAAGTTAAATAAAAGTTACTTTGGTATTAACTTAAGCAAAATCTATTTGATGTTACATATTGCAAATTGTTAGGTTGCACTTCAACGCAACAGAAACTCCAGCCTACCTTGTTTAATTAAAACCTGAATTAGTTTAAGTGACTCTATATTGTGAGCACTAAAACAGAAACATGGTGATGTCTTGAGGAATTGAGGGTGGAAGCAGTTAATTTTTGTACACTAGCTTTCAATCCGTTTTTCTGCTAATTTTTTTTCAATCCAAGCTTTATATAAATGTCATTAATATAATGGCATATTCAAGAACATTTATTACAATTATTTCTTCTTCTCTACAGTAAACCCTAAAAACTAGCAGCTGAATTTTTGGAGGTTTTTTTGAGTCTCAAAAAAGCCAGGAGAAACTTTACAAATAATCCTACTCCTAGAAATAATGGAGCTTTTCTGACTAACATGGAAAGAAGTTAGAAAATGTTGCTAGAAATACAACAATTGTGAACAGCAAAGTACTCCACTATTACTGCATGAAAAACATGTAAGTGCTCCTAAAAGGTACAGACCATCATACCAAAAGCTTCTGGTCCCAAAATACTTTAATATTTCCCATTAAATTCTGTGGATAGCTGTTGTTCTTCTGAAGGAAAAAAGAAAAAGCACTCTAGTGTCAAATACAGCCCTTTTTTTTTTCCTCAAAAAAAAAATTTGCGATGAGCAAATGCCAGTATGGATGGACCCACAGTGGAACAGTCACACAAGGATCGCCCATGGGCACAAGACTGTCACATGGTGGGCACGGGCACCATTGTAGGGTGCAAGGACACTTGAAGCCAACAAATGGCACCTGCTCATCACACATTTTTACTTTGAGAAGTCTCTTTACTGGAGAACTCTTAGGGGTCCTTATTCGGTGCTACAGAAAATTAGTAAGATCTAGACATTCAAAAAGGGACCCAACACATCTATTCAGAATAGTTTAACTATCAAAAGGCAAAGTATGGTAGTTAAAACACCTAATTTAGGAAGTCTCTGAGGCTTAGGAAGGCATGTAGAAGGAGGGACCACTTCATGCAGTCCTTAGCCTTCTTGTTTTTCCTAATCATCTACCTTTGGCCATATGCACACAGGCTATAGCACTTGATGTCCTCACATGGATAGGATTTGGTATGAGAAGTTGTTGCGGCACAGGAATGGAATTACATAATTTAGTGCTCCCACTGAAATGAGAACCACAACCCACTCCCCTCCTAGCCCTGCCTCCAGTGAGACAGACAAGGGCAGGTATCCTTAGCTGAGATATTAAAAATTTACTGGAAACAGCAATGAGATAGAAAACCATGTTTCCTTCTTGCCTGTGGGTGAGAACACACTGGGTATTTTGCTGGTTTTTGACCATGTCCATGAGAATGTGACAACATTCTTCTTGCCATTTTACTCCAAAAACCCGAATTTCCTGGGCAAGTCCTTTAACCTTACTTTGTTTTATGGCAGAACTGGCCTTCAGGAGTATCCGGGTTATCTTCTCCCCTTTCTCAAAAACTCCCTCTGCCATGTTGCTCCATACAATGATGTCATCAAAGAACTGCAGATGTTCTGGAGCCTCACTGTTTTCCATTGCAGCCTGGATCAGTCCATGGCAGATGGTGGGACTGTGCTTCCACCCCTGGGGAGTCAATTCCAGATGTACTGCACGCCCCTCCAGGTGAAAGCAAACTGCAGCCTGCATTCTGCTGCCAGAGGAGTGGAGAAAAACACAATGGCTATGTCAACAAGCTACATCATCCTCCTTGGAAGTGAGAATCCCTTATTTCTGCCTCCCCCTGATGAAGTGCACGGTATAGAGTAACAACCTAGGCACACCCACACAGCTCCAGGCTCTGCCACCTCGTGGCTACAGCTAAAAATTAACTTGTCTTAGGCTGAAACTAGGACAGAATCTTACTGTAGCAAAAAGCAGATATGTGTTAAAAACAACAGAAGAAGAAGAAATAGAAGAATGCTCACAGTGAACATACAGAAGTGCAGAGTAAGATGAAGGAGGTACTTGCAATAAATACAGCATGAGTCTGTGAGAGAAAACATGTTTTTGGGTGCTGGCTGTAATTCCCATTGCAAATGTCCTTTGCTGAACATCATCAGTTACATACCTACAAGGACACAAGGTCCCTGTTTGGACCCTCAAGCTATATACCAGTATGTGGTGATGAAAGGGTCCACAAAATAATCTGTGTTTATAGCTAGAAGCAAGAAAAATTCACCACTGGGTATTGTCTAGAGATACAATAAAATACTGCATTTGCTTCAGAAGTGAGTTTCACACTGAAGCTTGTGTTTTCCAAAAAACAAATTCCAAAGGCTATTTCAATGCCATCCTTGGTCAGATCCCAAGCCAGAATATGCTTGCTGTGGGCAAGGCAGAGCCATGCCTGAGCTACTTAATCCAATTTCCCAATCAACACATTGAGACAAATGTCTGGGATCAGCTGAAACTTATCTATTAGGTATTGGCATTACTAAAAATATCATTAGCTTAATAAGCATCTCCATCTCTGTGCCAATCTAGCAATCACCTCCTGCCTCTGCCAGTGACCAGCACACAGTGCTTCTGAGCAAGGTGACCCTCACTTTTCTGCTGCCTCTTGCCTCTTCTTGCACTCACACATACAACTGCCCCTTGCCCCGAGACAGCTGTATGATCTCTTTATGACCCCTGGAGATATCACATATCTTGCCCTGGAGCATTAGATTTGATTATCTTCTTCATTAACTTAGCTCAGATTGCCACAAATATTATTAGTGCTTATGAACTATCCTTTTGAAATCTAGCAGTACAGTGGGTAATAGAATTACATCCCATAGCAACAAAAGCACAAGACAACAGAGCACCATGCAACAGAGCAATTCTTTCCATTTGTCCTCGGTATAGTGCCCTTCACTTGCAAACTACCTGTGTTTATGTACCACAGGCAGAAGAAATAGCCTAACTACAGGCCTGATTCACTAGTATCTTTCTAAATAGGATAATCCATTTATTGGGATCCGTCTTATCAGACACACCATTAGTTGTTCTCAATAGGACAAACATGTGCTCCTAAAATATTTCTGATTTCAGAAAGTAAATTTAACCCAGAGACTAATTTGCCCCCAGATTCATAGTAGAACAAGAAATTTGCTGTTCCTGTACCAATGTTACCATCATGAAGCTGTAGGAGTGAGTTTCCACATGGCAGGAATCTGGTGGACATTAGTAGTGCTACTCACTGAAGTAAAGCTGCATGGCTGAGTTTTCAGAAACCCACTAAAACTCTAAACAAAGATCCCAAAAACATCACTGAACTTACATGGAAACCACCAAAGGTCTGCAGATAACACAGAGCTTGAAAGAGATTTGTCCCAAATTGGGGCAAAATAAAGACAAAATGTTGTTTTTCCACAATCACTTTTAGGCACAGACTCATAATAGGCTGTGTTCAAATCTGTTTGATTCTGTGAGTTACCTTTGATACCAACTGATGGGGGAAAGTAAAGTCCATTTCTTAGTAACCCCATGGGAACACAAAGCCTAACAGAGGCTATTAAAACCTCTTCAGAATAGGGGTTTTTAGGGAACAGGAAGGAGGGCTAGCAATGGTCTCTTCCCAATGGCCAGCAGGCTGAGAATAGCCTCTTCCAGATCAAATATCACAGGAAACATTCTCTGCATATTGGGCCAAAGAGGGGAAGGCAAGGGCAGAATTCAGAGACAGAAATCCAAAAGGCAGATTCTGTTTGACCACACTGCCCAGGGTGTGGGGCTGAAGTACATGTATAGATAGACCAAAACCAGCTCCATTATCAGAGCCAACAGTTACCACCATGCCAAGGTTTACCCAACACCTGGGCAAAGACTCTGAGAGCTCCTTGTGCTGGCACCCCTGCAGCTCCCCAGCATCACAGAGCCCATACCTGCCCTGCCTGGGATTCTGACTGCAGCACAGGCATCATCCCAGATCTCTCTTCCTTGTCAGGAGAATGAGTGTTTATAGCAAATTCATAGTCGCGCCCCACATGAGCAGGCTTTTCAGATCATGATGTCGAGTGAGGTAACAGCAGTAGAGGAATGATAACTGGATATCCTTTGTAGCTGTAAGAAACATTGCTATTGTCTTTTTGATACTAAGAAGAAATACAGGGAGGAAAAAAAATAGAATAAAAATATAAAGTAAAAGGTAAAAGAGGACAAAAATTATCTCCCCTGGTTTTTTAGAGCTGGATTTTTATTTCCAATTGCTAATATATCCTTCTTTTTGTATGTTCACAGAGAGGAAAACTGTCTTTTGTTCCATACTGCTACGACTGGACAGCTGAATGGCAGCATGGAGCATTTTAAATCAGCATTTCAAAGCTTCAGCTGTTCCAGGAATAGCTATTCCTATTACTTCACTTCTTATTTGCACCAAATCAAAACACGGCTTAGCTTATTTGAAGAGTTCCTTAGCTGATTACATCTAAGCCTCTAAAACTTTATCTAGGAAAACAGTTTCTAGCTATGAACATGAAGGAAGCCTTGAATTCCTATGTAATCATAAATAGCAATGTTCAAAGGGCTCAGGTTTTTTGTGGGTTGCTTGTTTTGAATTTTTTTTCTTCTTCTTTACATGCTTTGAATGAGTTTCATCTCCTAGCCCCCCTGAAGAAATCTATCATGAGTCTGAAACCCTGTCATTACTGCCAAGGGCATCCACAGCTTCCTCTCATCACTAAGGTGGGTGTGTCCATCATTAGCTCTCCCCTCTCCAGCTGCTCTCCTCCACAGGAGTCACACCTTGCTGTCTGCAGGGTTGGCTTGGATGGTGGAGCTGCCACATGGGCTCCTCACCCAGCCTAACAGAGAGCATCTCCCTAAGGGGACACAGTGGAATCAGTGGCAAAGGATAAGCTGGGACTCTGGTTCACCTGCATCAAGGATGATGCTGTTCAGTATTTCCCTCTCCCTTGCTCCAGCACTTGTTGCTTATGAAGGGAAGCTGGGAAGCGAATGCCTGTGCAATGCACAAAGCCCAGAACAGCACATGTGCTAACCCAGCTCTCAGGTAAACCACAGAGACATCAGACACTATGGGAGACATTTTTTAGAGAGTCTGATAATGTCAAATATTTTGGTACCAAGAGAGGGTGGGATAGTTGGTTAGTCAGGTCAGCACGTGCCACAGCAGTCCTGAGGCTGGAAAGTCAGCCAAGGAACCCAGAATTGCCAATCTTGTTCTTTTCTTGAATGATCTGCTCAAAGAGAAATCCCAAGCACACAGAGAATTTAAACAATATTTCCTGACAAAGATATTTCTGCCCTTTTCCCCAAGGCTAGAAAGGGAAACATTTTTCCCACACAAGGCACTGACCTAAGAGTTCAGGAGATGCAGATCTCTTGCCCAACTCTACTGTTACTTTTAACCCTATGTGTAAATATTTGTTTATTAACCTGTCATATCAGATATTCAAATCACTTCTCTGGGGTTGCAATCTGCTACCTGACAGGTTGCCAAGGGGTGATTAATATTCACCATCTTCCCTCCTATAGGAAGAAGCTGCAGCTTTCCCAGGTTGGTCCAGAAAAAAATAAAAAAATTAAAAAAATTAAAAAGCAGCCTTTCTCACAAGGACAGTTCAAAATCCCAAAATCCCAGCACTGCTCAAACAATTCACTTTATTCAGCTAACACTTCTTTACAGACAACTGCTCCCTGAAATTGAAACTGGATATTATTGGACTGTTTGAAAAATACAACAGTGTGGGACAATTAAACTTCTTGAAGTTTGCTATTCTACCGGCCAGTGAACTTGGCATGTGGTTTCTTCCACTGGGGTCAGATCTGATTTATGCATACTGAGCTTGGAAATGGGCTGATCTGAAATTTTCCTCTGTATCTTTGGGATCCAAGTTCATTGAAAAGATCAGACTAACTACACAGGCAAAACCCACTGTGACAGTCTTCGCATCACAGATATATTATGACTGTAGTCATTGGTATGAGGAAAAAGAAACTCAGACTCCACAGAGGTTACTTTACTTAAAAACTTATGAATGGGTATTTCTAGAAAATACAATGTGCACCATAAATGAGTGAACTCAGAGATCCAGGCATTCTGCCAGCATCCTCACCCCCTGCCACCAATAATACAGTGACAGAACAGACTTCTGCCCTGCCTGATGCTCCCAGATTATCTTGCAGCAACAACACAGTCCCTGTTCACTGCTTGTGGAGATCACTTGGGACAGCTCTGCACATGTGGCTGATGCTCTTTTAAAGGTTGCCAAGGTGCTGCCCCTATACCAAGTGTCTTCCCACCCTTGATCAATCATATCTTACCTTGCAATCAGTGCCCTGCAGTCCATTACAGTTAATCAGTGCTGGAGCATCTTCTGTGCCCAAAGAGATAAATAACCTCGTTTTTCAGTATTGACTGCAACTGTTTGCTTTTCAGTGTGATTCCACTCCAAAATAAAAAATAATTAGGACCTATATACTGCTTTCTCTGTGCTACAGATTCGTCCTGCCCCTGCTAACTGTGAGGTAGTCTGTCATCGTGTGCTTTGCCAGCAGGTACACACACACACTGAGGATCCCACTTTAGAGCTTTGTCAGTGGCTTTTTGCAGCATGAGAACACAATTGCTCATTTTAGTCAGGTTTGTCTCAGTAAATGAAAAAGCAGCGAAGCTTTATCTACGAAACCAGGCGGGGCCCCTGTCCAAGCCCTGATGTTAATTGAGGTGCCCTCTGAGAACTTTACCTCCCACCCAGAATCAGCTGCCTTTGAGGCTGTGCTGATAGCAAAAATAGACGTGGTATGTTACCAGCACTTGGTTATTTCCCCTTCCTCAGCCAGTGCTTTATTATACAAGGCTCTGAGGGCTGTGGCTGTACGACTAACAATCTGTGAAAGCCTATTTCCCCAGCGGTTCCTTCCGAGCAGCATGAAAGTGTCAGATGAGGACAGAAGCTGGCATTATGCTACTGGCATGACTGAATCGCAACAGGAGCTCTGTTGTTAACCATTTAACTGTCTAAATACATTGCACAGCACTGTCCTGTCTGGTTTCTGCCCAGCATTATTCCTATTAGAGAAGGTTCAGGGAGCTAATTGTCCAGCAAAACTGTGTGATGAGCCTCTGAACAGACACCAAACTGACAGATCCAAGCAACTGTTCAGCTGTTCCAGTATCCTGGCCATGGCAGCAAAAAATGCCTCAGATGATGCTAAATCCTCCTGTCTTTCAAAACCAGGTCCCTTCATGGCAATGGTTAAGGCAGATCACTGAAAGCATGTCAGCCTTCTCTTCAGAAGGCAAAGGCTTGAATTACCATGACCCTCTGCTTGATGGGCTTCTTGTGCTAGTAGGTGGCTTAAGAAAAGATTTCTTTTCTGCACTCTTCATCACCCTTGAATCAAACCCTCCTGAGGACACTCTGAAAACATGCTGACACAAGCTGACAAGCTCAGCCATAGCCCAGGTGGAGACAGTAAGTTCAGGCCTCATAGAGACAAGTCTGTCTTTCCCAGTGTTGCCTTCTGGGAGCTGCTTGGCAGCAAACAGCTCTGCTCATTTACCATCAGCCTGCTCACCTGCTCCATCCACCCATGCTGTCCTGCTTCCTCTTCCTCTCACTTCCCCCACCTCTTCCCTCTCCTTTTATTTTCCAATGTCCAGCTTCATAGCGCTCTTCCCTTTTCAGCCTCCATCACAGGTCCAAACACTCTTTAAAAGCACAAATATTGCCTTTCCTCACAATTAGGGCATGAGAGTCAGTGAAACCCTAACTCAAGTTGTCTGGATGTTGGCAGAGGAGCTCACCTTCAGCAATCACCTCCCATACTATGATTGCCCTCCAGGATGCACTGCAGGTTCCCCAGAGCAGAGCCATCTGGCCTGAGCAAAAGAAAGAAGGCAGCACCAATGACATGCCTTTTGTGCCAGCACTCCTCCTTGAACCCATGCTCTAACTTGACAGGGTAAATTAAAGGCCACATTTGGGTGAGATTAAACAAATTTAGGACAAATTCTATTTTTGCTGTTAATTTGGGGACCTCTATTGGTTTCAGAAGGGGTAATTCCATGATTATTCCAACAGTCTGGCAAAAAATCTGATCAGAAATAAGTCAAGCTCTCCTTTTTCCATGCTCCTGTTTACAATTATAATGGGTCTCTTTATTTCTGTAGTGTTATTGCTTAGTGCACTGCAGTACTTCCAGCCTCAGCAAGATTAGAGGTAGTAAGAATCTTAACCTTACATTTCATTGCTCCTGTCAGTTCAAGTTAGCTACACAATGTCATTATGCTCTTATATATAACACAGAAAAAGCAAGTTGTACTTCTAGTATTCCTTTTAACTAAATCCACTCCTTTTCTAGGCAGGAGATAGCAAAAATTAATGACTGTTCTCATAATATTTTATGATCTTGAACATCAAATATTCCCTGGTCGCTGAATCAATTAGGATTCATTGACTCCTATTAACGGTTAACAGGGTACTGTGTTCTTCAAGCAGACATTAATAATAAGGCTTTGACTCTGTGAAACCACACTAGATAGCCAGGAAGTCATTTAAGTTACATGCAAGACTTGGTTTGCTGGAATCAAGAAACATGAATGCATTTGTTTTCTTCAACACATTGATGCCAGCCAAAGTTCCCACAGCACAACTTTAAAATATGATGTCCTACCTTTATCATTTTTACATAATCCCTTTTATTATTTAGTTGTGTTTCAGGCAGACAGAAAGACAATTTTTCTGATCACTATCAGACACAAGACACGAGGAAATTCAGGGTCCGTAAATTTTCAAAGAATATTTTTAGGAAATACTTTTCTCCAATATTAGTACAACATTCCTATTGGCAATTTAAATTGATAGTCTAAGTGATAATAGGGATATCTTCATTTAAAATTATATATACATCTGCACATGCAGTTATACAGCCTGTCATGAAAAGGCTCTGCACAATGTTGCTTGCATACACCTCAAAAACAAAAACCAACTTTGTACTGAAGCTCACACAACTGTCCTTGAAACGTGATGCTAATAAAGGAAATTTTATGTTGTTCTACTCATAAAGTTTAAGAAGCAAATTAATTTGTCTCACTTGTGAGAACAGCATCACCAGCTCCAGCGGTTGTTAGCAGTGTAAAGCAAATAAGGTTGGGATCCCTGGACACACTGTGCTTCTCAGAAATAATTGCTCTCTTGAAAGAGTTAAGAGCCTCTGCCCTATCTAAATATGGCACAGTAAAAACATTGCTCTCACTAAAAAGTGTGGTTCAGTAATTGGAAAGTAATTTTAAATTCTAATTCCAAGTAATTTGATTTGCAGGAAATGGCAGTTAATTACTCATGCAAATGCCTCTGTGAGGCATGGCTGGACTAATGCACAATGCATGGAGGAGGGAGAGCACACAGTTCAATGTGCCTCAGACAGCCTATCTCTCATAATACTGAGTAGAAGAATATTTTTTTCCTGCAAATCACTACCTGCTGAAAGTAATTTCCACATAGAAGTTTAAATTAGAGGTGTAGTGCAACAAGAGGAATAACTGTACTCTAGCCAATTTTAACTGCTCTCTGCAGACTCATGGCCAACATGCCCCTCTGTGACAGCCCCTTTCTGTCGTTCTGTGTTTCACAAGGCCTGGCCCTTTCTGCCACCCCAGCTTCATCTCCAGACCATGAAGAACTTCGAGCATGTCTGAAGGTAACGGATTTACAGCCCTAAGCAGGCCCTAAAGCTCACACACAAAGGGTCAAATCAGACAAAAAATGTCCTGTTTGGAAAGTCCCGCCTAAGTCAATGTTTTGACAAGGGGAACCAGCACCTTTTCCATGAGGAGAGGTTGATCCTACTGCGCTCAGCCAGGGCTTTCCCACTCCCTCTTCACAGCACATTTGTAGCATGCTAGCCCTCACTCTGTCACATAAGGTTAGTGGTGCTCCACTGGTACTCTAAGTACACTCACCCACCTATTTTTGGCTCTGCTATGGCACAGATTCTAGTAGTAAATAAGGTCCTTGCCTGTCTGAAGTCTACTTATCCAGTCCAAACCCTGTGAGCTGGGAAAATACCACTACACCCACAGCACACGCAGGGAGAGAGGCAGAGAGAGACTGAGCAGTGGCACAGCAGGGACTGAACACCCCCCTCCCATGTGAGCACCCAGCCTAGCCTACTTATCTATGCTTTAGTACCTTTTCTTTCTCTGAGCACACAGTTTGTCACTTGAGAACAGTGTGATGTGTCCTGAGCGCTGGCCCAGGATGGGGCCAGGACACCAGCAGGGTGGTGAGCTGACCATGTCTTCAGTTCTAGGATGCACTTGCAAGATTTAGTCTCAGCTGTGGGTCAAAGCGGCACCAATTCCTAAAAAATCATCAGAAGCAACGTAGGAAAAGCAGCCTGACCTTGAACCAAGATAATTAAGAGGAATTTTATTAGTGAAAAAAATTAGTGGTCAACTAGAGAAGCACAAGCTACTTGGGATGATCAGAGTATGAAATTTAGGCTTTTATAATGAGAAGATCTTTCTTGCCCTCCCTGGAGAACTGCAAAGGGATCCACAAATCTGAAGAGAAGAGTAATTTTGTTGACACTGACTCCCTTGATTTTCAAAAACATCTTCTAAAGCATTAGAAGAAACCAAGCATCCATGGAAGGTCTTTGGCTGGTTAGGAAACAGAGTAGCAACATTTTCTCAATGGAGAGTAAGCAACAGCTCAAGAGGAGTCTGAATTTCCATAAATACACTGCTGTTCAGCGTATTTATGGAAAATTTAGAAAAGGGTGAAAGGAGAAAACTTATAAAGAATACCAAATTATTCAGGATAGCAAGGACTAGTACCAGCTGTGAAAAATTGCAGAGGAATCTCATACAACTGAGCAAGAAAATCCCTCAAAATCTTTATAGCAGTACTGGCAAATGTTCAGAGGAAGGCAGAAGAGAAGATCAAAGGCAGAGAAAGCTGCTGTACAAGGAACAAATGAGAGAGGTAGGACACATCAGTCTGTGAAAGAGGTGACTTCTGGGTATACAAAAAAAAAGGCTGCAAAAAGACTGATTGCGTCTCTAACAAACAGTACCAGCAACAGGGGGTCATCAGTTGAAGCTTGAAGGAGCCAAAATAACAGCAAAAAGGGCAGCAGGAGCTCCTTGACAAAGGGTACTACAGATGGTACGAGTTTTTGTGACTTCAAAGGAAGGCTGGACATGTTCTCACAGAGGGCAACTGCCTGGGCCACATCTAGCCATGAAGTCTCCGAGGTCAAAAATGTGAAGCCTGGGAGAACAAGTACCACACATACCTGTCTTGCTCAGACTCTTCCATAGGTCTTCACCCATGGATACTGTCAGAAATAGCACTCTGGGCTGGCAAACCTGGGTCAGGGTCTGCATCACCAGTGTTATATTCTAAAATAACTAAATTCTCTCTCTTATAAGGAAATTTCAATATCTTTCTTTATGGATTGACTTACCTCTGGGGTTCTGTGTCAAATCTACCGTTTTCCTTGACTCCTCCCCCAAATAATTTTTTAATTCTGTCTGAATTGCATATTTTTAAAAATTTCATACCAGAGGCAAGCTTGGCTATGTCTCCCAGGCTCACAAATAAGAGCACCAGCACAAAAGAGCACAAACATAATTACATCTTCTAGGCTACTCTCCTGATGATTTCAAGGCTTTCATAAAGCTTTACTGCTACTCCTGAAATTCAGTTTAAATGAAGTAAGGCCTTGCAACCAGAATATCCTGGCATTGCAAAATGCTGTCTCAAGTATGCAAAAATGCTTGAGACAGAGCTGTGTGACACATATGAGGACAAGGAAGACATCTGTGAGATGATTTGTGAAATATATTTCAGTCATTCTCTTTGTTTAAAGCTTGAAAAAAGAAATAAATTGTTGAAATGGGACATTATTTTACACATGAAGTACTTTGAGATCTGGAGGCAAAAACTATTAGATTCTAGTAGGAGTCCAGTCATGATATAGTGCTGAGCAAAGCTTGTATGTACCTAATTTTTTTCTCCACCAGATTGCTGCCTGGATTCTTGAGCAAATCAGTATGCCAGGCAGGGGAGAAAGCATACTGCAGCAAAAAAAGAGGGAAAGGAAAATAATGCTGTCATTTTCTATTTGCACATTTCTGATGCAAAAGGAGAGATATCATAGAGGTTATCCCTTAAAGCAGAGCTTGCCTAGTATTTCTGGTTCCCTTCTCACAATCCTCACAAGGAAGATAAACAAAGCATCACCAGACAGAGCTTCTGCAGGAGCAGCTGTAACTGGAAGACATCTTGTTCCTGCTCAGCAACAGCATCCTACCTTCTTTCCCTGAAAAAAAGCCAAACAAACCTCTGCAAAAATACCCCAAAACCCCCAAACAAACAAAACAAAAAAACACCCCCAATAACCACAAAAAAAAAAGTCCTGATGTAGTTATGGGTTCTGATTGTGGCACTCTGTAGCCAGCTGAGCAGTGGCCACCACAGGGCCAGCACAGCACAGGCAGCATCCAAGGAGCATCACACCGAGCTGCCGTGCCCAGGCCCTCCTGGATGCCTCCTGCATAGTCCCAGCTGGGCCTTCCCCCTCCTGCCTGCTCTGCTCTTACAGCCCAGTTTCTTCCTGATGTGTTACTTTATTAGCAGAATCAGGGAAGGGGCTGAGGAGGGCTGCAGCAATGTTTTGTATTCTTGAGTGTTGAGCTACACATTAAAATTGTTGATTTAAATTCACAGAGATTAATTCCCTCTCTCCCTTCCTTCACACAGCACCAACAAGTTGTTCCATTCCCAACACGATTAATGAAGCTGGGTTTCCTGGTGATTAATGTTCTACATTCCATGGACCCTGCTGACCTCAGCACACCGCCTCCAGCCTGTGGTGCCCCACCATGGTGGCCCCCTGGAACCACCCCAAACACCTCTGGCTGTATCCACATCCCCCCACCTTGTCCTGCTGGCTGCTGGACTGAGGACAGCACCTGCTGCAAGGGGTTTGAGCCTCATGGAGAATCTGCATGGAGAAGCTTCTATCCTCCTGCAGAGCCTCTTTGTTCCTCCCTTCTGACTAACCACCCTGCCAGAGCTTGGAACAACTCCATGTCCTGTGAAACCCCATGCTTCCATCAGATCTGCTCAGGTGACTGGTGGGTTCAAAAATTACACCTGAGAGAGGAGGGATAGGCAGCTTAGAAAGACAGTGTAGCTGCCCAAGCTACATTTCCTTTGGGAAGTTTAACTAATCTTTCCACATTCTAGGTCTGGAATTTTCATTCAGCTATTCATCCAATATTTAACACTCTGTGAATTTTTTAAGGCTATTATTCCACAAACTTGAACACTTTCTGCTTCCATGATGTTTGAATATGCTCTGACTGCTGAGTTCAAAAACAAGGTGAGGTTGTGGTGAGCAAGATGAAACACTGTAATTCTCCCCGTTTTCCCATTTATTTCCCTTTATAAAATCCCAGTAAAAATAGAATTCCCTCAAGGAGGCTTCAAAAAGTACTTGAGGTCCTTTATTATGAACTGAAAGGATCCACAGGAAAAAAAAAAAGAAAGAAGACATTTTTCATTTAGAAAATGGCACTTATACATGCAAGGCTGTAAGCAATCAAGCCACATGCCCTGAGGGCCATGATTGCACTGCACCTAACTTCAGCTGAAGCCACTTTACTGGGGTATTTGATTTACTCTAATGACTACTACTTAGCTCAAGTTCTATTAGTAGAAGTCCCATGTAACTGGGGACACATTTATCTGGAGCCGATGGACTGCGTAATGTTTAACCAAGTATTAAACAAGTGAGTAAGTTCAATCTCTTTTCGATTGATAGAGGAAGCAAAGATTCACAAAATAAGCACAGGCAGAATGCCTGTGTGGATTCACTTTTACTGTTAGAATTTTCTTAAATCATTTATTTCACTTTTACATTCATATTTTTAAAAACACATTTATATTATTTTCAGGACCTTTAGGGTTATCTATAGGAGTAAGCCTGAAGTATAGGAGGTCAGATTGGATGCTCACATCAAACCCATGGAAACGGAAGTCTCCATAATCCCAGAAGAGATGATTCTTCCAGCACCCAGGCACTGATGGGAAGGATCTGTGTGCATTTGCAACTCAGAGATTAGGCTGGAATGCCTATACTTTGACATGAACTGGAGACCACCTGCCACCTTCACTGGAATCCAAGGGCTGGTTTTAAAAATCCAGAGTCCAGGTCAGTGCTTATATCCCATAAAACCTCAATTGCAACTAAGCAGACAACTGCTGCTTAAACCTGAAAATTTCTGTCTATATCCTAAGGAAACTGGATTGTAAACTAGGCTAGATCAAAGACAGAAGCAGGGACAGAGCCTTGAAGGTAGGGGGTGACAAGAGCCAAACCAGGCTGAGGTACAAACACATTATCTAATCCCTGTAACAGTATGAGCAACCAGTAACCAAAGGGAGGGGGAGAAACCAACCAAAAAAAAAATAGGACCTTTTTCCAGATTCACCACAAGTACTCAGAACATCACTGTGCTTTAAAGGCACAGTTTGCTTCAACCCAGCTCAATCCCTCTCTACTGGAATTGCTCCCTCCTTGTGCTGCAGGCGTCTCCAGCGGAGCCGGGCCCAGGGCCATTCCTGCTGGCTGCAGGCAGCAGCGGAGCCTGGCAGCCTGTGCCGGCCTCCACAGCACAGCCTGCAGCAGGAACATAGGCAGCACCTCTGACTTGCTGTGGAAACAGAGAACACAACCTGTGCTATCCAAGGAATCCAGAAAATTCACTGTGAAATAGAGAAGAGTTGATGCATCATTTTCAGGGAGCACTTGTCTGTGCTATCGCAGTAAACATGAATGGGACAGGAATGCCTCAAGAGCTACAGGCATAGATAAGAAAGGTGTTCAAAAGGCAGAATAACCCTATTTCTAGACATTTAAGAGTCGCCTTAAATTAATGATAGTCCTGCAGACCACCTCAGCAGGGGGGAAAGAAAAAAAAAGAGATAAAATATCTTAACAAAGTAACCATTAATATGCAGGACATTGCCTCTGGAAAAGGCAATTACAAATGCAGGGTTTGTAATGAGCCAGTCTGGACTGAGATCCAAGAGTGTTTTACCCAAACATACAGGCATGGAGATGGGTTTGCTCCTGCCAAGAGATCTGTACAGGTCTCTCCCGTGAGTTACAATTTACATGCTCCTAAGTAGTCACACTCCTATGATGGGTTTTGGTGGAATGAGCAAGGAAATGAAGTGACATAATGATGCTATGGAAAGATCACATGGACATTGAGGGAACATGTCATTTTATGTTTCTCTATAGCCAGAGGATGTGAACCACAATCTACAGGAGAGGTTCACATTGCACTAGAAGTTCTTGAGATGCAAATAGCTGATAAGCTGATAAAATATGTATTAAGATAAGATGAGGTAAGGTGGGCAAAGCTGGAGTAGCTGCCAATATGAGAGTCCCGCCAGGACACACAAAATGAAGGAAACACCAGACTGATTCAAAACATGTATTTCCTTCTGTGTCTGCATTAGTTATGAGCACTGAGACAAATCTCCACAAGATGATTATAGCCAGGGCCTTTGAGGCTCAACCACATCCTGCAGAACTCAACATCAATATTAGATTTGGTGTTGAGAGGTACCAGCTGGACTGATGAGAAGGCAAGTGTGCAAAAATCCTTTTTTATCTTTTCTAATTATTTATTTGTCATCCTGGCTTGA
The DNA here is from genome assembly GCF_901933205.1 of Camarhynchus parvulus. Lineage (NCBI taxonomy): Eukaryota > Metazoa > Chordata > Aves > Passeriformes > Thraupidae > Camarhynchus > Camarhynchus parvulus. Next base: position 55,749,372 of record NC_044573.1, read on the forward strand.
GCTCTTCCTTATTCTTCTACCAAGTGTGCATACATAGATGCATATATATCAACCTTATTTTCCTCCAGCACTTCTCTTCTGCTTACAGACCATTTTTATTTCTATTTCTGCTTTCCAGCTTCTTTCCTTCTTTGTTCCAGTTTTCTCCCTTGACTGATTATTCTTCCCTTCACTGACTGTGCTTTTCTCCCATAACCTAAAACTCTAATTTGCTCTGTTTTTAATTTCCTAACCTTTCCTGCCTTAATGTTCCCACCTCCCACACCCAGTATGACACATACAGCACCACAGGAACAGCTTTTACCCCCGATGGGCTCCCGCTTGATAAAAGCTTGCAGGGCTTGGACTGACTCTATTTACAATGTGTCTTTCAGATGAGAGAGGGACTTTTTCCTTAAAAATAAAAAAAAAATCCCTTGTTCCTTCATTCTCTTTAGCCTTATCATCCATCAAAGCAGTCAGCCCTTTATAGGATGAGCTGCCATGAGGGGACTCTGTTGGCAAGGAACCTGCTCTGGCTGGGAAGCTGCCAAAGGCTGTAAAAGCACTGACAAACATAATGAGAGAGAGAAAAGGAAGCCATAGCCAGTGTCTTAGAGATGGATTAGTATTATAAATGGGAAGAAAGGCACCGAGATGTTTCAGAGTTAGTGTCCCTAGTGAAAAGTCACCACATTTTAGAAAAAGAGTGATTTAGAAATTATTCCTTTTCTTAGCAGTTACCAGTCCAGAGCTAGCACTGCTCCTCTCCCCCCCTTCTAGATTAAAATACAACCAGCAGCTGTTCTTCAAATCCCATGATGTTGACAGAGCAATATCTTATCATCAACCAAATTCTCCCCACTTGGAAAACCTCCTGTTAATAAGTCTTTGCAAAAACAGATGTAAAGAGTCTCCTAGATGTAACAAATAGAATATTTATTTTCATCTAATTCCTTTTATACAAAATTCTACTTGAGCGTCCATCTGATGTGCCACATCAGATAAGATCTAGGGAGAAAGTGAGAAAAGCAAGTTAAAGAGGTGATGTTTGTATGCAAGTACTACAAATCATTCAAAGCCTCTTAATTACTTTTGGTTCTAGCCTACAAATGTACATCTGTTCCCACAGCTACTTTTTCCATTCACGTTTCTCCTTTCTTTTCAGCAGTTTGCTCTGTCCATTCATAGTGTGTTGGCTTCACTAGGCTCTAAACCATTTGGCACTCCCTGCCCAGCACCTGGCAAACTGGGACCCCAGCACTGACAAAAGCCTGGCGTGCTCTAACTGCATAGATAACTGTTTAAACAGAGTGATATTTTCTCATGAAAAGGATGGATCTAAAAACCAAAACCTGAAAGTAGAACAGTATTTAACCTCACACCCATTTTTTCCCCTTCCTTTTATCAGTGTGAAGAAAGAGGTTTGAGTGAAGCACATTTTTAGGCTGCACTCTGGGAATTTTCTGTGCTCTTTACCCCAGCATCACAGAATCAGTGTGAAGTGCTCATCAGTCAAAATGGTCTGCTCATTACCACTAGCTGTATTGAGTCACTTTGCCCCAAAGGAAGGGATTACAGAGGAAGTGAAGCTGGAGACACTTACTGCAAAGAAAACTCATAGTATATTTGGGATTTTCACTTCTCAGGAAGCTGGTTTGAACAAGCCCAGCAACTGCAGAGACTACCCAAAGGGCTGTAAAACTGATCTGTCTTTAAACAGGAGAAACCTAAATGGTGATTTGCAAAGCATCAGGGTTTGAGCCCACTTTTGTCTCTACAAACAAACTCAGGAATCTTCCACACACATGCAAAAGAGACCAGGAGAAAGGTCCAGGCCTTTTGCCTCCTCCAAGAGTTCACAGAGGTAGTGTCACCATGTCACTCGAGTGCAGAGCCCTGAAAGAGAGCCCTAACCAGAGGGGAGCACCTCAGGTAGGGACTTCTGGATTTGCCTCATGTCTAATTATCAGGATGTTCCTGATAAATGCAAATATTAGGATGGTCTGTCAGTACATCAAGGTTCACGTGTCCCACTCTTGTAGTGCTAAATATTTTCCCTTTCAGATCTGAAGGATAGAAGTCAGGACTCAGTATGTCACCTTTGTCAGATCTTCCTATGCTTCTGGAGCCTCTGGCCAAAGACAGCAATGTGAAGGGCTGCAGAAGCTGAGTATGAGTAGATGTCCTCAGGGCACTTGAATCCCCAAGGTGAATTTCATTCAGCTAGCTGTGCTGGAATAGGCTTTCTGCCCTTTTATAAAATATGCTGAGCCTTTTTAAACATCTTCTAATGCAAGTTTCTGAACAAATAATTCATGCCACCCTCTAATAACCTTTCTTTCTACAAAGACTAACATCCACATTGATTTGTATAATATTTAGACTATTTTTTTCTTTCAACGTTAGTCTGTATTTAAAACAGATCATTGTGCTTCTACATATTTAATGAATATGACTCATAAAACCTATTTCATCTGTTTTTTTTTTTTTTTGTTATTCTTATGTGATTTTGATGCTGTTATTTTTGGTTACCAAACAAGACTATTTTGGTGAGGAAAGAGACTCAATCTTATGGACCTCACAAATGTTATAAGAAAAGATAGTGCTCATTCAGGTATGCATTAATAATTCATAATGCAGCCTCATTTTTAGCACCATAAATTCAACCTATTAATTTGCAAATCCATTTTTGCATTATTCGTTTTCTTCTAATTGCAGAAAATCTTAAATAAAGTAGGGAAACACTGCAATGCTAGGAATTGTTAGAAGTTAGAAACAAATAATATTTTTCCTTTAGAAGTAAGCCAAGAACAGAGGCACATTTTCCAATGTGTGATATTTGGCTTTGGGGCTAAACACAGCTTGACCTTCTTAACCTAATTTTTTTTGTGGAAATACACCCATGCAATCCCAGTGTGTGCAGGTTACGGGTTTCTTAAACCCACAGGCCAAATTCCATGAAATTTCACAAAAGAACAAAATGCCTTTATGCAGTCTCAGTAATTTTCACCTATTTCAAGTTGTTTGAAAATAGATAATCACAATAAATAGCCACAAAGAAAAGTGACTTTTTTCCTTGCTCTGGCTTAACACGCGTTTAATTAGAAACTAGGGAAGCCCCATGGAAGGGAGGTAAAAATGCCCCATTTACAAGAAAAGCTCATTCAGCTCTCTTTTTAATTTCAAAGGCTGACGTCTAGAGCAGAAAGAACCATCTATATTGGCAAGCATCAACTTTGAAACATACTCAAACACACCTGGTTTTGTCCTAGAGTACATCTGCACTGTATTCTCTGGAACAAGGGCAGCTACTACATGTGAAGGTCATGCCTGTGGCAGAAACTTATCCCAGTGATCTTCATCTTCTGATTTTAGTTGTAATTAATTCTGTCTAAAGAGCACACAGGTCAGCCAGGCAGTTCATACAAGTCTCCCAATGTCCTGACTCACCCAAGTTGTGTCTCAGGCCACTGCTGCTGAAGGAAGCCCAGACCAGCCAGGGGCTCCTGATAGGTCTCTCTTTGGCCATCTACCTTAACACTAGATAGCATCAATTTATTGAGACAATTAAAAAAACAAAATCCAAAACAAACAAACAAAAACCCAATTATGTGCAGCTTTGCAACCAATGCAGGGCTCGTGCTCTTAAACATTAGTGAAGTTATTTGTCTCTCCCAGCACCATCTCAGAATTACTGTGTAGAGATCTTCTGCCCCCTGCAAAAAGCCCTACAGGAAACCCACAAGCAGAGTGCTGGAAAGTTTTGAAGAACTCCAAGAACTGCTTACAAGAGAGTGGATAAATACTAGTTTGAATAAAAATACTCTTGCACTAAATACTCTTGCAACAGCTCATGACTTATTTAGCATCTCAGAGGCTGCAAGATGTGTGTCCAGATTCAGACAGGGCTGGGACTGCATTCAGCTGCTTTGGCAGCCAGCCAGTTACCAGGAAGGATTGATATATGTGTATTTACATGCCAGCTGTGAAAACAGGTTGAAGGCATCGAGGTAGGTATCAACTGCACTTCATATCTGACAGAGAAAATAACAATAATTTTAACAGACACTGGAAGACATGCCTCAGCCTTGTGACTTTGTCATCACTGATATTAATGGCAATGGCTATGAACCTGAACAGGACCTTACTTTGGGCCAGTCGTGTAATTCTCTACACACACTGCACAGTGGGGTCCAAATCAGTATAGCCCCTGCCTATGACATGAGAACAGATTTCTCATAAGACCAAAACATTCACTATTTGTACAGATTTTGGATATCATGCTTGTAATTAATACTTCAGATTTTCTATCAGTTGCTTAGTCAAGAATAATGTATAATGAGAGTGCCTGAAATGTAAATTATCCATATGGGTGTATATCCAATGAGAAGGGGTTCATTACCTGGAATCTGGCCCTGTAGGTATCTGTTTTAAAGAAATATTTAAACTGGGAGAACTCCAGGAGGTAATGAGGCTATCACTGGCACTGTGTTGCTGCAATGGTACAAGGACAAAGCAAATAAGTTGCCTTTCATTCCCTTCAGGGAGGCTGAAGCCAAGAAGCAGCACTAAATGCTCGTGGTCCTGGGCTAAACACCCCTTCCCTGCAGCCTGGTCTCTTCCAGTTAAAAATATCTCTGGTTTCCCTCCAAGCAAATATTATTAAGCTTATGGTTTTAGAAAGCATTTGGAAGAAGATAAATGCAATTTCAGCCCTGGGATTTTGAGGGTTAGCCACCACACTTTTTTTAAGAGTACTGTTAATACTAATTCTCTCCCTCACTCGGCACAGTTCACACCAATGGGCATTAAGCCTCAAGAAACACATTTAAGGAGATTCCTAAAGCAGCCCTAAAATACTAATTTCACCTTCTACGAGGTAGTATGAGGGCCACAACCCTGGATATTTAAAAAAAAATTTACACAGAGCATACCATCCACTCTGTCCTGTTCCTTTTTTCCCTCAAGAACATCAGCAGGACTAACAAACTCTGAGACCAACCCCAGCACAAAGGAAACTGTCCACCAACAATGACTTGTAGGGCATCCAGGACACTCTGTGTGCACACACATGCCAATAACTGGGTCACCACAACTTCTTCCTCCCTTTTTTCTTCTGCAGGCACTCTGCAGCATGAGGTAAAATCCTGCAACTAGATCAGCAGGATAACAGCATTACAAAACCCATCAATAGATCAAGTGCTCAGGGACACAGAGGTCTAAAACACATTGTGAGAGCCTTTTCTTAGCCAGCAGCTCCCCATTCATCTTATCTGCAGTTCAGTGAAGCAAAGTATTCAATCAGAATTAATTCTTACTATAGCAAAAGTCAAGCACCGTACAACATTTAAAAAAACTTAACAGAGCTTTATATCAATAACAGAGGCAGGCAATGGGAAGGTTCTCTACAGCAGATGCAATTAGACCAAAAAAAAAACCAAAAAACAAAAACAAACCCCATAAACATTTCTCATAGATCTTTGGAAGCAGCCATTCAAACCAACTACACTGGGCAGAGCTGGGGTTGTAAAAGTGCTCTTAGCTTAGGATATGTTCCATCGCCACCTGAACTGCAAAAACCCCACACAAGGGCAAATTTTCTCTTCCTGCTATAAAAAGGGGCAAATAAAATATTTTAGAGCTTGGGATGACTTTCTTGGAATGTGAAGGTTCCCCGGGCTGAACTATAGCCGGAAGCATTCCCTGAAGGACTGGGCAAGGGGATGCGAGATGCTTTAGGTGGAAGCCCACAGAATAGCTGAGGAATGCGCCTCATCCTGCATCAGTGAACACATCCACAGCAGCAACGCTGCAGCCCCAGATGCAAGCCCCCTGAAAAAGCAGGCAGATCAAGAACAGGGGTTTCTACCTGGAAACCCTGCCCTTCATCACTCATTGTTTCCCACACAGTCTGGCATGTGGGGCCTTGCCTTCACTAATTTCTATCGGGGTAACAGCATTTTGCACAGCTTCCAACTTTTACTTCTGCAGTAGTCTGAGGAGGGAAAAAGCACTCTGTGATGACTTAGCCAACTCACTGTGATGTTAGTGGCAGAAGGAGGTAGGATAAGGGTGAGGGATTCAAGGACAATCCCTCAAAACATAAATGCCAGCTTGGGAAAGGTCAGCTGAAAGAGATTCTCTGCACAACTGAAACAGGGCTGAGCAGGTAAAGCATACATACATTTTCTGCTTTGCTGGAGAAGAACAGAACTATAAATCACATTTTTAGTTATAACTCTGCATATGTGTCTATATGCATGTGCATTTTGGGTTTTTTTTTTATGGGGGGGGGAGAGGGTAAAGACCAACATGGGGATTTTTTAACTCTGTAAGTACCATTTGCGGAATTTAGACCAGAAACCCACATCTAATGCATCCCAAGGGCAAGCTGAAGGTTGAAGCAGAATACTTCAACACATTCCCTTTTCCTGCTCAACTCTCTCAGCATGCACCAAACCTGTATTGTACCCAGAATCAGGGCCCGGACAAGCCTGGCACCAAAGACAGAGGGTGGAGCTCACCTTGCCTCATGGCACTGTGGCACAGGTCGGCAGAGGCAAGCTACCGAGCTGCATCCACTCCTCTTCATCACATGACATCACATCCAGTGGCTACCTGGAAGCCACGTTTTTTAGCAGAGTTACCAGCAGCTCTAGCCTAAAACCAAATCTTTGGTGCTGGGCTGTTCTGAAATTTTTCCTAGCAGTTTCTTCTCTCTGTTTAATTTATCCTCTATAGGAAAGGCACCACCAAGGAAAAAAATCTTACACAGTAATGAAAAGTGGGAATTACTCTCCTGAAATCTCTTTCAGTCATCTACAACTTCTACTTTAAAAAAATGAAAAAGAAAAAAGAAAAAAAAAAGCAGTTTCAGATTTCTGAACAGTTGCCTGGCGCCATTCAGCAAGCAGCATGCACATAAAAGCACTTGTCACCACATTCAAGAGACTCATTGGGAATCTGCCTTTTGCCTCACCTCAGGTCAAATCAAGTCATTGGTTAAGATCTGAGCATTCTTTCTCTTTGAAACTTTGTAGAATTTATTTGTTATCCTAAAAATGCCAGTCAAAGGTAACTGATATATATATGCATTTTATGAGTATTTTGAAAGGAGGAAAAATACAATTTCCTAGAGGAATCCCTCTACTATATGGCACAGAATACATGGAAGCAAAAGTACCAGAACACTCTTTTATGATTCCAGATATATTGAAGGTAAGAACAACACTCCCCTTACTTAGCATTTACAACCATTCACACAACAATCCTCACTCATATATCCATCCTTCAGGAACCTTGATATTTAGTGCATAGCATGAATATAACATGGAAGTGCTTTCAGCTTTTACTTGGGTAAATCACTGATTTTTCTCCTGTTAGCAGTCCCCATGGTAACTAACATTAGTGAAGGAGGGAGAAATCCAGTCCCAGAGTAACCCAATATTTTCACATAAACGGGCAAACGAGATGAAGAAGAGACAGAGATGTTTCATTCAGCAGTGTTTTGGAGAGACAGCACAGCTCACTGCTATTGAATTTAAGTTTGTCAGGAGAATTTAGCAGGGAAAAGGCCTGGTCACATAGCTGCATAGCCAGTCAAGAAGCTGGCACAAGGTCACTTCCTGAACACACCTGGTGGAACTTTGCCTGAAGGAACCCCCAGTTTCGTTCCCACTCCCCAGGGTGCAGCACCCTGTTACTGTCAGGTTTTGTAGCTCTTGGATATTGCTTTAGCCCTAGTCTTGAAATGCAACAGATGACATTATGCAAGTATCATTTATAAGCAAACTATAATAATTGCTTTAGAATATAAGACACTTGTACATTTCTACTACCAGTCCTATTTATTGCAAAACCCAGTGCTGGTGATGGCCCTCACTGCAGAGTCTAGTTATTCCTACCAGAAAGCTAATCTCCAGCTCAGGTCCTTGAAGCAAGAAAGAAAAAAGACTGCAGAAGCAGACAGGTTTTGACTGGGTTGCAATTTAATGTAGGAACAAGTGAATCCCAGGGCACAGGTCCATGAAAAAAGCCCATGCTCACTTTTGAATGAATGTATTTTTCAAGCATCAACAGAGAGCATGAGACATCTCCAGGATGTTTCATGCACATCTTGCTTCCCGACCATTTCAGCCACATGTTAACACGCAGGGCATCTGATATGAATTGGCTGATAAAAGGAAAACAAAAATCTAAGAGCCAAGCCAACTGAATAACGGAGAATCTCCAAGTGCCCTGTCAGAGAACTGTGGCTCAGTAGCTGTGGAGGTCATCCTGTGATTCAGTCAATGGTTGTCTCATGTGTCAAAACACAAAATGCTATCAGGGACCTATAAATAAGGCATCTGAGCAGGGCTTTGCTGCAGGCATTTTCCTGCCTTGCTGTACCAACTTCAAGATCTGCAAGAAGTTGGAAAAGGTTATCACGCTGACACTTCCATCCCAAACAAATCACTGTTTCTTTAGGAGCAGCCAGCTACCATAATTAAGCTGACAGCCAATTGCTAACACTTAATTTATCTAATAACACTATTGTCTATCAAACATATTCTGCACTAAGTTCAGCTAGAAGTCTGGAATACAGATGGTCTTGCAAAATCTGGAATAACTCACACTTACTGTGGAGGGAACTACAGCCTCACTTATTTAGCAGTCTTTGACTCAATATATAGCTCACATTACTTCGGTGCAGATATTTAAGTCTAAAGCAGTGTTCTTGTGATGAAAAAAGAAGCACTGAACAGCACACTGAACATTTTCCAACATGGTCAGAAAATGCAGCACCACATTTAATACAGAAAAAAATGAGATACAGGAACTTAAAGAGGAAAAGGTTTAACAGGTTTAAAAGTTTTTAAAGGTTTTCTTTAAAAAGGAAAAGGCTCCTAAACAAGGTGATACAAGCATCATATCATTTCTTGTGGACTAAGCTGTCAGAAGTTGCTGTAGAGGTTTGAGCACACCTCACCCATTCATGTGTCTGAATGTGATGAAATAGGTACAGAATGTACAACTTGTTCCTGTATTTGGCTGTGCTATCTCTGTTCTGAAGTAGAAACCTCCAGTGCATCCCAAGGTCAACACATACAGCAAGCTCTGGATGTGCAGCAGTCCTCCTGCGAAATCACTGTCTGTCCTTGTTTCCCCTACACATCCACCTGCACACACACACACCCTTCTCCATTCCTCTTGGATCCCAGCAGTGGCTTGCTGCTCTCCACTCTCACAGAATGGGCTGAGCCCCACATCCTGCACCAACCCCTTGCTCTCTCTATATTGAAATCCAAACACTTCCTCCTGGTTCCCTTCTCACATAGGCAGAAGTAAGCCTTCTATGGGAGCAGGTCTGGTTAAATCACACAGAATGGAATCCTTAGCAGGAGGGATTATTGCCTGGAATTGTATGGGTCACCCAGAAGAGAGCATCACAAAGTGCCAATCCAGTGGTTTCATGAATGCAATTCACAGAGTCTCTTGACTTCTTGCTTTTTCTAAGGCATGCTGTAAAACACTGCTGTGTACTTCAATGCACACACTGAAAGCAGAGGTCCATTTCTTTCCTACAGCACTGTCTGAACAGCATAAGATTCTTGAGGACTAAAAGAATTCATTCACAGAAAAAAAGCATTGTAATGGGTGCTAATCAAAGGAAAACCCCAGAATGGAGACACTTACTTGTCTGAAATCATTGAATGAGCATCTTGTTATAACACACAAATGACTTGGGGTATTTTCAAGCTGACAGAACTGTTTCTCAAGTCAATTTAAATCATATTCAATAAATAAAGTTAGAGACATTCTTTATTTGACATGTATCTTGTACAGTAAATTTAAAATAGCATCTACAGAAGAAGACTCTTCCATTGAGAAATAAGGTTGTGTAGAGGGAAATATTTTATGTTAAAATGCTGCTGTTCAAAGTAGGAGGAGGTCTTGCATATTTTTAGAATGTAAGGAACTAAACTCCCTATCACAAAGAACTAAGCAACACAAATAATTTTCATTTCCCCAAGCTCAGACGTTTTGATGCCAGCTGTGATCTTTATAAGAATCTCAACCTCAGAATTCACATCAAATGCTACTTTGCTATCCCAAGTTGCTGTAATTTAATTTCTGCTGCCTCTGACTGCCATCTTCCCCCCTCCTCTCCAAGACAGAAACAGTCAGAACAGCTGATTCATGGAAAACAAATGATCAAAACTCTCCCACTCTCCACAGGAGTTCACACCAATCTGGCTTCTGTACTGCCATCTTGCTGATAATCAACATACTCCATCTTGGCCCCACTGGGAGCAACCTAGGTGCTCGTGCTCTCTGTACTACCTGTTTTCAGCACACTTTGGGGTGCAAGGATACCAGTCCTTTCCTTTAGCAGCTGTTTAGTTTGCTTTTGGATAAGGAATACAATTGATTTGCATTTATTAAGGAAGCAAAAGGTCTAAAAGACCCATCAAGGTCTATTATCTGTCTGTCATACTTTGATTTACAGAGGAATCTTAATAGATAGCACTGATTCCTCCCTGATTACTGAAATCATTGATCAAGCCTAGCAATAAGTAAGGCATCCATGTTAATGCTTACTCCAGAACAGCAGCACCTGCCAAGCAGGTCACACCCCTAATGAACATCACCACTGCAGTGTGCAGACCAAATAGATGCACCCATACATCTACAGCAGAGCCCTTTCTCCAGTCAGAGCCACTCTGCTGAATCTTATGTGGGCCTGCCTTCAGTGTAGCTGTGCAACAAATGGACTGAGCAGACAATAAATCCCTTCCCAGCCGCTCCATGAAAAGCTGCCCTACCAGGACAACAGTGGCCAGTCTGACCAGGCACTCCAAACCCAAGCCCAAAGGCTGCCTGCAATGGCCTCAGAGGGATTTACTGGTGAATTCAACATGTAGGACAGAGAAAAGGTTTTTCATGACCTTCAGCAGTTTGAAATTTTTTTTCTGATTATTCAATGCCCAGCTGTCTTCACATCCTCCCCTGAGCTGCTGCCCTTGTGCAAGATGCTGCAGAGAGCATGACACTCCCTCCTGCAAACAAGCCAAATCTCACAGGGTTATCCCATTCACTTCCAGAAGTGAGAAACCCTGACAGAAGGAAAAAGCAAATATTTGAAGACTCTCATCTTTTCATTTGCCCTTCTGCAAGCTTGTTTTATCTTCTGTAGCCTACCTCAGCACAGAGGTGCAGCTACAGCCAGCCATTCCCAAGGCTGCTGAGGTGACCAGCACCTCAGATCTTCTCATCCACACTCTGTAACACACATCACAACTCAGACAGGCACATATCTGTGGTGGCGGAAGCACAAATGTGGTTTTCTGCCTGCTGCAGGGTACAGATTGCCTGTGCTTCCTGCTCACAGAAGTCCCACTCCTGTTTCATCCTTTACTTGGAATCACCCCATCTGAGTTTTGAGACACCTTCCTATGGCTTTTTGAGAGTCTACTTAAAACAAGTGGCTCCAACACAGGTTCCCCTGTGTCTCACAGAATAAAAGGTGGGGTTTTTTCAGAAGCAGAACTAAATGGCTGAACATATTTGGAAGCAATTTTTCCACACAAAACCTCCAGGTCACGGTGATAGGAATAGATTCTTCACCATACTATCTTACAAGCCTTGTAGAAATTTAATACTTCCCAACAGAAGACAGAAACCTGTTGACTCACTGCTCTGTCTTCTCCTAATATGAGAGACAGAAAGAATGGGTGGGCACAAGCTTGTCAACAAAGGTAAAAAATTGTCATGGGAGTAAAACAATGCACACAGGAGACCAGACAGCAGCCTTTTATCTGTTCAACTCCTTCTGCTCAGACAGATATACAGCAAACTCCTGAATTCATCCCAGTTACCAACAATGTAAAGCTCTCTCCAAATTCACTAAGTAATTACATTAAATCCTCCTTTACTTAGCCCAGGCAACATCAAGGGAAGCAACGTGCTTAAAGAGGGAACAGGACTGTGCAAGCACAGAGAACAAGAAATGCCTTCCTAATAAACTTACTGGCTTTGGAGAATGGAATACAACAGGTGGAGGTAGAAGAGATGAAGAATAAAATATATAAAGGATTGAATAAAAAAAAAAAGCCAAATGGTACTTAGAAAACAAACACAGGAAGGTATTTCCAATTCCTTCACTATTTGCTGAGATTTTCATTGAGCACTGAAGCAATTGTGCTCTTCAGTGATTATTGTGTCAAGGATCAGGTTGTTACTGCCGACTAGGAATAAAAGTGTCATGCAAACAATTTCTGTGATTTTGAATTGAGTAAAACAGATGAGCAGAAAAGTATCGGCGGCACTATTCAAAGAACATATCACATCAAAGAGAAGACAAAATAGAGCAGGGGGGAAGGGAATGCTGTTCAGAAAAGGTTTTTAATTTAAAATTAAGTCAGAACAATGTAGGATGGGAAGAAAAGGAAGTCTCAGAATAATTTTGTCCCACAGCAGGATCACCTTGCACCTCTATCTTTTCCAGGTCAGATTTGGCTAATCTGCCTTAACTACTTGTAGTGATGAGGCATCACCAACACTGCCACTCTGGAATCTATTCTAGTGCTTTGTTTTTGGAAAGATTTTCCTGTGTCTCATTTGAATCATCAGACTGCCTCAGGTCAAATATTGACTGCTTCCATTTATTAACTACCAATGCAGTTGAACTGTCTCACTGCATTTCCCAGCAATTCCTTCAAGTTATCAAAATGCTTTGGGATCCTAAAAGAAGGAAAACCCAATATATACTACCCAAATCCTCACTTGATCCATCCTATCATTTTGACTACAAAACTTTAACATCACCTGAGAAAATGGGTACTGTATACATTTTGATTCTACACCTCAACAATTCCATTTTTACCATTTTTCTGTAGTTTAATTATAAGGACATGTGAAAGAGTGTCAATGCCAGCTCCTGCTGATTCTTTCTTACCTGCCAATGGGTTGCTATTTTAGAAAAAAAAAGACTGGCTTAACACTTTGTTCTTGACAAATTTATAATGGTAATCTTTATTTTGTTATCTCAAGGGTGCCTACAAAATATCACATAATTGTTTGTTTCAGAATTTATCCAATAACTGAAGACAGGTTAAAAATAACTCACCTGTTTCCCCTTTTTTAATTGTCAGTATCACACTTGTAATTTTCTCATTGTCCAGGACCCTGACTGTTCTGTCCCCTCTTCTTCTCATCCAGAGGATCAGAGACTCTATCATTTCATGATCACGATCATATTAATTGCTCTCTAGTATAACCTTTTCAACTCTTCCTTCCAGTAAGGAATAAGTCTTTAAGTACTTTTCTTATGAGTTTCTTTTACCACCTGGTATCACAACTCTCCACCAGTACACTAAAAATTGGACGAACCATCTGTGTTCTGTCATGTTTGTTTTCAGCAAATGCCTGGGTAATTAAACCCCCATTAACAACACATGCTGCTCTGAAGGATTCTGTAAGTTCATTTTTGCTGGGACATCTGCCCCAGCCAATTCTTAACAGCAAGCAAATTACATTTGGTGATTTGTCAGTCTGGGGAAACTAGATGTAAGTTCTCAGGGATCAGATACATATTTGTCTGGCCAGTGTTCAGACAAATTTGAGAAAGGAAGAATAAACATTTATCTGTATAATGAGCAGGTAGACTCCAAGAGGAGAAAGACTGCCATGCTATAGCAGCAGCCCACAGTGGCTCTTCACTTCACAGTGCCCTGCATCATAGAATTCATTCTGTTTGCAAAGATTTGCAAGGGTTTAAATCTTGTGTCTGAGAGCACAAGAGACAGTCTGTTGGGTTAGAGCAATGGTCCATCTACATTGGCATTCTGAATGTGAAAGGTCCAAGCTACAGTGTGCCAACTAGAACTTCTTTATCCATGTTCTTTGATGCATGTTTGTGCATGCTCTCTTCCTTTGGGCAATTTTCCCATTTTTTCAATATCAATCCACTCTATGAGATAGCCTCAACTTCTCTATTAAGTCTTGAAGGGATTTCACTGGATTTATGTTTTCTTTCTAATTGTAATGCAAAGTCTACCTCAACTTCTAATACTGTAATTTTTAGAAGCTTCAATTTTCTCACTTCCTATACTAGTGTTTTCAAGGTTGTTTTATTTTCTTTTTTGACGAATTGCCTCATTTCCACAGAGCGCCCTGTCTTGAAATTAAATATTCATGTTCTGAATTCACTTGGCTTGCTTTTGCTGAAATCTAATCACATTGAGACAACTACCTCCTGAAGAAGGTCTTGTGAACCACTTGGGTCCAAACAGAGATCAGTATCTTTTGCAGGTTGTTCTACACAGCAGGAAATACTTCATGTCAAACTTTTTACCTCCACACCTTGCCCTGACAAGGCATCAATCCAGTCTATAGAGGAACAGCACAACTACCCCCTTTTGCTCTCTGTTTTGCAAGTGAAGCTCCTCTCACCTTGCATTGCCCAGTCCTGTTATGATGATCAGTCCCTGTCCTTAATCAGGGGCTTGTCAGTACAGTCCCACCATGCCACCATTAACTAGGGGTTCCACAGTGTGCCTCTTTTCCTTGGAACATTTTTATGCCATTACACTTCATACTATCCTTCAAATACAACGTCACTCCCCCACAAATATGTCCTGCTTTCTTTTCCTGTAAGATTGGTAACCTGGCAACACCATATCCCACTGATCCTACTCCTCCCACCATGTCCCTGGGATGACTGCTCTGCCAGGGTTCCCATTTGAGTCCAGAAATGCTCATTCTTCCATCCTCATTTTTAAACACTAAGTGCTGCTGTAAAAGCATGGGTTTGCTTTTCCCTAGCTCTGTCACTGAGCATTGCTGGCCAAGAGGGACCACAGGCAGCCTCATTTCCTTGTTCATTCCAATCTGTTTATTTCCCTCCCAGCCTTTTCAGAGGCATAGCCTGACCTCATTTAACCATGGCATAGTCTGCACAGGTCCCTCTTGTCCCAGAAGTGTCCTTATTTCCTAAAACACTTTAATCCTACCTTTCTGCCCCATCACCTCCTCTGTGAAGACTCTCTGCCAATGGGAATTGCAAGGCAAGCATCCTGCTAGAAGGCCAAGGTTCATCCATCCATGTGGTCCTCATTCTGACTCTGGCACAGATGGATACTACCAGGAGAGGGTGGGACCAGTTCTCCCGTCTAAATGTTATGATAATCTATATATTAGATTTGTAGAATGGTTTGAGTTGGAAGGGACTTTAAAAATTATGTATTTCCAAGTCCCCCACCACGGGCAGGGACACCTTCCACTAGACCAGGTGTGTCAGAGGCCCATCCAGCCTGGCTTTGGATACTTTCAGGGCATCCACAACTTCTCCCCAGTCCCCCTAAGATACCAGATTTACCACACCCTGCTCCTCCGTAGAGAATGGAATGTGCACTGACTGTGTCACATCTGCTGATACTGCAAGGCACTTAAACAGCACTAGATGGCTGTTGTTTAGGCAACTGAACTGAGCTGCTTAGGAATGTGAGATTTGCCCTGGAACATCAGGGAAGGGATGCCAGACTGGGAACAGGGAGATGCATTGGCACAGCTAGTTACAGTAGACAATAGATGGTACGTCCTCTGAGGAAAGTAAGGAAGAATTAAAGCCACTTTTTCCAGAGCGGAGATACTAAATCAATTGGATTCTAGACACAAGCACTATGAAAAAAAAAATAGTTCTAGCAGTGAAAATGGAAGTAGCAGTGCAAAAGCAATCAGAGGTTTTGGGCTTGATGCTTTCTTCTGGGTTGCCCTTAGTGCACCAACATGGCAGAATCAGCTTTCCTAAGCAGGGCAGCAGTGAAGGGCAGGTAAAAAGTTCCCATAATCTAGGTGAATCCTCAAATGATCTGGGGTTTTACATCACAGTTCTGATCATCACTTTCCAAAAGTTTTTGTATCCCTGAGATCAAGGATGTTACCTACAAATTGTCTGAAGTTGGTTTTGTAGCACTTTTGCATTGTATGTTAAGCACAAAGTAAGGGATCTCAAACAAATCAGAAATAACTATCTCTAACATCATAATTAGTGTTCTTCAAACCCATAACTTTCAGTATCCTGATTAAGGGTTTTGTAGGATAATTCCTCTGCTTTTGGGGGCATTCAACATCCACACAAAAACAACAAAAGAAGGTGAACTTGCTGCTGAACATGTAATCAAATTTGCTTTGCTTTTTCACACAGCTACCATGTCTGCAGGTCCCTTTCAAATACAATATGAATTTGAAAATGCAACATTTTTCCCTGTACAAAAATGCTCTTCTGCATGACCAAGGACACTGTCTAGTGCCACACTACATTGTGCCATGCCCTCACATATTGTGTAATTCCTTTTCCTTTAAACCACTGCACATGTGCTTTTCTTTGGACCCTGGATCCAAGGCTGGCAAGGGCAGTGGACAGGTCATGCTGTGATTTCCCCCAGAATTTCATGGACTATTCACTTTAGTTTTCACTGGTTTCAAACATCATTCACCGATGTCTTTTGTGCACACCTTAACAAAAAGCAGGTACTTACTGCTTGTGAAATACCCCCTTTATGGGATACTTGGGGCTACACATTGCAAAATGTAGGACAACTAAAAGTGAAATTTTCCTTCAAGTGATGTAACACCACAGAGTAAAAGGGCAATCCATACTTAACCTTGAATTAATAAAAATGAACTCTAAGATGGACTAAATACATAAGTACTACTGATTTAGACATGACTGAGCTCACAGGTTCTCCAGGGGCAAAATACAAATTGCACAGCCACCCCTGGCAAGTTGATGGGGCTATGCAGCAGTGACTCACTAAACATTTTACTGACTCAAATTATATTCTTTGTTCTCAAGCATATTAATATAAGTAATGCACAAGGAGATTTTTAGTCCTTGTGCATTACTTAGTTCTCTTTGGCACTATTTGCAGCGTCAGTCTTTTGCCTTCTGTGAAATTATTCCTGATCAACAGCAATTAAATAAGAAACCAGCCAACCAGCAATTAAATAAGAAACCAGCTCAGTACTGTGTGAGAACAAATGCAGTAGAGTTTCAACAAATGAGCTCTAGTTCCTCTCTCCTCTCAAGAGGAGGCTGCAGCAGTAGTTATCCAATTTAAACAACACATATTCAGTCACAGAGCAGAACTATTAAAGAATTCTAGGAAATACCATTTTTGTCCTAAGCCAACACCCAAAGTAGAAATGGGCTATTTTTCATTATTCCTTCATTTCACAGACATGTTTTTAATTAGCAAGGACAAAGAAATCCCAGGTACTGCAAAAAAAACCAACAAAGCAGCGCTAGCGTTCGTCAGGAACCTTCCCCCCACATCTGTGCTGAACTAAAACCATGACACTTGGCCAGGAAAATCTCTCGTTCATTGTCCTCCATCCCAAGAGAAGCTGAGCCTAGTGCCTTGGAAAAACTGCAGTTTGAGTCATTAACATGCAGCCTACACAGATCCTCTCTATCCTCATGCCTGGGCATTGTGCTCCCTTCACAGCCCCCCAGCCCCTACTGCGCAGCAGCACTGCAGCTCAGGGCTCAGCACTGGCCAATCCCCTTGCCAAACGTGGCTGTGTTTCAATGGCAGGAGAAACAATTATTATTTGTCAAGTCTTCAGCATAAAAATGCATTTTTACTTTTCAGAGTAAAGATGCATGGGATAGAGGCAACCAAATGCAAAGCTGTCTAGCTAAAACTCAGAGGGGTTGGATGGGTTTTTTCTTTCTGTTACACAAACCAAAATAAACCTGTTTTAGCACATAGGGACAGTTTCTTAACATTTTTAAATGCTGAATAGCTTTGTTTCCAATCCAAAACCTAAATAAATCATACTTCCAAGCCAAAAGGATTTTTTTTTTAGATTAAACCACAAAGTAAAAAAGGAGTCTTGTGGGGTTTTTTCCCAGCAACTTACATGAAATGTGGTAACCAGCAACTGCACAATGCAAGATTAGAAAACCATATGAAGTGATGAAATTATGTATATAAAACTTCATTTTGCACAGCTCCACCAGGGATAAAAGTGTTACTTCAGTGAAAGATATTATTAGAATTTGTAATGCTCTTGCCATGGAAATAGCTGTCATGTCACCCACCAGGATTATGGGTGGACAAATAAGAAAAGCAGATGATACATGAAAGCAGGAGAGATGGAAGCATTTTTCAGAATTAGACAGCAATGACAAGGGAAATGAAAATGACATGTAAGGTCTAATTGGAATTCCTTTAGTCACTTGGAAAGGATATTAAAAAGCCTTTCTCAAAGCACTCTTATCAACATTTTCTTCAGGAATTAGTGTACAGCATAATTTAGTCAGTGCATAAGCATATTAATTTTTCATTCTGTGAGCAGGTGGCAGAAAGCTTGCATAGATTAAAGCCAGCCCAGGAGCCCTTGTTTGGGCCACAGCAGAGAGCAGAGCTGGGCAGCAGCAGGCAGCTCACTGCCCCCTGTGCCCAGCTCCTGGGACACTGTCCTGCCACTGCCCTGAGCCCCAGCTCATCCACAGCCTTCATTTTGCCACACAAGCTCAACAGCAAGAAGCTGCTGGAATACACCTGAGCTAGGGGACTAGGAAGGGACACAACCAGGGTACTTGATTTCATTTGTGCTGCTTCATCCTGCTCAGCAAACCACACAGAAGGCAGTCAAAAGAGGTATTTAAGATAAAATCATGTGTCTACTGCCTTTGAACACCACCCCCAATCCCCACACACACTGATCCTCGCTCCCAATATAAGCCCACCTTGGAAGCAGTGGTCAACACAGCAGTAAGGGAGGCTGAAAATAAGTGACCCATAGGGAGCAAGAGCTGGCTTTTCCAACCCAGTATGAAGTTTTACATAAAGCCCACACACCAGCTTTTCTGGGAGAGAGCAAGGCCCAGAGGTTATGTCTATTGGGGAAGGTACTCTCGGAGCAACCAGAGAAAACACACAAGGCAATCAGTCAGTGTCCTCCTGCCACTCAACAGCTGGGCAAGGACTAGCTCTCATGGACAGGAAAAGCTGCGAATTTTCATCAGCCTTCCTTGTGCAGTGCACCTGGGGGTCAGGCCTACCCAATCACTTCTCTCTCAGGATTGGCTCAAGCGCCTGAAGTGCTCTGCTTGTAGCACATATTTGCCATTAACCCTCCCAGCCCAGGCTGGCAACTTAATTGTCTTTCTCACCATCCGGCATAAACTACCAACATCACGGCCCCAGTGAAAAACAGATAACGTGAATAAATATAAGTAAAAAAATCTGACCTTGCAAGATTCATTACCTCTTCACAATCCTGGCCAAAACACAGTGATCTACACAGGACTCATGGCACTGGAAGTAGCCCATGGCTGACCACTGAAACTCCTCAACACAGTCACTGCATCACAAAGAGCCCCTGACCAACCTATTTTCATGTTGAGGTTGAAGTTTGTTATCATCTTTTTGCAAAAGTTCCATACCTTCTTGATGATTTCTCATGGGCAACTCCTCACAGCACAGCCAAAAGACTACAGCTCCCCTCTTCACCAGCTTTTATAGCACTCATCCTTATTGGACACAGCTGTGGCCTATTAAGGGCAGGGCTGCTCCTAATCTTTGGTAATTAGCACAGCTGCAACTCATCAGGGGTGAGATTGCCTTCTGCACTCTCTCCATGCTCTTACATTCCATCCCCCCACAAAGGTTAATGGTGGTTTTAGAAATTGCTTAGATTAAATGAGCTCCAAGTATTCCTTTCAGTAATGCTATTCAACTTTTTTCTTCCAAGAACTCCTTACTGCATCTTATTGAAGATTCCCACTTTTTAAAGATAATCCTCATCTATAACCTCACCCCAATATCAGTTTTCACCTGTGTTGTTCTTACTGCATTTAACAGGGATCCTTCACGCAACCTTTGGGGTGAGATGAAATAGAATGGTTAGTTAGGGACTATGGGGTTCTCCCCACAGCAGTTGTTGGAGGGCTCACGTTGTTCCTCCACACATTGCAAAATTGGCTTCTTTTGACAGAGGAACAAGTCCTTGATGTCAAAGGGAAATTCACATTACCTACTAGGAGAAGAAACTTCTCCTTTACTAGCCCTCTCCATTCTCTCTCCGAGACAAGGGAATGGCACAAAGGCTGTGAACACTCATCATCTGGGAAACCAATCTAGTGAAGTCAGAGCAGAAAGTGCTGTTTTACCAAAACTAGTATGTTCTGTTTTGTTCCCTAACATGTTGATAATTACTAACATTTTGTATGCCAGTTTTATTTAACCATCACAGAGCACTGATCACTAGCAGCGTGTCAGGTGTTTGATGTCATCCCAGATCAAGTTCCTGATTTATAGCTCCCTGCTCCCTCAGCTCTTATGAGGGCTATCATTTTATATGTGGAGTCATAACTGTTTTGCTCTTACATGCACCCTTGAACATTCATTTATGCTGAATGTCATATGCAATTTTTTTTTTTGCTCAGTCACCCACTATTACAAGGTTTGTCTACATGTCTTCACAGCTGGTTCTGCTTCTTACTAATTTGAACAACTTAATGCCATCAGCAAATGTTGGCAGCTCACAGCTGACCCCTTTTCCAGGTCACACAGAAATCTGCTGAACTGCACAGGCTCCACAAGCTTCTCTGGTGATTTTTCTCCAATCCAAGAACTGCACACTTTCTTCTGCCCTGGCTCCTGACTTTAAACCTGAGTAAGGATTTTCCCTTCTGTGTGTTGGCCAAGAGTGGTATTCCAGGAGGCAGCAAGTGAATATCCTCTACTCTGTGCTGAGATTCAACTTGTTTGGCTGGGCTCTGTCTCTCTGACCCACTAAATTGAAACCACATTTCTGAATTCCTGTAACTACATCAGTAACTACTGCCCTACAGACAGGAGATATACTGGTACATATCCTGTTTGTCTACACCCATTCCTCACATGCCAAAGGCCTGCTAAGTTAAAAGGGGGGTCTACAAATACACCAGTGCTGTTTTTATCAAGATGCTGTTCTCCTGGTTTCAGGGCAAACTAGAGTCTGTTGTGTAAGACTGCTGCAGAGATCTTTCCTGCTTAAAACTGACTGCCAGGCACCAGCCACAACATGGGTAATTGAAAGCTGAGAAAAAAAGACATTACTTCTGTCAGTTGTTCTTGTTTACTGTACAGGTTTTATTATTTTTTCCATGGGGCTCTTCCATTTATTTGCTACACAGAATTGTTGGGTTTTACTTCACAGTTACTTTGGTTTCACCTTTATTTTTCTGCATGAGGGACAACTTAATCCCTGCTCTGGAGAAAGAATTATTTGCTTCCTCCAGTGTTTTTCAAGAATGTCATCCTATCACATCTCCAAGCATGTCAGAAACATTCAGATGTCAAAAATACATACAAACCCTGCCAGAGCTTAGACATGCAGCTGACTGCTGCCACTTGCAGAAATGCACACCTGAGAGCCAGACCTGGTTTGCCTCTTTTGCCATCTGCAGCACCAGGGGAGAGGGGATATTTTGCCCACGGCACACACTTCCAGAAAGCAGAGTAAGAGTCAAAGGGGAAAACCTCAGGTTGTCATCACAGACTTAGAAATAAAGGCTGCTTTGCTGGACCATGTTTTGGGTCCTCTACCGTGACCCAAAACCTGACTTCTTTTGCCTTTCAAATCTAAAATACAGAGACACTAAGTCTTCTCAAATAAAATACTTTTACCAGCATAGTCACAGCAACACTCTCCACAACATGCTCTTGGTTCCTTCAGAGGAACCAAGGAGATGCTGGCTGGAAGGCAGTCCAGTCCCCATTCACAGCAGGGCTATCAGTAAAGCCACATCAAGTCAGTCTCAGCTTGGTCTATGTCAGCCCCAAAAACCTTCAAAACCCCTCTGGGTATCTTTACTATGCTGTATTCATCTCCTTTTACCTTGGCTTCAACCCAAGCACCCCATGGTGCAGTCTGTGGGCATCACCCCTTGATATACTGGGAAGATTTGGGTCCTGCATTCTTTGTAACTATTTTTCAAGTACTTGAGCACTTCACCATTTTCTATGTCAAACCTGGCTGCCTCCTCTCTCTGTCAGCACATCCATATTTGCCCTGAATTTTTTTTAGCAGCTACCATACCTGCAGGATTCCTTCTTTGTTACCCTTAAAAGCCTGCCTCAAGTCTTTGCTGCGGCTGGGCTTTTGTCTTCTTGATTTCATCCTTAGGCACATGGGGCATACTTCTATACTTCTATTGTCTGTCCCCACTTCCATCTTCTTTGTGACCCCAAGTCTCGTCCCAGTTGTCTTGAAATGCTGTTTTTCAGACACATTCAGCCTGGGGCAGACAGCTGGTATGAGAAATTACAGCCCAGTCATATAGCCCAGTAACCAAAATGAGCATCTTGTCATGAGCAGGGTCAGGAAATTTCAATAATTAGTAACTCTAGCCCTCCCACTTGTAATTATTTACTGTCAGCTATTGCAGCTAGCATTCACATGCTCTGGCCATATAATCCTTTTAAGCAACCCTGAAGTGTATTTGTGTTACTCAAATAAATACAGCACTGATCTATCCTAGCAAATGAGTGCTAGTGCTTGCTCTATTTAATGTTACTGCATTATCTTCCACCATTTCTCCAGCCCTGGACATTTAAAATTTACTTCTAATATTTATATTTTCTTTTCCCTCAGCCACACCTCATTTTATGCTTTCTAGTCCTTGCCAAGATTTTTATTACATCTGATGTCACTTGCTTGTACTCTGTTCCACTTTTTTTCATTTCATCTCAAGCTGTTCCCTGCTGCTCACATGCTTCTCCCCTGCACCTCTCTCACACTATCAGTTCCTATCTTCGTATTTCTCTCAGACACAGCTCTTCTGGCTTGTTCATATGATTTTATTCCAGAGCAATCCAGTGTCACACATTATCTTCCCTCCTGCTCTGGGGAGGGGCAAAGCTCAAGCACAGCGTTTCCCTAGGACACATCTGCTCTCCCCTTTGTTCTCTGTGCTAACCTCATCCCTGATCCTTATGGCTGCCAGCTGTCCTGGGCAGCCTGTGTTTCTCAGTCCAGACCCAGGTGCAGAGGTGTCCTCAGTCCACCCACAGAGCCAACAACCTTTCCTGACTCTGATACAGTTATTCCTGCCCCTTGGCTTCAGTGGACAGAGAGGAGATGCTCTGAACAGGGCTGTTCCTGCATCCAGGCCTCAGCTGGGTGTTGAGTTTGTTTGGGTTTTTCCTCCTTCCCTGCAGGGACCAAAGATCACTGTTGTACATTCCACAAAAGCCATTGGCCTTTCTTGGAAGATTGAGGTCAGTAAGCCATACCCACTCCTCCCACCCAGGTGCTGTAAAGCCACACAGACAGCTGCCCCTTGCTGTTTCTGGATGCCACCAGCAACAGCGGGAGGGACTCTGTGCCGAGCTCCTGCGGCAGCAGCCAGGAGCAATAACATATCCAGCAAACTTGGAGGCAAAGCCCCTGCTCTGCACTTCCTGCATTATCTTGGGCAAGTCCAGTTGCTCCACAACCCCTGCTGAGAACAGAGCTTTCCTGAATCTACCTAGTCTCACAGTGGCCTATAAGATACCCTGAAAATATACAGAGCACATGAATATTGATAAGATAAACACAAATTTGGAATAAGAAATCAAGAAAGCTGCCAGAGAATGTTTTCTATTTTCTGTGCCTGGGGGAAGCACGATCGCTATCCATTCGCTTTGGCAACATCCACCCACACAGAAGGGAAAATAGAGGGAAGCTGGCAGAGTGAGAGCTCCAGCGTAGGTCTACAAGGACATACCACAGCGAGATTTGCCCACAGCAGATGCATCTTTATAAAGGAAAGTGCCTGGCTCCCATTGTGGCTGACCAAGAGATAGACCCAGGAGTGCCAAGCAGCTGAATCTACAGGATCATCATTCTAAGAGCACCGTGCATTTAACTGAGCAGTCAGCCCCACAGAAAAATCCAGATCAGCCAGATGGTCTCCTGTCACTGTGCAGACCACTTGGTATGAAGCAAATGGCCTTTGCACACTTGTCTTCGGGAATGTTGCCTAATTTGTTTTAACTGTTTAAAAATTGAGTGCATCCTCAACACTTTAGCTACTCCTGCTTCGTTCTGTTAGTAAGTATTAAATATTTAAAAAGGTCTTGCAAGGTACCTTCTAACAGCAGGTTCAGCTGTTGCTGCGCTTAACATAAATATTTAATTTAAACCCCTTGTGGAATAAAAATGAAGCTTGGATTGGTGCACTGGAATAACCTTTATATTACACCTCCGTGTGCTGGCAGATGGGCGACTACAGCAAGGGGATTCAGAGGCTGGAGCAAGACTGCTCAACCTGTAAGGACTTCTCTGCTCCCACTTCTTTCCCCTGAGACCCCAAAAATGAGCTGCCTCCTTTCCCCTTCAGCTCTCTCCCTTCCCTCTTTGCTCCACACACCTGGGAAGGCTGCTTGTCACTATAGGAGCACGGCAGAAGTCAGCAGTCCTGCCGCCCCCAGGTAAGCGATGCTTTATCACGGCACCAACAGGCTGACAGGCAAGGGATGTGCTGGAACCTCCCTGTGCATGGAAGGGGTAAGAAACAGCATTACTGCAGAAGACAAGCTGTACTTTGGCTTTTTCCTCACTCTCATAGAAAAAGCACTTTCTTTCAGAGGGACTCACAAATGTTTCAGCTTTTATTGCTAATAACAGCCTTGCCTGCTCCTCCAGCAGCTCTCCTTTCAGGGGCATCCTCACAGTTGTCAGTACATATCACCAGAGCCTTTGCAAGGGATCCAAATATCCCAGACAGCTTTGCCAGCAGAGCAGAGGCTCCACCAAGCCCCACTGCAGCAGGGCAAGCCTCCCTGCAAGCCTGCAATGGGCACCATGCAGCCCTGGCATGCAAAAAGCAGCTTTGTACCTCTAATTATTTGACCCATCAGCTTGCCTAGTTGTGTTCAATGGTGTTTTCACAGACAAGCTGACTAGGAAAGCATTGAGCCATCAAGACAAAAAAAAATCATAGAAGTCATTCTGTGTCCCCACAACTAAGGTGAAGGGTGCTGGGACTCTGTAAATACAGCTCTGAGTATTTGAACAAGACAAGAAACTTGAATTTTGTCAAATTCTAGTTTCTGGCTACAAGCTTATTTTCTTTTTATTCTTTTTTTTTTAACGTACAAGTGCATAAAACTGTAATGAGGTGAAGGAAGCAAACAAAAAGCAAGTAAATTAATACAGATTTAAGTTCAAACACCAACTTTGCCTGAAATAACCTGGCATTGGGAGGCACTGCTGGGTAACAGTGCTCCAGACAACGCAGGCAGAACTTTAAAAATAGTAACATGGGAATTATTAGCACACCAGCTTGCTATTCCCCTTCAGCTCTGTAACTCGAGAGGGCTCTGCTTCTGTTAAGCAAAATGCAAGGCACGTCCCGTGGGCAGCATTAGCCCTGTGAGTACAGCACTTCCCACACTGTTAAAAATAACCTTCCTTGTCTCTATGCACCGGACTTCGGGGTTGCTTTTGCTTTCTGCTTTACAGTAGCAACACAATTTACAGGCAAGCTCAGAAAATCTGCTTCATCAAGGTGAGAGTGAGGTCTCCTGTGATGTGAGTTAGGTGACAGACATCCTGTTTATGGCATGCAATCAATCAAGACAGTGAAGTGTTCCATGCCACCATAGTGCTTTGTGGCCCAGCTGCATTTATCCTGGCAATATCCCTGTGACAAAACCAGCCCTGGACCATTAGTGCAAGGGGGAGTTGATGCACAGAAGCAACTGTCATAAGGCCACACAGAAGATTGCTGGCACAAGAGCAAGCCTAAATTACAATTTGAAGAGATAATATCCTTTATCCACTGCATTTTTTTTTCTTTATTGCAGCCCAAGCTGATTTGTATCGCGAGTTCCTCCCTGCCAAACGGGAAATCCCCAGCACAGCACCCAGGTGCACCAGAGCAGTAACAGCTTGGGAGATCCCTGGAATTGCTCACAGGAGGATGCTGTGCAGCTGCTCGGTTGGAAGCACCAGCCCTCAGCTCAGACAGAGACCTTGCAGTGTTGCACAGCACTGAGGTGTTGGAGCTGAACAGAGCCCTGGGGACAGGATGGGGGTGAGGCAGGAGGCAGTTCAGTCACCCCTCCTGTGGGCAAAGGAGCTGCCAAAGCAGGAGGGGTCAGGTCATGGGCGAGGGATGGCAAGGACAGCCACCAGAACTTGAAGACTAAAGGGACAAACAGTGGAGTGTCCCATGGGGGCAAGCACAGCAAGGAGCAAATCTGGGACTTTCTCTGGAACAGGTCAGAAATATTTTATTTTACTTTTCTACTGAGCTGGATCAAGCCCTGGTCCAGTGCATGCTACTACCATCTAAAAGCAAGTATGTCAAGGCAGCATTACCTAACCACAGCAGCCAGTTAAACTAAAGAGCAATAGATGAATCTAAAACCAGACTAAGCACTGAAGAAACCTCACATGTGCTACTTCCTTCCCAGAGCATCTATAGGGTTTTTATAGTGTTTGAATAATCCAGTTCTTTTCAGGCTACTCACTGGGCTGGAAACCTTGCAGTCAGGCACTCAGGTCTCTCCTTACCCACCAGCTGGGTCAGAAAGAGCTCCACAAGGTTTTCTGCCATCTCCCAGGCAAAACCAGTGAGGCTAAAAGAACCAAGAGATAATGGCTTCATACACAAAACCCTTTAACAACACTCAGGGTCCAACGTTTCTTATTTCATTCAAGTCCATTAAAGCCAGCTCACACAGCAACTCCTCTATTGCACTTGTCAGCAAACACTCTTTGAAGCTGACCTTCACTCAGACCACGGCATCCCAAGATCCAATTACAACTCCACTTCCTCCAAGCCCATCCTGAGCTCAGAAATTCACCATTTGGCTTGAGGATTTCAAGCTCTGCTGACAGTGAACATTGCACACCCGAGCCTGATTCTTTATTCTCAGCTAGTTACCAGCAACTGCCTTTGCTTGGTTCATTGATTTATTCCCTCCCTTAGGCTGCTCCAGATGACCTTGCTCCTCTCCACACACCAGGAAGACCATCCTCAGCAGCAAAAAATATTCATATGTCCTGAACTGAGGCAGGCAACCACACCAAAACACCTCTCTCCACTTCAAATAGCAGAAAGTGCTGCACACATGCCAGGGACAAAGGAGGAAGCAGTGGTCAGTGTAAAATGAGTATTTTACATAATGCTACCTTCTGAAATTTTAAGAGTTCTTGGCGTAACAGAAGGTAGTTTGAGAGGGTGGTTTTTTTCAAATTTAACCCAAGATTTTTATGAGGGAAAAAGCCTTTGGCCTGCCCTAAAATTCAGATGTTAGCATTATCTTGGCAAAATATGGCAGTTTATTTAACTATAAAGCCTATCTTTTTTTTTTCCTCTCTTAATGCTATAGCACCAAGCAGTCACAGACCTTCTTACCTAGGCATGTGCAATTTGTTCATCCATCAATATTCCAAAGGTTTTCAAGAAGGGTCAGCAAGCTGGGAGCCTCAAATGTATGGTACTCCAGGTGTTAAAGAGTATTATTCTAAAAATAAAGGTCCATTTAAAGTGCCTCATGTGGAACACCAATAAATCAAGGCACTTCAGTCAGTAGTTATTATGAATGCCTCAGCCTTTGGCCTCAACAAGGTTGCAGCAGAATGAACACTGTGTGTTGCTGGTAAGAGAAAATCCTCAGTTTGCATAAGCTTCAAGCTTGACTATTTAGACTACAAGAACCTTGTACTTGCCCACAGAGTATTCTTCTATGGCATAAAAAAGCAGCATATCTCTAATGTTCTGGAAGGATAAAGATTATTTTCCCATTAATAATAATAAATACCTTAATCCTATTTAAACCTTTGAAATACATCCAAACAACAACAGTGCCTCAGCAGGATTCCCACTTGTTACATCTGCCACAGCTCCTCCTTCACAAGTGATCTTATACTGCACAGTTCAATTTTTTCAGAGTTATTTTAAAAATACTACATTATTTATGACTCCTGCCAGTGAGTCATAACTGAGAGGTGATGGAGGATGGAAAAAGATAGAGAAATGTGAGCAAAGCTTCTCAGCATTAATTTAGGTGTTTACCTTAAGCAGTAAAACCTCATTAAGCCTCAGAAATTAAAGAGGTCAGTGTGCTGTCTCTGATGTGTTCAGCCTAGACAGGGCCTTTGCTACCAGGAGGCAGGTCCAGCTGGAAGGGAAAGATGTTAGAAAGCCACTGAATCAGCCAAGAGATTCCCTGCAGATTTGCTTCATTTTTCCAAGTCACTGCCAGCTTCCTGTAGTTTCCTCCTGAATGCTTTTGACATATCAGCTGCTGAAAGGACCAACTCCACTCCTTTAGGGAACTAGAAATCAGGGAATAAGGAAGGAAAAATACTGATATACCATTAGATGTCTGTCCTGAGAAGCACTACCACTGAAGTTTATGAGGGGCACAGGGATTTCCTTTCCTTCCGTCAAAGAGATTGATCACAATCTGTTTTGACAATGTGATCTGACATTAGATACAGGAGAGTTTACATGTTTGTTTTCCTAAAGGCAGCAGACTGTCTTACACAAAGCTTTTGGCACAGTGACTGTCCAGAGCTCTGTGAGGAGGAGAGGAAGTGCTGCTCCTTGCTCCTGGCACTGCTGCTGACAGGCACACCTGACATCTGTAGGTGGGAGCATCACCCATACCCGAGCTTTCAGCCAGGGGACTTGCTGACACTACTTTAGGTGTGAGCTTGTGAGAGTCTGTGTGTTTTATCTGAGTCCCAGCTGGAGCCAGTAGGCAGGCTGTGCTCACTGGAGTCTTTCTCTTTCCCTAAGTGGTGATGGATAGCACACTGTCACGATCCATGTGAGGATAATGCAAGTAGTAGGAATCCAGTTTCACGGCAATCCAGTTTCAGTGGGTAAATGCAAAATGCTGTCTTACACCCTCTTGTGGGAAACATTTCTCCAAGATCTGCAACACTGGAGACAGATGACAAAATGGCAGACAGAGATTTTTAGGTTGGAACAGAATGGATGGGGCAGAAATCTCAGCCTTGACCCAGGTCAGTGGGCACCTGAATAACAGATGAAGTAAAGAACTAATTTCTGTTTAATTAATGCCAACAAATAGAGAGGAAAGTATTTTGTGGTCTTTACAAACAAGAGCTCAGTCATTTGCTAATATTTACATATGTCTAAGGAAATAACTTGAAGTCTTTCATATGCTGTTGTGGCACTGACCTCTGGCTCAACTTCAAGCAGTCTGACAGCACACAAACCAGTGGGGTCACCTGCTCTTCCACGCAGACCTGGTCTTTCTCTGGGAACTCTTTCAATTCCCTGCTCCACCCTAAGAGGGGGAGGGTTCCAGTTTAATTTGAATAACTCCCAACAGCACTCACACAAATCTTGTAAGATAGTCCCTGTCCAAAGCTCTATACAGAAAGTAACTGCTGGTTATCTGTTTGCCTCAGCACTACTGCACTCCCAGATCATGAGGAAAAGATCTGTGGATAGCTGAACCCCACACCTAAATTTTTGTCATTTACAGAAAAAGGATACAATGAAAATGTTGTCATTTCAATTCGCTGCCCCTATGGAGCTCCCCACAAACGTGGCATAGAAAGCTGTGTACCCATCTCCCAAATGCTATTACACAGCTCTGAAACCTTCTGCCAAGTTTTGAGCAACTACTATTCATGTATTAGAGTTGTTTGCTCTCAGTAAGTGACCCTTTTAAAAATGAAGAGAACTCAAAAGACTTTTTGATTTGTAGGGAGCCCAGCATTTGACAGCCTTCTTCTCTCCCCAAAGGGCAAAATTTGGAAGTATAATTGCTTGGAGTGTTAGCTAGGCTCCAGTGCAACTCACTTTCAATCTAAACACATATTAAAAATGAGCTTGCTTCTCTCTGTCCTCAACTATTTATACCAAAAAGAGGGAGCTGGTTGTTTCTAGTACTCACTGAAGAACTGTTTTTTTTCCACCAGGGTCCCTGTGTACTGCAGTAAAGCAGGGATGAAGCGATATATAAAAGCCTCCATCACCAACCTACTTTAAAGGAAGGTTGCTTTCCAGCTAATGAAATGAGTAGCCTGCATTGAAATGGATAAAGAGAAAATCACTAAAATGGATAAAGAGTAGACCGTCTAATGCCAAGCAACACCAGGATATTTTAATTTTACCTAGCGTGTCTGTCTCGTAGGGTTTTGTGCATGAGCATGATCTCCATGGGCTACATGAGATGCATCCAAAAGGGCACTGTAGCAGATCAAGAGTAAGGTCAGCTCCAGCATCTATAGATGTTATTGCCCTGATTGTCTCTGACTTTAATGCTTTTATCACAAGCCCAGCAGCTTTCCTCCTTTCAGGAGGATTTCTGCTCCTGAAATTGCTGGAGCTGGGAAAGGAAGTTTCAGTCCGTCATCAACAGCATGAACAAATAACAAGTGGTCCCTGAGAAAGCAACTCAAGGAACAATCAAAGCATTCAGGACTCCAGCCTCAGAGTGCCTGTTTACTTGTCTTATAATTCCTGAGCATTTGAGATGAGCAAGGTTCAGACAGTGAGGGAACTTGGAAAGAAGTGAAAGGGCAGCATATTCCATGCCTGCTGTTTGATCTGGGGCCCCTGCCCCCCTGCATATTTGACAGTTGCTCCACCATTTCTAATTAACAAGACCGAGTGGTTGGATGCAAAGGACAACCCCAAACTTATTTTTTTTTAAAGCCAACCTCAAAAAGTAGTTCCATCTGAGATTTTTGAACCAAATCCCAGAGTTTTAAGTGCTTTAATTTGGGTGCTTAAGCAACTAAAATAAACACACTCTCCTAGGGAAGAGTCTGCTGGTGTAAGAAGGAGAAGATGTGAAATTCAGAAGTGGGCTGGGCATGATAGCCTAACTGTCTCCAGCAAAGAAAACACAGCGATACTGTGGGTTAGTCTGATTTATTTAATCTCTCTTGAATCCCTGCCTAGTTATCTTTGCTGGTGCTGCAGATGTGGCATAATTTTTACATACCTGAATTTCTGTTGCAAAAGGATGAGAGCAGAAGAGGAGGATTCTAAGGGAGGGTGAAAAGTTGTTAGAGCAGACACTAAATGCTACTACAAATAAAAACTGTAAGAAATACAAGTACTACATTAATTAGGAAGCATCTAACAAGATTAGAACTGAAAAAATCATGCTAATTTCAGGAAGCACTCAGGTTTTCCAGATTTCAAAGGTAACCAAGAGAGGAAAATGTTAAACAACTATCACTTCACTCAACCCTGCCATTAAAACTTTTAATTTTGAGAAGTTGACATATTTTTAAACACATTGTCCTTGTGCCAAACATAAAAAACCCAGCCTCAGACTGATTAAGTGCTGAGCTGAACATACAACTTCATAGATGAAGAAATAATCAATACTTTAAATATCAGCTCTTGGCCAAGGCACATCAGAGGACCAAAGAAAGAGCCGACACGTGAGGTAAATTATTAAAATTCTAAGGATTTACCATTATAAAACAAGCACTACTGTGGTACATTGTTGATATGGAAACAGAAACACCTTTGAGATAACTCTAAAGAAGGGAATCTTACAAACAAGTTATAGCTTTTTTCCAATATCAGATCATTTTGTGCGTGGTTCTAAGTCTAAACCAGCACCAGAAAAATTCTCTAAAGGTGCTAAAGCCTTTCTTATGACTATGAAACATATATTAAAAGGTTAATTGGAGTTTAGGAGGCATAAATTAAATTAGTTCAGAAAAAAACCCATTGAACAGCTTCATTTTCCCACAGAAGCAGACACTGCCAGTTGGTAACAGTGTATTTACAGCTATACCTATTTGAAAGGCATGTTTTTTAGCTACCTACATCAGAGGAACAAAGTCATTAGTATGTGTGGGCTGGTAACAAACTACTGCACTTCCCAAATGAAAACATGCTCTTTCCTGATTTAATGCCTGAAAAACTGCAGTATTCCTTAGTGGCAGCAGAGACTGTGCACATCACAAGTCGTTGCAAAATGGAAAAGGGAGATGACACATCCTACCAACACTGCCTGAAACACTGGCTTCTCAACAGCCCAAACACTGGATTCGGATTTAAGCAATATAGCTGGTCTGCAATTACAGAAATGTGCTGATATCTGCAGTATTCTTCAAGGACCAGTACTCATCACCACAGGGTCCCTGCCTGGACCAGCACAAAGCCCAGCAGAGCCTAAGAGTAGTAGGTTAGTCTGACAAGCACTGAGCTCAGGAAACATGGACGTGGGTTTATTTTTTCTTTTCCTAAAGGATACAAGGAATGTGTCCATTTGGTGAGTTTGTGTGTCAGCCACCACTCAGCCCTTGTTTCATCACTTACACTACACCCTCAGGTTTCTAAACAAGAACATTTATATAGCACTGCAAATGCATCTTCCAGATATTTGGGGAAAAAATAAGTATCACATTTATATTTCTTTCTCAGAATGTACAAGAAACTGATTACTTCTAGGAGCTTTATTCTCTTCCTACAGTCTGTGGCTGAGTTGCATGTACACACTGATGAAAACTTACTCAAGGAAATAAAGAAATAATGCAAAAAGTGAGTAAACCTCAGCAATATGAGACCATAAATCAGAAGACACTAAAATTTACAGCATCCTTTCTAGTATTTTGGATTGATTTGGTACTGACAGCAGAAACACTGCTGCAGAAATAGCACCATGACACATTTCCATTTCCATATAGTAGTAAGTCTTTCTCCTAGGAGAAATAATTGAGCTGTCAAACTTGAAGGAATGGGGGAAAACAATGCAGACTGTTGGCAAACACATCATGAGGTACAGGAGACAATGGGCACCAAAACTGACTTAGTAACTATTGCTTTGGCAGGCTTGAAATTAAGTCTGGAAAGACACAACAGAAAATATGCAGTTTGTTGGGTTAGTGGCAGAAACTGGGTACAAAACTGTTGCAAGAGCCAAAGCCTTGCTGACACTGATTGTAGGATCCTCCTTGACGAAGGCAGGAAAGCCCCTTGTGGGGCTTTGTGGGGCATCCCCTTTGGCCCTAGAAGGGGTGGTAAAACAAGTCTCTGTCCTTGAAGAGGATTGGCTGCTGCATTTTTTGCCAAGTAATTATGGGTTTCAAGTCCAACCCAGTAATATACAGTTAGGCGGACTGAAACCTCTGCTAAAGGCTACCACAGGATATTTTTGATTTTGATTTTGGAAGGTAAAAAGTTTAACTAAAATACCAATTCAATAAGACATCTGAGTTTACTACAAAACAAAACCTGTTACCTGCACCTCCAAAAGAATTTTCAGTCCTATATACATTTTTTAGGATAATTTTTTAAATAGCTCAGTTTCGTTAAACAACTGATGTCAGTTTTTGTTGGAAAACAGAAAAGTCTGTAAACAGTGTAAATTCATAGAATTTGGTGATTACTTCCACCAAAAAAACCCCAAAACAAATAAAACCCCATCAGCTCTAGGTTTGATTATTACAAATAGCAATTTCAAACTTCAGAAACACTCTATTTACACACTGATGACAGAATCCTCCAGTGGCAAAAATAAAACTTGCTGCACTAAGCACTTGTCACATTTTCTCTTCTTCATTTAAATTTCTCTCTAGCTTTCAACAGCAACTTTAATTACATTCACAATTCCTATTTTCTTACTTCCAGAATAAATAAAAGTAGTACCATGAAAGTCAAGTAAAAAGTAGTTTGAGTTATATATAAAATGTGTAGTTAGTATTAGTAATCTGATTTGATCACTACATAAGCATGTCATTACATTGCCATAATACATAGAAATCAGTTTCCTATTAGTTTCCTCTGCTTTAAAAAAAAACTAGAACCAATAAAGAAACAAAACAAAAACCCCCAAACAAAACCAAAAACAATCATAGAAAAAACCCACCAAACAAACAAAACCCCACAAAGCAGAAGTCTCGAGTTATAAGGCCTTTGATTACCTTGACTGAAACTGAATAACTGATCCAATGACAACTTATCTAGAAAAGCACCCAATTTCCATTTGGAGATACTAATAGATGTCAATCTCACCTATTCCCACAGTAGCAAGCTCAAAGAGCTCATCACCATCAGGATGCTCTATTTTCTTCAACACTTCAAGTTTCCTTCCATTATCTTCCAGGTATTTCTCCTCTTCATGCTTTTCTCCAATACAGGAAAGCATTGACATCTCTCATTTTCTTTCCATACAGAAGTATATGCAGTAACACAAGACTCTTCTGTTTTCCTAACAGGAAATTTTCTTAGTGATGTTTTTTCCTGGACTTCCTGACATCTGATTTCTTTTCTGGCTTCCTCCCTAAATCTCAACACCTTTTGAAAAGTATTGCATGCAGTTACTCAGTACCTGTATACAATCTGCACAGTACACAATGACAAATCTTATGCAACCAAGAAGCAATTTTTCCTTTTGTTACAGCACTTCACCAGAGTTTTCAGTTCAAAATACTGTGTGTTCAGAATAAGACCTGCATTTTCTTCTGGCTTCCACTCAAATAAGTCTCTGTTGATGTGGCTGGCAATTTTTTTTTACCCTGGAGCTGCATGTTTACATTAAGACTGTCTTGACTCTGAAAAAACATTTAGAAATAAATTGCTCAGTAATTTCAATTTCACTTATGCTATTTTACCTACCAGCATAAAGTACTAAGAATTCTTACTAAGACTCTGCGTCAAAGAGTTTCAAGTGCACAAACAGAGCAGATATTTTGCTCCTGCTTTTCTTGGCCATATTCTCTGAGAATAGAAAAACTCTCCCTTCCACATTCTGCATGATGTTCCCAGCATGAATGGCAACTTCAGGAGTAAACTCCATTGTTGGCAGGGAAGGAACAAAAACAAGGCTGGCAGGCAAATAGTTCATGTCCTTTCTCCTGTGCCACAGGAATACACCATGCTGTCACTGCAGCCTCCTGAGGCACACAGTATGATTATACAAGTACTTCGCTTTTCTTTCTAAGCCAACTGTCAGGTCCTGCTGTAAAACATGCAAAAGCTAATTATGTCATGAAGCAGACTCCAGAAACACATGCTCTTGAAGGCAATTTTTTAACAATGCAAGAGCACTTCAATTCCAAAACAAAAACCTCAGTTTCACTATGTGTTTATAAGAAGGAACTTCAGTTTCTTTCATTAGCCACTTAAGAAGCCCAGAGGAAGCTCTCATTGCAACAACTTGGCCCTTCTCATGAACACTGTCCAGCCAAGACAGTAAAGAGACTGGGGTAAGATTTAATTTCAAGTTGTTTCAGTAACAGAGTGCTATTTATATGCTCCTTGAATATTGCCCCAGAGCCAAGAACACCCACGCAGTATAAAGACATAAAGCACAATTAAATCTTTAGTGAATGGGTCAATTCCCCCCCCAGTAAGACCAAGGCCAAGAGTAGCTCCACTAAGTAAAAATTAGCAAGAATGAGACCCCACAAGTCCCCAGGAAAATCAGGCCAGCTGCAAACAAAAGCTATTTAGAGTTTGGTTTTGCTTACTGACAGTTCTAAGACAGCAAAACCTGTGGTGCTGGAGGAAACTCTTCTCAGAAGTGACTTAGCCCATCTCCATGAGGCAACAATAGTAAGGACTGTCCCAGCCTTCACCATTTCTAAGTGTATCACCAAACCTATTAGTTTTAGAAGGGGTACACTGCTACTTTCCACAGCTACTCAGTGCAAGATGAATAGGATAAAAGACACAAATACGTCATGAGTACAGTTGGGTGGGCAGCTTTTAGTCAAAAAACATGAAAGAAAAAATAGTTGTGGATAGCATTTTTTGCTGTAGGTAATGAAAGAACTGGTACAACTGCCATTAATTGACATCTGATTTGGCACACTGTTATTATAAAGGAAAAAAAAGTGGTATTTGAAATTGTCAGTGAAGTGACAAAATGCATCTGTGAATGTGAAAATTACTAGAACCCTATTGTTCAAACTGTGAGTTGTTTCAGACTCCATCTCAAAACCCTGAATATAAGAATTGCCAGCAAGTCCAAACCAGAGATAAACTGCAACTTCAGCAAGATACAAGATTTAAATTTAAAATGCTGCAGGTGAATCTTTTCTCAGGAGTGCTGGAATTCCTTGAGGATCCAAAAAGGTGTCTAAAGGAAGATAGACTGCCTCCTTCTGAAAGATCCCCTTCTGCCACACCTTCACTAGGAAACTGAGAGCCACCCAGTGTAAGCCTTCCCCTACAGTCCATCTCTGGCGGACAAAAAAAATATCTGAATTTATCAGCATCCATCTGAAAGAACTTCAAGCTTTTTTTCCCCACCCCTTTTTAAATTCCCTAAGGCACAGGGAAGGAAGGCCTCATCTGGAGGAGATTTTCCAATGTGCACCAGGTTACAGGAGTGTGAGTGACACTGGGCAAGGGCTGAGTGATACTGGGTACATTAAAAGCCAGTTAGGGTCAATACAGCTGAGTTCCCATGTACTTACCACCTTACAGGCTTCTCTTTTTGACAAGCAATTCCATTTACAAACCTACTCAGCAATAGTAGTCTTGTAAAGTGTACATGTAACAAGTCACAAGTTGTTCCATTTATTTGAGTAAATATCTGGTAAATAAAATCATCAGTAAACATTACAAAATTAAATACATTAAAAAAGCTTGCCAGTATACATAAAATTCACAAACATGTACTTCTTTTGAAAAATAAAATATGTTCAGAGCACCCTTGATATAAAATGCCTGACTAATGTCACCTACCAGTAAATGGTAGCTTATCAAACATTCTAGTTAGGACATTTTCCAGAAGGGAGCAGGGATCTCTGCTCTTGCTCTTACAAGTAAGAGAGCCCAAGTTAAGAAGTCTCCCACTTCTCAGGGCAGAGCCAGAAACAAAGGCTGTATTACTCTTTGCCTACCTTTATAGGGGAGGAATCTGCATTTGATTAAGACCACATCATTAAATGCAATACAGTACTTGCAATTCATTTTGGTATCACTGCCTTTCCTCCAGCATGAACCAGTTTAAATGCTCATGGACATTTCTCTAGATATCACTCCAGGCCCATATTCAGAATAGGTCAGCACAGCTCCAAGACACCATGAGGTGGAGAGGAAGTGATCCTGGCAAAGCATCATAGTCAATCAAATAACTTTTAAGTCTACAAATTAAGCCCTTAAAATTCCCAATTTTCATATGCTGCGGTCTAAACAAGGAGATATGATGAGATTCTTCACTGGGCTGCTTTAAGGGTATTTAGAAAAATGGCAGCATTCATTTTAGTCATCTAAATTGGTACCTTTTGGTAGCAAATTTGCAATAACCACAATTTAAATAATTTACTATAACAAACTTCTCCTTCCATCATGTGAAACAGTATTCACAACCCACTTTAAAATTTATGTACAGACAAGCACAAGAAACTTGACATCCATGAGTTAAATGTACAACCAACTTAAGAAACGTTATCCAACTAGTTGCTAGGAGAAGTCTCCTAGCTCTGTAAATTTACAAGATCTTCTGGTTCACCACATAGGCTTGCTGCCCCTCATCTCTAACTCTTGGATTCTTCACTTGCTTCAGTAATCCTCCAGGTGAAAGTTGAGCAGCATCCAAATTGTTGATATTTTTGATAAAAAATAATTGACACTTAAAAAAGAACCCTTAAAACACACCAAAAAAAAAAATCCTTGAGTCAAAACTGAATAAAATCAAAAAAGTTGTGGAGAAAGACAATTATTTTAATAAAGGTCTTGTATTCAAAGTCCCATTTCCCTTGCCATGTCTTTTACAGAGTGCTATTACTTTGAGTTATTTATATACTCTTCTTTTGAGGGGGACTGAGTTTCCTCATTCCTCTTATCCGAGTTAGCAGCTCTTTGATAAATTCCTAGGAAAAAACAGAAAATATGAGCAATTTTAATGATCCCATAATACTATAATCAAGTTGGTTTTTTTAAATGCAAATGATACATTTTTATTTAAGCTTTTACTGCTAAGCTGGAATTTCTCTGATCCCAGGAACCTAATACACATCCTTCCCCATCCAGCAGAAGTGTGAACAATGAGCTTTTCCTTGTGATTATGCTGGCTCAGTTACAACCCATCTTCCAGGCTTTTACTGCACAGGGCCGTCTACCAACTACTGAATGAAGCAAAACCTATGGCTGGATACAATGCAAACAGTCAAAGCAGACTTCCACAGCTTAAGCCTGCACAGAAATCAGCACTCTTGCCAAAAGAGGTGTTTCTGTTGCCACTCTCCATGCTGGAGCTAGTATTTTGGTTGGCTGCATAGTGAGCTGTACAAGAGGTAGCACCACTGGTTTTTCATGGGCTAAACTGGTTGCAGAACTAAGTGAATGACACTACTTTGAAAACAAACAAATGCCAACCCCCCACACCTCCCAGAAAAAAAACCCAAAAAACAGAACACAACAAACAAATTAAAGGCCTTTATTCACAGTGATATTTTCCCCAGTTTCAGCAGATTTCCTCTTTTTAAACTATGTGAGAACAGAAGCTTATAGATTTGCTTAAAAGCTAAAGACCTCCTTACTGTCACATTGGGAAAACAATGTTTATCCGCAGTACTGTGTATGAACCTACAAAAAAAGTTCTTATGAAATCAGCTAGCTGTAAACATGGAATGTAATTATTAACTTGATGTGAAAAGCCAGGTTGGACAGGGCTTTGAGCCTAGTGGATGGTGTCCCAGCCCTTGGCAGTCAAACTAGGTGATCTTTAAGGTCCCTTCCAACCCAAACCATTCTATGATACTATGAAACAACTAAAAAGCATGATTTCCTGGATGAGTGCTTGAAGTCTCCACCCTGAACTAAGCAAAGGCCACTTCAGGAATACATCTATGCATATCAATTTCATGCCTCCCATCTGGACAGACAGCCTAATTACATGATCAGAAAAACAGTTTCGTAAGACCCCCAAATCCTCTCCCTCCATCTTGAGGCTGTCTTACTTCACAAAGGCACAAGCCACTGGAACAATATAAACTTTAAACATGTCACAGTCCTGTACTTCTCCACTGAAAAATCAGAAGGAGGAAGACATGCTTACTGTAAAATTCACAGCTTTCAACAAACTTTGCCTTAATTCTGTGTCATCATATCATCACTGTAAGGATCTGTTACATAATGCAAAACTATATGGCATGGTGCTGCTTGAAGCATATAAACACACTTCAGGATTTTTTACTATCAAACTTATATAAAGCCCTGCAGTACAATCATTAAAGAAATAAAGCAATCTTAGAAGATTTTTACTTGGGATTAGTGTCATTTGTATTGCCTCTCAGCAAGTCTTTCCATTTAAAAAAATAGTCCCATCAGATTAAGAAAACTTTGGAGAAGAATGGGCTGAAGTGAAGTTCTTCCCTTAGAAAAACTTTTTAAATTGTCTGTTCAAGCCACAAATATTCTACAAGAAGACACTGCATCTGGAAACTCTCCAGCAGCTTCACTGAAGTAAGAGCCTTATGGGAAGGGACATCTGCAGGCAGGAACACCTATGGTACTCTGCAGTTATTAGGGATATCCCAACCTGCCATTCCTCTGCCCATTCTCCCACAACTCAGTAGAGTCTGAAGCAAATTTCTCTTAGATATCAAATGTAGCCAAGGGTCAGTTGCTTTTTAATATGACATTATAGCAAAAGTGAGGAATTTCTCCATTTAACTTTGAAGAGTTATCAAAAGCACCTTCTTTTGCAAAACAAGATATTTGCTTGAAGTTTTCAGGCAAGTTTAACACTATCCAGAAACTTAATATTGCCAAAATAAACCAAAGTGCAGGGTCAATCTCCTAAAGGAGATCTGAAGCAACTGCAAGTATTCTTAAGGCAGAGAAGGCATTCATTTGAAGAAGTACATATAAAAATTTTAAAGGCTTTATCCCCCAGAAACTTTTTTTCCCCTTGAAATAAGGGTCTGCAGTACCAAAGAGTAAAACCCAACAAGAGCATTTTGCATGTGGCAGACATTTTGCATAATGCAGTAGCGCTGTTGTGCACTTCCATAGACGCCCAAACCACAGCACTGGTTCAGCACATTTCTGATTTAAGTATCACTTTGCATCTGACACTCACATGAAGCTGGCTGTCATCAACCCAGTTGTGCTCTGGTACTTGTGCCTTTCTTGCTTTGCTTTTCCTTCCCCATGAAGGAAAAGCAGCGTTCTAGAAAAGATGCACATTTTCCCTCATGGAGGCAGGAAAGGAGACTTCACAGCATTTCAGTAAACCTTCACTTTGTAACTAACCACCTCAGGTTTATGTCAACAACACCCATTTTGTTTTCTTAAGCCATCACTCAAAAATTGCAGTGTTGCTCCTTGTGGCCATTTGAGTCAAGACTTAATAACAACATCTATCTCTACCTTGTACACAAAAATCACTTTACACAGAGCATTTTACTGAAATCCCCCCTAACAAGATATGCTGAAATTCAGCATCAGACATTTGAAGGCTGATCACGTACTAATCTATGTTAAAAGCACTTCTGTAATACAGCTTGAATTATCTACATATATATACTGATGTAATTCATGGAGTTAAAAAACAAGAATAATTCAGCTAAGGATTCAAAAACTTACTCATTATTTCTTGAAGGGTTATAGCCAGGAATACACAGGCTACATGCACTTCTAATGCAAGAAAAATCTCACACCAGCACTTTGTGCCTTGGTAAATAAAATAAAAAACAAAGTTTTTAGAAAGTGCAAAAATGCATGAAGACTTAGTTAAATTTTTTTTACAGATTTTCTGCAAGGAGGCACCCTTATTACAAGTATTGAGACTCTTTTTAATTTGTAATACTAAATCATTGTTTCTAGAAGACATCTTTCTAATTCCAAAGGCAAATTTTAATGAGAGACAGATTAAGTCTATAGTTCATTTGAACTCATCTATATTCAGCCTTAGGCAAAAAATAATAAAGGCAAAAAACAAAGGTGAAATGATAATTCAGGGAAGGGGAGGAAATCACTTCACCTCTCTGCTTTGGTGGTGTGACTCATTGTTTTAATGAGGTCATTTGACAGACAATGAATTCCAGGCTTCCTATTCAAGTCTTCCAATTAATTCTGGAGACTAATTAGACTCTGCCTCTCCAGATTTCTCTTCCTCAAACAGTACACATTTAGTAGGTCTAGTTTTTAAACTAAAATTTAGAGTTTCTAGTCCTCCTGCTTCACTAGAGCATGAAGTGAACCCTAAGTCAGCTTTCCTTCACAGCTTTACTTCCCTGTAGCCAGGTCAAAAACCAAGATTAACTGTTTGCCCAAGGCTATTTCTTGGAGATGGCTTTATTAGTTGGGTGTAAAAACTAAAGTCAGCCTGGAGAGCAATCCCATAGCTACTTGGGAAAGAACCTAAATAATAACCCATCTTACTGCCAAACACCTTCTCTTCCACACAGGCTCAAACCCCCCTAAAGCCAATTGTATAGAGAAAAGGGAACTGTTCTCCCTGCTTTGGGAGAACAGGGCCAGAAGATGCCTTCTATTAGCAAGAACCAGCACAGCATCTCTGTAGCCTCACTGAATGATGCCCTCAACATGCCCTCTCCAGTGAGGCCACAGCACCATCAGTGTCCAGAGCATGACATTTTTGCAGCACTTTAGCTTTTTGGTGAGCTCTGTATGAGGCACTAACTACACACCACAAAGCTTAGCTACAGTTAAGACTTGCAGCCCAATGATTCTCCAATTCAGCAGCACGTAAACAAGCACAGCTTATTCTTGTCAAATCACCACTTGCTCTTCCCTTCTGATATTGCTGTGGGTATTTATAAGTTGTGTTCATGATTACTTGCAGAAATGAAAACATGCAACCTTAATTCCCTCCAATGCTGCAGTACAATATAAGGCAGATCTCAGCAGACACATAAAAAGTTTTAGTTCACTGAATTCAGTGGTCAAATGAATGAACAAGAAATCATGTTTTACTTGAAATGCATCTGCCTGCATTGCTTTTAAACAAACATGTTTTCTAACCTTTTTTCTCTACAAATTCTCCTATTTCATTTCAAGTAATATGGACATAAAATACATTTGCTGTGATTTAATAATTTACCACCTATCAGCTGCCCTGGCTTGCCCAGATGTAAGGCATCACACTGCATTGAGGATTTAGGACACATCTGCAGTGACTATTGCTTCTTGTGGGTATCCTATAAATTGCTGCCTTGCAATAGAAAAAACAAACAGTAACATTAACTGGAAATAATTGATAACATATTAGGAACAAAATAAACATAAGGTCCTTCAAACCTTATGGTTTGGGGTTATGGGGTTCTGTTAAGAAGCATTGAGCTTTCTATTCATGCCTGTATACTAAAAACATACAATATGTCAATACATACACAAAACAGCTTTTATCTTTAAAACCACAGTGCCTAGACAACTCTAAAAAGTTGCATCACAAGCCTGTCATTTGCTCCAACTAGGAATTAAACTTGGAGAAACATACAGTTAAGCTAATGCATCTCTACCTTTTTCAAAAGTGTTAGAAGTTGCTGAAATAGTCCAACCACTGGAGTAATTGAGTAGTCAGTAATCAAATCTCTGCCCAAGTTCTCCAGAAAATATGCACAACAATTCAACATAGTTTGTTTGCAAACCATATTAAAAATTATTACTAGAAGCTTCCAGCTATGCAACTTCCTTTTACGATACAATTTCATCTCCTTTTTCTCCCGTTTTGCACTAAGTGAAGAATTGTACTAACAAAATAGATTTAATGCTGCCTGAATGGGAGAGATCTCCAGCTCATTCATCTTAAGCTTCGTATATTTCTATGAGAAAAGAAAGAAGTAAATAAACTGCAAATCTAATTTATTCAGTTCTCTTCAAACACTCATTATCTGCAGACCTTGCGTCGTTCAGCTGCATCTTTTGGAGCCAGTGAGCATAAAAATTGCCCACTCATTGGATTTCTCTCCCATAGCAGTTTAAGAGTTTCCTTGTCATTTTTCCTGTCATCACTTTGACTTTCCCACTACTGGAAGCTCTAATTCACATCAGCTATAAATTCTTCAAATTTTCCCCAATGCCCAGTCTAAATAAGTGGCCTTGCTGTTACCAATAGCAGAGATAACAGCAATACAGATTTAGTCAGCCTTTTTCAAAATATGTGTCTTGAAAAAACCTCATGGATTTCACAATCACAACTGTCTTCCTGTCCTAAATAAGAATCTATTGTGAAGTATGCAAAGATCATCATCAAGATTGCACATTATATTTAAATCTGTTATATTTACTGTGAACATTAAGATTCTCCACCACCAGATGATGACAGAGAACATCAGACAGAGCTGAGACAGCAACTCAACAAATGTCAGAGCAAGATTTTCCACAAGTGACCTGTGGGACTATATAAAGAACTGACTGGCACACAGATGATGCAGGAAGAGGATGCTGCTCCCTGTTCCTCTTCAATTACAAAAGTTCAGATCCAAAATTTGATTATGGCACTGATTTGGCAGATACTAAATCCTTTGAGTTTGTGTACTTAATAATTCTTTACATAAAGGTCCCACATTAAGCATATTTCCATACAAATTAAAACAGCTATAACTGCTACCTAAGAAAAGCTTTTAATACTTTAAAGCACATTCAACAGTCTAGAGGTATTTCCATTAGAAGAAAGGTTTTGTAACAGTTCCTCATTAGTTACAGTCAGCTACTATCTTTGGCCAAATTACTAAAGAATTTGGGAACTCTTCTCATGTTTTAAGTGACCTGGATAACTCAGCTTCCTGATGAAAAGTCAATCCAGGATACATATAAACATTCCTCAGTCTTTCCTTAGCCTTTAGTCTAAATGGAAGATACTAAGCAAAACTGACTTAAGATATACATTTGCAGGTTTAGAGGGTTTTTTTCACAGCTGGGTAAGAGCTTTGAGTCAAGCTTTTTGCCTATACTATTTTTCTTTATGTTCTGAATAGCAGGGACATCATATTACATAACTTTTCCCCCAGTTAGGGATTACTACCTTTTGCAAATTGTATAACTCCTGATGATAAAACCCCTAGTGCACTTGACAGACTGTATTTCATTGGTCAGGAGAAATTTCATTAGCTCATATCCATTCTCCACAAATCCTCTAAAAATCCTTTCACAAGCCAACTACCTCAATAGTTTTGAATGGTCTGCAAATATAAAAAAAGAGTGCAGATTTTCTAGTCAAGGTGTGAAGCCTTATATAGCAAGTTTAAGTCAACTAAAAGGCTCTTTAGTCCACACATGGCAGGACAAAAGTCACTATTTTTAAGTGGCCTAAGCTAGAAGTCATGCAGTATTACTGAGCTCACCATGCCATAGATGAAGAAAAGTTGCTATTGTAAAACAGTCCTGGGATGTGACTCATTTTGGAAACTATCCTCACAGAATCACAGAATCAATTAAGTTGGAAAAGGCCTCTGAGACTGAGTCCAAACCATGACCAAATACCACCTTGTCAACTAAACCATGGCACAAAGTACCTTTCTTTGAACACCTCCATGGTGATGACTCCACCATCTCTTGGTAGCCCATTCCAATATCTAC
Source organism: Camarhynchus parvulus (assembly GCF_901933205.1). Taxonomy (NCBI): domain Eukaryota; kingdom Metazoa; phylum Chordata; class Aves; order Passeriformes; family Thraupidae; genus Camarhynchus; species Camarhynchus parvulus. The sequence goes on from NC_044573.1 coordinate 55,793,842, forward strand.
CAGTGCTTTTGTGAAGAATTTCTTCCTAATGTCTAACCTAAACTCCCCTGCCATAGCTTGAGGCTATGTCCTCTTCTCCTACCACTAGTTCCTGGGAGAAGAGGCCAACACCATCTGTCTACAACATCCTTTCAGCTAGTGTAGAGAGTGAGTGGATTGAGTACCCTCTCAACTTGGCTATCTCTATAGACTGTCAAGGAAGATGAAAATTCTCACAGATAAGGGAGCTGCCTCCATCCCATCCACAAAGGATTGAAGACACAGGTGACCACTTCAGCACTAAAATCTCACCTTGATCCAGTGCCTTGAGGGCAGACAAGGATGTGTCCAGAATGTTGTTTCCTGAGAGCTGCCACACCAGCTTAATTTACCAGTATGGCACAAATCTTCCCTGTAATTCTACAACCAAGGTTTCCAGTGGAACCCTCACTGGCATCTGTCATGTATCCATATCAGCTTTCTGAAATCTGCATTGCATTGTGTCAAATTTTATTGCTAAAAAAAAATCATTCATGTGGCATGTTTAATGAAGAAGAAAGAAGAGTAATTATTGGATCTCTGCCTTCTTCCTCTGCCTTCAGATAGCACAGAGATAAGAGGTCAGCACATGACTGACTGTTAAACTCTTAGCAACCTGTTCCTCCCACCTAGTCATGACTCCAGCTTTCTCTTACTAGCCTGTGACAAGAGCCATACCAGGCTCCACAGCTGTATCCATCTTTACACCTATCTTAAGAAGAAGCACCAGTGTTCAGTGGCACTTGCTTAGAGAAGGCTGGAGAAGCTGACAGGGTCATTTTTAGTGTAGCATCACTACAGTGAGACAGCTGAAGACTTGGCATTATGGCATCTCCATAATGGAACATGTGTGTTATCTGCTGTAAGACAACAAAGATACAACACACAACAAACTCTACAGGTGTTATCGGCTGAGTCTTTCTGAGTCAATTCCCCTCTGTCAAAATGTTTGTACCAGCAACTATCATAGCAATTCTGGAGAATCTTCTCAATCTACCATAGGAATCAATAAAAATGGAAAAGCCTTGAAGAAAATATCTCATGGACTGTGAAGTGCTTATTCAACCATACCAGCAGTTCTTCCTGATAGTCTCACTATCCTTAAGCCCCACCAGTTTATGTGGGTCCAGCTGCAGACATTACAGAAGAACCAACCTATTTGCAGCCTTATTTCAAAACCAAACACCTGGCTTCTAGTCATGCACAGCTGAAAGGTCTGTGACAAGAGCAATCCCGTTAGCCAACCCCTCTATTAAACACTGCAGCAGCCACTTCTGGGGAAGAACTGACTCTGTAAATGGAACTAAGTGACCCATTACCTAAACTTTTGATTTTTACAAGGAGTCAAAGGAGTTTCTTTATAATATTTACTCTTCCTAGTAAGCACACATTACTGTATGAAAAGCAGGCTATAATGGCACTGGACACATCAATAGATACACAAGTTGAAAGTTGAGTAACTAAATCCTGCTAGTGCAGGTTACCCCACAATTTTATTCAAGTCCATTCACACAAACAATTAGCTAAGCAGCATATCTGCATAAAAGTTCTCAGAATAAAATTTACTGTCCTAGATAAAATGAAATTATTTCACAGTGAAGAGCACAGTCCAACATGCAAATACTTTAGCCATCTAATGATAACTATATTTAGTTTTCTTGTAACATAGCAGCTTTAAAAGTCAGTATAGTCAGAAGGACATTACAGCAAACAATATTGGTAGTTCAGCTGGAATGACCAGCAGTTCCTCCACAGGGTACAATCACATTCCTACTGTAGCTAAGTGAGAGGCACAAATATTTTTAGGATATAAAGCTCCAAGTCTATCAGCTAGCCATTAATGTTAATCTAATTACTTTATCATAAGAATAAAAATAAAGTTACTTTAGCTTGAACACAACTACAGTTTCCACAAGTTAATAGCATTTTAAAAAAGTCTTTTACCTCTGTTGGTTTGTAGCAATCTACAAGAGTTTCCTAGAAGCAAAATATGAAAGTGTCAGTATCCATACAGAGTAATAGTGAACATAAACAAGTCATGGTATGAAACCTGGCAGGGGAGGGGAGAAAGAAAATAAGCAAGAACAGAAATCACTGAATGAAGATGTTAGTGAAAACCCAAAGTTATACAAATCACCTTTGCTCCCTATGTGGATCAGAATGATTTGTACCAGGAGAGAAATAATGACTTCTTTCTCCAGGTAGGAAGTTACAAAACCCCTGTCTCCAAGGAAAACTGAGAACAGGAGGAGAATCCAAGAACATTTCTCCCAGGAACAGACATGTGAAAGGCAGCTTTCTGTGAGGACATGAGAGCCTTTGCAATGCAGAAATAGAGACGTTAGTAATTCCTAGCAGGGCATTCCTAGCAGGGGGCTGCTGCAGCTAGTTCAGGCAGAAGCAGCAAAGCTATTTGTGAACGCTGAGCAAACAGCCTGGGGCCATGCCCCGGTCTCTGTGGCTGGCCAGCGGGCACTGAGAATAGGGTGCTAACAGGCACGAAAATGAGATGTGCTGCATTGAAGCACCACATTAGTCACCTCCCAGGAGCAAGCTGAGGGCAAGCCATGACTCTAGAACACTTTTCCTTTTCTTAGTGCATCTGAAAAGATTATAAATATGGAGACATTTCCTATTGGTTTTATATGCTGATTTACAGAGAGATTTATATTAAGGCAATGATAGTTCTTTTCTTTTCCCCCTCATTCTTCCATTCATTGATTCCTACCTCACACAAGATTCAAAAGTTTAGAGACCTGGTTTAAACTGTTTAATTTCAGCAGATAGCTTTTGAATTTCCTGACTAATTCCTGTTCCTGACCATCTTACCCTTTCTTTGAACTTTTTGATGGGTTCCAATTTCTTTCTGGTGTAGAAAGAAATAATTGCCAGTAGTCTAAGCACAAGGGAAGATTTCTGGTCTGTATACACATTTCTACTGCTAAAGTGAATCACAGAAACTATTTGGTCATCATAACTGACTCTCAGTCATACAGCTTTTTCCATGTGCTTTTCTTCATTTTCCTACATTTTCTGTTCTTTATTTCATATACTTGTACAAATTAGAATGAGGCTAATTTGGCCTAGCATATTTGCCTCTATTACTGGGTTCTTTGAGCTTTTATATTTACTAGTGTTATCACCTACCTTCAAAAATTTTTTTATCTAAAAGGATTTTGATTAACTTTGAACAGTCTGGTAGACTATGCTAGACTGGATCTAGGAATCTCTCAATTCTAATTCTACATTTAGATTCAATGGAACATAAGATATTGATCCAGATGCATTACTTCACCCACCTTCCGATCTAAAATTATAAAATAATATTACCTGTAATTTGAGAGCTCTCTCCTCTTCATTGGCTGCATCAAGAAGGTCATCAATGTCAATTTCTACCTCTGGCATTTCTTCTTCCTGAAATGCAAAAATACCCACTTAGTCCATAGAACTATCTTTTAACTAACCCCAAAAGCAGCCTAGTGATGGCACACAAACCCATCTTCCTGGAGCCAGACAAGGAAATCAATAGGGGATGGTGGCTTGATTCCTTGCTTCCAGGCCAGCATCAGGCCAAGCCCCAGCCTTACAGAAGGTGACAGCTCTTAAGAAATCCTTTGTTCTCAGCCAGGGTGTGTTACTAACTCATGGCCAGCAGGACAAATCATGCTACTCTCACATTACTGGGCAAGAGGAGATAGAAGAAAAAGTAGAAGGAAGAGGAAGTAGATAACAACTGCAGCAAGCCACAAAATAGTTCTGAAAGCATTTTTGATTGGACTGCTTTTCTTGGTAACACTGTGGAAGATCTCCCTTGCATAAAGTTGGCTTACAAGAATGACATACATGCTCCATCAGAAGAACTCAGATTTTCAGTACGTGCAGTGAAGCACAAAGTCTAAGGCATAGAGTACTTTAGAGAATTTTCCTTAAACCTCCTCCACCCACACACTTCTCTCTGTGCATCACCAACACATCAGATGCCTTGTTCCCTGAGCCAGAGCAGCAGTCCATACATTTTGAAGGACCTCTGAGCTCTAGAATCTCAATGAGAATTCATTATCCACAGATATCACCACATATTGCGTTTTCAGTTATGCAAAAAACATCCTGCTGGCCATTTTATACATTTTCTCATCAAAACTGTTATGCAGCTCCCTGCTGCACGTAGAAAACTCTGGTCTCAGCCACTCTCCCACACCAAGTCCAGCCTTGACAGTGGCCTCAGTGCCATGGCACACAGCTCCTCTGTTGACCCTCCTCCATCTAAGCCAACACATGGGCACTGCAAGACTCTCCTCTCCCACAAGTGCACTGCCATCAATTGACTGACTGCTGTGGCATCACTTTGGTACCTACCTAATGAAAACAGGGACCTGAAGGTCTCCAAAGCAGAGGGTGGATTCAAGAGTCAGGATGAAGCAAAAAGATCACAACAGCAGGTGCTGCTACTTTCTTGTACCCCACCAACACTTCTCAAGATCCTTAAAGAAGCTTAAAGAAGCATTTTTACAAAAATGTGGTGGTTCTAGCAAGTTGCAGAAGTTCCAACAATTGTGAAATAATTTAACAGCTCCAATAGCAACTGCCTCAGGTAATACCGAATTATTCTTCTACTGGGTAAAAGACAGTCTAAACATTAACAACAAAGGTAAGTTAGTTCAAGTTAATCTAAGAGAAGTTAAGCACCAAAGTGGCAAACAACTAGGTGTATTAAACTCCAGCTAAAGTGCCAACTATTCAATATCTTCTTGAGTGTGAGGAGGAAAGACAGAAGTTGGATGACGAAGTTCCTCATTCCTCATCTCTGAAGGAAAGTGTGCAGGGACACTACAGGGCAGTCATGCAGGCAGTTAGACTCAATGAACAAAAATGCACAAGGCACACCCTTTGCCCAATCAGCCTGGTCAGAAAGGAAGGGTGGACATTTGCTGAGATGAAGTAAAGATACCAGTTACTGTAACACAATCTGGCAATATGGCAGTTTTTAACCCAATGCAACAGATTCACTAGCAATTTAAACAAGAGGAAGAGAAGACTTCCATAGGCTATATATTCAGTAAAAGCTATCAGAACTGGAAAGGATAAAGAATAATCCATAACAGTGGTACATTTACTTAGTAGTTTATAATCCCAACTCTATACTAATGCGTATATCACACCAAGAACCAGAAATTCCCCACATATGTAGTAAATCTCCTGAACATTTTATCTAAGCAGCTCAGCCTAAATACAGACAGGGTGCCTGGAGTCACTGCTAATATTGTAAACTTATCAAATATACATCCACTGAACTGTGTAAATAGCAATTGTGCATATGTTTGCATTCAGAAGTGCTGTTCAGCACATTCAGTATTTTGTCAGATACACATTTTGAACTCTTGTCCCTTGGAGCAGCATTCTAGCAAACTGAAACAATGCTGAAAAGCAGCAGTGAGGGGAAATTGCCTAGAAGGTATATAATGCTTTTTTGTGATCACACTTCATCGAAGTTGAGTGCTCCTGAAAGGTTAGTTTTACTCTGAATGGTACCAGTCAAATGGAAGAAATCCTTGCTCCTTCCCTCTTCAAATCAACTTTCTCCTACATCTTCAAAGTTCACAGTGCCATCAATTCAGAGGGCAACTGCACCAGCAGTTCACTGAAATTTCAGTATAGGAGGTAACAGATCCTGTACATCACAAAAAGTGATAATACAAAATAAATTACAAATGTTTCTGAAACAAGGAACTATAATTGTATCTGACACAATGGCATTCAATTAAGTTACATTTTCTGTAAAATATTATCTTCTTCAGTTCACAGCAGATTTGAACTCTGATACATAACACAAATGGAGGGGGGAGCCCAAAAAGGTAACTCTTGCTCTTATTTTTGGCTGAATGAACAAGCAATCAAAACACCTTTTCTCCATCTGAACTACTGCAGCTGCACCATCTGAAGAGTTTTATGTAAGGCATGAAAAACATGCCCTGAGGTCAGGAGCCCGACCTCTCCATAACAGCTGTAATGACAGAGGGAGGAAAGACAAAGTCATGCCTTCTGTTTGACAGATTTTATTGGTGACATTAATCTGGTTGCTCCAATTACAATTCAGCAGCTAGATACAAATTGGGCTGGGCCAAGCCTGAAAGGGTCTGTGCGTAGCCAAAGGATGGTAATTTAAGGATCTTGTTACTGTCATGAGGCTGTGCAAAAAAACAAACACTGCCACCAGTTCTGCTCCAGTAAGAGGGAGACAAAGTGATGCAAATAGCAGATGGGGGGACCAAGGAACCACTAGCAGCATGCTGACATGGAGCAGCCTCCAGAAAAGCTAAAATAGGGGTGTGGGGGTTCTGGGCGCAAACATCTATCAACCGAGACTCTTGGGGGAGAGGAGGATGGACACTCTCCTTTTAAGCACCCTCTGCAGTCTGCATTGACAATGTAGGCAGAACATGAGCTGATTTCTGCTTAATCATTCAAAAGTCAGAAAATATCAAAGACAGCTTCCATGATATTTAATAAAACTTAAAGTCAACCTTGCATTGAAAGACAGCCCCATTACTCTTTAGATTGAATGAATTCTTTGCAGACTGCTGGCAAAAGACCTTGGGCACAAACGTGCATTAAGTAGTAAATAGCTGTAGCAGTTTAAGACAACCTCTCCATCTGGCAGTGCTGAATGAAACAGAAACAGGTGAACATCCATTAGTGAGACCAGAAAAAGGTCTTCAAAACCAGCTCCCACAGCAGCTTAAGCCAAAGGACCAGATTTTGCAGGGGCATCGTGAAGAACACCTGCACAGTCCAGCCTGCTGACCCTGAGGAGAGCACCTCCAATACAGCAAAAGCAGGTCTCATTCCAAGTATCTACTAATTAAACATTTATTGGAGGGTTTAAAACTTAAAGGGCAATGGTTGCCCTATGGATAACTTCCCACTATAAATCCAACTAGCAAATTAATCCATTATCCCATACCCTCACTGTCATTCACTGTGCATCATCACATTTGCAGTCCTGGGAAATAATTAAATAGGCTTGTTTGATTTTTACTTTAGATTTTAAATCTCGGAAAGAAAGGAGAAGTTAAACACAGCAAGAAAAGTTAAAGTCATCATTTGTATAGTGAGCTTGGAAATAGGAGGAAAGGATAACAAGAGAAAAATGAAGGAAGAGGAAGGAAAGATGATTTTACAATTCAGGCATATGAAAGTTTCAGATTGTACTAATCAGGGATTTCTCTCAGAGTCCTGGAAGATTGCCAGTAAGCGATTAAAATCAAAGTAGAAAACAGAACCAGTTTTGCTGGAAATATCCATTCAATGTATTAAAATGTTTATTTATTTTAGAACAGGCATCTGCTGGGCATCTAATAAAGGCAGCTCTAAACCAGTTCATCTGCAGGCATGGATGGCACTGCAAGACAGGGGTGTAAGTCTCAGGATGATAAATAAAAAAACCCCACAAATTACCAGGACTAGAAATCATTGGTTGCATATGCAATCTGGTGGGATTATGAATGGATTGCACTTAGTCCAGGTAAATGAATATGATCAAATAGTAATTCTTATCAAACTCAAAAGAAAAACTTATGTGCTTCATATTTCAAAGCATTCACTTGTTTTGGGGGACTTAAGCATGAGGGGAAAAGTGGATAGAAGTAAAAACAAAAAAATTAGTTTAAGTGATCAAAAATTATTAATCCAGAATTAAAGAAAGCTCTTTTTTGTTTAAAGCCAATCCTAGTTAAGTGTAGAGTCAAAATACACAGCTAAAACAAAGCTATTTGCAAGACAAAAAGACTACTCTGTCTATTGACTGGTATAAGGAAATGAAGATTAGGAAAGGATGCTGAAGACAGCAAGGAGGTACTCAAAAGTGCCAGTGTTCATGAAATTTGCAGTAAGAAGAAGAATCCTCAGTGGTAAAACCCAATTACTAAATGACAGCATGTTTTCTCCAATCCTAAAATATTAACATCAGTAATGCCATAGCAGACATGATGATCTAATGTTGAACACAAAAAAAAAATCAGCTCTTTTTTTCTTGGTCCAGGTGAAGTAGTTCATGCAACAGTGAATATTAGTTTGCACCGCTGATAGTCAGTGAACACATTTAGGACGCTGCTCCCAGTATGATACAATCTTTAGCATGCAGTTACATATTTTCTCCCCCATCAGGCACTTATCTCATTTGCAACCATCACTGAACGTGAAATCTCAAAGGCACCACAGAGACAGAGGCCTCACTCTTGAGCACATGCCATTCAGTCTTGGCTCCAACTAAGAGGTAGAAAACCCTGTGTTGTACCCAATCTGTCCTAACCAGAGCAGCAGCCTCTTCTACCAACAGCAAGTCTATCTTCCTCTATCACTCTTGTTTATTGAATAAAAGTGCAGAGACATTCAAGGCAAAGTTACCAGATTTCTTCACCCATTTTGAGTCAATAATCCTACTGTTTATGAATAATCATAATTTATCTGTGGCAGTGTGGCTCTTGAACAGAAACCTTCTCTGTGCTGAGCCTGTCCTCAAGTCTGACATCATGCGGATCCAGTTAAATACACAACAAAGGAGGGACACAAAGTCCACTCCTGGCAACAGGACAGCTTATGCAAGCTGCCCAGTATCTCACTGGTGCAACAAATACATCTACATAACATGGTATAAAGGGCTGGATAAAAGTCAAGACCAAGGTGTTTTATAGATATGGTGCAGATCTGACATACCCTCACCCAGGAGCTAGCAGTCCACAGCCTTGTGCACACACCACTAGAGGGAGGTAACAGTTTGCAAACACAAGGGCCCCCGGAGTTGCTGGTAAAGCACAGGAAGGTCTTCTGAACCCTACATACAGTTCTTGGTCTGGAGAACAAGTCTAATTTTATTACAGTACATATTGCCCTCCCCTCCTATTCTTAAAAATGTAGTCCTCAGCTTTAACATCTTGCTTCCTGCAAAATCCTACCACCTCTGCTCCTATCTTATCAGGTATTTGCTTCTACATCCATCCTTTGTACTCCTTCTCTGCAACTGAGGGCCAGAGAAAGGACTGCTGGAAGCAGAAAAAGGAGCAACTCAGCTCCCAGGCACCGTGATGAGGGCTCCCTGCCAAGATGAAACTACAAGAGCCCAGCCCCTTCTAGTTACCCACAGAGCAAGCTTGTTCACATATGCCAATCTTTGAGCTTATTGCCAAACTTTAACAAGTTCAGGCACATGACAAGCGCAAGTGAAAGAGAAGGGAGTTGCTTGATTAAACTGAGAACACTTTCATAAACTGGCCACAGGCATCTCCGACGCACAGCAAATCTGGTCCCTCCAAAATTTCCGAGATTACACATACCAGAGTTTCAACTTGGCTATTGAAAGTCCTCAAGCAATGTGGAAAACCACTTTTTTTTCTTCCTGATTTTAATCTTGACCTCAGAAATAAGTGAAATCTTACCTAAAAAGCTTTTCAAGATATTCCAGCTGAGGCAGGCACATACTGTGAACCTCCTTAGCTCAGATTATTTCAATCTGGACAAGCTGAACATTTTAAGTGTGTTTGCCAGTTGTTAAATCAAGAGTAATGCCAAGAACAATGCTTACAGAGCTCTGCATTGAGAACTACAAACCTTGCTGTGAAGCAGAAGGGAGATTACCTAGGAATTTGCAAAGTCCAGCAATATAGAGGATGAAACAAAGCTGCAGAAAAGGTGAGAAGATGGACAGACACTTAAACACACAGTGATGCTGTTTACAGAGGCAGGCACTGCTAGACCACAGCTTGCTCAGCCAGTGTGCACAAACTGCATGGTCCAAAAAACATAGCTGCATTAGGGCAGCTTTCAGACCAAGAGAACAACCCCTGTTGGCACAGCATTTATATTCAAGTGCCATAGTTTATTAACAGAGCAATTAGATTTCCAGACCAAAGCTTACCCACAACCACCTGGCTCGGAGAAGAAAGAAACTGCTTGTAAAAAGCCTTGTCTGCATCTGCCAATTTACCCAATGTTGGTTAGTAGATAAGTGGGAAAGAGCCCCAAGCTTATAATAGGAAGTACACATAATACTACAAGGAAATCTCAACCAGGAAATCTGTTGGAAATTCATGTCTGAACCCAGGGAACAAGGAGCACTCTCAAGCTCCAAGATCTAAAGCATAACCTAACAGCATCCCAGATCCAGGCCAGTATGAAAGTTAGGTGCGTGTTGCTCCCAGCCAGAGACACACCATAAGAAAAAGCATAGGATTATATGTCAAAAGGATACCACCATGCTCCTTGGATAATTGAAAAAGCATGCCTATGCCACAGGCTAGTCAGCCTTCCCTAAAAGAGCACTGTTAAGAATTCTTGGCCTCCTCCATAACCATCACCATCATCTTTCCCTGTCATACAGTTAGGAGACCAGTTTGAGCAGTATGTTCCTTACAGGAAAAAAGAGGGACACAGTTTTGATGCAATTAGTCTGCATAATGACAACTTTAGAGATTTAGAGTTAAACAACAGGGACATGCTCCCTCTGTGAGATATGTTACCTGACATGACTTGTCAATCAGTACTTTTGCAAGTTGCCTAGAAAGAGTAAGTCATGAAGGTCAAAGATTTGTGGGGTTTGAGTTCGGGTGGTGGGAAGGAGGAAGGAATTCAGATCAGAATGATCTCAAGCAGGACAAGCCCTATATAGGGATATCATCCTAAGCAAACTGGAACAGTAATCCTGTATGTTAATGTTACTTAACAATAGTCAAGAACAGCTCAAACTTCCTTACTTAGAAACAACTACAAATAAAAACATGGTGTGAAACATTTGAAAATTTGTGGGAATCTCTTAAGTATAAAGGCATCTTAATGCCCATGTACATGCCAGCAGTTGGGTACAGCTGCAACTTCAGACTTCAAGTGGAAGTGAAAAATAAATTAACATGGCAATGGATATACGGTACACACAAAACACATTCTAGTTGTGAACCTCATTAAAGCAATTAACAACTAATATTTTTAATAATCAGGGGAGGATCATCTACTCAAGCCAAGTTCTTCCATCTCATTACCCAAGTGGGCTCTTTTTCTTGCCTCAGTCACTGTAAACCATTGTTTGTCTCAAGCTGGCACTATCATAGATCAGCCTCTCCTCTTGGCTCTCAAGTGACAGTAGAGCAGAGGAAACAGACAGATGCTATTCCAATTAAAAGTTCCATTCAAAGAACCAGCCCCTCTAAAGTAGCAAATGCACCCCGAAGTTTTTACTGTAAAATCACATCCAACTACACAAAAATAGAAACAGCACAATCCTGGCACTCAGGTGATACAGAAGGACACAAGACTCTTGTGCCCTTATTCCAGGTGGGGTCCCTCTATCAGTAAGGAGGGATCAGGGTTTTGGGCAGAGATAAGAACATCAATCCCTCAATGCAACTCCTGTGAAAGCTCCCTTTATGGGCAAGTCTTTGTGAAAGAGGACAGGGAAAGGACATCCATATCCAGAGCACAAGTCTCCCCACCCGGCCTCCCTGAATATCTTCACCCTCCCCCAGAACACAAGCCTTTCTGCACTGACATTCAACACAGAGTCAGCTGCTGCCTTTGCAGATGCCACTGCAGCTTTGCCTTTCCTTCAATTAGAAGGTTAGAGGGCAGAAAAACGATGGCAACACACCATGGCTCCCCCCAAACCCCTTACAGTTACAGGCACTCAATTTAAGTCAGCTGTTAGGTCCTAAATCATAACATGGTTAGCACAACATTTTAACCTGTATAGGGAGTGAGGGGAAAAATAAGACAGCCAACTATGTCAAAAAGTCAGCTGGAGGAGGGGAAAGGGGAAGTTAAGCTAAAGAACAGTGAGACAGGTACAAGCACTGCCAAAACTGAAGTTACTCAGGGAAGGGGGGGGCAGGGCCAGTTTCTGAGAACAACTCAATATACAGAAGCTATGCAACTCTGGCTTTTACAAATTAGAACAACGGAAAATCTGGACCACTCCCCCACTACTGTGTTCCACTGCATCACAGATGCTGCCCATCACACCTAAAATGCCTCAGTGCCACACAGTTATGGCAACACAAAGCTTCAAATAAAACACGGTACCACTTCCCAAACAGCAATAGAGCAGGTAGTTGAAAAAACATTGATACGTAGAGCTTTATAATATTAGCAGCTTGCAACAGATGAAGCATCATAATTTCTGCAAGCTGTTTCAATGTCTATTCAGGCCTACCTACACCCAGAACTGGTGGCAGTGTGATTTTCAAACAGAGATCAAGGGCTCTCTTTAATCAGTATGGGCAAGCTAGACATTAAAATTCACTTTACATTTCTGCACCAATGTGACCACTACTGTCAGAGTTGCCTTTGTGTTTATATAGACCATATGAAAATGGTGACATGGTGACCTCAGCCAAATACTCTGGAGTGCCTCTGCAGAAGAAGAAATCTTGGTTCCTCTCTTTCCACTGCTGTCCAACCTGCTTGCTAGCAGGGCCACAAAGCTGCTATTGAAAGAATAATGTGTTAGGAGAAAAACTAAGTTTTATTGCACTTTGAACTCTGCCAACTCAGCTGAGGCCACGCTTGCCTAGCAGACACACTGCCTACTGTTGGTCACCAGCACACCATCAAGTTTTCTTGCTGGAAGGAAGGCTTTCTGTGCCCTTTCAGAAGACCATGCCCCTTTATTTAAATGCCTGGGCTGCCTGCCACAATTCACTGGCTGCATTCTCCCATCAGCAGCAGGGAGGTAACTCATACAGTGTTGGATGCAGCCTGCAACTCCATGAACAGCACTGGCAGCTTGTGCAGGTGCCTTGGCCAAGAAAGATAAATAACAGATCCTTTTACTTTAAATAACAGATCCTTTTACTTTTCTTTTCCCTGCTTCTGTTCAAGATTTTTTCCCCTCTCCATTTTTTTTTTAATTTATTTATTCATTATTATATGGAAGCTAAGGAAGTAATTTGCGAAGAATCAACAGGAGTAATTTTTCCTCTAATTAACTCCTAAATGGAATTTTCTGAAGGTAAAACAAATGCACGCACACACTACTTAGGGTTTTTTTAATCAAATCAGTTTCATGGTATCCTGTGTTTTAACAACTTTCAAAAGAGTCTATTGTGCCTGTAACTGAAAATACTTATCCTGGGCCCCGGACTTGCTATTTTTAGTTTGGTATTTATCTTGGTTGCTTGAATGGGTGACTGAAACACTAGTCAGGGGTCACACACTTGCAGTGCTGAATCTGGTCTGTCCATACACAGTAGTTCTTGTATGAGCAGCTGTTTAGAAAGCACTTGCTCAGAGCCCCTGCCATAAAGCATCCAACACTGAGTAACCAAAATTGGCTCTGACTTGGAATGGAACAGCTTATAGGGATCCCTAGCTAGCCAAAAAAACAGTTTGGCAAGAGTTGCTTGGTTGATGGCCCCATCATTCATTCAAATACTTCCATCAGTTTATTTAGGAAATGGAAGTTGAGAATCAGATACAACTTATCTACTGTCTTTTATCATGTATTTGACAACTTCAAAAATTGTGACAGCCCTTAAAAATCAGATGTGACACTGATGCAACTGCCCAGTACAACAGAAACATGGCCACTTCTCTTTAACATGCAGAACACCTCTTTGTGCTTTCCTCTCCTGGCTGGGAAATTCTTGCCTAATCTCCAAGGAAGAGTCATCATGATGCCAATGCAGATGCTTCCATTAAGTTAGAAAAAGCCAGCTCTGCCCAACATTTCTCTGCAGAAAAAATAGGCCAAGCCAGTAAGAAACATACAAAGAAAGCTCCATTTCATTACCACTTCACAATTTAATAAATGTCTCATCTGAAAATTTTGTATCACTGGAAGATAGAGAAAACAAGTAAGTGCTGGAAGGTGAAGCTGAATGTGTAAATTCAGACTATATTCTATGCCATTGTAATGTTGTATTAATTCCTTTCAAAATAGGGATTTTCAATGGAATCATTCAGATTTCTTTCTTGCACTGAAGTGTTATCTTCCCAGCTGGTTTGTTAACTGGGATTTCCATCATGCAGAACCACCCTTCCTTCACACATTTCACAACCTGACATCTGCGCTCATGGGTTCTGTGTCATTTTTGTTTTAGTCAATATCTAATTGCCAGCAAGCTTTGAACCATTCTCTTTCTTTCCAAAATCCTTTTATTATATCCAAATGTAGCATGCTTGAAAGGAATTTTAGTTACCATTTTAGGATCCCTCCATTAAAAAACTCTCAGGAGTCTGTCAAAATGCCTTGCCATTCATTTGGTTTCAAGTATACACATTCACACTTTCCTGAGAGTCTCCAAAAATGGGTTGTAAGGAGACACTCTATTTCCACATCAAGAGCACATCCTTGCCACCAGAGCACAAATGCAAGAGAGGAATTCATTGCGAACAAGCCCAAAGCCCAGGTAAAACAAAAGCTTCCAGCAAACCCTTCTGACTCCCACTGCTCCCACATTCTTGTACCCATTTCACTATAAAGGCCCCTATGGGCACATTTACTTACCCCAGAGAAGCTAACCTTTGCTCACTGCCAAAGAATTGCACTCTGAACAGCCAGCAAACCTTATAAATTGTGTTGCCATCTTGAAAATGCAGACTGAGCAAGTGTCCCTTGGCAGAGCCTGCAGATGATCTGCAACAACTGTTTTAAGAACAGATATCAGCCTAACTGCCTTCCAAGAAAACCCACAGCACCAGGAACTCCCATTTCAGCCCCCTTGATCCCTAAACAGTACAATTTTTCAACTGAACTCTCACTTTGCTGTGGTCAGCCTGAAATTTGTTCTCTTCTCTTACTTCACTTCAAGATTTCTCTTTCTAAAGATGTCAAATACATGTGAAAATATTTGCATCCATTTTTCAGAGACACAAACATGCAAAGTCAGGAATTGTCAGCAATCTCTAATCATATGCATTTTTGGAAATTGTAACAGGCTGTAGAAAAAGGGTGTTTTTCTTCCATATGGCATTCCAAAAGAAGTAAGTTATGATGATATGCATATATTTTAATTTTTTTAAGAAACGAAAGCTTTGTAGTTCCATAACCATAGCCTGAGAAGTAATT
Source organism: Camarhynchus parvulus (assembly GCF_901933205.1). NCBI lineage: Eukaryota > Metazoa > Chordata > Aves > Passeriformes > Thraupidae > Camarhynchus > Camarhynchus parvulus. The sequence goes on from NC_044573.1 coordinate 55,808,909, forward strand.
AAAGGCATACAGAAGGAGAAAAGTATAATGTAAGGCAAGATATTTGTTGTTTTGGCTTTGTCTAGAAGTAGAAAACCGAAGTAATTCCTGAGGCTTCTGATTTACTTATAGCTTTACTTTTTAAATGCTAAAGAGCCTATCATCTTCCACAACATACTCTCTCGCCAGCAGCAAACGTGACAGACCTTTTCATATTGGATAATGAAAAACTGCAGCGAGATACATGATTGTGGCAGTGTTAGCAAGCCCAAAACAGAATGGGGCCAAAGCACTGAGGTGTCCCTCTGCTCCTCTGATACACAAACAGGCATTATTTTCCAGCACAACCATAAAAATTCCAGATGCTCATGCAACAGCTGCTAGTCCTCACAAATCACTGTAGCAGAAAGATGATGTAGGCAAACAAAGAAAGTCCGGGGCTGATGAGAGCCCTTAAAATAGATGACTTGGCAGACTGGCAATAGCAAAAGCAGAGGAATTGCAATTGGGCTGAACAGATGAGAGAGCACTCCAACAGGCTGCTGAAGGGTGAGCACTTATTCCCCCCACCCTTTCTTCTTAGCAGTGCCACTCCCGTGCATGTGCTAAAGAAAACAACTTCTTAAACCATTTCCTATGACTGAACTACAGCTCCAGGATAGTACTACTTCTTTCAAGCTGTATCAAGCCTAGCCCTTCATTTCCAGGGCTGGAGGCCTAGTAGAGGGACTATAACCCTCACGTTTTCAAGTTAACAAAAGAGTGAAAGATTACTGTTAAGTATCTTAATTAACACATAGGGGGATAAGGAAAAAAAAACCACCAAAAACAACAAAAAAGAAAAATATGTGAGGAGGTGAAAAAGCTTTTAAGAGGAATGTAATTTTCTCAAGTATACCTTAAATGCCAGAAGGCGCCACTTTCAGTTATCCTTTCAGTTATCAGGAATACCAAAGATTCCCAGAAAGGAGAGAACTCACATACATACTCAAGATCTCATTTCTTAAATAGCTTCCTGGTTCTGTAGGGCAACGCACACACCAAGACTACCTGGGTGTAGTCTTGCAGCTCCTGGAAGTCCTGAACACAATCAGAGCAATGTTTCTGGTTAGCACTGAGTTTCCAGAGGCCAAAACACGGGTGTGTTATCAGAGGCTTTGTCTGCAGCCAGCTACACACAGCTTTTCAGACAGAGCCAAATGGGTACAGCGGTCTTTCAGTTTTCTCCTGAAGTTCTTTCCATACTTTGCAAAGCCTTTCCAGCAGCTCTATATATTAAAAATAGAGCCAAACAGTAGCTTCATTGAGACTGATGTTGCGCTGAATTGCAATACTGTTTCACGTTACACCATCCAAGAGCATACTCTATACACAGGGCACACATACATAAACATTAACCCTTCAGGATCATGTCAACAGACCAGAAATGTACACCTACATCCACATATGCATGAACAGTTACCCGTTGTTACAGAAAATTATCAGAAGAAAGAGAATGTACACAAATTTCTGCAATGAAAGTGTAGCTAGCAATGCCTTGAAGAAGCATGACTTGCCATAGCACAGCAGAACATATTAACAAGCCATCTGTTCATTATAACAAGCTCAACAGGATTCATCTTCTAGATGCAGAGATGCTACCTACAGCATGTCCCTTGATCAAGCAGACAGTTGTTGGATATTGCCAAAGTCTTACCACATCCCTTTCAGAGAGCATGTTACACATCTCTGCCACCAGCACAGTCTGGATTTAAAATCTGCCTTCCCAGGGGGCTGTGCCCTTGAGCAGAATTAGTCACACTAACAAGCAGCCCACAGTCAGGTTCCTCCAGCTAAGTACACGCAGACAGAACCAGTGCTATTTGCTTAAAGCTCTCAACTTCTCCTCTCACCTTGGAGAAAGATGCATTGTATTTCCAGGAACACAAACACTGGAGAACAGGAAATCTGTTCACAGAGGAGTTACTGGCTCTCTAAAAAGAGACAAGAATGATATTTCTCTCTAGTCTTATGCAAGCAAGATGACTGGTCTTTCAGTCTCTCCCCTCACCCCCCTGCTATGTTTCTCCCTTCAAACAGAAAAATTATGAAACAGCTGTTGCCTTGCCAGCCTTGTGAGAGGCAAAGAACAGCAGTCAGAAGTAGCAGCAGGGGAACAAGACTGTAATACTGTCCGGATCCCATCTGTTAAGAGTGGGTTAACAGAAGACAGAGGGCAAGGAGACAAAAAGGGACTCCAACATACAGTCAAACATCTCCTTCCTCACCAACTATCCTATGGTCTTCAGCTCAATACCCAGCAATTGCAGCAAGAGAAAGGACAAAACTCTTCAAGTTAAATGTATAACATCAATCAAATTAGTATTTTGATAGTGTTCACAAGAAAGTTGTTTAATTAATACACTGCCCCGCCAGTATTTTGGCTTAGTTGTTACTCTGCCATGTGGCAAACTAGACAAAGCAGATGGTCAATAAGCTCTGTTAAACTGTCAGGGCCAGCTATTATGAAGAGACACAAAACAGCTCTCTGCTAGTTCCAAAATTTTTAAGCTAAATCTCAGCAACCTCAGCTCAGTTTCTCCTCCTAGAAGAGCTGGAATCAAAAGAGTCAAGGTTAAACTAGTAACTTTCTCAAGGCTCCAATCTTTAAATTCAGAGCATGCCAGGAACCCATGGTAAGAGATGCTCAAGTTCATCAAAAGCCACAAAAACGTGAAAACAGCCAGTATCATCTGCACTGCACCAAGAAACCTTGTGGTTTGCATCTTAAAAAAATTAAAAAAAATTTAAATATGTAGCAAGTAAATCAGGAGAGCTGGGATTGAAATTTAATATTAGCTCCTCAGTCTTTGAATTCCAAACAGGAAAACCAACACAGCATAAGTCTTATTAAAAGGAGTGCTTAACAAGCCAAATTTCAAAATACATTCTTCTCTTCACTAAAAATGTTGTCATATAAACTCTGAAGCAATCTCAGACGCTTTACCTCACATGTACCTCCAGATAGTACTTTGATCCTCACAACAAAGACAGCGGCTCCAAACAAATAACCAGAGTTGAAGTCTGGTTCAGCAAAGAGCACAAGCTTTGCCAGATTAGAGGATGTGTTACTGGTAGTACATACAGCTACATCTCGTTTTGTTCTGCTAAAATCCATCTGTTTGTGCCACAGTAGCCTCTTTGCCTACTCATTGTGTAGGGGCCTTGTTCTGAGCCATCTCCAGAGTGAAGTGTTTTAACATTTCCTTAAAATTCCATCCTGCTTTGCTCACAGGACCACGAGGAACCCAGACTATGCCTATGTGTACTGCTCCCTGGCCAGATAGTGGCTAAAAACAACACATATCCTGCTTCAGCACTACATCTAGCTACCAGAGCAAAAATTTGCTTAGGGTTAAAAAGTTTTGAGCCCAAATTTCTGAAAATCCCCATGAGGAGAGGTTAAAAGTTTAAACGTGTCTTTCAGGCCCCAGAACACGTGAAAATGCATCAGAAAAATACTGTGATTAGAAGTTAAAATGCAGTTTTTTACTTAACAAACCGGGAACTTTACTATACAGCCTTGAGATGATGTCCAGTGAGCTGACTCCCCTGTCTCTGCAGCAAGCTCATGAAAGGCAAGTGTCCTTCTAGAAAGCCACCTTTGTGTTCACAAACAAAGTATTATTAGTTAAGTCTTCTGCTTCCCAGAATCTTACCAGGGTCCAAAATGGTGCTCATCTTTAATACCCTATTTTGAGGCCAGCCGCCTCAGATGAGAGCTGCGGTTTTGGATGGATTGAACAACATCTCACTTGGGTGCATTGCAGTCACCATCACTAGACATTCTTCAGGCAGTATTAAATCTCATAAATTGCATTTACGACTAGAATGCCTCTCACAGTAGGGCTCTAATAATGGTAACTTTGTCCTCCAAAAGGACCTGTAACAACTGCCAAAGCGTTTTTAATAAGGTTTTGGGCATCATTCAAAAGTTGCTGGCAAGAACAATTAAGAGTAAAGAGACAGACCAACTTTGTTTTTCTAAATTGCTTCATGATTTCTGTATTATGGGCTCAAAATGTCTAGATCTGGAACTCAGCCAATACAATACATTTGCACCAAGGAGCCAGAACAGCTTGAGCAAGCCATCAGGTGACACTAACATGTATGTCATCCTTCTGGACAATGCTAGCTAGTTTCTAGCCTCTGGCACACTCTCAAGGAACCACTCAAGGAATTTACCTGGATTCACACTTCAGCTGCTCATTCCTGAGTCTCACTTTCCTTTAACTATCTTGCTTCTTGGAAACACTTGGAGGTTAGCCTCCTCTGTTCCTCACCTTCCCTGCTATCTAATACACGCATTTATCACATGACAACTAGAATTCATACATACTAAGCCACTTAAGAGTAAAGAGTGTATGTAAAGAGTCATATCTAACTCAGGACCAGACATCTTCCAGAATGAGAATTTCATCTGGTCAAAATCATTTATGTTGGACAATTTGGGATTTCCCTCACCTGGCTTTCTATGTCTGCCACAGGCTTTCTATATCTACCATAGAAATAGCATCATGCCCCATTCCTGGAGTATTCCAGGCTAGGCTGGATGGCACTTTGAGCAACCCAGTCTAGTGGATGGTGTCCCTGCCACAGCAGGGGGGTTAGAACTGGGTGGTCTCCAAGGTCCCTTCCAACCCATGCAATGATTCTATGATTGAGCAACCATCCATCTGCAGTAAATAACTGGGGACTGGTAAGGGAGCATCAAGCACTACAGCGCAGCAGATAAATCTTACCAATGGTATCTCTCATGTAACTACATGGAAGACTCACATCCTCCTGTTACAGGAGTAGCTGAAGTTCACTGCTGCTATTTTTGATCCTGAAGGCAACACAGAGTATCATCCTAGCCCAGAAAACCTGGACACAGTGCTTTCCTTCAGACCTTAACAAAGTTAACCAGTGTACCATGACAAAGGTTGGGTCAGGACATGGGCCTAAGGACAGACTGTCTTAAAGGCTGTCTGATTGTGTTGCTCATAATGCTTGACCAAAAGACACATATTATAAATCACAACTAATGCAATTTACTCTTTTCCATCTGTTACACTGTATTTTAAGACTAATTACTTTACTACCACATCAAAAGTTCAGAAGATGGGCACTACCAGCTGGTTACCTTGAACACCTAAAAATGGTAATTTCAGTGACCAAAAAAAGCCACAAAAATACCCACCAAAAAAAAAAAAGAAACAAAAAAGAAAACCCAAAACAAACAAACAAACAAACCCACCCAAAAACCCCAAACAAACCATAACCTCAACCCTTCTCAAGTCAAACATTCAACTTGGACAGATTTAATTAATTTACTCAATATAATGTAGTAGCCTTTTCCGTAGAAAATTATTTTTTACTTCCAGATGCCAAGAAAAGGAACTAATACAATCTGAGCATCCTTTCTGCTCCAGTTCTTAAACATAGTTCAGCTTTTTTATCACTAGTACATCTCAGACAAAGAGCAGACTATTTTGCATTCTTTTCACATTACTCCACCTTTGAAATAAAAGATAGGATTGGAAATGCAGGAGAAGAAAACCTCAAGCAGTTAAACACTGCAACTTCAGATAAAATGGTAGGTGTACAGGACAGCAGTGTTCTCACTGACACAGTACTTAGCATATACTCTGAAACCCAGAGTTTCAAGTGCCAGTGAAGTACATGCAAGAAACATCACATCATTACCCTACAGGGCATAGCTGAGGAACTAATTCCAAGGAATCCAAAATACAGTCCTTCAGTAGAGCTCCTTCTTAATTTGGCCCACACCTACAAAACATCTGCATATAAACCAAATACCTGCAGCAGCCCATTTCCATTCTAGGGACAAAATGATAGGCATAAGCATGGCACGCCTTCCACAAACATTGAGCCTGACCTTACAGTCATGGTTACAGAACTGCTGCCATCAAAAGGAATCCAGAAGCACTCCTGTGCATTTTTAAAGTACCAGCTGTGTGCCAATCTATGTCTGATACAGAATATCCAGCTCAAAGGAACTTTGAATTTGAAGCATAATACCCTGTTAAACAAACAATGAAGTTATTTTTAACTGGCTACTTTTTTACAAATACACAAAGTCTTAAGGTTTGAAGTACTTGTAGAGATCAGCCTGGACACAAATATGTTAATGAGGGAGACTCCTATAATCTTTGCTTCTCCAGATTCTCACAGGGTTTTCTATCTCCACCTACAGATTTTCTCAAATGGGAGATATTTCAGGAACACCAGAAAGGATAATCAAGTCTCCAGACATGAAACTGCATGAACACGCACAGAGAATCAGGTGGAAGGAAGGTAATAAGATCAAAGTCAGGCACTCCCTTTCCCTCCCTGGGAAAAAAAGATAAGAGAGGAAGCTCCATGCTGCTACTCTCTCATGTTTCTGTTGTTTTCCACTTTAAAAGATTTCAGTTGTCAAAGGAGTTTTCAGCACAAACTACATCCAATGCATCCCAAAAGAGTTGACTTCCACCAGATTTCTTGTAGATGAAAGCTGGTACTCCCAGAGTACCATCCAGGATCACTGGGGCTTGGGGAAGTGAGGTGGTATATTTTCAGGTGGATCATTTTGTTTGGGTATTTGTTTGTGGTTTGCTTTTTTTACACTGTGGCACACCAAAGAGCAATGAAGTGGCACATCAACAAAGGAGACCTACGGAATGACTGGTAGCTTGACAATGTTTCACATCAGTGTGGGACTTGTTGCTAGCAGATAATTTTCTTTAATAAAACATACACTTTAGAGTGAACAGTCTTCCATAAACAAAACAAAAAACAAACAAACAAAGATAAATCTGCCATGATTAGTCTGTCGGTATCCAACAAAGGAGCTACTCAAAAGAAGGCTGTGTATCACATCTTTGTTTGATTTCCTCCTGTCTGTTCTTACATGGAGCAGAAACAATGACATGGATTGGGAAGCACCAGTGCTAAGGAAGTGTGGGTTTCCTGTAATTCATGTCTTGATTCTCAGGTGCCCAAATAAAGCCTTTTCCTTTTCAAGAATACAACAGAAGCTATAACAACTTACCTGTGTGGATTCACTGCCAACTAAAAGAGCATGAAGTTCTTCGCTTTAGTGGATACTCAAAGGTTGTGTAAATTTTGTGAAAATAAGCAGCTTAATCCTACAGGTATCATTGTGTTATAATATCATTATCTCTCCGGCCAATTTCAAGCTAGGGTGATAAGAGCATGGCAGAAGATGCACAGACAAAATTTTCTGCCAAACATTTCTAACACATCATTTTAGCTTAATAATGGAAAAAATTAAACTTAGTGCTCTTAAAATGCAGCAAACCCTGATCTAGTTACAATCCAAACTCATATAGGCCAGAGAAGCAGCTTTCAGGATTTGTATTTGAGGGAGTTCAGCAAACTGTCCTGAGCTTGGAAAAAGTGTTTATGCCCATTAAAAAAAAAATAGTGCTCCTGTTCAGCTTTTAAATACCTTGTAGCACCAGTTCAAAATATTTTCTGCAATGGAAGAGGACCTGTTTAAAATTGGCAGTGGTAAATCGGTGTTCAGGTATCTCCAAACTCTCTTTTCCCTCCTCTCAAATCAAAAGCCTGAGCTGTAGACGACTCCCATGCATAGTCATGGTTGCATGTAATCACTCTGTCCAACCTACATTACCAGATTCCTTTAAAACTCTTTTCAGGCACTCTAAAACATGCTAGCATACCACATTAGCCACAAGCTGCAAGGGATGCACATTTCTTTAATATTTTCTCATATCAATGAACAAGGAAACAAAACAAATAAAGAGTAAGCATAATCGAAATGACAGGTGGATTCCGAAAATCACTTCAGGCTACAGCTAATAATAGAATACCCAGTTTCAAATTATAAAGTTTGGATGAGCCGACTGACACCCTCAAATTCTAAAGAAACACCAGTTCTTTTCCAAGAGCTGGTCAGGCTGAGTGAGCATGCAAAAATACAGGAGGAGAATGAGAATTTTCTCATGCAGTAATTGGCCTGAATCCAAGCTCCTGGATAGACTTTTTGTTCCAACCAAGCAGAGCTGGGCTGCACACATATGCAGCCTCCACAGGCGAGCTTTGCTTCAGCAAACCAAATCAAAGCACTTGAAACTTAGCTCAGAGAAGGCAGTGGCTGGCACAGGGACCTACCAGTCAGCACAAAGTAGTATCATCAGCTCCTTCCCACTGACCTTCACTTGGTGCCAGTCCCCTTAATCCTTCAAATGGCCGATGCAAGCAGAGTTTAAAGTTCACCTCACCACTTCCAGAATGTCTCCACAACGAGCACGTCTAAACATGAGGAATTCCTCCAGTGCAGCAAACACTTTCCACCCCTGCCTGCCCCTGTTTTCTGAACTTCACTGTCAAAGCAGCAGCTTAGGAAATGTCTGACTGCTCTGGTAGAGGGCTTAGAAAGCTTGGGCCCTTATGAGGTCCCTATCTGCTGGTTCAAAACAACATACAGGATTAGAGGAGTGAGAACAGTTTTCTGAAGATAAAGAAGACAGAAAAGGTTGAGATGTTTCTACAGGAGCTACATTTGGACACTGTTTGAGAACCCCACATTCTCATTACTGCCCAAAGCTGCCAAATATCTACTTTTAATCCTTCTCATATTCTTCCAAACCCAGATGGTTTGGAAGACAGAAGATGGAACAACCCCCTCAAATGCATCTTCACAGCTTGTAGAAGATCTGTGTAAAAGACACTGTACCCATATTCCTCCCACAGGCAGGTACCTTAGATAAAGCACAAATGGTTCAGTTCTGCACACATGGTGCCAAGCACAGAAGTCAGGACACTAATAAATCCTACATTCATAATAAACAGTGCTGCCTTCCATAACAAGGATTCACAGGGTAAAATCCACTGAATATGGAATGGGTGTAGCAGTCCTTGCCTCCTCATTTCAGCACAGCAAAATACAGGCAACCAGGATGGATTGTGTGACCAGAAAAGGCCAACACAAGCTTTCTAGCTGGCCTGTGGAATACAGAGTTAAAAGAAGGTAGCAGAACCCATTGCCACTCACTGAAATCAAACATACCCAATATCCCTTTGTTTAAAATTCCCACTACCTTCAGCTGTAAGAAGAAGATAGCTGTGCCAAGAGTACTTCTGTATTTATTCCACTTTAAAAATGCTGAAGATGCTTCATATAATGCCTTTGGCATCTACCATTGAATAAAGACAAGCCAAGGCATAAGATACTTTGTAAAACAAAAATATTCAAAACCAAAGTACACACATTTACACCACCATTTTCCAAAGGGATTAAACAATTATGTAGTTAATTAGAAAAATTAGGACATCAGTTTCACCTTGTTTCTACACAGACCAGAACTCGTTTCCTACTGTGGTTTCTGCTGTAGATCTGGGTAGCTACTTATGAAAATACACTAAGGAATACAGGTTAATTTTTAAGTTTCAACAAACAAACAGAAAGTATACACAAAGAAAAAACCCTACTTTTCATAACGGAAAACCCATATATATACTCAAGTAGGGAATATTCGTATGAAGCCCTGAAACACTGCAGATAGAGCCAAAGGAGAAATAATAGCTGGTTGAGCTTCTAATGTACAAGATTCCAAATGTACAGAGGAAACAAACTGCAGTTTAAAATTACCAGTCTCTCAGTAAGAGCAGCTTGGCGGTTTATGTTATCTACACATTCAATCTGGCTTAGGTGAGAAAAGCACTGGGCCAAAGTTTTACATCAAAGCATCTTCACGTTGCCCTAGTAGCCAAGGCAACAGTACCTGTCTCGTTTAACTTTTTAATTCACAGGAAACTATTCTGGCCTTCTTGTAACATTTTGTTTTACTGCAAGTCAGCTTTGGCCTTTACTTATGCACTGCTCCAAATGAGCTCCCACTCACTCATTCACTCACATAAGCAGTCAGTGCACCTTGCATTCAGTGCTCCACTCCCAGCCACCCTGGCCTATTTGGAGCTACAGGCAAAAAACCCTCGCTGCCGCTTTCTTGTGGGCTAGTTCTCTTCCACCTTTTGATGATTATAGCCCTTTGATTTCAGCCCTAAAGCAAATTCAGTTATTTGATGCTTTCCCACAATATCTTCTTCCCTTCCCCTTCAAAACATGCCTCAAGAACAGACAAGTTCCCACAATTCCCTGGGAAATAAAAAGCAGCTCAGTTTAATGCAGGAAAAAACCCCATGGGAATAAGACAGCAGCAGTCCTAGCAACAGGCACATGGGACTGAAGCGGCCAAGTACACAGTGATCCATGCTGCTTACAAGCGCACTGGATCCAGGAGGCCAGGTCAGTGCACCTCCTCTGCATCTGGCTGCTTTACATGCGAGGCTGTCTTGCACACTAAAGAAGCATGCTTGTACACTACAAGTTTGCTATCCTGCAGAAGTCTGCAATTCTCAAGGAACTTTGTTTCTGAAGAGAGTGAGGAGCTCCACTCTTAGGAAACAGGAATTACAAACAGTAAATGGAGGTGGTCCTAAATTAAATACAGCTTAAACAGATGAATCATTCCAACAACCTTCCACTAGTATCTTACCATCAAGTACGCGTGTCATAAAGTGATTGTTTCCATCTCTGACATGGAGGAAATACTTAGCTAGCCCTTAATGCTGAAGCTTTGTTCATTAACCTTTGAGCACTTTAGACTGTGCTTCAGAATTAAAGCAATGTAAATATTTATCTGGGAAACAGGAAGAATAAAATTCTCTAAGAGCCAAATGAAAACTAACCTGAGTTTTAAAGATTGTCTTCCAGTTGCTTGACTGTCCTCAATCACACAGCCTCAATGTTGCATTAACATGCTTCTTCTTTTTTAATTGCATATAATTTTCTTCTTGTGTTTAATCTTGGCAGTTAAATGGATCATTAGGATTGGAAATGTACATCTCTTTGGATATGAATAGGATGAAGCAGGGTAAGTTTTTGTTTTCAAAGCTGCCATTAGCCTGCTGATAGTTTTCTTTAAGGCACCATTAACACAGCAGCAGTCAAGACCAGCTTACACTTCTGCAAAGAAACTATTACCCAGCAAATTTAGTCCTTTTTATTTTACCTACAGGAATCTTTGCAGAAATCTTCACAGGTCAGGTAGTTCTAAATGTTATGAAGATACAACCAGAAAAGTAATCAGATCCTGTACTTCCTTTAATCCTGTGTTATCTACCACTGCATTTGCATGACAGTGATGGGAGGAGAGTGCATGGCCAGCTTCAGTAGATCAGATATAGTACTCATGCCCTTACCTTCTTTTCTCCTTTTAACACCTCCAGCCAGCCCCCAGTCCCCAACAGGACGGCAGGGACTCTGGGCTTAGCATGCCCCTCTTCTACCTACCTGTCCCCTGCTCTGCCTTTTACAGCTATTTCAGCCTCAGCAACAAAGACCCTGTAGCAAGCAAAATCTTTCAGCATATCAAACTGTTGTGATGTGATGAAATTAAAATAAGAAACGTGGTTTCAGAAGTTGACATTTAAATGGGTGTCATGGCTGAACAAAAGCACTTCAAAAAACAAGTCTTTACATAAAAACTAAAGTAATGGTGCCACGCACACCTTTTCATCAGGGTCCATATGGCCACTTTGATGGTGATAACAAAGCTGGGTCTGCACTGACCTCTTCAAACGCTCAGTCATGACACACATGTTAACACAACCCACAGCCCTGTGTTACAGTCTGCAATCCAGACCTGGAGCACTCCCTTCAAGGACAAACTTCCTCTATTTGCCCCCAACAGCCTTAAGAAACACCCAGGCCCAAAGGCTCCTATAAAAATGTATCCTAAAACAGGCTCTGCCCACATGCAAGCCAGACCAGGAAGCCAAACTGAGAGCCTGGGCCACAGGGCCAGGTGCCACAGCCCCCCAGGTCAGCTCCTGGGGCCATGAGCCCCTGCCCAGCCACATCCCAGCAGGGCGACCCCCACAGCCCTGCCCAGCCGCTGGCCCTGCTGAGCCAGACCCACATCCCAGCCTGCCCCTGGCTCAGACACAGGGAGATACCAGAGCTGGGGCTGCCCCAGTGCCCTTGGCTGGCTGCCTGCTCCTGGCTGGGGGTGGGCCAGGCCCTGGCTGCCATTCCCTGCCCCAGGCAATGCCTATGGAACAGGCGTGGCAGGTGGGTGACCTGCAGCAAGGCAGCACACTGCAGTGAGCACTGCCAGACCACTGCATAAACCAACACTGAAGAGCAGATCTTCCACCAAATACCATTTGTGCAGTCATTTTTGGCAGAGGCATCCCCAGCTGAGCTCATGCAAGGAACACCTCCTGCCCAGCCCTGGGGAGCCAGACACAGGGCTGCCACTGCTGGTGACCACTGGCCAGTCACAAGGAGCGTCCCTCAGGGCTCAGTATTGGGATCAGTCCTGCTCAATATCTTTACTGATCATCTGGATGAGGGGATTGAGTGCACCTTCAGTCAGTTTGCAGATGACATTAAGTTGGGAAGGAATGTTGATCTGCTGGAGGATCTGCAGAGGGATTTGGGCAGGCAGGATTGTTGGGCTAAGGCTCAACAAGGCCAAGTACTGGGTTCTGCACCTGGTCACAACAGTCCCATGCAGCTCTACAAGCTTGTGGAAGAATGGCTGGAAAGCTGCTGATTAAAAGAGGACCTGGGGGTGCTGGTCAACAGCAGCTGAACCCAAGTCAGCGTGTGCTCAGGTGGCCAAGAAGGCCAATGGCATCCTGGCCTGTAGCAGAAATAGTGTGGCCAGCAGGACAAGGGAGTGATCATCGCCTTGTACTCAGCTCTTCACACTTCAAATCCTATGTTCAGTTTTGGGCCACTCACTGCAAGACATAGAGGTGCTGCAGCACATCCAGAGAAGGGTAACAGAACTGGTGAAGGGTCTGGAGCACAAGTCTTACAAGGAGCAGCTGAGGGAGCTGGGGTTGTTTAGCTTGGAGAAAAGGAGGCTCAGTGAGACCTTATTGCTCCCTACAAGTATCTAAAAGGAAGTGTTGGTCTCTCTTTTCAAGTAACAACTGACTGGGCAAGAGCAAACAGCCTCAAGTCATGCCAGGGGAGGTTTAGATTGGATATTGGGAAAAATTTCTTCATGGAAAGGGTTGCCATTCATTGAAACAGGCTGCCCTAGGAATTGGCTGAGTCACTATACCCACAGGTATTTAGAAGACATGTAGATGTGGCACATAGAGACATGGTTTAGTGGCAGACTTGGCAGCACTAAGTTAATGTTAGGACTTAATAATCTTAAAGGTCTTTTCCAACCTAAACAATTCTATGATTCCACAATCATCCTCCTTTCCCAAGGGTGCCCAGGTTTTTCTTTCCTCACTGCCAGACAACCTCACCAGCAACACCACTGCTCTGCAGCTGCATTTTTATCAGAAGTCAGCTCCAGCATAACTGCTGCTCTACACTGAGCATTACAAGATTTGAGAGGGGAGAATTCGTATATCAGAAGAGAGGAGACAAGAAGTCACACTCCTTTTCTTCCAGCTTCCACTCCATGTCTCATTTCCTGCAATATCTCCAACACAATGTCAGAGTAATGCCAAACAAGAATATATTTGCATATATTAGTTCCTCTCCAGTAACACACAACCTCCACTTGCTATTATTCTTCCCCTTCTCCTTAGACTACAGCAAGCAGACTCCTTATCTACAGCAGCAGAGCTGAGAGCCAACTGCTCTGCACACAGCTACCCTGCAAGTCAGTCTTTGCTAACGCACAGATGGCTTCCCTTCTTTTGCCTTGTCTATATATGTCAATGTATTTTCTCTTCCAGAGCAAGAAACTCCCAGGCTGGGCTTTCATGCAACTTTCTTAATTTTGATTTGCTAAGTGACCATTTGAAAATCAAAGCCAAAACCAAAACCCACATAAACACGGATGACTCCTAAAAGTAACAAACATACAACATGAAAAACAAGCCAGTGTGGGAGGACGGAGTCAGACATACCCTAACTTCACTGCTTTTATGCTTAACACTGCAGCTGTGAAAATGACAAGGGAAGAAATATGCTTTTTCAAGGCATAGCCAGCCAGTCTGTTACAATGCTTCCAAAATACATCCCTAATTCTCCTGTTGAGTGCTACAGAAATAATTGCATATATTGTTCAGGTTTTGCCTTTTTATAAAAAAATTTTTAAAAGTCAAAAGAATGAGAAAATAGCAGTATTCTGTAATAGAAGCAGATGCCATGATGTGACAGGGTGAACAGGGCACTTCAACAATAACGGTGGAAGGCTGCAATTTTCTAACACTAACCATCTGTATCAGAGGTGGAATACTAAAATTAAGTGTTTAGCTGAGTTTCATGAGTGGAAAATCTCCTCTATTAAAAATTTGCCCCATAATATGCCTTTAAGAGGTACAGAGTGCAGAACATCAATTCAAACCTGTCTATTATTTCATTTTTGCTGCAGCCAGCACCTCAGACATTTAGACCTGGGTCCTGATCCATTAGAAAGTCCTTATGGCCATGAGCAACTTATCTTATTGAACACTTATCACCCCAGAACTGTCTGAGAAAGAGCCATCTACAAAGACCATTTCATCTGCTGGCAATAGACTCGGAGTGATGGGGTAACTGTACAAATGTACCTGAAGACATTTGCCCAGATCTGATGTACAAGTGACAAAAGCCACTGGACAAATGCCTTAGAAGCATTTCAGTACATCATGTCTTCAGAGTTAAATGTACAGACATCCTTATTAATTGTAGAAAATACCAGCAGCTGTTGATAGCAATCATATTACTTCCCCCTCTAACCTACCTCACCTCTAATGGACTCTGCAATACTAGCACTGCTTCAAACATAATTCAAACAAGTCTTCCTAAAATACAAAATTCCAGCTCCTATTTGTCCAAAGAGCAACATCTAGAGGAAAAGAAGCAAGCTTATGGCAAGCTACTGTCAATCGCATTTGTCCCTGCAACCCCTGACTTGTGTAGTTCTCTCTTTCACTACCGTGAATATTTCTGTGAGTTTTTAGCAGAGAAAGACAGAGGGGACAAGTTTGATCAGGGACTTGAGGGCACAGGAAGAAAGCAATCCAGAAGAAAAATTACTTATATTTATCAAACTGGCACAAGCAAGCCAGCAGAATTTGGCCAAAGAGACATACACCTACACACCTGGATCTGAAGTACATGCTAGTGAAAGAAGTAACCTGGAAAAACATGGAAACAAGGCAGGCAGCCTATTACACACTTTATACATGCTTACTGCCATCTCTACCTTAGTTCTACCTCTCCAGGAACAACTTTCCACTTTCTTCTCCAATCTCTTCCCACCTGACCCTGATAACCCAGCACTTCCCATTCAGAGGTAGTGGAAATCCTTCTGCTGCCGATTGCAGAGATGCAGAAACAAGCTCTAGAGGAGAGAGGTGTATTTGTTCTCCACTAGTAAAAGGCATTGTTTATGACAGCGAGGACAGCTATGACTTGCTAGGACAAGGGTTTTTTTAAAAGTTACCAATTACTCCAGCTTCTCAAGCACTTACATTTCAGAGCAGTTCTCAAGGCAGGAGACGTGTCCTTGTGGTATGCATCCTAAGAGGATAAATTACCCTAGAGCCACGGGCAGTGAACACAGGGTTATAGCCAGCAGGTGGGGGTGCGGGCAAGACACAAGGCAGAGCAGTTCTCTGGGATTCATGTCATTGCTACTAAATGATGGAAAACAAGCATCACACAAAATACAAGGGCAAATGCCACAAGATTCTGAATTTTGAGAACCCTCCACCTCATTGTGCCTGTAACTTCAATAATTAAAGTCAATCCCCTGCTACAATGGCTGCACCTCTATCATCTTTAGCACAACACAGGAAAAAATTCATTGGCAAGATGATGTGATTACAGGGGAAAGATTTTACTATACCAAAATGCCTGTTTTTCCAAGAAGGAACTGCCAGTCATAGTAGAGCACACCAGGTATTCCACTTGTCCAATTCTGTTGGTTAACTTTTTTAAAAAAATTAAATCTGTGCTCATTATTCAAAGAACCTTGCATTCTGCAGCTTCAGTGTTACTAGTAAGCATAGAGAAGAAACTGATACCCAGTCACAGACTTCATTTAATCTTCATCAGTACTAACACCAGTATTTTGCTGTTTTCATAACTGAACTGTCAAAACAACTTATCCAAATACAGCCAGAACATGCTGGTTAAGGAATTGTTGTCTAATTTGTGCATCTCTACAGAAGTCTAAAGGAATCACTAGAGTGTGAAATTGCTAAATGAAGAAGAGGCATTGATCACAGACTATACTGAGCAGTGGAACACAAGCATTCAACACCTCCTAACCATACCCATAACATAGATTCAATCTCAACAAGACATTTGTTGAAAATCAAGTGCTGTCTCCAGAACAAATGCTTTGTGTGCTCAATACAAAAATAGGTCGTGCTAAGTCTATGCCTGGATGTCGCTTGAGTTAAACAAAACATTACATCATGGTTTTTTGTCATCATCCACTTTCACATCAAGCAGAAATAGTTTGGCAAATAGTTAGCAAATACAGGTTGTACACCAAATCACTGCTACCGAGCCACTCTTGAAAGGCACAGAGCTTAAGCCACCAGGCTTAAATGTTGCTGCCTTGATGACTATAGAAGTGGAATGACTTTCCACATAGTAGTCACAGGACATACCTCCCTTCTGCGATTCACAAGAGCAGGTCACTCTCCATCTCCAAGAAAAAACAGGCACAGCTGACTGCTTCCCTGCAATTTGTATATAATTCTGCCTACAGCAAGAACGAAATAACGACTAGGACCATGCCACACTAGGTCAGATTTGACAGATTGATTGCTTTTTTTCTAAGAGAGAAGATGAAAAAAACCTAAGGAATATATGCTCCATGAAAAATTTTTGATGAAACAGGACCAACACCAGGTCCTTTGCAGTCTGGGAATTTAGGCTAAACAGCAGTGCAATTAAGTAGGTTTGCCTCTTGGGGCACTTCAAGGATTAATTACTCCATCAGATTGTTTGAAAGAACACAAGGAAAGAGCACGTGATATAATGAGGCCTCTAAATGGCACTTCTCATCTCAGTTTCAGCAGCCCTGTAAAAACAATCTGTTAGTCTCCGGTATTGATTTTCTTTACACTGAGAAGCTGCGTGTAAATTGACTTCTGCAATAAAAGTCATACAGTATGGGTACATCAAGCATCTGACACACTCATAGTCTTCTCACCACATTTTTGTCTTACCAGCCAATTAAAGTGTTACTGATTGGAACAGGAGACAGTTTTCAATCATTATTATTTCTTTAGCCAGACGTATTAGGTCCTTTAAGATTTAACACGAGAGACAAGAAGTCTGTTTTCTGAGGCGGGGGTGGGGGGAGGAGGAATGTTTTATTCAGTTGTATCAAAACAAGTGCACTTACATCCTGCAGAATCTAGAAGCAATGTAATCTTTTTGAAGAAATTTATGCATGCAAGAGATACAGAGAGTTTCTCATGCTTTGTAACTAGTCACTCCTCCAAGTGGTGCCTGGGCATAGCAGTGTGCTCTACACAGTGATGACTCTCCCTCCCCACCAGATACTCATTTGGAACAGCAGGCAGGCCAGGGACTGGCAGTCAATGCATTTTGGCTCTGGTCCACTGGTGTCAAGAAATATCAGCAGGAGTTCTAACATGCTTTAAAGCAGACACTCCTCTTCCCTGGGGGCCAGAGACACCACTTGGCTACACAGGCAAGTCCCTGAACTGCAAAACATGGAAAAGTGCCTGAGGGATCTTTAAAATGAATTCACAAACAACTCCAGATCCAGGAGGTGGCATAACCTGCTGTGACTATCCCACCAAGGATGACAAAAAGAGAAGGGAGCTAAAGACTATACAGGACCCCTGTTTGATTCCAGTGCTGCTTCTTACTGTCAGATTCTCAGAAAAGTATTTTGGCACATAGTCCTACTTCCACTTGCTACATTAAATGCACTGCAAACTACTAACCAAGAGTAAGAGCTAACAATTCCAATGTAACCATTACATATTTTAAGGTGAAATCCAATAAGAACCTAAAATAAAGAAGATAAAAATTGTTCAGAGACATGCTGGGAAAAAAAAAGGCAGAGATGTTGTTTAGGTGTTGATTTTTACAAAACTAGTCCTGGAAGCCCCTGTTGGCCCCAACCTGAGACAAGACAGTCTCCACATTATACAGTGAAAGACTGATACTTTGCTTCCTCTTATAAATGAATTCTCTGGTTATCACAATTACTTCATGTCACTAAACCAAATCTTCTGCCTAAGAGTTTGGGTTTAGTAAACAAAAAGTAGTTGGCTAGTTATAAGCAAGCTGATTAAATCTTCAGCTAAGCAGACTAGGCAGTACTGCAGCAAGAGCTGAAGTAAGAGCTGGAATGTTTCTGGCTGCCAGTGAGCTAGTTACCACCAACACTCCTTCCCCTCACCAGTTTCTGCACTCAGAAAGGATTCAGTTTTCCATATCAACATAATCCAAATTCTAGGGAGCTTTGTTAATGTTTTAAGAAAGAAGACTATGTATGCAGTTTAACTTCAACACACCTGAAACAGGAGTACAAAATTTTACTATAAACCTAAAATGGCATGACAGCATAACAAAAATAAAAAGACAATAGTTTATTCCAGTATATCCATTTGGAATTCTTTTCTGACAAAAAAAAAGTGCACTACATGCTTCAGGTACTATCTTTTAAAATGTAAACCAATCAACAGTAAAGGCTTATTCTTTGTGTTTAAAGTATATCAAAATGTTATATACCAGTCACCTAAAGTAGAACTAATCACTTGTATCATGCTAGAGTTAATTTAGATATCTACTTCAAAAAATTTATCATTCAAGTGCTAAAGTAAGTTAGGATCTTAAGCCACTAACATATTTTTCTAAGGAGTGCTAAATGAATTCCATGAAATATTAGTAAGCACATTTCTCCCAGAGTCTGCAGATGTACTCAAAAGACAGATTTTGTTATAAGGTAGTAAGTGACCTACAGGAGAATCACTGTCTTAATACTTCTGCCCCTTAGCTGTGGTCATCACTTGAGTCTGATGATGCCCAGAGTAAGAACAGGCAGTAAAGCACATTTACAATCTGTTTAAACTTCACCCCAGAGTGAAAGTCCAACCAAGTGCATTCCAAGCAAGTACTGGTCTTTCATTTATGTCTTTCTATATTTTATGGAAAGGATGGGAAAGATTCTAGTGCATAAATGGTTTAAAAGTAATATTTAAATACATAAAATAATGTGGGAAGAAACATCATATAACCAAGTTACTCCATTAAAAAATTACATCAAATGCAAAGAGCTTATCTGCAAATAAGGCAGACCATGTGACCTAAGAGATCCTTCCCAGTTCTGTGTTCTGGAAAGTAATCCTATTAAGACAGTCTGGTAAGAGGATTTTCACTAGGCATTGATTGTGCCATCATTTGCACTTCATGAAGTCCAACACAGAGGACTGAAGTGTGTGTGATCCTCTTGTTGGCAGCATATTTGGAATGGTGAACTCTTCTGAGTCACCACTACATACACTAGCCATTCACTTACTTACCATTAGGCCTCTTAATTAATGCTATCTTCTATACTACCCTTGCTTTACAGGCTGAACAGTATTGCACTGAATTAAAAATCTACAAGTGTTCTAATAATTAAAGACCTATAGTAACATGTTATGATTTTTCTCTATATTTAGATCCACTAGATCTATGCTACTGATAAATAATCACATGGATTGAAAATACACAAGATGCCTTCTGGGGCTGCAATCTGTGTGTTCCTTGAAAATAATTTAAGATGCCATGCTGAACTGGTTCCCAGAATAGATATCATGCTTCCAGGGTAGGAGGGAGTGGTGGGGAGGGAAGGTAACAGTTCTGCTAATGAAATGTGATCCTCAGAATTAAATACTTATCACTTCAAAGAAGATTTGATTTGTTTCAGTGTGTACCTATGCCCAAGCAATTCCTTGTTCCAAGAAGATCTTTAACAAGCTAAATTTATTCTATCCTTTGAAATAAAGTTGTACTGCTGCTGGAGGGACTGCATACAATTAAGATTTTATACCCCTTCTCCAGCATTAATAAGTTCTAGAAATCTTGACTTCCATAATTCCATGTGTCACATGGGAGAACAGCAAAAGAAGCTGCTAATGTTTTACAACAGGCAGCCAAAAGTTGTGGTGACAAAGATGGACGACCACGTCTAACCTGCTCAATTTGTGCTGTCAAATAGAAGTTTCTGGAGTTAGATGTAAGGCAGGGAAAAATGAGAGCTTGGCTTTTGAATACTGCAGGCAAGACACAAGACTGGAAGAATGTATTGATATTGCTGCTGCTGCTTTATCACCTGTAGTGACAAGAGACAAGGGAACCATAACTCAGACTGAATCAGGTTAGAGATGGGATAGCCTTTTCCCCCATTGGCATCTCCTGCACTGTCAGAATATTATGTAAGTTATGTACACATTATGTACAGTAGTATGCTCTACAAACCACATAGGTTTTTTTGGTTGGGTTTTAAGTCCCAGTACAGTGTTCTCAAGCGGCCGATAACCTGTTCTAAAGGGAGAATTATGAGAATGCAACCAGGAGCTCAGCCAGTCTTTGCAAGGTACGAATCAAAAGCGAATGAGTTTAGTGTGGTCATGAGAGTCAACTATCACACTACTTGTTCTGGCTGAAGTAAGACTTAACTTCACATCTTTTTATTTACATTCAAGACCTATTTAGAAATATTCCCTATGCCTTATAAGAGTCAAACATTCCATGAAATAGGTGTTTTCCTCATTTAAACAGGGTTATTTTTGTTTCAGGCATTTGCTTTGACAGCACAGGTTAGATCAGCTAATGCAAAGCAAGGAGAATAAGAAGAGACTGTCATAACACAAGGAACCAACAGTGCTCAAGTCAGCCTAGCACCTTCAAAACAGCACAATATAACCTGCTCTCAGCTGTCTGGGGATGGATCATCCATGTTGTAGTTTAATTGTGCTGCAAGTACAGACACATCCAAGCTACACTCAAGTCCAGAAGCAATAAAATCAATTTTTGTTATAAACCTGAATGGTTAAAAGGGGTAGATTAATGACCAGTTAGTTCCCCCTCTTCCCCTTCAGCTGTACATTCACTGCATGATTTGTAGCAGACTTTACCATTTGTTTTTTTATCCACAGTTTTTCCATTGTATCCACATTCTCCCACCCACCCCCTCCTCTTTTTTGTTACTCTGGATAATCAAGAACCGGCTCTATGTAAAACAATTTGCCTGAAGGCACAAGAGTCTTTGTAGCCACAAAGATTGGAAGCTACTGTTAATAAGAAGTACAATTATAAAATCTTAAGTGATGTAAGCAATCAATTATTTATTCACCTTGTTATAAAACAACCACACCTACTGTTTCAGCAAAGAGACCAGTTGAATCTTGAACAGAGAGGAAAAAGACAAAAAAATTTCTATGGAATAGCTGCTGAACAATAATCTGTGTTGTGAAGCTTTAAATTGGAAGTCAAGAACATTGCTGCTGATTCAGATAAAACAATGAACCATGACCAGCACAGAAATGACATCTAGACTAAACAAAGATCAACTAGTAGAAAAAATCATTTTCTTGCAATCATAGAAAGGTTTGGGTTGGAAGGCATCTTAATGCTCATCTAGTTCCAATCCCCCTACCATCAGCAGGGACATCTTCCACTTGGCCAGCCACATCCAACTTCAACACTTTGAGGGATGCAAAGTTCACAACTTCTCTAGGCAACCTGTTCTAGTCCCTCACCACCATCACAGTGAAGAATTTATTCCTTACTATCTCATCTAAGCCTGTCCTCTGTCAGTTTAAGGCCATTCCTCCTTGTCGTCTCACTACATGCCCCTCTCAAGCTGTCTTGCAGGCCCTCTCTAAGGCTCCCTGAAGTCTTCTCTTCTCCAGGGTGAACAATTCCAGCTGTTGGCCTTCACAGAAGAGGTGCTGCAGCCCCCAATCATCTTTGTGGCCCTCCTCTGGACTCACTCTAACAGGTCCATGTCCTTCTTATGCTAGGAGCCCCAGAGCTGGATGCAGTACTCCAGGTGGGGTCTCACAAGAGTGAAGTAAATGCTGAAGAACTGTCTCCCTTGACCTGCTGGCCATGCTGCTTTTAATGTAGCCTAGGATGCAATTGGCTTTCAGGGCTGCAAGTGCACATTGCCAGCTCATGTTGAGGTTCTTGTCAACCAACACCCCTAAGTTTTCTGCTGAGGGTTGCTTTCAATCCGTTCTCCACCCCACTTGTATTTGTGGTCAGGACTGCCTTGACCCATGTGCAGAACCTTGCATCTGACTGTGATGAACTTCTCTCCTTGAATTCCTTTGCACTGTTGCATGCAAAAAGAAGGCAAGTTCAGTAGCTGAACAGCGGTACATTTCCTACTAGAGCAGGGTCTTAGAACTTAAGGCAAGATCTTAAGAAGTTCATTTAGAAACAAAAGGCTCTGGTTTTATCACAATCAGGTGCTTGCTACCCTCACAGATTCTTAAGCCCACTCCTCCGAAAAGAACTGCACACATTTTACAAGGTTTGTTTTAAGATAACATGCATTTCTTAGGCTTCCCATTTTCTGCTCTTGGGGTTCAAATACCTTTCTGCGCTTGCTACATGATAGAATAAGCCTTTGCTACACCTGTCTTGCCTGTGTCCTTTACAGATCCCTGATCACAGCAACTCTTCAACTGACACAAGTATGTTGCACAGTATCCCTTGCCCTCAAGAGAGTACACCAAAGTTTGTGCTGTACAACATGAAGATCTGTAAGAGCTGTCCAAAATAAATAATTCAAATAAATTTCTAAGAACCTTGGTGGACCTACAAGTTCTTTACTCCAATGTATCTGAACTGCAATACTCAATCTCCCAAAGAAAGAAATCCTTTATTATGCCTTCTACTAACTTGCATCTTTTTAAAGGAGTGACACTCTCTCTCTAGTTCTCAAATCCTTCTCAGCCTCTTTCCACTTGTAATCCATTGAGAAAGGAATCCACAAGCAATTACCATTTCTGAGATCTTAGTCCAAGTTAGAAGTCTATTCAAAGAGTGAGACTGTAGGCAGAAGTTTCCTTCTGTAGCGTTTTATTCAGTGGATTTTCTTACCAAACACCTTTCTGAGAAATGAATAATGAGTTTCAAACATTACCTCACTAGAGCCTGAGGCATAAGTAGTACTTGATCATACCATCAGGTCCACATCACCACATGGCAGCCTTAGCAGATGCTGACCAGGCTGTTTTGGAAAAGACAGTGTGTGTGGAGGGAAATGTTAGCATATCCCAGCAGCTTCAGGAAGACAGACAAAGAGGGTGCTCTCCAGCTCCATAGTCACTGAGCAATCAGGCAAAGGGAGCTCTTGATCTGTGCAGGACTGAGCTAAATTGCTCCTTTCCCTCCCATACTCCATTGCCAACATGAAACCCCCTACCCATTTCAGTGCTTCATGCCACTGTTGTCATTGCAGTATCTGTACCAGAAGATGGAAGAAAATCTTACACATACTAATTTCAGTCTGACATGGATTTGTACTCTTAATGGAAATGCTTGAAGGGCCTTTATGGGCAGCTCTTCCAACTGCATTTTATTGTACAGTGAATTTTTAAACACAGTCTCAGGGTATTTCCATTCCTGGAATGGAAAAATAATAAGCTTGGACATAACACTCTGGTACTTCCAGACCAACATCATATGCCCTGCCAAGCACTGACTTCCATATATCACTAGACATACTCTAATAAAATAGTTGATTACTCAGCTAAGCTCAGCAGTATCTCAGAAGGCAATTCTTGTATTTAGCTTTTAGAGCGCAAAGTCTAGGGGCTCATTTGATTTGCACATGTAAATCTCTACATTAAAAAATAGTCAGCAATAAATCCATAGCACAAGCAAAATCTTTCTTCATTATTGTGCAAAAATCTGTGTGCCATTTATAGCAAATGCTATAATTCTGGATAGACAGGACTCCAGAGCACAGAAATTCACCTGCAAAATTGAATAGTTTCTGGGGACAAGTTCAGTGGTCTCTTTTTTTCATATACAAAGTTTGGCAGGTGAACACAACATAGATCATACATTTGGAAAACTGGTCTGTCACCACTTCCATGCTGAACTACAAGTTGCAAGCCATCCGGGAATGAATAGTGATGGTGTAAGTTGTTCCATGCAGCATTATTTTGCAATTCTTAACCAATAATGGACTTAGCCCAAAACACAAAGCATCTGTGGAGAAACTATTTTTAGTACCAAGATACCTAATAAAGGTCAACACTGAAGCCAGTTCAAGTCCTACAATTAAGGCATTGCATTTTCAACATACTAACCTGCAACCATAACCTCAGTTTCAGCATTCACAGAAACCAGAACAAACAGGTTACAAAACTTTTTTTTTTTTTTTTTTTTTTTTTTAATGAAGCAGTCCCAGAAGCAGACAGCCAGACCAATACTCACCTGAAGCACCTGACCTGAGTACATTAGCCTGGCAGGTTCTGGTACCAAACAAATCCAGCTTAAGTCTCTCTGGTCCTATTAAAGTTTTCTACTTTGATAACCTTTACCATTCAGGTAAAGGGTCTTTTATCCCTAGAGTCTGCATCATGTGGAAGTAACCTTTCTAAAGCTAAACTCCGTGTCATATAACTGAGGTCTGCATTAAAAATAGTCTCAAATAGCTCTTTCTAAATCACACTCCCAACACCATTATATTGCTTGGCATCCAATTTTTAAAACTAAAAATGTACCAGTAAAGACAAGATCCACGAGAAAAAGAACACAAACAAACCTGTCTCGTTATTTCCCAACCTCATCTCCTAAACTGTCGCCATGCCAAGACAGGCTTATAGCTGATTTAACTTGCAAGTACTTGAGAGACTATGAGTACATGTTTAGTTCTGAATAAAGGGAATCTTTCTGCAAGTATCCACTTACTGATGAATCTTAGCATAATAGCAAACATTATTTAAATGGAAAACAGTGAGCAGGCACTACATTTATGCAGTCTAACAAAGAGGCATGCAAGTCTTTTTACAGACTTTCAGTGCACCACATTGCAAGCACCCTCTACTTATTTCTGCTCTTCCCAGAAATGAAGTGCACTGCTCCTTAGAAATAGAGCTCTGAATCAGAATAGCAATGAAACACTGACATTGGTTAGCTCTTCCAGGATTAAAAATTCAATGGCTATTTCTGACAATCTGGAAGATTTTAGATCATTACAGAATGTAAATGACATTGCATTGGGAAGTTATAGTAATCTTCCATAGAAGTTGAAGTGAGCAATTCCCAACCCCCTCCCAGCCTGCCCTCAGACAGGGTTATTAACTGTCTGCATAGGTGATTAAATTTCAGCCTGAGAGCTACATCTCTAAGCCTAGAAGTAATTCAAGCAGATTCAAGCAAAGCATCTTGCATTAAATTGCTATTGTCTTTAATCACTACACTCATCATACATCTTCAACTTTATTCTGATAGTATATTAATAGCTTGACCTTTTCACTACCATCATCTGTGCTGACTCTGGATAGAGTTGATGCATAATAGCAAAGAAGAGCAGAAAATGACTTAAATATTTTGACCTTGGCCTTCAAATCTAAAAGCATTTTGTTCTGTTATGCTAAACCACTTTTTCCCCTAAAAGTCACTTCAGAAACCAAACCATCTAACAAGTTATTTTTATTCAGCTATATATGGTCTCCACCTTAATGGAGACCTTCTAAAGCATACATCCTTCTACTTTAGTTGGAAGCAACAACTATAATAAGGAAAAGAATGAATGGTTTTCCTCCAACAAGCTTGTGATTTGAATACTGTGAAGATCAGCAACAATTCCATTGGGCTTTGGTCCCATATACCACATCCTTTCTTATAAACAGAACAAGTTCACCCTTATGTCAAAAGCACACAGCCCAAACAGGCCTGGTATTTTTGAGCAGTGGGAGTCAAACCAGAGGACAGATCCAGCAGGCCAGACACTAACTACGTTATCAGCCTGCACAGGCACAGAATCATCAGTTCACACAAACAACTGTAAACACTTCCAGCCTCAGAAAACCCTCACAGCCTACAGGCTATGTGGCCAAACAAGTCATGAGACTGGAGAGGCAAGTCACACCAAGATGAAGACTAAGAACTGCTTATTTTTATTATTTCTAACTGGAATTTCCATTTGTGTCTTTCCTTCCCACAGCTCATGGATGTGAACAGTTAAGGAGGTTTAACTTGACCCATACACATTTTTTAAGTGTCCTTCTAAAAAATTTGACAATAAATCACTTTTGAGATTAAAGGAGTTTCTTTAAAACATTTGTATTATGTGTGTGCTAGATATTCCATCCAGGTTATTTATATTTTCACATCCACCAAAGACATCCACGCCTCAAGGACTGTCAAGCTCTTGTCTTCCTAGCTCCAGCATGCTCAGGAGTGAGATGTTGGCTCCTGGACATGCTAGCTGCAAAATTCATATCTGGCTTCAACAAATCTCACTTCAGAAGTCTCTAACAAATGTGAATTAGACGACTGATGGGAAAAGTATGTGTGAACCTCAGTTTAGCCTTAACGTTTTGGTAAGAGTAAATACCCAAAGTGGAAGGGAGATACGATCCATTGGGGATTAGAAGGTTTATAGCATCGTTATCTCCACAAGGAAGACAACAGTTGCCATTTCTTTGAACAGTCTTGAAATATCCTCCTGCTCATCTGTCCTCTACAGAAGAGAATTCATTCTGGCAACACCCGCTCTTAGCCCAGAGTAACAGAAAAACAGATTTGATACCTACAAATCACGTACATAGAAGCCCCCAGCGTTTTCGATTCTCGTCCTAATGATCTCCGAATTGCTCACCGAAATTTCCTGGCCAGTATCTACCCCGCTCCTGTACGTCGGGATAACGCAAAACCAGGATCCAGAGGGGACCGTACCCGCACCGGAGTCTCTGCTCTGCAGCAGCCGCCTCGGCACAGCCCCCGCGCAGGTCCCGCTCCCTCCTGCTCTCCCTGTGCCCAGCACACCGCTCTGCTCCCCGACCCGCCGAGCTCCGGCGCTGGGCCAGCTCGCGTCTAACGGAGACTGACGCCCGCCCAGCCCGAGGAAGGCGCCTCGGAGCCCCGGTCCGCCCTGCCCTGGGAGGCTGCGGGGACAGCGGCTCCCGGCCACCACAGCCGCGGGCGAACCTCCTGGCATTCCCGGACCTCCCGCAGCCGCCGGGGCCCCCCCGGACGAAAAGGACCCTTCCGTGCCCGGCCGTGCGGCAGCCACCGCCCGTCCCCAAAGGGCGGTCCCCTCTTATTCACCTCGGGAGGGACGGGGGACACCCTTTCTATAGGACATGGGGCACCTTTCACCATTCCCTGAGCTGAGGCACCACTGAGGCGCGGGGCAGCGGCAGGGTGGAGGCGGTGGACCGGGAATGTCATTTGGAGGTGGCGGTGACAGCGCTCCTCTGCCCACCGCCGAAATGCGACTCGGAGCAGAAGGAGGATGCCGGGGGCGAGGGACGCAGCAGCGGGCGAAGGGACTGAGGCGACAGCAACCGCGCCGGGGACCCCGCGACCCCGGCCCCGCACCTCGCAGCCGTAGAGCTGCCCCAGCTGCTCCACGATCCACTCCTCCAGCACCAGCCGCTTCCGCAGCTCCTTCCGATCGTATTTCACCGTCACTTTCCCCTGCTGGTGGCGCCGCTGCTGGACCTGCACCACGGCCGCCGCTGCCGACACCGAGTCCTCCCGGGAGGAGCTGCCGGAGGAGCCGCCGCTCCCGCCGCCGCCGCGGGGGCTCTGGAAGAAAACGCGGTTCCCGCCGCCTCCGCCCGCTGCTGCCGCCGCCTCGCTGCCCCCGGTCGCCACCGACATGCTCCGCTCCGCCGCGGCTCCCGCCGAGCCGAAAGGCGCCCGCCGCCGCTACCGCCGGGCCGCAGCAGCCGCCGCTCACGCGTATGCTCCGCTCCCCCGCACCTGCCGCTTAAAGCCTCGCATGGCTCGGCGGCGCAGCGGCCCCGCCGCCGGGGGTGGGCCTCGACCGGCTGGGGCGGGGACAGAGGCGGGGCTGTGTGGCTCGGGTCGGCCCGGCACGGCACGGGTCGGGTTGGCACAACGCGGCACGGCAAGGTACGGCACTGGTCAGCGTGCCCGGCGTCAGCAGCTTAGAGCGGAGCGTGGAGCACCCCGAGAGCGCCGCGGGGGCTGCCCCGGTGCCGGCGAGACGTGGGCGGCCGCTCCTCGCCGTTGGCGGAGGCGGAACGGCTGTGCCCGCGGGCAGGGCGCTCCCCGGGAGCATACGCTCGCTGGGTGGTTTATGACTTCTTTTTTCTGTAAGGAAATGCAGTATTGCCCCGTCACGCACACTACGTTTATATGCATTGCATACCAGCAGCACTAAAACGCTGAATGCGATCGTTTTCTTCTCTTCGTGGTGTGTGTGGGCGTGAGTGCGCGTGAATGGTTTCAGGATAGTGAACCCCAAGAGCTGATGTTTCAAGCTATCAGCAATCACTGTAACAATAAGCCACGTGGAGATGGCTTTCTAAAACACCCAGGTTAGCATCAGTGCTTTCAGCAGCTTCTCGTCCTTCAGAAGGTACTGAGTGAAATCACTGATGGCCCATCCTACACACCAAAATGTGCCTGTGACTGCAAGTAAGCAGCCAACATAGCATAGGCGCTGGTTAGGGATGCCAAACCATCCCCATTAGCAAAGAGGTTCGCCTGTGACAAGGGGCAGAAGTCGACTTCTTGCATGTGCAGAGCTGGGACTGGAAGAGCTTGGTGCCCCAAATCTGGGTATGGCTGTGGGAATTATCTATTATCCACACTGCCCTGGGAGTGAATGTCTTAAGTCATCCGGGAGCAGAGGGGAAGGAGGCATGGATCGCTGGCCACATCTGCCTGGGTGTATCTGCCTCAGTCAGATCCTTGCTGCTGTTTGGCATGGCCATGTGGTAGCAGTGACATTTCATCTTCTGCGCTCGGCATGTGACACACCACTCAGAAAGAGGCTAGCATGAGGCATTTGAGCCTCATCAGGCTATTTAGGTAAAACACAGATTGTGCCACTAAAGGGATCATAATCTGATAAAATCTTATTACTGGTCTGAAATGCTATGATAGCTTTTAGATTTTCATCTAAAAAAAGCACTAGTTTTTCAAAGCAAAGCATATGGAGTTAAGCTCCTTATCGGTGTGTAAGGACCACATGATTTTCAGAGATACTAAGCAATTGCAACTAGGTACCAGTGTAGGTCAAACTTGAAGCTTGGGCTGCAAGCAGAGCTTGCGAAAAATCATATCCCACAAATCTGAGTTTATGCAAGAAGTCTGCCCTATTCACAGGCAGCCATTACACAAGTGAATATCAACTTCCAGATGGGTAGTGCTGCCTGCCTGGCTTTTATAACTCTAGGCTTGTGTAAATGCAGTAGGAAAATACCATCACCAACAACGTGTTATAAGAGAAACCAAGAAGAATACAAAAGAGTTTTTGAAAGAGGGGAGTGGCTGTTTTTTAAACTTTTGTGTTTGGAGTGGCCTATAATTTGGGTCTACAGCACTGCATGTCATGTTGCAAGTCTGGTGCGGACGTACTCAGCCACAAAACTTGAAACTTTCTTGTTCAGAGCAGGAACATTTTCATCTTTATAGACTGGCTGATGTTTACAGTTGCTGAGAAAAAAAATTGATTAATGTGAAAGAAGATCGATACTGCTTAAGAGGCTTTAAAAAGTCATATTAAGCATCATACTTGGGATATATTCTATGAGATATAAAGTAGAAATACCCAAACTTTCACCATAATAGGATGTTTTCTGGAGCCAAAAGAATACTGAGGTGTTCCACGCTGACTAGAAAATACTGAGCTTTTTCTTCTCTGCTGTAGCAAATATCAGGTGAACAGATGGTTAAAATATTTTCTTTGAATGTGAGAATCCAAGAGGTCTCAGCTGAAGGACTTTTCTGATACTATCACTAACAGGATATTGTAATCACTGCAGACATTTAAAATCTGGTACCCGCTATTCAAATAACACTTCCACTACACTCTGAAAGTAGAAAATGAAATACTGGTGATTAAAAAGCATGTCCTCAGAGGTTATAATTTCAAAGTTACAGTTCTAACATAATGCATAGTGCTTGCTAAATGTGGGTGGATGAGAAACTGGTAGAACTGCCAGCATTGTCATGAGGCAGTTTTATGTGCCATTGGTTTTTCATTCAGTTTTTAAAGAGAGCGCATTCCTCAGGAAGCCAGAGCAAAAACTGCTGCCAAGAATCTTTTCTGCAGTGATTTTGCTTCATTTGAAAGAAAGAACTAGTTGTTTAAAAGTCAAAGTTGAGCAAAAACGTTTAGATCTGCTAATATCCTGGGAATGAGCAATGCAGTACAGTGTGGGCACAATCTCTACTTTACTCCTGAGTGGCTGGAGGCATATGAGAGCATTTCTTGGAGACAGAAGTTTCCTCACAAATACTTCTCCATACCACAACGGAACCATTAATGGTTACACCCATAACAAATACAAGAGTAAATGTGGCAGGGGAAAGACAATCCTTCCCAAAACTTCAGCCTTAGTCTTAGATCTACCTTAAGGAATGAATTCAGTGCATAAGAGATTAAGATTAGCTTCCTAGATGAGGTTTTTTCAGCAGCTGAATCAAAATCACAGTGCAGCATTTAGTCTAAAGCTAATGGTTGATCAATAAAGCCAAAGGGGAGATAAAATACTACACTTCTGAAATACTGTGCTCTTTCAGTGTGATCATGTGATCTCTCTCACAGGAGCATTGTATCAGGTGACAGGATAAGTAAAGAACAGATAACATGAAATAGGAAGCACCAAAGGCAGTGGAACACTTGCATAACATGCACTTCCGTATGTTTCTTTCCCAAAGAGTGGATGTGGGAATCTCTTGTGAATGTAAGCAACATGAGGCTGTATCCACTTCCCATGTGTATATTGTACAGTCCTAATCTGTTTTGCAGCCGAAGAAAATAATACAGAATATATGGACTAATTTTTCAGGAGGCTTAGGCAGTGACCCTTAGGGATTCAAGGCCCTGAGTTTTAATTGCCTTTTCACCTTTAGTAACCCTCTATGACAGCACATTTATTCTCTTCCTAAACAATTGATACTTCCCATCAGTGCTGGCCACAAATGTCAGCATAGACTCATTTCTGTACCTAAGAGGTTCTTCTCTAGGCAAATTTGCTGTTTAGGAAATTAACTTTAGATTTGTTATCTCCAGTGATAGTCTGAATATCCATTTTCCTATTCTGTCAAATACTACAATGGCCAAAACCAAGAACTCTTTTGTAATGCTGCTCTCCACAGGTTTTCCTTCCCCAGAGGTTGCTCAAAGGAAGGACCCCTGCAGCTTGCGTCTTCTCCCTGGTTTTCCACTGTTTCATAGCAACTTCTCTTATGGTTTTCCATGCTTTTTTCTGAACAACTTTGGAAATAATAGTTGCTAGACTCTGAAATAAACCAGTATGTGCCATGAAATTTCATTTTTTTCAGCATTTGTTATTTTCCCGAGGCATTTGTCTTTCAGGGATTCGTGTGAGTTTAGTTCTGGTGCTTTCTACCTCACATGATGAGGTATTCATGAAGAAATTAAGAGCTGAGTGAAAAGACTCATAGCTGGAGATTTTCAGCAACCCAGAATTGTTTAATACTACAAAGTACACACCAGTTGGTGATTTCATTTCCTTATTGAAATGCACATTTGCTTTTACATGTTCTCAGAATCATAGGAATCATTTCATGCTTGTATTCCTTGGCTTGTTAACAAAATACTCAAAAGTTGCCGGGGAATCTCCTAAGTTTGTAATGATAGACTCCATTATTTTTGCAAGGCCAGACAGTTTTTGCCTACTGGCTAACTCTGCCTTTCAAAAGCTCTGTGTGGCATCTTGTTGGTGAGCTGTGAGACTTCGCTCCAGGCTCACCAGTGAGATTCACTGTTGCAGAGCTTCTCTTTTGCATGATTATTGGAAACTTCCATCAACCAGATAGTCTGTCTTGTGCCTAGTGATGGCATCTGAGGAGCCTGTAGACACCATCATGAGTTAATTGATGTGTAGGAAAAGTGTATTGAATTAATTGATGTGTAGGAAAAGTGTATTTTTGTGTAAGAAAAGTGTTTCATCTGAGAGGAGCCTTGACATCCCATTCAGCTGGGAGGAGGTCTCACCTCTGTGGTGTGGATGCTGGGGTCATGGTTGAGCATTGCCTTGTCTGGATCAGTGTGGCTATCCTGCTCATCAGTAAGCCTCACCATCCCCTCAGGGGCATCCTCCCATACTTCATAAGCCACTGCAGAACTAAGTTTTCCTTTCATCACAGCAGTACCCCATGTGTGTCAGACCATGTGTAAGTGTCATTTTTGAATCTCCTATTTGAATTCAGCTTGGGGCTATGAGCTGCTAATGGGCTCTGTATCTCTAAGTGATTTCCTACTTTGCATGTCCTAATTAATGCCCCTCCCTCTGACTGATAACTTTCTTGTCTTTCCAGATATATTATGATTTTGTTTTCATTTATAATTGCTTTTCATCTGTTTGTAATATTGATGTTCCATACTCCAAAGACTCTGTGTTTGTGTCAATCTATCACTCTCAGCACTGCTGACTTTTGTTCTTGCTTATCATCCTTTTGATGTTCAAAACCCCTAGTTTTTTGGCTTGTTTTGCCTTTATTACAAAGATCATCACAGTCTGGCTCATACAAATGTTTTTTACCAAGGACTGCTTTGTCCTTTGTTCTTCCTTGTGAAGAGAATAGTGGCTCATTGCTCAACCCTCTGCTGTTTTACCTGTGGTAAAAACAGTAACTCTGTAATATGAGTCAGATAAAATAATGGCACAAAGCAAATATTTGTTATATTGAAGTGTTTGCTCTGGTCCCTTTTGCTTATAATATTATCTGTTTATAGCTTGAATGAAACTTTGGAAGTTTTGGGTTTCAGGAGGAGAGTGTTTGATACACTTAAGTTACGCTGGTGAATATACACTCAGGTACAAGGTAAGGGCTACATGAGAGAGAAAAAATAGAGGGAAAAATAAATTTCCACACATGCACTCATTATTTCCTACAAAATGTGCACAATGACAATTTCTTCCTGTCTCAGAGCAGAGATCCAAGCAAGGAATGTGACTGTAGCCTCACTTCCTCCCTACACCAGTAGGGTCTAGACACCACAATGCCCTGAATCTGCCAGCAGTGGCCATATCTCTGTGGTGGAATTCCTCCAAACTCTTACCTTACTCACATAGTGCAGGATCACAAGATACACCTCTGTAGCTGCTCCCAGACAAGAAGACTCATTAGGACCCCTCTATACCAGCTGTACATAGGAGCAGTCTCTCTTTCCCCCAGTTCTGCTGATGGCTGCCCAGCCAGTGTCCTCAGAAGGCAGAAACCTACCCTTCAGGCACCTTATGATTGCCTGTCTTGGCAGTTTACATGGGATTTGGGATGTTCAGCTCTGGCTCTCCCAGCTGCTCTTGCAGCAGCAGTGGTGGGAAAGGACACAGGGTCCTTTGGAGCAGGAGGTCTCTGTGGCAGAGCGCCAGTGTGCAAAGGCAGGCAGCCTGGGCACCCACTGCTGTGTGTGTGAACGCAGTCAGAAATTTAGAGAGCTCTCAAGTGTCAAGTACAACACCTCCAAGCATCTCTGCTTGGTGCCTGCTGTTCAGACATGTTAGGATGCACAGACTGTGCTGTCATGGCACTTCATGTGGAGGATAGGCAGCAACTAAAGAAGTGGGTAACCTCTGTTTACTTGCACTTGCCCTCAATAACATCAGCAATTCCTGGTACAAATAGCCTATGATTGTTCACCTGAGCACTACCATCCTTGCTGTCACTTTTATTTAGAAAGATGTGACAGCCATCCTTTTTTCTGGAAGGGATTAGTGGGGAGGTAGGGAATCAATAAAGGCAAAGATTTGAAAAAAAAGCCAACAGCAAAACAAACCAGGAAGCAGGGTTGGACAATTAACATCCCACAGCCTCTAGTAATATTGATTGTTGTTTTGCCCTTGAATCCCACTCTGCTTACATAGAAGTATTAACCCTTTGGTAAAATGCAAAAGGAGAAAATGGGTGGAAGTATTTGGACTAGTTGATAAAAATAGATAAACAAAAATATTAAAAGATAGTATGGGTTAGAGAGTAAGACATTAATATCTAGATTGATAATTGTCAGGATCAGTCATCTCCCAGAATGGTGCCTGTCACCTCTGCTACACAACCCATTTCACTTGCACTCAAGAAATAATGAAGAATGATAATATGTTATTCTTAGCCAGCCTGTAAAGGAGGAACATAATGTGGTTTACCCATTTTGCTTGGCAATTAGTGGTGAGCGATGGAATTTAGGAATAAAGCTGGGAAGAAAAAAAAAGAAAGCTAGACTGACAGTAATGACTTAGAAATTTTGATGCCAATAGTCCTGCTCTCCTTCAGGTCCTCTCACCCCTACTTCTTAATGCATTCTGCAGAAGAATGTAAGCACAGTGACCCCAAGATTGTCTGAAAACTGGCAGCTAAAACCTGGCTGTTCTTGGTTCTTGTACAACAAAGATAAACATGATAAACTTCCCAAATCCTTAGTTAACGTTTTTGGGAAAGCAAGAGCCCTGCTGGGCTGTTTAGCACAGAAAGAGCCTATGCCCTCTCTGGCTATAACAAGAGATGCCAAGAGCACATTAAAAACATGAGGTAATGGATGCCATCCCAGTGCACACTCTTCCAAGCTAAATGCCATTTTGAAAGAGGAGGCATAAACAATCAAGAAGGCTTGCTGGTGAAAGCTATCAGCTAGGAATAGAAAATAGAGAATAGAGAATACAAAACAAGGAGCAGAAGCAACTACTTAGGTGCCTTTTTGAAAGATTTTTAGAAGAGTGCCGAACACACTTTTCAAGTTGTTGAATATTCCAAAATGCCACTCAGAATCTAGTAAATGAAGAACATGGAGGGCGCAGGATTGAAGACAGGAGATCAGCAATATGTAGAACTGCAACAAAACCAGGTCACCAGTTTTATATGTATATCACAGGATGCAATTCGATAAAAGAAATGCAAACACTCCATATTCATCTGGACTAGTCAGCTACACAAACACACAATTGGAAAATGTGAATTTGACAGCACTTCTACCAACAAGGACCAAAAAGGGATCTGAATTGCAAGCTGAACATGATTCAAAAACATGCTGTGCTGAAAAAAGCTACATTGCAGTGGAGTGTATAAAATATGTCATGCATATGAGACATGAGGTAACTTTACTGTGCAAGATTCTGTGGGGAAGGGCTCTTAATTCTCACTTGTTAAGACTGTGAGACTCCAGAAGAGAATGGACCAATTTGGTAAAAATTGAAGAGAAGAAACTGGAATGACTGGACATCTAAAAGACATACCCCTTTTGTAATATCCTACAGGGAAAGACTAAAGGAAACAGAAATATTTTGTTTATAAAATGCAGATGTGTCGATAAAGCTAGGGGAAATAATGTACTCTGGATCTCATGTGCTGAGTGAAGGGAATAAGGAGCCTAAACTGAAGCGAAAGAGATTTTGATTAAATGTGCTCAAAAAATTTCAAACAATAAGGATAGAGAAATGACAAAATATGCTGCCTAGGGAGACTGTGCAATGCACATCTTCAGAGGTTTTTCAGAAAGAAAAAGGCAAATATTTATTGTCTACTTATTTCTCTGCAGAGAGAGTTTATCCAGCCTGAAGGTAATGAGATGAACCAGGAGTCTCTCAGGCTACAGCTCCCCCCCTAAGCTCTCAAGGGTCAGGAGAAGGCTCAAGCACTGGTACCCCGCTATGCACTAAGCCACCAGGGTTGTCGCCATTAGAGCTCAGCCCTGCCCTGGTCACTGACCTGAGGAAATAATCTCCAAAGACTGTCCCCAACATCCACTATGGACAAGGCTTTCATACATGGGAGGAAAGTATTCCTCTGCACCATGGTATTTACCCTTAGGGAGAAAGAAGAGGTCATGACCCCATTTCTTGTAAAGACAAGCCTAAAAGTGCCCTCCAGTCCTAATTTCTCTGGGTATTTCTGTACCAAGCTATTTTTAACAAGGAGAATCCAAAAGCTCTCTCTAAATATGTGCAAGTTAAGTGAATAGGCTTTTATGTGTACAACAACAGGCTCTGGGGCATTCATGCAATTTTTCTTCACTTAGTAGCTCTGTATAAATAACGTAATAATGTAAGAAAAGAAACATTCTATGTGCATGCATGAGACGTTAATAAATACAAAATAGTTTTAATAATTCATTCCATTATTACCAAGATGCAAGTTCCATTAGCCTAAATACTTTCACAAATCTGTAGCAAGAGACATTCCCTGTCCCAAACATTGCACAGGTTAAAAAAATCATGGTCATGTGAGAACATTTTCTTAAGTGAAAAAATGAGATTGTCTGAAGTAATTTTTAGTATAAGGCACAATGTAGCATTTACCCTCCCCCCACCACCACCACTTAGGCTTAAGTCATTTTCCAGGAGGTTCAGCTAGTAAGCTTTATACAGCTACATGAATGCTCCAAAACTTCCTTTTCTTATACAAATGTCTGTCCAGATTGTCTCAATTTAACAAGCTTCAAAGAACTGGATAGGTCAGAGATGATTTTGGGGCTTTTACCTATTTTTTCCTATATTTAACTTTCAAATTGTAATGGGAGGAGAGTGAAATGCTGTCAGGTTCTGTAAAAACTAGTTACTCTCTTTTAACTGTAGTTAACTTTAAAGCTATTTTATCATTCTGGCTTTGCATGTTTCTAAGCACCACTGAGAGTCTGGGTATCAGCACTTCATAAAACTGCTTCCTAAACTGAAATTCAGAGAAGTGTTGCAAAATGAACCCATATATTTCTCACAGTAGTGAAAATACCATCTGAAAAAAGTCAGGGCTATTTTCTTTTCCTTTTAAACCCCCATAAGAAAAACACCACAGGCATTAGCTAGTTAGTAACCTCTTAGTGCACTGACCTGTTTGATGTTCACAGGAGGGTTAGTCAATATGTTAGCCTTAGATAGGGTACCATTAGTAATTTATGCATGAATTTTATTACATAGTTCAGTCTTTGTCTACTCCACAGCCTGCAAATGCCCCTCCATCACACACTGCTACATAAAATGTGAGTTAGGAGAAAAAAGTTATTAATTCTACTTAAATTTTGGTCCTATGCAAAAGGCATGGTATTGAGATATGTTTGTAATATTTTGTACATAAAAAATGGTATTATGTTTCTACTTTTAAATATGGCATCCCAGCTAATGTTAAATTAATCACTAATCATTTAGGACATTTCTAATGATTATTATTCCTATGTCACTCTCTATTGATTCTGAAAAACTCACTAGATTGACCTCCAAAAAAAACCTTGGCATTTAAAGAAATGACATGTAGATGTGTGCTAGCTTCTGTGGCTGAGTATGTTAGTAATTCATCTCTACAAAACAGACAATTACATGTCCCTGGTATGCTGTAAATGGGAAAAGATTGCAATCTGCCATGGATCATCCTGAGAATGGAAGCTTAATGAATCAAAGAAAAAACAGTCAGAAATTGGATTTGATAGGATACACCTGCTAAGTTATGTGCTTTCTGATGATGAGGCTGTATCTAAAGCAGCTGTTCTAGAAAATGGAAGGTGAGTATGAAAAAACTAGAGAGGCAAAGCATATGAAGAAGATTGAACCAATGTTTGTTGTTGTGTGAAATGGTCCTTCAGCTCAGATACCCTGTTGTTGAATTATCTACCTGTGACTACTTTTTGATATATAAGTGCTCTTCACCCTGATATTTTTTCTAGCAAGAGTACATTTATATTCATCCATCTAAATTATTCTTGCTAGGATACATAGTCGAGCTCTTTAGCACTAGGAAATGAGACAGTTATAGGTAAACTTAATAAATCCTCTTTGCCTCCCCTTTAAGAGCTGAATCCCAAGCCCATGGTTAGGCAACCACATTTTCTACACCGTACAGGAGGCATCTCAGAAAGAAAGCCAAACCAACCTCTTGCTTTTGCAGAAGCTGCCCAAATTGAGTTTGAAGCAGTGAGCCTCGTTCAGAATTGCCTCCACTGATTGTGAATAGGAGCTAAGAGCAGCTGAGCAATGTGCTTGCAGCATTTTATTTGGGTTTATTTAGCCCAATCCTCAGAGCCTGACTTCAGCAGAGGCTGTGGGGGCTGCCCTGGCAGGCACCAGAGGAGCCTCCTGGGAAGAGGCACTTTTTTAGGTGACTGAAGCAATTCTATAGTCAACTTCTCCATCTTTCTGTGCGAGTCTTTTGACTATGGAGCTGCTCTTTAGGCAGTGGAAAACAAATGCTTCTCCTTAGCAGTTAGTAAGCCTGTCACACCCTAAAAACCTTCTATCAGCAATTATCATGAAAAATACTATTAAACAGCCTTTTTATGAGTTTTTAAGTGAAGTGTTGCACTCTTTCATGGATGGAGCTAGTATTTCCTGCTAGGCTTTCTCAGTTCTCTTCCCTCAGATTTGGGGCCATAGGATTTTGGCCTACTGTCTCTTAGGAAAAAAGAAAAAAAATTAAAAATCATAATTAAAACAACAAAAAAAAAGATGCTTCAATGAAAAGACACATGCCTGGCTTCATCTCTAGTCTGATATACCTCATAGGAGATGCTGCAGATCCCTGCATCCTTCAAAATAATGTGGCACAGTGCTTGTGTAAGTTATATTTTTAGGAATCTCTTTCTAAAAAAGGTGAAAATTAAAAAACAAGTGTTCCTTGTTTGCTGAAGGGAAATGTAGGAATTACTTCTGAATTTACTCTGAATTGATAGTCCTCTCTATTGCACCACACCTGAATAGATGTATTATACTGTACAATATTGTTATTTTTATAAGAGATAGGGTATTAATGGCAGTGGTTTTGTTTTTTTCCATTAAGTAATTCAGAAATTACCACGTGTTTGTTTAATTTTTTTACCCAGCTGATCTCACTCTTTCCTGTATTAGCGATGGGATTTGTTAGTCCTGAATCTTCTCGATTCATAGATTAACATGACAGGACACGTTTCTTTTTATGTCAAAACATTTACAGTGTACTTACAAAAACTAATAGAAGGTTTAAACAAGCCTGTCTCATAGCATGTTTAGGTCATTTATTTCTAATTTTCTTATGAGTACTGTCAATAAATGTAGTTCTTCTTAGCAGAGCCCTGTACATTTTTGATAAAGTCAGATGAAGTTTTTTCTCCCTTACTGTTCCCATTAGCCACAAGAAATCTTTCTCTTGCTGCCTGTGCATGTTCTGACTGTCATTTCAACACTGACTCATCGCTGAGAAAAGATTAAGACTTTGACTCGACAGGTTATAATCCTCTGCCTGTGCCAGGAATGCAGTGCTCTGCTATCTTACAACCGCCAGCCCGTGCCTAAGGAGGCATGATGGCCCTGTCTGATGTAATTCAGCTTGTCCTGATTAGATGGGGGGGGAAAATACACACATATCTAATTGAAGCATGGGAATTATTTTACTGGATTGCTAATGCACTTGGAAAATCTATGGTAACATTTATTAAATAAGTGTTCGTGCCCATGTGTAACCTGGCTCAGTTCATTACACAGGATGAAGGTTGGAAACTGCATCCTGTGAAGTAGTTGGAGTTTTTCCCCATTGCTGAACAGGCAGGCAGTTCTTTCCAAATCATCCTTATGGTTCACAATGATCTTCTTTCTCTCTCTACTGCTTTATTTTATTGCACAAATGCTAAGAATGGCACTTGTTCCAGAGAGCATTATCAGAGCTTTAATATATATTACAGTATATTGCACACATTGAAGGAAACTTACCTTTAATAAAATGTAGCAATGCAGTTACATGCAACACAGCCCATGAATTTTCTTATGTGCTCAGTTTCCTACCATCTGCTTTGCACACAGTACTCAGGCTTGTGGAACAGCTTCCTGGATTTGGGGATTTTTATTGCAGATGCCATGCTTCTTCCCTGTTACAATGCCAAGCTTTTCTTTAATCTGAAAAGCAACATACACAGGTTATACACTAGCTGACAAAGATGGAAAGTGTAATTGAAGAATAATTATTTCCACAGGAAACAGCCTGAAATGTCTGGTAGGACTACATCATATCAAGTTGGCAGATACTCATTATCAATTTATATTTAATTGTCATTAATTGCCATACTGAGGTAATGTAGCCATTCAATTTAGAAAAATGACAGAAAAGTCCTGAGGTTTATTATAAAAGCATAGTTTTCATTAATACATTTTGGGCTTTGGAACTGTGTTTTGCTTCCCAGAGGGCATAGCAGGGAGAAAGACAAAAGTAGGTTATGGCACTCACGTAAGAGAAGGACCCTGCCTGGTGTCAGGGAAAGGCTGCATCATCACCTCTTTGACCTGGAGGTTGCCTCAAGAAGAGTATGGGGAAACAGGGCAAAAAGGTTGAGCTAAAAACAAGTGAAAGCATATTAAAAAATCCAGAAGTATAAATAGGCCCTGAATTTCATTAATTAATCCAAAAGCAGTTATGTTTATAGCTAATTCCTGACTTGTTTTTGGCAACATCCAACGGGTCCTTCTCTCCCAGCACAACTGGGGAAGGTTCACAGCAGAGCTGTGCTGGTGCAGGTTTAGGACAGGTCATGTCAGTCCCCTCTGCAGAGCCACATAGCAACTTTGGATGTGCAAACCACTGCTACTTCTCTGTGATGCCAGACTCATGCCCACTGCACTCTGGCGTGCCTGGAGAATGCAGGGACTCAGGCAGGTCACAGCATGACGGGCAGAAGTCTTCCCATAGCCCATTCTTCAGCTACCTATTCTAACCCTGCTCCTTCTTTTCTGTGTCCAGTGTGAAGCCTCAGGATGAAAGGCAACCCCAACAAAGTCAAGAGCAAAACTCCACCTGTGCAGAAGAAATTCAGCTGCTGCCTGGAGCTAAAAAGTGGCTCTCCTTGTTCAGCCTTAGTGTCTGTGGGAAAAAGACTGAGCAAATATGTAATTTTTGAGATGTGTGAACCCAAACACAACATCAAGGTGTTCTGTTTAAAAAGCCAAATGCATTCAATTTGTGTCTCAGCCAAAGATAGCATTAAAGCCAGCAATATGTACTTCAATAGCTGCAGTTTGTCCCATGCTTCACTAGGGACATCCTGCATGTTGGAGGCCTGGCCAGGAGCAAGCAGTGTGTAAAGTCAAAGCAGTTCCTTAGACCGAGCACCAGTAACATCCTTGAAATGATCATTCTTTCCTGAACACTGAAGGCTTACTGAAATCTATAGCTGAAAGCCCAGCTCAAAGACAGCTGTAGGGGAAGTTCATCTTAACTACTCTATTGAGGCAGTACTTTCTCTCAGCAAGTTGGTCACTCATGCCGTCCCTTGCCACAATCTCTGATGACCACAGGAAGCAGATGTTTTGATTTCCATAATACTTTTTCCCTTCTCAGGTGCACTTCATTTGCTCTTATTAATAATGGAACAGGTTTGATTTGGAGCCAATTTGGCTTTTATAGCCAGCTAGGTAGAAGAAGTATCAGATCTTGATTGTTATTGAGAGATTTTTTACCCCATTATTTTAGCTGGGAACCATTTCACATGTGTAGGGCTCTTCTTACATTTACTGGGCACCAGAAATCAATCAGAGTACAGGAAACAAAAATCTTGAAGGTTTGTCAATATTTCCGGCCCCATCAACCACACATTCAATTTTATTTGGAAAGAGTTTGGAAAGTTTGCTCCCTTTGCAGCTTTGAAACAGAGCAAGACCAGTTCAGTGGAACT
Organism: Camarhynchus parvulus; assembly: GCF_901933205.1. Lineage (NCBI taxonomy): Eukaryota > Metazoa > Chordata > Aves > Passeriformes > Thraupidae > Camarhynchus > Camarhynchus parvulus. Next base: position 55,850,713 of record NC_044573.1, read on the forward strand.
AAAACCTTGAGCAAGTGACAGTGCCAGATGCTCCACTTGCCCCTTGCTGCCACCCAGTCCAGCAGACCCACGTGGAATGCCACCCATGTGACCACAGAGCACTGCAGAGCAACAGAGATTTCACATGATGTATTTGTTTCTCCCACACTTGATGTTGCAAAGGGCCCTGACTTGGAGAGAGTAGACAGTTTTTAGCCTCTCTCTGAGACTTTGGACCAAAACTCTTGCCCTTCTGCCATCACCCTGCTTACAGATGGCACTGACCATTGGGGGAGCAAAAACGGAGTCTTTACTTGGAGTCCCTCCTTTCCTCAGGGCTGGCTTTTAGGCTGATGGTCTATTTTTTGCCTCAGGGACAACAAAATGCTATCCAGAAAAATTAACCTAATTTCCAGAAAACACAAAGGCCGTAGTAAGTCAGACATAACAGACCTGTAGACATTTGGAAAGATACGAACATATATTTCTTTGCTTAAGTGCTATAGCTTTCAGTTATTTCTTACTTTTTTTACGTTAATTTATTTGCAAGATTATAGCAGTTTTATCTTTGCTTGATAAATAGTGGGAATTTCTGTGGCTTGGACTACAGCAACATTTTGAGGGTCTCTAACGGGACCTGACCGCAACAGGATCATAGTCCTCATACTTTCTTTTCTGCAGAAGTTCAATTTTCTGAAACTTAGCTCCTGGCTTCTCTATTTTCTGTGTGACTGTTTCCTTTAAGACTCAAGAGTTTTCTGCCCGTTGAAAGTGTACCAGATTGAATAATGGAACAAGTGTCATGGTTCTGGAAAAGTATTTCCAAAGCATGTATATTCTTGTTTGACTCATGTTGTTTCTCTCAGTGGGAGAGTTACTGTGCTTAGGAGAACATGTTATGTACCAGTCAGTCAGGTAGCCTGCTGATTACATGTAGCTTTCTAAAGGAACATCATGCCTTTTTGTGCAGTTTTGACTTGCTTTTATGTACTTTCTTGGCAGCTTGCTCCTTCTACTTTTTTTAATCTCCCAAACCACACCATTGTTTTCAAGAGTCTTAGAAAATTAGATATGAATGATTTGATTTTATTCTTCCTGCTCAATAAATATGCACTTCTCTCTCTATTTTTGCTTTCCTCATATTTCAATGTGACTAATGTGCAGCAACACAAAAATAAATCTTGCAATTACTGAAAATGCAGTTCAGGAGTACAGTTTCCAGAGATCAAAAAAAGAACAACCCACAAAGAAATGGAGGTTTGATTTTTACTTCTTGGCAGGCAAGGCAACATGTGGAATCAAACATATAGTTAGGGTCTAGCTGAACTGGTAAGCCACAGCCTTCAAGAAGAAGCTGCGTGGACGTGTTCTGCCTAGTGCAATCCCAGAGAGGAATTCTTCCCAGTGTGACTGCAGGGAAACCCATGACTCTGCTGTGCTGTTAAAGGCAGGACATAACTTTTTTGGAGTTTTTCCCACCGTTGCCATGTTCCATGGGTGGGCAGGGATGCACTCTGCTCCCTCACCTTCTCCATGGCCACTGTGATTTTCTCTGCCTGCGGCTGCCCCGGAAAGCTGCGGATGTTAGACAAGACTCCTCTCTTTGCTCTGTTTTGCCCTCCTTGGGATAAACAAGGATTCTCTACTGTGGGCAGGCTGCCCAGAAAGGCAGGCAGACTTGGAAAAGGAGACTGAGGTTTTTTTCTTTAACTCTTCCTAAGGAAAAAGAAAAGATGTTTTCTTTCTTTGGAGCAAATAATGGGCATGTGATAAATCAACATGAGAGAATGGGTCTGGCAGTTTTACTGCAAGAAAAACTCAGTGGGGAAAAGCACTAAACTCTGCCTCTTCCTCTTGTCTCTAAACACCCTTACAGGTTAAACTCATTAATTCTGTATTAAATTTGCAGAATATTATCTACACAGTTGTTCTGGGTTTTTTAATCTCTGGAGACTTAATTCATGTGAGGTACCCCAAGGTGTAAAATACACCATTTTTAACCAAACAAACAAACCAAACTCCCAAGCAAAAAAAACCACAAAAACCAAACAAGAGCACAAAAAAATTCCAAACAAATGAAAACCCCAAAACCAACCCAAAATCCACCAAAAAAAAAAAAAAAAACCAAACCTAAACCCCGTGTTAGACTGGATGTTGCTCATTTTAAACTCCCCCATCCAAGATTACTCTTGTTTTCTATAACAGCTGCATTCCCAAAAGCACTTCCCTCCTTTAAGAAATGAAACAATGAGATGTTAGTGGTGTACACCTCTTATGTAAGCCAGGGTGAGGGAAAAATTTGAGTTAGACACAGGACGAGAGTAGAAAGAAGTTGCAGGAGATGCTCCTTGAGTGGCAGAGAAAAGTGTGGGGGTGTGGAGAAGGCCTAAACTTCTCCATTTGCAATAGCACTGGGGAGAACACCAATGGACAAAGGCAATTACAAAAGAGAACAAAGAGCAGGACTCACCAGGGACCCCTAAATGGATTTTATCTGACACAAATTGCGTGACATGTGCGGGTGGTTGCACAGACTCCTGAGGGTTAACTCCACACCCTGAAATTCCCTTTTAATAACAGTGAGTATCACACGCAGATAAAATCACCAGTGCTCCATCATTCTTTTCATCTCCCCTGGGAAGAGAGTATGAAATCTGTCCGGGCTGGCATCCATACAGCCAGAGGCTCATTCTCCCTTCCACATCCCCAGGCTCATCGTGCACACACCTCCCTAATGCGCTAGAATGGGCTTAATTTGATCTTGACAAAATAAAATTAAGTAAGCGCAAAACCACTAAAGTTATTATAGAGAGTGACTTTCTAAATCACGTTTAACTTCATGCCATGCCAGGAGATAATCCCCAGCTAAATCCAGCCTCAACTGAAAAGAAATATGCAACTAATTCAGCTCACTAGGCTTTAGATCTCAACTGCAGAGTAACTAAAGCTACTAACCACTCTTTTAAAACTTTGTCTTTTCCCAGGCTATTTTAACATGCCATGATATCAATGATCACCCTTAAAATCAATTTCAACTTCCAGGCACAGATGATGTTAAATTTAAAGAATATATCTCTTTCAGAAGTTTCTCTTCTACCAAAGGGTTTAGATGACCTGCCTGTTCCCACTTTACCAGTTTGTTCAAGCTGAGCATACAGAGTTGGAAAGAAGATTTTTCTTTGTTGCAGAACAACAAGATGTAAGGGTATTCAACTGACAGAAGCTGTGATTAAATTGTGATGAAATAAATTCACATTTAGATATAAGACCAAATCCTGAGAAAGTGTAAAATCATTATAACCCTTGAATTAATTGAATTTCTGATCATTTTCATCAGCTGGGACTGACTAGAGCTGAACTTTTGTGAGTTATCTTCAGCTCTCTATTACAAGCATAATTACTAATTTGCTTTTCCAAGCATCTTGCAGTGTTTCTATTCATTCATTTATGTGGAATTCCTCATCAGTGTTTCTTGTAGCTTGAACATGAAGCAAGGATCCTGCACCAATTCCTGCTGAATCAGGGCTCAGTGCATATACTACCAATCACTTTTCTCACAAGGGTGCTTAAAATAGCATCTTCAGCCCATCGTAGCTCACTGGGAAATCTGTCAGCAAATTTCACATTTCTATTATTACAAGACCAATTTTAGAACTAGGAAAAAAAATCATAGCAATGATAAAGCTCCAGGTGGAGACAGGTCAGTACTGCAAATACTTTCATAATGAAGTGCTGAAATATCAGAGTGAATTCATTTTTAGCATGTTCATATTATCTTGAATTGGTTTTCCACAAACATTTTGTTGATTAAAATGTTGATTGACAGCAGTATTTACACTTCATTTCTTACAAAGCTGCATATGCAAGTATTCATGGCTAATGAGTTTGCATTAGCATGAGCAATTACTCTTGCTAGAAATGCTCAAGCATTTCTGAGTATAGGAGAGCAGGTAAATCCCTCCATATTGTGGGCAGTATTGAACTGTGCTTCCATCTCAAAGCCTTCCTCCAGGCTCAGTTTATATTCATCTATTGACATGAGGGACTCCAGAAATGAAACTGTAATGAGACTGGGGGTGGTGGAGTCTGGGTGCCATATGACTTATTGACTAGTAAGCTTAAATAGCTGACACCATGCTATTGCCCAGAAACTTCATAAAAACATAAACACAAGTGGTTAAAAAATTTCTAATAATACATCTTGAGAGAAATCACAAGTGCTTGTACATGTGCTATAATTAGGGAGCATCCTTATTTAGTCACTTCTGTCAAATAATACTTTAAAATCAATCCAGTCTAGCACTGGGTTTTTTTTTTTTTAGACCAGACTGCATTAATCCTGGTTAATATCAGAAGATAAAGAACTTCTGACATGCTCCTAAAAGAGAAAAGTGCAAAAAATTCCTCAACATCTATGAGACTAGACATCTATTAGTAAAGAATTAGGTAACTCTAATGCCTGGAGTAGTCACTGTGTTGAAGAGAAAGTCTATGATTTAAAATCATAGAATTTATCATAAATTCTATTATTTAAATCATAGAATTGTTAGGATTGGAAGGGACATAGTTCCAACCACCTTGCCATGGATAGGGGTGCCACCCACTAGAGCAGGTTTCTCAGGGCTCCATCCAACCTGACCTTGAACCTGTCCTGGATGGGGCATCCACAACTACTCCTGGCAACCTGTGCCAGTGTCTCACTCCCCTTTGAGTAAAGAATTTCTTCCTGACATCTTTTCTAAATATCTCCTCTTCTAGTTTAAAAACCTTCCCCCTTGTCCTGTCACTGTCTGCCCAGGCAAAAAGTCACGCTCCCTCCTTTTTTATAAGCCCTGTGTAAGTATGGGAAAGCTGCAATGAGGTTCTCCTCAGAGCCTTCCCTTCTGAAGGCTGAACAATGTGCACATAGACCTCCTGGAATAGTTTTCTGGGCTCTGTAGCCCTGTTCCAACCACATTCTGAAGGGTGTCTTAGAGTCCCTCCCAGCACAGCACAACACTGAGGTGGTCAGAGTGGTGCTGCTGAACTGACTCACTCTTGAGAGGGCAGCCAGAGACCAGACACTGTCTGAAGAAGTTTTAAGTGATGTGGAGAACTGGCTGACTTCAGTTGGAAACCAAAGTAAAAAAATAAAATGAGACTACAATAACTTGCCATGTCTCTGAAATTTGAAGGCTTAACCACGCATTGCAGATATGTCATTATGAAATATGACTTCATGGCTCTTCATGGATGTGTCCCTTGGGGACCAAACACCACTCTGTATAGGTTGTTTCACATTTGGTTGACTTTGAGCAAACCTTTAAAATCTATAACTGTTACAACAGTGAGTGTAAGAAACACAGATCATGACGAATGTATTTAAGTCCTTACTATCCTCCTGGGTTTTTCTGCATTTCAAGAAAAAAAGACAATAAAAAGCAGGGGTTTTTTTAAGGGCAGATTTTTGGTGTAATTTTGTGTTCCAGTCCTAGGGATAGGCACCAGGACACAGATTTTTACATCATAATTTTGGGTTCCTAATAATAAACATGCATACATTATTTTTTTAATGCAACAGTAATTAGGAACCTGAAGACTGCATGCTGCTATAAAACATGTCTTGTAGGCCATAAAAAACTTCCCTTACCCATATACTTGTTCAAAGAAAATTAAATTCATAGTCAATTGATCTGAAAGAAAAGATATGAAAAAAGATCTGAAGATAGGAAGGATTCAGAAAGACAAATTAATAAAAAACCCCAATCTAACAATTCTGCCTGGACTTTAAACATTCTGCTAATAAGCAAAGGAATTGCTAACTGCTGGCTGGGTGCTGCTGACTTGTGCTGTTCCTGCTTCATCTGCCACCATATTATTATTATTTTGCCTCAAGCATTGCTGTGGAGCTCACTTTAGCTAATGATCATGCAACTAACAGTCTGTCAGCCTTAATATCTATGGGAAACAAAATGGAATTTGTCCCTACACTATTAGCCATGCTTTCTAAACACACTTCCTTTGGCCATATGTATTGAACATTACATTTAGTGCCTACTCTACTATATGCCTACTGGATATGTGAAATAAAGAAAAAGTTTATAGGGCAGTATGAAGAAGTCTACATAAACTTCTTTGGCACACCCTTGAAATACAAAACCAGATCAACTGAGATCATTGCTCAGTTTTTGGAGTAAATGCAAGGGCTGAGAAGCAGCGGGTCAGTAGACTGGCAGCCAATAATAATGCCAATTTATTGAAAGACTCAGTTTTTGCCTGAGGTCATCTAATTACATGTATTGTAACCACAACGAGATTTAACACAAGGGCAATTAAAGCTTCCATTTTGAGGAGGTAAAGAAGCCAAATTCCAGGGTGAATCAAAGGGGAGGAGAGGCAGCTGGGGTAAAATCAGCAAGGGTTCCTGATCTGTGAGTCCCTTAAATGTGGTAGGGATTAATATAGCTAACCACCACTGCCCCCAAAGCGATGGGTACTGAGCTGTGCCAAGAGAAAAGCTGGCTGCCTTTGGTTCCCAGAGTGAGCTGGAAAGGCTCAGAAGCCCTTGCTCTGCTCTGCTGCATTTGTCCCAGTACTGCTGAGATGACCTCTTTCTTATGGCAGTGAAGTAATCTGTGAACAGTCAGGAAAGTGTGAGAGAAGGGAACTGGGGAAAGCAAGCAGTGGGTTCCTTTCAGGCAAGCTATTGTTGAGTCAGAGTCTGTCCCTCTAGACTATGTTTCCCTGTTCCACAAATAGCTTTGCATTAAAAAAAAAAAAAACAAAAAACCCAAAAACAAACAAACAAAAAAAAAACAGGAAAAGTGACTGTATCTTGTTTTCACCACTGTTTTTCCATTTATGAACAAAATTATCACTTTCTCTCTCTCCTGTCACTTGTTCAATTTGTCAGATTTCACCTCATTAGCTAAGAAAATGAGAAGTACTTGAGATTTACTGGTTCTTTTCAAGCATTCAGTGGCAGAGAAGGAATCTTCCCTCTTGATTTGGACTCAGAAAAGCTTGAGTTTACAACCTCCTAACATACACCCAAATGAAGTGCTAGGAAGCTTTTGAACTTTTAGGGATGTTCACTTACTCTAAAACAAATTAAACTTAAGGGTCAAGGAGTAAACACTCAGTGCAAGGCAAGTATAAGGCTTATTGTCTACACCTCAGCTCTGCTATTTGTCAGCAAGCAAGGCTGAGGTCCTGAGTATTTAGATATTCCCACTTTGAAGCTAGTGAAAATACAGTCAGTTCACTGATAGCTGTTTAAGTTTTGCTAAGAATAACAGATTTAATTTTTCATGCAGTGAAAGGTAAACACCCAGAGTGCTCAGAAAGGGGTGAGTACTAAATAGGTAGGCATATTAATTCTCTAAGTCCTTTAGTATCATTTCATCATATTCTACTTCCTTATCCCTGCTCCAGGGTCTTACAAAACACCTCTAAACTGCTGCCATCTTTTGCTCAGTACCAGTCTTCCACCAAAACCAGTTTGTACCCTAGATTCCCACACATCCTTACTTTACTCTCCTACATATATTTTGTTATATATTCGACATTATGCTCTGTAGGTATGTATTTTACTGACTCTGTAGCTTCAGAGCTGAATATTTCAGGAAAAACAGTCTCTTAGAGACAGGGGTGGTGTATATAAGCACCCAACTGGAGTTCTGCATACAGTTGTTTATATCACGTGCTTTAGGAAAGATGCAGACCATCTGGAAAGATGCAAGAAGAGGAGTTGTGAGAAAAATGGGGTTGTTTAGTCTAGAAAATGGGGGATGTGAGAAGCCTTTTGATATTTAAAATGTTATTGCAAAATAACCTGAATGAATAAATTCCCATGTGACTGAAGATGGGGAAAAAAAGCAATGGTTTATGCTACAGCATGAGAGATTTCAGCTTACCTTTTGGAAAATCTTTCTAATGGTTAATGGCAGTTCAAGACTGGAATATCCACTGGGGAAGTAGTGGAGTACTTAACTGAAGTAATAAGGGATAAATCCACTGCTTTTATAGGGGTCTTGACATAAGATTATTAACAGTTTAAATGTGTATCTCCATGACATCCATCTCTCACCACTCAGGCAACTACCTTCAGATGGGACCTTCCGAAGCAGACACAGAATGTGTCTTCAGCACAGCAAATTGACCATTGCTGAAGCAGGCCAGGCTCTCTTACCATTTACTGGTTCTATCAGACCAAACTATGGACCTTTCACTCTTTTTCTTAAGTGGAGAAACAGTTATTCCAGTATTCAGGTGGGAAGTGGCTTGCTCAGCTGATTACTAAACATTGCTAATTATTCTGTGGTTTTGAAGTCTTGAAACTACATATTCACACTCTACTGAGCATGAGACACCACATCAGAGCCTTGAGGAAATTAAAACAAATGAAAAGCACGTTTTTGCTTTATAAATCATATGTAAAACCATTAGAAGTCCTTCTGGGTTTTCAGAGAAGTTGTCTCAAGTTAGAGCTTCATCTTCAAGGTTTTCATAAAAACTGAAACAAGAAAAATGTTTAATGTTATAACAATGTAATGTACTGCATAGAGCACCCAAGAGTTACATTATTAGAATGCTCTCCTCAGCCCCAAACCACCAGTGTTAACTTCATAGCACTGATACAGTCTTTTATTCATTGAAAAGGTCCTTTGTTTAAACAACACATGAGGTTACAGATGTCACCTGGAGGTAAAAACATTCTCAACACTAGAACTGTCAGAATAGCAAAAGACATAGGAGCCAGTCCTGCTACAGTGGAAAGCGGGACAGGGATATTTTGTCAATAAGTGAAGGTCCTGGAGAAAGCTTAATTGTGTACAAACTTTTTGAGGCATAAAGGGTATAAATTTTAAACAGTAAATGGCAAACTAAGCACAGGATTAAATATAGGGCCTTCTAAATAACTATATTTGCAACTTTGTATTAACACTATAAAAATAAAATGATTGCTAAATTGTGTCATTCTTTCTTACTATACAAATTCAAGTGAATAATATAATATTTTCACTGGTGGTTAGGTTTTACATACATACACTTCTATTGTTGTAGGAATTACTGTTTTCATTTCCATCAATTGCAAGGATTATAAATGCTTTCACTTTTTACATCCTTTTCTCTGGAAAATTAGCTGAAAGTGATGGACACACACATTTTGCCACTGAACAAAATTTGCCTAAGCTTGGAAAACATCTCTATTATACAGGAAAGAATATATATTTTTCACATTAGGACAATAATAATATTTTAAAAATCCATTTGCATTTTAAAGGAGTGATGTGGACTGTTTGGGAAAAAAGGGAAATTTGAGTCTGCACAGTATATTTGTCTTTATGGTAACTGCTGTTCTTCCAAATATAAACAAAATGGGACTTATAGCAGAATAGGGCACTTAGAGCCCATTAGAATCTTACTTTCTATTTCATTGGGGTTTTTAAAATAAAGTTTAAAAAAAGGAGCTCCTACTTGAAGTTTCAAATTTAAAGCAAAAAGCAGTTATAGTTAACCAACCATGAGTACATATAGGATTCTTGATTGATACTGTAAATAAAAGAGTTAGTTATATTTTTTCCTGCCCAGAAGCTAGTAGGTACATTCTTTCTGACATTCTCTAGCCATCTCATTAGTCCCTGCTATGCTCTCCTTTATAATCAGCTTAATTTGCGGAGCAATCAATATTTCCTTTTTTATGACAAAATGACATCTTGTGTGCAAATGAAATCTCTCAAAGCATCTGTATCAGCATGGCAGTAATCAAATTGCTTGGTTGCTCTGTATCACAAGTAGGGAACACATCAGAGAAATAAAGAGGGACATTCACACACAGGGGTGGAATCTGCTAGTCAGGGAATAGCCATAGTAACAAGCTTGTGTGAAACATATTCTGTTCGATTTCCTGCTTCCAGGGACTCACTTAGTTTGGTATACTTAGACACTCTGCATCTCCACTTGTCAGTCAAGCCACCATCTGCTCCTACTCCCTGTAACCCCTTCCAGGTTCCTATGTACCCCCATATAGCTTCAAATCCCTTCTACTTCAAAGAGTTCCAAGAACCTCTGATCCTTTCCCTTCTGCTTTGAGCATGTCCCAACTCCACAGTATGTGGGCTGAGAAGCGCTGGCCTGTTCAAAGGTTATGTGTCTACATCCTATTTTGAAAACAGATGCAAGTTTGCTTCAAGCTGGTAGGAAGCAGGCCAGTTTGGATGCAGAGGCCACGTGACTGTGTTATCAGCATAATGCTGAGCTTGATGCAGTAAGCCTGACAGAGAAACAGAATATATTAGCTGAGCTTCAGTCAGTGCAGAGCTCAGGCAAAGCAAGCTTACATCTGTGTGCAATCTGTCAGGCAGCTCCATATTGTGCCTGAATCGCATAATTCCCCCTTCAGTCTTAATAGCCCACACACAGACTGAAGCAGGGACAGAAAGCCATTCTGTTTGCTCTCTACAGATGAATTTGCTGATACTGGGCTTCTGTCAGAAATGGCACACCTGCATGGAGCCCTACTCCCCTGTGCTGCCATTTCTGTCATAGGAACCTGGTCTACATTTGCCAGAAAGCTTTTATACTCCACATCTATATTTACATTTGCTCAGTTACTAGTAAGAGATTATTTTCTGCACTGCTACCTGTCTCCGCCCACTGAGAATCAGCTTGAGAGCTGCAAAACATTTATTATAAAAAAAGATTTGCAATTCTCTTTCCATTTTCAATCTGTCCAAAAGCAAAAGATTTCTGATAAAATAAGACTCACAAAAGCACTACTTGCTTTCAGTGGTCCAGCACTGCTAAGGATGAAACCCACAGTTAGCCATTTTGAAATACATCAACAGAAAATAAAGAGACTATTAATCCTTAGGACCATATATCCCTGGGAGACTTTATATGCTACCTTTCCCAAAGTCCATTTTCAATGTTACATCTATTGATCATAAAGGCTGGACACTGTTATATGTCCAGCTGCCAAATCCTCTGGCCATGGAAAGCCTTTCTTTAATAAAACTTGAAGACTTCAGGCTCAGAGTTCTCTGTGCACAAGCATTTTCTCTTTTTTTTTCTCCCCCCAAGGAATCCCTGATATATAAAAATGGCTTCTTCAAGGAGACACAACCCAAATGCCTGCAGCTCCCTGAAGTGACTGCCTAATACTTAGATTACTGCACTGATCATACGAAAGTCTTGATGCCTTCTTGCATGTTGTTCTTGAATATGTCTGTAAATTCCTCTCTCAAATCACAGAAACCATCTTGGAGAAATATTCATTATCTATGTGGCTTTGTTCTGTAGGAAGTGAGGGTATTCTTCAACAAAGAGTGTCTAGCTTCTCACTGGAGCTATAGAGATTATTAACCCTTAAGTGGCATCCAAATTAACTGAAATTAAGAAAATGAGAAGATGCAAACAGGTTTCCAAGAACAGGTACCCACTACAAAATCTAAGATACAGATTGTCTCCCCATGCCTCCAGAAACATGCCGTGGAAGTTGGTTCAGGTTGGAGCAAACCACACAACCATCTTTAGGCTAAAGGAGAAGACAACAGGACCAGCATGTCCATGGCTCAATGGTAGCTGGTTGTCTTTTATGAAGCCTGACTTCATTTGTCCTTGTAACACAGAATTCATGACCTCTCTTGCAGGCATGTTCATCTGGCTTGACTGAATTTCCACTGTGTCAATCTGCTCCTCAAATCTCTCAGCCAGCAAAGAACACTGGTGATACCCGAGAGGAAACAAAGATGACAAAAAATACTCTGGGCCATTTTCAATGGGAAATTATTTCATGTTGTGTTTTGTTCAGAAAGGTCTGACAAAAAGTCTACCCCAAGAAACTTTTCTGTCTTACACATCTCACTAGTTAAACACAAATAGGTTAAGCATAAAATAATTGCAATTTTTTTTTTGTATGAAAGGTCTAGACAACTGAACACCTGTGTGTTATTGACAAAAAAGTCCTGTTCAGTCTGATGCTTGGAGACAGGCAGCTCCTGACAGAATTGCTCTTGAAGTATCATCCTGTGGCTATACTCTAGTGTCTTGCAGCCAGCTTTTCAGGCTGGAGCACTTCTGCACTGTTATCCCAGCTCCACAAGCCCTAGGAGAGCTCTGTGGTATTGCCTACACACTAAATGGGTTATCAGGGATGACTGCTTATCCCTCCAGCTCCTGCAGAGTGAGATGCCACCTGTGTGTGTATCCCCCCCAACTCCCCAGAGGCACCCACCAAATTTCCCAAGCGTGGAGAGAGACACCGGCATTCACCAGACACAAGCTGTGGTGGCATGAGGAGCAGGAAAGGTTCTCCTCAGGAGCAACAAGAAGATGAGGTACATGGATGCAGCCATAAGCTTTAATGCTCACAGGAATCAACCCAACGTGTTTTGGCTTGGCACAAAACCACATCTGTCTTCTGCTTGAGACCTGTGTTACAGGCAATGAATCAGCACTCCTGTGGTCACAGTACCCAGATGCTACAAAATTGTTCTCCCAGCCCTGCTTGGGGTGTGCTGACACAGCTGCTTGACCAGAAATGAATCCTGCTCCAGCAAACACTGGCCAGGAGCTCTGCTTTCCATTGGGTCCCATCCCACCCCCAGCCAAGAGCAGCCCCAACCCTGGGCATCTCCCAGGGGATGGGCACAGGGCAGGGTTTGGTGGGACCCATGGCTGGGCTGCCCACAGCTGCAGCATGGCTGGGACAGAGGCTGACAGCTCGGGGCTGACGTGGGGTGCTGGGCTGTGGGCAGCCCCTGGGGGCTGGCAGGCACAGTCAGGACTGGGAGTGCCCCCGGGGCCCTGCCACCAGATTTTTTTGTCAAATTTCTGTTCTCAGAGACTTTTCTCTCATCTGGACATGTTGATGGTCTTTTGCTCCCTCTCCCTCAGCACACCCTGACCTTGCTTGGCTGTAGGAACTCACTGTGGATCACATTTGCTCACCAGTGGCACTAAAGCAGCCATCTCTTTGAGACACACATGTTTGGCTGCCTTATTGCACAGCCCCCCAGCCTGCCATTGGAAAGACTGGTGCCACAGTGGGGAAGTGCACTGCATCATGCCTGCCTGCAGCTCCAGCAATAGGAATTCCCCACCATTCCCCCCACGGGCTTCCAGCTTCTTTCTGACTACCTCTCTTGTGAAGCACAGACTCTGAATTAAGAAAATCCCCTTACCCTGGGTTCAGAAGCAGTAGTCACTGCCCTTTCAGTGCTGCACCCGAGGGACAACTGCTGTGGCTCCCTTTCTACCCACCGTGCCCCTGAGCTGCCATGACCTAGGAGGCCATTCCACAGCCATGCCACAGCTCCCTGCCTCAGCACTGTGCTGTCTCTGCTTTACAACACACTTTTCAGCCATCAAGTTTTAGTCAACATTTTCTACTACAGGTTACAACAGCTTCTTCCAGATGCTGGCTCATTTACAAGAAGTGGGTTAGCCTTCACCAGCCTTACTCACTGTTAACCCTCCCTGACTCATGCTCTGATGACATTTTATTTTAAGTGCATCAATATTTTGAGTGGAAAGACCTACTTTTAAGTTAGACAGAAAGAGAGGAGAAGTTAAGGTTCCTCCCAGCTAAAAGGCCAACTTTGATACATCCAGGGATCAAGGAGATGAAGCCTACTCAGCCAAGGATCTCAAAGAATTGAAAGCATGAGATATTCCCTGTTTTTTAAAGTAAAAGATGAAATCAGATATAGTACATCCTTTTGTCAAGAAAAGGTTTAAAAAAAGCCATTGGAAAGGAATATATACTTCAGTGAAGGAACAGGCACATGAAAAATGTGGTTAAGACTAGGCAAGGAGACATGGGTGGGTGGATGGGAATAATCTAATAGAGAAAGCCGTTTCACAGCATCTGTAGCAGAGTTGAAAAGACAGACCTGCCACTCCACAGTTGATTTAGTCCATGCTGAATCTGAACTCTAATGAAACTGTCATTTTGGCAATATCTTGTAACAAGGAGTCATATGTGGCAGTTATGTATTTGCCCTTTAGTTTCACAATTCCCTATTTTTAAATATATTTTGTTGCTATTAGTTTGACCTCCACTAACACTAAATCACTGCTGCTCTGGCATTCAGTGCAGAAATGCCTTGTGAAATGTCTCACTCAGCAATTGCCCCCACTGCCTTTTCTTCCCAAGGCCATCATTACTGTTTGCCTCCCAGGTCTGCAAATCTGCCAGCAGCTCCCAAAGTTGCCTCCCAGCCACACATTTCATGACCTCATCTCTGCAGGACACAGTCTCTCTCACACTTGACATAAACTCAGATCAACAAATCCACCCCCTAAAGCACAGATAATTATACTGCTCTACTGCCAGGAAGCTCTAGTACATCCTAGTGAATCAAATGTGGAACAAACCTAGATCTTTGCCAACCGGTGCAATCTTTGTTTCTGTAGATGTCTATGTGCATCTTCAGTTGGAGTGTGAATGTCCTTGCGTCTTGCATGTGCAGCAGAAGTTTGTCTCAGGCACCCTTTCATGATCACTGGGAGAGAGAAATTTTTTTGCGTTGTCACAAAAAGGAGTGAGTTTGCTTCTGTCTCCATAGAGTCTCACTCTGTTGCTTTTGGATACAACTAAGGTTCAAATTCCTTTCAAAATCATTAAGCTGCATTTTCAGTGGGACAAACCTTACCTGAAAGTAAAGAACTTATGCTGCAATGAGATAAAAAGAATGTACTCTCATGGAGAAATAAATGGTTAAAGGATAGGACACAAAGGATAAAAGTCCTTGGAGGAAGATCACCAGTGGACTCCCACTGGGATGTATTACATGTTGTTATTATTATACATTATATATAGTGTATTCCCACAGGAATGTGCTGATTGATCTAGTCCTAAGTGACTGGGAAAGAGGGATGAGATAAAGGAACAAAGTTTGCTGATAATAATGAGTTATTCAAAGAAGTAAATTTGGAGCCAACTGCTGAGAGCTGCAGAGGGATATCATAATGCAGAATGACTTGGAAATAAAAATGCAGTTGAATTCAATATTGATAAATGTAAAGGAATGCACATGGGAGGAAAAACCCAACCATACAAATGCAGTGATAGTCACCAAAGTAGCTGTTATTACCATGGAAAGCAATCTCGAGGTTATTATAGAGAGGCCTATGAAAATGTCAGCTCAGTGCTCTGCAGCATTTAAAAAAGCAAACCAAATATTAGGAAAGAAATTTAGACCAAATCAGAAAATAGCATGAAGTTGCTATACAGGTTTACTGTGTGACTGCACTTAAATAGTGTGGGTTCTTCTGTCCCCATCTTCCCAGCTCAAAGAAGTTTGTGGGGAAAAATAAAAAAAGATGCTGCAAAATCTGGAACAATTTTGGTGTGAGAAATGGTCAACAAGATCAGAAACCTTTGTCTGGAAGAAGAGAAAACCAGACAGGGCACATGATAAACGTCTAAATAATCTTAAGTACCTAGAAGGAAGCAGATGGAGAAAAAGTGTTCACTGTCTTCCAATATAGCATGAAATGGAACCAGTAGAGGTAGTTTCAAATCAAGTAAAAGGAGGTAACTTTTCAAACTACAGTTCAGCTGTGTAACTCATTGCCACAGGAGGTTGTGGGCACAAAAAATCTTTGTGGACTTAAAAGACTCACAAAAAGGGAATCTGTTGAGAATTCCTGGATATGGAGACTCAGAGTTTTCCAAAGACACAGACCCTGGGAGTGTGAAAGAGGGGTCTGGCAGCATGGCTGTGTCCTTGCTCTGTTTGTCCATCCCTTTTTCTGCTGTGCATCCATTACTGCCCAGCGCTGATGAGCTGTGGTGGACCCGCTATAAAATTTCTGGTGTTTTATGGTTGTTCCCTTAAAGGATCACAGTAAGTCCCAAAGCTCACTGTTTCCTCCTTGGAAGTGAGTGAGTGAGGCAAACTTAGCTCTGATGCCTATTTTATGCTGGAATAAAATATAGTTTGGTGTAAGTCAGAAGGGAGGTGTAAGCTGTGTGACTTGGATTAATTTGGCATTCAGTGGGTGTGCGAATGATGACATACCCACCAATGGAACAGATGGTCTGGGCAGCAGAAAAAATAACCAGATAGCTGTAAAATAAAGCAATCTCCTTCCAGGCAAGTTCTTATCTTCATTTCACCTAAATAAACCTGAAACAATTTCATTGAAAGGACCCAGCTGTTTACGTTTTTCACTTGAGGTGTATCTTTTGTCTTTGCTTAATTTGGACTCATGCTGGGATTTACTTGCTGGAAATTCATCTTCTTTCTCCAGCTTGAATTTGGGTTCTTATGTTATTAAATCTCTTGCTGAATCTCTTATACAGCGTCTATGGAGCATCATCTAGACTGACCACTAGAAAGCTGAAAGCAGTCTTACATGAATTTCTCCTCAGCCCTGCGCATCCTGGGGGCGGCAGCTGGGATGAAGAGATCTTGACGCTGATGAGGCAGGAGTGACACTTATGTCTCTGCAGGCATTGCATGGGCAAGCAGAAAGTCTGAAACCTCCTTAAGTTAAGCTAAATCAATCCTGAAGTTGTTGAACAAACAGCAAAGGTATCAGTCCTTACTGATAAGTCCTTACTGAAACAAAAACTACAACCCTACCCTGCAGTAAAAACACATCCCTAAGAGATGCATCCACTGTCTCTCCTTTTCATCTCTGGCCCTTTCCACACACCCCACATAGCTCTGTGTGCTGTGGCTGTACTGGTGTCAGAGGCAGACCACACAGATAATCGCCACTATTGCATAAGGAATTTATCAGATATGTCCCAAAGTGATAAAATTTTTACATGCTCTTAATTGACAGCAAGATAAATAATGACAATGTGATAAACAAAAGTGTTCTGATTTTAAAAGTAATACTAAAACTGAGAGCTCCCTGTCAGAGCTTTATCTGAGAATAATATTTTCCACATTGCAGAAAACAGTTTTCTCTATTTTCATGTAATCTGATAAACATAGTTTCTGTTATCCTAAGCATGAATGTTTGTCAATACTAACTTTAAGTAATAAGAGGCTGATTTGGTTGCAGGAAAAAAGAATGAGTCATCCAGCTGAACAAAAACCACTGCATTCTTGTAAATGTATCCTGTATATCTGTACACTAAAAGAAGCCTAAGATATGATGATGCTATATTGTTTCCAAGTAGAAACAGTACCCAGATCTCTGTGTGGTTGGGTAGGTAGTGGGTGGATATAATAAAAACCTCTATGATGTATTGTACATATCCCTCTGTTGTTTTCAAATATGGTTCTGAATTATTAATACCTAAAAATGGAATTGTCCAGTTCTGCCTTTATGCATCATTGTTTACTTCAACAAATCTAAATTTAGCAGGAAATGGTGAATATTTAATTGTGCAGCATAAATAATGAAGATTCCCAACCATTCTGGAAAGTCCCTGTTTCAGAGACGGCAAGTGCTTGATTTTATGTTTTATTGCTGTACTCTGCTGCTTAAGTCTTCTGATTCATGACTCAGCCTCTTGATATGCTGTGCTGAACTCCTCACTTTCAAAGGGGGAGAAAACAGAAGGGTCCCTGACTTTGTCCTTCATATCTAGGGCATTGTTTACCAAGCAGGTGCAAACAAGTACCCAAAGCCCTAACTCTGGCTTACCTTTTACTTTGGCACTCACTAGTGGAAGATGCTGAGTCTTTTGCTCATTTTTTCCTTGACTGGTTTATGCAAACCAGGCCCCCTTGCCTGTCCCATCTGTGCTTTTCTTTGGGTGTTGCCCAGAAGGAAGGCTGTGTGCATGTCCATGGGAGAGGCCCAGTGTGATTTTGCCTGGCTCCCCAGACAGTGGAGGGAGGTGCCTGCCTGTGCTAAGGACACACCCTCAAAGCCAGACATGAATCTCCTCAAGTGGTTTATATGCAGGATCTGCCCAGCTTGTGAAGGCAAGTATTGACTGATGGGAGATGCACTGACAGAGGCAATGTTGATTTCCTCCAGTTTTTGTCTGCACTGCTTTTCCCCATTTTTTTTTCCTTTTTTTTGGCACTGGCAAATGTCTGATGTCTCTCTTTCAATCTCTTTGATCTACACCTGAGTGTTTTGCAGTTATGAAAATCTGTGGTTAAGGCATAATTGTGGCTAAGGATCCTTACTGCAGATCTTCAGGAAGTCCATGGCCTTTTCCAAAATCCAAATGGGTTTCATAACACTGGACAACTCAAGGAAAACATAAAAATGTGGTTCATCTTGTTGTGGGCCAGCATGCAAATGTGCAGCTGGATGCAGTGGGGCTATGCTGGGGGCAGCTAGGTTTATTGAAATCACAGAAACATCCTGGGAGAGTTGTAAAGCACCTCCAGAAAGCTCTGCTCTCCTCCACATCACAGCAGCCTTCTGCTCTTTCCTAACATAAAGGTGTTCTGGGCTGGGCAGAGATTTCATGGCCCCTGTCTGGCCCCAAATGCATCTCTAAAATATTAGAAATCCTCTGACACCTGCTTACACAGGAGCCTGTGCAGAACCTGTCCCTTTGGGGGATGCAGCCTAAACCATCTCTGCATGCTCAGGGCCTCTCCCCCCATGCATACACACATCTAGAGGGGACAGTGCCAGCTGATGCCACACAATCACATTTTTTAAAATAAAACAGGGAGCTGAAGTTGGCCTCAGACCTTAGCGTGTCACTGCTCAGTCTGGAATAGCAAATATAGTCCACATTTTGTGTGTCTAAGGAGAACCATCCCTATGAATGAAAGGGCTTAACCATTCATCTACTCCCTTTTCTGTACAGAGCTACATCTACCTCTGACTTTAGTCCTTCTTTGTTCACTTCCATGCACTCTACTAAGAACCAGAGAAAACTGCATGTTTATTAATCTTTTTAGAAATTGCCTGTGTGCTACTGTAGGAGTAAGCTCTGGTTGCAACCTCCTGTTCCCAAACCCCATCAGCCATGGGGCAATGCACAGTCTGGAAACACATTGGCATGGAACTTACGAGCATGGCTTGGGGTTTAAGGGAGGTAGTGTCAGGAAAAAGAAATTTTACAGAGGGATAGATAAACAAAGGCACACTGCATGTTTCTTTCACATCCATTTGCATCTTAATTCCTATCAAGACTGAGTATCCAAGTAATGGAAACTGACCCAGGAGCTAGAAGAGTGTTCTCCATGTCATTTCTCCTCAGAACTTCAGAGATGCAGAGATGCCACCTTTTGATTTTCATTCACTTGCCCTAAACGCAGTATACAAAATGGCCTACCTAAAAGTCAAAGTATTTTTAAAACATATTTATTAAACATAAAGGAATAGAACCTGATTGTTTCACACTGCATCCATTTTGTATGTCCTTCTTATGTAATGTGAATTATGAATCCTGTAATTACACGCTTCCTTTTGTAAATAATGAGAAGCAATTTTAACATTATAGTTATCGTACCTGGTCTGGGTCAGATCTGCAGCTTCATCGACAGTGCAGATAAAAGTGTTGACATCTATATTTTGTGTCACAGAATCGTATGTGTACAGTATAATTTCCATAGGGAGGGAATTAAAAGCAGTGCCCTAGACAGGAATTATGAAAAGGTCTCTGAGTGTGATCAAAAAGCTGGAGATTGATAGAGATAACTGGAATTGAATAGGGAATGTTATTAATACCAGAAGAGCAGGGAGTGCTTGCTAACCTGGTAACAAGGCATATTATTGTGCTGAAGAAGAATGAAGCAAAACTAAACAAAACTTGTTTGAATTATCCTTTCAGAGCCTACTGAGGAATGAGTGGCCACAGAGGTAATACAGAGCATGGTATAGATATTTTACAGCAGCATATTGCAATTGCAGATTGCGAGACTATTGTTTAAAATGAAGGACTTTAAAGTCCATACTCAGAGGTGCTGCATGACTGCAGCATCGTGGTTTAAGCCCAGCCAGCAACCAACCCCCAGGCAGCTGCTCATTCACTCCCCCACCAGCTGGATTCGGGAGAAAATCAGAAGGTTAAAAGCTTGAAAACTCATAGGTTGTGATAAAGACAGGTTAATAGGGAAAGCAAAAGCCATGCAAGCAAGCAAAGCAAAACAAGGCATCAATTCCCTGCTTCCTGTGGGCAGGCAGGTGTTCAGCCATCTCCGGAAGAGCAGAGCCCCATCACCTGCAATCATTACTTGGGAAGACAACTCCATCACTCCAAATGTCTCTCATTCCTCCTTCTTACCCCCACTTTATATTCTGAGCATGATGTCATATGGTCTGGAATATCCCTGTGGTCAGTTTGGGTCACCTGTCCTGGCTGTTTCTCTTTCTAACTTCCCTTGTCCCCCCAGCATCCTTGCCAGCATGGCAGTAAGAAAAGCAGAAAAGGCCTTGTCTCTGTGTGAGCCCTGCTCATCTCTAACAAAAACATCTCAGTATTATCAGCCCTGTGTTCAGCACAAATCCAAACCACAGCCCTGTGCTAAAACAAGTAGGTAAGTGGCCTAGTCTACAGAAAGCTTGGATGCTCTTAGCTCATGTATAATACATAGTTCTGGCCTCATACAGGTTAATTACAATGTATGAGGGCAGATAGGAAACTATTCTTTTAATATATTAGAATAATCTTTTCTACTCCCAGGTAGTTTATGCCTCAAATGTGAACCTGTTGTTTGGGGATTTTTTTTTAGGAATTCATTCAACTGATATTGAAGTCAATTTCAGCTTACTGATGGAGCTTGCTGGTAACATTTTTTACCACTGGCAGCCTCCCAGCTGATGATGGTTATCAAGGGCCTAGACCTTTTAACAGGAATTCTGGGGTTTTGATGTTGAAAAGCAGATGGGAAGAATAGCACAGTTACTCATGCATTTGTATAAGACATAAAGAATGCCATTAAAACTCCATTCCTAAGATAAAGTGACAATTTCCACTGTGATGATAAAGCCCACCTAACAATATCATCTTCAGGACAGAGCCTCAGGCTAAAGAATGAACTCTTGCATCCACCGAGAACCACCTTAAGTATTATCCTCCTTGCCTTTCAAAAGAAACATTCCTCTTGAGCCTTGCTTTCTCTGGAAAAAAAACCCCAAAACTTTAATTACACTTACATAGGTTTATACATACAAATATACACACATTTGGTTTATTTATGCATAGAACAGAGACAAGATCCTATTAAAAGAAAACCAAAACCTATTTTAAAAAAGCATTGCTCCAAATGCACAATTTTCCCCAAGAGAGCCATGGGGCTGAGCTGTTAGTGGCAAATAGCAGATCCATCACTTCAGACTTGTACTTGGATATTGCTATGAAGAAAGTAAAATGAAAAGCCACATGGAGCATAATGGAGCACTCACTTTCCATGTGTCAGAATCACTGGATGTGTAAGAGAGAACACCCTTGTAAGAACAAAGAGGTGGGCACAACCCTGAGCTAGAGTTCCAGGCTGCCTGCAGGCTTCAGGTAACAACATGCTGGAGTGACAATGACAATGTGCTTCACCATGTCACAAACATGTAGATTATTTGCATCACTCAAATTGAGGAAGCATGGGGACCACAAGATTTTCCACTCTGAGAGAGTTCAGTCATTTCCCTCATTCTCTCATTCCCTCAGAGATGGAGTAGCCTGTGTACAAATGGGTTGGCAGAAAAAAAAATTGGAGCACAGAGACTCAAGACTTGACTAAGCTTCTTCAGCTCCTTTCCTTCAGCTTGACAGCTGGAGATGGTCTGGCTTAACCGAAGTCTTCTTGAGCAACTCTCCACATCATGGGAAGCTGGATCCACAAACAATTCAGGAAAAGGGATGCAGAAAACTCTGATCTCAATCTATGTCTTTCTAGAGCAAACCAGGATAAAAGTGTCGTGTTGTCATTCCCCAAATGAATCACAAGATTTTTTCAATGAAAGCTATGGAAAACTATCAAACAAAATTACTAAATTCTTATCCCATTATTTTAATGTAGTCAAAGTTCAGAAAAATGCACAAACTTATCTTATCTAGACAAGAAATAATGCAACAGCCCTGGGACCTTACTGGGGGAAGGAGGCAAAACACAGTCTTTTCATGACTTTGATGAATGTCTTCCTTTACTTTCCACTGTACTGTGTATAATAAAGGCTTTACACCCAGAAGTCTCTCTCCTCTTTTTGCATAACCAGAATATATCAAATAAGGGGTTGGGGTTTTTTAATAGAATTAAACCCAGATCACATTTAGCTGGAAGAAAGTTATGGGCCTGAAAGGGAGAATAGAGGGATACAAGCATGAAGGTCTGGTTGGGAGAGCTGGTCCCAAAGTGCAGAGGAAGGAAAAGGGCTGTAAGGGTCTGTCCTGTTTGTGGCATGTGCTGTAGACAATTGTGGAAGGCAGGGCAGGGGAAAAGGGAGTAGAGTGGTTATGTCCTGCTTGGGAGAAGTGAGGCATGATGCTGCTAGTGTAGGGAAGGAGAGAAAACTCACAAGGGCTGTGGCCTATTTAAGAGAGACAGGGCACAAGACTATTCATTATACAAACTTGGGGTGTAAGTAATGCAAATTTACTTCTAGTACAAATTAAAGCTACTTCTCAAAGTGCAGGGTCAGACTCTTCCAACAGATCAAGCTCCACTTACTCAGTGTCCTGATCCAGAACTGGGATATCCTAGGGAAATAAGTGCAAGAACAGCACTGAGGATTTTCTCCAGGATGTCAAAGGTATGGAAGGAATTAACTTAGAGAGAAAGTCATGCCATTTTGCAAAAACTGTTGAATGTGAAAGTTTTTTAAGCAGATGTTCCCTATATTCTTGTTGTCTAACAAGTGTTATATCCCATAATGCCAAAGTAGTAACATCCCCTCAGATAAACAAACAAAAACCCAACATGCTATTTCTCAAATTCTAAAGTTGAAAGTGTCGAGTAGGCTTGATCCCAGTGTCTCTGGTTTTGGAAAGGCAGCCCAAATTAGTGTGGCTGCCTGGATGTTGAAAGGCCATGAGCTAGCTGGGACACAACAGGGTGATGGTTGGGCAATATATTGTGAGGATTTGGCAGCTTTGTTACAAGAGAAAATTATACTGGGTATTCATGCAGGCTATTGCTAAGCTCTTTAAAGCAATACACAGATTAATAAATAATTGAAACAGCTTAAAGGAATAGGAGGATGAATTTGCTGTAATCAAGGGACACATGGTGCAAAAGAAGGCAGGATCCCAAACTCCATTAAGAATAGGTGCATGACTACATGGTATCCTGACCAAAGGCAATGCCAGCCCATGGATAGGTGTGTTACAGTCACTGAACAGCCTACAGGTGCTTAAGCAATTTTTAAATGTGTAACACATCTGCCATTCCTTTCTGTGTCAGACCAGTGGAGAGACAAAGAGAATATCCAGAGGCCATGGAAGACCCAGACATCATGGAGTCAGATCCCAGAATTTAAACAGGCTTTACCTTGAGATGATATTCCATCTTATGACATACTGAGTATGGAGTAACACCAAAGAAATGATCCTCACACTTGAAGTTTCAACCACAGCTCATGGAAAGTGAATAAGCAAATCTGAAATGTCCTATTGATACCATAGCTGACAAAAGAACACTAAAGTCTTTCCCTCTTTGCCATGCATGCTGTAACTAAAACATTAACTGGTTAATGGCACCATTCTTGAAAAAATATTACAGTATTATTATTATTTTTGAGGAAGATGCTGACTCACAAAAATTGTATTTCCACTAAGGGGAGGAGAGTTTTGCTGCAGGAGCTTAAAAATTTTTCTATTAAGCATGGAAATTACCTAAACAAATTTCACCTTGTTTTTTCTTGAAAATAGGAGTTGAGTAACAATTACATAAATAAAATATTATGACACTGTGGTTAAATTGCTAATTCATGTAAGCATTAAATTACATTATGTTTCAGCCCCTTTTCTTAAAAAAAAAAAAAAGGGTAAACATATTGTTGCCTCCTCTGGATTGAAAAAGTAGATGGTAAAAATGGTAAAGCTAAGGAATTAGAGAAGTTTTTTTAACAACATTAAATGAAGCATATAAAATTTCCTGAGAGCTGCTAAAAAATACCAGAAAACCCTATAGCACATACCATTATCACTTTAATCTACCTCTCAAATAAACTGTCAATCCCACACACTATCCAAACTTTCCATACCATCTGGCAGGAAGTTTATACAGAACCTGAGAAAATTCCTCAGATTCCAGTCTGGATGGACCCAACAGTGTGATTTGTGAGGTTGATCTAACTAAGCAACACATTTGAATACTGTTCCACACATAGCCAAATTTCTTAGCCCTTGGAGAAGACTTCCACTTTTTATATAGAGGAAGAAGAATGGAAAAGAAAAAGTATGCATTCCAGTATCTTTCTAAGTATTAGCAATCTGAACACTTGTAGACTGTATACTGGCAGAGAACAAAAGGTTGAGGTCTGGCCTGGCTGGAAGAGATCCAGCAAGATCTATTCTGCAACACTTACTTAGATTAGAAAAACAAACAAATTCAGTAATTTTATCAAAATGAGCTATTGCAGTGTGTGCATGCTTTACAACCAAACAATAATAAAGAGGATGTTCTACAGTCAAGTAGCTCCATAATATCCTTTAGCAAAACCTCAGTAACTCTGCTGAATATGATATGAGTTCCAGTCAGGAATATGAGTTACCAGCAAAAGACATCTCACTCAGAAAGCTAACATTACACCAGTGACACAGGCTGAGGATTAGTCCTTTGTTTTTTCTGCAGCTGCCGGAGATGTAAAAATATGGGCAGTCTTTCAACTCCAGAAGTGCCAAGCACATATGCACTACACAATAACTTGACTGTGCAGGGAAAGCCTTTTAAAATGGCTTCATGATTCAAATAGAATACACTCTTACTGTGACTTGCACCACTTCTAATCACAGTTTTCCAGTTTCAGTTATAAATAAATAAATACAGATATTGTACAATATCTGTACAATATTAGCAATGGGAAAACCACCAAAATGAAAAGTATATTGTGTAATGCATTTAAACTGTGTTCTGTCACAGCCCTCTACACTGGCTAAAGCACTGCCTGCGTTAAGTAGGAATGTAGTATCTTCATGAAACAGAATCACAGAATCATAGAATGGTTTGGGTTGGAAAGGCTCCTGAAGTTCATCTGGCTCCAAACTCCCTGCCATGGGCAGGGAGAACTTCCACAGACCTGGTTGCTCAAAGTCCCATCCAACGTGGCCTTGAAAACTGCCAGGGATGGTGCATCAGTAAGTTCTCTGGGAAACCTGTTCCAGTGCTTCACCCTCCTCACAGTAAGGAATTACTTTCTAATATCCAACCTAAATTTCCCCTTCCAGTGTGAACCCATTACTCCTCATTCTATCACTGCCATTCCTGATGGAGGGGATCCTATCACTGCCATTCCTGATGGAGGGGATGCTCCAGCTTCCCTGGAGGGCCCCTTGAGATACTGGAAGGCTGCTATGAGGTCTCCATTCTCTTCTCCAGTCTGAATAGCCCCAACTTTCTCAGCCTGGCATCACAGAGGAGTTGCACTAGTGCCCTTATCAACTTTGTGGCCCTCCTGTGGATTTGCTCCAACAGTTCCATGTCTTTCTTATGCTGGGGACACCAGAGTTGGATGGATGCACTGCTACAGGTGAGGTTTCATGAGAGCGTAGTCAAGGGAGAAAATGATCTTCCTTGACTTGCCAGCCACACTCCTTTTGATGCAGCCCAGGAGATATAGATATATATATATGTACACAAACATGAAAAGTCAGTATTGCTCAAGTCCAAGTATTTTCTTTTTCTCTCCCTAAAAGAAACACAAGAAGGGACAAAATGGTTTGATCAAACCATGAACCTGCTGGAACTTTCATGTCCTGACATAACTGAGCTTCAGGGGAGTTGTTTCTGGGGGTCTGAAATAAACAGTTTCCAGATTAGCTCAGATAAGAAGCGCAGAAACTCTGAGAAAATGGTTGTTATCCCAATATTTCAAGTCCACATTTGAAGTAATAAAAAGTATTCATGTGCATTTAAAATGTATTTTTCAATAATATTACCAGCCAGTTCTGGAAATCGTAATGTACAATAGGTTGCATATGTATTCAAGCTATGGGTTCTTGTAAAATAATAATAAAATCTGAAGTGTTGGGAAAATTTTGAAACTTACACTCCCTGAAACAAAGTCTACATCACATTTAGGACCTTTTTTGGTTAATGCAACCAGTGATCCTCATTGCACAATTATCCTGGGTAATCTGTATCAAAATGCAGATATTCTCCCACCACAGTGTATATACTGTGAGAACACTTAAATTACAGATGACTGAGATAAAATTACTGTGGGATTTTTTTATGCTGACGCCCTGTGTGTTATTTGTTTAGCCAAGTTTGTCACCTATGAGAAAACATATGCACCCTTGGAGGCACACACTGGAGAACAGCAGGAAGAACATTGGAGGATTATTTACATTCAAGTCATTTTGCCTCCAGCTTCAATACAAAATCTGTGATTTGCAGCCCAATTTAAAGAAAATCCCACTCTCTCATCTGTCTAAGTTAATTTAACAGCCCTCTTGCTTTGAAGTCCAGAAAGACTTTTTTAATGAGGATAGAAGCAAAATGCTTGGGATAAAACTCATATAAGTGCTCCAATTAACATGCCAGTTATGACAAAAATCTAAAACCCATTTCTCCACTGGTAGCAAAGCAAAAACACCACTACACCACACCACTGATGTAATCTGGAGAGATTTGTGTGTGTGTGACCTACAATGCAACTGCTAGAATTGTACAGTCAGGGTGTTTAAGATATCCAAATAGAAATCAAAAGCAAACACAGTCATATCAACAGCAAAAGAGGAACTGAATTGTACTGAGTGAGAAAGCAGACAACAATATTTTTAATTGCATTACTTAATTATTCAAGGCAATGACCTCAAATGTGTTATTAATATTAATTAATTTTTCTATTGCAACTCTCCATTCATAGATATCTATTAGTATTTCCAATTTGTAAGAGATGCAGGTTTTGAATCTGACCCAAAGACAACTAAAGCCAGCAGAAGACTTTTGTCAGAGCTGGGAGGATAAGCTACATGAGCTGCTCTCCAAGACAGAGAGAGGATCTACCCATCTTTTTTGTACACCTTCAGACTAAGAAAAAACGTTGTGCTTCCAGGTATCATGGGTTCATTTTTCATGCCTGCAACAGAAAAATACATTGGGTCCTACTTCTTTGGCAAAATACTAGCTAGGCAAACCAACATGGCAAGGCCATAAGCCATCGCTTCAATTTTTAAAAATAAAGTTGCTTCAATTTTTTACAAAATAAAACTTAAGAATAGTCTTCTACTGTTTTTTAACAACAAGGTTCAGAATCCCTTTACATAAATTTTATCATCTTTTCATCTAATCATGGCTGTGCACACTTAAGACAGCAGAAAGACAGGAAAGCATCAACTCAGGTGACTGACAGAACCAAACTGCACATTTTCCCAGTGCTAGCTGATTTATTAAACCAGCCAATGCACTCTCAGTGTTAAGAGACAAAGCTTTATCCAAGAAATTACTTTAGAAATATCACTGAGAGATCTACTAACTGTAACACAATGGGTTAAAATTATATGCAATGATTGCTATACTCATTACCATTATTTAACATCCCCATGAAAATGGCAGAAAACAGAGGAGTTTGGAAGAAAATTGAAGTATATTTGAGCTTACAAGGAGTTTTGGTCTTTTGCAAAGGAGGTTAAAAGGAAGCCTTAAGAAGAATGGAGTGGAGGAAGCTGACTCCTTGCAGTATAGATCAAGCTGTCCAGTCAGCTCATGATTTTTACCATTGCCAGTAAAGTAAGCATTATCATCATTATATTTCTGTTTTCCTGTAAAATCAAAATACAAAGGCTCTGCTGCCGTTGCAAAACATTCTCGAAGAGTTTGGAAACTGCCAAAAAGGAAGAAGTGCTGAGAAGTTCAAAACTATCCATGTAAGAGAAGCATGCTAAATGACAGAGTGCATAAATGAAGAATTCCATATAAAACTGCTGCAAGTGACCAACTCTTTGGCTTCTTTTTGTCCTTTCTATGAAAATCATGAGGGATCACTTACAGAAAATGGTGTGTTGGTAGTTACATCCAATATATTTGCTAATTCAGTGGCATCTGCAGAGCCCGCTTTTATTTTGCAACCGGTTTCAAAATCTTGACATTATTGATCAATGTCAGGGCTGCCACCAGCTCCCATTGACTCACTAATCATGAGCATATTACCCAACTGATTTTTATCACCATGCTGTGCTGCAGTAGAAGCCGTGGCTGAAATAGCAATGAGTAATTTTTTCAGCTAGATAATTCTTTTCTGGGAAGTGATCCTTTGTAGTTTTATGCATATCAAAACTTCATGCATTAAAAAAAAAACAAAAAAACAAAACAAAAAAAAAAAAAACTCAAAAAACGCAAGCATAAAGAGTTTGGGCTGTCAGTTCTGCATATTCAGACAGTACATGAAATAGTTTTCTACACTTTCAATATGCAGTAGGATTTTTTTTCAATGACTGGTGGACAGAGCTTATACAAATCTTTGTTTGGCTAACACCTTGGAGCACAAGTTATTCTGCTACAGTACAAATACAGACAGAGACAATGTCTTTAAAGGTTATATTATGCTGACTGCAAAAAATTGCATATTATTGATTCATCTTTCTTCTCTCAGCTGTTGCCCTCTTAATGATGTTGTTTACAAGGCAAATTAATTTTTCTGCTCCTAGCTCAACCTGGGCTCTGGCTGTTAAATTAGGTTTTTACTGTTTGTAAATCATTAGTAACCTATTTCTATAGAACTGGATGAAATTCTGGGTAAAAATCTGCAGCTCTAATCCTAACTAACCCTTTCCCAGAGAAGTACTTTTTTTTTTTTAATAACTGTCCTTCATCCCTCAGAATGTCTTTTTTCAGGTTTAATGCCCCAAGAAGCAGCTGCCACTGCTGTTGCACAGACCAGAAGGATACTGAAGGAGCGAGCATTTGGTGGATTCCAGTTGAAAAGAAATGTGTTTTTCAAAGATCCAGCAAAGATATGTGGTAAGAGTGGTATTATTCTGTCAGCAAGACTAGGACTTATTTGCTTAGCTTTACCCTACCTCTTTTTACCCTGCCTGATTTTGATTTAACAGTCAGTTACCCTAGTAATGACTTAGGAGAAGGCAGCAAGGAGCATGATGATTATGTGACTTCAGAGGGAATTTCACCTTACACCAATGAATAAACACTACTAACTCCACTTTACAGAAATGGCTCCCCTCTTCTCACCCTTGCCCATCCTTGTTCTTTACAAGAAGGGGTTTTTGTTATTTTTTAGGACTATTTTTCTCAGTAGCAGAACCTCAGTGCCTTTGCAGTCAGAGTATGTGTGCCGATACCACGTGGTGCCTGGCTGATGCTGTGCAGTCAATTATGCAGTATCTGGGCAGAGAACCAAGCGCAGCACGTATGAACGTAACGTTAAAGCAATCACCTGATGCCTCAGCCCGACCCTTTCCTTGTTGCTAGTGGGGAAGGGTTTCTAAAATGCAATCTCCTCCCTTTTTTTTCATTCTCTGTCTCCTTCCCAGTTTTGTAAAATACTTGCTTTGTGTTAGGCACAAATGCAGTCAGGCATATAGAAAGGAGGGGGGTTGTTAATAATATTCCACTTTATCAATCAGGAGAGCTCTCATTTTTATTACACTGGTATTTAATACAGCAGTAGAAAGACAAGCACAATTATACACACTCACACACATTCCAAAGACAGGGCATCGCTATTTTTCTCTCCATTAAAAGGGCAAGGAAAACAGGTTTACCACACTTGGACTAAAACCATCTCAAGCTGGAACCAGTCATTCCTTTTAAATTTGTTTCATAATGGGATGTTCATAAAATCAATATTATATGAAGCATTTTCAGGATCACATTTACATTTTTCATTCTGGAATTTGAAAAATTATTCCTCCTGCTGTTTTCATAGCACTGGTACCACAGCATTACACAATTTTGCTCGAGAGGGATGTGAAATATTATAAAAAGACAAAACAAAAAACTAAGTTAAATACCTGAGTTAATTCCTCTGCCTCCACTCTAACATTTAAAACTCTATCTTCTGTTATTTATGCAGAACTCCTCTTACTCTCACGGTCAGAAACCTGAATTGTCAAGCTGCAAAGAAAAGGTTATCACTTCAATTCATTTGTGGGCAAATTGCTCAAACTTAGCTGTCAATCAGCAGTCCACTCCAGCATCTGAGCTGATTTGTATCTATCACGGGTGTTTACTCAACACATTCTCACAAGCAAACTGGAGCACAGAAAATGTGTCTAATGATAACATCATGCCGACAACACCTTTCCTGCAGATAACATTTGCATTATGTGTTTACTGTTTGCAGAGCGTCTGGAAGACATCAAATGGAAAGGAAGATATGTTTCTTTTTCTGAGCACATATTCCAACCAAAAAAAAACCCCAAACAATGACAAAAAAAAAAATCCTGACTCCATAGGAAAGCACTTCAGATGAGGAAGCCTAGATATAACTTTGCCTTTTCTTCCTGCTCCCTTTCCACATATTCCATTTCTTTTCATCCTACTCCATTGCCTTTCTGTGCCCTTCTTTTTTAATTCCTGTTATTCTGTTATTTTGGAAAAAATCAACTAAAGGAAGAGAAAAGCAGATGCACTTAGACTCTATTCCCATAGTTTCAGCTATTTTATGAATTTTGAATATGAATAGAGATTGAAACTAATCAACAGATGGTTGGAAACATGAATCTTCATGAATTCTGAAATCCTGTATTACTTTGCCAGGTATTGTTTGGATGTAAAGAATATATGTGTAGTCTAATCTCCACTTTTGGAAAAGAAATCTAGCAGTCTTTTCAGCTGTCCCATGCCTGATGAAGTGGACATTTTGGACAATAAACTGTGGTACATGCCTGAATCCTTTGAAAAGGAACAACAACCAAAAAAAAAGGTAAAACCTGACAAATATCTTTATGAATTTCTAAGGCCCTCTGCATGAAAATTAGCCATCCCAAAATTTCAACTTGATGAGAGGCAGGAATAAAATATTTTTTGTGTTACTATAAGCTAACTATTAGTTTTGATCTGCAACTCCAAAACCAAAAGAAAAGCTGAGGCGTTCACAACAATGATCCAGTAAAGAAATGTGAAATTAAGTATAAGTAGTTATGAATCTATGATTTCCCTTAGGCAGACATTGATGTTTAGCAGCAATCTGTTTTATATAAGTAATAAGCTGCTGCCACCTTCTGAAAAAAGCACAGCATGACTACAAATGCCATCTTTCTCACAAGGCCAGGGTAACAACATACACATTCTGAGCCAAGAAAATTGGGCAACAAAACAAGTTCTCCTCCATCATCAATACAAAAAAAATCTGCTGCACTTAGAAATTCTTGCTTAAGAAGATAATCAGAGAGTGGTGTCAACACTTCCATGGAAAAATGTAAGCATGCCATCCTTATCCTAACTTAGAATAAGGATCCTACTTTCAAACTGGTAAATGTGACACTACAGGAAGACAAGAGGACTGTGACCTCACAAATCCTTCTTTATCTTTTAAATGCTCACCTGCTTGAACAAGAGTCTACTCTCCTTGGAGGTATCTTCCAGCCACAGCTGCCTCACTATAAAGTATTAGAATGTGATCATTTTTCTTTGTGTTTTCTGCAAGAACCTGCCACTTCAGTGTCATCACCTCTGACAACCAGGGATCAACTTTCTGGTAGAACTGGATGCAACAAGGAAGGTGGGATGAGCGATCCTCTGTGCCCTGTAAATGAGCCCTACTAACCAACACTGGCTGTGCGCTGATCCAGAGCAGGGAGCTTTTGCTCAAACAGACTAGTTCCAAATCTTTGATCATTCTGAGAAGGGGTGACTTGGTGCATTTTTTCCCTCTGCCAGCTTCAATGTGCACCATGCTGGTGTGAGCTTTATTTTGGTTTATATTCTGGAAGCAAAAGTACCGTCAGAGGGTACAAGAGCAGAGCAGCAGCAAACCAGTGTCATCTCTAGGAAATCAGTGCGTCACAGTCAGTACCTCTGTTATGAATAGACTGATCACCTATCCAAAATATTCCTAAAAATAAAATTGTGGCATTTTAGCCTGATTTTCAAAGCAAATGAGGATTATATCATCTGACTGTCTAGCTCCCCCATCTTCCTGTAATCTTTGAATGTATTGATCAGTTTCAACTAAAATTGAAGGGAAATTGAAAGTGTCAAAAATATAATTTATAGAAATTTAGAAAACCCATAGAGCACATAGCCAGAAAAAATAAATCTTCAACAGTTGCACTGCTGACAGGCCAACATGCTTCAATGAATCACTGAACTACAGTTCTGTGGTTTGGGAGAGAAGAAAGAGAAATCATAACCCAAACTACAAGCTGTGTGTCAATTTCCCAGGCAACACCCAAGGCTCCATGACAGCAGAATATTAAAATGGATTTGTTTTGGAAGCAATTCTGAGTTATGCTGGAAACATGGCCTAAAACAAGCCAAAAATATGAAGGAGTACAAAGATGTCTTAAAACCATTCTTAATATCTCTTACTTTTTTTGCTACTATTCTAAGCATCCTGACATAATGATATTTTTGATGCAGCTATTAAGCTTTTTCCAGTAATTAAATAAATGAAGGAGTCTACCTGAAGATGCATGGAAGAATGAACCAAATAAAAATGAAAACACAGAGCTATCACTTGACCTGTTATGACATCCCTTAGTATGCAGCTCAAAATCCATCACCACCTCTCTACATCTACAGGCAGGCTTATGTTTTTCAGTGCTTGTAGACAGGTCTCAGTGTGCCATTCAGAACTCTGAGGCTCCATGCATCTGACAGAAAATAACAAAGCAGCTGTTTTGAAGGACTGCTGATTTTCAGGGGTAATAGTTATTAATTTGTGCTACAGAATCAGCAATATTTTCATGATGAAACAGATGTTGTTGTGACAGATGTAAAACTGATTCATTTAATTGCAAGTATTTCTCTGAAACTCTTTTAGCAAAGACTTCAAAAACTTGCATGGGAAGTTCTTCACCATTGTTTTGCATGGTTAAGATCCTATCTGGGATTTTTTTTTACAGGTCAGGAGGTCACAGCTTTTCACACTATGTTTTTGACTACTGGTTTTCTTTTTTTGTAATTTCTGAACAGAAATGCCATGCCTGGGATGGAGTCTTCTGCAATTTCTTTTTTGTCTCCTTAGGTTCACAGAACCACCAGCAGTTTCAGTGATCCCTACCCAACCCCAATTATTTGCAGGCATCATCTCCCCATGTGGAGTCATAGAACCATCGAATCACAGAATGTTAAGGTCTTCCACAGAATGGAAGGGGCCTTAAAGGTCATCAAATCCCAATCCCCCTGTCATGGATAGGGACACCTTCAACTAGACTAGATTGTGCAAGGTCTTATCCAATCTGGCCTTGAACACTTCCAGGGATGGGACATCCACAGCTTCTCTGGGCAACCTGTTCCAGTGCCTCACCACCCTCACAGTAAAGAATTTCTTTCTAACATACATCTTAAAATTCCCCTCTTACAGTTTGATCCCCTCGCCCTTCTCCTATCGCTGCGGCCGCTGAAGGAATGTCGCTCTGGGGGCGGTCCCGGGGCGGGGCCCGCCGGAGCTGTTCGGGGCGACGGGTGCTGAGCGCGGCCGCTCCGCCTGGTGCAGCCGGGCGGGGCCGGCGCCTCCCCGCGCCGCTCTCGCTGGGGTGCCCCGGGGGAGCCGCTCCCGCCGCTGCCGCCGCCGCCGCCCGGGGCCATGGCGGCGCTGCTGGTGCTGGTGCTGCTGGCGGCGCTGGGCGGGCGGGCCGTGCTGCCGGGCGGGCGCTGCGCGGCGCCGCTGGCCGACCTGCGCTCGCAGATCTCGGGCGTGGAGACGCTGCTGGAGGAGTTCCGCCGGCAGCTGCAGCAGGAGGAGCCGGGACCGCCGGCGACGGCGGGCGGCGGAGGGGGCGGCGGGGAGCGGTGCGGCGGAGGGGGCGGCTTCTCCGCCAGGCCCGACTCCATCATCCGCACCAAGGACTCCATCGCGGCCGGCGCCACCTTCCTGCGGGCGCCCGGGGCCGTGTCGGACTGGCGGCAGTGCCTGGACGCCTGCTGCGCCGAGCCGCGCTGCACGCTGGCCGTGGTGCAGGGGCCCGCCCGCCCGCGGGGCACGGCGGCCGAGCCGGGCTGCTACCTCTTCAACTGCACGCACCGCGGCCGGCCCGTCTGCCGCTTCGCCCCGCACCGCGGCTACAGCTCCTACAGCCGCCGGACCGCCGGCGTCGCCCCGCCGCCCACGGGTAAGCGGCTTGCGCGGCGGGAAGGGCGGCGGGGAGATGGCGGCGCACGGCGCGGGGGCGGCAGGGCCGCGGGGCCGCCGGCGGGGAGCGGGCGCCGTCCGTGAGGCTGCCCCGGCCCCGGGAAGCCGCTGCTGGGCGGTGGAGCGCCGCCGGTGGGAGGACGGAGCGAGGAGAGCCGGGCTGCGCCGTGCCGTTCGGCGGGGTTCCCTGGGCCGGGAGAGGCGGCCCGGCCGTGCCCGAGGGAGCCTTACCAACGTATAAATACCTTAAGGGGAGGGGGTTCCAATAGGGTGCTTCCAGGCTCTCCTTGTGGTGCCCAGCAATAGGACAAGAGGCAGCGGGCAGAAACTGATGCACAGGAAGATCGTGCTGAACATGAGGAGGAACTTCTTTACTGTGCGGGTAACCAGGCACTGCAGCAGGTTGCCCAGAGAGAGTGTGGAGTCTCCCTCACCGGAGATACTCAAGAACCGTCTGGACACAACCCTGTGCCATGTGCTCTGAACGACCCTGCTTGAGCAGGGAGGTCGGACCTCATGACCCACTGTGGACCCTTCTGATCTGTGAGGGCTTTGGGGGTGTTTGGGCTTCGAGAAGCCCATCCCTCAACACGTCTGCCTCTGCAGAGCCCTTAGTGGGGCATTGTGCCAGCCAGCCGGTGGCTGGGAGCCAGGCAGTGGGATGTGCATGTTCGCTGGCCCTACACTCCCTGGGGAACCAGAGAAGTCCCA
Source organism: Camarhynchus parvulus (assembly GCF_901933205.1). Lineage (NCBI taxonomy): Eukaryota > Metazoa > Chordata > Aves > Passeriformes > Thraupidae > Camarhynchus > Camarhynchus parvulus. The sequence goes on from NC_044573.1 coordinate 55,885,681, forward strand.
GCTCCCCAGGAACTGTGCATACTGGGCACCTTCAAAAGCATGAAGTGCCTTTTTTCCCAGCTATGCCATAACCTGGTGCATAGCCAGAGAGCAAGCACATGCTGTTCTTGGGGGTGCTGTCCAAATGTCATTGCCTAAGACAGCTTCTTACTCACTTAAATCAAGATTTTTCATGCTTAATAACTCAAGAGCTAGACTGAAGGAGACAAGGATACCTCACCAGTAGTCCAGACACAGCATGGACATTCTTGACATGCACTGGAAACTAGGCCACATCAAAAGCAGCTGTTTGTTCAACTCTGAAGCATATTTAAGAGCAATATTATCCAGAGCAAGCAGCTGTAGATGAAAACAAATCTGGATTTCTAAATTTAGAATCTGTTTTCTAGCATCTGATTCAGAGAATCTGTTTGCCTTCCCCCACCTCCTGTTGTTAAACAGTCTCCCCTTAACTAATTTTGACTTAATTTCATTATCTCTGTGGACAGAACTTTCCCAAATGTCATCTGCATCTTACTCAGTGATAGATCTCATCTGAAGTAAATTAGTCACTGCATGCAACAGGAAGAAGACCTGGTGTTGGTGTGGGTGAAAACAGTGCCCAGATGTGGCTGCTGTTACTGCTCTCTTGGGAGGGGAGACATTAGGCTTGAGGTCCATTTAGACCTGCACATTTCATGAAAATGTCAATGTGAATCCCCTGGAAATACAAAAGAGCAGGGACTTGATTTATAGAGGCATTATGATTCCTAAATATTTTTTGCAAAGTGCATGGGCAGGTAGACTAGAGAGCTACAAGGAAGGATCCCTTAGCAATAGAGATGAGGCAAGCTTAAGGTACCAGAAAAATGCAAGGTGTGATTTTGACATTTTCCACAGGAGGAGTATTATTCCACAGTATTATTTATGTAGCAGTTTTGTGGTAGTTGTATTTCATAAGCCTGTATGCAGTTGCATGATAAAAGGCTTAAGATGAGATTTTACATCAAAGTCGCACAGAATTAGGCTTCATTTTGAACTGCCTTAATTCTGTTAAAACCTATTAGGAACTAATTTAGGGTGCAGTTATGGCACAATATAAATAGTATGTTGTACAAATGATGCTCTGTCAACTAGAAATCTTAAATTTCTTGAATTCCTGAGTTCTTGAATTCTGGAGTTCTTAAGTGCTTTGCCTTTTTGGCAGCTTTTCTGACTATCAGCACTGGACTTGCAAGGCACTTTCAGTTCCTAGTCTGCAAATTGCTCTGTGCCCTGTTGGTTTTATTTAAAAGTCTGCCTTGTGGGTGATGGTGGTATTAGAAACGGGGGATTATGATTTCTTAATGCAATTACACTGGAGCTGAAACAAAGCCACAAAGGAGAATGAACTTTTACTTAAACATCTGTCAGATGTGACATAGACCAGGAGAGATAAAATTAAGATTGAATTATTTTGCTCTAGTGTTTTGTTACCAGTGTATTCTTGAATTACATTGAAAAACAATCTAGACAACAGGATGATGAAGGCACATCTTTTTTCCCTTCTGTCGCCCCATGAATGAGTTTAAAAACTTTAGGAAAGAACTTTTCATTTCAAGATTTTTTTTCCATGAGGGGATAACATTTTAGCTGCTCCTTTTTTTTTTCTTTCAGAGTACATTTTTCTTGAGTCTTCCGCTGTTTTCTTTCTGATAATACCAAACCAACATTAACCCACAGATGTGATGCCCTCAAAATTCCAAAATATTCTGTGCATTGTACAGTGATCTCTGAGATCACTAGTGGTGAGCAATGGGGGGATTCAATATCAAGGTAAACTAATACCAAACACATTCAGGAGTTGGCAGTGAAAAAACCTTTTATAACAAAGCCTTCATTCAGAAAACAAGCTGGAAGCTTCATTATCGGCAGGACAAGTCTGTATAAAGGATGGAGGGAGCAGAATAAATAAAAAACAGGATGAAAAAAGAAGCCTATTGTGTTGGGTCCCTAAGAAAAAAATGTTTCACCCCTTTTTCTAGAAAGCAGCCAGCTCCAGCATCTCAGAGGGTTGACCTGGTATTTCAGTTCCATTCTGCTTATTTACATTTAACTGAAATGCAAGTTGAAAGCAGAAGTTAAGAGATGATTTTTTGCTGACCTGTGTCTGATAGTGCTTTATTCCCATGAGTGGTGGTTGCCATTGGCTCCTTGGAGTATGCCTCCAGTGAGTTTGTCTCCTTGGTTTTTTTATGCTGACTTCTTATTCCCCAGGTTTGGAGGTGTTTCACTAAGAATCATGTATTCCATTGCTTAAAACTTTGCTGGGGCAAAAGAATCTTCAGCTCAATAGACTGTCTCCTCCCATGCCATATGTCTCTAACAGGCCAAATTTTTCTTTCTGCCATTGATTTACCTTTCTGAAGGCGATCTGGTGGCTTACAAGCAAAGGGTGGTGCCTCCATCCTTTGGGACCAGAGGTTTGTGTGGTCCCTGACTCATCTTTAACAAAGGGCATGAACTTCTGTAACTGACTCAATGCAACTCATGCTGCTGGAGTATAAAGTTAGTGCAGGAAGAGAATACCATTATTGATTAGGGGAATTAGGGCTTGTTTCTGCCCCTGCAGGGCATTGATCAAGTCATTTAAACCAGACAGGTGACATGAAACCCCTTTCCAAGGTAGAAGCAGAGGACTGGGCTGTGCTGTTTATGACCTAGGTCAGTTTCTTTTCAACAGTTATTTGTAAACTAAATAACTGTGTGAAGACTGTATGTAACTCATTTATATCAACTAAAAGTTGCCCTGGCACCATAATGATGGTGTTTATGAACAATTAGTTTTGGGGTTTTATTAACAATGAGTTTGGGGGGGGGGTTTGCACCTGGATGGTTTTTTTAAGATAAAGTTGGTTTTGAGAAGTGCGTGTATACAAATTAGGCAAAGCTGCCTTTGTCATCGGATGAGTAAGAACCATTTCATACTTTCTGTTATTATAGAAAGTAGTTATTGTATATTTTCCAAACTTTAGACATTTACCTTGAAATTTTCTATGTCTGACCTATTGGTGAAAAAACCAAGAAATAAGAATTTTGCTGTTTAGTCAGAGATAAACAGTTGTCCCACTGCTCCCATGAGCTCCAAGGCTTCAAGGACATTCATGATACTGTTGAAGAGCCCGTGCAAGGAAGAGTCCCCACACTGATGGGAAAGCACCTTTCCTTGTGCAGCTCTGCCCACATGGAGTGCAGTTACAACCTTGATTTCAGTAATTACTCTTCTGAGCATAACATTGATGTCTTTTACAGGGTATTCTTTGCAGAGGTTGAAGAGCAGAGAGCACTCTGGCACTTCAGGGTGCCCAGAGAAGGAATGACACTTGAGTAGGGAACTGTAGAAAGATACAATCTTTGGGTTAGACTTTTGTTAGTCTAACCCAAAAGCTTGTGGTCTGATTGGCAAAAGTACTTAGTACTCACAATTTTAATCAATAAAGATTGTACTTTGAGTATAGTGAATTTCTGTAAATAAATATTCTGGATATCCTAAATATTCTGAAAATCGAGCTTTTGATATTTTAAATGAGGCACTTAAAATTGATGGTGTCTAGTGAATTTTAATCATCATGTGCACTGCTTCATCAGGGTGCCACCTTATCAGTCTTTCATTTCTATAATGATGTATTACAAATAGGGACTAGAAGTCTATTGAATTAAACAGAGTACAATAAAAGGTATAAAAAAGGTGCTGTAACTGACATCTGTATGTAAGTCATATTTAAACCTATTTTCCTTAGTTCAGATTAAAAATACACTGATGCTAATAATCCTGTTTGTTGTATTGCTGAAACATCCAGGTACCTAGAGAGGTTTTCTGTGCCATGTGCTTCTAATGTTAATTCCTGAAGACATCATAGGACAATTAACTAAAATAGAAGCAGATATTACTTTGCCTAACAAAATGTGCACTAATGAACATGTTCTTCTTTCAGGAAGTTGCACAGAGGTGAAACAATATCTTAACCAAGGAAGAAAAGTGTTTTATATAAATAATCACTCAGCCTCCCCTCATAAATAACTGATCTTCTCTTTTTTTGTTGAAAAAGAAGAAGAAGAATTTGATGAGCCCCCACAGTGTAGGGCTGGCCAGGACATTGTGCTGCAGTCACCTGTGGACTGGGTGCTTTTGGATGGCCGGGAGAGCTCCGATGACCATGGAATTGTGCACTACGAGTGGACGCTGCTGCAGGGCGACTCAGCGGTTGAAATGCAGGTACATGTGCAGCCCCCCTTGTGGCCAGTTACTTCCAGATTGCTGTGTTCAAGTTTTAAATGTACAGCTAAAAAATATGAACTATATTGGAATCTGTCTGCCAGGGACCAAAATTAAGATATCTTTACAACCTGAACATTTATTTCACAGAAATGTAGAGCAGCCCAGGTTGGAAGGGACATCAAAAGATCGTCTGTTCCAACTGTTTGTGGGACAAGGAGCCTCAATGAGATTATTTTATCTGTCCAATCCCATCCTGAAGACCTCCAGTGAAGGAGACTACACTGTGTCCCTGGGTAGTTGCAGTGATTATTTCTGGTGGTTTACACAGTTAATCCCTTTCCTGGATGGCATGGGACAGGCAGCAGCAAACAAGTAGATAATAATATTCCACTGGATTTGAGTTCTGTGTAATTTGTGCTCGCTGCACTTGGTTTTCAGCTTCTGTCACCCCAGTTAGAGACCCCTCAGTAATTCAGTTACTAAAAATAATAAGGGATTTTCACCAACAGTCTCCTGTCAGTGCTTATGGAGAAGCTACAAAGAAACATGATGAAAACCTTATGAGATATTTTATCCATACATTTTCTGCTGCACTTTGATTTCAAATTAAAATTACCCAGGAAGAGAGCAATTCTTCAATTTAGTCTTTTTTGTGAATACTGTAGGATCAGCAGAAAAAGAAAGAAAAAATGTCTCAAGTCCACAGACTCTACTCATAGTCTGTTCACAGCCCACAACATCCAGGACACGCTGGGAACTCCACCTAGAGCAGGAAGGATATGTAGAGGTGAGAGAGTGTGAAGCAAAATTAAGCTTTAAGAATAGTTGCTAGATATCATCTAGATAAAAGGAACGCTTTATTATCAAGACTTGTTAATCGGACCCACTGCAGCATTATTATCTTTAAAGAGCAATTTAATACTTTTTAAGTTAATCTGTGATTTAATAATGTAGAGTACAACAAAAATTAGAATTTAATAAAAAACATTTAAAATTTATATTTTTAATATTACTCAAAGTCACTTTATAAAATACAGACAAGTCATATATCCATTCAAAGCTGTAAAAATCACATTAACCTTGGTGCCTTTTCTATATTTGTTAACAGAAAATGCATTGGACACACATTTATGCTTAAATAAATACTTTTCCATTGTGTTCAAATGAGCAGGGATTTCTCCTACAGATATGTACCCTGGTGATTAACCATGATAATTTAAATTTTAGAGTTGAATTAATAGCTGAGATTTTTTTTCATGCATTCTTCAATTGATGTCTTTAGTGCTTTGGTTACTGCCCTGAAGTTACTGGATTTTGTGTCATTTATTCTTTGAGAATAATGTATGAATCCATAGCTACAAGGGAGATGGAAGTGTGTTTAAATAAGATAAAAGGCAGCTGTTGCATTGCTTTTATGTAGCAAAGAATAAATAGAAGGCGGAGAAGGGGAAAGGACTGCTATAAAGAGATCTTATCATATTGTAGAAGGAAGCCTTTTTTTTCCTGTTGTGACTGATTATTGCTCTTTGAGGTAATTTGCTTCTCTGATTGCTACCCCCACTCTGTAGCTGCGCAGCTCCTGGACACTTGGGGACAGTAATGGGTTGGTTTTTTGTTTGTTTTTTTTTTTTAATGCTGATTATCTATTTTGAGCTAAAGTTTCTGTGTAAGTAGATACAGGCCAGCATTCTTCAGGGCAACATGAGAATAAAAAGGAAAGCACAGAGGTCACCAGGAGGAGTGGTGGTGTATTCAGAAGTCAGTGGCATTTCCTTGTCTCTGCACTGGGAATAGACTTGGGCTCCATGGCTCATGAGTTTTAAATACCACATTTGCTCTCCCAACAGTCACAGTGAACAACAGCAGGTGTTTTTTAGAGCATAATAATTTCTTAAACAAATTAAAGAATAAAACTGTAAGGGGTCATACACTCCATCAGGAGGTACTCAACAATCTGATCCGATAACTGAGTGCATTCGTGTAAATAGAAAAGGAAAGAAATTTCAGATAGGAAATTTTCTCACTGAGAGAAAAAAATGTGTCTATCAATGCACTCTTCTGTAGTGGAAGGTCTAGGACTCTGGCCATATTAATCAAAAATTCTTGTTCTCTTTCAGGCATGAAAATTTATTTCTGTGGATCCATGTTACATTGTCTACAGACTAACTTGATAAAGAGCAAAAGGCCAATATTTTATTGTCTGTTCTCTAAAATTACATTTCTAATTACTCAAAAATTAATTTAAATGTATGTGACCATTTGTTCTCCATTTGTGTGTTGAGATTCACAGCTCCAGGTAACTGAATAGATCATGACAACACTATCTGAATGTTGTGGGTTTTTTTACAAATGGATGCAAGAAAAAAAAGAGATCAAATGTTACATGCTGAAATACATGCTTGAATAGGCTGACTAGACTGCAGGAAGTATTTAATCTTCATGATGAGCTCCTGGAGAGTCACAGATGGATACATTGTGCCAATATGTTTTTTTTACTGTGTGCCTTCACTCAGGTGCCACAGCCAGGAACACTGAAACTGTCCCACATTCAGGAAGGCGGGTACATTTTCCAGCTAACCGTGACAGACACTGCAGGTCAGCGGAGCTCTGACAACGTCTCTCTGACCATTCTGCCCATGGTTCATTCTGCAGCAGGTGAGAAAATGGCTGGGGCTGTTGCCTCTGTGACACCCAGGGTATGGTACTCAGAGCAGAGCAAGGGTCTTGGTAAGGGTAAAAATGTTATTCTCCATTTTCAGTGGTTTATTTTGCCCTTGCTCATTACATAATGATATCTCTTTCAGCTTTGTATTGCTCTTTCACAGTGAGGAAACAAGCAAACATCACTTGCCTGTTAGAGCAATAATACTTTCAGGCACTCAGCATTTGCTCTTCTATTGCTAATAAGCATGCAGGATTGGAAGGGTGAAATATTGACACAGGCATCATGTGCATTGTAACAGTCAGATGGTGTGGGCATTGTGACAGGGCTCGTGCTATAGGGAAGACCCAGTTAAAATTACTTAATAGTATGTTTGAGGCAGACTAAGAATAATACTGACCTGCATCTGTAGTCTGAAAGTTGACATGCTTTTTTGTTTTAATGCATTTAAGTTTTTCTTTCTGATGGTTGTTATTGAAGCCTTATGCTACTGGGGAAGCTGAAACTGGAACTGACCCATCATTTTTAAACTCTGAGCTTCAGAAACATGTGAAAAGCATGAGGTAGAAAGTAAGTTAGATTCAGTGGCTGTCAGTCCTGCTCTTAAATGTAATAACTTCTAATTACATTGTAATTAACAAGTTGCTAGCACAGATCTGCTGCTCTGGCGCAAAGTTAAATAGCATTATCACCATGTTTAGCAGAACCAGTGAAAATCTTGCTCTGCCTCAGCACAATATCTCTATGTAAGCGGGTAGTCCCTGTGGCAATAAGCTGTTATTAAGAAAAAATCTGCTTAATAATGTCTGTGTTCCAGTAATGGATGATAGAGTTGTGTTCATTAATATTTAATTCAGCTAAAGCAGCCAGAGAGGTTTGCTGCTTTGTTTATTTGCTGGTGTGGCTATCTGGGGTATCTTTTGTATGGAGCACATAGGGAATTTGCTGTCTTCTTTATTTTTCTAATTCCCCAGCTACATTAGCAATTCAAGTGCTACTGCTGTAGCCAGACCAGTTCTTGATGCCTTAATACATGCAAGCTCAGTGCTATTATTAGTGCTGAAGTTCAGGAGATGCATTTGCAGATTTTAGGGGTTTTAAACAGTTGTCTGCATTCCTGGCATCCTTCCCTTAGCCCGGTGCATCGTTTGGTTCACAGCAGGATAACAACCAAAGGCTGTGCTCCCTTATGCAAATTGATTTGCTCTTACAACACTAATCAAGCACTGAACTTGATAGTGCCTTACAAAGTGATGAACTGCGCTGCTGTTGGGAAGACAAAAGCACAGATGTAAACACTTGATAATTACAGAATCAGAATGGGTTTCAGAAAAGCTTTGAGTATGCAAAATGGGACATCCAGGGATACTCTGCATTTCCAGGGGAATCTAAATGTTAAAGCAGGCAGCAGTCAGTTCTTTCTGGTGAAAGTAATTTGTGAGAACGTGACCTAGTCCTATTTTTGTCTGTGCTGTATTGAAGTCACTGGATTGCTGATGTCAATAAATGATGAGCATTCTTTGAGTATTTTAATTACGTTGCAGAAAATATGCCATAAAAGATCCAATATGGTCCAAATGTATGCATGTAAAGCAACATATTGGATTGAATGGATGTGTAGTAGGAATTACGTGTTGGAGGGATGCAGTTACAGCCACAGAGATTTCATTTATTCATTTTCAGGACTGGTTCTACATCTTTTAAGCCTAAGAAGATCACCTTTCAGCTTAGGCCGGCAGAATTGAAAGCACTGTAAGGGTTCTGCACAAGCTGTAAGGTGCAACAGCCTCCAGGTTGAGTATTGCTGTAATAAACAGATTACTAGGCTAGCGCTGGTGGTGCCAGGAACAGCTGTTGCCTATATTTGCTTCTGAGTCAATACGATGTCACACAGCTGAGTCTGGACTTTGTGCCTTGTTCATGGTGCTTCTTGTCATAGCGTGGTTTTGCTTTTTCCTCCATGCTGTGGATTTTAGTCACTGACTCAGTCACTGACTCAGTATTTACTACTTGGATTTCTCTTTTGGTAATTTGGGAATTGTTTCTCAACAGCCTGTGTTGGGGTTTGCTCTCGCTACCAGTTTATCTGTGACGATGGCTGCTGCATTGACATCACGTTTGCCTGTGATGGTGTGAGGCAGTGTCCTGATGGATCAGATGAGACTTTCTGCCAGAACCGTAAGTGTGCCAGGCCACAGTGGCACAGCAGACTGTGAAAGTAACCACAGCCTCAACGACCAAAGGGGGACAATGCCACTTCTAGGGCCTCTCTGCCTGTGACCAAGCAGTTTGCTCCCAGTCTTTCACTGGAATTAGCACATGGGAAGGTTTAATATTTGCATACTCAGGTGCTCAGAAATTTTCTTCAAAGCATATTAAAACTGTCAAAGGTCCCTAAGTGACAGGTTTTGTGTTCAGCAGTTAAAGTATCAGTTTGCACTTGCATTATGATTCTGGAAACAAGAACCATGGTTTCTGTGTGAAAGGATGTCTCAGAGGTACCCTTCACTGTGCTGTTAGACACCTTTGCAAGAATCTGACACACTGTGGACACGCAGGAGAACCAGCTGATTCACCATCATGCTATTTGCTTTTGTAAGTCATCCCTCAGCATGTGCCCATGCCCAGCAAAGTGAGCAAAACCCACCAGAGGGTGAATGGGCACAATGGCTCACCACTCTTTCATTGTATTTTAGTTGCTGGGTTTCACTGTAGGGGTCATGAGTGTACTCTTGCGAGCAAGTGTTAGGTATCTGTGACTCACATTTCATTATATGTGTGAACCTGAGGAAGTTGTTCACTTTGCCTCAAGGCCCATCTTGGACAGTCTTCCTTAAGAACACTTCCATTCCCTTGTTGTGCAAACATTTTTTTGTACAACAAAAGCATTGTACAAAAATTCTTGTTTCTGTTAACAGTCAGCTCCGGTCGGAAGACGGTGACACATGCAGCTCTTGGCACTACCCAGCAAAAGACTGCAGGACTGACTGAAAACACGGAGGAAAACTCTGCAGTGAACACCCTGAAAGCCACTGCCAGAAATCAACGACTTCTCTCAGTGGATGCAGACATGTCTAACCAATCGCTTTCTCAGGGACCAAAGAAACAAATCAGTGGATTTGTGCCAGGTAAGAATTTAATCAGTTCCAATAAACCCTTCTCCCTAAAGAAAGGAAGTGTCTTGCACCTCAAATTTAATTTGTCTTTTGGTGCCTGGCTAAGAGGAAAAAAATTTCAAATGTAAATAAATACAAAAGAAACCCGTAATAATGAAGTTCTAAGTAGGTTTTGATTTATTATTGTTAAGTCTGTTTTATAGTAGGTGCAAAAAGAAAGTTGAAATGTAGGAATGCTAGGGAAATAATACAGCCTAAGGAACAAAATGTGCAGTGAACTAAATAAATATTCTGCCACAGGTTCAGCTGTGTAGGCTGATGTATTAAGGCTCTTTAAATCTGTAGGGGAGTACTTCAGGAGCACACAATAAAGTACTGTTCAACTTAGGTGAGAGTAATTGCTTTTCTCCTGGTGCTAAGTATTACTTCTCTTTTTTTTTTTCCTGAACTAATATCTTTACTATTATAGGCTTTTTTTTTCCTGAACTCTGTCTCCAGGGCTGGATCAGTCTTTCATCACTGTAGAAAAGTCTCAGGCTTTGGTAACAAGCTACCTGAGGTGTCCATGTACAGGTCCCCAGTATTGTTCTGCACTGTGGCTGCAAGCCCGTAGTGAATTATTGTGTGATGTTACAGGCACAGCCCCAGCCCTGGCCTTGGTAAAGCTCCCAAAGCTGCAGTGAAATTGATGTGTCTTTTAAGGTTCATGCTGATGAATTAAAATGATCTGAAATGGCAATTATATGAAAGCAAAACCGTGTGCACAGAGCCTGGAATCAGTACAAACCCCTCACTTTTATTTCTTCATGGTTTAGACTGATTCATGTGCCCAAAGACACAGCTTTATTTTACCGGCTGCAACAGAGTAGTGCTCAGTGCCCTCTGCTGTCGGCTCTGGAAAAGGGCACTGTCCTGGCTGGCACCTGGGCGTTCCCTTCAGCGTGCTTGTACTTCATCTGTGGAGTGCAGAAGAGTGAAAACTCCGCAAAGGGAGCACTCTGTGAACACTTGGCAAAGGGAGTGAAAACAATGCTGTCAAGAATTTGATGGCCTCAGTGAATTTGTGGGGACTGACAGCAAAATCCTGTCCCAAATGTTTTCCCCTTTTCTGGCAATATAGATGACCTCTAGATGACTCCTCACTGCTGACTAAAATTCTGAAGTCTGCTTCAAACCCTTCTCACTCACATAGTCTTGAGTGACACCTGATACGGGGCCACGCTAACTGAACATCAGACTTCCAAAGGGCTTTGCAGGCTCCAGTGGGAAGTCAGCTACTAAGTAGGTCTCAAAAATCATTTGGCTTGTGAATCCAGGCATAAAACCAGAACTGAGGTCACCACCTCCAGCAACTGATAATCAAGGGTTATAACCGGAAGTACAAAGCAGAAGCATTTTTGCATAATCATTTTCTGTGTTTACCCATTGCTCAGTAACCTACTTGCACCAGTTTTGCTCTGAAGGTAGCCTTTTGCACAGCAGTACACAAGCAAAGAAAATGATGCTTATAAAACTAAAGAAGCATGATGGGGCTTCAGTGATTAGTGTACTACCAGTACCTGTTGTAATCTAATTTTCAACAAGCAAGATTTCAAGCTGTTTTAATTCTTGTGGGTTTAATATTTTTCTTTTGACAGGGCTCAGTCAAAATTCAATTTTAGATGCTTAATTATTTCCCTGTGGAAAAGGATCCAGTCTTTACTGCCCAATACTTCTAACCACAAAAAGCAGCAAACAGCTCTGTGAGGTTTAAAATTGCCTATGGATCGATTCCAGTTCGGGTGCATGGGATGGGACCTGAAGAGGTGCTAGGTACATGCTAGGTGCATGGGTCTGAAGGGCAGAAACTGCCAAAAACTGCTCTGCCAAACCCTGCTCTGAGCTTCTCCTGCAGACACTGAAACTTCATAGAGTCCCATGCTGTGCATTAATGATTCACAGAGTTCCAGAGAGGCTCAAATCCTGCCCCACTGGGAAGCACCACAGTCTTATGGAGTTGGAGAGACAGGCATCTTACCTATTCCTTAAAATCCACCCAGATCCATTAATTAGACTTCCCTCCACCGCTGCCATCTCAGGGAGGTTACAGACCAAATCTAACAATTATGTGATACAAATATGAGAGGCACAGAAATGCTGGAGCAGCTCCATAAAGCTCATCTGGAAACGTGTCCAGGAGGGCAGTAATGCTAGATGCATTTTTGAGAAGAGGTAAGCAATGCTGAGCAGAAATCATACCAGCAGCCTCAGAAGTTCAGCAATTCCACTGGCAGAAATCCTGTTCTGGGAGGGATTGTCTCCTGCTGCTGGTGCCAAGGTAGAACCTCTGCCTCTGAATCACTGTGAAGGTCTTTGTTGGACTGAGGCAATCATGTTCTTGTTGGCCTGGAGCTGACATTGCCAACATCCTGGCTTCTTATATACTATTTTACATAAATTTTGAAAATAAGCTTTAGTGGTCACTGTGGTGAAAAGCTGTCTACTTAAGATACATATATGGGGATATGGCTTTACAGTGGCAGCACAGGTTCTGGCTTTTCACTTGCAAGTGCTCCATTCAGGGCTACATTTTTCTTAATTCTCAGCTGACATTTTCAGATCATGGAAGTACAATCCATGGAAAGGAAAACGTGATGCTCTTAAATCAGGTGACTGCAGACAGAGTAAGTAAAGGTATTACCTACTGGAGACAGCATGTGACACCTTGCAGCTGGCTGCTACACTCTGTCCTTGATACAGGAGCTTTCCATTGGTTTTTAAACAAGAAAAGTTTTTCCCAAGACATTGTAGGACTTTGGAGTTTCTTTGTTTCCTTTTTTACATTTGTTTTTTAGTAGTGGCTAAAGTACCAATAAAGGCCTGTCCCTTCTGCTACTTACCTCTCCATAAGCAGCTTTCATCTCTGAGAATTCAATAAAGATGTCTAATAAAGGGACTTCCTTGTCAAGTACAACCAAATTTATCTTTTCTCCTTTTCTCCAAAGGAGCTGGGCTAAGTTGTAGTGTTTTGGACTCTGAGATAGTTGCTGGTAGCAGATATATGAGCTTTCTACATATGAGGGTGATATTTAAGAGAACTTCCTTCTAGAATTCATTTTCTCTTAATAGATTGTCTGTTCCAAATTTCCTTTAACCTTCCTTACATTGGCCCTTCATGCTTAGCTCTGACTTGATACAAGCTTTTTAAGGATTTACACTGAAGTATGATAATATGCAAGTCTGAGTTAAGGACTGTTTAAAACTTCTGCCTGACCTAACAGAGGATATATTCAAAGTAAAGTGAAAAAAACCGCAACCAACCAATACAAAACCCAAAAATCATTGGTTGTTTGCAATGGATAAATCTTTTTCTGCATTCTTGCCTTTTCAGTGGGATTCCTCTACAGCAGGGCAAGTGCAGGGGAACACCAAGTCTGACTTTGAGATAACCCCCTCAGGCACTCGGGGCACTGAGTCTTTTGCAACAGACTCATGGTCTACTTTTGCCCAAGCTGAAAGGCCAAACATTTTCTTCCAAAGTCGAGAGTGGATGGAGGAAAAGGCATTTGATGTCAATGAAAGGGTCCTTTCTCTCTCTACAGACATGTTTCCATGGCAGTAAAGTTACCCAGACTGCATCTCCAGCGCAGCATTTCTGCATGGCTGCCTCCATTAGCCCCAGTGTCCTTCTCCAGGGAAGTTCTAAAGCCTAGCTGCGTATTCTGGCACTCCTGAACTTGCAGATGAATATAGAAAACACTCAGTAGCAGCACAGCACTCTGGAGTGAGCAGGGGGCTGGTTTCTTAGCAGCAGTGGCCAGTAGTGAACAGGGTCATGCAGACGGGTTGAATCCATGAGCAGCCTGAAGATTTGCACTCCCCAGCACAGCCTAGCCAAGTGTATAAATCACCATAACAGCTTTGCATTGCATTCCCCTGGCACAGGGCCTCTGCCTCTCCCAGGCTGCCCGTGCCGTGCTGTTTGAGGCCAGCATTACAACATTTGACTGAGTGCCCAAGCCTTAGTCATGTTTTTACTGCAGAGGCACCCACAGCAGTAGCCATAGCCTAGATCTGTGATTCAGGGTAATTGGAAAGGGCTGTAAGTGGCAATTTCCCCGGAGTAGACTAGAAAATCAAGAGAAAGTGAAAACCAAATTAAAGCCTTGTAAAATACTTTATGCCAGGCTCCTAAACTTCTTTGGGGAAATTGCTCTTTGTGTTCTAGAGATAACAGATAAGATATTGAGCAGCATTGACTCTGATAATCTCTCCAGTCATGTAAGAACAGCCACAAGTCCTAGCAAAACAGCGCAAGTCCTACACGCTTTATTGAAAGGATTCAGTTCTTCTACCCTTCCAAAAATTTCCCACTAAACTTTTCTCCATATTTGCCAAATTTCTTTACAAGCAGTTGACTTAAATATTCCCTTTATTTAAATGGCAGGGAAACAATTTTCTAAAACAGGCATTTAGATGCAGGCTGGAGCAGCTCTTAAAAACAGCTGATGTCTTCTGGGTATTTCCAAAATAAAGACAAATACTCATTTAGTTTAATTCAGGAAAAACAGCTGCTGGTTTTGGTGTCAGTTACATTCAGGTGGTCCTGCACATCTCTGATACCATTTGGGTATTTTAAGGCCAGTACATTCACTGTTAGAATTTTTCCAAGCCCACTTTACATGCCAGGACAACATCAGGAGCCCAGCAAGGAGAGGGCCGTGACTTTTTTTGCAGCATTCCCTGTGGGTGAAGTCAGTGTTTATGCACCCCAGCCAAAATGGCAGGGCAGTAAAGCCACAGCCTGGGAGGCTGCCTTCTGCCTTGGAGTGGGAGCATTAGCATGGACTTTCATGACAGTACCAATGAAACAATTTAGGCTTTGATTAGCAATCATGTGCATCTGCTGCTGCCACAGCCAGGGACACCTTCTGCAGCTCTTCAGAGCTGCTGCTGGTGGGTGGGACTTACACACAGTGCATGTTCCAGGCTAATTGACTTAAACACTTCCTTAGCACCCACTGCTACATGTAATTCCAATTACAACATTTCACATTCATATTCTACAGATTTTGCAGCATAGTGTGTTTCTGCTAGCTCTGTAACAGTTCTGAAGGCTGCCAGCAAATGTATCACAGCACAGTCAGAGTGCCTTTGCTTCTAGTTGAGATGCACTGTGGTTTGGGATGTAAAACTGAATTTAAATTTTAGCTTCAGTTTCACATTATTTCAAAAATTCAAGTCATACAGTCGAAGTCAGAAGTTCTCAAACTGTTCTTTTGTTTGTTTTTTTCCCATAAGTTTAAGTGCTTCACATTATTTAATACTAGTATCCTGTGGATAAGATTTCCTAGTCACTGAACTGCAGTATTTATTTATCTTGCTTGATTTTGTGCAGATAACAGTTCCTCAGGGAAAAGAACAGATGATAAAAATGGGGATGGCATAATGATGCCAAAGAGAGATCAGCTTGGAGGTGGTCGCCCAGTCCCAGAAACAGGTAAGACCAACCCTGTGTGTTAATTTTGAATTTCATCAGTTTTTCAGTCAGATAAAATGGTCAAGAATTGAATAATGTACTTACATATTCTGAACTGTCCCTAACATAATTTTGCAGTTTAGTTTCATAGTATGAGTTGTTCCAATTACTAACATCCAAGTGGTAGACTAGCTGTATTTTTAAAGAAAAATTTCAGGTTTTCTTTGCCAGCATCTCACTGTGTTAAATAAAATGTGATTTCTCTTAACCTCATTGTAGGTGCTGTGTTACCCTTAGCCTTAGGCTTGGCAATCACTGCTTTGCTGCTGCTTATGGTTGCTTGCAGACTGCGCTTAGTGAAACAGAAGCTCAAAAAAGCCCGACCCATTACATCTGAAGAGTCCGATTACCTCATCAATGGGATGTATCTCTAAAACCTGGATTTGGGTCAGTTGTTTTCTCCCCTTTCTCCTGTGTCCATGAATCTCTGCCTCTATAAAAGGACCAAAATCCTTAGTTTATTTTCAAGTGTAGAAGAAGCCTATGAGATGAAGAACATACTCTTCCCCTTTGGTGATAATATGAAAAGTGGGTAGATGACGTTGCTCAGAAAATAAGAAACGTTCAGGCTCTGGAGAGTAGCTCTAGTTGATTGTTGTGCAGAAGACACTGCAAGGTGGGGAGACCCCAAACTGGATGTGGGGTGCTCGTGCCCTCCCCACAGCAGCTGGGGTCTCAGCCAGGGCTGAGTGCAGCCCAGGGCCTGTGCACTGGGGCAGCCAAGGCTCCACAGCCCGGCTGTGTTGGCCAAGGTGTGGGGGGAAGCCTGTGCCATCCTGCTCTTCTCAGTGCTGCCACCACTGTGGGCACCGGGTGCTCCAGCCAACACGATCCTTCACCGTCCAGCAGAGACCAGTTGTGTTCTTTCCACCTGATGCACTGGGAGTATTTTCATTAAAGAATGTCTCTTGCTTTGTTAATTAAAAGCAGTGGCTATCCAGGCACCAGCTTTTGCAAAGAAAATTGGGATTTAAGGAAGAAAGCATGTTATTTTCACTCGGTTTAAACCTCTGCATTGCTAGCAGAAAGCCATGCTTGCTAAATGCTGAAATGAAAAAATGCAGCTCCTCAGCGGATGAGCTCGGACTTCCCAGTGCTCAACAGCAGTCGTGTACTGCTGCCTAAAGAAGCTGTGGATGCCCCATTGCTGGCAATGTTCAAGGCCAGGCTGGATGGAGCCCTGAGCAACCTGGTCTAGTGGAAGGTATCCCTGCCCATGGCAGGGGGGTTGGAGCTAAATGATCTTTAAGGTCTTTTCCAACCCAAACCCCTCTATGATTCTTTGTGTAATCCCAGAGCTATGTCTCTCCCTGGAGCTCAGGGCTTGTTCAGCCTTTTCCACATCCAGCCCACCACCCTCACACATGTGAGAACAGCACACAGCAGTTTCTACCCAAGATGATGGAGTGTAGGATTCCTGCTGGTTATCCCATAGCTCCCTGCAAGGCTTGAAAGCTTCAGTGATCTGCCCTCACCCCAGAAAAATTCTCATAGAATTAGAGCAAGTAATTGATATGTGTGAGTGAACTGCAGATGTGTTACCAGTAAAATGTGTACAGTACATGTTATATATACATATATATACACACACACTGTGCTGTCTGTCTTGTTTGGCTGTCCCAAGGATGTCACATTCCTCATGGGTCTCAATAAAACCGGAGTCAAATGAGGCATGCATTGTTTTGTATGTTGTCTTTTGTACTTCAGTAACTTTGAGTCAGCAAGAATATTGCCATGGTATACAAATAGTTCTTCAAGTAATTTGTTCTTGATTACTTTATGTAAAATAGCTCTAATAAACCGATTCTATTCTTATATTTATTGCATTGTCTTTCGTTTCCGTTGCCAGCTAAATTCTGTGCTACAAGACTGCATCATGAGAGCAGACAGAATTTCTTTCTCCTTTCTGTGAAACAGCCTTACAAGAAGGTGGAATGTGTATGGTGGGGGAAGTTGTTGAGGTACTTGTTTCAGGGAGACAGAGAAGGACAGGGCATCTGCCTGTGTGACCTATCTCTCGAGCAGTGCTTGAGCTGAGCAAGACAGCAGTTGCAGAGCTGGCTGTGCCAGCTACTCAGGCAATCTGGTTGCCAGTGCTCCTTGCTCCTGCCACATGAGGCAAAGTCTGGTTGTTTGTACTTCAGTGATACAGTGGGTCCAGGAGACTGCCTGAGGATGCTGCCCATTTCCAGTTTGGAGTACAGCCTCTCTTCCATCCCAGCCCCCAGAAGACATGGCAAATAGCACAAGACCCAAGAGGCCAATTTTAAATACAGCTTTCTAAGGAAGACTTACTGCCCATTTGGTTGGGGTCTTATTTTCTATTATTGAAATTTGCATTGGGTTTTAATTAAATACCTAAATTTCCTTCACCACCTTACCAAAGCAGCAAGAAAAGTGGTCTTTTCTCTCTGTGCTCACCGTGCTCCTATTACCAACTTGCATACAGCCAGCAGCAGAACAAAAGGTTTGGTTTTGTTCTGCCGGGCAGGACAACAGCAAGATCTGGCACAAAGCACAAGCCAGCCAGCTCAGCCGTGGTGCAAGAGGCTGCTCAGCTTTCCAGTCACTCTACCCAACAGTAGGCTTTGTTTCTGTGCTGTTGCTAGTGAATAAACCTTCACGGATTTTGCATATTCCAGCTGAGAATGAATGCCTGCAAGCAGAGAGCAGCAGACAGCAAGCAAGGTACAGGAGTCTGGAGTCTGGCTAGTGCTGCCCTAGAGTGGCCAGTCTTCCAGGGACTCTCCTTTCTCAGACGGGAGATGGTGACAATTGCTGCCCTCCGGGCCTCCAGCTTAAGGCCTGTTACTTCCCAGGTGACAGCAAACTCCACGGCTGGAGTGAAATAAAATAGTTTTCACCTTACCGGAGAGCCTGGGGGCATTGTCAGCTGGATGGAGAGCAAGACAAAGTTAGCAAAGTAACAGATTGGCTTGGCAGCTCCTGCAATTAACACACACACACTGGTCTCAATACCATGTGCTTGCATTTAATGGCTTTCATGCTATTTCATTTTAAGTAAGTCATACTGAACTATTGAGCTAGAGCACACCTGGGAGTAGCAGAAAATACTGTCAACATGCTCAGGATGTTTTTCCCCTTCTCCCCAGGCAGCTCACAGTCACTGCCTCCTGCTGACATAGCTTCTGTGGCCCCTCCCCAGCCACTGCCAAGGTTGGGGCTCTCCCTCTGATGTCAGAGTGCTCAGAGCAGGCAGTGCTTCCAGTCCATCTTCATTGCTGCTTTACTAAAACTGCATTGACGGCTGCCTTACTAAAACTGCACTCATGGTCTTGCATGCAAACCCCAGAGCTGGGGAGTTTTACACAGTCACAGATCACAGCATATTCTGTGTCAAAAGGGACCTACAAGTGTTTATCCTGTAGAGGACGTGAGACACACTGTGTGAAACTCGTCACTATTTGAAGTCTGTCAGATCTGTTTTTCCTGTCCTAAACACTGATGTTTGTCTATCCACATATCTCTGAATATGCTTATTCCACCTATTCTTACCAGTATGTTAGGTAAGCAGAGAATATTGACTATCCTGACTGCATAGCCCTGTGGAAGTTGCTCCTCTGTGTATTAGGAGAGGTCATTAAAATTTATTTTGTCAGTGTATTTTAATGTTGATCAAGATTCTTATTTCACTTAAACTGTTTTTTTTAATTGTTTTGCCCTTTGGACAGCTTAATTTGTGCTAAAAGGCACAAATTACTTCAGAGTAGAAAACAATACAATACTTACCTAGGTTTGATCCATATTTAGAAGTAAGGGGGTTTTTTTCCGTAATATGGCCTGCTTGCTGCCCACTTTTGCAGGGGATGCTAGCCTGAACATCTCGCTGTAATCATTCCACAGCACTATAGGATAACAGCAGGGGCAGTACCAAGAGCACATTTGCAAAACAAAAAGGCTGAAATAGGTCAGTGTGATGCTCCATTTGCTTTTCAAATCCTAGATAAAGCATAAGAGTTTCAATCCCAAACTGCACAGAGCCAGCCAGAGGCATGAACCAATAGCAACGCAAACTTGCCGCCCCAAAACAAAGGGAGAGCCTTTCTAGTAAGCCCTAGCAGAATCCACAGTCATGCATCACTGAGGTCTGTGCTGGCTGTTTTCATGTGCATCAGGAATTGGGATTTTTCAGTTTCTAATGGCAAAAGCTAAAAGAGTAAGGGCAAAGGGAAAAGCTATAGAAGATTCAGAGAGTGCTGATGGGCATAAAGACCAGACAGAGGCAATAAACACAGAGTAATTAATATGAAAAAGAGCCCATGACACAATTGGTCTGAGCTGAGTGACAGGGAAACATGCTGTAAACAAGGAATATTTAAAGGGGGAAATTTGTGTAAAAGTAACTCTGCTCTATATTTTTCAATAGTTACTTAAAATAACTGAAAAAGAGAGCTGCACTCTGCACTGGAGTCCTGAAACACAAAGAGAAATCTAGAACAACTGGATCAGCACACTTCAGAAGCAAGTTTTTAAATACACCTGCTAAAATTTTAATTTTTGCAGTTATAAGACTCCTGGCTGACAGTTCTAAACCACTCATAAATCAATGAAAAATGTATTTTGAGCAACCTGGCAGAAACCAGACAAGGCAGAAAGGTAGAAAGGTAGAAAGGTTCAGTGAACAACTGAGAGTCGCCACTTCCTTGGCCAAGAGAAATGTATAATTCTGTTCTAAAGAGGGCAGAGCAAGACATTTTAACATAGCTCTCAAAACTGGCAGGTCCTAATGCATTAAAGAGATGAATTTGAGATTTCTACACTCAAATGAAATGCCTGGACATCACAGATAGAGAGAGAGCAGGGAACTTGGAGGAGTGCAGGACTGTACAGGACTTGAAAGCAGGCAGCCCAGTGGAAGGTTGGACCCATAGGGAAAGCATCCCTGAAGGCTAATTCCATGCCCAAGAGATGACTGTCCTGAGGCTGCCTCTATATCCAGAGGAGAGGAGCTTCTCTAGAGCTCTGATCAGAGCAGTAGCCTTGGCAGGTGCTCTGAATCACCCATTTTCCTTACCAGAGGTCTTCAAGAGTGTCCTCCTCATCCATAAGGCACCTGCAATAAAAGTTACTGATTTATCTGATGCCACTTCTACATTATAGCTGAAAAAGGATTTGGCAGAGCATAATAAACAAGACACATGTCTTGTTAATAGTACAAACACATAAAATGCAAACATAAGCCCAACCATGGCTGAAAAAAGGACTTCAGCTTCTCAGAAGCTTTAGGGAATCTTCTCGAGTGTCTGCCAGGTCAGTTGCTCAGAAGCATGTGATGAAAATGGCTGGACTAAAAGAAATCTTAGAGAATCAAAGTGAGATTTCAGAGTAACTCCAACAACAGTCTTTATGAAAATAGTCTGTAGTTGCTAAAAAAGTTTTGCTAAAAGGCACGGAATTGTCTCAAGTTGTAAGTTTGGTATGATGAGACACAGAGTTATTTTCATTTCTCCTTCTGAAGCTTTCAGGCAATTCTCAATGGGCAGCTGGATCTCCTCCATACATATTTCAGCAATAGCTATGTCCACTCAATTAATAATTTAAAGAAATACAATTTTAGTTCCCGAGCACATCCTGCTGAGCATCTCATTAACACCCTGCCAAGA
Source organism: Camarhynchus parvulus (assembly GCF_901933205.1). NCBI lineage: Eukaryota > Metazoa > Chordata > Aves > Passeriformes > Thraupidae > Camarhynchus > Camarhynchus parvulus. Next base: position 55,906,838 of record NC_044573.1, read on the forward strand.
GCATGAGAGAACAACCTGATAAGCCTTTCATAGGAAAATTCAGAGTGCATCAGCTGCAGCATGAATTTGTGCTGTGTAAGAAATGACTACCTGGAACAGAAAGCAGCCCTGTTTGTCAAGGATGAAGTATGGGAGGTAAATAGGCCAGGTAGAGGGAAGTTTACATCACCTCTGCCAGCATAAGGCCAGGTTTTGGTCCATGCTTATTTCCTCAGACCTGGCTGAGGCATGGAACCCCAAACCTTGCCAGCTGGGGAGGCTGAGCACACAAGTGTGTGTTATTTACAGTAAATGCAAAGGGGGGTTATGATACCTTAAGAGTGTCTGACTTACCACAACTGGTCTGCAGTTCACAACCTTTCACAGTTAAAAGCAGATGGACAAAACTCAAATAGATTCAACAAAGGGAAAATGTATGAACCCACAAAACTAACTTAAACCCCATGCTTGAAGCCATCTATTGCATACCACATTACTTAAACTCTAATTTACCCTTCCTGATCTATGAAGTCTGAACATCCTGAAATGCAAAAGACCAATTTCAGACCTCGCCATCTCCTGTGTCTCCCTGTGCCATCTGTGAGGCAACACTTCCCCTCTGAATTTTTTTGTTTGGCTCTGAACAATGGGCATGTGTGACCTCACCATTTGCCTTTTTTCTGAACCAGGACCACCCCTCATTCACTTCAGCAGAATACCTCTTCCACATTGCTTGGGACAGTGGTCAAGGTTCCATAAAGGTAACTATTCATCTTTTGATTGCATCCTAATATGTTTAAAATCAGCTGAATAGAACCAAAGTTATAAATCATGAGCATGGTTTGTGTTACTCATCTTTTGTATCGTGTCAAAGTTCAGAAGGAATTGTGTCATGTCTTCCTTCTGTGAACTGCATTTTAATCAAAAGCAGCACAACCTTGGGCATATTAATGAGTAGAAGGAAGAAAACACAGCTACTGTAAGAATGGGTTAACACCCTTCTTCCTGGCAGGAAGGAGTACTAGTTCAGAATTTTCCTCTGAGTATTTTATTTCTTTGTGCTGATGGGTTAATTACACAGTCCCTCCACACTCAAAAATCCTGGAGCTTGTCACCCTATCACAAAAACACTGCACATGTGGAGAGAACTGCTGCCAGCTGCAAGCTCCAGAGCCTACCACGCAGAGCCCTCCCGGCTCCAGGCATTACTGCCTGTTTCAAATTCGATGACTACAAAACATTCCAGGAATCATCCAGGTGGCTTCATCAGCAGTGCTGGTGCACACGTGCTGTGTGCTGGTTTCCCTCCGGAAAAAGTCATGTTACAGGCTCTGTGGCCTCAAGCCAGATGACCAGTCTGAACAGAAAAAGTACACAGATCATTCCTGCTACATAAACAGAAAGCATCCCTACAGCACCTCTGTGGAGAGCCCACAACTCTTGGTGGGTTTACAAGATACAGGTATTGGCTTTCTAAGTCTTTTACTGTCTGGATCCCAGACACAACCGGATAAGCAACTCAGAGTTCAATCCGTTCTCCCAGTCTGTTCTGACTTAGAGGTGATAGCAACAGCCCAGTGAAACATGACTGCACCTCTTACAAAGAGAGAAAGCTTTAATCCTTCCAAGTGGCAAATCACACTCTCCGAGGTGGCTGGATTCAACTCTGGACAGCAGACAGAACTGTGCACAGAGCCTGTTCACCAAAACACACAGATATGGATTTCAGAAATTCCAAACAGACACCAAAAACCCCACTTGCATTCCAGGAAGTATTAACAGGCTTTGTAACTGATGCAATGCATTAATTGACTGAAAATGGACACATAGTTACGGTCAGTTAGCAAACCAGTATTTTTATACATGTTTTCTTTTGGATATGTGAAATCCTGATGAATGTTAAAAAACAACAAAACCAACCACAAAATCAGGCAGACACCTAGATACAGCTTCCTCTCAAATTGTTTTATTTGGCAAAGTAGCAATTCAGACAGTTCACACAGCATTTATTCAAGCTCTTCAAGTCTTCTGCATTTCAGCTTGTCCTTGTCTCCAAGTTTTTACTTCAGAACCATTGCTCCATCATGGAGGAGTTTCCATTTTCGACTCCTAAATGCTACTCCTGGATACTCCTTTCTGTCCAAGTACCTTGACTGCCATCAACCCCTTCAGTAGAGTGGGTGCACTATTCCCACCAGCCTTGGTCCCTGAAGCTTTACACCTCCTGAAGTGGTTCTCCCCCAGGAAGTTGTCATCGGGTCTCAGCTTTAACATCACTTCCAAGTCAGGCTAGCTTATTACACTGTGTCCAGAGACAGGAATTTGGATACAGTTGAGCTCATATCTTTCATTTAACTGATTAAATTAGTGAGAAGATGTAAATAAAGCTGAACTCAAACTGAAAGATACAGCGACCAAAAGGTTGAACGTTAGCATGCATCAGTTATTTCACTTCAACACCAAGAACTAGAGTCACAGTTGATTGTGGGTTAGTACAAATTTGTCAGACGCAAGTGGATTTTTCTGGATTGTATTTTCTAGAATACGTACCATATTAATTTCTTTATAAGATTAATCTTGTGCATGTGCTCCCAGGCTGCAGTCAGATCAGGAGGTGGTACATTGACTTCCAAACATCTAAATAAATTAAGTCCTATAGTAGCTTTCATAGAGGAACAAAATGGGGCTGGCCTTTGTTCCTTTTCCATATTCAGAGGCCTTTGAATTATAACATTTCTGCTTTCAGGGATTAATCCTATCACAAAATTATTGCTCTTCCACCATAGGAAGTTGGTTTAGGTTTTTTTTTTCCAGAGATCACTGTAGGTTGTTTTATTCCATAATCCTTCCTATCATAAAAAAAAAAGGATAATATACTGTTTACTTTAATTCCGGGTTGCTCAAATATGAGCAAGATGACTGCAGACACACTTCCCCCCTTTCCCAGAGCAGCCCACCTTACTGTACTGCTTTGCAATTTGCTGTGGACATTTTACAGTACCAAAACACAAAACTTATGTCAGAAAAAAAGGTTTATAGCCTTCCAACAATTCTTCTATATGAAAACTGAACAAGTGCATCTATGTGTACTAAGGAGTCCAGGATTCTTTCCGATGCGTTCCTTTTACAGCAATTTAGAATTCACTTTCTAAAAAGCCAGAATTTTTCCTGGGTGCCCACAGTTACAAAACCAAGAATGTTAATACAGCAAATGGCTTTACCAAAAGCAACTTTCTTTTAGAACCAAAGGGGGTTTTGGCTTTTAATAAAGAACCTAGCAATCCATATATCAGACAACCAACCCATCCAAATTTTCCACACAAGCACAAAACCCCCCTTCTGCTTTAAACTTTATTTGGCAAAGCAGCATTGCATTAATTGTTCAGTGATTGGAACACACCTCACCTCACATTCATGGAGTTAGCTCCATGAGTATCACACCAGCACTGAGCTATAAACCACAACAGAATTTCAAGATTATATTATTCAGTTTTAGAAGGAAAGGGAAAACCATGTCTGTTATGTCCAGCTTGAACAGCAATGTTTGATAAGAGTGGCCACCTACCTCTGATGTCTTGAAATTTAATATATACAAATGCCTGGTTTTAAGGTAAAAAAGCAGCTGATTGTATCTACTACATGCTAGTCTATGACACCATGTCAAAAGCTTAGAAAGGAAGTTCATCTCCTTTTAGTAGCATCTAGCAGACGTTGGAACACAGAAAACCTGGTATTACCTACGTAGTGTCGTAAGGTGCACAGAAGCAGTTTTACCAAGGGACACAGGAGCCAAGAGAAGTGAGTGTTCAAGTTCCCCCATCAACATTAGAGTTCACAAGCTACAGGTCTTTATCTGCAGTTTTGCAGAAATTCACTTTGAACAGATGAAAGTGAAATAAAGGCATGTTAAATAAAACAATGCCCACATAAAACTTTCCACCATTTCTTTATCAGATTTGCCTTGAGCATCTAAAAAAATAAAACAAACACCACGCTTTTCCATGCTGATAACAACAGTATAACGAAGTCCAAAACAAGCTGCAATGCTGTTGGTTTTCAAAAAGCTTTTAGAACGGGAGATGAGCAGTCCACTGTAACACTATGTTTGGGTCAAGATGATGTAGCTTTTACAATTCATCCCTGTAGAAAGAAAACACATGCAGTTATGTTTCTTCTCCCCTTGGAAACGGTATTTGAAAAGTTTTGATATTGAATCAGGTTACATTTAAGTGCTCACGTACATCAGCAAAACTTTAGAAATCTCTTCAGGCATTTGAGAAAAAAAACAAACACCAAAGGAAAGGCAACAGCAATCCTACATCATCTCATACTACTATGTGACTTATTGTGAAATATGGGCCTCTCAATTTTACATTTAATGGATCACTTGCTTTAAGGAAACCCCCACCGTTGCACAGCTAGTAACACAGCTACCTGCCATCCATATTCTGCTGGCTACACACTGGCAAGCAACTGAACCAACTTACTAGACAGAGTATTGGCAAAACCCATCCTCTGTAGCTGCCAAAAAGGCAAGTTTAACTTCAGCTGCAGTCTCTCAAGAAAGTGGGAACACTCACAAGTGCATCCCTGTTATGCAGTTTGTACCAGTTAGTATATTTATTTCTCAGAGGAACTCGAGTAGCTCCTGAAGGAGCTACGATAAATGAGGAGCAGGTTGTGGAAAGGCCGGGGGCAGGGCAGTGTGTGTGTGTATGAGCTAAAAGGAGATGTAGCGAGGAGAAAGGATGAATCAAGAAGTCTCTCTAAATCACTGAAAGGTATCTAGAAAATGCAGAGGTTTGTCCCTGTAGGACATTTAAAACACATTAAAACAAGAAACCCACAGAACTTATATTCCAACCATAAAGTTATCATATAGTAGTGATTTAAGTATTTCTAAAGCATTAATTTTAATGCAAAACACCCATCAAATCTGAAAGCTGTGCACTGTGCCACTCTGAGCCCTGGAAAACTCAAAGAGAAGTGTGTTGCCTTTTTTTTTTTTTTTTGACAAGGCACAAGCAATCTAAAAATTCAGAATTAATTTGCTGCAATTTTTCTTTTTGTAGGTGCAGCAGCCTCATTAGCTGAAGCAAACAGTGTCTGAATTAGGAAAAAAACTCAGTAATGTGATTGCTGGCTCAATACACAATAGTATTTTCAGCTATCATGCAAATTAATCCACAAAAATATAGTTCTACATGCACACATACAAAAACTTAAGTTCTATAGATATTGTTATGCTCCAGGAATCATACAGCATGGAATGACAGCATGCAAAACATTGTAAAAGCAACTGAAAAGGCTGTAGAAACTAGTGTTTAAATGACTAGTTTTCTATCTAATGCAGTTGGGATGCAAACGTTGTGATTTGTAAGTGATAAATATTTGCATTCTTTGCACTTTGCACTGCCTCCTAATAGTAAAGTACTAATCACACAGCTTTAGAGCAATGCAGTAATTACACACAGCAGAAAAAAGCAGGAGGCAGAAGAACACATCTTGGCAGGGATAAAGAAAAATCTGTTTATAGCTAAAGGTTTGGAAGCTCTCCATATTTGCCTATCTCACAGAATGGGTATTTGCTTATTTTAAACAGATTAAAAGAAATGAACATCTGATACCCAATTTAAAATGCAGTGCCAGTGAATTCAGGACAAGTGCTTCATTCATCCCTAACACTTCCAGGAGCTGCATCATCAGTTAATTTTTACATCTTCAAGAAGTGTATGTAAGTAATGACTACTGCTGTTGCTGGCTTAGTCTCATACGCCTTATTGTGGGTGTGATTTTTAATCCTGATTCCTACTACACACTCACAGCTTTGTAAAACGCTGGTCTTTTGCTGTGACAAGCAATTCGTAATCCTTCAAATACAAGGCAGATCTTCAAGCAACTGCAAGCCTCAAAAACATTCTGTACTTACTTTGAAACTATTAAACACAATGATTCTACCCAGCCACAAATGTTAGCAGGGCTTTTGCATAATGTTGCTAATGCACTTAATGTATTTAAAGTATAGGTCTGTTTCTTCTTTTCCAGAATGATATTTCTACTTAGAACATATAAGTATTATATAAATATATAATTTAAAATAAATTATATTAGCATAGCAATGTTTTAATTGTTGGTATTTTTCATTGCTTTAACATTCCTGACCACTACATCCTGTATGTGACGTTCAAAATAAGGATTTTCATATTTTATTTTCTAGAACATTTACTGTATTAAGGGGATCAGCTTCCCTCAAGAGGTTTTTCACTTGCTCTTCACTACTCATTAATCTAACAGCAGCATGCCAGCCTAAACCAACCCCTGATAATAAGTGTTAAAATTATACAGCATTTATTTTCTACAGATAGAAGTTGAATTTATATGTGCATTATTGGAGTGTATGTAATTCAAGTGCCAGAAAAGTCTCAGATCACCTGGTAGGTAACAGCTATCAGCTTTCTCCCTAATGTAGCACAGCCTGCAGACATAAATAATATTGCAAACCAGATTCAGCTGACCTGAGCTGATCCTGTATGGATCGGAAGCTGCCAAGCTATGAAATCCACCAGATTTCAGCTACTGGTAAGAATCAGGATATATTATCCTATCCTCCCAGTGGTACAACAAAATCTATCCTGCTACAAAGCTTAAAAGGAGACTCAAAAGATTGCTCTTCCCTTGTTAAAACTGTCCTGTTGCCCTCTAGAGCCACAGGAAAGATCTACTAATTTGTATTCTTTCTGGCCATGGCTATTTACTGTGACTCTTACACAACTCACGTCATTTCTCTCCAGCTTCAAATATGCACTCCTTCCAATCTGCTTACCAGCTCCTGCTTAGGAAGCAATATATATATTCAGGGTTTAAGTCACCACAGTAGTCCTCAGGCTTTTGGAATTGCAGCAAGAGAACCACTCATCTATCAACTGAGGCATCAAAGCAACTTTATAAGCTCAAGTTAAAGCAAATTTCAGAAGTCATTAGCTCAAAGTTACTATTCTTGAAAAAAATGTGAGAAAGTTTGAAAAATTTTCGCTTGCTACTAGGGAAAACAAATATATGAATATTCTACAATTCCCATCATGAATATCCAATTAAAAAACCAAGAAACATTCTCAGAAAAAATCTAATATGCAGCTTTTCAGGTAAATTATAAACTATAAAGAATCAATAATCTTATCAACGATAAGTTTGGGATACAAGTCATGCAGCTTTGTGATCCCTCACCGCCACTTTAGGGAAAGGCATTCAAATTAAATATTTGAACAAACATTTATAAATCTGAAATCTGTATCTCACTCTTTTAGATCCACTTCTATTTTCTTGTCATTAGGCAGCATTTGACTTTCCCTTCTCAATACATCATTCATCTATGAAAAATATGTTGTCATTACTGAAAGTGAAATTCAGAGTGTAACCTTTTATTAATTAGAAATACAGCATCTACTCAGTGTTTCAGCAGCCCATTATTTCTCACTTTATAACTTTAAAGATGCAATATTAAGACTTCCAGCATTTTAATTTGGAAAGGTGCTATTATAAAATATTTATTATTTGCTATGATCAATCATAAAATTGAGAATAAATTGAAATGATAAAGGAACTTTTTCTGTAATCTACTGGCCAACACTGAGCCAGTCAGCAATGGAAGCAACAGCTCTGTGGAAACACATTCAAGAAAGAAAAAAGTTATTGTGCAGAGAAGAGCAGGGTGAGAACATGTGATAGGAAGAGCCCTGCAGACACCCAGATCAGGGGAGGAGGGGCAGGAGCTACTCCAGGTACTGGAGCTGAGATTCCACTGCAGCCCCTGGTGCAGACCATGGTGAGGCAGCTGTGCCCCTGCAGCCCATGGAGGATCACAGGGATGCAGAGATCCACCTGCCGCCTGTGGAGGAGCCCATGCTGGAGCAGGTGGATGCCTGAGAGGAGACTGTGACTCTGTGGGAAATGTGCTGGAGCAGGCTCCAGGCAGGGGCCTGCAGGCCCATGGATAGAGGAGTCCATGCTGGAACAGGTTTCCTGGCAGGACTTGTCACCCTGTGGAGGACCTACACTGGAGCAGGCTGTGGCTGCAGGACTGCATCCAAGAACAGTGACCCACCTTGTAGCAGTTCATGAAGAACTGTAGCCCATAGGAAGGACTCATGCTGGAGAAGTTCATGGAGAACTGTGTCCTGTGGGAGGGACCCCACACTGGAGCAGAGGAAGGACCCCTCTCCCTGAGCAGCAGCAGGAAGAACGTGTGACTGACTGTAAACCCCATTCCTTACCTCCTTGCACTGCTGGGGGGCAGGTTGTAGAGCTAGGAAGGAGGGGGAAGGGGTGGAAGAAAGGTGTTCTTAAGGTTTGTTTTACCTCTCATTATCCTGCTTTGATTTTGCTTGGCAATAATTTCAATTAATATCCCCAAGTCAATCTGCTGTACCCATGGTGGTAATTGGTGAGTGATCTCTGCCTGTCCTTAACTCACAACAGAGCCTTCTGTTGTGTTCTCTCTCTTCTGTCCAGTTGTGGAGGGAGCACCTTTGGTGAGCACTTGGCATTCAGTCAGGGTGAAACCACCCTGATACATAATTCATAATTCTTAAATTTAACCTAAAATATTTTGTGCAGAGATTCTTTTTGCCAAAGTAAAATAAAAACTTAAACCATAATCGTTACTCTGCGTGGCCTGAGGAATTCCAGCAAACAATACCTGCTAATTTCAAACAAAATTGGTCAACTAGCTCATCAGGGGCATTTGAAACACTTAAAAAGAGTTTTTATGCAGAAACATATTAAAATGTATCCTAATAAATACATTTTCCAAAAGGGTGTTAATCATGGTTTATGTATAGATAAGTGGGATACAGTAACAGCCCCAATTTTGTCACTGAAGTTTGTCATTATAATATATATACTGTCATTATAATTTTGTATTTTATCAGCAAATATAAATTCAGCATGACGTTCATAAGTAATTTCTACTAATACAGTATGTAAGACAAAAGTAGTTGTTACAATTTTTAAAAAGCTGTCTGTCTGGAAATCAAATCCAAAATGCAACAGAGACTTCATTGCTGTTATTTACACTGTTATTCTCTTATGCCTCTGTATCAGCAGTAGTGAGGCCAGCAGGACAAGGTATCCCCTGAAAGTGTTTAAAAGATGGCTTGAAGTGGCCCTTAGGAATATGGTTTAGTGGTGGACTTGGCAGCACCAGGTTAACAGTCAGACTCAATGACCTTATACGTGTTTTCAATCCTAAATAATACCATGATTCTGTGACACTTAAAATTGTCTTTCCACATAAGTAGTAAGTGAAGTAGTAAGCTTTATTTCACAGAGAAATAAAACCAGAGACATCCTAATCTGTACCAGATCTACCAATAAGGCAGCCATCAAGCCATGTTCCCAACTGTGCAACACAAGAGACCCTCTCTCCATCCTATTTTTCAGTAAAAAACCCAAAACAATTGAAGTCTTATGTGAAAGGATACCCTTATCAGCATAATCACATAACTGGGCATTGACTGCTGGATTTCTGGCACACCGCATTGTTTCGTTTTGTACCAGAGATAGCGTTCCTGTGTATATTCTACTTCTAAATGTCCCAGAGAGTCACATTTGAGAGGATTCCCACTAATATTGGGAGCTTAAAAAATACTACTGCAACTGAACCAAAGCTACGAAGTCATGGCCTAAATTTAAAGAAATTTAACAGTATTCACAAATATGCTTTATTTAGCAATGTATTGAAATCCAAGGAATATTTTCCTTCCAGCTAGTCCAGACTTCCTTTCACTACAAGTTTTACATAGTGAAGCATGATACAAAATACCTGAAGATGGGGTTGACTTCAAACACCACTTAAGAGTGTCGTGCTGCTTTGCAAAACCACCTTACAGCCCCATTAAAGAACATTCCAAAATATGAATGGCTCAGCAAAAATGTAACAGCTTCTTTCCTGCCAACTGGAGGGTCTGCTACCCTAGGAAAATGCTGCTGGCCTATCAATTCTATTTTGTGAAGGGACACCCATTCTTCATTCACTGTGATGAAAGAGTTACCTGCATTAGGAATGAAATCACATAATGTAAACTAAAAGAATGACAAACTAAACACACAGAATTGAGCTAATCTTAAAATGATTGTTGTTTAATGAATTTGAGATTTACATCAACTAGTCTCCCAAACACTACTGATTTTTATTACAGAAACACTTAGAGATGCTTTTTCAGAGGAGTCTCTAAATGAACTCTGCTCACAGATCTTAAGCAATTTAGAAAAGAAAAAATGAAATCTAGGAAATGAAGAAAAAACAGCTCTTTCATCTTTGATGCCAGCATCAATAGCAAATACTGACTTATAATAAGGAATTTCCTTAGCAGCAGCTGCCTGACCATATACTTCATAGCCACCAACAACGAAAAACAAAGAAAAGAAATATGCGACCTCCTGTAAGGTCAGCAGTACACTGACAGTTATCCTAGAAAATGGAATGGGAATTTTCTTCAAATCACAAAAATGACAATTAAAGAAATAGCAAATGTTACAAGTGGACTTCTGAGATTTTCTTTAACAGGAAGTTCCAAAATTTAAATGCGTATAGCAAGATACAGCCTCTATGCCATTGCAGATGAACCCTCCAGGCTAAACACTTATATTTTCTGGTAACGCCACTGTAAATTCTTAAATTAAAAAAAAATAAATAAAATCAAGAAGTATTTCAGAAGAGCACAGAAACTGGTACGAATTCCTGGGGAAAATAATCCTACAGTATGCATGACTGAAGAAGGCCCAAAGACAAGCTATTAGCTCTTTCCAAGCTAGAATACAAAATGAAATACCTAACTGCACTGAAGAGATGCTAAAAACTCTGAATTCTGTCCTTAACACAGTACCCCACCTTCACTTGTAGCAAGGGATAAACAGTCATTCAAGAAATCCTTCTTGAAGTGTTTTATGAACACACACTGCTATCCTTATTTTGGGATACCAAAAGAATCCCAATTGCTACTATAATCAGATCAGATGGAAATAGAAAAAAAAATCTATGAAAACTCTCTGAGAGAAGGAAGGTTTAAGAAGACAACTACTCTTTTTTAGAGTAAGCAAAGCATGGATTCCAAACTTAAATTAAACATTTGCCAGAGGAGGAAACCAACCACAAAGGAAAGCTTCCAAAGCCTTACAAGAGGCAGGAAATCCCTGAGTACCACACTGAGGGAATACTGGCAATATTTGAGGCCAAAGCATTAATTTGCATAACAAATACAAAACATTTGAACAACAAGCACGCTTCACAAGCTTTGAACTAAGCAGTATCTCACTGAAGTTGTTTTAAGAGTCATTTGTAGGTGGTGGCTATAGAGGAACCCAAGAAACACTGAAATGAGGTTTCGCTAAGCAACAGTATGCAAAGTGCTTTATTTGTACTTTTTAGGAATATTTTGATAGGTTAGACTGAGTGAGTATTCGTGTATTCAAATCACAAGCTATACTCCAAAATATCAAGGGGAAAAAAGCCAAATTTCTAAATTTAGGTTATAAACTCAAGAGTTGTTTTCAGAGCTCAATGCACATCTCTGCACTTCACTAATGCCAATAATACATTCACAAGCACTTTCTGCCAGGAAGCAAAACAGCAATGCTGCTTTGTTCATTCACACACTAGCATGGCTTAAGCTGACAGCTGCATTAAGTCTATTTATTTATTCATTTATTACTGGCTGTTCAATTCAGCAAACTGGAAGGTTTCCTACTTCTAGAAAGGCATTTAGAATTTGCTGTATTGGCAAACACAAATACTGCCCCATCAGAGACAGATGACAGACTTCTAATGACATGTCTGGGAAAATTTTCTAAACACTACTCAACTACATTTATACCGTAGGGAAGAAAGAATTATCTTTTCTACTTTTTGCTACTTGGAGGCTAAGGGAAAAGTGCTTGCAAGATCATCTACATTTTCCACAAAGGATTTTGCAAAGATTTTTCTTCATTTGTAGTGTTTCAGAAAAATAAAAAATGAACACCCAATTATCACTAACTTAAAGGACAAAACAGTATTTATTAAGTAAAATTTTACACTTCACCCTAATTATTGGGCAAAATAGTTATAAAAAAATTCATTAAAAGTGAAGTTTAAACTTAGAAAATACTGTGTTTAAAACAACAAAATAAGAATCTTCAAAACACCAAAGACTAAAGAAAACATGTCCAAAAAAGACAAAGTGCAACCCATGCAATATTTTTCTTCTGCTTTTAATTTAACTCAAACTTAGCATAACCTCCTTTGGGTGATGCAGTAATGCAGACTGAGTCACTTTTCATGGTATGGAGGAGCAGAAAGCAATGACAGCAGCAAAGGCAGGCCTTGCAGTCTATCTGCTTAAAATTCACACCCTTTCACCTTGCATGTGTGTGGAAGAAGTAAGTGGAACAGAAAATCACTTCCACCTGGACCACTGCTTCTCTTTATCTGTTAAAGGCACATATATCACTCCCATCAGAGGCTTCATTTTGACACTGCCATCTTCTAGTTTGTCATACTGTTCGAGCATCTGGTTTCCCCCAGCAGGGCCAACTGGTAATATCAATCTTCCGCCAGGTTTTAACTGGTCTATAAGCTAGAACACAACACAGAAATTAGAATGTAACCAGCCACCTCAGAGAAGCTGGATCCAAAGTTTGTTACAGTCGATTAATAGCTTTGCCATTATGTATCCATCTACTTCTATGCAGTAGATAACTACTTCCATTAAGAAAAATAAAAAGTGCACTGAAAATGAGAGTATCACAGCAACATGGTACAACAACTGGTATTACAGTAAAACAATTTAATTAACTGGGTAGGTTGCAGTTTTATTTTCTATATATGTGGGGGAAACATGTAAATCACAAAGTATTTTTACAGCAGATTCAATCTTTTGAAACTGTTTAATTGTTCAATAGTTATTGTGCATCAGTACAGGCCCATTGTGAAAAATTCTGGGGGTAACTGATCTCCCCTTAAACCCTCAGAATAAGATTTGAGAATGGTGACTTTTCATTATTTCTCTTCCTGGAAAAATTTTGTCTACAAACTCAATACCCAACAGCTCCTCTTTCATTCTGGTAATTGAACAGCCTTTTCTGAAACTAGTCTAAAATATATGACTAAGTGACATGTAAACATAGTATGTGAGAAATGCTTGCATTTTTTCCATAGTTAAAGGAGGCTAATCACAGTAGTCCCAAGGAAAATTTCATGCTTCCCAGACATCATGAAAAAAAACGCTTAATCCCCACTGCTAACAAAAGTTATAATTACAAACTGTTTCATCTACAAATAAACTTTCAATTACTTTTTTAATTGTCATCTGTCAACACCCTCCCACACATACCCACCAAAAAAAATTTAAAAAACCAAACCAACAAAAAAACCTCAAACAACAAAACCCAAACAAATAAATCCCCCTCAAAATAAAAACACAACCTACTTTAAAAACATAAAGCAAAAAAAAAAAACAACCCACCACCACTGGTCATTGTTTGGAAATGTGCAATCTATCTATAACACCTCAAAGCCCAGTCTTTCACTATCCCTCACTAAGATTTAAAAACCTTAACTGGCATCTAGCATATAAAAATCATGCTATGTATTACCATGTGCCTGAGGAAAGGAAGAGAAAAAAATCTTATCAGTAAAAATGCACTATATGTATGCACACTCTACAGCCCCTAGTAACTCTTCAGCTTCTCTAGTAAGAACTGCCCTGTATCCATTCTGAAACCTTCAAACAAATGGCACTGTTTGTACTTCCAGCTGAGCATTTTACTTTCAACAGACTCAGTGCTTTGGAACTTGGGAAACACACTTAAATTTTGTAAATCATTGTTTGATAAAATTGAATTATCTTGTTAAATAAAATGCTCCAGTTCATTGTTATAATAGAGGGCTGCACACATGTCATTTTAAAATATGTTTATTTAGAGCAGAGTTATTAGAACATACAGCTTTATCAAACCAACAGGAAGCCCAGCTGTAACAGAGACAAAAACCCCACACCATACAGTAATACCACACTGCCCACTGATACTCCCAGCAGTGCAAGCTACCAAGTATTTTACATATAGATGTATGCAAAGCATTCTCTACAGCTATTACAGAAACACACACACAGAACATAAAGGCTTACTGCTTGGGGCACAACTGGGGCTGCAGCTCCAACATGTATTGCATCATAGGGAGCTTCTTCTGCATATCCCATTCGTCCATCTCCCACTGCAAGAAAACACTGTTTTTTAAAACATTTTCAAAAGGACTGGAGAAAACAGATGGTTTCCCATATCTACACGTAAAAAATTAACACATTTGTAAAATAAATGCAACGACACACCCTTCTATGTGCATACACATGCTTATAAAATATACTAAATACTATTGAAGCATCTGAAAGCATGGATTTATAGTGAAAGTTCTTGGAAACACATGGTCCACCTAGAAAAGAGACTAAAGTATTTATGTTCACTACCAACTCCAGTGCAGGTGAGTTTCCCCCCTCATTTACCCTCTTAGAACATACACTTTGCTTTGCCTTGTCTTCATGCACACTATTCCTAAACATAATGTAAATCACAAGTCCAAAGCATTAAATGTCAGAAGCACATATCAGAAGACTCCAAAGGTGAGGAAAATATAAAGGAAGTGTTCCCATGGACTATATGCCTACAACTGCACTACCAGTGGAACAAAAGCCCAGAGCCACATGCATACATTATTGCAGCATTGCTGTAACCTCTGCACAGCCCACATTCCAGCAGATGGGCCTCACTATTCTTCCTGCAGACAGTCACTGCTAACATAGAGAGCCAGGTCAGATTCATGGCTAAAGCTCCAGGGGGCTGCTTGGAAGATGCAGAGTAATGAAGGTTTTCAGAGGTTACCAGTGCTGCTTGAGCTTTGGTGGAGAACTCATGGAGAAGCACTTTGTCACAGATGTCTCATACCATCCCAATTATGGGGAAGCAAAGAGTAACAGTTTGGGGTTTTTAAGCCAATGAAATGTCACAAACTAAACTGGACCTTAAGTTTTGAAAGAAGACAATGTGAATATGGCATCCACAAAATTTACAGGAAAGCAACAGGAAATCAGAACAAGTTCGGCAGGGTGTCTCTGGAGTTATTTAGAACAAATGTAATAAACAAGACTGAAACATTGATAAATTCATACTGTGTGATTACAGAAGTTCCAATAATCAGTCAAGAAGAAAAAACATAGAGGTTAGTCCTCTGATCAGCGCAAGTAATTTGGGGTTTCCCATCTTCAGCCCAAGCTTTGACTTCTGTGCAAACATCAATATCACAGGTTAATTAAAACTGAAAGAGTCAAAAGAAGTGCACCACCCCAGTCAGAGGCTGAAAAACTTTTAACTTTTTGCCTTCCAAAAACTCAAAAAGCAGGAAAAAACCACAGCCACCACAGCAGGTTTCATTTTTACCTCTATGATATGGAGGGCCATCTGGACAGTAAGAGCACCCTTAGGTACATCCAAGACAGTGCAGGAAAACCAGGACACCTCCTCAAAACAATTAAAACTGAAGTACTTGTCATCTTCCTTATGAGGTCCTGAAAGATGACCCTGGCAGGGACCTTCTGCATCTATGCTCTTTAAGAGAGCACATTTCCTCAGAAGCTGAGAAGCCTCTTAGGGGTCAGTCACATAAATACAGTCATAAATAATGACACAAATACAATCAATTCTGACCAGCACAAGCTCCAACCAAGGGCCACAAGCAAAAGCGGCCAAGCAAGAAGTGCCAGTGCTTCAAGAGCACTCATCCCTATTGATCACCATTTCCACTAAGTCAGATGGCAACAGAGATCACCAGTAATGAAAGTTCCAGTATTTCCAGGGTGTAATCCCTCTGACTGCCAAAGCGGGTCCTACTGGAACAATCAATGCAGCCAAGCATATAATTTATACTTAATAGCACTGTAGAACTCTTCTAAAGAAGCAGCAATGATGTGTTACTGAATCAAGCTGCTGTTCCATCAGAGATGGCAATGGAGAAAGGCTTCTTTAGCTTACTCATACAGATATTGCTAAAACTTGTGTTAGTTACACAAGGAGGCAGATCCTCATTCCCCAGGGTGCACAGCAGGCATTAGAAGCAGCAGTCTCCAGTATTGCTGGCAAAAGAAGTGATTGCCAAGTGGAAGAAACTGCTGTCACTTCTGAAAAAGAACACATGTATTCTAAGACATAAATGGCCCTAGTGCACTCTCCAGAGAAGTTGGAATGTGACTTCTGCACATCTTATCACTTTACTGAGAGCAGTAAAACAGACTCAAAAATAACTAATCCCTTTTCTCTCAGAATCAATAGCTAACATCTTCAAAAAGAGCACACACCCAACCAAAGGGGGAAAAAAATCATGCTCCTTCATATGCATCACACACAACATGGCTCTTCCCTTTTAAAATTCACAAAAATACTTATAGTTACAGAAGAAATATATCCACCCACAATGGCAACACAGTTTTAGATGTCCAGAACATTTACAAAATCATTAAGTAGGCATTCATATATTCAATGTCATTCAAATTATTATCTTATTCAATGACTGAGGGGAAAGAACAGCCCAAATTTTCAGCTTGTGTTTACATCCTAAATAATGTCCCCTCTCCTACTCACATCTCCAGTTACATGCAGCTCGTTAGTGAAGTAATCATGGTGGAGGGTGGCAGGTGGTGATGAGGAAAAAATGTCAGGACATTTTGGTATAAAAGGGTTCTGCAGCTTGATTATATATGTAGACTGGATCTACCAATCATAGTACCCAAGCCTTCAGTGCCTCTAGGCAGACCTGTTTCACCCAGAGCTGTAGCATGAGCACAGAAACAGAAGAAAATTACTTCCCTCAGTCATTTACAACCCCTCATCCCTGCTGGCTATGGCTGCATCAGCAAATAGTGCAGTACAATAGAAGTAGATCTGTACAGCAAAAGTTTTTGCTGAGAACCTGGCATCCATGCAACATATGCATTTCAGGATAATTGCTGCAGTCTAGATCTAAGTCTTATTGTCTTAATATGCACATATCAAACATATTTGGCTACTTCTTTTAACACATAATATTGTCTAGTTTCATCTAAAAGGAACCAAATTTTGTGCTTTCCAGGAGTACTCTCATGTAAGCCAAAGAGTGGTATTGAGAGATTCACCTCAAAGGCTTCCTTCTGATATTAAGAGGAAAGAAAATAAAAATCAAGCTATTAAAAAAAAAAAAGCCAAAAGACCTACTGTTGTCATCTCACTGCAGGGGTCCCATACTGTTATCTCCTAATCCAAAAGTTTCATACCTTCTTGGTGTTTCTCATGGGCAGCTCCTCAGAGCACTGACTCAATCTTCTTCACAAAGCAGCCAACTGACTCCAACCTCCCCTCTCACCCAGCCACCCCACTCTTTTATAGCACTCTTCTTCTCATTGGTTACAGCTGTGGCCTGTTCAAGTCAAGCCTGTTCCTAATCTTTGATAAGTGGCCCAGCTGCAACTCCTTAGGGGTAAGATTACTTTCTACACTATCTTTATTTTCTTATATTCTATCCCCCTACAAACTAACAAAAAGACATGTTAATCCGAGTATACCTATTCCCAACTTCTCAGCGCAGTTCTACTGAGACACCCCAAAATAATTTTGCTGTTCCTGAAATGCAGTTATGGTATATGTAAGAGATGACAAAGCAGACTAGAATGTCTGGAGCACACTGTGAAAAGCCAGCAACAGACACACCTGGTCTTATTTCATACAGCTCCCATCATCAATCAACTGGTTTTCACAACTTTTTTTGTTAGTGTGTTTGGGATGGGGGGTTTTCAGTGGGGTTTTCTGTTGCTGTCTTTTTGTTTTAAATTAATAGCTGTCTGGATTCTTGCCCCACATCAAAGAGCTCCCAGGAATCCAACACAGTTGAAACATTCTTCTCAATGTTTCACAGAAGTATTATTTGCCTGTCTGTTCTTTTTTAAAATGTACCTCACAACAAAACTATCCACAAGTCTCTTAGTCACCCTGCTACATAGTCAAAAATAATATAGATAATGATGTTTACTTAGAATTCTAGACTTGCAAGAGCACCAGAGTTTGTTTCAAGAACAACCAGAAGCATAAGTCAAAATTGCTTTTGTACAGCATCAATGGAAATTCTTCCCTCATTCCCCCCCTCTACAGCCCTAGCAGTCTAACTTCTTTTCCAAGAAGTTGAGACATAAATGTTCTCAGTGAGATACATTGCATTTTATAAATGTGTATGTGTTGATAAACTCATTAAAAAAATTTAGATAAGTCCCTCATTTACAAGAAAAGACCAAGAAACAAAACAGTAGTTAAGCTAAGAGCCAAACATCACATAACAATAATTTTTCCAAGTTTTCTTGTAAGAAGCCTCAAAAAACATCCAGTCCTTCAACTTCTTTTTTAAACGTAGTGAATAGATTGACACTTTCCTCTTGCCAGCCTTGCATCTTCTAAGAAAAACAAACAATAACCAAACAAAAAATCCCAAACAAACAAAGGAAAAAAACCAAACAAAAAAACCCCAAATATTTTTTTTAGTAAAAAAAATTATTTAAAATAATTCACTGTCCTTCTATTGTTTGGACATTATTTCCTCTCAGTTACTCTAACTGAATTAAAGTACTTTGGTGTCAATCACTTCCCTAACATCCAACCACTGTCAATTTTAAAAACAAGTGAAATAAACATCAGTGCTGCATACTGCCAATCTAGTACTTTTTCCACTTGAATCTTCACATGCAGCTTTCTCAACTACCCTATCAGAAGTGTGAAGGCTTTGTTAAAACACTCAAATTCAGATGACTGGGTATTTATTCAAGAACAATTGTGAATTCAACCCCAATTTTAAATAGCAAATAAAACATGACAGACCTTCAGCATGTATTTTCACCAAAAAAACACTCCCTTGTTAACCTTTTCTAGTACAATGATTACACATACTCTTTGAGATCACCAGAAGTCATATTCTGAAAACTGGGGGAAGATACTGATTTTCAAAGGTCTAAAGACAATTTAAATTTTAAAGTTCTCATTTGGCTTCTCTTTCTTGGGTTTAGCTTACTAAATTCAAACTTTTAATAACATCCGATTCAGTCATTTTCAACCAGCTGCGAGAAAGAATATCAGTTTAATTAGTAAGATCATCAGTCTGATGCTCACCAATCAGTTTCACTCTTCCTGAAGACAGCAATGTGGGATCGTCTTTTTTGACATTATTTATTGAGTCATCTACTAGTTCTTTGATATGATCAATTCCTACAACTTGTCCTTTGGGACCAACCTGGAATAAAAATATACAGTTGAACAATTTCTGCGAGTTTTAGTTACAGAATGAGTACTTATACTTCCTGAACTCATTTCTCAAAGATAAAAACAAAACCAGGAAAGTGGAAGTATATTTTCACAATGTTATTAAAGTTACTGTTAGATATGACAAATTCTGACTGCTAGAAGCATCTGATAATTAAAGTGTGTCTGCACACTTTTATAAATAGTTGCTAGAGTGATCTTTTTGAGATGTGATTCAGTTGTGTTATATTGTTAGTGGACATTTCTTCTTGGAACTTTTAGAAGTTAAATTTGATGATGTTTGTTTTCGTTACCTGCAACAAGAAGTAACAACATCAAGGACAAAGACTAGAACTGATCTCCTTTCACACTGAATAAAACTTACTAAGGATTAAGTTTCTTCTAGAGAAGACCTTACATCAAGAATTAAATAATGATTTTTATTCAAAATGATCTCAAGAGTCCTATTCTTTCAGAAGCAAATGCTGCAATTACCAGTAACAGACAAATTACCTTCCACTCACCCTTGCATTCATTAATCTGCTCTCAAATTTACAGCTCTCCTCCACAGGAAGAGTGGAACTGCTGAGAGCTCTTAACTCAAAAAAGGTCACAAAATCTCTGTACTCTGAGAGGGGAAAAAAGATCTACTAACAAAAGCTTCTCCATTACAGGTATTTCTTCCAGAATTTTGTCTTTAGTTCAGAAAAAACATTCAAAACCAATTCAAATCTTAAAATCTCTGACCACTTTTAACAGGATCCAGCTCAAAGACCACAATAGCAGAGTATGTCCTAGCAGAGCCCATGTTGCCTGTCTTTGGACACATCTAAACATATTATTTATGTTTCCGTATCTTACATTTTAATATTGTTAAGACATGGAAAATTAATAGCTAGTTATCCTGGGGAATTTTTGTGTTTTATTATGAACAAGTCCTATATTAAAAACATTAAAAAAGCAGTGTTAGCTTTTCTTGTTTGAGTGGAAGACCACCACTCCAGCCTTTGAAACAGAGCAAGTTTCCCCTATGACAGCCATGGGTTGCTGTTTAGAGGAATGACTGGCAGTCAGCTCTACCATAAGCTTGCAAAAGATCCAGTATATTCCAAACAGTAACATCACAGAAATGAAAATTTAGCAAAATGGTCAGAGCATGAAATAGGCTGATAAAGTAAGAGAACCTCCTGCTGCATGTGACAGCCCATTATGCTATTTCTGAGTTCTCATCAATTTCCTCAATTACCCTGGAACTGTGAAGCACATGCAATTGAGACAACACAAAGAGGCACAATTTTTGGATCTCTATGTTAGGAATAAAAATATACCCACTTTTTTCATAAATCCAGTACTGACAGGATGAAAACTGTAATTCATTTAATTTGCCAGCAACCTTCAAAGGTAAATAAACTTGAACTTATCTACATAGCTTGCAAAATTATTCCAGAAGCTTAACATGAAAATCTAAACAACAATCTGCAAGATACTTTAGCAACCTAAGTAAACATAAAGCTTTCCCAGAGGTACCACATATGAGATTATCATCATAAGAGTAAAGCTGTCATCTATGAGCACTAAGGTGCTTATGCCACAAATGTGAGCTACTAATTCTAGATCTCAGACTGAGAAGCAACGTCAGCAGTCACAAAAAGCAAATCTCCAACTGAATTTTTGTGGCAAAACACTCTACCATTAATTCCCATTATACTTTGTCCTGGAGTGACTTTATGATGCTTGCATCCCAAATCATCAGTAACTTCTTTCAAGTTTTTGTTACTATTAGCAGTGCTATCAAGCAGAATGAAAGCATTTACTCAATTTTTCATGACACACATCCGTAAGCCATTCCAATACAAACAACCAAGGAGGATTCATAAGAGGCTCATGACATTCATATGGCAATAAAAAGATAGCAGGATTAATTTCAGGAAATTTGGAAAGAGATTTTCTTTTTGTGCTGATTCTGACTTTTCCACAGCTTGTTTTAGTAGAAAAAAGTGCACAACTATAATTTAACACATCTTATTGAAAATGGCTATTCCTTTATTCATTCATAACTTCAGTGAGAAATACATATTTTTCTGGACAGAAGCTTTAATGCTTGTAGGATTGGCGTTCCCATGCTAGCATTTGATTACTGACTTCACAGATCAAAAGTAATAGGCAGCAAGTTGAATTACGTGCCATTTAAGATTTCCTCTAAACTGCAGTTTGGTTAACTTATTTCAACTACTTTTTTTTTTCCTCTAGACTTTGCAGCTAACACTTGGAAACCTAAATACTTTAGGAAGTGCATGGCTCAGTCCTAAACACTCTCAGCTAACTCTTAACACTGGGAAACAGAAGTGATTGCAGACTCAGATTGGTGCTTGAAAACAGAAAATTAAGTAGCACAGAAACCTAAATGAGAAATTATCATATGTATCAACACATTTCAAATTAACTTTGCAGAAAGACAAAACAACAAATCTAGTTGGCAGTTTAATGAAGGTCTCTACTAATCATAAAGCAGTCATAAAGCCCTGGAACAGAGAAAGAACAACTGATTATATTCCTTTTCATTAATCAGTCTAACAATACAATCGCTACAGGCACTAAATTCTGAATTTTTCAATCTATTTTTTCCATCTTTTTTTTCCCAATATAAGATAGGGAAGAATACAGAAAATTCCTTAGGTACAGGTTGAATAACAACACTGAGATTAAGTACTTGGCAAAGATGTAAAATTCAAATAAATATCTAACTTAAAAAAGGTTAAATGGACACTTATAGTATGCTTGTGCAATATAACAAGAAAAGAAAGCAATTAAAAGACAATTTATTATAGATGCAAGATATTTTCCTGTGGAAACAAGATTCTTTTACACCTCACTAAGCTGTCATTGTAACAGGAATCCATGACAATTTATCACAATGAGAACATTCACAGCCACACAAAATAAAATCTGAACTGTTCAAGACAAACATCTTCTTCCTTCAATATATAAAGCAACAACTAAAATTCAATTATTTAAAAAACCCAAAACAATCCAAAAACCCTAAACTTCCTCATTAGGGGGTTTCTTCACCATTACACAATTTATTGTGCTATTTAACTTGAACATCTACTATCAGCTACCATAAGAAATGGGTACCAATCACACCTAGGAGAGTAAATTATTTTCTGTATAATATACTTCAGTGGATTATGAAGGATGCTTTTTTTTGCCCTGTAATTCAGAGTGTCACTCGAGTCCAAGCAGTTCTGATGATCAATGATTAAACTGAACAACTCACCATTCGTGAAAAGCACGCTGTAAGAATTCCACTTCCAGATCCTACATCAAGTGCTTTGGCTCCTTCATGTAGCTGATCAGATAGAAGTTCAAGTGCGTATGCATGCTAAGAGAACACAGAGAGAAAAAAATTCAAATTATTTTAAGTGTCTGTTTTACTCAATATATGTTAATTTCTTCAGATTTTGGAAAATGCCCTGAGTATTTGTGTAAGAAATTTCAGAATCATTTCTATTACAAAAAATGGGTGGGAAGGAGTTAACTATATTATATAATAATTGTCATTTCATTGGCTTCGACAAATTTTATGAGTGTATTTTTTTTTGTTAGTATTCATATACAAAGCCTCTTCTGACCATTTATGCTTCTAGCATAGACTCTATTTATATATTAGGAAAGACAGTATAAGTAAGTTTATTCCTCCTCAGGTCTGGTGACTCTCAATATTCTGGCAGTATATGGCCAATAAAGAATTTAGCTTATCATTATGCTAAATGCATTGGCATATCCTGGTACAAAAGCTAGCTAGGAAGAGGCAGCTCTAGAGTATCAAGGAAAATAGCTATTAAAACTACCTCCTGGATTACCTGCACACTTGCTGAATCAAAGAATAGGAAAAAGTTGTCTCTTACAAAGGCAGATAGCCAGGCTCATGGATGAACTGAAATAGTCTATAGACACACTTGATAACTTTTGCTGTGTGGTGGAGCAGTACACAAAATAAGCGTAGGCTGCACACTAAAAAACCAATTTGTTCTTTCATGTTTCAGAGACAGCCCTTATCACACTCTTTCAGCTTAATCCATCCCACCCAGAAAACATAAATACTTAGAATATTCTCTGTTAGAACATTCTTTGTTAATATTTGCTTAGAGAATATATTACCTTTTTGCTCTAACACTTCATATACTACTAGTGCTAAGCATTGGAAAAATAATTACTTAAGGGACTTTATTTTGAAGCATAATTAATACTTATTTTTCCTCTTACCAACTGTACTTTTTTTCAGTCTTTTCTTGAATAATATTGTTAACATCTCTATACAAAATTCCTGTTTTTTTTTATATTGATAACTAGGTAAATTCTAAGCCAACTACACAGTTTTTAGTCAAGAGAAGCAGACTTTTACCATTTTTTGACACCTTCCAAACATTGCAAAGACAAAATATTGCTTCTATTCACCTGTTATCTCAAATAAAGAAACATAGAAAAATTATCCCTGGGTTAGATGTATGCACTGAAATCCCAACTAGAACACTCACCCTGGTCACAAACCACTTGGCAAAAAAAGCCCCGCAATTCAGTACAATGTATCTTTTTTTCCATTCCAAAGATTTAAAGGCATTACCACAATGGCATACTATAGGAATTACTGTCGTTCACTCCCTAATTCTTATGATTTTATATATTAAAAAGTAATTTCTAATTAAAAGATCTCTGGAAATCTTCTGGTCCAGTCCTATTTCAATACATGGCCATTTAAATTAGGCTGCTTAGAACCCTGTTCAGTCAGCTTCTTTGTATATCAGAAGAACAGAATTTCCACAAGCTGCAAAGCCTGTTTCAGTGCTTAACCACCTCATAGCTTTTTTAACTCTAGAAACTAATCAGAATTCCTTGTGATACATTTTTTGCCCACTACCCTTCATCCTATTACTGTACATCTGCAAGAAAAATCTTGATTAATCTCTTCTACTTCCTCACAGTAAGCAGTTCACAAAAGTGTCACTGCAATCAACTCATTAGATTTACTAGGGTAAATATTTTATTTCAAAAGCACCTGGATGTTTATAAAATCACTATACTAATCACCTAGTTTAAAGCTTACCATGTGTGGAGCACTGATTGTTGCTTGGAAACCTGTAAAACAAGAGAATGGAAGATGTTCATTGTTGTTCAGACAGCAACCTTACAATCTCTATTACCTTGACTGTAAAGTGCAACACCTTCACTGTCACACTCACTCAGGGTACAACATCACACCCCTGCAGTTACACATGTACTCTACATCAGAAGTGAGATGGACAGGGAAAAAAAAGGTTTTATCCTTGATCTCAATTACAATCTCCATTTTGTCACTATGCATTGAATGAATATCACATACTGAGCAAGTAGGCTTAATTCAAAAGAGTAGTGTCTCCCCAAATAATGTAACTCCTTTTTAGTCAGCCCCTATGTAAAAACTTAAATTTGTTAGTTTGAGTTTCATGTAGTGGAGACCATAGAACATCTGGAGAACAACCTTGTGTGTTTTGCAAACAACAAATAAGAACAAACACCTGCAAGAATAGGAGGAACACTCACCTATATTTGTTTTTGTAAAGATACATACTCAAAGGCTTATGTATCTTAAAATATTTTTTAATTTTCCTATATAACTAACAAAATCCTAATAAAATTCACTCACCACATACAATTAAAGGCAGGGAGAAGATCAAGAAAAAAGAAATTAGCACATTTATATAGATCATTCTCTTGTCTTGTAAAGATAAAACAGACCTGGATGGGAAATTACTGTCCTATCAGTAGACCTGCCTATTCAAAGCCTATTTTTAAAGATTTCACATAATGGTTTAAGAAATTTTGCACTGGTCCCAACTGAATGATTTCTGTAAAGACAGGGAATGTTTCTACCATAAACTGGATGCGAATTATTTTTATGTATTTACATCATTTGCACCATCACAAGCTGCTGTGGTTTGAAAAACAAACACATATTTACACATACTAATATTGGCTGAAAAACACCTTTCTACTTGATGTATCCAAATATGTCAACTGCATTCTGCAAAAAATTGAAGCTTAGTTAAAAGATATGCAATAAATTGATAAAGAACTAAACAACCTTCCAAATTAAAAAAAATTATTTTTACATTCTTAACACATAAATGACAAAAGCAGCCACCGTTACACAAATGAAAACAATCTCAATCCTTTTGCAAGATGCTCTTACCTATAGACTGTGGAGAGTCCATGTAGGGGTTGTATTTTGCATAATGGCAGCGGTCTGTAGCCAGCATTACTTCAAATACCTTGTCTGTTTTGATTATTCCATTTTCTATAAACAAACAAATATATAAAAATGAAGGCATTGTTTCTCTTCTGCAGTGCAGGTGTCTGTGAAATGTGTTAACATATACACAGCATTGTGAGAAATCATGTGCCTTACACAGATCTTACACTCTTGCCCTCATCATACTAGTCATAGCAAGGGTTGGATGCGTCATCCTTGAAGGTCCTTTCCAGCCCAAACCCTTCTGTGATACTAAAATTAAATCTGGAGTCCAGAGACCAAAGGATGCTTAAGCCAGTGATTGTTGAACAAGACTTTCCCAGCAGTTACCGATGCTTTCCTGAAACCACTTGCAAAGATCTACCCCCTAGGAAAACTCAATTTCATGCACACCTTTGATAAATCCTGAAAATATAGTCATAAGAAATTAGTATTACTATACACACCAAACAAGGTATACTTCATATTTTTAAGAAGCTATGCAAGTAATTATTGAAAAATATACAAAAGTAAGTTAGAAATGTTAAGTTGAAGCATCATTGCTCAGTACTTTAGTTTCCAGATCCGTTTGCCTTGTGTTAGCAAAGAAAAAAAATTCTTTTGTTAAGAAACTCCCACTGAATCTGAATTCTTATGCTGGGGCAGACTGAGGCCAAAAAGGTTTTATATCAAAACACTCTGAATCTTATTTCACTTTTCAAAATAAAATATAAATGCACATGCATGTAAGATGTCAGAAGCAGCCATTTTTTCTTGCTGTTTTATTGAAGTTTTTTAAAACATTGTTAATTCTATTTTTTTGAAGTTCTCAAGAGCCCATTAATGAATAACAGAAAACTTTGGAAAACAAGTGGAAGAAATTAACTAATTACTTGCATTAAGAGACTATATAAACCACAAATAACTGACATTTCAATGATGGAACGCTTCATTAACTACTTTCTTTAATAAAGGATTTATTTGCAAAATTATACTTTAAAAGGGAAAAAAAAGTCATTTAAGCACCATTAATATCTAACCCAAAACACAAAAATCAGATTATGGAACTTGTGTAAGATTGTCCTGAAGTTGCACCAGTGGGTTTCTTTATAAAAATACACCCCAGGAATGGGCTAACTTCTGCAGAGACTTTACTGACTGTTTACTGGATGCTCCCAACTACACCTCTTAATCATGGGATTTTCCTTATCTACTATCTGTGTCCAGAATTAATTATCCTATATAACACAGACTTGAATTCAGAAAAGAAAGTAACTCCTCAGATCATATTCCTTTTTGGTCTGAAGACAAAGTTTCACATAGAACTGCAAAACAAATATACTATTACTAAGAAAAATTCTAAGGAAAACAATTCCTTTTTAAAATATATTCTTTTTTTAGAAATATTTCTGTATCTGGTAAGTCCCAGAAAAAGCATACACTCCACTCACAGTCCCCACACCTTAGATGTATCCTGTTCTTTGACTTCATTTTGAACTGAATACTACAGCAGTTCTAGTTAGAGGAAACTCATTTCAACCCAAGGTTTTAAATCTGAGCCAGCAGGCATTTGCAGCAGTTCAGAAGTTTACTTACTGAGCAAAATTGTACCCAAAAGAAAACTAACAAATCAATCCATTAATACACTGGCACTAACAACAGAGGCTAGTAAGGAAAAGTTTTCCCTGGCCACTAGAAATTAGTTGGATTTATTGTATAGCAGTTCTGTGAACAAAGCACAGAAACAAAAAAAAAGCAAACTTTTACTCTTAGAGTCTCATTAGAAATCACTAAGAAGTTAGTATCTCCAAACAAAATATACTTTAAAAAAGGAGAATAAGCAGGGCTAATTATAACAGAAGTGAGGAGATAAAGACTTTAGGAGGCTGAAGGGATGTCAAAAAGCAGTAGCTGAGAAGCACTCAGAAAAGGTCTAAAATAGTTATTTATTTCTTTACATGCATATATTCTAGAACTGTAGGCAGCCACCTGCTCTTTCCTTTTATGCCTTGTGGAATAAACATGCAAAGAACAAAAAGAACAGCTTGGAAGCGCAACTGCAGGGCCCTATGATAAGGCCAAGAACCTTCTCTAATTTCACAAAACTTAGCTCCAGTCAAAGTACGTACAACTATCAAATAAGATGCTTACACTGACAGACAAATTACAAAAAAAAAACCCTGAAAACAGAAACTACCAATATTTTAAAGATTTGAGCATTCAGGAGGCTCTCATTCAGCAAACAATCATGAGATTTGCTGACTGTTGTACTGTCTTTGATTATTGTAATCTTTTTCATCAGTAAATAGGAACTGAAGAAAGTTACCCATACTCAGAACCTGTGGAAGAAGCTGCATCTGCTGTCAGCTATTTATTTCAATTATGGAATAATGCTCCATCCTCAAAAAAACCAACACCCTCTCAGCTACCCCCCCATAGATTGTCTGCTTTTCAAATTTGCTTATCATACAATGGAAACAACATGAAATTTTAGGTGGGAATTAAGAAAAACAATCAAGCCCTAAACAGTAAGGTCAATATTGACTTAGTTAACATTTTTATTGTGTCGATAACAAAAAGATTTTTTTTCTTAGTCTCACAGCTGAATATAGAGAAACATAACAACTGTAAGGTACCAAACTCCAAAAAAGTCCTTTCTTTCCTGCAATAGTCTGTCCCAAGATGACCAGCTACCAGGATCTTAATTCTGCCAGAAACGTGTCTCTATCAAATTCTCAATTAAGTCCAGAAAACAAGTATATCCCCTAAAGAAGCCAATAATAGAAGCTTATATTGCAAAGAAGACATTCTAATTTCATGCCACCTCTACCAAAAAACCAAAACAATTAAAAAATTAAATTAATAAATGCTAACTAAAACCATTTTCTAAAGCTTAAAGCGAAGCTGTATATTGCAAGAAAATAATTCACAATTAAATGCATAGTAGAATATCCTCTCCAGTTATAATGTGCACAGAAATCTCTCCTTGAGGAGACTGTTGGGTTTCAAGAATGATAATCAGTTTGTACTGCAAACAAATCAGATATTCAAGTGTTTACAAGCAAAGGATAATGCACAATCACACTGACAGCTTGAAATAAAAAGTAAACTCAAATAAAGCAGAGTTATATCAGCACAACTTCCAAGCTTCAAAGGGATGAAGCTGAAAAGTAAGTACTTAACAGTGGAGCACTGCCTGCCAAGTTCAAGAGTTACTCTGTGCAGAGGCTGTGGCAATGACAACTTGACATAATTGGAGCATGTTTTGAAAACTCTCTCTGGTCTGCCTCTTTTCCACAAATAACACCATGAAAACAGGAAAAGAGCTCAGAGCAGTCCTTGGACTTGAAGGTGGGAATATACCGCTGTTGAATGTAACCTGGGAAACTGAGCAGTTGGCTGTCAGAGAGCAAGGAAAGAAGAGTCTGAAAAGACACCATGGACTTCCAACAAGTAAACAACCTATCTTTTTATTTTGTCTTTTATTTAGCAACAAATGCACTACTGAAGTGCTTATGTTTCAAATTGCCTACCTCACTGACAGTATCCTGACTATTGACCAAACACGTTTCTAACCAAACCATAAAATACTCACACAGTCAACATTTACACCAACACTGGCTTCCAGATCAGAAAAGAGGATGTGTCACTGCCACATGATCCAGCACACAAGCTTACTATACAAACCATAACACCTACTCAAACTCCTCCTGTGGCTGACTTTATGTATTAAAAAAATCATCTCGCAGATCCCAAAACCATTTACTACTTCAACATCCACAAGTAGTCCAACTACTTCAGCATCCACACAGTTCAGCTTCTTAGATTATTTTCTCCATAACTACTGCAGAATACTTCACTTAGGAAGATGAATTTTCAGCAAAACAGTGATATTTTGAAATCATACAGAGATCTTAAGGCATGATGCAAAGCACATACAGCTTTATGTTACAAAAGATTCATTCACGTAGATGGAAATTACTGCTGTGACAAATCATAGAATGGTTTGGGTTAGAAGAATCCTTCAAAGTCAACTAGTTCCTTCTTATGTTAGGAGCCCCAGAGCTAGATGCAGCACTCCAGGTGGGGTCTCACCAGTGCAGAGCAGAGGGGTAGAATTGCCTCCCTTGCCCTGCTGGCCGCAACACTTTAGATGCAGGACAGTTTGCTCTCCACAAACTTGCAGAGAGTGCACTTGATCCCACTGTCAATGTCAATGACAATGTTAAACAACACCAGTCCAAGTGCCAACCCCTGAGGAACACCACTCATCACGGTCTACACCTGAACATAGAGCTTTTGATCACAACTATTTTGAGTGCTACCACCCAGCCTTATCTATCAAGTGGTCCACTCATCTAATCCATGCCTCTCACTTTTAAAGATATGGATATAGTGCAAGACAGGGTCAAATGACAGTCTCCACCTGACCCATAAAAACCAGCTAGCAGCTTTCCAGAGGAGAATGGGCTGGAACAGAACCACAGCCTGATTTGCAAGCAATGTGAAGATTGTTGGTTTTAAGCACCTGATCATCTGACATTTTTAAAGTCAGGGTCTTTTTGTTTGAGCAGAGGAAGAAAAAAGATGGGAAAGAATGTGGTTCAGTTAATAGAATTTTATTTAGTAATGAGCATAGGAAGATTTCACTGTAAAGCATGAACACAAAGAAAGCACTTAGAACAAGAAGTGATGCATCAGCACCCTAAAATCCAGTAACAGAAACTGACCCAAACCATATAAAGCTCTTTGTGCTAAATAAATTGAAAGTAGGTGTTTGTAAACAAGTGTTTCTTATACCACTCATACATACAAATTTCTTGTGCATTGCTGATAATTTAAGAGCTATCTGCCTCAAACATTCAGCTGTCCATCTATTTTCACTGTGATTTGGATTCACAATATCCAAACATTATCTAAACAGGAGGTTGCATACAGCTCACTAGAAGGAATCACTTGAGAGTCTATCATTCAGAGACACAACCACACAAAGACTGAGGAAAGCACAAGTCCCTCAGAGTTAATCTTACACACCAGAAATTAAACACAAATATCAAGTCCCATGAAAATTCCAAAGTGACAGAAATTTTTAAGAAAATGGGAGTAATAATAGTAATAATAATAATAATAATAAATATTCAATTACCATGTAAATGCTTCTCAAAACCTGCAGACGTAAATCTTAGGAATCATAAGCTAGGCTCAACACAAACTAGTATACAGCCTCAAGCTTCAATTAAATACAAACTTGCCTGTGAACACTTCACTTTTATTTTAAGGTAGTATCCTTCCCTATTTAATAAGGATCACCTTCAAAAACAACCCATCCACTTTGGTGTAACGGGTAAGAGTTTTCTATTAATCTTCATGGATCTGAAAGCCTGCAGTTAACTAATTTAGACATTTTAACCACAGCTGTATTGCCCCCTCCTACCATAGAGCAGTGTTGCAAAGTTGGTATTAACCATTTTCTTCTCTGAGGGAGGAGAAAGGCCTGCTAAACACAGCCTTCTAGCACACAGATTTATACAGAAGTTCTCTGTCATGTACTCACATTTATCATAATGATTATGTTGATTTTGTCTAAATCTCTATCAGCAGCTGAATGAAGAAACTTTGAGGAGTATATGAAAGAAAAAAGTAATTTTAGGGTTGTTTCAGGGTGCAAAAACATAGAACCTCATTTTCCAATGAACTTTAAACTCATGTGTGGATGAGGGAGACTTTAACCTCCGAGCACTCCTCAATCCCTCAACATTTGAGAAGGCTGAACTTACACATCACATGGGAAGTCAAAACTAAAGAGTTCAATGCAAACTGACAACAATCATCAGTAACAATGAAAAAGTGTTGCAAAGGTTAAGATAAAGTTAGCTGGATCAGACAGATAGACAGGGAACTCTCTCCACAGTAAGGCTCGCAGCAAAACTACTTACAGCTTTAGCAGATCTGCAAAGAAGGCAGATGGTGCACATCTCACACCTTACTGAGCAGATGCCATGCAGCCACTCTGCAGCTTTCAGAAAAGCCAATGCTGCTAAGACCAGCAGCTAGATCACATGAAATTTGTCATCATGAAGGTGGTTTCATTAAGACAGGGACTGGTACTACATGAAAGTTGAGGAAGATCAGAAGATCAGCAAAATATAACTCTGACTCTTGGGACAAAATGACAAAGAAATGTCCTACTAGCAGAAATTAGAAAGAATTTCTGAAGCTGTATTTCAACAATGCAAGCATTTAAAACTATTTTGTCTTCAAGTCCACTATTAAAGTATTCAAGTTCTGAAGTCTTAAAATGTAACTCACAAGTCAGCCAGTCCAAGAGAAGCCGACAGTTTACTGATCTCAAGCTTTAAAAGAGTTCACTCAGTTTTTGCCAAACGTAGGTAATTTAAATTAAAAATTAAAACATTAATACAATTAACCTAATAAACAATTAATAAAATTATTTACCTAAAGTGTTATGTAGCACTAAAGAACATGACTTTGTGGTATTAAGGGATAACATTCACATCAACAATCACTCAAAAGAACTCAAAATAAATGAATATTACGCATTTCTTTCTAGGCTTTCCAGAAGCTCTTGGTGATCTCCTAATACTACATCAGGATGAAAGAAACAGTAGCATTAAAAGAAAAGCTTAGAGATATACTGAAGCTAAACCATAGAGGATTCCCTCTTTTTAAAATGTCTACATGCAGCAGTAATGACCTGTTTTGGACACATTTGCAGTATCATTTCCATGTTGCTATGGATTACTAGGCAGCTTCAGACCACCAGGAAAAAATCATACGTGGCATTATATTCACATATAAAAATAAAAATATATCTTCAATCAAGCAAAATAACAAAATATTTTTAATTAAAATTATTTACTAGGAGTTATAAAGATTTGTGATATAAATAATCAGCAAAAAATGCCCTCTCTTTCTCTTGAATGATTGAGGACTTGGATTTTGATGCACTGAATTTTGGAAGTTTCTGGGAAAGTATGGGTATGTTTTTAACATTACATTGACAGCCTGTCTAACATTAAGTGCAAAAAACATGCCAACAACAAAAAAAAAGTTAAGAGCACAATCTTAATTTACACACCAATAAAACATGATGTTATTAAATTTAGGTTGGTTTTTTTTCTTTCTGTTATCATTTCCTATTATTTGGGATATCTATTTGTCTTGATTTACTTGAAGGCCTGCCTCTTAAAAGATCAAGGGTCCAGAAATTCCTTCAAAACACTTCACTGATATGGGCAAATCATTAGCAAATACTTAAATCTTACTTAAAAAGAAAAAAGTTTCACAGAAACTTCTTTAGGCGATTATTCAAATTACTTGCTAAAAATTTTTTTTAAATCTCAATGCTCCAAAAAATAGCATCACAGATTTCAAGCCTGCCACCTGAGACATGAACTAAATTTAAGAAATTTTAGATATTCTTAAATTAACTTATCAGTGGATGTGTTAATTTTTAATTGAAAAAAATAGTTCACTTTCTAACCACTTCACTACCTGGTCATAAGTTACAATGCTTAGTCACTGAAGCGTCAATACATTCATGATGAAGGAAGGAGTAGTCACTGAATGCACACAACAGGCAGAAAAAGCACTCATACAGGGGAGTCATTACATTTGGTCTAATTTTCCATTATTATTTCCCTTCTTCATGTTCATCCAAGTTATATTACTCTTCCTCAAGCAAAATTAGACAGAGGTAGAAGAGATTTGGATTAACCAAGGGAAAAAACATGACAGAGGAAAATTAACAAAACAAACCAATGTTTACTGCTTGCTGAACCTAGCTTATGCTTACTGTATGCAATGCTTTTCCATTCATGGCATTTCCCAAAGACATTTGTCCTCAGCAACCAGAAACTTGGACCAAAGGTGCAGATTTATTACAGATAAGCCTTCATCATGACGAAGCATGCTAAGATGCCATTTTTAATTATTTAATATCTAAATAATTAAAACACTTTGACAAATACATTTAGCATATTTAAAAATAGAATTCTCAGATCCTGATAATATTTGACTATATACTCATTTCAAGCATCATTCACACTGAAAATTAAGACTCTGATCTTATGTGAGG
The DNA here is from genome assembly GCF_901933205.1 of Camarhynchus parvulus. Classification (NCBI taxonomy): domain Eukaryota; kingdom Metazoa; phylum Chordata; class Aves; order Passeriformes; family Thraupidae; genus Camarhynchus; species Camarhynchus parvulus. Next base: position 55,940,518 of record NC_044573.1, read on the forward strand.
TGCAAAATTCTATGGAATCTTGTAAATTAGAGTTGCTAACTTTTGCAACACAAGTTTATTAGGTGAGGAAGGTAAAAGAATGTTGCAAGAAACAAATCCACAGATGGTTAACAACTTCTGCACAGCCAAGTTAACTCACCTTCCCTTTCCCTGAGAAATGTGGATTCAAGAGCAGGTATATATGATGAAAACACCATTGACTCAACATAATCAGAGAAATAAGCAAAGCAAGCTTGTCTTATGGTGTATGACATTGACTGGAGGAAAAAGGCACAACAAGGAAACTTAATGAACTTTGATTGCTTGTGAATTGGACAGGGAACCAAATTTTGTGTCCTTCAGCTGGGAAAGAAAAGCTGATTTCTAAGATGCTGGCATGTAAAGTAGCAGGACTTGGCAAAAGCCCAAGTATGAAAGACAGAAGATGAAATTATCTAGTAGTAACCTGTCAGCAGATAGCTGAAGGTACAGAGAGGGAAAAAAAGTTAGACTTAGAATCAAAAGACTTTCAACGAAGCAAGACAACAGTACATAACTCACCAATTCTTTTCCTCCTTCCTCAGCACCTCTATGTGGCAGATTCATAATTTTAAAAACTCTCCTGACAAGAGTTATTTATTTAAATACAGGTAATTATTTCTGTGTTTAGTATGATTTCTAACCCTACTGTAATCTGCATTTAGAGAGCTTCCTAGAAATGTCGTCTGCTAAAAGATCTTACTTTAAATATATTTTAGGGAGAAGTTTACTCAAGTTTGAAGGAACATGTTCAACTATTTTCAGCTAGGAAGAAGCAAAGATTTTAATAATTATTCTGTGAAGGTGAAAAATATTTGTTTTAAGGCTTCAATGAAGAAAGAATCATTCAGATTTAAATAAGGCATTTTAAAAAAATGAGAAGTACTTTCAAGAATCACTGAAACAAAGCAGCTGAACACCTCATAGCAAAAGCACATTCAAGGACAGCGTTTTTGTTGTGAAGAGCATGTTTTAAACAAGTTTATTTTGCATATGTCAAATTGTGCATCTACGATGCCTCAAATTAACAGCGCAAAAACATGTTTACAATGCAACAAGAAGTTAAAAATCAGAACAACAAAACAATGTACTGCAACACTCTTCAGTCACTTGTCCCTAAGCATGTGCTGAAAAACATGCAAAATTCTGGGAACCTCCTTATTAGTTTTGTCCCTTTTAAGACAGGACAGCAAAGATGCAGTCGATAAAGAATAATTGCCTAAATCTGCACTGTAAATACGCAAAATCACTTCGTACTGCCCTAACACAATGATTGTTACATTACAGAAAAGTTACTTCTATAGTTAAGGCAACAGTGAAATGAGCAGTAAAGCAAATGTCACAAAATGGAGAATTTTTTTGCCACAAAACAGAAGCACTAGCAACTCTCAACAACAGCCTATAATTGAGAATAATCTTTATAGCTGTTTTAAAGAAAAAGAACATGTAGCATACAGGAATCTTCCAATGATGTTTTTATTTGGAAGCAAAACCACTTTAATAAGTTCCCATTCTCCCCAGCCCTCATTTATGCACAACCAAGTTTACTGCTTCTCTAACCATAATAGTACAACAGCTTACAGACATTGAGGAGCTTAAATGTTGATGTTTCACAAGCCATGAGAAAGTGACCCAGTCCTACAGCACTGCCTCCCTCACAAGCAATTCTGTAAGAACAATCAAGAGAAGAATTGTGGCATAAGGGCAGGGGCAAGAACCTCTCTACCAGGATTTGCTGCAGAAGAAAACATACTGTGTCACTACAGCCTGCATTATTTTAAGTTATACAAAATATACACTACATTACACACACATTTACTACGTTCCACACAAGACAAACAATGGACAACATCAAATTAACCGCATCCAATTTGCATTCTCACTTTTAGCATAAAATGCTGTAAATGCTATGTAGCTGTTTTTAGAGAGGGGAAAATACTTTGACGGATCTACTTCTCCAAAAGAATTCTATGGAACATTTTAGTCTTTCGGTAACCAATAATTTTTAAGTTGGTTGAAACGTATCTGGGAGAACTGTATCACATTAAACACTACTTTCTTCTAAATCTGATCCCAACTTTAGCAACAAGGTATCATCTTACCTGAGGAACTCTAACTTAAAAGTTACAGTCTTAATTCAGCAGCTGCTCTGCACTGATAGCCCTACAACATGAACAGAGTCCCATTGAAGTTGACAACACAATCTTCCTGCAAGATCAAAAGCCTCTTTGCTTCCACAATATTTTACTGCCAATCCACTACTTCCCGTTTTAACATCCCTCAAAATATTTTGGCATGCATATGCAAAACAGAGAGGGGGAAATTAACATCAGTGCATGCTTTGAGATTACAATATTGAGCCCTTCTATTTTACTTTCCTTTTCCTATACAACTATAGCTGTATACTAACTACAATGGTTTTTAGCTTTGTCATCATCATTTGCAACGCCCTAAACAGTTTCCATGTGTTGAAAAACTGTCATTGTCTTCTGCAACAAAGAAACTGGTTTTGCCTTCAGGTTCTGAGTGCCATAGACTATTCTGGCAGTAATTGCTTTTTGGATGTATTTTGGAGTTTAACGCTGATTTTTACATCAGAAAATTTTCCCCTGCTGTGTAAGAGAACAGTATTTCACTAAAACAGTATTTCTAGCCCTTTCAGTTGCAGAACAAAACAGAACAAATGTATTGCAACACTTGTAACTAGAGAAGTTCTTATCAATTTATTAAACAAAATTTTTACAATGAAACTCTTCAATAATTAGTAGTTTTTACATGGAAGCTGAAAGTCACTTCAGCATGCATTATTCTACTGCATGCGATAGTTTTCAAAAGAAAATACTGAGAAAGCCCACAGAACCAGATGATCTAACATTAGCAGAGAAAATGAGAAAACAAGGGTGATTCTCCTATGACACCAGAATACCGAGGAGAACACCTTGTTTGTGGTGTTGTAGTATCACTAAAATAGGAGACAACTGTCATAATACAGGCTCCAGATCTACATCCTTTTACATCTAGGACACGAACTTGAGAAGAGGAAGGGAAAAGACCAGGAGCAGAGACGAGGGACACTGTAAGTATATACGAGAGAGGGTAATTCTATTCTAATATGAAAAAAATGGAAGCTTCGAATACAGAAGATATTGTATCTCCGTCCTCTCAGGACCTGGACTCCAGGATGTACTGAAGTACATCGGCGAAGAAGCGCCCGCCCAACACCTTCCCCGTTCAGCACGGGGACAGCACAAACCCCGGGCGAGCGCAAGGGAGCGCCCGGTGCCGGGCAGCCACGGCAAAGCTCGGCTGTCACAGCGCGAGTCCGCAACCCCGACAGCTCCGCTCCTCTCCTCTCCCCTTGGGTCCCAGCCCAGCCCTCCGAGCGGAGCCACTCGGGACCCCGCCGGGGAGGGGAGGAGGGACTGCCGCCACACGCCCCTTTCACCCAACACAAACAGCCGCGGCCTCTTCGGCGCGATTCCCGAACCCGGGCGGCTCCCGCTGCGTTGCTCAGCCCGGGCCTGAAAGCTCGGAGGGCGCCCGCCAACACCACCAGTCCCGCCGGCCGGAGCGAACCAGACGGGCGCCGATCCCGGTGCGTGCGGGGGATCACGGGCCCTCCGGCACTGCCGCCGCGGCCCCGCCTCAGCTCGCACACGGCAGACGGGAACGAGGCGGCGGGAACGGGGCCGGCGAGGGGGGAGACGCGGCGAGCAGGGAACAGCCACGGCCGCCACACGGCGCTTCCCCTCCGGGACCGCCATCGGCGCCACCCCGCCCGCCGCATTGCCTCCCGCAACAACAGCCCGGCCCGCCCTGCGACACCAGCCGCCGCCCGGACACACACCCCCCGCCCGAGCACCCGGGCACGCACGGACACACCCCCGGTCGGACATAGAGACACGCACAAACAGACACAGACGGACAACACGGACACGCGCGGCCGGGCGCCGGTGCCGCTCCCTGTGACAGCTGGTGGCGGGTCGGGCGGGCGCCGCGGGAGCGCGCGGTCGCTAACGGTCACCGGGCGGTCGGTAACGGCCGCCCCGCAGCCCAGGAGCCCCGCCCGCCCGCGCCCCCGCCCCGAGACTCACTGCGGAGGTTGTGGATGAGCTCGGAGTGGCTGGCGCCGCCCGACTTCCAGGCCATCGCTAGGCACACTCTGCGGAGCAGGTACAGAGCCGCCTTCAGCGCCGCGACTGCGCACAGCAGCTTCCCCAGGAAGGACACAACCTCCAGCGCCGACACAGGCGCCGCCTCCTCGCCGCCTCCTCCCGCGGCCGCCGCCGCTGCCGCTGCCGCGCGCTCGCCGAGGGGAGGGGCCACGCGCCCACCGCCCCGCGCGCCCGACATGCCCCGGCCGCCGCCGCCGCCGCTTCGCCGGTCGGCGCGGTGCCCCCGCGCATGCGCGCCCACCGCGCCCAGGGGCACGCGTGGGGGATCCTCGCACGCCAGGGCGGGGATGCACAGCGGCTGCTCCCGGCCCGCGCGTTTTGGTGCCGGGGCCCTGGATCCCGCGCTGGCGGCGAGACCGCGGTCCTGCCCTCCCCTCAGAAACGGCTGCGGGGCGGAATGGGTCTGGGGGGCGCGAGTATGTGAACTTGGGAACTGTTAATGAATGAGATAGCAAAACGGCACCTCGGTGCGCACGCACTTTCCCCCCCTGCTCCGGCCTTCGCCACTCCCGTGACACAAGTCGGTTCAGGCCGGGTACCGGAGAAGGCGGTGTCGGGGCGGGCGAGCCGCATCACGGTGACTGCGCCGCCGGCTCCGGGCTCCGGCCCAGCGCGCGACCCGCCGCCCTTGCGACGGAGCCAATTAGCGGCGTCTCCCGGCGCGGTGTTTTGCATGGGGCGCGCCTATTGGCCGAGGCCAGCCCGCGCGGGCCAGGCCTACGTGTTGGAGGCTGCCATTGGTCAGGTGGCGCGGGAGCTGCGTGTCCCGTGCGTGTCCGCGGCGGGGACGGGGCAGGGCGGCGCGATCCGCGCCCGGGAAACAACGCGGGGATGGCAGAGGCGTGGAAGGATACGGAGAGTTGGCACAGCCCTACACTGGATAAAGGCCGCCAAAGCACCGATGGTTCACAGGAGTATCTACCGGTGCAATGGCGATGGCGTAGGGCAAAGTTACAAATTAAAATTCCTTTTAAGAGGCGTCCGGGACAACAGCTCAGAATTTAGTAAATGCCAATGGGCCTTTATTGTGTCCCAGCATAGGCCCATGATGAAGTAGCAATCTTAAGGGAAAAGTTTTAGCACCTTCGGATCCTCCCACAGCCTGTAACATAACAAGGAAAACCAGAGAATTCACATTCTACCATTATGCAGTATTTCTCCCGGCTCTGAAACTCCTTCGTGATTAATTCTGCCACCAATATTCATTTGCCACCTGTTATTTATACACGTTTCTATTGTTTAAAGGGAAAGCATATACCATCTTTGAAATTTTGGGAACCTACTGTCAGTGCTGTGACTTCTGTGTTTGTGCTGCCTTCTGGTCCCTGCAAACGGGCTTCACACACCTGGGAATAGTTTTGCAGCACTTCCTTTCCTTACCAGGCACACTGGCACAGGAATTTCATCTACGTGGTACCAGACAGCAGAGTTTTCAGTGTTTGGCTTTTAAAACATGAGAATGGTGATAGAAAACTATGGATAGATTGGCCCTATCAATAGTATATGGTATAAACATTGGGGAAAATAAGGTGTGATCCAGCAGATACACAGCCTAAGATATCACCACAGGAGATTACACAGGTTATATCTTCTGTGAGAGAGCCCGTCTTGGCTGGGAGTGTTGAACCTGTTCCAGCTCCACACAACACATCTATTTCATGCAATCATTGCTGGTTCAGGTGAAGAGGTGAAGGTGGGAATCTGCTTCTCTACTTTACAGTCAATCCAGGGCAAATCTGACCATTGCTCAGTGCATATACCAGTCCCATCCATAGACTTCCCACCTGGTTCTTTTAATCCTGGAGACAAATCTACTGCCCTTAACTTCTCCTAAGCATGATCTGGCAACTGCAGTCCGTATGAGGCTCCCAGCCTGTCCCAGAATATAAAAGGTCTCCCTGATACACCCAGTGGGCTGAGAGAGAAGGAAAGAAGCCATGGAGTGAGAGGAATTCCCAAAGGGCAGTGAATACAGAGAACAGACAGACATTGTAAAAGTACAGCACAGAAATACTTAATTGTTTTAAATGCAAAAGACATTTTCTGTTGTCAGATGCAAGCAAACTGCATTGCTCTCACATAGAGAGGTTGCTGCCAAGAAAATAGCTGGCCTATGTTTAAAAGCATTCCAGGGATACTTACCACCTTGGGAGACAAAACCACAACAGAAGCCATTTACATACAAGCTGATGCTGCCTACCAGGACCAGCTTGAATTAGGCTTAGGCTTGTCATGGAGCCTGCATTTCTCTCTTAGGAGTTTGCAGTCTCGCCCAGTCCCTTTCTGACTGAGTGTACCTATTTGCCATGTTCTTGACATGGGTATTCAGAGAATGAAAGCAAATGTTTTCATTCCTTAACAATATCTGGGGTGCCTTGGGTGGATACCAGGCATGTGTGAAGGAAACAGCACTTGGCTTGGCAGGCTTCCAGGAGCTCTAAGACAAGCCAAGTTGCGTCGAAGGGCCCTGGGAAACTAACATGCACCAATAGTGGCAGGATGCACCCATTTATGCAGTAAACAAATGCAGGAGTCCCTAACTCTTTCAGTTCCACAATCTCAGGCCATGAGATCATTTTAAAAACCAATCAGGAGCACATCCATTGAGACTAAACTAAAAGCAACATAGACATTCTTTGCTAGAGTAAAATACAAGCAGAAATTTTTAAAAAATTGTTTTCTGACCATCATCATTTATGTGGAACATTTCAATTTGCTCTGATACCCAGGATTTCTGTATCCTATGCCCCTGACTTGTCCAAATCAGTGTGAGCACCTTGGTCCCTGGATGCCCACTGTCAATTGCAGGTACCTCCATTTTCCACATATAGAGCCATTTCCCTAGACTCTGCAGGGAGCTGCTGCATGGATGGTCCTCTTAGAGAAAAGGTACAAGAATGGCAGCAGCCAGAGTGGGCCCCCATATGATTGCTCTGACACGAAGATCCCACTAACTGTAAGCACATCATCTCTTCTTCTTTTGCTGCACATTCACCCACATCCCAATCCTCTAGCTGTACTTACATACATTTATATACAAACCCCTCCAAGATACTATTTCTGTTTCATTCCTTCCCTCCCACCACATAAGCCCATTAGATTTTTTTTAAATTATTTGAATTTAGAAAGAATTTGAAAAATTGCTCATCACTGTCTGCTCCCATCTGCTTGTATACCAGATGCAGAAATTTCCTTGTGAAATGTTCCTGCTGTACATTTCCACAGTTATGCCCCAAACCCTACGCTAATTGGCTTTTACACCTACACTCCCTCCTCTTCTTGACTCCATTCTGTTTTTTAACTTAATCACTCTCCTTCATCTCATTTCTTTTCCTATAAGCTCAAGCCAGTTTGATGTGTACCTTCCCTTTTTATTACCATTTCAGAAGTTTACATTATTTTGAACTCCGCATCCATGTTTTAGCAGCTCTGCACTCAAAGATGAGGTGAGAAGGACTCAGTCACATCAATGACTTTCCCCATTAGGGAGCAGCAGAACTGGGACCCCTTCATGAAGGAAGGTCATCCTTCCAGATGAGACCTTCCAGGTGACACACCATCCCACAGCACCTAAGCAAAACAAGCAGAGCAGGGCTGGGGACAGAAATGGCTTTGCCATCAACTGAAGTCAGGCCCCAAGCCAAACCAGCCAACAAGTTTGGGCGACATGGCTGAGCACAGGCCCTCCTACAGCACAGCTCAGGCCAAGAGCAGCGTGTCCCAGCCCAGATGGGAGCCCAGCCAAGGGCAGGGCTTATGACTGCACTCAGGGCTGGGCCTCTGCTCTTACATCTGCTCTGCAGTACACTGCACTGTAACTGTACTCGCTCAAGAGAATGAACTGGGCACAGCTCCAGGAATTCTTACCAGCTGTACACATTGTTTTGGCATCTCCAAATAACTTTAAATATTGTTCAATGATGATTGAAGAAAAGCAGATTATAAGCAAATCCAGTTCAGAATTAGCTTTATCGTGCCCTAGTACAATCACTGATTTAGTAAGTGTGTTTGTTCTCAGGCCCCCTACTTTCTCTCAGAGACAGGCATGCTTTCAGTTTTCTTCCCTTTCCCTCACACTCCCAGCTTTAGCCATATTTAAGGGTAGTCCATAGATGCTCCTTGTTGTCTTAGCTGGTATGTTTGGACCCAAGGCTTAGAGTCAGCTTCATCTAGACTTAACATCCTTCTTGAAAACCACAGAAATACTAGATGAGGCGTATTTTCTCCTGGTGCTGATTTCCACCTTTTATATGTTTATTTAAATCTGCTATTACACTGAAATGCTTTACACATCTTTCATAGGGATCAAGCACAGTGAATGTATTTAAAGGTTTGCAAAGCAGCCCTAAATCTGTCACAGCTCTTACTTCTGTCATATAACATACTGCCAACAATTTCTTTAAAAAATGTAGGACAGGAAAGAAAAACTGTGACTCTTCTTTTCTAAGTGAAAATAAGCCTGTATGTCCAACTTACTTCCCTTAATACTTCCCAAATGCTTTTGAACAAGCAATCCTGAGCAAAGAAAGAAATCATCCAAAGGCACAAGGTAAAATAATACACACAGAAATCACAAACTAACCAACAAAAATATTTGCCTAATAAAAATTTTCAATAATCCCAAAGTTTTCTATTCAGCTTTTAGCTGTCTGGTCTAATGTCTTCCATATTCTGAGGCTGCCTATTGATATTTCTCACGAGTGTTATAAGAATTAGCTGAAAATACCCTTGGAGTCAACAGTCACTTGCAGAACTGCGGTGAGCAGCTTAATAAAGGGTGCCAGAAGCATTTGTCGCTGCAGAATAACAATGCTACTGCCACATGCAACTAAGATTTTTTAAGGTATATTTGCAGTATGGTAGACTACTACAGCATCCAGTGTTGAAGATTGCAATGCAAGTTATTTTCCATTACCATCTGTATGGCAGATTACCTTGTCAAGTGCGCAGTTTGCTTTATCTCTCTCTTTGAGTGACCACATTCACACCTCCCTGGGGAGGGGACATCTGCTGATAACAGACTATTGAATATCAGTGCATGACTGATAAGAACTATAACATCCCATTGTGAGATGCTCCGCCCAGAGGGAGGAGCCCAGATATAATCCAGAAATTTTTGAGACACCAGCACGGCTTTCTCCATGGGATTCACCAGAGAAACAGCAGCTGTCTCTTCTTCCACTGGATCTTCAGAGGAAGAATACATCCTTTTCTACAGGTCCCCCTTGCTCCAACAGAACCACACCTGACACTTCAGGAGGACTGGAGCCGCATTTCCAATTGGACTGCCACCTGACCCACAGGGTGTCAGGTTGGGTTCTGACTCTGTCAGTGTTGTTCTAGTGGACTGCCTTGTTTATTTTATCCTTTTACATTTTTTCCCTTTTCCCTATTAAAGAACTGTCATTTCCTGCTCCCATATTTTTGCCTGAGAGCCCCTTAATTTAAAATTATAGCATTCAGAGGTGTGGGGAGGGTTTACATTCTTCATTTCAGGGGAGGCTCTTGCCTTCCTTAGTAGACTCCTGTCTTTCCAAACCAAGACATCCAGTTTTTGGAATATGTTCAGTGCTGGATTCTGCTGAATGTAATTATGGAAGAAAAAGTTACATGAAGTTCAAAAGATGCATGAAGCACATAAAATATCACTGGTTTGGTATCACACCTGGGGAATTACAAAACAGCATAGCAGACTTAATGAGGAACTCAAAAATGCTGTATAGAAGAAATCTGACAGATACCTTTAGCAGGAAAACTGCAATACACAGTGGAAAATTTGTCCAAGACACTGTCAAGTTCATCTGATAGAACCTATGAGACCTGGCAGCATCAGCTTTGGAAAAACATGCAGCAGAAAACGAAGCTGTAAAAATCTTTGTGAGAAAGTCCCTTACTGGACTGCAGTGACTGGACCAATAGTCTCATCCTCTGAAATGACAACTGACAACACAACTGTGTCAGCCTTTAATTTTACAACTAACTTCTGAACTTTTTATTGCATAGTTGTTTAGGTCTCAAGTGAAATACTAGAAAGGAAGTACATGTGTGCTCTTTGATTTAACATACTGTCTAGGACAAAAAAATATTCTGTTTATTTCTGTACAGGTAGGAATCTGTCAGAGCAATGAGAGTGTCACTTGGAAGTACATTATCATGGTTTAACCCCAGGCAACAAGTACCAGGCAAATATTAGGTCACGTAAACCCCACAAACCTACTCTAGCCCACCCCAGGAGGAATGGGCAGGACAATTGGAATAAAACCAATGTAAAAAACATGGGTTGAGATAATGATAGCTTATCTCTTAATAACTTTAATAATTCAAATCAAAGAAGATAAGTAGCCTGTCCCTAGGCAGTAATTGGTCCCTCCTGGCCAATATCCCCCAGTTTATACAGTGTGTGTATATTCTGTGGTGTGGAATATCCCTCCGGCCAGTTTGGGTCAGCTGTCCTGGCCATGCTCCCTCCTGGCTTCTCGTCCACCTGCTCACCGGCAGGGCGAGGACTGGAAAGATCTCGATTTGGGGTAAGCACCACTCAGCAACAAGTGACGCATCAGTGCGCTGTCACCATTATTCCACATTATATCCGCGACACAGCGCTGTGGCTGCTACTCGGGAAAAAATTAACTCTGCCCCAGCTGAAAGCAGGGCATACTTAAAAGCAGATCTTAGACCAGAAATGCCTAGTCGTGGTGTAAGTCACTCATTTTGAGAGAACAGGAGTCGGTGCATGTCATGCAAAGGTGACAAATGGACACAACGTTCCGGTGGTCGCGGCCCAGCCGAGCAGACAGGGAACACAGCGGCACCATCGCGTCTTCTCTGTTTCCTCCACTCCGGACCCGACCTACAACCGACGCCGAGCCGATACGCGCCGGTGCAGCGGCTCGCAGGGGCCAGGGAGAGCGCAGCGCCGCCCCGGCCCGTCCCGGTAATCGCGGGCAGTAGGCGCCGCCCGGCTCCTACAAACTGCGGGGCCGCCGCCGCCTCAGCGCCGCTCCCGGCACGGCACGGTCCGCGCGCCCCGCCGCGCCCCCGGTCTGTCCCTCCGCGCTCGCCGTCGCGCCGCAGCCAATCAGCGCGCGCGGCGCGGGACGGGCGGGAGCGGGCGCGGGGCGGGCGCGGCCATGGAGGACGTGAGCGCCAAGTTCGTGTCGCAGAAGATCAGCCGGACGCGCTGGCGGCCCCTGCCCGCCGCCGCGCTTCAGCCCCCCGACCTCTTCGCCACCGGCTCCTGGGACAACGAGGTACCGGCCGGGCGGGTCCGGAGGCGCGGCGCGACCTTCCCGCCGGAGCGCGGGGGGGCGGGTGGCGGCGGCAGCCCACGCCAGCTCGGTCCCCTGCGCTTCGGCCGCTGGGTGCGGGAGAGCGCGGCCGGAGCCGGCCGTGAGCGCTGCCTGGCTCGGCAGTCCCGCCCTTCGCTTGGCCGTGCCGTGCTCGCGTCCCCAAGGAAGCCGCGGGACCGCCCCGGCGCCCGGCAGCGTTATCCCCCTGGGCAAGCCTTCCCTCCGGCTGGGGCGGCTTCCTCTGGAGCCGTGCGCAGCCCGCAGCGTATCGCTCTCCCTGGCTGAGCCTTACTGCTCCGTACTTTCGAAAGCGTTCTCGAGTAAATGTAGTATCGTTTCCGTTCAGGATAACAGGATCTCCATTTGGTCAGCTGGAGACCTTGGAAATGCCGGCCTCAATGGTGAATATCATGGAGAACCTCATTTGCTGTGTGACATCCAGCACAACGGTGATGTTATGGATATGCAGGTAAAATAGCTGTGTTGAATAGATCCGTATTTTTTAAGGGCTGGTCACTTAGGAGAAGTTGAGTGAAAGTGAACTGTCAAAATGCTGAGATTGGTCAAAAAATTCTTACAAAGTAAAACAGCAAAGGCAATCAATATTGCTGTGGTTTTTTTCCTCTCCACCTACCAATAATTTAGGTTACTCTAAAATCAAAATTATCAGCTTGATACTAACATTGGCTAATAGCATTCTTGTTATCTCTCTCTAGTTTTTGGATCAAGAAAGAATTGTGGTTGCCTCATCAACAGGAACTGTAACTATATTCCGTCATCATCAAAATAACCAGGTATGTGACATGCACTGGCTTTAAGATGCTGTTCTCTGTAATACAGGTTACTTTGATTTTAGTATAAAAAGCATCTGGCTACCAAAATGAATTTCTTTTTAAAGTCTGTTAAAAAAAACTTTGATTTGACACATATGAGGAAAGAAAATAGCATTTTACACACATGCTACATAAACTAGATTCCAGAGCAAGACAGACTGGGGTATCTCCTCATCTGTATCCAAAAAGCCCATTCATTGAAAACATACTTTAAGACATTAGAGTGTTTTGGGGCAGTAGATATTAATGGACTTCTGCCTGCCTTATCAGAGTTTTTGCATTCTTGAATTAAATGACTCCTTTTCAATTCTAACAAATGATGAATGAATTCTCATGTGTGTCCTGTGAAGGAAGATATGTAAACTCAGTAGTCTTTTGCTTTGATTATAAATCACTGGAAATAAATGCCTAATTACCTTTTTATGTATGTTCACAGTGACACAGTAAAGGTGAATGTCAGTTAATAATTTGATGTGTACCTAAAATAAACTAAGTTCCTTGCAATCAAGATCTGAATTTGACCTTTTTATTTTCTAAGGACATCAGTTTTTTTCCCCCTTCCTGGGGAAATATTGAAGACATCAGCCTAGTGAATAACATTTTACAGTCTGTAGTGTTATTTCTAATTGCTAGGTCACGTGAACCTGGTGGTTCAGAGAAGAAATAATTAATGTGTCATAGAAGGGTTTTGTGCTTAAGATTTGATGAAAACTTAGATCTCTTCATTTTTATTTGTATAGGAGTATCTCATTCCCATGAAATAGTGTGGCTTTCCTGAAGCTTGTTTCTGATTTCATCAGTATTCTGGAAGCTTTGTTTTATCATGTTCATTATTTAAGAGCATAATTTCATGTCTGGTTACTCCACAGACATTATCTGCTGACCACCGGTGGGCAAAAGCTCATTATCATGTGGACCAAGACACATCTAGTGGTGGAGCAGCCTGTACAGGAGTCGTCTGCAACAACCCAGAAATTGTCACTGTTGGAGAAGATGGTAGAATAAATCTCTTCAGGGCTGACCAAAAAGATGCAGTAAGAACTATAGGTATGTGAAATACCTGGGTTCTTAAATTAGTCTAGTTTGGGGGGGGGGTTGTTTGGTTTTCAGGTTGTTATAACAAAACAAAAAGTTCATTGAGTATTGATTTCAGTATTCCAGGTTGAACATGTTTGTTCCAGATTATTCCTGTATCCTTCCAGAATTCAAATACTTGAAGTATATTTCAGATGTATTTCTATATTCATCTAGATATTTTTAAGTTAATGGTTTTCCAGTAAAAGTTGGAGAGGGAAGAGAGAGAACATCTTGGAAGATGCTCTCAGGTTCTTCAGGATGGAGTTCTGTGGTGTAAGCAATCTGTTTTGCTGGTTCCCAATTCAATGACACCTTGACATTTCCCATTTTCAGCACTAAGCTGAATCCTTAACATGAAGATAGAAGTCTTGTATCTTGTTCAATAGTTGCAAACAAATGCCTTGGTATTTTTGTTATTGTTTAGTGGATTTAGGAGTACAGTACAAAGTGCATAGGTTTGTAGTCAGTTAAGGTAGGAAGAAAGAAATCTCAGAAGTTAGAGATTATGTCAAAGTCTTTTGGAGCCATAAAAGGTGTATCATTGCTAAACTACTTAATGTTAGTCTGTCATAAAACTTTAAATCCTCTAGAACCTCAGTATTCAGTAATCCAACATTTCTTTTTAATAGTGTTTTGGTGAGTTTTTTCTTCCCCTCTGCTTTTATTTAAAGAGTAGGCAGAAAAGTCATTAAAGTATCTGTAACTAGGCATCAGTGTAACTTTTTTGTCTTAATCTCAGAAAATGTTTCCATTTTATGCAGAAAGATAATAATTTGCCTATATTTTCAGTATGGGCTTACACAAAGAATTTTAAAATACTTGAGGTGAAAGTAGACTTAACAAAGTTACCCCATCGTAATTAAGATGAAAAGTTTATCTATAGTAACAGAAATAAAATACAAGAAAATAGTGTCTCTTTTTTCAGAAGGCCTAAAAAATTTCACCTCAAAGCTGTGAAAAGTTTCACCCCAAAGCTTGTTTGACATTGTAAATTACTCTGACAAAAAGAGGCACTGGAGAAAAGGACCTGAAAAAAAGGTCCTTGCTATTTAGTTATTAACAAGCACAGCATAATTTGAGTTTAGCTTGATACCACACTGGCAGTTCAGAAAAGGTCTAAAAGTTGGTAAATTAAGTGTTTCTGTATAAAACTGCTTAATGCCGTCAGCCAGAGTTACTGTTTCTTGTGTTTAGAACTCCATTATGAAAAGCTCCATAGCTGTGTCCTGTCAATAGGTGCTGGCCATATAAAGAAAACTTTTGAGAACCATAAAGTTGGCTGAATTAATTCCTCTTCTAGGAGCCACAAAAAGAAATCTTACAAATCAACAAGTAGTTTTGTAATCACCAGAACTAATTTAATACATTTACTTGCAGATTTGTCTCAGTAGTATTTCATATAGTAAGCAAGGAAGGGCTCCTTTTTCACAGGGTATTTGCCTATACTAGAGGGTCTCTGACCCTGAAACTGCAGAGGTTATGCACATGTTTAAGCAGCTGTGTTCTGTTCTCTGTTAAGAGTTACTTTGTTGCAATTAAATGGAGACTAGCATTCCACAGGTTGACCTGAATGCTTTCCTCATCTCTTGCAGACAACGCAGACAGCAGTACGCTCCATGCAGTGACTTTCCTTCGCACAACTGAGATCTTGACTGTAAACTCAATTGGACAGTTAAAAATATGGGACCTCAGACAGCAAAGGAATGAGCCATCTCAAATATTTTCTTTGTAAGACCTCCGCTTTTTTATTATTTACTGCAAAACATGTGCTACTTTATATAATGTGATTCAAATCTTTCCTAATAGCTTCCTAGCAACAGGATGGGAAATTACTGGGTTTTTTTTTTAAGGATTTTAACTTCTTTGGTACTTAAATAAGCAAAAGGCAGACTGCTTAATGGCTGAACCACTGTTGTGACTCAGCATTGTGCTTAGCAGGTGCATTTTATGATTTAACTTTTGAAGGACTATTATACCTGTACACTTCTCTTTTTTGAGAAAAATTTTTCAATCCTCAACCCCAAACTCTTTACCTGTTTATATTTGATTTTCTCCACTGGCCTAATGTAAGGTTTCTGGCATCTGGAATGCATTTGAATGGTAACTTTGTGCCTTATAAGGTACTGTGAGAAAAGAAAATGGGCTAAATTTCAATCCTGTTGTTGTGTGTTCAATCCTGTTGTGTAATAATTCCCATTGCTGTTACTCGACTGTGGTTTAGGTACCTGATTTTGTTAGTGCCTGGTCTCCCTTTTTAACTCTTAGTATATACTAAACCTATAATTATATCACGCATCAGACTAATATTACTGTAGGTATAGAGTATTATTTGCCTGCATGGCTTCTCACTCCTATAAAGCTGTCAGATGTTGTGTAGATGTTCCATAGGGCACAAAACCCGATTGTACTTCATGTTATTGCCATACCTCTGGTTTCCAGTAGATGTCATGTGCCTTCAGCCTGGGGTGGTCAGGTGTTACAGGAACTGAAGGTCCTGTCAATACTGGTACCTCACTTGTCAATGCTCCTGATGCCAAATTAGGGATTAAGAAGGGGAAAATAGAAGATAAATAAAAAACTCATGTTTGGGTTATTTGGTTGTTTTGTTTTTTCCTCTTTGCAGGGCAGGTGACAGAGTTCCACTGCACTGTGTGGATAGGCATCCCAATCAGCAGCATATTGTGGCCACAGGGGGCCAGGATGGAATGCTGAGTATATGGGACATCAGGCAGGGTACTATGCCAGTGTCCCTGCTAAATGCTCATGAAGCAGAAAGTAAGTATCTGAAATGGAGAGGGGAGAAGAAGGTGACATTTTAGAGAAGTTTCTGATTACTGTAAAAATAAGTTTTGTAACTGTGGTAGAAAACAATCACATACTTGCTACTTAATTGAATCATAGAATGGTTTGGGTTAGAAGAGACTTTAAAGCTCATTTACTTCCAACCTCCCCTGCCAAGGATAGGTGCACTTTCCACTTGACCAGGTTGCTCAGAGGCCCATCCATCCTACCCTTGAACATTTCCAGGGATGAGACATTCACAGCTTCTCTGGAAAACCTGTTCCAGTGCCTCACCACCCACACAGTAAAGAATTTCTTCCTAATAACCTAATGTAAACTTACTGTCAGTTTAAAGCCATTCCCCTTTGTCCTATCATCCTATCACTACATGCCCCTGTCCTTCATGTGCTTTAGCCTGGCTTCTAGGAGGATTTGTTCCATGTTTTTCCTAGGACCAGAGCTGACGCTGACAGTTTGGTAGTTCTCAGGGTCTTTCTTTCTGCTCTTTTTAAACATGGGTTTGTGCCCATCTTTCCCTTTTTCCAGTCCCCTAGTACTTCACCCGACTGCTGTAGCCTTTCAGACATGGAGAGTGGCTTGGCAACTACATCATCCAATTCCTTCAGGATTCTGGGAAGCATCTCATAAATTTATGTACATTCAGGTTCCTTAGGTGGTCATGAACCTGAGCTTCTTGTACAGTGGGAAGGACTTTTCTTCCCCAGACCTTGTCTTGCAGCTCAGCCCCTGGAGAGGTGTGGGAAGAGAGGTTGCCATTGAAGACTGACACAAGAAAGTTGTTGAGTATCTCAGCCTTGTCTCTGTCCAGTATTGCCAGTTTTCCAGCATTGATTATTGAGGGACATACACCTTCTGGGACCTTCCTTTTCTGGTTGACATACCTGTGAAACCCTTCCTGTTGTTCTTTTCATCCCTTGCCAGGTTCAGGTCCAGCTTCTCCTTGGCCTTCCTCACTCTGTATCCCTAACCTTCATCTCTGTACTCTTCCCAGGATGCCTACTACTGCTCCATGTTTTCATCTGGAAAACGTGGCTTCCTTCTCTATGTAGGAGACTGCTTTTAGATAAAAGTGAACTCTGTCTAAACTAAAAGTAGACTTAGTAAGCAATTCTTTAATGAGCTGTTAGGTGCATTTAATCAGAATGGCTGTGTTTCTAGCAGGGTAGGTATATAAATAGCCATGGAAGCTGGTACAGTGTTAGGCAGATAGAGTAAAGCAGAATGCAGATGCTAACAAACTTGAAAACATGAGGAAGAAGGGGGCACTCAACATTGATTTGGTGTTTCCACAGTGCTGAAATAGCTCACTTTCCTGGCACTATGTGAACAAGACAGCAATTCATTTTATGCTGAAAATTTTGTGATTTGTGCTACATTTAAATTAAAGGAGTAAAAATATTTATTGATATTACATTTTGCTGACTTAAATGTCTTCTGCAGTTGTGGTATTTAGACACAAAATAATGTGTGTTCTGAGAAGGCATGCATGCTACGTGTGGATTTAAACTTAACAGCAGGGAAGATGACATGCAGATTGCCTGAATTCAGACAAGACTTCAACAATTTTTGCAGTACTGAAAATGCAACAAAATAGGGTCTTTTTCTTTTTTCCCTTCTTTTTTCTTTCCCCCTTTCCCCCTGCCAGCAGAGGGAAAACTGCAGTATACATAACTTAGGATGGGGCTCTGGGTTTCCTACCCACACACAATTAAAAATGAAAGGTTTTGATGGAGGCATGGGTTCTTGTAAATACATGCCTATATCATACTATCCAAATGCTTTGATTGAAGTACTAGAGACTTTTTCTGAAGTGCTTTTGTTTGATACTTCCAGTGTGGGAAGTTCACTTCCATCCCTCTGACCCTGACCATTTATTCACGTGTTCTGAAGATGGATCTCTTTGGCACTGGGATACTTCCACAAACGTATCTGAAAAGCCATCTTTTCTTCATCAAGGTAAGGATGTTTGAAGTCCATCTGCACTGAATTTGTCAGTTGGTAACATCATTACAGTCAGTGTTCTCATATGACCCAATTAATAACACAATCTTAATACAGAAAATTAAAAGCAGCTTTCTTTTCTTAGAAAGCAAACTTAGGTAAGCACTTTTCTTGGATAAGCACTTGAGAAAAACTACTGATACTGCAAACAGTTGTGCAGGGTTTCTCATGGTCTGGTTTGTGTTTTTTTAATCTGCTACCCTCTGACCAATGTGTGAAGGGCACATTTATGATTTCAAAGATAGACTGTATTTATTCACTTAAAAATCATCTGTATGTAGAAAAGAAACAGAGGCAGTCTGATGGACATTATTGAGTCTCTGAGGGAGTTACACTAACGTAGAATACAAAAATAATTGATAGGTTAATGAGATAGTAGAGTTATGAATTTACAATTCAGGGTAATAATTGAAACTTTAAATAAATGAAACTGGATCCTTTTGCATGGTGGCAGGATTTAAAGTTAGGATACTGACTTTTAATATAGCATTTATTTTCACATTCTAATCACAAAGACTGCTAAGTGCTTGCCACATTAGACAATAGTGGGGAAACTTTTAGATGTCACCTGCTGCCTTTGCCTCAAAGTTGTCATTCAAAGTTAAATTTTATCTGTGGAAATTATAGGATTACTAATTCAAGTTGGACTCTGCATGTTTTCAAGTATATGAGGTATAAATCCTTTAGCATCACTTCTGACACCTGTTAATTTTATGCTGAATGATGGTTCTTGCAGTGTGAGACTTCAATTTGAATGTAAAGTGTTATGTGGAAAAAATTCAAAGTCAAATATAGGTATATCACTTGCTGCAAAGTGGGGAGGAGGAGCAGTAGGGAATAAGTGTTATTGAAGCAAAGCTGAAAACCCCAAACAGAGCAAGACACTCTATAAACAGACCTGCGTTCTTGTACCCTTACTTTAGTATCTGGCTAGATAAACTTGCAGGTACTTACACTCTCCAGTGAGATGAGTTAATAGCTGTTGTGATATATTTGTCTTAACTGAGGATACAGCTGGTAGATAATTTTTGTAATTATTTAAAGTACTTGATTTTTTTAAAGCTATTTTTCCTTAATTTACCAAAGAAATGACATCTCAACTACTCTGGAAACTGACTTAAATGTAAAAATTTATTTCCATTATGTCTGACCCATATCTACTGTGTTTCTTTAAATTCTGAGAATATATAAATGAAATTGAAATGTACTTCTTTGTCTTCCTTCTTTCAGGAGGAAGAAGCACTGCCTATCTTTCCCACAGTACCATGAACCAGTCTGTAGTGAGTGCCTGGCTAAGCAATGATCCGACCAAAGACCGCATGGAAATCACCAACCTGATTCCAAACCAGACTTTGTCTGTGAATAGTTTAGACGTTCTAGGACCATGCCTGGTATATGGTACTGATGCAGAGGCTATTTATGTGAACAGACAACTTTTTGCATGAAGTGACTGTGGTATCCCTTTGAAGTATTGACCAGCTTGAACTACTGGGAAATGTCAGGTTCATTCTTAATGCTACTCACTAGTCTGTTATTGGCGTGTGTGGGAGAGGCCTCAGCTTGGTCCTGGTGCTGTGGAAGAAGTGAGGTGCTTCGCATTCTGACAGCTGTCACTTGATGCTCCAGGATGGGTAACTGAACAAGCTTATGTGCCGTTTCTTCCCTGCTGCCTGCTTGGTTTTGACAAGCAGGAAAGTAGTCATTAAGGGCAAAATCTTTGCTGTTAAGTAATGTCCATAATACACACGCACATAAAAACAGAAGAAAAGGTAAACACTGAATTTTTATTTTTCCCTGTAAAGGTATTTTCAAGCATCATTTCTAAAGCGAAACTGTGGGCTTCGTGGAAGTTCTTTTTATGTCACCTGAAAGAGATGGGTTTTTTTTTAAGCTGAGTTTTTATATATAGGGGAACATAACTGTTAATGTTAGTTCATGAGCTGGAAGGAAAGCTGTTAAAGCTATGAAATGTGGAAGGTTCTATAGGAATCTAAGCATTCTAGCAACATTATTTTAAATTATTCACAGCTTCATCATGGATGCTACATGTTAAAACTTGATAATGCACCAGTAAATCTCCCAACAGAAAAATGGGGTTTATAATTAAGAAGTCATAATTGACAGATGTGTTGGCTGTGTTTTCAGGTGTAAGAATAAGAGTTTCTAAACTTGAGACATAGTCTTTGTCACAAATTCACATCTGGTTTATTGAAATCTTTGAAAAGTTTTAAATTTTATTATTAGCATTGTACCTGCTTTTTTTTACAGAGAACCCTTTCTCTTTTTATTAAAAAGTTTTGCACAAGAGTAGTGGTCTGACTTACTAAAATAATTCAAATAGATGTGTTTTCAGGAACTTGGATTGAGCCTGGGTATTGAACCTGAAGGATGGAAAAACCTCTGTATTTGGGCAGGAACAGGTTAGTTATGAGGTGTTACATGGCATTTCCACCATAACCCCTCTAGAGTATACTTTAATTCACTCGGTGAGAGTGGTGTGGGTGTGCTGTAGCAGGAACGCCTCACCTGATGCACATTCCGTGTGTCTGGATGGGGCGCTGGGGACAGGGTAGTCCTCCCTTTGCAGGGCAAAGTGTACCGAGTTGCCAGTGAGCTCCTTAGAGCAGCTTATTTGAAATTTATTTAAAACGCAAAAGATGGAAATGAAATGGATCACTCCGAGTGCTAACCGGTGGGTTTTCCTTCCTGTTGGTCTGTAACGAGTCCATCGTTCGGGCATCAGCGGAAACACGAGGCTCAGCGGAGTTTTCTCCCCTCCATTAAAAGAAAATCGGAAAATTAGAAAATGGGCATTTGTCCGTGGAGCTCGGCACTGGCTCAGGAGAAGCCAGCCGTGCCCGGCAGCGCGGGGCTGTGCTGTGCACGCAGTCCTGTGCTGAGCTGTGCAGTGCTGGGCTGGGCTGTGCGGCTGCCCGGCCCGGGCGCGCAGGGGTTACAGGGCGCTGCCGCTCCCCGCCGGGGCGGGCGGGAGCCGCCGCCGCTCCATCCGGGAGCGGCAGGAGCCGCGCGAGGCAGGCCGGGATCTGCCCATATCCGGGCGGCTCCGCGGCGGGGACACTGACAAAATGGCGGCGCCGAACTGAGCGGCCCGAGGCGGCGGCGGGCGCTGGCGGAGGGACCGAGCGGGCGCTGCCGGCATCGCCGAGGGGCGGAGGAAGAGCGGAAGGAAGGGAAGGGCCGCGGCCGGTCGGCGCCGCGCGGGCGGGGCCGAGCTCCGAGCGCCTGGGGCGCTGCCGCCGCCTTCTCGCCTCAGGTAGAGTCCGCCGTGCGCGGGGCCGGAGGGGGTCGGGGCGGTAACGGGCACGCTCCGGCTCGGCCCGGCGTCCTGGGCCCGCTGCGGGACCCAGCCGGGGCAGGAGCCACCTCAGGTCACGGCCTGGGGCCGGCGAGGCGACAGAAGCGCAGGTGTCCCAGCGGGGCACGTTCGGGATACTCCGCCCGGCGGTGAAACCCTCCTGGCCTGCGTGTCCCGGGAGGCCGGGTCCTGCTGTCCTGCAGCAATCCGTGCCGGCCCGAGCAGCGCAGCGGGGCTTTGGCTGCCCTGCTTGGTCCCAGTCAGGCCGGGTCCCGCTGTCCTGCACAATCCGTGCCGGCCCGAGCAGCGCAGCGGGGCTTTGGCTGCCCTGCGTGTCCCGGGAGGCCGGGTCCCGCTGTACTGCACAATCCGTGCCGGCCTGGGCAGCGCAGCGGGGCTTTGGCTGCCCTGCAATTGTTAGCCGTGGAGAGCGCTCCGAGGTGTGCCTGGAATGACTCCTGCTGCTCCCGGGAATACGTGTATGTGTACGTAGAAGAGCCGTATCCTGCTAAGGCAGATAGCAGAGCTTAAGAATGGAAGCAAACCGAGCGAGTGCACAATGTTCCTAGTGTTCAGCTGGCCTCTGGTTCTTTCAGCTCTGGCTTATCTGACCATATGTAGTTGTGCTTATGTGCTAATTTCGGGGTCCAGTTTTCTCCTCATTCTATGAAAACTTTTAGCATTGGAAATGCATTCTTTGGGAAATTGCTGTTGCAGCTTAATGACTTGTTACCTGAAAGAAGAGCCTCCTTTAGTTGGTCTGAACCAAATCCCTACAAACTTAATTTTATGACTTGTGAAGTCTCTGTTACTTTCTTTATCCCTAGCAGTGAAGCATTGCAATTATGTATAAAATAAGCTGTTAGAATAGGTACATGAGGGAGGGTACCTAGATGCATCAATATGTGAGGTTCACTACTCAGTTGGAAATATGGGCATTGAAAATATTTTTATGATGAATTTTTAAGTTAGATTAAAAAGCTGTGTGTTTTTACCCTCAGAAAATCATAGGAGTCATTGACAGTTGTGTGGTGCCGTTGAGAGCATCACAGACTGGTTTGGGTTGGAAGGGACCTTAGAGATAATCCAGTTCCAGCTCCCTGCCGCTAGACCAGGTTGTTCCAAGCCTCATCAGGCCTGGCCTTGAACACTTCTGAGCTTTCGTTCAAGCACTTATATAAATAAGTCCAATCTTTTATGATTATAATGTAAAAGAACCAAGGTGGGCTTTTTTTTTTCCCTTACAGTTTGACCTGTAAAAGAAAATACTAGATTCCCATATTTTGAAAAGAGGTGAAACATTATTTTCTTCAACTCCTTTAGGGAAGAGAATTCAATCAGCAAAAACAGCTGCATTAACAAACAGATTATTTAAGGACACAAAACTTCAGGAGGGAATAGACATCAGTTCCCATGGATACAGTTGGTGTTTGGTAGTTAGAAGTACAAAGCTGAGATCCATTTCTTACTCAGCAGTCAACACTCTCTTCCTTTAAAATGTGTGCCAGTGTCTATAAGCAGAGGTGACTTGTGAATTTTGAGATTCATATATAAAGCAAGGTGAACTGTAGTAATTCCTGTTTTCTGGAGGACTAATTTAATTCGTTTTCTAAGAATTAAGACTTAGTGTAACATGTATATGGTGGTACCCATCAGTGCTGCCAAAAGGAACAACCCACCAAAAAAAAGTTATTTATTTGGGTAAATTCCTTAGCTTGGTTTATGCTGTATGGCCTTACAAACAGTTACACTGTCTGTGGTAAGTGGTGGGAGATAAGTGGACTGGATGGTTTACACTCCTAAACCTAAACTGCTGCTAAAAATTTAGAGTGCAGTTTTATTTTCCAGGACTGTTCCTGATTTATGATTTTAGTCTCCTGTTAATTAACCTTGATTTCTCTTAAGGGGTGTTAGATTTATCTATCCCAGCTACCTGAGGTGTAACCATGAAGTGAATACTGCCATACCAGATGAAATTTGTAAAATATGTCGGTGCAAAACCCATTTTCTCCTGAATTCCAGGCCTTTGGAATTTGTTAAAAACTTATGTAGGAGTATTTTGTCAAGTTCTTACTTAATTTTCTTTAGAAAAAGATTTCTTTGGAAAAAGTATTTTCAATGTGTTCTTAAATACCGCTTGTTTGGAAAATTATTTTGAAAGTGGCCAAAATTAAATTACATTTTAATTGCTCTCATGCTGTACTTTCTGCTGATTTCTGGATTTCTTAGTACTTTGGGCAAAATTTCACTGTTAATTATTAAAATTCACTCATGTCTGATGATCACTTCCTTATTCAGTGAGCACTGAAGAACTATATGCTATCAGACTGTATTAAACATATAATTACCCAACTACACTCGAGGTTTCAAAGCTATCACAGTGCAAAGAAGGATTGTGAATGCAGTTATACCCCTTAAGATTTAGCAAGTTTCATAAGAAAAATTCTGTTATTTCTAAAATGGTTCTCCAAGGAGAATGGGATTAAGTGGATATCCCTTAAGTGTTTCTTTTCGCAGTCCTCATTTATGTATTACTTCCCAGCTTTCAGGTTTTATTCATATATAGGTAGCATGAGTATTTAATTCATATAATTTGCATGTGTTTCAGAGAGTTCTTTTCCTATTAACTTGTCATATTCTTAACTGCTGAATCACTGATTGGTTTGTGACAGCGCAAGTATTATAGAAATGAAACCGGAATGAAGAAAGAATGACTTTTTTGTAGACTGTGTAAAATTTAGATACTTGTTTAATTTATGTCTATTATGAGAAACACTTAGCAACACAGTAGTAAAGGAGCTCTGTGAGTTGGGCTACAACATTTTTGTTGCCTTTGAGGAAAAGACAGAGCTGAAACATTTAGTTTATCTTGCACTGTCTTAGTAACTGATCTTCCTCAGTTACTAAGTGAAGTAGTAGAGACTGACAAAGTTTAATTTCATGGTACTCTGAAGAGGCAAATGCTGTGCAGTTTCTTTAGTGTTTCACTGTGGTTGCTTTATCCTTTGCCATGCAGTTGCAGTAATAATTAGTGCCCAGCCTGAACACAGAGATTTGAGTTCTCTGCAGACATGGGGCTCTTTCCATGATGAGTCAGCGCCTTCAAAATGCAAACGTTTTTTATTTGGCTTTTGGCAGAAAATTCTGTTTCCCTTACCAAATGTCATAGCTATGCTCTCAGCGAATTTGATGCTTGAGTTGTTAAACAATTCTACAGTAAAAAAAAAAATCTGATAAAAATTTTCTTTGTTTCTCTTCCTGCTCTCATTTTCCCTTATGTAAAATAAATTTTAAAATTACTTAACTGTTGATGAAGACTGGTTCAAGGAGACTTGAGCTAAGAGACTGTGAAAGCCTCAGAATCTGAACCCTTAAACAGATGCAAGTAGCAGATGATACAAGAAGTCATAAAGTTGCATGTGATGAGCGAGGCAAGTCTTTAGTTTGAACAAATGTGACTGCTAGAGAACGGATAAAATCACTGTAATTACATGCTCTTACTGGTGTACTTCTCACCCCCATCTTTTGCTGGAGCTGGATGTCAGAATCATTGATCAGCAAGGTTATTTGATCCATATCCTGGCTGACTGGCTAGCACAGTTGGCTCTTCTAGCTACAAAGGTGTTGATGGGGAGAACATAGGTGACAAATGGACACAGGAGAGAGGGGAGGCAAAGAAGCAGTACTGGCACACACCAGTGGTTCATATCTGCTCTTGAAAGCTTTGTCCACCACACAGAGCTCTACTATGCCCACATCCTTTGCAATTCAGGACTGTTTAGACTTGAGACACCTAAAACATTAGTTGTTAACAGACAGTTAAAAACCCAACATGGTTTGTAAATTAGTTTGAATAAAGACTGCCTGAAGAATTCGCTTAGCATGCTTTTAGTGTCTGTGAAGGCAGTGCTGCATGTAAATGTTTCACTACTCCAGTGCTACATTGTGAATTTTTTAACTGCTCTGTTAAATGTGATTTGTTTTGTTTCGTTAACAGAATAGCAATTTTGGGTTGTGACAAACTCGAGCACTTGAGGAACCAAGGTTTCACAGCGGAGAGCCACTGCTTTCACAAGTTCTGACTTCAGCCAGTCTTCCTTGAATTCTGGTGTGTGCGAGTCCTTGGTGGAGGTTGCATATATACATGTTTTCATGAAGAGAAGTGAGAAGCCAGAAGGTTATAGACAAATGAGGCCTAAAACTTTTCCTGCCAGTAATTATACTGGCAGCAGCCAGCAGATGCTACAGGAAATACGAGAGAGCCTCAGGAATTTGCCTAAACCCTCAGATGCTGCTAAAGCTGATCACAGCATGGGCAAAATGTTACCTGAAGATCCTAGACAAGGCCGAAATCCCCCCAAATTTGTAACATATCATAAGGTTTTGCAGGAGATAAGAAACTCACTTCTGCCTTTTGCAAATGAAGCCACCTCAGCTGTCAAAGGAACATCAGAAGTTAATCGACAGATGCTGCAAGACTTGCAAGCTGCTGGCTTTGATGAGGTGAAGTGTTTTATTTTGAAGATTTGGTGTTCTGCTAGCTATAAACTATTAATGCATGTTGGTCAGGGAATGTTTGAACAGTATGATAAGCAAAAAGCTTCAAAATATGGTAGATTTCTGATTAGGACATGAAACTGGTAATAGTGGGGGATGTAGAAGAGGACTAGAAGGATTTAGAGAGACTTGGTTTTGTTTTTTTTAAGCATCTTGTCCATCTGTTCTTATGTGGTAGGTTGTTTTAATTATTTAAATAGTTTTAGGTAGAGAGGACTGGACTCTCTAGAACATGGATTTTGCCTTTGATACTCAAAGTAATTTTGGATTGTGCTCAATTAAAATAGATTGATAAAATATGGCCATTCTAAATTGAAAGGCAATACCAAATACTTCAGAAAATAATCTGAAACATGGTTTCCAGAATGGAAAAAAGAATACACTTACAGTTCCTGTGTTTTTACTGGGACCTGCACATCACATAAATCACACTTGTTTTCATGCCTTCTTTGTAAACCTAGGTACAAAAGCATGTTTTAGAAAGAGCTAGCAAACCACTCATCTTGCCAAAGGAAAAAGGCACAGTACCACAACAGGGATTAACTTTTCAGGCATGCACTGCTTGCAGTAGTGACCAGCTCATGAGTTCTGCTGTGATGCTTTGATATTTACAGAGATCTACCTCTACCATGAGTGAGCTTCTCCAAAACTACCAAGTGGCTTTTCTTCAGCAGCATCCCAGTGTCAAGTGCTGATAGTGGCTTTTCATGTTCCTTTCACTTGATCAAATACACAGTCCAGACTGTGTATCAGGAAGAATGGAAGGATTTTATAATGATAAATGATTTTTGTAATAATTTGCTCCAGCTCTGTGATTCATTGCTGAGGTTAAGGAAGTTTTTTTGTTGTTGTTGTGTGGGATTTTGGGGCGAGGAGGGGTGTGCATTTGTTTTTTCAAAGTAGGTTGGTTCTCAGCTCCATTTTTACAGATTTGAACGTGCAGCTGGTTTTGCAGACTGAGGTTGTGGTATGTGGCTGGACAATAAATTAGAAAGGTATCTTAAGTTGGTATTTTTGTTGGATCCTTTGTATCTTGAAGCCTTTTGCTTCCACCCTTTGTTCTTGGATACAACTGGAAATTCCCATGACACTTGTGATTATATGGGGCTTTTTTCAGGCACAGTGCCAGCATAAGCCCTTTCTGCCATGTGTTAACGTACAGTTGTGTTGCCACAATAGCCCATATGGCACTGATCCACACACATCCCTAGGAACAGATACAGCTGAAGTAGGAAAGCATTTTTCTTGGTTGAGACGTTTCAAAATGTATTGAATTTTTTTTTTCCAAATGAAATATCAACAAACGTTCTTGTTATTTCCCCACACCTCTTAGGTAGTTGGTAGCATTAAGGGGTGAAGTGGAACAGATAGATATCAATAAATATCCAGTGTGTGTATATAGATAGGTTTATATATATATATATATACACACACATATATCTATATACATATATATATATATATATATATGTATGTATGTATAATAATCAGGGTAGAATGCTATTCATTGTATTTGGGGTTTTTTATCCTAAATATCTTACAGAAAATCCCTTTTGCTTACTGTGGTTCAAGTTGAATACTCATATGTTCTGTGTATAGTGATACTCTTTGACATTGAGTACTTCATGTCACATAGGTGACCAAGTTTTTGAGCTGAAAATGTTATGTCTGCTTTTTCTAGTGTCAGCTGGTCCGTAAAGATTGCAACAACTTTATTGTATAGGGTTTTTTATTATAAAGTCATTTTGTAAGGGTTGTATGACCAAACTGCTCTATGAATAGCAAGATGACATGATTTACATCAGACTGCAGTGCTTCAACTGGTTAACTTTTCTTCTGAACATCCAGATTACAGTAGTATTTCTGATGATCTCTTCTGGAGAAGAAATTTTAAAAGTAGTTCTAAAACAATTGAGAGAAATTGATACTTTGTAAAATTACTTAGCTAAAATTAGTGGAGGATATTTGGCTAAATAACCATGATTTTTGGTATTTCTTGTAAATAATTTTTTGTATATCATTTTCTCTTTAGGATATGGTTATACAAGCTCTTAGACAAACTAACAACCGTAGTATAGAGGCTGCCATTGAATTTATAAGTAAGATGAGCTACCAGGATCCTCGTCGGGAACAGATGGTTGCAGCAGCAGCAAGACCTGTAAACGCAGGTATGAAACCACCAGGTAGGTGTATCCATAGTGACTCAGTAACTCACTGAGTGTATTCTTATAGCTGAAACACAGAAAGTAGTAAATTTTGCCTTCACGTGCCCACAGTAGAACAGAAATGCTGAGATACAGGGTTTTTTGCCTTCAAAAACAGCATTTTACATATCTGATGTAATCCTTCTGAGAGATAGGCCCATTTGACTTGAGTTTCTTAAGTATGGTTTTATAACTGCATGGTTTTATACAAGGAATGGCATTCAGATCTCATTTTGGTAATTTCTGTTACCTTGCTGAGTAGTGCCTGTGCTTTGTTCTGTGTCAGGTGCCACTTAGAAATAAGTGCTGAGCATTGAGTTCTTCTTTAAAATTTTTGTCTTTCTTCACACACACTCCCACACAACATTCTGTATGTGTATTTTTGTGTATGTATTTGTCTGTGTGTGTATTTATATATCATATAACTATGGTATTTGTATTTTAGGATGTGATGTTTCAGGATCCCTCTCCGCTTAATTTCCTGCTTGGTTCCAGCTTTTGTTTCCATAGTTTTTAGGGCAGGCTTCATGTTCTTAGATGTTAGAGGGGAGACTACTGTGTCTTTACTAGCAGAGTCAGAATTTTGCCACTTGCTATTAATGCTTTCTGAACAGATGCTAGCACATTTTTAATATAACTTGATGCCTTTTTAGTAGCATACACCTAAAAAAAGAGTAACTTTAAAATGCAGCAGAAATACTGAACTGTTATTAGACTAAAGTTGGGTACTGAGCTGCTAGCACTGGAGTTAGATTTGAAATCAACAATATAGGTAGGAGGAAAAATTAGGAGTTGCAAAGAACAGCGTCATTTTCCTTTAGTTTGTTAAGCAGGATGAGTTGGTGCTTGTATGAAGTTCATAGGTAATTTCCACCATTTAGACATAGTTTTCATTGTTACTTGCAAAAATATAGTAATTAACATGTTCTTTAAGTGAGGACAGGGTGATTTTCAGCAATTAAAGTACTGCATGTGTTTACACATATTTTAGTGTTAACATTATAAAAACCACAGTAAGACTGCCTGCACCATGAGCACCTTGTATATTTTGTTTATATGATGCAAAATAGCATCTGCAAAGTAAATATATTAGCAGGGTTTTGCTCTGTAAATTTTGCATTCATACGGTTTTACTTCTTGCCTCTCTATCTACAACACTTTTACTCAAAAAGATACAACTTTTAAAATTAAAAGTACTTAGTCAAATTCTGCCTTATGGAATATAACAAGTTTGGATGATCTGTATGCATATAAGGGTGCAAGCCTTGATTTTACAGCATTCAGTTAAATTTAATTCAAGAACACTAAGTGGTTTGCAAGTGTTAACTGGAAAGGATAGCAACATAACATATTTTTCCATGCTATTACTTTTTTTTGCATTTGTGCTGAACATTCTGAGAGTTTCTTGTACACGTGATTAAAAATACATTGTGTGACTAATAATTCTACGCGTCACCATTTTTTTTCAATTAAATTTTACATTTTTACTGAAGCAAAATACGTTTTCAGAAAAGTGATTTCTGAAAAATCACTTTGTGGTATTATAGTTTTATAGTTTCAATATGAGGGTTTTTTTTCCTCTTATATGTACACTGAGAATATTAGCATGCAGTGCTGTGTATTACTAGAAAAAGTTTTCATATGAAGTACAGTGGATTATATTGTGTCAGAGAATTCAAGTCCTGTTTCTGTAATAATTAACGCAGAAGAACAAAATATTCGAAGCAGTCAATAGGAATAATTTCCAATAATGTAAATGCTGTATTTCTTCTTGTGGAAGCAGGGGCTGTGCAGCAGTCAGTGAACCGCAAGCAGAGCTGGAAGGGTTCTAAGGAGTCCCTGGTTCCTCAGCGACATGGCCCTTCCCTGGCAGAGGGTGTGGTTTATCGCTCGGAAAGTCCCAGCTCGCAGCCTGATGTAGGAAGGCCATTATCTGGATCCGGCATTGCGGCATTTGCTCAGGCTCATCCTGCCAACGGACAAAGAGTGAATCCCCCACCTCTACCGCAGATAAGGAGTGTCACACCTCCTCCTCCACCTCCTCGGGGGCAGACACCCCCTCCAAGGGGAACTACTCCTCCACCTCCTTCCTGGGAGCCAAATTCTCAAACGAAGCGGTACTCTGGAAACATGGAGTATGTGATCTCCCGTATTTCTCCAGTGCCACCAGGAGCATGGCAGGATGGTTATCCACCTCCACCTATGAATCCTCCTCCTATGAATTCATCTGCACAGGGGCAGAGAGGCATGAGTGCTGTCCCCATTGGCAGGCAACCAATAATCATGCAGAGTTCTGCCAACAGCAAATTTAGTTTTCCCTCAGGAAGAGCTGGAATGCAAAATGGCAATTGTCAGGCAGAATTCATAGTTCACCAGAATGTGGTGTCTGGAAATTCAGTGAGTCGCCAGCCACCCCCGTACCCAATGAATCCAACTAACAGGCAGAGTCCCACAGCACTACAGATGCAGGCAGGAGGATCTGCTCCTCCTTCAGCATACACCAATGGGAATATTCCTCAGGCAATAATGGTGCCAAACAGAAACAGTCACAACCTGGAACTTTACAACACCAATGTGGCTGGAATACCTGCATCCTGGTCACAGCCTTCTGCCGTGCAGCCGCAGTCATCGCCGGGCAATGGGCACGACATGCCTGCGTGGCAACCCAGTATTCCCGTGCGCTCCAACTCCTTCAACAACCATCACGGCAGTAGGCAGAGTCACTCGGGCAGCTCCCAGCCTTCAGCCACCACAGTGACAGCCATAACGCCAGCTCCTATTCAGCAGCCAGTGAAAAGCATGCGAGTGTTGAAACCAGAGCTACAGACTGCCCTGGCACCCACTCACCCTTCCTGGATGCCGCAGCCCATGCAAACCGTTCAGACCATTCCCTTCTCCGACAGTCCCTCTACCAATATGGCAGTTATGCCTCCTGTTGCGGAGGCTCCAAATTACCAGGGTCCCCCACCACCTTACCCTAAACACTTGTTACACCAGAATCCTTCTGTCAATCTGTATGAGGCGGGATCCAAGCTCAACAAGGAGGAGCCACCTCCTTTATCCAGGGAGGATGAGAATGAAAAGATTTATGAATGTGTTGATTCAACAGATAAAGAAAAGAAACAGATTACAACCTCACCTGTTCCTGTTAGAAAAAACAAGAAAGATGAAGAAAGAAGAGAGTCTCGCATTCAAAGTTATTCCCCTCAAGCCTTTAAATTCTTCATGGAGCAGCATGTGGAGAATATACTCAAGTCACACCAGCAACGTTTGCACCGGAAAAAACAGCTAGAGAATGAAATGATGCGGGTAAACTCTTCCTTCTTTCTGAATCTATGACTAAACTCTTCTTGTATTACTTCTATAAGATATGTCTTAATTGTAAAATTAAATAGTACAGATTAGTAGAAGATTTAGAGCTGTGGTATTGAAATCTATTTTTAATCTTTGTATTTGAGATGTGGCAAGTTTCTTCCATGTCTTGTTTATGTATTTAATTTTCTTCTTAGAAATTGATTTTTAAGTAAGTTTTTTGGATATCTAAAGGTAATTTGTATGGCCTACATACAGTAAGGTGGCAGAAGCAAAACAATTGTTACATGAACTGATGTAGCTACATGGCTCATAGCTTTTTGTTATGGGTTCTACTTAATCCTGATTTTTGAGTTATAGGCAATATTTTAATGATTTTAAAAAATATTTCTATTTTTTTAAAATAAGTACTGAAGCTACAAGCAAACTGGGGACAAGTTGCAGGCTGGCTAGTGCTCTTATATAGACACGCAAACAGAAATATTTTTTACATTCTGCAGTTCGTTACCAGTAGGGATAGTTTTTCAAAGTTCAAATTAAAAAAAAACATTTAAAGTTTAGTTGGGTTTTTTTTAGAATGAAAGAGATGGTATCTTTTGTCTAATTATTTTGTAATCTGCACTGTAAATGTATCTGTTTAAACAAAAGCAATTGAAGGGCATAATTATAAAACAAATACATGCAAAATCAACTTTTTTGTGCCTGCATGGAGTCAGGTCTATTTCTAGTATTTCAGTGTTCTGTTAAACCAAATCAAAAGGGTAAAAACTGGAGCTGACAAGCATATGTCATTTCAAAAGAGAAAACAGTGAGAAATAGTGAAACTAAGATTTGCAGAAAGGTGAAATTGAGATGTGTCACACAAATATATTTCTTAACAATTGTAGTTGAAAGTTTGACATAAGTATGATGTTCTTTTTTATTTATTCTATGAGAGTATGTATTTGGCTTATACCACTTTCTTGACATGCTGTTTTTTAAATCTGTGTTTTCTTGCTCTTTGAAAATTCTTACTGTAAGCTGTAGTCTTTTGTAAGTGTTTGCTTAATCACGAATATGTAAATGTTAGCAAGATTTCATCCTGGAGCTCTTACTAGATCTTTATTCTTAGTCTTCTCTCTTTCCTTTTTCACTTCACTAACAGCTGATTTAAACTGTTAAAGTGTGGGAAGCTTTCCTGAGCTCTGTAGCCTCCATCCCTGTGTAGACAAGTAAGATTCTGAAGCAACAGTGTTTCTTAAGAATAGCATGATCCCTTTCTAGAGGGCTTTGCATGCAAGCCTGCATCAAAACTAAGCATGAATTTATTTTGGCTATTTTTGAGTACTTAAATGTAAGATTATAATTAATGTTGATTTGCAAACTTCACTTTCCCTTCTTACTGTGTTGTGTTCTGTAGTATCTCAGAATGAGTATTACTTATATAAAAGCACTGATATAACTTTTCTTGATAATTTTCTTGTGCTTTTAAAGCACCCTAGTAGGAGTATTTTATAATATTTATAATATTAATGCTAGAGTTTCAATAGTTTATGCTGGATGTAAAGCTGGGATGTTTAATTTACAGGCTGGAGGGTGGAAGATGGGTTTTTGTGCTGCAGCAGACCTCTCCTTTTTCATAAGCATACAGGAGAGGAATGCCACAACAATAAAGTATATTTTGGACCTTCATGAGAAGGAGGAAGGGAAATTATTTATTTTTGGAAAGTTTTAAGAAGATTAAGCAAGCATTGAATCCCTTCTTTTCTGCCCTTTGAATTTTGAAAGAAAAAACCTCAGAATGCACCTGTGAAAATACCAGATGCTGTATTTCTAGCATATGTGACATATTTCTGTGGTGTCAGGTCTCCTAGGAGTTGAGTGGTCTCAAAAGTGTTTAACTTAGATGTGTAAGTTTGGCCAAGAGTTATAATAGGTGTCTTTCCTGCAAAGAGAAGCTTAAGTCATCCTTTAAGGCACAGCAAGATGAGAAGGAAGCAGAATGAGAGCAAACTATGTGATGATAGAGAGCCAGTTGGGAAAGTTTTGGTGTCTGACATCTTGAAATAATTGGAGATATATGTTCAGAAAGGTTTGTGCAGCTGACAGTTTGTTAATTTTTGGTAAATGCTGAAGCTGAGGAGACTTCTAGGGAAAATACAGCAATTCAGAGAGAGTGTAATTAACATTTGGTTTAGGGGATGACAGGGAAAAATGAAGGTGGGTTGAGGGAAGAGATGACAAATTGCAGTACTTGGGCTAGTTTTTTACTATAAAATGGTTCAGATACAAGAGGTAGAGAGCAGGTAGAAGAAAGCAAAGCTTTCCAAAACCAGGGTTTTGGAGACTCTTTGTATGTCTTGCAGTGATTAATCATTGTATTGAGTCTTATTCTTAGGGGGTTGTTGCCATGTAGGTTTTATTCTTTGCCAGCTTTGTCAGTGATGGGTGGGGTTCAGTTTGTGTCAAGTGAGTCTGTACTGAGACGAGCTTTAGGATTCAGATGAGCCTTAAGAAGGTGACCCACCATTGTCTGAACTTTACCAGGCTCAGGTCTTCAGCTGTCTTCTTGACATTTGTAAGTCTTAAAAAAATCCTTCCTTCTGAGTTGAAGTGTGCCGTAAGCCTGTTCATTTGTGGAAAGCTTCAGATGTTTCTGTCTTGGACGACAGTACGCAGATGTTCCTGCAATAAGACAATTTTTTAATTCAAAACATGTAGTTGAACCCATTTCCCACACCAGTCTTGAAACTACAGCTAACCAGTCCTAAGTACTGCCTATCTGATGTCTACAAAAAATTTTGTCTCAAATTTGAGACAGCCTTCCCCATTTCAATCCTACCAAATTTGTATAACTTGAGAAATTCATTTGGGTAGATGAGCATATTGTATGCATTTTCCCAATTGCATCTCCTTTGGATCCATTTTTGCTATGATGCCTGTAAGAAATTTAATGTTTTCTAGCAGTATTATCTTTAATAGGTGACATATAGTAAACTTGTGAAAGCATTTTTAATATACTGAATGATAGCTAATTGAATTTTTTTTGCCTTTTTTGTCAGTCGCATATATTATGTTTTGTTTCAAGTTATGTTGGAAGTCAGGCAAGGCCAAAGTAATCTATTAACATACATTCTATACAGGCCTAGACTGATGATGCCTAGACCTAGATTGATGGTTCTGAATACTGCTATGCAGACAGTATCTCACATATTTGAAGCTTTAAAGAGATGGAAGCAGCAAGATTTGGTATCAAGAATCGATAAGATGTTACAGTAAGAAATTGAGAGCTTTTAGAATAGTGCTTGAGTACAGTTGAGATGTCTGCAGGGGTTCAGTGTGACCATGTTTGAGTTTATGATCATAACATGTCCATGAAAAAATAAAGAAGTATGCTATAGGTTGAACTTGGAAATCATTGGTGTGGGATAGTGATTTCAAGCCAGGTAGGCAGATAAAATAATTGAGATGCTGTCAGAAAGGTAGCATATAGTAATTTGCAAATGCTGTCAGAAAACAGAAGAAGGAATGAACATCAGGCTACGTGGCGATAGTATCACAGAGAAAAAGTATAAAAAAAATTGAAGACAGATTCTATTCACATTAAAACAAAGAAGAAGGATTATTCTGATTCCAGGCCCTGAAATTTGCCAAGAAAAATGGCACCAGAATTGAATGGGACTCTTAAGGGAATTGAAACCAGCAAAAATATACTGGGAGGGCCTGCAGGTTGGAGTACAATGAGAGTGATCAATGTGGTTCTTGTAGATAAGGGTTTCCACACTGTAGGTGATGAGTTGTGTATGGTCTGTGAATGTTTCAGTTGTCAGAATGTTGGTGGCATTGGCTGGAACACCAGGGATGTTCAGTCAAGATAGGGATATGTATG
The DNA here is from genome assembly GCF_901933205.1 of Camarhynchus parvulus. Taxonomy (NCBI): domain Eukaryota; kingdom Metazoa; phylum Chordata; class Aves; order Passeriformes; family Thraupidae; genus Camarhynchus; species Camarhynchus parvulus. The sequence continues at coordinate 55,975,970 of NC_044573.1, forward strand.
CAGATAGGAGCCAAGAGAAGATCCTGTTGGGAGGAGTGAGCCACTTCAGAAGGAGGTGCTCTGCTCAGCTGGTTCCTAGGCAGAGTGGAGAGCAGTGGTGAGAGTGTGAGTGAAGCCCTGCTAGAATGGGGTGTGTTGTGTGATAAGAGGGAATATCAGTTGGTCCAGGCGTGTGGCCGAGGTGTGGGCAAGCAGTAGGAAGCAGTGCCAGTAGGATCTGTTTTGGGTAGCTACATGTGGAAGTGAGAGAGTGAGAGGGAGTGCATACTCCCTCCAGCTGCTGAAATTCTAGAGCATGGTCAGGAAGTTCAGTGACTTCTGCTCCAGTTAGTCTGCCTTTCCTATGACAGCTCCTTAGCCCTCAGCAACTTAGAGCTCCTAGACATGTCTTGGCTTTCTTTAACCCTGTAAAGAGAATCAGGGAGGCAGCTGATGCACACTCTTACTCAGATAATATTATTTGCAGTGATTTTTATCAGTAATTTGTAAATTACCATTCTTGAGAATGTAGTAGTCCCTTCTGTAGAACCTCCTGGTGCATGGCACCTTGTGCATTTTGCTGTTGAAAATGATCACATTTCATTTTTTTATCACTCCTATATGTTTCCATAGAATCCTGATGTGTAAATTAAAACAAAACCAAATCCCTTTAAATAATATTTCTTGTGCTGTGTATAAGTATTTGGTTTGCTTTGCCTAAGCCTTGTAATTAATTTTGAGAAGATCACCAAGAATTAAGAGTACTGTTCACTCTTCAGATTTAACTCTCTTTGCTGCGCAGGTTGGATTGTCACCAGAAGCCCGGGATCAAATGAGGAAAATGTTGTGCCAGAAAGAGTCAAATTACATTCGGCTAAGAAGAGCTAAAATGGACAAGTCAATGTTTGTAAAAATTAAAACCCTGGGAGTTGGTGCGTTTGGAGAAGTTTGCCTAGCAAGAAAGGTGGATACTAATGCTCTATATGCAACAAAGACTCTGAGGAAAAAAGATGTCTTGCTTAGAAACCAAGTTGCTCATGTTAAAGCTGAGCGGGATATCCTTGCAGAAGCTGATAATGAATGGGTAGTTCGCCTGTACTATTCATTCCAAGATAAGGACAATTTGTACTTTGTAATGGACTACATTCCAGGAGGTGATATGATGAGTCTCCTAATTAGAATGGGTGTCTTCCCAGAAAATCTGGCACGGTTCTACACAGCAGAACTGACGTGTGCAGTTGAGAGTGTTCATAAAATGGGCTTCATCCACAGAGATATTAAACCTGACAATATCTTGATAGACCGTGATGGTCATATCAAACTGACTGACTTTGGGCTCTGTACTGGTTTTCGATGGACCCATGACTCAAAGTACTACCAGAGCGGTAAGAGAGATACAAGTATTCTTTACAAGGAATTAAATTATAAATTAGTAGAAGGATGACTGTGCTGCTTCCTTTATGAGAAGGTTGAAGTAGGCTTTTCAAAATCCTACTTGATTACTTGAAAAAACAGCTAAAGAAAATGTTGGAGTAAAAGAGAAGTCACAGTTTTGAGAGTGGTAAAATACAGATTATGTGATAACTTTTTTTAGTTTCCAAAAATAAAAACATACCTTCAAAAACAAAGTTTAAATTACTTCTGATTAGTTTTTCTCAAAATGTTACGTATCTTAGCCCAGATTGTTACACAGTCTCTGGTGAGAAGATAAAGATTTAAAATCTGATTTTTATTTTTTTTTTTTGCGATTTAGATGGTAGAGGTTTATGTTTACTCAAATGTTGAAACAATATACACCTTATACACCCAATGTGGTGATGTTAAGAAAAATCTGAAAAGTATCAAGATTGATATTTTCTCATAGTTATGTCAAAAATTTGCTTAAAAATTGTGTCTGCCGAGGTTGGTATTTTATATCATAAACAAAAATCATCCATCTTGATGTTGATTTCTGTTTTAACTCTCAACTTCAGTATTGAAACTGAAAGAGATTCTGTCTCATAACACAGAATGTTAAAGGATAAAGAAAATTTCATATTAGATAAGAACTAAAGTAACCATGCTCAGTTTTGGCAACCTTGTCACTCCCTGGCAGGTGATCACACCCGTCAGGACAGTATGGATTTCAGCAGTGAGTGGGGTGACCCAGCCAACTGCAGGTGTGGGGATCGGCTGAAGCCACTGGAGCGCAGGGCAGCGCGGCAGCACCAGCGCTGCCTGGCCCACTCCCTGGTGGGCACACCCAACTACATTGCACCTGAAGTGTTGTTACGGACAGGTAACGAATGTGGTTTTGTACTGCAGTCTCACTGCAAAGTGACTGGTACTCAGGTGTCCTGCTTCACCTTTCCCACACTCCTGCTTCTCCCCAGGATGTGATATTTTAACATATTTGTTAATATGGATATCTTAAGTATTGAATTCTCTTCTGAACTTTTTTGTTCTTAAAAATTTGACATTAAAACTCTACAAAGGCTTGACTACCTTATTTGAACTTTATTTCAGGTTACACACAGTTGTGTGACTGGTGGAGTGTTGGAGTAATTCTCTTTGAGATGCTAGTGGGGCAGCCTCCATTCCTGGCACAAACGCCACTGGAAACACAAATGAAGGTAACTTTAAAAATCTGGTATTAACTGTCTAAAAAAGACTTGAAACTTACATAGTGTTACTAATTTGTAGTGAAAACAAAGGTGGTGTTTGAGGGCACTGCCTATCCAAGCATGTTATAAACTGAAGATTTTAAACTTTACGTTATTGTGGAGGTGCACTTAATTTATAAACAGACTTCTAGAATCACATTTGTAACTTTTCTGGTCGTACAATAAACATACCAACTAAAAAATCACATCTCATCTCAGCCTTTCACTGTTTGTATCTGTTCCAGTTGTTGTTCCCTTTACCCTTCCCTCTTCCAGTATCTGTGTGTTCTTTTCTCACCTCTTGGCTTCCATGCCCGTTTGCCTGCAGAGGATTTCCTGTGGTGATGTACGTGCTGGTGCTTAGCATGGACAGTGGAGGAGCAGCAGATGACTGCCTGCTCAGGGCTACTGACAGCTCAGAGCCTATGGTCCTTTCCTTCCTGAGCCCCTGCTGTTTCAGAAAAAGCATCAAGGCAGTCTTCTGCAGGTGTCATTTTTTGCAAAACTGCATTCAGGTGGCTCAAATGTAGTGCAGTGTTGATTTTTGTGGTTTTTTTTTTAATTTGAAATCTCTTAGGCTTTACAGTATAACATATAACTCAAAACTCATCTGCCTCATCTTTTTAGGATTGTGAGCCATGTGCCTCATCTCAGGTCCCAGGTCCCAGATTTTATGGTATCTTTGTTGGTTTATAGCTGGGTCTTCCATGCCAGACTCTAGTTTAGATTTGGAATGTGAATAAACTTTGCCTGCATTTTGCCAGATTTCCAGACACCGTGTTTCTTGTCTTTCTGAAAGAGCAGCTTCATGTTTTCCCCTCCACTGCGAAAAACCGTAGACATACTGAATTATTTCTTTGTGGTCATTTGTTTTGTTGTTTTAATGTATTTTTCCTTTTTTTTGAAATGATAAATAAATAACACATCTTTTTGCTTTTAAGGTTATCAACTGGCAAACCGCACTTCATATTCCCCCTCAGGCTAAATTGACTCCAGAGGCCTCTGACCTCATTATTAAACTCTGCCGAGGGCCAGAAGATCGTTTGGGCAAAAACGGTGCAGATGAAATAAAAGCTCATCCATTTTTCAAAACAATTGATTTTTCCAGCGATCTGCGGCGACAGTCTGCTTTCTACATTCCCAAAATTGCTCATCCCACGGACACATCAAACTTTGACCCGGTTGATCCAGATAAATTGTGGAGCGATGATGATAAGGAGGGGAACAGAAATGATACCCTCAATGGGTGGTACAAAAATGGAAAACATCCTGAACATGCTTTTTATGAGTTCACCTTCCGAAGGTTTTTTGATGACAATGGCTACCCATACAACAATCCAAAGCCCATTGAGTATGAGTATGGTAGTTCCCAAAACTCAGAACAGCAGTCAGATGATGATGATGATGATGAACAGGCAAGTAGAGGAGTTCAGAGTCGTGATCTGGTTTATGTTTAGTAGAGCAATAAAGTTCAGAGTCGTGATCTGGTTTATGTTTAGTAGAGCAATAATTGAAATAAAATTATTTCAATTGATTATTGAAATAATCAATTCTGCAGCTTTAGATTTTGAAAAGTCTCTTCCTTTAAGAGAACTGAAAGAAGATTTCTAGGGTAAATATGTGCACACTTCTTTTTAAATGCTAAAAAAATTATTTTTCCACTTTCCCTCTCTGTACATTTTGTTTCCCTAGAATACAGGGAAATGCTTCTTGAGAATTAATTTATTCCAGTGATGTTAATTGTTTAATTTAGAATTTGATGTTAGGTTAAAAAAAAATCACTTGAATATTGTTATTGGTCCTCTGTACTCTAAGTACTCAAAATAGGAAATAGTGATTTTTTTTTCCCTAAGATGCCTGGTATCTATTTATACATATAGTGAATAATTTTAGAGAACAACTCTCTGTTTCAGAATTTTTAATCACAGTTTTTCCATGCATTGACCAAATATAAAACTTCCTTTATGCTAATAAAGTTCTCTGATACATTTCTGTAGAGAAAAAAAAAGGCTGCTGTACCCTGACTTCTCACTGTATTTAGCCTTATTACTCACAGTGTTGGAAAAACAGCCACCTATTTGGTGCAATGTTTCCAGCTGCTGTGGGAGTGGCCTAGTTCTCAGCTTTGAAATAAGAAAGTGTCAGTCTTGGCTGTAGTATGATTGTGAGATGATAAAACACTAGCAGTAGTATTTTATTAAATAGTAATTGGATTTGATATTAGTAACACTGTAGCATGTGACTGGTACTCTCAAAGCAGGACTGCTCACTCAGAAACAACTTGATTGTCTCTTGTCATCAGTTCTCCTATAGATGTAAGAGGAAAAGAAGCCTTAGAAACAACACTTTCTGAAATCTAGTTCAATTTTCTGACTACAACCAAACTGTAAAATGTGTACAGTGCTGCTTTAGTTGGAATTTTTAGTTTGAAAAATAAATTTTAGAGTAGTGTCTTTATGATAAATTTGAGATAGTAATGGGGAAATATTCTAAATTATGACTTTTGAGACCATTTGCCTTGGCTGGAACAGTTTGCTCCTGGTTACCCAGGCACTGAGGAGAAGGGCTGTGCACAGGTCTGTCTGAGCTGGCAGTACAGTTTCAATGCTCTGTCTTTCACAGCTTGGATCAGAACGGAATTAGGAACTGACTGCTGTGCCTGCTGCCTTCTGCATTAGTTTCCATAATTTCCAGCAGCAGATGCTCAGGTATCTCCTAGGGTCTCATGGAGGGTACTGAGCCTGTTAAAGTTATGTAGAGCAGGATGGGAGCATCACTCTAAGCAGCTTCAGTGAGACAAGAACAGGAGTTAAGTGTTGAAAGGCAGAAAGAATTACGGTTTTACCACTATCCTTCTTTTTCCTGAAATATATGCAGTGGTAAAAAAAGTGCACTATTTTTAGTAAACTTAATGTCTTTTGAAACATTTCTTCTTCATTGGAATCTAATTCCAATGGATAATCTAATAACATGCATGTAAGCATTACTGCTTTCCTAAATTATTATTTGTGCCATTGCACTGGCATTGCAACTATCTAAACATCATGAAATTGGTGTTCATAGCTGTTCCTGCAGCCAGCATCAGTTGCCAGCTTACTTTTCTCACCAGGCTGGTTTGTTTGCTTATGGCCATTTGTTGTCTTTCTGTGCTCCAGTCCATGTCTCTGTTTCTGCCAGTGCAACTGTGTCTAGTGCTGTCCTAAATACTGGATGACTGAAGAAAGTGCTTGTTGGTTGTCATTTGGAGTTTCCTTTCTTGTGAGTGTGGTCATTTGAGTGATCCAGTTTCTGGTGTGGTCCAAAAATGATTTTTATTGACATAACTGAGGGAACTGCAGCAGGTTGGCAGTGAGGAAGCTTCTTGAACGTACTTTGTCACAGAAGAAAATGTTTGTGGAAGTTCACCCCTCTGCTGTGAAGCATTTATAATGGTTAGAAGATGGTTATGAGAAATTGTTTTCTCAAACAAGTAGTTAGTTAGTTGCTTACTATAATGAAAATGAGTTTGCAGCTTAATAAAGCGATTCCTGTTCTGCCTTTCCCACAGCTGTTGAAATAGAGTAGCTTTTAAGATTAATTTCATTTAGCTTAATTATTGTAAAATGGCTGCAGTGCATAACTACTCCATTTTATATATTATGTAAAAAAGATTGCTTTTCATGTAAATAAACTTTAAAGATTATCCTACTTCATAGTAAGTATCCCAGTAAAACTGGTCTACTTGTCTTGGAGCAAAGAATAATATATTGCTGGTTAAAGGTAATTTAATCAAGCCTGCCCTCACCATTTTTGAAGTGTGCAGAGAAAATAATGTCAATTCATTAAATTGACTCTTAAAATTGCCTTTTCAGCTGAGTATATCTCTCCTCTGCCTGCACTATACTATGGTGTATTCCTGTTTAATACTATTACTGATCCTGGGCAATTTAAAAATAATTCTAAAAAAGAATAAAGAAGTGTCCTGTAAAGGCACCATTGGTCTAAAAAGAAAAACCAATTGCTTTTATTAAAGGAAGTCGTTGATTCTTTTAAGGACGTGTGTAAGTACTGAAATACTAAATACTCTTTTGCCTTTTTAAAACAAATATGGGAAGTGCTCACAACTTTGGAATTTGGTAGATGCTTCTGGCATTTTCTAATATCATGTGTTAGAAGTTGTAATGTTCCTTGTTTGAATTTTGCCACCTATATGCTGCAGTATTATGTATTTCCTTGCAAGAAGTGCAGTTCATTACAGTCCAGGTTCTCCTCTGAGAAAGTTACACATGAATGTTGTCACAACTCTCCAGCACACTCTGCCTTACCCATGTTTTGAAACTGGACGTTTCATACATAGATTCAGAGTCTGTTGAGATTCTTCATAGTTGCTGCTTAAAACATGGGTGTTTCACTGGTGACCTACAATGGGGATTGGTTTGTACAGGCAGTGGAGAAGAGAGGCTCCTAGCCAGCAGCTGTGGAATTCTGCAGTAAGTTTTAGTTCAGGTTACCTTTACTTTGTAAAGCATGAAAACAAGTTTCTCTTTTATGTGCCCTTGTATACATATTAATTGTATTTATAAAATGTTCTATAATCCTATAACTTGTACTGTAAATACTATTGGATATTCAGTGGCATTCTATCCTCGGGCAGGCCCTCTTGCTGTATCTTTTCTATCCTCAATTTGTAATGGAATCTATAGAATTTATGGCTAGAAAGTCTCTTTGAGACTGATGTATCTTCCGCTGTTGCAAAAACTGTGAGTGGGAATGATTTATTTAGACTCCTTTTAATATTATTCAGCTGATAGGCAGTGCAGTGGGTGGGTTCTTAGATTATGCTGCTGTCACTGAAGATACTATTAGGCTTTTGCTTCAGATGTTGTGGGTGTTTCAGATCAGACCTTTAAATCTGTTTGCTTTATTTCAGCCAAAGCAAAAAAGATAATGAGTTGGGTCAATGTCATAGTAAAATGTTTTGAATGCCTTAAGATGATCATGATAAAGGCACTATTCAAGTTTACTGATTTATATATATCTCTGTAGATATATATAGACATACTCTGTGTGTATATGTATATATAATGTCCTTTTTGTATTATAAGACTGTCAGTTCTTTTGGATTCTGCTATTAAATACATAGACCATCCCGCAATTCTGCTTAAGAGATCATTCATTTATTCTGTCTCTAGCTAGTAAATGTGACAATTTTACATTATCTCATGGCCATAGTAAGTTATTCACCAGTTTTTTGAGTATTCTTTACTTGTCTCAGTCATGACCTGGGCATCCCCTTTTGCCAGGTGTCTGCATTCCTGCAGTCCAGCTACGTGTGCCATGTGATCTCTGAATGCCCATTGGCACTTTTGCATCTTAGGGGCTTATGGGGTGGTGGCTTGGACCATGATCTCCAAGACTCCTGATGTTCAGATGAAAAGAATATGCATCTTTGCTGGCTTTTCCAGTAGGTACACTGGAGCATCCATCCACTTCACCCAGGAGTGCCAGGTTTCCAGTTTGTCAGGGCCCAGCAATTGAGCAGGGGGGGCTTCCTTGCCCCTGCTGACTTAACACACAGCATGTGTGATTGACCTGGGGGATGGGATGTGAGTGGCTGGTTGCACTGACACCTTCTTAAAAGTTATTTTAGAATAAGAGAAGGAATTCCAGCTCTCATGAGCAGCCTAACTGAATTATCAGCTACTGGTAGTCAGTGACATTCCTGAGTTATAGAAACTGTTCCTGTTTTCTCAGAATCGGTTTCTGTAGTGTAACACTTGATGGAATAATAAACCCCACACTGGATCTTTATAAGTGAAAATCACATTCTCATTTTGGCTATTCAGACACGAAATATAAACATTAGTTGCCCAATTGCATTTATTTTTCTCTCCTCCTTCACATCGCTCCTTTACAAGTCCCGTTCATGCTGCAACAGGTCTACTGTTTAACAATAAAATGGCACAAGTGGAACAGCAGGAATGCTATAGTGCTTGGCTGTCACCTCATGTTTGTAACCTGTTCTCAGAAGTATACATGTTGATGTTCAAGAGTTCAACTTGTTGGTGTTCTTTCCGTGTCCTCTGCTGCCTCTTTCATCAAAATAAGTAAATCTTATTAATTACTATTATTATTTTAATTATTTATTATGCATACATTATGTACTGTGAAGCTGTTCCTTAAGAGGACAAAGTATCACAGCTTTCATCTGTATTTGTGAAAATCCCTGCACATCTCAAAGTGCTAAAGCAGAAACTAATGTGGTTTTGGAGAGACTGAGTTATATCCTAATCCTTCCACACTTGGGGAGGAGGTTGTGGAAGTACAGCACCATTCTTTGTTCATTAGGCCACCTACAAAGGGGAGAAAGGAAATTTCTCCAACTCTCATCAACCAAGTGATGTGATACACTTAAAATTTTAGAAACTCATCAGCAGCTTTCTGTGTCTTTACAGCTGAAGTAATGTAGGAATGGTTGTTTTAAAAGCAGACATTTGTTAAAGGGATAGACTAAAACTGCCACTTTAAGAATGGGTAGAAATAGAATAACAAGACGAGTGGGAATGGATGTGATACACTTAATTAAAGGATGACATAATGCTGTGGGGGTTTGGAGTTCACCTGAAGGACTATCATAAACCTCCTGCCTTGTGTACAACCTTTAGATCCTATTTGTTGCTAAGCAGCTGAGTCTATTTAGACAGGTGACGAGGTACTGCTGCATCAGGGACACTTAAGAGCAGTTTCCTGGTTTGACTCCGCTCGGCGGCAGGTTTTCCTCAGCACACTCAGGTGCATTTTCTTCCCCAGAACAGCACCATCTATGAAAGCTTGAAGAGGTGCAGACAAGTCACAAGCAAAGAACACGTAGATAAAAGTGGGTGCTTGCTATTCACTCGGCAAAATTCACACTTGTGAGTTACGGAAAAGAAATAGCCCGAGGAACGCTCTCGACCATCCAGGCAGGATCTCTTGCAGGTATAGTGGGGCAGGGAAATTCGCCTTTGTCACCCTTGACTCATGAAGACAAAAATCCTTCGTGGCGCAAGCATTGGTGGTTCAGTGGTAGAATTCTCGCCTGCCACGCGGGAGGCCCGGGTTCGATTCCCGGCCAATGCAGTTGCCCTTTTCTTGTCGCCTTTTAAATTTTTTTTCCTGCTGTTAAAATTTAAAACCAAATCAGTTCTTCGCTTTTAGTAATAACGCTCAAACAGACACCAGCGCCTTGTCGGTCTGGCTGCGCGGACCTTTTCCCCCGTCCCACCAGGCTGGAAGTGACGCAGCCGGATTTGCCTTCAAAAATTGCCGGCGGCGGCGCGGGAGGAGGCGGGGGGCAGGGCCGGGGCGGGGCTAGCGCCGCTGCGGGAGGAAGGGGGCGGAAGAACTGGAGGGGTCGTGGCTGCTGCCGCCGTGAGCTGCTGCCGCCGCCGCGGGTGCGAGCTCCGGAGAGGAGTAAGTGAGCGGGAGGGGCCCGCGGGGTCCGGCCGGGCCGCAGGGACAGGCGGGCCCGGGACGGGGGGCGGCAGCCGCGCCCCGTGTGGCGGGGCCACCCCGAGGGTTCCCAGGCACGGGCGGGCTCCGGCTGCTCTGCCCCGCGGCCGGAGGGCCAGGGGCCACCGGGGTTGCTGTCGCGACAGCCGTGACCACGGAGCTCGTTGTGCCAGGGCTGTGGCTCACACGTGCTCGGCGCCGCGCGGGGCAGCGCCGTCGGGGGCTGCCGCTGCCCGCAGGTGTGCGGCCGGCGCTCCCGGCCCGCAACCCGCCCGGCTGGGCTCCGGGGGCTGCTGGCACTGGCCCAGGCACCGAGCTCTGCCTCCTAAGTCTCCCTTCACCCTCCACCTGCTGTGTTGTTTTGGGGGTATTTTGTTAATGTGCAGTAATCTGCGATGATGCAAGTTTTATCTCCAGAGAGAGAGAGAAGCTCCCTCTGGAGCTGAAATCGCAGGCAGCGATTTCACATATCTATCTATTCAGCCGCGGATCGCTCTAAACTGCCAGAGAGATTTGTTAATTTAATACTGATCGTCAAAAAGAATGCCAGCCCCCATGAACTGGGGAGAAGCCTGTTTAGTAAACCTTTTAAAAGGCTTAGCCTGGAAAACATAAAATCACATGCCACCCATGTATCTACCTGTTGATTGGTTTTTGTAATGTTTTTTGTTTTCCGCAAACTGCCAGCCATGCTTATGTTTGTGGCTGCTGGTGGTTGTTCTTCTGCCAACCGTTATTGTTAAATACAGCAACTGGGTGAGAACCATTTTGTTTAGTATCCAGTAAGTCTGGCAGCTCTCTGTCCCGAGTTAAGAGCACAGTCACTTGTTGATACCAAATGTTGCATGCCATGGATGTTATGGAGAAGACTATTAAAGGTGGAAGGGAACTTGGAGGTGATGCAGGCCATCGTGTCATCAGCAAAAACTGATTCCTGAAAGCTGTTACTTTGCGGTGTTTTTTTCTCATCTGGCTTGCCAAGAGAACTTTGCAAATATTACAGGGTTGCTTTGATGTCAGAGCCTGTATAGCAGGATGAAATAATGGAAACATGTGCTCTCTGCCAAAATTCAGGCTGTGGCTTAGTCCAGACGTTAAGGTTGGAGCGAAGAACTCCTTGAAAGTATTTTCCACGTATGGTTCGTGCTTCCAGTCAGCAGGTCCACCACGGTAATTGACACACTATCAATCAATCTCTTCTTTTATTTTTTAAGGTTTGGGGGACTTCTTTGTGTTATGGAATTGATGCAGTGTTCCTGGATTCTAATGTATGACTTTGGGCAGAAATTACTTACAGTCATTTCCACTGATGATTTCTCGAAATTATTATGGAAAACATGAAGTATCCCCAGGCTTTTCTTGATAATGGTTAGGCTAGTATCTTTCGAATGAAATACAAAAATAAGTTTCAAAACCTCATTCTCACAAGCTGTAGGGATCTTGAACTTTTGTTAGGTTCAACCCTTGCTGGACTTGGCTGTTCTGTACTCTAGAAATATTTTAGGTCCTTGGAGCAAATGAAAAAAGGTATTCTGTAGCTAGAGGTGGGTTAATTTCAGGGAACCTTATATACCCACAACTGGTGTGAAGAGCAATGATTCTTGTTGTGAAGTCTGTGTGTTTGTATACAGTGAAGAGTTAAACTTGCAAGACAAAGTGCTTAGGTTATTTTCCTTATATCCTGTTCGATGTAAACTTTATGAGCTCTTCACTGTTTCAGTGGCTGTTGGAACATAGATAACTTCCCTGGTCTTGATTCATGGAAAGGTTGTGGCTGATAAGTGCTGCTTTGACATCCTGTTACGTGATAGCACCAAGTATTTGTAAACACGTGTGATATTGCTAAGTATTTGTAAATACTTTAAAGATTATTAAGTAGTGCAGGATTAGTTTTGTGAGAGTTTTAATCCCTTCAGTTCTGGTTTAACTGTGGATCCGTGTGTAGTCATGCCTCTCCCATGTCCTCCACCCTGCTGAGGTGCCCCAGTATATTGTCATCTTCTACCACAAACTTCAATCTACTTTCAGATTAGTACTCTAACTCTTCTTTTTCCCCCTTAGAGCTGCTTCACCATCTTCACTTACAAGTGCAGCAGACCCATGGACTCTCAGTAGTGTATGAGCTGCCTGAAGTTGTGGCAGCAGCAGTGGCACGTCCAGACATAAGCATGGCCAGCAGCTTTTTCTGCCTCTCTTGTACTCAAGAGCCTTGTGTTTGGAAGCCACTTCAAGCTCTTTTGCTCTCATAAGTCAAGATGAAGCAACAAATTAAATTGGTTTTCTAGTTTGAACCAAATTATCTTGCATTTTCAATAGTACTAATGACACAGGTAGATTCCTATAGCATTATAAGCTTGAGTGAGCACCTTCTTTTTTTCTTTTTTTTCTTCCCACAAGTTGCTAGTTTAGTCTGCTTACATTTCTGTTTCTGCTTTCTGTCCTTATGTTCTCTGCCCTTTCTAACCTGAAAATGTCCTTGACTCTTTTTATTATGTGCAGTGCTATCCTTTTGGTCCCAAGCTTTCATGTTTCTGACTTACCCTTTTTAGTTTTGTTGTTGTTTATTTTTTCTAATTCTAGTTATTTTCATATTTCCACATGAAAACAAAAACTCTTCTTATATTTTTTTTTCTTTTTTTGTGTACATAAAGTTGCTGTTCTGCTTGGATTGCTCCTACAGCATTCAATGAAAAAAGTTACCTATGACTTCCCTCTGTATTTAAAAGTCTAGTTTGGTTTTAGTAACTTGCTATTACTTGATTTTTAAGATGTCTATTAGCATCTTGCTCAACTTGTGATTTCAGCAGTGTTAGTCATCGGTTTGAGTTCTCAGCACAGGCAAACAGGTGTATCTGGTAGGATGAGCAGGAGTGGAAAAGCTCGCTCCTAAATACAGCAGGGAAAACTTTAACATCTGTATGATGATCCATACAGCAGTTGGCAAACATCTTCAGGCTCTTTCTCCTGAGGTTAAAACCAACAAAACTCCCGAGCTAAACTGTGTCTCCAAAGCCTAATTCGCTTGGGACATGTTAATCTTTGTAGTTGGTGGTCACGTTAACTGTATCAGCTTGTAGGCGGCGTGGCCAGCTGGGCGAGCGTCTGGCTGGGGTGAGATGACAGCGTGCAGGTTCTGTGATAGCAGGTTCCCTGCTCACCCCACGGGTCCTCTCTGCAGGGAGGGGTGTGGGCTCTCAGAGGCCCCTCTTCAGCTCTGCTGCTGCCAGAGTTCTGCTACTCTCAACTGAAAATTTTGACAGCAGCTATTTGCTCTAATGGAGGCTGGGGAAGGAAGAGGAAGGAAGCAAATAAAAGAGGATATTGGCTCAGGAATGCCTGAGCTATGTTTCTGTGTATGAAACTACTTGGGAAGAGGACAAAAAAAGGAGTGAAAGCCCTAAAATGTTTGATTTGTACTTAGCAGCCCCTCTTTACAATGGAGAGCTCACGTTTTAGCAATAGGTTGGCAGGTGTGTGCAAAGAGTGGCTTCTGAAACCTCTGGTAAAGTGTCCGATCTCGACCCTGACCTGGTCCTGAAATACGTTCAGCCCTAAGTCTGTTTATTGCGCATGTGAATTTAGTGCCTCTTACATTCTTTAAATAGTTGATCTGTATCAAGTATGCTTCATCCCAGGGCTTAGCTGGAGTTGCTTGTCTGCAGTTGCTTCTTCCTGGCACTGGGTACAGGTACCAAAATGAGAGCAGGATGACTCTCTCGCAGGCGTGTTTTTTTGCTGATTTTAATGTTTTCTGTGCCTGGTTAGGAAATTACAAGGAGAGTGGGGAAATTCTTGGTGTGTAAGAGACAAGAAAAGTGGAGACAGCATGATTGTCTTAGAGAAAAAGGGGCTGGGATATATAAGACACAATAATGTGGGACAACTGTTCCATGGACAGTGGCACTGTAAAGAATGAGTTTACTTCTACTGCTTCTACTTACACTGTACTTGTATAAGTAATACTTCTGTACTACTCTAATCTAAAAGTGCAGATTCTGTTAGGGCTGCAAAGTGGAAGTAGTCACAGTCTATGATGTTTGCTCCAAAAAACCATAAACAAGCACCACTGGCAGGGAAAAGCAGCACAATTTTCAGGGTTGAACAATGTGTTAAATAAAATGGGTGGTTACACACTAAATATTTAATTGTGGCTTTTGCTTACCTTTCAGTATAACTTAAACAGCCTTGATGTTTTTCAGGGGTTTCTTCGTAGGTGTGAGAATGAAGGTGATAGGAAGGTGCAAGCTGGGTATGGAAGGTGGATATTTGTTTCAAAGAAACATTAAATAAAATTGAAGAATTGTAAAATTAAGCTAATGGAAGAATAGTGTTTTCCACAAGGCAAAATCAGACTATTAAAACTGACATGCATGGAATGTTAAGGTGAAAAAAATTTAGCAAAACATAATGCATTAGAAAGAAGGGCTTTGATTTATTGCTTGTTTGGTGTTATTTTTAAACCACACAAGACAGGCAAGGCACAGTAAAATACTAATTTATCTTACAATATAAAAAAGAGGTAAGGAGAGTATGCAACTGTGACTTGTAATAATGCATTTAAATCTGCATATCTTACATGGGCTTTTTGACAGAATCTCCATGACAAGAAACAAAGCTGTGAAGTGAAAAGCTTAATTTCTACTAATAGAGCATCAAGTATCTTTTTATGTGTATGACATTCATTTTAGACCTTTTTTTTGTAATCAGCGTTTTCTTAGCTTCTATGCTTTGATACGCCAAATGAGATAATGAGCATTTGAAAATACTTGCAAAATTTTTTTTCAGTCCTCAGTTTTTTACTTCCTTAACATTTCCTATTTTTTTTCAGCTTCATGTTGAACATGAGCCTTGTTATGATCATTGAGAATGTGAAGTTGGCCCGTGAATATGCCTTACTGGGAAATTACGACTCTGCCATGGTCTACTACCAGGGGGTTCTCGACCAAATGAATAAGTATCTGTACTCTGTGAGAGATACCTATCTACAACAGAAATGGCAGCAGGTAAATAGCACTTTTCTGGGACATTTTGAGGGAAAAGCATTGAAGTAGCAAGAATTGCCTATCTTACTGCAAACAAAAATGTAAAAATACTTACCCCATTCTCTCATAACAACTAGTGTTGTTATATATAGGCTTCTTTTTTGTTGTATAGACTTGTTTAAGTCATCTTTATGACTTCTTTGTCTGACAGTGGCAGAACAATCAGTGGAACACGGCTCTGAGGAGCAAGTGCGCTGTCTGCCCTGACAGCTATGCTGATGAGTACCCCTGCTATGCTCAAGTTTTTTAACCTGGTATCTTTAGGGTCTTATTTCCCTCAGTGTTTCAGTGGGACTAAGGTCCTTAACAGCAAGTTGATAATTTGTCCTTAACAAAAACCCTCTTTTGCTTTCATTGATATTCTGCCTATTAGGTTGATACTTTTGATTGATATTTAGTCTGTTAGGTTCTGTCATACCTGTTTAATCTGTAAAATTTGTCAAAAGTCCCTTTGATATTAAATCCAAAATCTCTTTGTTTGTTCTTTAAATGTGCTGAGGAAGGCACATTTAAAAACCTCCTTAATATCTAATGTGCATAATTCTTGTTTATTGAAGTAGAATTAGGTAGCTCATTAAATCTTGTAGAATCCATCCAGGCATTTCATGGGCTTGAACAGAGGACTGTTACAAACTTATTTTCAATGTGCTTAATCTACCTTTTTTTTTTTAAATCAGGTTTGGCAAGAGATAAGTGTGGAAGCTAAGCATGTGAAAGATATAATGAAAACACTGGAGAGTTTTAAACTAGACAATACTCCATTGAAAGCCTCACAACAAGAATTACCAGCTCATGATGCAGAAGTCTGGTCTTTGCCAGTACCTGCTGAACGTAGGTAAGAGGAAACCTGGAGACCTAAATTAATATTTATCAGGACAAAGTGTGCTTGGACTTCAGCCTGTTGTGGTGTAATTCTTGTTCTTGAGCTTAGGTGTGTAACACTCACACCAGCAGCTTGACACCATTTGTGGTGAAGGAGGTGTCAGGTGGATGTTCTGGAGGTTTTATCTTACATAGTCCTGCCTAATGTTAAGGTTCTTCCCCCCACACACTGTTGCCCGATTTGTTTGGTTTTTGGTTTTGAGTTTTTATTTCACATTTGTCTCTGTTGGTGTTAATTAGTTGCTTCAGGATGCTAAGGACATTGTTCTGTGTGTCTAGTGGTTTTTGTTTGGTTTTTTTGCCTTTTTTTGTGAGTAGCTATCTGACCTGGTTTACTGGAGGTTCTAACACATGCCAGTGGTGGCATGAAGGAGGGGACAGAGTATGTACAAAGCAGACGCAGAACTGTGCATTTTGACAGAAAGTGGCTGTTAGACTACTTCAGTTGTATTGCCAAATTATTGTTTGCTGGTTAATTTTTTCTGAGCTCCATATTACTTCTACTGATGAAATATACAAAGCAAGGCACTTGTTTTAACCAGATGGACCCTGAGCTTGTGGCACAAGGAAAATGGCTTTTTAGTCACTATCTAAAAATACCTGTCTTGTTTCCGACATACAGATTTTTATCTTGAGCCATGTGGCTTTTCAGTTTGTAGCCAGTTGATTTGGTGATGTGGTGCTCACCAGTGGCTTTACACTGAGGCTTTTGCATATGTTACAACTAACTAGACCTTCGCCCGGACCCAGGAAGCGTCTGTCTGCTCCGTGCAGTGACTGCAGAGGGCACAGCAATCGTGTGAGTGCAGCTGCCAGGGGCTCCCACCGCCCGTCCTCTCGGAACCCCAGCGATAAAGGGAAGGCAGTCCGCAGCCGGGAGAAAAAGGATCAGCAAAACAAAGGAAAAGAGGAAAAGGTAAGCTTGAAACATGGAGTTGAGAAGCTCAGTTGTGCTTTCTTACTACTGACTGTATTATAAAATGACATGCCTATAAAATGTTTCTTCTGTTCGCATCAGTATGCTGATTTGAATCTCACCTTGTGTCTTTTCATTGTGCACAGTGTTGGTTATGGATTAATTAAAAACAAATAATTGCTCTGGGAAGTTGGGATCTGGTAAATGTATCTGAAGGTGGGTGCCAAGAGGGTGTTTCCAGGCTCTTCTTGGTGGTGCTGAGCAAAAGGACAAGAGGTAACAGGCTGAAACAGATGCATAAGAAGTTCCACCTGAACATGAGGAAGCACTTTTTTACTGTGTGGGTAACCACACGCTGGAACAGAGTGGTTGTCCAGAGAGGTTGTGGAGTCTCCTTCACTACTCAAGAGCTGTCCAGGCACAATCCTGTGCCATGTGGTGTGGGATGATGCTCTCTGAGGAGGGAAGTTGGACCAGATGACCCGCGTGGTCTCTTCCAGCCTGACCCATTCTATGGTTCTGTGACATGTTTACTGCAGCTTGAAGGCAGTTGTTTAAAGTGGTATCCCTGAATTTCTGAAGTCGAGCCTGGTGGAGCTCATTCACATGGAATGTCTTTGTGGCATAGTTGCTTTGAGTATAGTTTAAGCCAAGATTGACTTGCTTCTTCCAAACCATATCAAGGTTAACTTAATCCTTAAATGAGACCCATGCCTTTTTTTGTGTTGGTTTTTTTTTTTTTTTTTGGAGATGCATTGCTAGCTCAGTACTCTTCAGTTGTAAATGAACAAAACCCCAGTATACTTGAACTATGATCTCTTCTTGGCAGAGAGCTTTAAGTTTTGTGCTCTGGTCACCATAAATTTAGCAGATGACCAAGGTAAGAGACCGTACAGGAAACAGCAGATTCATTGTTTTCCAGGGTGTAAATAAATCAAATATCCATGTAGTAGTTTGTTAGCTTCAGCAACCTTAAGTTGTGGCAAGGTGTCATGGCTGTGGAGTTAATAGAATCTACAAGGGTGGAATTGTTTAGCTGTGTAAGCTACTACTTTTATTAGGAGCTAAATTAGATTGCCTTTGAGTGATAATCCTCTCCCCATCAGAATATACCCACAGAGAGACAGGATAGGTCTCTTTTTCTCTTTTACAGTTGTTCTGTCATCACCAGTGCTTGCTGTTAAATGTATAAAAACCAGGGTATGTCTAGTGCATTTTATTTCCTTTCAGTTGCATGGTCTCTGCTGTTTGAGTCCTTTCAACTATGTAGCTTCTTTGCTTTGGCTCTGCTGCAGAGCTGCTACTCTGGTGTTCATGTCCATGCTTCTGTATCAGTTAATTAGCTCTGGTTTTACCCCTGTGGTTTCACCATTGCTCATTCTACATATGGAAGTCGTGCTTAATTATTTTTTTGTGTGTCCCCACATACATGGCATATTTGTGACACTTTGTGGTCCAGTCTTACACATAACTTTCCTCTACTGTGTCTCATGTAGTTTCAGATTTCTTTGGGAGAAGAGGCAGAAACTGTTACACTGGGATAGGTATATGCAGTTTTGATTAGGTGCCAAAACAAAGAAACTGCATCAGTACAACATGCTGGCTTTGGGGAGAAGGAAATGGAACCAGGGCAGTACAGAAATCTGGGTGAAACACACAGATCCATCCTGCAGTGCAGCTGTTATATGAATGCTTCATAATTTTCATGCTGGTTTATGTTGCCACCTTCTAAAAATACGATGCTGTTGTGGACTTGTGGTAAAAATTCATTAGTAGCGTGACCTTTGTTATGTATTTACATTGTTATATCCTTTATATGTAGAACAAATCCACATCTGAGATTTCAGAGTCTGAACCAAAGAAATTTGATAGTACTGGATATGACAAAGATTTAGTAGAAGCTTTGGAAAGAGATATCATTTCTCAGAATCCCAACATCCGATGGTAAGTTTGAGTACTGCTGCTAGTCTCTTGAGCTGTTTCTCTTTCCTCTCACATGATATGACAAGAATTAAGTATTTTGACAGATACTTAAGATATAAAGGTACATACAGGTTTTCCTTACTTTAAATAGGCAACTAAACTTTTTATGCAGTTGAATAGAACTCAAAAAAATATTTTCCCCACATATAGTCATATAATAGTTTGGGCTGGATGACCTTTAAAGATCAGCTAAAGCAGTCCCCTGCCATGGCAGGGACATCTTTCTCTAAATCAGGTTGCCTAATGTCCTGTCCAACTTGGCCATACAAAGCTTCTCAAAATTTTCTGAGTCCTAAGATCAATTTTTGAGATACTCTTTTTCAGTGTAAAAGTTTCTAATTTCTGTCAGTGTACCTTCATTTGAAAATGTGTTTTGCTACTCTGGGCATATCAAGACAGAAAACTGATTAACAAAGAAGTTATGTCAATATAGGAACCCTTTGAAATGTTGCTGGATGTAATGTGGCCACTAGTATAAAATATAACCCTGTGCCAGTACCTTTACATAAACGTGTTAAATATTAAACCTTATATAAAGGTTTAATATAAATCTTGTATAAAAGTGGTTTTGTGTTCCAAATGTTTCTAAGCTTGGGTGGTTTTGTGAGGATTAAATGAGCAAAATTCTTCTGGCAAATAAAGTAGGCTTTAAAAAAAACCAAACAGTCCCACAAAATACTTTGTGTGCATGCAACTGCCTTGTATTTCAGTTTAATATTTAAATATATGTTTCAGTTTTTATACTGAATCTTAAGTTACTACTTCAGATTTTAAACTAGGTCTTCATATAGATGTGTTTTGAAACCAAAATGTTACTTGGGCACATGCTGATAAGAGGAATGCCCTGAAAATTACTTTCAAGGAAACAAGACCAGCCTATAAGGTATCTAAGAATTAATACTTTTGTAACTCTGAAAAAAAATTATTCTAAAAATTATGTTTAATTCTGCTCCATTACTAGTCTTCAGCAAGTTGTTCTTGTAACAATGAAAGATGTTATTTAAGTTTGAGGGACATCCAACCTCTCAGCAAAACAAAAAAGCATAATTGGTAGTTAGCCTAAGTTTAACCAACCTGCTTTTTTTTCTGCTTGTCTTTCTCTGAATACTGACAGTGGTGCTCTAATGAAATAGTTCATAGTTTTTGTGTTTGCATCCATCTGGAGTCTGCCAGGCAGATGTCAATTGTAGTTGTTACAGGCTTTTTTTCCCTTTAGAACACAAATAATTCAGGAAAATGAAATTAGATTTATGGGAGAACCGGTGTATAACAATAAGTTTAATTGTGCAGCTTTTTGAGCTGTGGAGTGATTCTTTTGCCTGCTGTCTGAATCTGTCAAACAACTTTCTATTTCTTGTCAGGGATGACATTGCTGATTTAGTAGAAGCCAAAAAGCTGCTTAAGGAAGCTGTAGTTTTACCAATGTGGATGCCAGAGTTCTTCAAGGGGATTAGAAGACCATGGAAGGTATGAAAAACTTTGCTCCTGTGATCATAAGTAGGATTTTGAGATTGGATCTTGGCAGAACAAGAAATTTCATATGTTTTACAGTTTAAATAAATTCTTCCTGCATCTTAGTAACAAAATTTATTGTAAGTAATAACAAAATAAAGATGTCAATCAGATACCTGCCCACTGTCTTCAGCAAGGTTGTTTGCAAGTAAGCAATGACATTAAGTACTTACCTTTGAATAACTTCTCAAGGGAGAATTTACATCCAGTAGTTTACTGTTACACTAAACAAACTGTAAAATTCTTTGTTTTAATTCTTGTCCTAAAAGTGGTTCTTTTTCATTTTAATAGGGTGTGTTGATGGTTGGTCCTCCTGGTACTGGAAAGACCCTCCTAGCAAAAGCTGTAGCCACTGAATGCAAGACAACTTTTTTCAATGTTTCTTCTTCCACACTTACCTCAAAATACAGAGGAGAATCTGAGAAACTTGTTCGTCTGCTGTTTGAAATGGTGATTTAAGTTGCTGAACGTGAACAGGGAGATAATGAAGTGGAATCACCTTTGGAACAGTGAAACCTTACCAAGGTTTCAAACTTATAGCATATATAAACAGCTCTCCAAGCTTGGAATGCTTGGAGCATTTCTGATTTGCCCATTTGCATTTAAAGGTTATTCCTAAATGGATTTATAAAAGCTGAAAAATAGGTTGTCTTTTATTTTCAGGGTTAGCTTGCTACATTAGAGGTAGCTCACTATAAGCTGGTGAACAGACTTGAATGGAAATCTAGGGGTGGAATTAATTGCTTTCTGGGTGAGAACCCTATTTAGGTTGTGTGCTTTGTTTTTGTGGGTGGTTTTTTGTTTGTGGTTAAAAGAAATGGCCTTCCAAACTGTAGTTGGCTTCAGAGCACATAATACTTGAAATAATACTCAGAAAATAGTTGTCTTTTTTTCCCATGTGTTACCAGTGTGTGTGCAGTGTTTGCTAGGGTGCCCAGTACTGAAGGGACAGCAGAGTTACAATTACAGTAGTCAGAAAAGGCAAGAGATAAAAGATCTTTTACATTATAGTTTGTTAGGCAGGATATCAGCTCATTTAATGTGATGGGTCAAAAATGCAGATAACACAATGAACAGCATCTCAACTGCTCTAATACAATAGCTTTTATTATCCTGGATCCTTCTCTTTAAATGCTGTTGTTTTCAGAAAGGTCAGCTGCAAAACAACTGACCTATCTGTTGGACAGGCTCCATGTCATGATGTCCCTGCTAAACATTCATCCTGGCTTTGACTGAAATACTATTCAAGCAATCTGTGATGACTTTCACCGTTTAAAATGTTACTGCTAATAGGGGAAACTGCCTATAGCTTATGAAATGTTTGTTTTGAGCTCTAACAACTACAGGACTTTGCCAAAAGCCCCTCTACTCAAAGGCTCTGAATGAATGCACAGCTGCTCTGTACCTGAGGGCTGGGGTCTGAGAGGGAAGGGTGGGGATTGTTTGATACCTAGGAGCTGGGGTAAATACATCATTACTCAGCTCTGAATATGCTGCTACGTCTTAAATGGGAGTGAACTGCTATTTCAGCTCGTGCTTTATCTTTTGCTTTCTTCAGGCTCGATTTTATGCCCCAACAACCATATTTATTGATGAGATTGACTCCATCTGTAGCCGCAGGGGAACTTCGGAGGAGCATGAAGCCAGCCGACGTGTGAAGGCAGAACTGCTAGTTCAGATGGATGGTAAATAACCTGCTCACTGGGAACTGCTGGACTGAAGGAAACTTGAGGGACAAAAAAAAAAACAAAAAAAAACTTCATTCTTCAGAAGCAGTTTTTCAAAAGCCGTACATGAGATTTGGGTTAAAAGCCACAAGTGACATTATTTAACAATCTTTTGGCCTCTGAGCTATGATCTTGTATTAGTGACTCAGAATAGGGAAGATTCAGTGGAAAATACAAGATTTCAAAAAAGTAGCAGAAAAAGAACCTGCTTCTCTCGGTCTTTGCCTGGCATATCACTCACTTCTTCCAAATTAAGTAAAAAGTGCTTCAAAAGAACTGTTACCTATTTTTATTTAAACTTCAAAAGCAGCATTACATTTCACTTCTTGGGATCTCTTTTTCTCCTAAAAATATAAATAACAAGTGAGGATCTTCTGTTTTATAGAAGTGGTTGGGAGAGTTTTCATTTTAAAACACCGATTTCACTACAAATATGTGGCTAAAATATCACAAATCAATGAAGTTCAAAAGTAGGTAAAAATGCAGAGTTGCTACAGAGAGCCTCCATTTTATATTCTGGGGAGCAGAGAGAAGGAAAGGAACTACTAAGAAGTGCTAATCTATGGACTGCTTTGTGATAGAATTCCATGAGTCAGAAGATTTGCATATTTATTTCTCCTTCTCTGATGTTGCTACCCTTTTATTTTTGTCTTTAAAGAGCAGCAGAGCTCTAATACTGTTCTCATATCAAGTATGTACATAATCTGATTTTATTAGTAAGAACTATTTCAATCCTTTTACTTAGGCATTAATAAATTGTGTTTTATATGCAGACTCTCAGGCAGACTAGGTCCAGCAGCTATCCCACAGCCCAATCCTGTTGTTTTAAGCAAAAGCAGTAGATACAGAGAGTAGCAACTTTAACAAAATTACCTTCTTCCTGTTGTAACAGATTCATCGTGTTTATAAACTGAGGTATTCTGTTTCTAAGAAGTTGTGATTTAGTCCACCAAATTTAAACATTCACTTCAGCAGTTTGCACAGTCCACCTGTACATATGAAACCTTCGGCCTGACTTCAGAAGTGAAGACACCTTGTAGGGGAGTCATGCTGCCTTGGTGTGGCTGTTGGTGAATACTGTGGGGGCTGTTGGTTTTTGGTGTGGTGATGCTGTTGGGCATTGCTTTGTTTCCTCACAGGCTGCTACAAGATGTCGGTATGAAAATTGAGCCACTTTTGTGGCAGAAGTACAAACAGCTCTGCTGTAAAACCATTCTGGCTGTGATAGAGAGGAACTTCCCGGTCTGAGCAGTGCCCTGTGCCCCTGCTGCTGGTCAAACTAGGCTTCCATTTATGCTTGCAGGCTGTCACAGAGATGGAAAAGCAAACTCTGTTGCACTTGGTGATTCTGTTATGCTTGGGCTAGTTAAAGCGCAATAGAGTACAGTTCTGCTTTAATACTGCAGAAGTGTTTTCTCTGTACATGAAATTTCAATAAACATGTATATTTTACCTCCTCTTTTCTGCACTGCAGGTGTTGGGGGGGCTACTGAAAATGATGATCCTTCTAAGATGGTCATGGTACTTGCTGCTACTAATTTTCCTTGGGATATTGATGAAGCCCTAAGACGGAGACTAGAAAAGAGAATTTACATTCCTTTACCATCAGGTATGAAGAATTGGGGAGAGGAGTGGTTAAAAATTCTAAAATCTAAACTTCATCAACATTCCTTTAGTTTTGATCACTTGGTTTAAAAATCTAATTGATACGTGTATGCAAATTCACTTATGGATTCAGGACCAGCTTAAATCTAAACATGAGCATTTACCCTTGTAGCAAGTACAGCATCCTTTTTCTCATTCTTCCCTCTTTTCCTCCTTCAATTTATTGTTTATCTTCAGAAAGCAAATTGTACAGACTCAATTTTCTTTTCTGTGATTAGCCAAAGGAAGAGAGGAACTCCTCAAAATAAATCTGCGAGAGCTGGAACTGGCTGATGATGTTGACCTTGCAAACATAGCTGAGAAAATGGAGGGTTATTCAGGTGCAGACATTACCAATGTATGCAGGTAAGCTGACATTGCATCATTTGTGTTACTACTGCTGCAAACTTTGGGAAAACTGTGTGTAAGGTAGCCAGTTTACATGCTTAAAGTTATTGGATAAAAATGGACTGTAACTTGTCTTTTATGTATGGCTAAAAGGTGAAATACTGCATTAATATTTACGTAAATTTCCATTTGAAGAGTAGTTGCAACCTAGTAATCTAATAAGCTGTGATTTAGGTAAAATTCCACCTTCTTTCATATAGACTAAATTCCATGCATGAGAATGATCCAGAGGATGTTAAACTTTAACTTGTGGAGTTGCAGTCATTCTCCTTGGTCTATATGACTTCTGCAGAAATCCATATGTGAGAGGCAACAGTGATAGAGGCTGGAATAACTAAAGTAAAACCATGGAGTTTTCTTCTTTTGTGACATGGAAAAGGTGTAGAGTCTTGTGTGATGGTACAGGAGCTGTGTACCCAGCACATTGGTTTTGTGATGAGACTGACTAGAGTTTTCTGCTACCTCCTTCATTTCCCTGTCTCCTCAGTACTGTTGGCATACAGTTGTTTGTGGGCCTGTTCTCTAGCCTAGATTCCTGAAAGAATTGACTAAAAATATCTTCTAATTCTTCCCTTCTATTTTCTTTGAAAAATTGGAAAGGGAAGGAGAGGACTGATCTGTTGAGACAAGTGTCAGCTGTCCTGTTTACATCAGAAGACTCGCACTGGCACAGCTGTGGCAGTGGCAAGCTCTGGGACCTGCAGTAGGGGACAGAGCACTGGAGCTGCTTGAGATGCTGTTGTGGTGTGATGAGCACCTGTAACACTACTTTCAGGCTTTGGAGGTAGCACTGAAGCATGGCAGGGCAAGGCTTGAGTTCCCAGCTGCTCCAGCCCAACCTGTGTGGGCTTTGAGCAGTGTGAGAGAGCAGGAGTAAAAGCCACCTCCTGGCTGCTCCCTCCAACGCGGCTCCGTTTCTTGCCTAGATTCTTAACGCGGCTCTGCAGACACTGTCAGCACAGCTGAGAGGAATGTGCTGTGCCACAGGGATGAAAGCAAGCAGCCTGTACACAAAGCTGCCACCAAGGCTCTGTCAGCAGGGCCGCTGCAGGCTGCGCTGAAAGTTTGGAGCCTCAGTAGAGTTTCCTGAACAAACCTTGCACAGTGTCTGGGAAAAGAATGGTATGTTAGTTGTTCTGAATTTGTGTTGTGGAGATTTGTTTCATTTTGTAGGTTTGTGAGATGAATTTCTGGTGTTCTTTTGATCTTTGGTTCTGCTTTGAAAGGAGTTTGTGCTAATATGTTCATGTTATATGAAATAGAGTTTATTTGGTCTGCTGCTTTGTGCATTTTAGCTGCAGTTTGTCTCCTCCAGTCTGTTCAGTGTTTGTTGTTTTTAATTAATTTTATGCTGAATATCAATACACTTATTTTAGAAATGAAAATAGTTGCGATGTTTTTCAGTGAATTTTGTGTGTATGTATTTGTGCACAATTACTTTGTTTTTTTAACTAAAGCCTCTTTGTACAAATACTATTAAAAAAAAGGCAAAAGGATTAAAAAGGCACAAAGAAACATCTGAATCTTCTGCATCTGAATCTTCTATTTGTGGCCATCTCTGAAGTGATGACTGAGGTGACAGCAAGCAGTAATCCAGATGAACTGAGATTTGGATATTAATGGTTTGAAATCACTAAGAAAGTACTCATATTAGCCTGTGTATTTACACTTTGTTCATGGTGTCAGGAGAAATAGTTCTTGGATATGACTGTTTCATTTACATTCAGACAAAAAGATGTGGATGATTTAAAAGTGCTTTTTTTATGGTTCAGGCTCTCAGGATATAAGCAGAGTAAAGTTCAAACCTGTATACTCTGTCAATCCTTACTAGTGACACAAGCAAAACATAAGAATAAGTGGACCAAGAGCTCTGGTTTACTGAAATTACCCTCCTATCTTAAAGAATTTGAGGTGAAGTCCAAAGTTTGCTGAGCCAGAGTGAAAACTAGTCAGAGATAACACTACAGTTGGTAGCAGTCAGCATATAACCAGGGGGAAATGAACCTTCATTTTAAAATTCAGGAAATACAAAATGCATCCAAATTGCAGATTAGATGTGAGTATGAACTAACTTTGAATCATTGTTTTGGGTGCACTGTCAGTCTTGAAAGGCCTTTAGAACAGAATTGGTCCCTGCTGTGTCTGGCAGTGGTGGCTGCCTTTTTTTTGAATAGAGTTTTGGTGCTTCTTCAGGCACCAAGAGTGTATTTGAGAAAGCACCAGGAGTTCAGTTTGGAATGACTGTTCATAAAATGACTTCACAAAAGGAAGTGGTGGCAGCTGCACTTCAGCTGTGTTAAGGTATGATGAGCTTGTTGGTTGGTTAGCTGGATTGGTTTTGCTGGACTTTCTATTTTTTTTAACTGCTGTCTGGAAGCAAATTAGATGCATGGAATGTCCCTTCACCCCATTGTGTAACAGGAGCTTATTGTTTACAGATGATGTTGTAACAGCGAAAGGTGGTGATATTTGGTTGAGATGGAGTTCAACAAGGCAATCTTTTGGTTGTTCTGAAATTTTAGTTCCTGTATTAAGAGATTTTAATTTATTAATTAACACTGAGATGAGCTCAGTTGGTTAGAGCATAGTGCTAATAATATCAAAGTTGTGGGTTCGATCCCTGTACAGGCCATTCATTTAAGAGTTGGACTTGCTGTGATCCCTGTGGGTCCCTTCCAGCTTGGAATATTCTGTGAGTTATTTAGTAAATTCCTGAAGTCTGACAGTTATGGTTTCCTTTAGCGGGAGAGGATGGTACTGAAACAGAATATACTCAAACAATTTTTCTAAATCCTTCTGGAAGACAAGGTGTAAGTTTTTCTCTCTTTGGAATCTCACCTTCTGACATGACACAATATACTATTGTGGTATCACCGAGATTTCACTTCCATCTTTTTTACCTCTAGACAGATTAGCAGCGTTTTCTTGTTATTATAAGATCTATAACAATGAATTAGCAAGAACTTCAGCCTTCCACTGTTACCTAATTATCACCTCACTAGCTCATGACCTGCTGCTACCAGATTTACTACAGGAAATCTAAATGTAGTCAAACCTAACACTAAAGAAAATGACACACTTGTAAAAGTGCTTAGTGCTCATTAAGGCCAGAAGTTTGAGGAGCTACTGACAGATTTTGTTATTTAACGTTTAGCTCTCGAGTGTAGAGGATGGAGGTAGATACGGTTGACTCTGCTATCTTTGAAGTGGGATTTTTGTTCAAACCAGGAAGCATTCAAAACACTCCAGCTACCCCTTCTATATCTAGGAGGAGTGAAATTGTTATTGCCTTGTTCCTGTTTAAAAATGCTATAAACAGCAGCTACATCACAGGCATGCAGTGACATCAGCTAAACCAGTTTGTCTTTACCTCTTTTGCCTAGCCTATAAATAGGAGCTCTTCAGATATCTGGTGAGGATAATGCCATGTTTGAAAAAATATGGATAACATGGTATTGTAGCTTGTACAAGCACTTGGAGATCTTCCCATAAAAGTTGACAGTTCTTTATTGAATCTCTTTGAATGCAGCAGCTTAACTGGAATGCTGTGTTGAGCCTTTCTAACAACTGAACTCGCCATCCTGCATTGAGTAATGATTTTATTTTCTTTCCCTTCCGACTAGAGATGCATCATTGATGGCTATGAGGAGGCGTATTGAAGGCTTGACACCAGAAGAAATCAGAAATCTTCCCCGAGATGAAATGCACATGCCAACAACTATGGAAGACTTTGAAATAGCTTTGAAGAAAGTTTCTAAATCTGTTTCTGCTGCGGACATTGAGAAATACGAGAAATGGATAGTTGAGTTTGGATCATGTTGAGTTGTGTTCTCTGGAAGAAACCACCTTATGTCTTAAAACAGCTTTAGAAGTAATCGGTGATGTGTCAGTGCACTGCGTGCTCTTTTTAACTTTTGTAATTTAAGAGCAACAGATGTCTAAATAAATTTTTTTCTAAAATGCAAGTTCTGCCTAGCTCTCTTTGAACAAGCTCAGAAGTCACCCATTTTTCTCAAATGCTGACAGTTATCTGATTTGATTTTCAAGAGTTTAAAATTACTTTAATGCTAGAACTCCTTTTATCAGTACTTACTCTTGAAAAATTGCTTTTGTGTCAATAAAACCCCCCAAGCTAGCACTTCTAAATGAGTCAGGGATGCTGAGAACTTGAAAATGGGACAAACAAGATGCAGTTACACAGATAGTTTTAAATCTTGGAGAACTCTACCTTTAAACTGTTGTTAAAGAACCTGTGCAAAGGATGAGATGTGGAACAGCAATGGTCACGCTGGAACAGTCAATGAAGTTAGTGAAATTTGAGCAAGGGATTAAGATCATCATAGGTTTACAGTAGCTGTTAAATAATATTAAAATACGTCCAGCTGGTGTAAACTAATTCTGTGCAGCCAGCAGTGATGCTGTCACATGTGTAGTTTCCTTGTTAGTCTGAGAAATCAAAAGCTTTCTGGCATTAATTCTGCAATAGGTGTTTCTCTCTTGATGGTCTGGTACTGCAAGCAGCAAAGCGTTAGACTGGTGAGTTGGGTCCTGGTTTACACAGTTATGCTGGTAAGGCAGCATGTGTTATGTTTGTGCTCAGTTTATAACCCTGACTTTACAATTGACATAAAACCTAAATTCTCATTTTTCATTACTTAACTGCTTCTACATGCCACTTATTATCTGAGTCTGCAGTAACCATCCAGATAATAATTTTAGATTTTGCTGAACAGTGGTAATTGTAACTAAACCACTGTTAATTTCTATCCATCTTCTGCTGTTTGAGAAACACTTCTTCCTGCTAGCTCCTCCCAGTGCAGCCAGCTGTAGCTCTGCTTATGGATAAACATCATTATTTTTCATGAATCAGATAGGTCTGGACTTGTTCCAGCTGGTAAATCCATGCTGTATAAAGCTGGCTGTGGAATTCCTGTTCATAATGGTAATGCAAAGTTGCAGTCTGAGTAGGAGGCAAGTGCATCTCAGAGACACAGCTGTGTAAATGCCATTATTGTGAGCATCTTGTTCATGTGGCTGACATTCATTGCTATGTTGTGAGTGACAGCTGGACACGCTGAAAAGGGACTTCCAGCAGCGTCAGCAATGAGAGGCTCAAGTTAGACACTGAGATCTTGTGAGAGCTCCTGAATACCTGGGTGGATCTGGCATGATGAGCCCAGAAATGAAAGGAAAAAGCTGAGGTGGGTATACAGGTGTGTACATTTATATTCTTTCACTTCCAGAACGGAAAACAAATTTACTCTTTTCGGATAGTCTTATGTGTCAGAGTTAATACAAATGTGCAATATTTTGAAGATGGAGGTACTCTTAGTACTTATTTTTCTGTTTGTATGTAAGGATGAGAGTGAAGGTGTCAGGTGTTGTTAAAGATTTCTCCTAATTCACTGCAAACAAACCAGAATATTTAATCTGTCTCCCACATAAGAAGGGAGAGTAAGCAAGCTTTGGACCTTGGCAGCAGTCCATTGAGGGGCCACTTGGACTAAGTGTGATATATTTTGAGAACTCCTAAAGGAAACCTCAACTTAAAAGCAGTAATTTAGTACTCAACCAGCCCTGTTCACTCTGATTGAACAAAATTAACATCTCTAATGCATAGTACAGGAAAGAAAAGTTGATAGAGGCTGAATTTGTAGCTCAGAGGTTCATTTTGGTTTGGAGCACACAATGTGGTGATACACAGTTCTGAGGGCAGGAAGGGCTGCAGTGAGGTGCTTGTGAGGAGATGATGCTGTTTCTAGGAACCTACCACTATCCCACCAGGGATTTTTTTGGGTAGATGGGTTTTGTTGGGGTTTTTTTTTCAGTTCCCAGTCCTCTCATATACCTTCCCCTAGAGGGCACATCAGTTCACATCCTGGAAAAATGAGACCTGCTATGACTGGCATGCAGAACAGTTGCCCTTTCCTTACTGTTTTAGTTGGGTGAGGTGGTTTTTAATCAATTTACAAAATAGTTCAGAGTGGTGCCAGCTCGGAGTAGCACTCCTCTGAAAGGCATGAGACTTGTGATTTGGGAAAACCATGTGCGTGCTAAAGCAGAAACACAAAACCTTTAACTTTTTAAAGACTTGATAACTCCAGCTCCATAAAGCAGCAGAAACTGTCTGGCAGTTACTGTGTTCAAGATTTGCACTATTTTTAGAATTCCATTGACATGATGGTGATACTTCTTTCCTGCTGCTTTGTAACTTTGCAGAAATCAGCCAAGTTTTGAAGCAGTACCAACACTTTCAGGCTTAATCGTGCATTTGTGACAGCTGTTTAGAGCAGCTAAATCTCCTTGTGGCTGTTGCAGGTGCTTGGTTTCCAGTTTTGTAAGGAGGGATGCAAAGAGCACATGCAAACAGCTGCCAAGTTTCCATCTGCAGCATAATTCCTACTGTGTTTATGCACTAAGGGAGAACTATTGTGTTTCTTGTCCATCTTTTTTTTTTCCCACAGAAGAACCTAACTTCTGCCTTGAACATCACTTCTTCTTGAACTATGCAAATGGAGGGGCCAGGCAATATCAAAACCAGACAAGTTTGTCTACATCTGTTTGAATACTTGCTCTTCTCTGTGCAGTCACCATTCCTGTGCTAATCCTAGCAGTTTCCTGCTCAGCCATGGGTGGCAATCCCCTGCCACCCACAAGATACTAGAAAAAAAAAAAAAAAAAAAAAAAGGGAAGTTTGAGCAGTGTTCCTGTTACCTTGAGTTGGTGTGGTGTGTCCCACACTGCACTGCTGGGTGGTGAAGTTTGGTTTGGTGTTTTTACAAGGCCAAGTCGGTGTTAGAAATGTTCCTCTTATCACTGCAGTGCTGTCAGCTCAGTAAGACAGTGAGAGTTGTTCCTGTCACAGACCAACACCTGAGTAACTTGGATCTCATTAAACACATGATTTTTCCTTAGGCCAGGAGGAGGGGGGAATCCCAGCTTTTCTCCCTCACTCTAACAACTCCAGCTGAACACAGGTAATTCTGATCACTCAGATGATAACTGTGCTCAGTCTACTGTCAGGCAGTTAACAGTTCTGAGGTTTTTTCCTATTCATTCTTTTCACAAACAATTTCTGTAAGTAAGAACAGTGAAAAGCTAAGAAACAGACAGTGCCCTGAGTCTGAAATGTTTGGCAAACCACTGTTTTACCTAACTATAAATGCACACATGAACACAGTCTAATAAACAATTTAAATGTTTATTTGAAAACTGTTAACAGTACAAACTGGCATGAGCAGACTGGGCCTACTCAGCAATAGTAAGCCAGTATTTCTGTAGAATTTAATGCAATTTTCATTTTTCTTTTGGGACTTCATAGAGTACTGCTGTCACAGATACAAAAAGCAAGCTGGTTACAACTGCTAACCATTTTTATGAGTGGAAGGGACCATAAAATGTAAAGTGCTTGAAATATAAATCTTCTGTTCAAATTTTTGTTTTGCATATACAAAATGTCAGATCTTTTGAGTAACACAAATGTTTGGTAGTGGTATCTTCCTGGCAAGACACACTCAACCCTATGAGACCTGGAACCTGGTGGGGCACCTTTACTTAGGTTTTCAGGCACAGCTGATGTTTGCAATATTTCCTCATATTTTTTAAAAGAATGCTACCTCCAGACTTAAGGACACCCTGAATTTCATCATCTTGTTAGTCAGGACAGCTGACTTGGTTTATGGGCATGAAGGCAGCCAGCATCCTGTCTGAGGTGTGGAAAAGTGACTTCACAGAAGTTAAAACCAATGGTAGCCCTCAGGGTGGAAAGCTGCTCTATTTTGTAACTTCTGAAAAGGCAGCTGTTCTACTTTGAAGCTTCTGAAAAGGCTGCTTGTTATGGAGAGGCACAAGGAAGTCAGCTTTGGGCCTTGGCCTGAGTGGCCTTTTATCAATTAATCAACTGGCTTAGTTTTCTTAGCAGGAAAAAAACAAGGTATTAAGATCAGGTGCCAAATATCAGATCAACTAAAAGTGTGTTTTTAAAAACCAGTAACTCCAAAGTAAATACTGTATTAAGTACATGCTTTCTCATCTAAATTATTTTTCCTGTCTGAAAGGTCTGAAGGCAGGCTGATGGTAGTCACAGGTACAAAGCTGACTTGATCCAGGAGAAGGATGCCTCTGAAAGGTAAGGTTACCTGGCATTAGAAAACAATACACAAAACAATTCTGTGTTCTAAAAATTGGACTTATTCTTAAACTCCCTTAAACTCTTAAATCAATGCATCAACTAAATATTGCCCTCATAATATCTCTTACATGAAGTTGCAATGAAAAATGCTTCCAAACTGTACTGGCTGTGGTTTCTGAGGGCTCCCTCTGCCCAGTTTCTACATCTGAAATGTCAGCAGTGCAGGCTCTAGCTGCTCAGTTTCATAGTAGCCTAAAACTGTTTGCTGTCAGGACCTGTAGCTGATTCTCCAGGACTCAGCAACAGCCTCCAGTTTTATCAGTGTAATGCAGAATGGCATTGAAGACTTGGGATGAGGTCCCAGCTCACATCTGCAACTGTCGTTCACCAGATGAGATGTCCTGCTCATTCTGACTGGTTTACAATCCTGAGTTAAACCTTTACCATTCTTTAGAGGACCACTTTACACAGGTAGCAAGAAAATAACTGTGTGGTTTAGGGGTTGTTTTTTGGGGGTTTAGTTTGGTTTTTTTAAATGGAGAGGGCAGTTCAATTTCTTTATACACTCTAACAAGTCATGAGCAAGCCCCACGTTCCTCAACTGGAAGAGAAATTACTGCAAGCTGGTTCCTCTGCTCCATACTGACCTCTGCTATGGACAGAGGTTATCATCCACTTTGCTGAACAGTTTGTTGGGATTAGAATTTTCTTCCCAGTTCCACTTAGTTCAGTTTCATACATGGCAGTGTTAAGCTACTTACTGCCAGTGGTAAGCTGCTTACTGCTGGGGAAAGTACAAAGTGTTTCTCCACTGTCTCTGCTCTAACCAGGGGAGCCCTCCCATCTGACAGCACGCCGTGTGAAATGCCAGGGAGAGCACTGCCTCTTTTGTCACTGCAGTTTCCAACCTTCCTGATCTTCCAGCCCTCCATTTTCCTGGTTTGTCAGAAGGACCAAGAGCCCCTGTACCCTGAGTGGATACATAAATTAATGCATGCAGGGCAATTCAGAGGCACAACTGATTAGCTGCATTTGAAGGAGGCAGCTGTGCCTGCGGCTGATGAAGCACGCTGCACTCTCAGTCGCTTCCCAAAGAACATGAAGTTCCAAGGGACAGCTCTTCCAGAGCTGACTTAGGTGTTGCTTTTAAGTGCACGTGCTTGTCCACTCCAGCACTAAATCTACACTGATTTATGACCTGCAGTTACTAATTCATCTTTCTGCCCCTTGCTCTGAGACCTTGCTTTCCCAAAAGTGTTAGTGTTGCTGGTAACACAGCGAGTGGATACAGCTCTTGTGGGCAATCAGCTTTATCTGTGGCCTCTTGCTACCTGTGCCAGCACCACTTCACTATGGAAGCTGCCTACAGAGGTAGGTCCCCCACCTTGGAGAATTCCCAAGCAAATTTGCAAAGCCAAATTTGAGACCTTTCAGAACTACTGTAAAACTCCAACACAGTAGGGGTATGAAAAGATTTGGAGATGTTGGAATTGTTTAGACCTAGTTCCTACCCTCCTTTCTTGGAATTATGTTAATAGCATCTCACAATGTAGTCCTTAGAAGACTTCATAAAAATTTGGCAGTATGACAGCTCAGCTAAAGACATTTCCAATGAAATACTTTCCCATGTCTCTCTGAAATGCCTGTGTGTCAGAAGTGCACTTGGAATGGAAATTTACCGGTAGCTTTCTCATTGAATTCTTGCAACAAATATCCTACAGAATGAACCTGCTTCTTGGAAGATTCTTTTAGTCAATATTTTGCCTTCATCAAAGCAAAAAAATAATTACAAAAATTACTTACTTATTTTCACAGGAAGGGAGAATCAGCTTTAAGACTTTGATAATAAGAGCTGCTCCAACAACTCCAACAACAACAACTTCCATGAAACTAAACAAGATAGGTAGAGATTGAAACCAGAATCTGCACAACCCTTTTCTCAAGTCTTCCACCCACTGGCACATCACCTATAAAACAGGTAAAAATACAAACATTGCAAAACAAAGCAACTGCTGGGCTTTGGGGGTTTTTTTTAGCTACTGATAAATCACATTACATGGTGATAATTTTACTTAAAACATACATAAAAGCATGATGGAATTGGCTGGTGGCTCAGCTATCTTTATTGTTCAAGGTTTGAAACAGGTGAAGATTTAGTTCTCTGTGCATTAAAGGCCCCTTTGTAAAATGAAGGACACTTGAACAGAGCAGACAGTGGGTTGTAACTGTGAGTGTTTTGGCCACAGAGAAGGCCATGAAACCCATCCTTGCCTAAGCTGGAACTGAACTTCTCCAGCTGTTACTGTGTTTCCTACAGCAGGGGAGACCCATGGTCCATTTCTCAGAGGGGTAAGCACTGGGCAGAGTCAGGAGAAAATGGTGGAATTCAAAGCTAAGCAATATTTGAAATTGTCATAAATGCTTAGCTTGGTATAATGTAAATGTCACGACTGACTATTGTGAAGTATCTGTGTGCTCTGAACATGGCAAGATTTAGAAGCCAAATGAATTCCTAATGGACTTGCCACTGCTGACAGTGGTTGGTTTATTTGGGGTTTATCCGCAAAAATCCACTAGTCTTAGTGGTTGTCTGTCTTGAAATAATTGTATTTATATAATAATAATTACACTAATAATTAAAGCAAGCAAACAAACAGCAAAAGCACCTTGTAAGAAGATGGAGGTTCTATCCTAAGAGGGGTCTCTGGTAATTTGCCAGGTAATGTCTCTTCATCCACTGTAGTTTCTACTTGCTGGATGAGGTACTGACTGGTAGTCTGCAATGGATCTTGAGTATCTGAAGAAGAAGAGCTAGATTTAGGGGAGAGTTTGCTTTTTGTTCGACCCACTCTGAAGGAAAATAAAAACATGCTGTGTTTCTCTGCAGAGGGCACAGTTCTCACACATTTACAGCAAGAACACAGAAGGCTTTTTTTTGACTTGAGCAGTGAACTTGATAAGAAGCAGAAACAGTGTTACAGTGCAGCCTTTAGCTGTGCCCTTAGCTGTAAATTTCAACTGTCGTCAGATTAAAAGGTGATGGACTAGATTAAAATATTCTACTCCAATTAAATCCTTGACAGTTTCTGATTAAACAAAACTGAAATAAAGTTAAGACATCAAGTAACTTCTATTGCTTTTAAGTTGTTTAAGTTTAATAACAGAAAACTGTTCTGTGGTTTGGAATTGACCCAGACAGGTATTTCCTCTACAGTTTTCTCTTTCATTCTCAGGAAAAAGGGGGAGCTGTAGAGAAACTTCCATTGTAGATCTGAGAGAGAAATTTATTCCTGTCAGATGTCTGGACTGCAGACTGCCAAGTATCAAGTACTTCAAAGGAGAACAGATTTGAAAGCAAACAAATAAAATACCTAATATGAAGAGTTGAATTTAGGTGTTTAAAAAATATAAAAACCAAGGCATATAAAATAAAACCTGTTCCTGTTAATGAAATTTTCACTATGTAGAACAAGGGATAAATGATGCTGTCTTACACTGTAAAGCAATACATTGAATATGGATGAAAATGCTACTTAACCACTGAGAGATACCTTTTCCTGAGAGGTTGGGCAGTGTAAATAACACGTCGTTGTCCCTTGGCATGGAGTACAGCATGCTCTCCTTCAAAGGGACTGTGTAGTTGGAATGTCTAAGTACTCTCAGGTCCTTCACTAAAATATCTATTTCTGTTACTTCTTCCTGCTGAACCTACAAAAGATGCAAACATGATATTACTGAGTTTAAAGCAAGACTGAAGCAGCCTGGCAGAGGCCAACAGTACATCCCAGAAAACTCCAGGCCATTAAGATGTACACATAGAGATGTTATAACATGAACTGGTATTCTTTGTTTTCACATATCACACTTCTGTAGACCATACCACATCAGAAAATATGCTGAACAGACTGGGTCTTGCTCCCTGCAAAAGCACATGGTAGTCAATCCATGGGCTTTTTTAGTCACTTACATGGTATATCACTGTCCTCTTGCAGGGAGGCATTTTAGGGCATGGAAAACTCAGATATGTAGTGAAAGCACTTGCAAACACTGAAATTCTTGCTAAGGCAAGACTGACATTTCTGCTTTTGCAGGAACACTGCTTGTTTTCAACAACTGCAAGCCAAGCGTCACAGCATTTGACAGCATCCTGTTTGAACTCCTTCTCTCCAGCCAAGAGACATGCACTTGACAGACGGACCAGGCAGTGGATATGGCATTGGCTGGATGCTTGCACTCTAGAAAGTTGCTGCCAATGGCTCAATATCCAAATGGAGATCAGTGACAAGTGGTGTCCTCAGGGATGGGTATTTGCACTACTGTTGTGTAACAACTTTGCTGGCACCACAGACACTGAGACTGAGTGCACCCTTAGCAAGTTTGCTGATGACTCCGTGTGGTCAGCTTGCTGAAGGGAAGAGTGCCCCCCAGAAGCAGCTAAACAGGCCTGAGAGATGAACCCCTCACGAAATTCAGCAAGGCCAAGTGCAAAGTGCTGTGCCTGGGCTGGGGCAGTTCCAAGCACAAGTACAGGCTGGGCAGCAAATGGATAAAGAGCAGCCTTAGAGAAAAGGAATTGGGAATGTTGGTGGATGAAAAGCTCAACACGACCTAGGAATGTGCACCCACATTCCAGAAAGCAGACTCTGTCCCTGGGGCTGCAGCAGAAGCAGTGTGGCCAGAAGGTTGAGGGAGGTGATTCTGCTCCTCTGCTGGGATTATGTGAGACTGCTTTTGACTTAAAGGAACAATCAAGGAAACAGCATTGGCCTTCTGGTTGTTTTTGCTAGGTCCCTATGAAAATCTGAAATGCATTGTGGTGCCTAGTTTGAGGCCTGAAATACAATGCCATTGTTGTGTAACAAGTGAATCAAACCGCGATTCTTAGGCTGTTATCAGTGGAATAAAGACCTCATTGGAAAAGCTACAGATCTCTCAGTGGGGCTTTTAACTAACAGACTGAGATTCTGACATGATACAGATCCCTGTAAAAACTACTGTATGCTGAACATGCAATTAATCAAGGATCAATGGTATGATGATTATTATCCTTTAAAGAAAGAAAAAGGCAGCAGAACACAAGCCAGCATCAAAAAAGCTGGCTACATGTAAGATGCAGATGTGCAGAAACAAGAAATATGACACAGAAATAAGCCAGCTGCTGGCTTCACCAGCTGGATCTTTTCTACAGAATCTCTTTAGTTAGTAAATCAACTACACCATACAGGTGATTTTGAGAACTCAGTTCTGCACATTTCAACCTCAGCTAGAATTGCAACCCCTCACATTGACTGCTATTTGTGCAAATACAGTTAGAATCAGAGGGGTGGAGGTGCTTGTTCATCTCAAAATCCATGTTCATTATCAAGATTCAAATTATCTTACATGCAAAGACTTCTAAGACTAAGCTGTCAGGTGTAGTGAGCTTTCACAGTAAGCCCACTTGCCATAAGAGTTTCCTGCTGCAAGCTGTTCCCCATGCTACCTGCCTGAAACATTTTGTTAGCTTGGAATAAACAATGGGGAAAACCTCAAGACACAGAATGAGCCTGTGCCCCTTTTGTTAGTTTTGTACATTATTTTATAAATCAACTCTTGCTTGTGAGTCTGGCTTTGCCTGCACAAGTTCATTTATTCAAAGTGCATGTGATAAAGTTAATGATAATTATTAAAATATGAAAAGAAGCATTAAAATTTGAAGTTTCCTCATGAGACACCCCCACTATTATGCTGCCAACTCTGCTGTTGTCTCCCTTGGTACTGTGTTAGGTAACATTAATTATATACTCTGTGTTCTAATCATCAGCCAGATACATGTAAACCTTGTAATCCCTGGGAACTACTTGCCTCTCCTAAATTAAAAACAAGCAGAATATTGTAGCAGGGCTTTTTTTACCTGTTTCCCATCAATTTCTGTCACTTCTTCCTGAATGACAATCAGCTGCAAATCAGAAGTGGATGCCAAAGGCCACTCGTGAACCATGATTCGAGCACTGACAGTTCCCAGGTGCTGCTGATCCAGTAAGTTATCCAAGCTTCTGTTCTCCACTGTTAACACACAATGCCATGATTTTCAAAGAGAAACCACCTCAACCAGAAAGCAGTACTCAGCCATAGAGAAAACAGGTGCAGCTCTGACACAGATGCCTTTGCACATGCAGCACCTGAATGGAGCAGTCAGATTACCACTAGCATCGAGCCAGAGATGCCAGAACAATAGTACAGAACATGTGTGCTGTGCTGATGTCCTTAACACTTCCAGCAACTGCTTTTACAACCAGCAGTAATCTGGGCCAACAGTCAAAACAGGTGCCATGGTTTTTTTACCAGTATATCACCAAATCAGACCCAGAGCAGCTCTCATAACACAGCAGAGCTATACAATCCCCTGACTCAGGGAGCCTGCAAACAATGTCACATCTCTGCCTTTGAGGTTTGCATTTAAGCACTCTAAGCAGAGCTCTTTGGCTTGGTTACTGCTGCATTCTTATTTCAGTTGTCCAAAGGAGTTCATAAGAGTAATGTCACAGCCTAACCCGCCACCTGTGTAAACATCTTCATTTGCACAACATTCCCCTTCCTCTGAATACAGAAACAAATTGGTCTTTTCCAGGCACACTGCATCTCCTGCTCAAGATGAGTGCCAGTTCCCTCCTACGTATTTTTCTGTCCCCCTCTCTGTTTTCATATGTGACTGGTGACACCTCAACCTCTCTTCCTACCCAAAAGCTTTCAGCTATTTCAACAACTTAATATTCTACAAGTACACACGGAACTGCCTTTCATAGTTTCTGCATAGTCTCAGTATCCTTCTCCCAGTTACCACACCTCTGCTTCAGGTGAGGGCATGCTAGAACTGAAGTCCTGGAGAAGCACAAGAGTGGAGGTGGGGGATCTCTCCAGCATGCAGATACCAAGGGACATGAACTGACACCAAACCATCCCTGCTGCTAAGCCACTGGTGCTATGTGTGTGTCACTTGCAGTTCTGGGCCTGTCAGGTCATGTGGGATAAGGCTCCACTTGGGTCTCTCAGTCACACAGTAACTACTCAGTGCGTCCACTACTTTTATGCTGTGATCTCTGTCCTCATAAAGCCACTTTTCTTATTTAAAATATAGAAAAATACTTTCTGGCATAATTTAGTAATGTCTTCCATTGCCAGAATAAGTGGCAGAAGGACATTCCCTACAGATGTGAGCCAGGGCACTAACCTGTTGCTGAATGCTTTCTGACTTGGAGCAGCAAGGATGCACTAAAGGTCCAAAGCCCCTAAGAGGCCAAGCAGCTGGAGCTCCCTGTGTTTCCAGCTTTTACCATGTGTCAGGCTGTTCAACCACCACTGCATTCCCAGGAGTGACACATATACTTCCAAAACTGACATTTGGGGGAACTTCAAGTGGGAATGTAGGTGCCAAGAACAATCTGACAATAATGTCAGAGTATGTGGTCTCCAATATTCAAAAGCATGATATTAAGGTCAAGTTTTGTTTTA
Organism: Camarhynchus parvulus; assembly: GCF_901933205.1. NCBI lineage: Eukaryota > Metazoa > Chordata > Aves > Passeriformes > Thraupidae > Camarhynchus > Camarhynchus parvulus. Next base: position 56,015,797 of record NC_044573.1, read on the forward strand.
CATACATTAAAAATTTTTTCTTTTTTTAATTATTTTTTTTTTTTTTTTTTTTTTTTTAAAATTACATTTTTTTTTTTTTTTAAATTATATATATATATTTTTTTTTTAACATTTTTTTTTTTTTTTTTTCTTCACTACAACTATGATTTGGGAAATAGGAACTACAGAAGAATGCTCAGGAGCTCTCAGAATTAGTCAATAAAATTATACCTGTTTTTCTGGAGTGAGTTATTTTGCAAGTAAATGACGTTTTGCTGTGGTTTTGTACCAGTAAAAGAGAATTTGATTACTGCTCTCCCTCTCCAGAAAAGAAATACTGTCAAATTAATAATTGATCATGCTTGGGAAAGAAGGGTTCAAGCAACAAGGTCACAGCTCAGAGAAGCAATTTGAAAAAGTGTTAGTATTCAGTAAGTGCCTGATGAGGATGACCTCAGATATCAACCTAGAGAGTGACTGCATCTCATACAGCAGAAGATTGTTCCCAATGCAAATAATGGTCCTTGTTTAATTAATTATACAATATGCTCTGTGGATCTCCAAAAAATCACACAGTACTTTCTGTTTTTTCACAAAAAAATGTAGCATTGAATCAGTGGAAAAACAGCAGGTTCAAGATAATTTGAAGTCATTAACTACTGCAGTCATTATAGTTCAGTATTTGTCCTATAATATCCTATCCAGCAGAAACTTGTTTGTCCAATAGACACAGAAGTGATATCATTAAAAGATCTTCCTAACAACAATTCATACTTTTGTTATTGAATGTCCTTCTGGACATATGCCAACCAACCCAGGGACACAGCCATCAGCAGGGTGGGGTTGCATCCTTCTGTTTACATTGTCTAGCTTGTAGTGCAAAACATGCTTTTGAAAAGATGGGCAGGGTCTGGATTTCAGATTAGACCATTTACAGACAAGCCTGTTAATGTGACTTGAGATGAAGGCGGTAAGATTTTTTTGATCCATTTTAATACCAAAATTGTCCCACCTTGGGAAATATTTTGCTTCCACAATGCTCTGGTTTACAAAATACAGAACACATAGCCATTGTAAACTTTAGTTACTAGACAGGGAAGCCAAATACCCCAGGGGAGAGAGGAAAATTAAAAAAAAAAAAGGAAAGAGAATACTCACATATTATTGTTTGGCATGTTATGTGGGCAACCCCGCTTTTCATAGGAAAGTCATTTAGATATACCTGTCCATTAACATAGGTGATGTTAAAAAGAACCTGAAAGAAAGACAGCCAGAATGAGTGTATGTTTCCTGCCCCTGTGCTGCAATTCTGCTCTCAGAGGAACACGCTCCATACTGACTGATGTCAGAGTAAAGGATATACTTGCAGCTGCTGCAGACTTTGTTTTGCTGCATATTAATTCACTGAATAAATAGAAAAACCGGACAAACCTGTACTTTGTGGAGTTCTCCACTGGTGTTCAGCATCATAACACCAACTCTAATTGCTTCCTGGAAAAAAACCAAACAGAAGAGATGTGAGTTTGAGAAAACACATGCGCCATTGCAACTTTCTTGTACTGTCCTGGCAGAATGACTTGTTACTAACCCCAGAGCGCATTCCCAGGCTTTCTATCCAGCAGACAGAAGGAAAAGGAATATTCTTTTTTGTTTCATGTAAGGATTAGTCTGGCTTTTTCAACCTTCTTTTTAATAAAGAGGATTGATGAGAAAGAATGACATGTGCATCCCCCTATGTATAGTTGGTGGTTTTTTGTAATAAAGATAAAATAACAATAATAATAATAATCACTTGTTTCACACGGATATAATGGGAGTCTCTCATATTAGCTGAAAAATAATAGACCACAAATACACAAAAGGTAAAAATCAGATTCTCTGTAAATGTTTTTTTAAGCACTCCAGTTAGTCTTCAAAGTGAAGTTAGTCTATACTAAAGAACATTCAGTTTTGCCAGCAGAAATTCTGTTTCTTTGGTTATGATTCCCAAATTAGGCCACACGGGACACCTCAAACTCACAGAAAATGGGGATTTGCTTCTTTCTTTCAAACCCTAATTATTGAATCACTCATTCTATCCTCTCATTTCTCCCTTGTAATTTCAGGGGCTGCTTTGCAAATGAGACCTTAAGTGTCCCAGGTCTGTCCCCAAAAAAACTACATACAAAAATCAAATCTTGCTTGCATGTAGCCAAAAGTAATGATTGTTACACTGCCTTCCTCAGACACCTCTTCAAAAACAATGTTAAGCTCCATATTTGGCCTGTGGGAATCTTAAATCATTATAACTTCATTTCATTAACGCCTGGACATGGCACTTAGTGCTGTGGTCTAGTTAGCTGGGTGGTGGTCAGTCAAAGGCTGGACTTGATCTTAGAGGTCTTTTCCAACCTAAATGACTTAGTGATTCTGTGGACCCATTTTCCTCTGGAAAACATCTCCATACCTTCAGCATCTTCTTTAGCTCTGTAGTTGACTCATTGTTTCACAACCAACAGTTAAAAAGTGAGTCATGTCTCAATAAAAAGTTGAACATGCTCAGAATTTAAAATAAATAAAAATGTAAATACACAAAAAGACTTTTCATTTTGTATTTTTACACAACACTAGGTTTTCAGCCAGAAAATATGTGAAATATACAATACCTAACATAATACAGCCCAGTTCAGGAACAGAAAGCATGACAGAAGCGTGACAAGAATGTCAAAAAATCATTGAAACAATGGGTGTTAATGAGCATACTCAAGTAGCCAGAACTGTCAAAAACTGAAAAACAACCTCCAAGTCTGATTCAGCTGAAATCTAGCATCATGAGAAGAATGGTTTCAACCCTAGCACAGACAACCTTTTGGTTCAAAGTGACTTGGAAATATTTCAGACCCATTTGGCATATCAGTAGGAAAACTCTCTGGCCACCGAGACCAAAGTGAAATTTCTTCCTCAATGCCCCTTCTATGAAACAGGTTTTTATACTGACTTTTCTTCAAAACTTAAATCCTAGCTATTCAAAGGAAATTAAAATTGCCAAATTAGTCAGAGAAGTGAACTCTGTAACTGAAAATATAAACTGTATTAACAGTATAAACACAGGATATATTCTATCCTGTCTTCCTGTAATTTCCTCAAACTACTCATTTCCTTCTCATATTTTAAGAATTGTTTATATTAATAATAAAATAAAAATCCACCAAAATTTTAGATCTTTTAGCTCTTAGCATTCAGAGCTCTAAGTCTTTTAAACTCTCAAACTGTTTAACAGATTACCAAAATTTGTTCCTAGGTTTTTCTGTTTTCTGGGAATTCAGAGGGCACAGAAGATGGATTTTCCGGGCAGTCTTAACAGTCCCTCATTTTTAAGCCATGACTTACATCTGACGTTTTTTTACACAGAAAGTATTTCACAATCTTTTTTCAACATCTACAAAGAGACTCACTGAGATTACAAGAAAAAGGAAATGACTGATGAAAAATAGGAAAATCCCCTCCTTTTTTTTCTTTTTAATCAAATACTTTATTTGAAAGTGAAGGGCATGAAGGAAGCTAGATATGTTCAACAATTGACTGTTAAATGTACAAAGTTAGCTATACATACAATGATTAATTTCCTTCAAAACAGCTGTCAGCTCTGTTGACACAGTATCCACAAGCACTGTTATGAATTCTAGAACATACTGAAAACTTGCACTTGAAGAACACATTACATGTTTAAGAAATGAAATATTTCTGTGGTTCACTTCTGTGCTGTCAAAGGTTCAAAAATCAGATTGTAAGATGCAGACAAATAAGACAGTTGAACCATTTGCTGCCTCTGCCATTGAAAGAGAAAGTGCAAATCTCTCCTGCACTCCTCATCCATCCCAAGTCAGTGAGGTAATTTAGCTCATTAAATTGGAACAAAAACTTTCCCTTTTTTGTCAGACCATTCTTCTGCCAGTTGAACAAGCAAGGAAGAGCTGGACAAGCACAAGAGATCCAAGAACACAGCTGGGAAGAATGAGCTGGGCTCCTTGTTCTGATGCACACAGATTGTCAGACTGCCTCTGCTGCATGATCTGTCTGTCCTTGCAGCATCTCCTTGGGAGACATCTGTCCTCACCACCATCTCAGGTGATGGTGATGCATTTCCTTAATGGTACAGATTCATAAAGCTCCTCAGAAACTCAGAGCAGTGATCAGCATTCCCCTACAGCAGCTGCATCATGACCTTTGCAATTTTGTGTTCACATACAACAGAGAACTCATGCTGTTGCTATTCCTGGGACTGGTCTGTTCACACCCAGATCCAACAAATTCTACTGAGATCTTCCCATATTCTGTACATCCATTCTACTCAGTTGTCATATGCTCTCATGTGCAATTTATGAACAGGTTGTTCATTACTCTTCTTATCTTCCCACAGAAAACAGCAGTGTTCCAGCTCAGTCTTAACCCTTCCTTGAAGGTGGGTTTCACACTGCTGTCTTCCCATGGCTTCCCACTGGTGTCTCCTGCAGTACTACACTCAAAACTCAATGGGTCCTGCTGTGGCCAATCTTCCTACACGTACCTCGTAACAAAATCTACAGGATGGCAAAAACAACAAGATGCGTGCCAACTGCAATGAAAAGCTGGGCAGGAGTGCTGGGGAAAGGAAGCAGCAGCTCACAGGAGAGCAGAGCACCATCCCAGCTAGGCCACTTCCACCCACAGCAGGAAGAAGGGATGCACAGCACTGCCCCTGTTATCACAGGCCTGATTGGTACCCCTTCAATATCTGCATATTGTTAAGTGCTCAAGAGCCATATGTTCTTTATGCCTCCTGAAGGGGAGGGAAACAGATGTGGCAGGCCAACAGCTCTTGTACCAGTCTTTCAGGACAAAATGCCTGGTCTGACAAGCCACACTTGCTAGAAAGTGCTCCAGTGATAATTCAAATCCCCATCTTTCCAGTCCTAGGGCTGAAGACGCACACTTACAGAGCACCCTTTAAGTTCAACAGAGGAACTGTTTTTATGTTACCATAATAAAATCCACAGCCTGAGGGTAGAGGGGAAGAGTGTTTTATAGTGCTTTGTAGATATGTCTTGTGGTTATATACTTCAGCAAATAACCCCACATCCCTTATTTTTTAAAAGCATGGTAAGCCAATCCTGCAGTAACAAAACCACTGAGAACAGAACATGGGAACTCTGCAGTAGTCCATACCATTGCACTGCCAGTTTCTGGAGAAGCCTCAACTGTGAGTGTAAAACTTGGTTGTATAACTTACAATACACTTTTCAGTATTAACATGCAAGTACCATACAAGTTTCAGACAGGCCTGTAATTCAAAAGGTTCTGAATTCACTGGGATATTTGAAAAAGCAGTGCTTTGACAGAGCCAGAATGAAAGGACAACCCCAAGAAGCAATTCAAGTCCCTAAGAACTGGGGTGTTCTTTCAGCTTACCATTGATCCCATTCCATACTCTGCAGCCCCTTGTCCCCTCCTGTGCTGCTAAACGCCTTCACACAAAACTCCAATGTGCACAAAAAATGGCCCTATCATTCTTAATCCTCTTTTAGAATTAAGAATGTCTCTCCTGAGTTTTCCTATGATTTCTCATCCCTGTTTTAGTACTCCAGCAGTGATATTTAGAGTGGATGGCCACAGAACCTGCAAAGAGGACAGCAAATATAAGTCATTCTGTTCTAGGACAGCTAAGCAGCAGCTCTAACAGTGTGATGGCACAGGTTACAGTGAATTAGTGAATTTCTGTGAGCTTGGATCTGCTCACAGGTAAGCAGGTAGTGATCATGTTCTATTCCTTTTCTCTTTCACTGTGTGCTACAACAGAATCCAGGACTGCTAACTGGGGCAGTATAATCGCAGTAGCAGCAGAAGAACAAAAAAGGGGAAAGATGTCAGCAAAGAATATAAAGCACCTGGCGTAAGTTAAAAGGGAATATTCATTAATTCTCAAAGACTAACACCACATAAATCTACAGAGAACATTTCACCTAATATTGTTTTGTAAAAAAATGCTGCAAAAGAAAAAGCTGATGGGTCCAATCATGCAGGAACTTCAAACAGATCTGATTATCTGATTAAAGAATCATGGAAAAACTTTATCCACAGGCAATGAACACCTGATGGGGTGCACTGTACAGTTTCTCCCAGTACAGGGTAACTGCTCAGTCCTACCCAGCTGCATCAGTCACACAAAGCCCATCAAGATTCTGCTGCTAGCAGCCGGTCCATTTGAAGCACAGCTGTTCTCCACTGAGGCTCTCCAAACAAGGCTCTTTCTGCTCCAAAGCCTGTGGGAAGCCAAGTGGGCAGCCCTGGGAACAGATGGCACAATGCCTTACAAGATGGCCAGCTGTACAGAGACTTGAAAGGCAGACAATCCCCTCACAGCCATTACACAGGCACTGCTGATATCCTGTCTGCGACTGAAAAATGTCTGGTTGCCAAATAGGTAAAAAATAGACAAAACCAATAACCTGTTTCTAAATTTGAGAAGAGATTATGGGAAAAGAAGTGTCTGAATAGACAAACAAAACTACCACACAAGCTCATACCACTTGAGTCCTAGTACTCACATGGACAACTGGCTCCAAACAGTGTAACTCTATATTACAATCCAGGGCTCCACGACCCATACTTCACATAATTCATTTGTAAGAATCAAAACAGAACTATGTTGTAGAGTCTTAACTACAATCAGGCATAACTGAGTTGAGAAGTAACCATGGTAAAAGCTTGACATGACAAGACAGAATTTCACAAGTTTGCAGGATGATAATTTGTCCCTCACATTTTAGAAAATTTCCTCCATTAAGATTTGGCATTATTAAACTGCAAGACAGTATTTAGGGTGAGATAACAACATCCAGTATCTTCTTAACTAGCTAAAGCTGAACTCTTCCTTCATATAATAATCTGACATGATACTTTTGCTTTACTTTGCTTTTCTGAACAAGCACACACTTACTTTCATTCCTTCCTTGTTTTACAACTACTTTTATTATAACATGGTTTATCCTTCCCTTTCACCTATTTGTGTTACTAGAAATAATTGCCTCTGTATCCTCTCTATTAAACCAACTCATACTATGATATTTTATCATGAGTTTTAAAGGTGAATACTCAGTCTCAAATCATAGAGACACGGTTGCATCATACTGCTTTCATTTAATCAAATATACATAGGAAGATGATGTCAGCTTTTTTAGGCCCAAAATTCACATGTGCCAGGCTGCTAATAGAGAAACCGACATAAAGTGATGGAAGAAACATTCCAGCACATTGCTATTAACAAGTTTCTTCTTTGATTAAAATACATTGTACTCACTGCATCAAATGGTTGATGCAGTGAAGATTATCTCCTGCTGTTGTGAAACGACCCATCCACACAGAGGTTTCTTGCAGGCAACAAATAATATAAAAACTTTTTTTTTTTTCCAGGCAACTGAACTAAACTAAAAAAAAAAAAATCTGGTAGGCAAGCATGTTACTTAGAAAGAACTCTGCTAGCCTAAATTATCAAGAGGTAAACAGAACAAGCAAATAACATGGTGTTAGCACTGCTTTCAGCCAGTTCCTATCAGCACATTAAAAAAACACTCTAAAGCACAAAACCTTATTCCTGACCTTGCACCAGAAACATTAACATGAAAGTCAGTTGTCTTATTGCATCATTCCCTTTAAAGTTTTTTAAAGAAAAAAAAGCACAAAACAACAACAACCCCCCAATTTTGTCTAAAATAAATCAATTTTTAGTTCAGTTTTGCATAGTCAAATTTTATGAGGAGAAATAAAAACCAGAATAGACATGCTAATGTTAAAAAAAGGGTTCAGATTTCAAAACAGCTTTTTAAAGAAATTGCAAGTATTGCACAACAGTTGAGGCGTTCACATTCCAAAAGAGCTGAACAAAAGCATTTCAGCCTTACAAAATGCTATTCCAGTGTCTCAAGGTTTTTCCTCAGTTTTTCCACTATGGTTTCTGTAACACCACTGCCATCAGCACAGAGGTAAACTTTGACACCAGCTTTAATCCCCACATGGAAGAGTTAACAAAATGTGAAGCTGTTAGTAGAGTGCAGCCAGTGGGCTCACAGAGTTGTAAAGCACAGTTGTGGTGTCCAGCCAAAGCAAAGCTGACCATGTTGATGCTGCCTGCTCCCAACCAGTCTGCAGTCCCAAGCCATCCTGAGGAAACACCACATTTATTCTGACCCCATCACCCACTGTCACTGAGATCATAGCTTCTGAAGGCAACTTGACAGCATGGCATTCCCACTCTGCCTATTCCCACTGCCTAGGCACTTCTGTTCCTAACAGTCCACCAAAAAACAGCGCAGTGTCAAAAAACATTGACTCTTCTACTCAAAACTTTCTCAAGACACACTGTTCCTTTTGCATCAAAACTGCTTCTGTATGTACAAAACTAAATAGAGCAGAGAAAACACAGGTTTTTATTTTGCTAAGTTAAACATTTAAAAAGAAAAAAACACTAAAGTAAAGATTTGTGTGTCCCTTTTTGACTCTTAGAAGAAATTTTCTGCATATACTTAGGCCACCAGACCCATATAAAGCTAAGAGTGCGGACACTTCCAAACTAGCAAATCATGAGCTCACAAGACCACCTGAGCAGTATGGCAGAAATGGACAAATAAACCCCACTAACAGCATAGCTGAGCCTATAAGGCACTACAGTTCCTAAGTCAAGCCCTACTTACACTCCAAAACATACCTGTTCTATCTCTGACCCCAAGCTGCCTTATGTGGCACTGCCCTAGCACCCCTGTGCCCTGCTCAAACTTTCACATCCCAAGACAGCAGACACGAATGTGCCTCTGTGTCCTTTAAAACAGCCAGCAGTGACAAAGAACTTTAATGCTACCAAGCTATAGTTTCAGGGTGAAGTGTGACAGTTTCTGGGTAGAAGGTGAGCAAGAGCACAAGCCTGCATTACATTGTCACTTCATGAGCCTTCTGGCAAATTCAAGCCTGCACTCCCTTTCTCAGAGGGACAGGCAAAGTACCCAAATACTGAGCTCCCTCTGCTCTCTTTAGCACACCTCACTCCAGGCATTCAGGCACTTTTGTAGGAGTCTGAAGATCTAGATCCCCGTTCTGAAATCAGAGCTAAGGAGGTCTCTCTTCAGAAGTTCATAAAGAGAAGCAGGAACCAGGAAGTAAGGCCAGGAATGAATCCTGCTTCGCAACACAGGATGTGCCAGCTCAGGGCCTCTGCCAGGCTTCTTGGAAATGTATTGCTTTAATTACACTAATAAATAAGTAAGTCTGGAGGGAAAAAAGGCATAATAAATTTGGTCAGGTAACTGATCAGTAACTTCACATTGGCTAGACAAGTTGACTACAAACCCCTCACAACTCTTCCCTCTGTGATCTCACACCCTGGGTTCACAATTATACCAATTTTAGAGGATGTATCTGATTATGATTCAAGCTCAGGCAGAAGTATCCAGCTCTTCCGTAATTCTAGAGGTCAGATCTCACCTGGTGCTGTGGCAAATCTTTTTATTCCCACTGTAAAGTTCTCCTAAGTAGCACCCAAAATATTCCTCCTACTCTTTTAAAAAGCCACCAAATTTACAACTGATGTCACCAAGATACAGCATAGATACTGGAATAAAAAACCAAACACAATGCCCTGTGTGTTTACAGATATACACCAATACATCAAACAGATATACACTCCTTCTCTTGGTTTGAATCACGAGTAGGCTAGGCTCAAGTGTGGACCTAATGCAGCACGTACTTCCACGGCACCGAACCATGGAGATGTAGGCAGACAAGCCTGAAAACACAACATAAACATATCTACATTGCATAGAAGTAACCATCTTCCCCCTCAGACCTGTCAGATACGGCACATCGAATCCTATACGGACGGACCAGCAAAGGGAGAAGGGAACCCTGTCCGCCTGCGGCAGGGTCCGGCTCACCCCTCTGAGGGAGCGGGGCACGGGCCGGGGCAGGAGCAGGAACAGGGAGAGGGGCAGGGACAGGGACAGTGGCAGGGAGAGGGACAGGGAAAGTGGCAGTAGCAGGACAGGGCTGGCCCCGGCGGTACCTGTCCCAGCGGCGCGGCCGGGCCCAGCAGAGCGGCGGCCAGAGGCGGCAGCAGCAGCGACAGCGACAGCGGCAGCAGCAGCAGCTCCCGACGTCCCAGCGCCGCCTCCATCTTGCGACCCGGGAATTAAAAGCAAGTGAAACATCAACAGGCGGGGCCGGGAGGAAGCGGGGGAGAAGGCGGGAGGGGGCCGGCCCTGCCCCGGCCCTGCCCCTGTCACTGCCCCTGTCACTGTCCCTGCCCCTGTCGCTGTCCCTGGCCGGGCAGCGCCGCTGCCGGGAGATCTCGAGTTCGGCGTTGCGGAATAAGGCTCGAGTACGGAGCTGTGCCTGCAGGAGCCCGTCACTCTTAATAGGCGAATGCAGCCTTTGAAAGCACTAAGGGAGGTACCCGTACAGACAGTGTCAAGAATTGCGGCTGTTTGTGAAATGTCGTGAGGCTCCCGTGAGGTGCCTGCTGTTGTCAGCTGCTCTGCGTGGGGAGGGTCGTGGGGCCGGAGCAACACCGGGCTGAGCCCTCAGCAGCACGCCGCAGGAAAGGGTTCTGGAAAGCAAAAACAGGCACAGTACTCCAGAAGGAGCAGAGAGAGTCATCGGAAAGGAAGAAAGCACAAGATAAAGTTCTCAAGAGCTGGAGGTCATCATCCTAAAGAAGAGGTAGCAGAGGGAAACTTAGTAGTGGCAGTCAGAACCATGGAAGTCTCAGGCAAAGGCGAAGAAAAGCTGGACCACCAAGTTCTTAGTGGATTTGAAGATAACAAGTGTTTTATTTGCAACAAGAAGGATTGCCATTACCTATTAGCAAAAAATGGTAATCGTGGCAAATATATTAACACCTTGTCTAGGGAGGTTTTAATACTGCCATAAATTAGCTGTCCTGTTGAAGCAATCTTTAGCCTGATTTTATATTGCTCTGTGACTCCCTATTGGTTGATAATGAACATGAATCATAAAACCCACAGAAACTTATTTCGTATGCAGTTTGCGTTCGTGAGATGCTGATACAAACATCTGGCACAAGGAACAAGGCATTGGAAAATGAGGCCTAAGAGACTCGTATATTGCGAAGTATGTTTCACACACTTCCACGGAAACATATTCCTCAAATATGTAATCCCTAAGCACATTTATCATCAGCAGTTCCTACTGTTTTAGAGATCACAAAAAAAAAAGAAAACAGAGCTGACTAACTGCCTGTGTAATATCCACAGATATCAGTAACAGAAGAAGGGATTAAAACTGACATTTTAATTTCCAACACCTCTCTTCGCTATCACCTAGTTTACCTAATTTCTCGCATACTCATCCTCAATATATTTTTTTTAATCTGTTGTGTTTGTTAACCTGAAAGCAATAGGTAAAGGATCTGTTCGCTGTGCAGCCTCATAAGGCAGAGAACTATGAGGTAAGTGAGCTCCCCAGCAGGGCGTTTTGCTGCCTCTCCTGACAGCTGCGGGAGCATGTTCAGGGATACGAGGGCTGTCCGGATTCTGCTCTTGTCAGTACTTGCAGTCATTTGCATGTGCTGGTGGGTGGAAGTTTAAATCACCGAAATTCCTAACTATGAGTTGCATTCTCTAGAACTCAAGAGTGGGGGTTGCCTACCAGCAGGAGAATAGTACAGTGTTTTTAGTAATAGATTCAGTACCTCGAATGTTTACAAAATGTACCAGAGGCATAATAGTTAATGTTATCAGGGTACATTAAAACGGAGGGTAGCAAAGATCCCTGATCTGCAGAGTTTATAGATTCAGCAAAATTCAAGCTATTTTCTGAGCTGACCTTGAGGAGTTTAGCATCTCACTGAAATGGAATAGCAGATGAATGCCTTTTCATTTTTGACTATCTCTGCTTGCAAGTTTCCTGGTAAACTACCTATCAAGTAGTGCTTTCCTTCTGTTTCTGTTCCCATCATTCTTTCCTTTTTCTTTTCATCTTTTCCACCCTCTTTTCTTCAATCCTCTCTCCTACTCCTTTTTTAATTCTCCTGGAACTTAATTAAAACTTCAAAGATTATGGATTAACAGTTCTTTCAATATTTCTGTTTTCTTTAAATTTTAAAGTTTTCATGAGTCTCACAGCATAACAGATGTCGTAACAGTTTTATTTAATGTAAATGGTAAAATTCCTTGCAATAACTAAATAACTTATGATCAGTTTCACAGGTGAACTGTCCTTGGTAAAGGTGGAGCTACTCAGTGCTAGGAAAAGCTGGGAGTATAGCAGGGCTTTCCCTTTGGGCTCAGCTGCGAGGCTCTTAGGCTCCTCCAGTCTGCCAATGAACATGTCTTGCCATTTTATTAGAATATGAATTATTATGAATTTATTATTAGAATATGTAACATTTTTGAGTATATGGTATTGAGAATGACTACTGCTTGAGCTGCTGTGTGCCAGAAGTGGTATATTTCATTGGGTTTTTATTTAAGTTGGAAGTGATGTCTTTGACCTTTCTAAGAAATTGTGAAAAGCCATTTTTTCTTTGAACTTTCATTGCAGGCATGGGTTATTAGGAGAATAAGTAGCCAGAAGCCAGTGTAAAGAAGAAGGAAATTAGGATTTAGTTTCTTTTATGACTAAAAAGAATGAGAAAAGCCTGCTCTTAGTTAGTAGTATGTTTTCTTACTGAAGTGCAAACTAAGAGTACTTAGACTAGCAAGTAAATAGTTAAATTTCAGGCAGGACAGGCTTGCATGAGACTGATGTACCATTTACATCCCTCCTAAAGTTTCAGAATAATAAATGTAATGTGTGCTATAGTGCTTTCTTCTGTCAATAACTGCCACATGGATGGCTTAAACCAGCCTTGAATCAATTCTGGATTCACATACAGTCTGGGAATAAGCTCACAAGAACAATACAACACTGCCAAACAGCTTTGAGAATTAGCACAATGTGGAGGCAGAACACAGTGCCCTGCAGTGCAGATCTTGGCCCCAGGACCAGCCCACTGTATCTCCAGGACCATCCTGCAGCAGTATAGCATCAAAAAGTAAATTCCCTGTTTGGCAGTTTATAAAGGTGCTATTAGATCTGCTGTTACTTTTACTGCTACTTAAAGAGGACATCCTGCTCCTAGCAACCTACACACACTTCTGCACTCCCAGCTCCTGCTCCCCCTTTCCCCTTTGCTGGTTCCATTTTACTGTACAGTGGGTCAATTCAGGTCACTAATCTGGCAGAAAACAAATCCAGTGATAAAAAAGGAGAAATAGTTCTGCAGCAGATTAGTGACTTGGACAAACTCATTATGTGATGAGTATCAGAGCATGATCTGGAAAGAAGTGGTGACAGTGGCCTGAAGCAGAAGTTCTCTGTGCTGGGGAGCAGGATCTCTTCTTTTGAAGGCAACAAGCCTGCTTAGATGAGTTCAGCTGTGACACATAAGCCCAAGAATCCACTCCATGTGTACGTGTAGCTACATGTACGTGTAGTATGCTACATGTAGTGCATGTGCACTACAGGAAGGGATTAAATTCTGTTTGCTTGTCTGTCCTTTCAGAGGTGCTCACAGTACTACAGGTCATGTTGTGACCATGTACTCACAGTAAATATTGGGACTGTGAATCGTTTTGAAACCCTCTAATTAATATCTGTGTGGTAGACTGAGTAAAATAAGCACACAGGCCCTCATGTGCACCACACTCAAAAGCTGTGATCTACATCAAAATGTATACTCCCCCATAGGAGGTTGGTCCTGGGGTGGTGTGGGTGTGTGTCTTTCATTTTCCATATTCCCTTCAGGACAGGCTCCCTGGCAGCCTACTTACAGCATTGTCCACAAAATCAGATTCATTACCTGATGTACAACAAGCCAATAATTACACACTCAAAGGGGGTGCCCTACTTTAATTGATAAAAGGTATGTCCTGCCTTGGAGGTGCAGATCAACTCTGAAAAGGGTGTGTCCTATTAAAAACATTATAGTATTGTAAGTAAGCATCATCTGTTTTACTTGAAAGGTGACCAGTTTAGGATAAGACCGTCTCACAAAAAGGATTTATTCATTGTATTCTAGTGCATATGATCCTGAATGGAGAGGGGGCCCATCTATATCACCATCATCTCATTCCACAGAATGCAAATCCTCTTGGATGCTATCAAAGGCAGGGAATAGGATAAAATCCTTTCCTTCTCTGTGAATCAGTCCAGTGGCAGTGTCCTGCGCTGTAACTGTGACACTGCAGCTGATTTCTTTTCAGCTAGTGGGATAGAATTTTTTTTTCTTTGTGTTCTCATGGAATGCATCTGAATATACATATCTATGTAGAGAAGATGCATATTTGGAAAGGAGATTTGACATGAAAATAGATGTCAGCAGCTAAATTTAAATTTTTGTATTTTGCAAACTAACTGTTGTGATACAGAGCACAATAAGCAATTAAAGCTCATTGTCTATAAACAGGACTAATATTTTGTTTTTGACTTCATATGATTGTTGTGAAGCTGCATAAATGAAAAGAATATTGAGTTCCTAAATGCAGACTTTTCTTAATTACTTAATTTTCTGTGACAATCAGCACAAAATAATAATAATAATAATCAAGTAGAATAATTGTCTTGCAGAAAGCATATGAAGTATGAAACTGAGGTGCTCTGGATGCTGTTAGAAAAAAATTGAGGACATAAGTAGTTTGGGAATTAAGGTAGAGCCTCTCTGCATGGGAATTGATTGTTTCTCCTTGTTCTGACCTCATCACTCCTGCTGCACCTGAAATGTGTTCAGAGTCACAGAGCAGCCAGGTATTGCTCACCTCACTGTGACCCGTGCAATCAAAAGCTGCCTTTTTGGTGCAACAGAAAACAGCTCTTACAGAAGCACACACTACTGAGGCCAGAGCTTTTGTTGGGAAATTCAGCTTTCTCCCACCTCCTGTCAGTCTTTACCTTTTTATTTGAATAATGTCTGCTCCTCAGTGTTCTCATTTCCAAACTGCTGGGAGCATGAGTCTCCATAGAGCAAAGTACTTAGCAGTACACCTGGTTAGAAGCTTTTTAGATGGAAGTCAGAGGGAGATTTGTGTTTACTTATTTAGGACTCCTGTGGTCTTAGCAGAATGTGACAGCAGTCCCAGCAACAGAAAATCACGATGACTCTGGCAGTCTCCTGAGAAATGGGAAATGCAGGGTAGGGCCTGCTTTCCCAGATGCCAACAAGAATCCCAATGGGAATCTGCTAGAAAAAGGGATCATGTTGCAGAAGTCCCAGTGGTGTGGTAGCAGTGCCAGTGCTGCTCAAGCTCTGCAGAGTCCTGGATGGAGGCACTAGGTGCACTGTCAGTGTTGCCTGGTGCACCTTTGGGATGTGTATGTGCAGAGGACTGGGAGCTTGGGTACTGGGAGCTGGACACTAGGTACTAGTGTCTGGGGTTTGGTGCTCATAAAACAAACACTGACAGAGACAGACCAGAAAGAATAAGAAAAGCATTATGGACTGAAACAAGATCCTTTATCTCAGTGCAGAACAGAGAAATTGAAGTTACTTTTCTTTGAATCAAAGTACCAAAACAAAAAAATGAAGCAGATAAAATACATTTGTGTAGTACTACAAATCCTTGGATATCAAAGCAGTGAAAAATTATAGCTGTTATGCTGCAGCATTCAAATAAATATTTACATATCTTTAAACTAATGCCCTACTACCTTGATTTATGTTGTATCACTGGTAACTTAGTTTCCACCAGTATAAGTTACTACCACTGAAAATGCTGTCTTAGCCATCAGTGTTTTAGCCAGTGATTTCTTTATGTTTAAAATGTATTCGTACAGAGGTAACACTCTGTACCAAGCCAGCTCTCCAAAACCCCAGCAAAATCAGTCTCTCGTTTTGTTTTTTTTTCCCTTCCAAAAGAATGAGTTTGATCCATTTTGTTAATTACATTGGCCTTTGGTCATGTATAGTAATACTGTGAATAGTGGGCTCGGTTCACAATCAAGTAGCATGAATTCCTATTAAGGTAATGAGAAAGTATTGTTTAAAGAAAAAAAAAAAAAGATTGCTACACTGTCATCCTGCAGCACCAAACACAATGGCTGCTCAGGATTGGGCTTTTTCCATTAGAGCACTGTTTTTCACCTTGAATCAGGACTGGTCATTTGTTTTCCTATTAGATGTAGATGATTTACATGTTCAGAGGTAGCAAAGCAGACTGACATAGTGGTTTGCAGCAGAGTCAATAGCCCCATTTAGTGACTCAGGGATGCTTTTCTAATAAATAAGCATTAATTACACAGGTATTGCTGTGAACCAAGCTCATTGTCCAAAGGAAGCACATTTCTTGCCTAATTAAAAGTCTTTACATAGGAGTATGTTTTTATAATGGATTTGAATAGCTGCTGTGCAAGTTATTAAAATCATATGCCTTCCTGCTCACACTTTGTACCAGCACAAAAAATGAATAAACATGCAGTAAAATGTAGCACCATTTAGAAAATAATGTGTAAAAATAGTAGGTATTTCCTAGAACTGTCCTGGGACATCTTGCTTCCTTTGGTGGGGAGGAACATAAAGGTGTAAGTAATGGAATGGCTTCCCTCTCTTGCAAGTGTTCAAAGAAAATCAACAGGTGCATTTGGTGGAAAATGTGGTCTTTTTTTGCATTCACAGTCTTCTCCCAAACTGTAGTGGATAGAGACTGTGTAAGACTTCTGTTCTGCTGTAAGTTATGGGTTTGGCTGCTTTTTCAAGGCAAAGTCAATGAGTGTCTCCTAAGATCACATAGAAAAGGAACACCTTTATTAAAGTGTTTGTGCAGTGTGTGTGCATGTGTCATGATTTTCAACCAGCCTTTCCAGAGCAGCGTTTGCAGTGGCTGCAGTTAATGCTGCTGAGCTGTCCTTTTCATCTGGAAGTGGTGAGCTTTAGCCACAGCGCAAGCTACAAGCTCCCCCCTGTGGCACCACAAATTTTGTTGTGCAAGGAACACACTTTGCTTTGAGGAATTCATAAGCAAGAACTCTGAACTTTGAGAAAGTACTTGAGCCTATGCTGGAATGATTTGGATTCAGCTCATCCTCCTGAGCAGACCTCTGCATCAGGGCAGGTGAGCCCGGGGGTTTCCTTGCATAGCTGGGTCTAGCTTAAGTTCTTCTGAGTAGAGGTGAGGTGGCAGACTGGGGAAACATGAGTGAAGGAGGATGTGTGCCACATCGTTATTTAATTGTATCTTCTTTTTAAACAGTAAAGTCTTGTAGACCTTCAAGCCTTAATTTGATTTCCTCTGCCACGATGAATCCACTGGATTTGTGTTTAGTTTCCACACAATAGTGAGAACAAAACCAGGTCACTCACCTTTCACAACCCTTCTCCTGCTATAAATATTCTAAATAGTGCACTTTGTGCTCAGCTATATCTAAGAGAAAAGTAATTTACTGCCCATAAATAGACATTCACCTGATCATCACTATCTGCTGCCTTCTCCCAGTGAAAGAGGAGCAGTTCTTTGGCTGAGAGATGGCAGTCATCCTGTGTGAAGTGTGTTTCATTTGATGTTTTCTTTTACTGGGTGAGGGTAGCACAGGGTGCAATGCATTTTATGTTCTGTTTCACAGCACCTTCTCTTGACAGCAGTGGATGTGGAACATTGAAAGGCAGATTATGGACAGAAGTAAAATGTAATGATCCAAGCATTTGGTCTTCCTAAGCAAGATATGGTGGCCAGCTGTTTCCATTTGTGCTGACAGATCTTCATGCCTCATTCCACATGGAAAGTAGACTTGACTATTAGAGATCATTACAGGATTTCCCTTAAAGAGAGGCATTTTCATTTTCTCTCCAATAAGACTAGTAGATGAAAGTATTACCATATTCTTATAATCCTTATTCTTGGTTTTGGTGAGTGACTTTAAAATTTCCAAAACAACAAAGTTAGGGGACTTTACAACAAGAGAACAGGATCTTGCTGTTTTTCTGTCGGGCTCTTCCTTCCAACCTCGTTCACTGAGGTTATTTGGGAGCATTTCTCATCTCTAGTTCCATCAGGACTAGCACAGTGTCTTGTTAAGTTTGAGCTGCAAGGTATTAAAGACTTTGAAAAATTGTGCCAAAAGGAGCTGGAACTCTCTTTCATCTTTATTTATAGCCATACATAAATTACAGATTGTGTTTCTGTAGCTTGCCTCATTTCAGAGACACTTCACTGTGGCTAACAGTAGTTGCTGTAGTTTAGATGGGAAAAAGATATTGATGTGATTTTGGCTTGATGTGGTATCTCTAGATGAGGTTTTAAAAATCTCTGCCTGAGGTTCTTCAGTAACTTTGAGATTTCAGAAATGGATGCTTTGTCCTCTTGGTTAGCACAAGTTAGTGAGAAGCCTCTCTTCAGAGGGCAATTTTCAACTGAAAAGCACCTTCTTGGGCCATTGCCCTGTTTCTTCCTGCTCTCTCACAACATCCTAGAGTCATCCCATGATTCAGCCTGTGGTTATGATCAGACTGATTTTGATTTATGTGTGGTCACTGCCACTACTGAGAAGAGAGAAAACTTCTTAAAATTTAAAGTCTATTTTATAGCACAACAGTTTATATCAAGTGAAGAAAATGGAATCCAACATGATAAAACTACTTGATGCCTTTTAAAACTATTTTTTTCGACAGTTTGTTGAAGATCAGTGGATTCTCCCTGAAGAATCAGGCATTTTTCTATTTTAGTAGTATTGTCTTGAAAATTCCTGTCTTGATTCGGAGCGTTGTCTCTCCCTGCACTTTAGCCATTCACCAGATGGTGGAGCTTAAGGTATTGTCAGTGAGCTAGAACTGAAGGAATTTCACAAAATCCTTTGGATTGGAGAGTTTGGAATGTGTATTATCTCCTCCCTGTTTTGCAGAGGAAATCCTGGATCAGCATGACAGCTCCTCAGGCCACAGCACCTCGCACTCAGGAATCTTAGTGGTCCCAGACTGTCTGGTA
This sequence comes from Camarhynchus parvulus, assembly GCF_901933205.1. Classification (NCBI taxonomy): domain Eukaryota; kingdom Metazoa; phylum Chordata; class Aves; order Passeriformes; family Thraupidae; genus Camarhynchus; species Camarhynchus parvulus. The sequence goes on from NC_044573.1 coordinate 56,034,750, forward strand.
CCAGCACAATGTAATTAAGCCAAAATATCATCACCTAAGACGCATCAAAGAACAGAATCATTGTACAAAAAATGAGGATCATTGTGCCCGGCAGATGCTAGTGATGTTCTTTGGATTACTGGGAAGCTAATGATTGGGAGAGAGAGGAGTGTTTGCCTCATGTTTCTGCCCCAGTCCCAGCAGGCACTGAATGATAGAACAGTTTGGGTTGGAAGGGTGCTTAGAGATCACCCAGGTCCAGCTCCTGTGTCATAGGGAGGGACACCTTCCACTAGACCAGACTGCTCAAAGCCCTGTCCAACCTGAACTTGACTGGTGTCCCCATGGGCCAGAAGCTGCTCAGCTTGATTCCTGTGTGGGGGTTTGCCATGCTGGGCTCCACACACCTCTTGGCAATCTTAGGCTCATGCAAGCTCCCGGGGAAGACTCTCCTGGCACCCAAACCACTGCTGCCTTGACATGGAGTTGACTTGTCAGCTGCAATCATTGCACTGCAGTAGCAGGAAGCCGTTTGGACAGCAGGGACCCAAACCCCACAGTGCCTTGGGGACAAATGTCTCAGATGTTGAACCTGAATCAATTCTCTGTGAGGCTGTGACAGAGCAGCAGGGGTACATAAGGGTGTCTGCAGTGACATGTGTTACCAGGATGCTGCACACCAATGGGCTGCACGGAAAGAGCATTCTCATGGCTTTCTGCTTATATACACAAGTTAAGTCCAGTCTGGATCATGCTAGGTCATGTTTAGTAGATAACTGGAAGCTGGATAGATTTGTCTAGCTGCATTATGGATGTACTCAGGATTAAGACTTCATACTGAACAGTACTTGATTAAAAACATAGCATCTTCCTTAGCTTTGCTCAGCTCTAGTTTGGGAGGAAGGATAACTGCCTTCTCTGCATGATGCAGGGAGTGCTTGCCTCAGAGCAGCCCTTGTTCATGCTCTTTCTGGGTTGGAAAGATGCAGTTGGGGTCCAGTTATTTGGTGGAAGTTCATGTAGATCCTTTTCCTTGATGATGTGGATGGGATGACATTTTGACTCTTGCCCTTACACGAGCTTTCTTCTGAAACTGTTTGACCTGAGTAGCTGCTCTCTGTAGTGGCAACACATGTCACAGTGCCAGAAATGTCTTTTTTGGGTGAAACCAGAGTTTCACCTAGATCCTGTTTTGTCAGTGTTCTATCTTTGGGAATGGCTAAAGGCTGATGCCTAGGGAAGAGGAGAAGAATAGAGCAAATGTATAGCAGTTGTTCCCTACAGTACTTTTCTGATCAGTGGTGATTTCCAGCTGATGGACTCATTGAACTAGAGATGATGCATTTATGTTCAATTGCCCTTTTAGGGACTTGGAACAATTCTAGTGGGCAGTTTTACCAGACCCTGTTAATCCTAAGGCTAATTTCCCACCACCTCAACTGAGAAGCTGTAATGGACCCATTGAAAATCCCTTCAGTGTTGAATGTAACAGATTCCCTTGGTTAGCCATCTAGGTGCTGACAACACTGATTAGTGAAGATTCAGTTCCTTCAATTTTACACCATTCCAGTGAATGCTGCAAAATCATATGCTCAGGATAGTAAAACCCATGAAGGGTGGCAAAAATTTTGACCTATTGAACTGGAATGAGTGGTTCAGTGTCCTCATGAAAAAGAAATGAAAAATAATTTTCTGCCTATTTTATTTCAAAACAATAGACTTATCTCTGTTTCAATTACATGTCCTTTTTGAACAGTGAAGATAAGTTCTGCTGTGTATTCAAAACATCAGTCTCTTTCCTATCCTGAAAAGCAATCAATAGGCTCAAAACACTATTGGCACCTAGCAGAAGCTAACCACAGCTAAGAGTGAGGTTAACAAGGCCAACTCACTTGCTCAGGAAGTTTTTGAGACAAATCTGAAACAGAGTGTTCCTGTCTGGCAACAAAGAATTAATTAAGTGTTTTTCTTAGCTCTTAAAATGCATTTAAATGCCAGCATTCTCATGGGGAATATTGGTTTCTGAAAAGAATTTGCATCAAAATTATCTTTGTACCCACTTCTTTAGAAAAAGAGTTAATTGCCATTTGTTTTCATAATCACTGTGCCAAGTATTCCAAGTATGAGGAAATACTGAATTCTGCATCTGACTTGCAGCAGCAGATTTACTCCAGACAGCCTCATCTCCCAGAAAATTGATGGCTGTTCCCGTTGCAGGGCGGCTTGGATGGAGTGCTGCAGCCCTTACTCTGAGGCAGACCTGCTGTAGACCTTGTTTGTTCTGGTGCTGCCAGAGTCCAACAGGGGTGGTCTGGTTCCTCCAGGTTTCATGCAGCAAGAGAAAAGAGATTACCCCTGCCGAGAAGTACAGGCAGAAAAAGGAAAGACGTACAAGAGCACAGCACCAGAGACTGCTGAGAAATGACTGTGATGTGGTAAGGGTTTTTCAAAGGCCTGTGGAGGTTATCTAGATTACCTGGAAGTATAAATGCAAAGGGAATTTGTTAAATTTCATCTCTGTCTGCACAGGTGTTCTTGTTCAAAGTGAAGATGAAGTTGATGCCATTAAGGCAGTTTCACGTCACAATTTTCCTGAGTTCCACTGGATTTTTCTTGAGTTTTCCATGGCAGACACATCATGATACTCTTCTCTTTTCCAAGCTGGGGCTGGAAGAAGGAAGGACGGAAGGAAGAGGAGCCATTTTTCTAAGGGTCAGAAATGAGAGAATTGGGTACCTTGTTAAAGAGATGAGGCTTGAGCAGACATCAGCCCTTCAGAGCAATTTGTCACTTGCAGAAAATCTACTCAGGAGAAAGCAAGGCAACATCAAGGGCTGAAGGATGACAGAGGCTGAGAATGGTCACCTAGGGAAGTCTGAAAGGTAAAAAGAGAAGCCTTTGATGAGGTATAGCCAGTGAGTGCTAGGAAGCAAGAGGACAAAAATAGAGTTAAGAAAATTATTGGGGGTAATGCTCTGAAGGGAGTAGGTGCAAGAGAGGACAAGACTGGAAAGGAGAAGGGCTGTGAAGGGATGTGAGAAGAAATGACAGATTTTAGGGAGGCTGAGGAAGGTAAGAAAGCAGAGACATAGAAACAGTCATCCAGAGGTCAGCATAAGTGAAAGATGATATGCAGGAAAAGGGTAGAAGGGACTCAGAGGAATCTGGTATTGACCAGTCAAACACAAAGGGCAGTGCTAAAGCAGACCAGTGAGGGGATCATCCATGGCAAAGGTGAGATCCATTCCAGTGGATTAATTTCTGTATGAAATACAGACCACAGCTGTGGGGCAAATCAATGAAATAAAGAAGCCAGGTAATCAGATGGGCAACAGTGTGAGAGGTGAGAGTTAGTGAGGCTGTGGTTAAAAGGTAACGATCTCCAAGTTGTGCCCTCCAAGAGAGGTCATCCAAGAGTTATGGCACAGCAGTTTCAGGATGCGATATGTAGAGAAGTTGGATGAATTGGTGATGATGGGAGAGGGTGAGAAAGAGTAGGGAGGTGTTTGAGTTATTGATAATGAGAAGAAAAGCCCAGCAACCTCTTTCTACTTTTTGTCCCTGGAGTAATTAATTGCTAAGAAAGATGTGGGAAAGAAAAGGAAGGAATGCAGTGACCACAAGAATGAAGAAATGGTGAGATGCTATTTGAGGATAAGGAGAGAAAAGTTGATAAAAAGGGAGGAAATATGATTAGGGAAAGGAAAACTGAAGGAAAACAAAGCAATAGCACTGGAGAGGACAGGGTAGCACACGCAGTTGGAAAAGACCTTTTGAAAATGCTACTTGGATTCCAGGGTTCTTACAATTCTGAACAGAAGGGTGTTGTCATTTCACTGCAGAGGTTCCATGCTGTTGTCTACTATCACAAAAGTTTCATACCTTCTTGGTGTTTCTCATGGGCAGTTCCTCCAAGCACTAACTCTTTCACAAAACAGCCAACCAACTCCAGTTCCCTTCTCCACCACCCCACTCTTTTATAGCACTCTTCTTCTCACTGGTTACAGCTGTGGCCTGTTAAAGTCAGGCCTGTTCCTAATCTTTGATAATTGTCCCAGCTGCAGCTCCGTAGGGGTAAGATTACTTTCTACACTATCTTTATTTTCTTATATTCTGTCCTCCCACCGAAGGGGAGGAAAATGCAGGTCCCTTTGACTCAGAGGTGACTCTGGCTGCTGCACTGTGCTCAAACCACTACTAGTTTTTCCTGTGACAGGCTGAGTTCCTTCTCCCTTTGTGGTACCTGCATCCCAACAGTCCATAATCCACAGTCCCATGCCACATGTCTCAGATAAAGGTACCTTGTCCCTGAAGTAGAGAGAGAGCTTCATAAATGCAAAGCTTAATGATAGAACACCCTGAAAGACACAAATACCCCAGAAGAGTTTTGCCCTGTGCTGTGTTTCCAAACTGGTGTTTCAAGTATGCAGAGCCACCATGCATTGAAAAAACTTTCTTCTGAGGCAACAGCAAGAGAGCTGCACCCCTCGCAGCATGGTAGTGTCACGTTCAACAGAGCATCCTCTGTGCCTGGGGCATGGGCACAGCTGCCCTGTGTTGGTAATGTCTTCCAACACCATTTGGCAGCCCCAGGTGTGCCCAGGGGCAATTCTGCCCTCCGAGCTGCCCCTGTGATATCAGCCAGGCAACACTGGGCCACTCTGGGGGCATCCATCCTAGGGAAACCTTCAGGTGACAAGTCCTAAGAGCCAAATATCAACAGTGCCTGCTGCTGAACTGCTCAGGAGCGGCCAGCTCTTGTAAGGTGGCAGCCAGGGCTGCACATGGGTCTGGCCTTCCTCATGGCCCTGGTGACAGGAAGACCATTCATGAAGAAATCAGGCACAACCCTTCCATGTTTTGAGGATCTGCTTGTGCAATGGCAGCATTGTTTCCAGTCACCAGGCTGACATGAAGATTTAGGCAATGGAGCTGCTCAGCAGGAGGGCCCTTTCTGAAGACGAGGAAGCACAAACATCTCAGTGCTGCTGGAGACTTGCTTGGAGCATGTGAGGAACCTGTGAGGCTTTGGCTAACTGCTGTATGCAAAATGAGCAGGAGGGAGGATGCCTTGGCCAGGATGCCCCTTTAAAGGTAGCCTTAAATAGCCTGCTCTGTGCATGGGCCAGAGAATTTAATAGGTCTGTGTGATTCTTTATGAGCATTTTGTAAAGCTCTTTGAGAAACCCTGACTTGAAAATATATATAACATTGCGAGGGGGCGGGGAGGGAGATGGTGGATAATATTTTGGGGATGATTTCTTGACCCCAGAAGGTTAATTTATTCTTCTTTTCGATTTAATTAATGAAAAATCATGTCTGTTCCACACTTTTTCAATTATCTTTTTAAGATCTGCAACCACAAATATTTTGAATCTACACAAGTCACCCTAAAGGTTGAAAATCCTTTATCTTTCTTCCAGATATTAGTAGATACACCCACAGTTAATTTCAGGTCTTAAATACCACAGAAGCAAAGTCGCCTCACTCTGCAGATCACGGTCTGCACTTTACCATGTTGTTAGAGTACAGTTACTGAGGGATAATGTGAACTCAGCAATGTGACTGACAGTAAATTCATAGGGTCATGCTGTGTAGCAACTGGAAGAATTAGTCTTGACTAGTGAGATGCCTCTCTGCCTTGTAGCTGTCAAAATCAAACACTAGTTTGAAATTCATTGCACTGGGTGCCTGCCAGAAAATGCAATGCAATGCAGTTTATTTGAATTCCAAGTATCCTGAGTAGGGCTGAAGCTGGAGTAAACAATATCCCTAAAAAAACACTGTGAGAGCAAAGCAGTTGTAGTCATTAAGGAAACAGTGAGCCTAAGCTGTGATCAATCCTAATTCTTTTCTTGCCAAATAGAGCAGTAACAATAGCCTTCTCTTTTAACAGAAGGATCTCTGAGAACAAATATCCTCTACTGCTCTAAAATTACAGTTATCTTCTCACTCCTAAGTTTCCAGGATCATGAGTTTCATGGAGGTGCCAATTAGGAATAGGCTGTCACTCGCTTCTAGTGGTGGGGCAAAGGGAGTGTTAGGGCAAACAAGCTTGGACAACTTTGTAAATCAGTGGAGTTAATAAGGGCCCAGCAGACATTTATTGGTTGGGAGATGAATCCTCTGAGGCTCTCAAATTCACAAAGAACATCCTCTCAGAATCCTGTGACTGCCGACCTTGGTGGGAGCTCTTTCCTCACAGGACCAGAGCTCCCCATCTATGTCTCTGTTCCCATTCCAGTCACTCTCCCTGTGCCAGCAGCATACGAGTGTCCCTGCAATCACTGCTGTGAGCTGCTGGCCATGGTCTCATCAGACAAAGAGGAGCAATAAGGATAACCCCACCTGGACTGTGTCCTTCAAGCTCCTAGTTTCTGTCAGAGTAGCTGACTGCTGTAGGAGGTAAAGAGAGGAAGGTGAAAATGGGGGTCTGGAAGTCCTAAACTCTTCATCATGTAGATAGGCTGTGCTGCAGGGCCTGTCCATGCAACTCAGATGGCCTCTACCCCCAGAGATGTCACAAAATTCTGCTTATTTTGGCAAATTGGCAAAAGTCAGGGTTTTGTGTAGAACCTCAAACTTATCAAGTCTCTACTGGAAGCTTTTTTTTCTTATGTCTCAAAGATACCACCATCTGCAATGTGGGGGGTACAAGCACCTTGCGGGAATAGCAGCTTAGAATCCCTCCATGTGCCTTTCCAGTTCAGTGCTCTTCCACTGCGGAGGGCTCAGTACAGAGGGATGAGGCATTTTTCCTGTTTTAGAAGCAGCCACAGTCATGTTTTATTTGGAAGAACCCATAGTAAGAGAGGCCAAACTGACACACCTTTTAGTAGACCGCTGCTTGCCGTGATGAAGCTTTCAGGACTCAACATTTCATTGTGCTGACTGAGCTTTAGCAGCTGAAATAGCCTTGAACCTGGACAGACAGTGCTGCATCTCTGATGGCGCTCATCATCAAAGCCTGTGTCAATCTGTCTCTCTCCTGACAGTTCCCAGGGTGTGAACACTGATGTCCAGGCATCACATTGGCAGAGATCCTGTACCACTGGGGATTGCATGCTTCAGGCAGTCAACAGCACTCAGGTTTGACATGCTGCTGGACTTGGGTTTTGTGACACCAGGCAGGAACACGGGGAACTTGTTCGTGAGGCTTTAAATACAAATTTTGCAAAGATTTTCATAAGTAGCACTTATATTCTGCTATTTTAGTGCTGGCTAGTTGCAGTGTTGAAAGGTGTTTGGCAAGGCAGCAATGGCTGAGTTATATCAACTCAGTCTCACCAAGAGATGAGGAATAGGGGATCATGACATGGCATTATTACATTCACTGTTCTGACAAAACTGCATGGTAGATTAATACAGCTCTCTCCATATGCATAAACACTCAAAGGAAAGTATTAATTTGCTCCAGAAGCTGAAGCAGTTTGATAGAGAGGTGCAGCATTACTGCCACTCTCTATTGTGGTATGTGCCAAGGAGTGGCAGAATTACAGGTGTGGCTTCTGTGAGAAGCTGCTAGAAGCTTTACCACATCTGATAGAGCCAATGCCAGCCAGCTCAAGAACAGATCTGCCAGTGGTCAGGGTTGAACCCATGAGTGACAGTGGCAGCACCTCTGGGATGACGTGTTTAAGAAGGCAAAAAAATTGCACAACAGCAACTTCAGCCAGAGAGATGAGAATGTATGAGAGAAACAGCTCTGCAGGCACCCAGGCTGGTGAAGAAGCAGAAGGAGAAGGTACCAAGTACCAGAGGAGGGATTCCCTTGAAGCTCCTGGTGAAGACCCCTTAGGAAGCACACACTGACACAGGCTCCTGGAAGAAACTGTGGACCCATGGGGAGAGAGAGAAGCTCACAGTGGAGCAGGTTTGCTGGCAGGACTTGTGATCCAGCCCCAGAACACTGGAGTAGTCTGTTCCTCAAGGACTGTATCCTGTGGAGGGGACCCAATATCAATATCTACTGATATTTGGAGCAATTCATGCAGCCTGTGGGAAGAACTCACACTGGGGAAGTTAATGGAAAAGTGTCTCTGGGGGGAAGGGGCAAGGGGAGACCCCACATTGGAGCAGAGGAGGAGTGTGAGGAGTCCTTCTCTTAAAGAGGAAGGAGCAGCAGAGATGATGGGCTGAACTGACCACAGCCTCATTTCCTGTGTCCCTGTGCTGCCCTGGGGGAGGAGGTAGAGAAAATCTGAGTAAGGTAAGCTGGTGAAGGAGAGAGGGGTAGGGGGAAGGTGTTTTGGTTTTATTTCTCATTACCCTACTCTGATTTGATTTGTAATAAATTAATTTTCCCAAGTCAAGCCTGTTTGCCCATGACTGTAACTGTGGAGTGATCTCTCCCTACTCTCACCTCAACACATGAGCCTTTTGCTATATTTTCTCTCCCATCCAGCTGAGGAGGGGAGTGGTAGAGTGGCTCTAGTGGTCATCTGGCATCCAGGAGGATCTGCTAAAATGGAGCTTAACAGAAGTAGTGCTGGGCACTTTGTCCATAAAAGTCATAAAATCAGAGAATCATTTAGTTCAAAAAAGACTCTTAAAATCATTGAGTTCAACCGGTGATGATCTTAACACTGAACACTGACGTTGCTGTAGAAGAATGGCATGGAAAATACATGTTTTCAGGCATAACACAAGAAACAAGTCATGGCAGCTCTACAGCTGCCTAAAAAGCTTTAGTTACTCCTTGTTTGTTTGCAGCATTCTTTAATGACATAATCTCCTCTTCTTTAGTTTTTGTTTCAATGAGTCTACCAGATGGGCATACAAGAATCCTGATTCCACTGATGCTCATCTGGCATTTTCATTTAACTTAAGCAGGTTTTCATTTTCTTCTGGCAGGTTTTTTTTTGAATCTCTACCTAGAAGTTGGATTGGGTAAATACCCCACATATCTTCAAGAACACATGCCTAAACCATTTTGTTATTATAAAACCAGAAATCTGTCTTTTGGTTTAAGTGGGAGGGTTACCAAAACATATAAATGTAAACAATATAACAATTACATTAAAGAAACTGTTTCCAGGCAAGTAAACCAGGACAAAAGGCAAAATTCAGCAAATAAATTATTGGCTACTTATGACTTAATTTAGCAAATAAACTATTGGCTACTTGTGATTTGCCCGTAACAAGTATATCTTCTATGCTGTCTTTTTTAAAAATGAGCATTTATTTTACATGATGCAGCTATTTGTGCTTCTACCAACCTATAGCTCACACTGAAATAGGCAGCCAGCAAGGATAAGGAGTGGTTACCAGGTGCATGTAGTTTTACATTGCTGGAAGGTATTTCCTGTCTCTCTTTCAGTCTCTTTTCTCTCCATTAGTGGCCTTCAACAGAATTGTACACTTCAAAATAATTACATTTTTAACATACTTTAAACTGTTTCTGTTAATTTTGGAGTAAAATAGACACTTAGGCTTATGCATTTCAATATTCCTAGCATTTTGTGCAGGTTTAGTGTTAAAGCAGTGCAAAACATTTACAAAACAAGGGTCTCAGATCCTTTAAACAAAATTGTTTGGAATGGTGGTTGCCATTAGAGTAAGTGGTCAGAAACTTCTTGGCAGTGTTTAATGTGGCATTCCTCCTTTCTCATGCATAAATAAAGCAAATGTCACTGGAACTTAGTAAAAGGCTGCTATATTTTCCCTTGGATCTGAAACTGTGATTGCAGATGGAGTAGAAGACACTCCACAGCAGATGTGGCTTTAGCTGCTGGGTGCTGAGCCATGCCTGTATTGCAGCCCATGCTGCCGCACCTGGGCTGAAGCTGGGGCTGAATCCTGCTTGCTTGTATTCAAGTGAGCTGCAGCCAGTGCTAGAGAGAATTACAGAGGAGAGAAACTCTCTGTACAGAGCCCTTAATATTGCTCATAAGTTTCTGACAATTTGGCTCACTAAAATTCTTCCTTTCTATGTCTCTGCCTGCCTGTGTCCTCCATTTGTAAACCTGCCCCTACAAACCATTGGGAATACCATTTTTTTTCTCACAGCCTGCAACTATCTTTCCTTTGCATCAATGACAAACGTTCTTGAAGTCAAGAGTCAGTAAGTTTGTTCACCAAAGGCAAAAAGCTATTCCATTAGGTGGCATAAATAAAAGAGCTCCACAGAAAATGAAAGGAGGTGAGGCAAGAAGCTCTGCTGGACTGTGCCAGCTGAAGACCTGTTTCAATGGGTTTTCTAGAAATCCTGAAAACAAACTGCTGGAGCATTGCATCTTCTCTGCTCAGGATTTTCCATCATATAGTGATTATTTGTCTGGTCTCATATGGCTGCAGGAGAAGCATTTGCATAAACAAGAGAGAAAGAATCAGCAATCCCAAATATCCCTTGTCTTGGTTTAAATCATAATTTAATCTTAAATGTTGCACTAATATCAGCTGGGCTAATTACAGAAAATTCATTTCCTGCAAAGAAACAATTTTCCCATTGCCATAGGAATAAGTCCATACTCATTGCAGTATGGTATCTTGGTTGTTTCCTGAGTAATCCACATTCTCAATGGAATTCTGTCTATTAAATGAAAAACCTCCAAGACTGTACAGCCTACACAGGTGAGCATGGTGGATAGTTTCATCCAGACAAATGGCTGCACCCTTGCATGTTCAACCTTCTGTCACTCCTGGATGCACTTGCATAGAGCAAGCAATGAAGAAATAACTGAGGAAAATAAAACCCTTTCCAGATTTGTGTACTCTGCAAAGATTCACCCTTTCCAATACACCTATATGCTGTTTTGCCTCCAGTTAGTAAGTGCCATGGTTTTTCCCTTTTCAGAGCTGTGATTTAAAAAGCAGCAATTGGGCTTGAGCCTACTGAGTAATGTCAGCTTCCATGGGGGATCCCTCTGCCCCCCATGACCAGCTGGGGGGTGAGGGGGGCTGTGTGGGTGCTGGAGGGGCATGCTGAGGCCATTCCTCCTGCCTCACCAGGTACCATTTTCTCTTAGGGCAAGCTCAGACATTCTTGTCAGGAAGTGCTGGCACAGTCACGTTACCTTGTTCCACTAACTACATCCACTGCAATTCCCAAATGCCCCCTATGTACAATGATACCTTAGTCACACAGAACAGCTCTTGCTGCAGATAACAGGCAGGATTTGGATTTCCATCATGCTGAGATCCCTGACTCTAATAGATACTCTTTACTCAGGTCTACTTCCTAAAACTTTTGACCTGAATATCCAGACCTCTCAGTGTGGTTGTTTTTGGTTATTTTCTCTAGCTGTCATGCTTTGCTTGTGAAGTGTACTTTCTCTCAGAAGCAGCTGGTGTCCTTGATTCATAATCCAGAAAAGGCCTTTCAAAGCTGCACTTTGGCATTCCATTCCTCACGATATGACTGATGCTATTGCACTGGGAACCACATCCTTGAGAATACCACTTAGGAAGGAGAGAAGCAAAGCTGAAAGGGTCTAATGAAGCTGTGATGCTCAAGCAGGAGGGGTACAGTGTTCAGAGCAATGAGGGGTGACCAGTGATGCCTGGTGTGATGCAAAGCCAGGAGGCTGCAATGGACTGCAATCTACTAAAAATGTAGTATTACAGATGTGCCTTAACTCAAGCCTCCTGAAACCCTGTAATCTAGAGACTCCTTCTGTTTGCAATGGTGTTTGGTTTTTGAAAGCCTCTCCCAAGCTATAGCAGTTAAGTTCTAGGAGGAAATATTCCAGGAGTGGTGAAAGACAGCCTTATGGAGATGCACACAACTCAGGAGTCTCTTTGCTTGTCCCAGTGTGGCTTCCTGCTTCAGTTCTGGACTACAGTCCCTACCTTGTGCGTGGCTGCTCCAGTCTCAGCTTGCTCCCAGGCTTCCTTACAGAGAGCAGTGACCACCTTGCAATGAAACAAAACCCAGGTGTGGTTCTGCAGGAGGCTGCCCTGTACCCACTATGGTTAAGCAGCTGCCAGGTTTGGCTCCCTGTGTCCTACAGAGCTCTCCAACACCATCCCACTGTAACATCACAGGGAATGTAGCCTACAGTGTTCTGCTGTGAACACACATTCAGCTCATCAGTTACCACAGTCTGCACCTCATTTTGGATGCTGCAAACTATGAAAATGCACATATGTAATGCGCAGGGCACAAAGGATACTGTGAATTCGCTGATACCAGTGAGGACGTGGCCAGTATGCCCCTGTGGGCTGTGGGACCCTGAGCAGCTTGGCCAGGAGGGCCAGAGTGGTGAGTAGGGCTAGAGTCCCAGAAGAAGGTATGTCCAGCAGCAGAGATGTAGCCTGAGACTTTGGAGCCACTCTGTGCCAGTCCTCCATGGGCTCAGCCATGGAGCTGTGTGGCAGCATGCCAAAGCCAGTGTCTGGGCAGAAGCAGGTGTGGAGCCAGATTCCTGTGCAAACCCTGCCCTGTTATTTGCCTTTCTTTGATTTGTACTTTTGTTTGTTTGGTCTGTTTGTTTCTTTGTTTTTTAAAAAAATAAAATATGGTGTTTATTTTTCCTAGTATCTTTCCTCTCCCTTCATAGCAGGCAAGAACTTTTATGCTCATTTAGTTTTGCTTTGGTTTTATTTTTGCTTAGTTTCCACAGCAGGGGACCCATTATTAATTGTTACAGAAATATCCTTCAGCAATGAAGCAAAAAGTAGATGAGGGGTGTGGGCTGGAGAGTTGTAGGAAGAGATGGACAAGTCGTACTGCAAAGTGCCTTGCAGACTTAACAGTGCATCTCTCCCGTGCAAGACTACTGAAGCAAAAACCCCGTCCAGATATGAGGTGAAAGTTAAGAAAGAACAAAAGATGATGAGAAGGAAGGACAATCCGATATAGAAAGTTCTGTATAGGGAACCCTGTGCCCACGCAGGACTGAATACCCACCCCAGCTGGGAGGGCAAAGTGCCACAAGGGGAGAAGACAGAAGGCAGCACGAGGGCGCGGGTAACACGCGTGGGCCACCTGAAATTCCCCTGGGTGCCGAGGGGCAGGTTCGGAGCTCGTGGTCTCCTTGGGGAGATGCTTCCCGAAGGATCCAAGTGCGCTCTCGCCAAGGCAGGGGATGCTGCGGGCGCTGGCCGCCGGGGCGGGCGGGCCGGGGCGCCGGGCGGGCCGGGGCCGGGGGGGCGGAGGGCCATCTCCCCGCCTCCGCGGGGCCGCCCCGCTGGCTGCAGTGTCCCGGCAGCCCGGGAGGAGGAGACGGCGGGGCGCGCAGGCAGCAGCGGGGCAGCCCCGCCGAGACGATCGCCGGGCGGGCGGCAGCTCCGCGCCCCGCCGCTCCCACCGCCCGCGCCCCGCGCCCCCGGCCCCATGGCGGGGCCCGTCGCGCCCTGGGCCGCCCTGCTGCTCCTGGCCGCCCTGCTGCCCGCCGCCCCTGCCAGGTACGCGGGAGCCGCCGCCCCACGCGTGTCGCTGCCCGGCGGGGGAGGTGCCGCGGGGCGGGGGGTCAGGGGGGACGCGGTGCTTGGGGATGCCCCGCGGCGCCGCTCTCTGCCCCCGCCCGGCTCGGGCCAAGCGCCGCGGGGACACTCCGGCCGAGGCGGCCGCCTCCCTGCCCCGCACAGGCACCTGCCGCTGCCGCGGTGTGCGCGGGCCCCTCGGCCGGTGCCCCCGAGCGGGACGGGAGCTGCAGGGCCGGGCAAGCCTCGGCACCGAGGGTCACCCGGCTCTCGGAGAGCGGCCGGGACCCTCCATGGGTTAGCCCGCTGCGGCTGTGCCGCGTTTCGGGCAGCTCCGGAGCGCAGCGCTGCAGCCCACAAGGACGCTCGTGGCCAGACGTGAGCAGATGGCACCGGAGGGTGACAGCCTCCCGCTTGCCTTCAGCCTGTGAATGCCTTTTCCCCATGGAACCTCGTGCTGGTTCCACCGTCCCGTCTGGGCTCTGCTGGGGAGCCCCGCTCGCGCGGTTAGCGGCACTGACACCGGGCAGCCCAGCGCTGCATCTCCCCGGGAAGCCAGGAGAGACCTCTCCTCTCCTCTCTTCCTTCCCGCCGCCGGAGTCCCGTCTATCACAAGCCGTATCAGCCTGGGCAAGGCTGGCTCTGCTGTCAGAGCTCCCCGGACCCGCAGGCTCAGGTTTGAGCTGCTCTGGAGGCAGCGTTGTGGGAGGCAGTGGCAGATGTGCCCTGTCCTTTCCCTTGTGGAAGCAGTGAGCGATCAGTGCAGCCCCCGCGGCGATTTTTGCACCCCAGACAATGCTGAACCGAATCTCCTCAGCTTGTGGCCACAAGGTCTGCATCAGAGCACGGCTAAAGACAGGGTATAGACACACATGCGGAGCCATTTCAGCGCCAGAATGTATCTGTCGGGGTTACAGTAGCCAGGTGGCACAGGGACACTTGCCCCCAGGCTCCGGATGTGGTGGCTGTCCCATCTCCAGCCCCGTGCTGGAGTCGCAGAGGAGCCAGCCAAGAACGATAGCATCCTCCCCAAGTCTCCTGCAGCTCTGGGCTGTGCGGCAGAGCCTGGGGCTTCGTGTCGCCCGTGGCTCCTGGTGAGTTTTAGTGTGCAGCTAAACAACCGGAAAGGAATGATCCGCTTAGCCTGGAACTATAGTCTCCCTGCAACTTGCTGTGCCCGTCCGGGTAAAGCTTGAGATCACACTCCTGGAAGCGGTTTTATAATAGTGCTCCCTTGTGGCAGTGGTAAATGGAAGGGGAGCTGGATCGCTGGGGCTGCCTGCTGGAAAGTGAGAGGAGGAGGGAAGGGAGCAGGGGAGTTTTTGTTCTGCTAGTGCGGGAAACACCGTGAGAAATGTCATAGCCTCTGAGGAAAAGTGTTAGCTGTTGAGTGCATGCAGGCTCTTACTTCCCTGACTGTGTAATGTCTAAAGTGATTCTTGGAGATTCTGATACTTCACTAAAATTTTTGCATGTTATATCCATATAGTCTTTCCTTGTTTGCAGTCCCACACCAATGTGCTGTAAAAATTAGGCCAATTTCTGAACAAACCCAAATGTGTTGGCATAGTGCTGCACAGACCTCTGCGTGCTTCCCAGCTATGGAACTCTGGAGCACACCAAAACCTGCCGGAGTGGGAACACTGAGCTGTTAACCCCAGAGTGGCTGGAGAGGACTGGATGTAGGCTGCATGTGTGCTCCCTGTCCTTGTTGGCGTGCTGGCCACATTGAGTGGACACCACTTTCCTTCTCCAGTCTAGAGAGTAGTTTATAAGCTACGAACACAGCTTGTAAGCTACTAAACACAGGCTGTGTCCTGAGCAAGTGCAGTCTTAGGCAGGAGGGCTGGTTGGTTCTGGAGTTCTTTCTTGGGGGTAAAAGCCATTGCTGAGCATTTTTGCTGCCCTTGGTCCTGCTTTCTCACATTCTAACTGTGTTTGAAATTGTCCTGCTGACCACCTTTGCTGCATGTGCTCTGTCTATGGGACCTGTCCCAAACTCACTCTGCATTTTAGAGCCTTTGTCCAAGTACCATGTCTATGAGACAGGGAGGCTGCCTTGGCTCAGCAGACAGGCTCCAATGAAGTGAAAAAGCTCTCCAATTTCTGTCTGTGGAAAGAAAAGAAGGATTTTTCCCCAGTAAGGGTCTGGCATTGGGCTGGTGCTGTCATTGACTGTGTTCTGTTTATCAAAATAGAAAATCAGTATAGGGCCTGTGCCCAGGATTGTTGTGGCAGTCCTCGGGCCAAGAATGCATAAGAGAAGGGTGTTGTGCTGGAGCCAGTTCAGGGGGCAGATCCCATTTGTGTATTGCCAAAAGAGATTTGTTGCTTGCTGCCAGATCCCATCTGTGGAAGAATGGATACTGACTACAGAAAACAGTAGTCGCCCACCCACCTTATTAGCTTAGACAAGCAGTATTCAGGAACCACCTGCGGCCAGCAGGAGAAATTTGGGAGAAACATAAAGAAGAGTCTATGCTCAGAGCAAGAGCCTCTGTGACAGCAGCACTAACTTTCATTTTCCTCCCTTGTCTAGACTGCCTGACATAAACAGAGAAAGCAGAAGGGTCTCCAAGGAAATTTTCCACTTCATTTAGCTCTAAGGAATGTATCTTCTCAGTTATTTAGGACAGTGCTGTCATGGTCTTAACTGTATAGCTCTGTACCAGCCTCTGGGTGTGTCATGTGTATGAAAGCTCCTGTGCTGTCCAAGTCTGTGATTCCAGCTCTTCAGACTGCACATGGACAGATTTTGGCTGCACATGTCGTTAAGATGCTTGCAGAAGCTGATCTATACAGAAATAATTTAAAGGGGGAGCTGAGTCGATGATGCAGCAAGACGAAGACACGCCAGCAGGGGGAATGGGATCTTGTGTCTGTGATCCAGTGTCTTGAGTGAGCATTCAATTGCCCAGAAATATAGCTCAGACACATTCAGTGATCATATTTCCCATGCAGGACACTGAAAAGTAACTTCTAAGTTCTCAAGATAACTTAGGTTGGACTTTATATCTGCTTCACATTGTATGCAGCTGTCTGCAGGTGGACTGTTGTCTTCACATGAAGGAAGCACAGCAGTATTTCCACCAGGTGCAGCTTCTGGTGCATGTCTAGGACCCATGGTTTCTCTAGCTGGGAGTTATGTAACACATCTCTGTCTGTCACTGAGGAAGTGCTCAGGAATGTGGCTAAGTTGGCATTGGGATGTGCTGGCACCAGGCATTAGGTCTCTTAAGTTTATGCTGTTGCAGCTCAAATATAATCAGGACTGGAACCTCTTCCTAACCAAAGACCTCTAGATTGAACTTGTGTTTAGCAGCTTGGTTGTGATACCAAATATGCAAAAAACTGTAGCCAAATCAACACTTTTTTCCCCCCCTTAGTTTTGAAGTGTCAGGATCAGCTTATCTTGTTTAACTTGAGTTACCTGTCTTCATAAATTAGTATTCCTTTACTCCCCCTTCACCTGCCCAAGTGAACCATGGCTAGGTGCATGCGCATATCATGGGAACATGTACCTTTTGTTGTGCTTTCTGCTGGGAAAGAGGGCAGAACATGGATGATAGGCATGTCTCCCACAGACTGCTAATGCACTAAGCAGGAGAAGTGGTCACTTCCCCAGAGGAGATGGTGTGGACATTGATGTGCCTTTCTCTTGGGAAGCCTCATGCTGCTATTTTCTCCCTCAAGCTGCAGGTGTACTACACTTTTGTGCAGCCTTGAGAGAGTTCTCCCAACCCTGCAAACTCTGTACTGATCCTTCAGGCAGATGCCGGTGCTCCCTCTTGTCTTTTTCTACCCCTGAAATTGCCACGTGTCTTTTCTCTTTTACAGCTCCCTAAAGCAGCAACACTTTCACTGGTGTGCTGCACTGTGGGATTGTTTTTATTCCTTTGAATGCACATGAAATTCAATTCACTTGCAACTATGAGTGTTTTCCTTATTCCCCAAGATGAGAAAGATGACTTCATCTCTGCAGCTAGTGCCCCTGCCCAGCACAAGAGGGAGGGATGAACTGCTGGGTTGTGAGGCAGTGGAATCCAGAGGAGAGCAGCAGATTCTGAAGCTGCAGATATGCTTTCCCTCTGTAAAAACCCAAGTGTTTTTCTTCCATGTGGGTTGAGAACTTGAGTTTTGGCTATGTTTGCACTAACCTCATAGTCCCTGAGGAGTGGTATACTTATATTTCCAGGTCAGTAGAGGAGTGATGGGTGTCTTGAAGAAATGTGAGGTTGTCTGAAAGATCCTTTGTTCTGCATGACCCAACAGAAAACCTTTGAAATTGTGTTTGCATTTTCTTATATGTGTTTGCTATACTGCTGCTTATTCTGCTGCAGTGTTGGCTGCAAAACCTACAGTCTGTGTTGAATGTTCACAAACTGAAGTGCCAAAATAAGCACTGCCAAGATCAAGACAGTGGCTTAAATTGCACAAGATTTAAAGAAAACCAAGAACTGCTGAGATCTTCTGCTTTGCTGTCTGTTCTCTGAGTCTTGGGACACACGTTTCTTAATTTCCTCCACACCCTGGATGCCTAGGGATTTAGAGGAGTGGTGTGGTTTAGTCCTGTGTCTCCACTGCTTGCCTCTTACCGAAGAGGCATTTAGACCAGTAGGATTTTGCACTGCCCTTGTACCTGGCTAGACTGACTATGCACGCTCTGACCCCAACTCTCGCATTTATTCTTACTTGAGGCACCAGCAGCTTTTGCCTGCAGCACCTCTGTAGTTGGATTCATTTCCTTTGGGGGTGTACAAGCACCTGGAAAGTGTCTGCTTTCCCTGGTTCCTCTTTCAACTTTAGACAAGCTTGTAATGAAAAATAACTTTTTCCACAGTGTACCACATGGTTGAGTGCTTAACTGCTGTACCGGTAGCAGAGTTAACAAGAGCAACATCAAACAGTGTTTACACAGCGTCCCCTTCACTGCCTGCTCGTGATTTGCCTGGGGACATGAGAGCCTGTGCTGACAGCTCATGTGCTTCTGGTCCCCAGCAAGACCTGTGCAGGCTGCTGAGCTCCCTCTGCCTCCTCTCTGCTGGATGGGACCTGTACCCACCTCTCTCCAGACCGCTTTTCCTGTGCCCTGCCCTCCTGAGGCACATGGCTGCTGGGTCACATAGCTCTGGAAATGGCAAATGCTCCTCCCCAGTTCCCTGGAGCTGCTGTCTGGGATGTCATATAAGGTCTTTTCTCCTACTCAGTGTTTCTGCAAATGTGTGTTTAAACTTCAGCATGTTTTGTACTGTTCACAGCACTTGCAGGATGGTTAAAAACACTCTGGGTTAAATTGTATCTTTCTCAAGCAGCAGTCACTGTACCTCAATCTCATTGAATTTGCAATCTCTGTCCCACTGTTAGCTCTTCATAAATGACATCTGTGCAGTGGGACACAGCAGCTTTTCCTACGTGCCAGGTTGGGCTGTGTAACCTGGCTTTGTCACATCTCCGTGCTGTGGTTAGAGCTGAGCACTCTCAGAGCCTCTGAAACCAGCCTGCATGTGTCTCCATTTTGGTATAGGTGCTTGCATTTGGCAGGTCTGTATTTAAAACAAGTAGTCTTCAGGAGTAGAGAAGCAAGGAAAAGTGGAAGAAAGACCCAAGAAATTGTGTGCTCTAAACAGAGACCTTATCCTAAACAGAGAGAAATTGTTAGTTACATCAGATGTAATACTGAAATCCAGAGGTAAGGAAGGCAGTCCAAGCTTCTCCTTATCCTGGAAGAACACATAAAATGTACGTCCAAATTTTAACTATGTACACATTAAAAAGTGGTCTGGAGAAGTGTGCATTTTAAATCAACCCTCTTCAGTGAGTAACTCAGTCATCAAATCAGCTCTTCATTAAACAGAGTAAATTACTCTTTGAGGACTGTGGAGCGTGTTCATATTTCACAGTTCCAGTGCAGCTATTCCACTACTACATAGTTATTAAGTCCTCTTGGGCATCCTGCAATGATCTTGGTTCCAGCAAATCTTTCCGACTGTTGTATTCTTCTTGCACTAAACTGATTATTTTCCATTGGAGGAGTTGGTTGTTCTTAATATATACATTTGCTGTAAAATAAGAGGCCACTCTTCAAATGGTTATTTGTCATGTTTACTGTAGAGTTGACTGGAATATTTTGGCTGAAAATTTTTTTGGGAAAAGTGCAGGACTGCTGGAGCTGGAATGTTAGTGCTTCCTCATCTCTAAAAAAAAGACAGAAATAAGAGAAATTGAATAGTCAACGTTATACAAATTTGTTTTGGTATTCTGTTATGAAGTGCTTAATCTCTTCTTTCAGAGTGGTGTCTTTGGAAGGGTGTACAGAAGGCTGATATAGGGGGAAAACTGCTGAGTGTGCCTTAAAAATCCCACAATGGAAAGCAGCAAATGTAACTGGCAAAACATGCTGCCATGCATGTTTTGTGATACCAGAGAACAGCCCAAGCCCTGCCACCTGCCTGGCCAGCTCTCTCAGAGCCCCTGGATGCTCCTGCTGCTGAGGGAGGGGAGTGTGGGAGCAGCACCTGGTTCTCAGCCCCAGCACCCATCCTGCAGCCTGAGAAGTAGCCAGGCTTCATGTTTTCAGCCTTGGAAAGACAGCGTTTAATTTTGCCTTTGCTGCTGAGATCTTGGGGCAGGTCTGAGAGCACTGCAGGACACAGGCTGTAGCCAAATGGATGAGAGCTGGATTTAGATGCTGTAGCTCCTGCTGGGTAGTGTCTTGCTTCATGTGGCAGCCCCTTGGAAGCACCTAACAGCATCAGAATCTGCCCCTGCATGAGTAACTGAGCTGCACTTTTGCACAGTCTGCATGTCTTTCCCTTTGGTCACCTTTTGAAGCCATGCCGAGTTGGGTGACATAATTGTGTGGTCTTTAGCCTGGGATGTGTTGCAGATGGCCTCAGCTCAGGCTCCAAGAGGCTGCAGCAACCTGAGGCTGACAGTGATCCAGTGACTTGGCCAAGGGCTCGCTGCACTTTGCAGGAGTGGCTGCTCTGGGTTATGTGTTTGCGGCCCTGCTGGCTGCATCAGCTGAGCTTCGTGTCCCAGCTGCGCCATCAGTCTCATGTTTCTGGTCTCCCAAAGGAGAGGTGCTAAAAACAATTAAAAACCAAATGACAGTGATGGAAATGCTCCATTTGGCTTTGCTGGTCTGAGACTCCAGGCTGATTTTAGGTTGCATGTATTTTTAATATATGTATTTGATAAGTGTCTAAGGTTGTGTTACTGGGGAGGTGGGTTGGGATCACAAGGCCTGGTTTCATTCAAAAAGTCTGAGACAGACTTTGAAAGTGACATCTCACCTTTCCCGAGCTCCACTGGTCCTGTTTTAAAAATGAGTTGAATGCTTTTTCCATGCTGTGCTGTGCTGAAGAACTGCCCAAGCTAAGACTCTACTCTCTTCTACTTGAAATTTTCCAAACAAGAAGTAATGGCTGATGTCTTGTGAATTGCCCAGTTGGCCAAAGCTGAATGTATGCAGAAACAAAATTGCTCTTTACAAAGAAACAAAGTCAAAAGAAAATTAAATTAACCAGAATAGCTCTTCTGTGATAGCACAGCAACAGTATTGAAAACCTAGAAAGTCTAAACCTTAAACAGCAATATTAGCAAGCCAAATTTCCATGCTAGATGTGTACAGTGATGTATTATTTTGTTTGCAATATGGTGATTGCTCTGCCAGGGTGCTGAGCTCCTTTTCTTCACTCGTAGTGACTACTGTAAGTCAAGCTGGTCCTCCAAGAGCCTGACTACATGCTTAAATGGCAGTCAGGGGACAGAATGCTCAGTGAGCATGTACATGTTTCCATAAAAGCCCTTCCCAGTCAGGTCACAGCTGATGGGTTTCAGTTGTTGAGCACAAATTTATTGCTTCAAGATGTCTCAGACCATATGTGCTCCTCATCTGCCCTCACAGCAAGTCAGCCCCCAATGCAGGATGTGCCGTGCCCCTTGGAAGCGCTGATTGCTGAGGGCCAGACACCTCTGCAAACACACTTTCTTTCCTCTGCAAAAACACCTGCTTAAATTGCCCTCAGGGAGGGCTGATGAGCGATATGAGACATTGTGGGATTCTGGTTGTGTTTGGGATCACATGGGGCTGGAAACCTGCAGCTGATGATGTGACGTGGGAATGGGAACGAGTGTGAAATGTTGGAGGGATGGAAATTGACTTTAAACTGCTACTTAAGTGAAATTAAAAGAGAAATGGCTTCGAACTGGCTGAGGTCTTTCCTTGTGGTGGTGGCAAGCCAGCTGTCCCATGTTATGCTAGCACAGGGTAGTCACAGGCAGCATGGTGTGGGCACAGTGGGAGCGTGTCTGGGAGAGGATGGTGTCCACACTCCCACTGGGAGTGGAGGGAAGGAACCATCCATGTGTGTGTCAATAGAGGGAAGGGAGAAGGAAATACAAGAAAAAACACAATTTTTGTTTTCTAACACCAGCAGGGAGAGAGGAAGGATTCAGCCCAGTGGAGAGAGCTGAAGTGAGAGCTCAGATGACTGATGGACCTCAGGGTCTGGTGGGTGTAAGGATCAGAGTATCTGATGAGTTAGTGTGGATGTTTCTGAAAGAAGGTGGTGTGTTTGAAGATGGGGGAGTTATTTTTTGCACATGCCTACTGTTCTACCTGTTGCTTTCCTTTGGGAGAAGCAAGATTTTTCTTAGGACTGGACACTTACAGAACAAGCTGCTAGTAATTGTAGTGAGGGTGGCAGAAACAGACCCTATGAATTCAAACATAAGAGCCTTATAAAATTAGACATAGAGTTTGCAAGATTTTTGGCAATATGAAATGAATCATTTGGCTTTTTCAGCAGTTGGACCTTTTGCAAATATATTTTTTCTCTGCTTGTGCTGTATAAATATATTTTTAAAACCCCCAAACTTTTGTTATGCTTGCAAGTAGTCCCCATAAAAACTGAGAAGGCAAATAGTAAAACTTCAAAATGCCTGCAGGAGCTTTTGAGTAATTTGGGGCCTCTTCGTATGGAAGGAAATCACTGTGTTTCAGGAAGCTTTGCAGCTTCAGCAAAATGTTTGTGCTACTGAATGGTAGCAGATGGCCAACCCACAAAAGGTTAGCAAGTCGCTTAAGCTACTTGTAAAATAGTGCAAATTTCCTTGCCTTGGTCTTAGCAGCCAGCCTTGGTTTGAGGGTTCCAAGCTTGGACCTTGTCTCTGCTGTTGCTGCAGGGCTGCTTCCCCAGCACTGGCCACAAAGAACACCCAGATTCAGGCTGCCCATAACCCTGTTGGATAACCTGTCCTTGCCATGCAGATCTAGTCTAAGCCCTGAGACAGCAGAGATTGCCACCGCCACAGAAGTAAGGGTTGGTTTTCATCAGAAGCTCAGGTTTGAAGGGAGAGGGAATTATTGTTCATCACCACATCATCATAGGTCACCAGCATTGGTGATGGGTGGCTCAGAGCTCACAGGCAAAGTGGGCAGTGCTGGGTGGGTGTTTTGGTGTTTGAAAGCTTCATTCCTCTGAACTGCACCAATGCCAGCTTGGTGTCACAGGTCACCTTGCAGCAGTCACAGTGGGCTGATCGATACACCCTTCACTGCATCCTTCCTTCCAAATCTCCTACTTTGGGTGTTCAAACACCAAACATGAATAGCATAAAATAGGAGTCCATGTACATTGGTACATAGCTCTAGCAGCCTGCTAGCTATGGCATGTTAAAGACTCTAGAAGTCCTTCATGAGACTCGCTCTCCTGATTTTTGCAGAGGCTTTGTTAACGGGAAGGATTGATTTTCTTCTTCCCCAGAGGCTCCTCTTGCTGTACATCCCACTGGTCAGAGATATTCTGTGCCATGTGGGGAGAAGCTGCAAGTCTTGAACCTCAACATTGGAAACCAAACCAGTGTAGATATGTGAATTTTCAGTTCTAGATATCCTTGGTCTAACCCAAGGAAGATTACATAGATTCTCTTTTACAAACCTGCAGAGGTGTCACTGCATCTTTTTCATATGTTCAGATGCTTTTCAAGGTTATTAATTGGGTAAAATCTTTGCCAGCTGTCCCAGTACTTAACAAATCATGATGGGGCAAATCCAAGTGGCTGCTTCTGTGTATCTCAGTTGTGTCGGCTCAGCTATGATAGAACTGCTTATAATGTGTGAAACAGCCCAGGGCTTTGCATGAAGACATTGCTTCGAATATGACTGCAGAAAGTTGCTCTTTGGAAAAGAAATTAAATAAGGAAGTAATTTATCAGTAATGAAGATCTGTGCCTATCTGAGCCCAACCTAATACAGAGCTCCGAAGAATAGCGATCATAGTATTCTGTGCATTTCCCTGGCATGCACTTTATCTGGGATCTATGAGTTTTGCACTTTGGGAGCCTTGGAGGGTGTGCCACCAGCTTCCCTTTTAGGGTAGAAAGCTATATATGTACTTGTTGAAAGAACTTCTGCAAAAAATAATGTGAAATTAAGTTAGAAGAATCAGAGGAGCTAATACTTCAAGATGTGAACTGTGAACCATTTCATATTAGAGATAGATAAATAATATTTAGTGGTTTTTATCTACATTTTCAATTAAGAGGAAGCAGCAAAGGCTATGTTATTCTAAGATTTATGTTTTCCAGTCTCTGTAAAGAACCTTAATCTCTGACTGCTGCTAATGAAAGAGCAGAGACTAATGCTGAGCCTGAGTTTTATTCTTAGCAAACCTGCACCTTGGGAAACTAACTTTTCTGATTTATAAAAGGCTTTGAAATGTGAAATAAAAATGAAGAGTTTTAAATTTTATTTTCCTTCAATGCATGATGAAGCTTGAATTCTTACTCTCTGACTTTGTGAGTCTGAGGCATTTTTGGCAGTTTTGAATGGAAAGTTGAACATGCACTTCAGCTAGAGATGGAATGGAAAGACTTTACATAAACATATGAATCTCCAGTAGATTAAAAAATCTGTGCTATTTCACTGGGTAAGAGAACAAATTTATCTATATTTGAAGTGGTTTTGGAGAGAAGTGTAAATCAACTGTCCCAAATGTAAGTAGGATGCTTGAGGATGATTTGGTGACATCTGTGGTATGCATAAAGGAATGAACTAAAAGCAGAGCCACAGCATCCAGACTGCCAATGCTTTGGATTCAAACCCAATCTTCATTTCAGAAGTATTCTACTGATCATATTTTTCCCTTTTTTTTTTCTTTGTATAAGTGAAAATTAGTTTTCTGAAATTTTCAAAATCCTAGATTTCTGAATAACAGTTGAAGCCATTAGGTTTTTTACTAGCTGTGGCTTGGTTAACACTTGTTGCTGTGTCAAGAAATGACTGATGTAATCCATTTGCTGAGTGTTAAAGTGGCCAAAATTAACAGGTTTTTCAGGGGACGTGAGAGTGACTGGAAGTTGTCACTTTCCTCCCACAGCCTGTCACAAACCAATACAGAGTGGGCTGTAGGCTACCATTTGTCTCCTGCTTGAGGATGGGCCATGAAACATCCCAGCAACCAATAGCTGGGAGAAATTTGGAAGGAAATTGAGGGTTTGGATAGAAGTATTTAATTGAAAATAAAATTCACAGATAAAGTGAATAATAAGAACAAAGCATGTGAAGCTTTGTGCTTTATGGATGTTGGTAACCACTGCCTGATGAGGTTGGAGTGAAAGCTGGTGCAGAAAGAGAGCTGTGCTTCCTTCTGTGACTTCCCCTAAGCCTAGTCCATATCCTCCATCAGGATAATTACATACAATGTTTTTCTTCAGCCTTTGAGCGAGCAGGGCCTCATTCTTCACTTGAGTGCTTCTATACATGCCACTGGTTTTAATGAGACTGCATGGATGTGAAAGGAGAGCAGATTTAGGTTCATAAGAAATGATCCAGGTGCACAGCATAAAGATGCTGCCACGGTTTAGTTAGCCTCCTAATGAGCAGTGCAATTTTAATGGGTGTGTTTTCCTTTCCAGAGATCTATGGCCATAGCTGTGGGCAGCAGGACAGAGCTTGGCTCACAGAAGCGCATGCTCTGGCTCTGACTTGTGTTCCCTGCCAACGCACTTCAAAGCTGCCTGCCTCAGGCTGTGGGCACAGGGGGAGGGAGCAGTGGTGGAGGGGATGCCTGACAGCCTAGAAACAATACTCTCTTTTTTTACTACCTCACCTGTGAGCATTCTTTGAGGTCCAGCTAGAG
The DNA here is from genome assembly GCF_901933205.1 of Camarhynchus parvulus. NCBI lineage: Eukaryota > Metazoa > Chordata > Aves > Passeriformes > Thraupidae > Camarhynchus > Camarhynchus parvulus. Next base: position 56,060,240 of record NC_044573.1, read on the forward strand.
AGAAATAAGTTGTCTCATCTGCAAGCCTGTGTGGGGCTGACAGTAAATGTCCTGGGTAAGCTGCAGTGCAGTAACTCACACACCCAAGACCCATGTCCAGTCTGAGCAGAGCAGCATTGTGCAAACTCCATGCTGGTGTCAGTGCTGGAGAGAAGGGCATTTCTGGGCTTGTAATCCTGTCATCCTTCCCATCTAGCCATTCCTGTGTGGCCATCAGTTGTGGTTGGAGTTTCACCTTCAACTTAAAGAAAGCTCTGCATATTTTTCCTCATGTGGAAATGAAACATTTCCTCAGTGGCAGCTTCACAGAATGTGAGAAAGCCACTAAGACTAAGTCAGTCTGAGCAAATATTCTGTGTTATTCCAGGTTTTCATCAATAGGAGTGTTGCTGCTCATCATGGGTGATGCAGCCAAAATCCTGCCTGGGTTCCAAGTGGCACTTGAAGTATCCCCATGCCTCTGACAGCCTTTGAAATGTTTGAGAGACAAGCAGTGGACTGGGGTAGTGGAGAGCAAAGGGCAGCCCTGCACTCCAGGAGCTTGCATGGAAGAGGCTGTTGAAACCCATGAGTTTTCCCCAGGCACCAGCGACAGATGGATGCATGAGTGCCCTTGCACGGCCCTCAGGAGCCATGGAGCTGCTCAGGGGGATCCTGCTGCCTTGGAATGTCTCAGGGATTTCTTCTCCTACCTTCTCCTGCAGTCAGACAGAGCAATATGAGCTGTGCTTAAAACCCACTTCTCCCCACTAAGGAGAGTGTTGTCACTTGTGATACCAATGGGTTTCTTTAACATTGATTAAGCTGTTCCCAGGGCCAGTGCTGTTAATGACCCCAGCCTTTGTCGAGGCTGTGAGGAGAGTGTGAGGATGGTGCATGTGTGCAGGTGGAAGTCAGGGATGTCCCAGGGAAGATGTGGCTTCCAAGTATTCAGTTCTATGTTGTGGGTTTCTCTTCTGCGCTGTCCTCTTCAATGAACAGTGTGTTTTCAATACGTTATTTGACAACAAAAATACACATTAGAATATAGTATGAGTCAAGTGTCCCTAATTTTAAAGAGGAAACTAACCAAAATTGTAGGTCTGTTAGCTTTGTGGCAGTGTTTTGTTTGCTCTTAACTTTCCTGACATGGTTTTGATGCATTGTGTGCTTCATCTTAGACTGTTAGAAACAAAGTTACTACAGTTTATAGTAAATGAAGAACATGAATATGATAACAACAACAAAGTGTAGGTGAAAACAATGTGGTGACTACAGTCATGAACATGGTGTGGAAAGACACAGACTTTGAAGGGGGGTGTTTTATTCTGACAATGTCATGCCATGGCATGAGTTGCTTGGTGTGGGTTCATGTTCTAATTTTCTCAGGCAGGTTTCCTTCCTGTCACTGAACTTCTGATTAGGGCTAGAGGACAGCCTGTACAAGGATTATCTGGGGGAAAACAAGCTCTGTTCTAACTTTATCCTGTGCTTTTGTCATGTTTGTGATTGCAGTCAGATTAAATTCAGCCTGCACCATTTGAAGCAGCCTCAGGCTCTGATTTATCTCAGAAACAGGGCTTAAGATGTTGTAAGTTGATATTTCTACAACTGAACGTCCAGTAAAGCCAAGAAATGTGAGTTTCTTGCACACTAGGAAGAATCTGAGTGCCACTGGAACTGCTAGTGGAGACAGCCAGGAGTCTCGTGAGGCAGTGTGGTGTCAGCACTGGGAAACCTCAGGTGCATTTCAGAGGAGAAGCACTAATATTCCCTTTATCCTGCAGATGAGGAGTTGAAGGAGTGCATATGGAATCATTTGGGGTCAATGGCTTTATCAGATCCATTGACACCTCAAGTTCTTCCTTTTTATTGATTTAAAAGAAATAGGTGAACTTTGCTATAAATTTATTTTTCTGTAAAATCAGTGAGTCCTCCTCCCTGCAAATCAAATTTCCAGTGACAGGTCTGATGAAGTAGAGGTTTCCTCTGAAGCCAGGGAGCTTCATGTGAAACTGGAGTACCACAGGCATCCAGTCCCTCCTTACAGTCTTCCATTTTTAAGTTTAGAAAAGGTTAGACTTGAAGTCAGTAAACAAAGATTGAAAGGATACCTGTATTAACATTTGAAACTTAGTCAAATAGTATCGATCTGATTTTTATTTGTTATCAAAAACTAAAAGGCCGTAAGTCTAATTCTGCTGATGGTACCACCTAATCCTCAGACTGTTTTCTGGACTCTCAAGGAACAGCTGGAGTCAGAATTATGACTCTGTCCTGCATAGGAAGAAAAGTCCTTATGTTGTCAGTCATGTTAGCAGTATCCATGGCTGATATGGTTAAGCCATGTAAAAGAGAACAACCCACCAGAAACAAAATTATTTTCATCAGATGAAGAACTTCAAAGACTTCAAATGTAAGCAAGCTAATATTATCAGGACCTTGAAAGATGCATTGACTAGAGTCCCAAAGAAAAATAGATTAATGTCAATGTAAGTTAGTATTAGACAGCCAGGTGGAGGAAATGTATCTAGACAAAGGGATAGTTTGAGTGATAGGTTTACAAGCCACCTTTCAGTGCTAGTTTTGGAGTAGCTGGTTTTAAAAACTCTTCCAAAAATGGGTCTGCCAAATGTTCAACTTTTTCCATATTTTACTTATTAGGGAATTGGGAATAATTATAGTTTTATGATATACAAAGTACATTCTTCATAAATGCTGCTCCCTTTTCTGTTAGCGATTGAGGATTTTATTTTAGAAGGGTCACGCCCCTACATACTGTTCCTGATTTACAGAGTGTACTATGTCCATCCATATCCATCTCACTGCCTGATGTTTGGAAGCTTTCAGGAGGCCTGCTACTGGAATAGGTTTTATGTTTTGCGCTCCCAGAAGTGGCTGCTGAGTTGAGCAGTGGGCTGTATTTCTGCAGGAGCTGAAACAGTGGCCTGATGTAAACCATGTGTTTTGGAGCCCAGGCCATGCACATTAGTGTGGGTGGCAACAAGGAGCCCCAGGGCCAGAGCTGTGCAGCCAGGAGAGCTTGAAAACCACCTGCTCAGTTCTTCTGGAGTGTCAGAGGTTTCTGTCCTCTCATTGGACCTAAAGGAGCAATGACTTGGTGCCTCAATCTCTGGAGCAGGGGTAGATTTCAAAATAAGTTGGAGACAAAGTGTGCTACCAAGGCTTCAGCTGGGAACTAGGAAGGTTTAAGCTGTGAGAGCAGTGAAGAGTTTTGAATGCAGTCTTGAATTGAGGAACTTAAATGCATGTGGTGAGGGATATTTTTAAGTGCTCATGGGACTGATATCAGTCTCTAGGTGACGATTACAAGTGAAAAATGTATGCTGTAGTGGCACAGCTATGTAAAATAAAGCAAGGGGCTGTTTTTAAGGCATAGCTGTCCACAGCATCTCTTGAGAAAAATGTGGAAAGAGAAAGATGGAAAATGCAAGTTTTAAAATTATAACAGTGGGGTTCTGGGAGCTGTATGGCTCAGAACGGATGACTTTTACTGTTGCAGCTCTGGGCCCAATTGGAGGAACTGTTTCCATAAGATTTTGTTGTTTGGTTAGTGCATGCAGCAAAGCACAGCTTACTGAGTCTCAGTTCTCCCTTGCCAAGTGCCATGATTTTACCCCCTTGTCATGCTGGCTGAAGACAGTATCCATGCCTTTGTAGTTGTCATTTTAGAGGGAACCACAGGTGGGCCTTAATCCATTCCTGCATTTCTTTATGTGGTACATTGTTGGTTTTCTCTGGAAGCCTCGACTGACAAACCTTTGCCCAGCTATATGCTGTGGATGGTTGCGCTGATACTAATGATGCTTTTCCATCACCTGTGATGCCTGTTCAAGCCAACCAGTCACACCTGCAAGGCAGCAGGGTTAGAAGGCAGCTCTGTCCTCATGGTGACTGGCAAGAGGAGGATGTTTTGCCAAGGAATGTGCACAGCCACATACCTGTTGTCCATACCTCACATGTGGTTGCAGTGACTGTGCACTTCATCTGTTCTGGTGCTGGAGTTCTTTGTAGTGCCCATACCTGCCTGGTGAGCAACACGGTCACTGATGATGTTGCGCAGTTTAAAGGTTTTGGCTGAATAAATATGCTAGCAGATGTAGGGGAGCAACTTCATGATTAGGGCGAGATACCAAGGCTGCAGTCTTCAGGGAGAGCAGACAATTATAGCCTAATAAGTTAATGGAAAGAGATCCCCAGCTCAGCCTGTGAGAGAAGCCAGTAATGGTGAGGGCAACCCCGTACCTTTGCCAGCTGGTTTCACCTGCTCTATCCCCTCAAGGAACCCCCTAAGCTGTTGTCATTCCAGTGCTGCCTTTCCTTCCACTCAGTGAACAGGCAGGTGTTGGACAACACCCTGAGTGGGCACTGCAGAGCAGGGCCATAGTTGCAGTGTGCTCTGACAGCCTTTGTGAGGTTCCTGGGGGCCTTAGCACAGTGGTTTGATCACTGGAGAATCCCAGATGTGAGGCTTCCAAAACCAGTGGGTGTGAGAGACAGACATAGCCCAGCCTCAGAGGGCTCCCTTCAAAGGTCACTGATGCAGAAGGAAGCCTGTGCATTGGTGTCAGAGGGAGGATGTGAAGCCTTTGATAACTCACTGTTGGTTTTTCCTAAGTCGTAATACACGTGTTAATCGTGTAGAATTAGATTCCTACATTTGAAAGTGCCCTGGTCCACTGTGCTTAGCATTCAGAGGGCTCTTCAAAGGGAGCACTGGAAACTTCTGTTGACGCTGTCAATTTAAAGAATGTCCTCCAGATGCCAGGTAACTCCTCTACAGATGTATAATGAATCGCTTTCCTTAAATCAGACATTACTGCTGGATGCTGGTCCTTTGCCCAAAACTCCTGACTGGAGCCCAGTGAATTATGGCACAGATTCCATTGTGCTTTGCAGGAACTAAAGTATTCCAGTCCCTGCTTTCTGTGCCAAGCAGAAGTGTGTGGAAATGTGCTAAATGATTTTTTCTCTTTTTTTTTCCGGCAAGAAACAAAGCATTTTTATGTCGCTCGCCTCTACTGCTTTAACTGATTAGCTTATTTCCAGGAGGAGATCTGAGGTTGAGTGTACAAATTAGTGGCATTACAAGAGTTGTTCAGCCCACACAGGAGAAATCTAACAGTGCATTTTAAAATGCTAGGAGACCCACAGACCCGGTAAGCCTCAGGGTGGATTTGTTTTTCCATTGCAGTCCTACTTTCTCTTAGGTCATATTCTTAGGCTTTTACATGTGTTAACTGCTGCAGTACTCTGAAGATCCTCACTAGAGCTCGTGTTCTGCTCTCTGCCAGGGCAGGTTTGAGGGAAATCAGTGATCCCAGAGTCTTGTGCATTTAGAGCAGTCAGCACATCGCAGTTCGGAGGGCCACATCAGCACTGTTTGAGCTGGCTCACCCACTGCAGGAAATATTTTTGCAGAGTGAACTCTTCTTGGGATGGCCCCAGTCCAGCCCTCATTGAAGCTGGTGAATTGCTCACATTTTCTTAACTGAGCTTGGGTCATCGACTTAAAAAATCCCCATCAACTTAAAAAAAAATCCAGTAACACTTAGACAAAGTGACATGGGACATTAATATTTGGGTGGAAAACAACTATCTTCCTATGGTATTGTGTTTGTCCTCTTTCTTCTTTTCTTTTCTGCTGATGTGTCTTGGGGGTGTCTGTATGGTGACAGGTAATAGCCAGAGTATGTGAAGGTGAGGGAGAGCAGCCACCCCTGTGTGGATTGCTGGATGAGAAAAGTGAGATGTTTTCTTTCCCCTTTGCTTTTTAGTTATGGTAAAATGGCATTTTTCTTTTCCTGTTCATGAATAATCAACAAAGGTTGAAAGACTTAAGTTGCACAAAGGACTACAAAGCTTAGATGCCTGGCTTTGCTGGTAAAGCTTTGCTTTCATCTTGTCAAATACACTGTTTCATAATCTATTCCAAATCAAGTGAAAAAACCAAGATGGTATATCTGAATTGCCTCAACCCTTAAAGACAATACACAAAGTGATTTACCTACTGGAAGATGGTAAAGCACCATGTGGAAAACAGCACCTGTTGGGGGCATGAAGAAGAAAAAAGGTGATCATGTTGCAAAGTATTTTTGAGAACAATAGACTTTTTCCTGGTGAAGATTTGGCCATGTACATACATGCAGTGTCCATGTACTGGCCATGTGATACAGCCAGTACATTAACACTGCTATATGAGTGTTGGGCTTTAATTTCTGACTTTGCTGGTGCTTTCTGCAGGGCTGGCATTCCTCAGCCTCTCTGCACCCCTGGGCAGAATCCTGTCTTGGTTTCACAAGCTGCCAAAAAAGGGCACCTGTAGAGTTGCCTTCGGATGTGTTTGCCATGTGTGCCCTGAACTTGAGTGTCACGGCTCAAGCAGTTGCATTTAGGAGTGGCCAGTACAATAGGTTTTATGAGTATGAATGTGTTACAAAGAGTCTTACCTCACAAATGGAATTAAATTTAGAATTGCCCACTAAGGAATTGAAATATAGTGTCTCTTTTTTTCTTGTTCATTAATTAACTAACATTTTTCGCTACAAATACTGGTGACATCTTCATGGAGGTAGGGCTTGGACACTTATGGAAATGCATATTATAGAGTGTTGTTTCCCACAGAAATGGCTCAGAAATCTAGGAACTGCATCTGGCTGAGGTACTTGTCTAGTCCTGGCGGTGGTTTTGAGTGGAAAAGTACAGGGTTTCTGTAAACTGAGTTGCTCAGCTCTGAAATTGGATTGCAGATTGTCAGTGGTGCGAGGTTTTTACCTCAAAGGACAATTAGTTGAGCTTAGGGAGCAGCTGAAGACTTCTTAAGACAGGAATCTGCTTTTTGAGAAGGATAAATGAACTGAGCAGTTCTTTTCTTCTGAACTGCTCTTCTGAGCAGTACTTTTTCTTTAACCTTCCATACTGTTTTTTCTGGTAAAGCAGCAGTATTCTCAAGTACAGGGTTCAGAATTAGTAAGTCTCATTTTATGCTTAGAACTTAATTTAAAATAATAATAAAAACCAAAACACCACATTTCCCCCAAAAAACGCTGCAAAAATCCTGCCAGTTTGCTGTTGCAATGCAGATTCTGATGATTTTTTGTCAAGTTGTCCATTGCAGAATTTCATTTACCAGCTACCATTTTTGGTCTTTTCTGATGACTTGTTATCTCCTAGCAGCTACAGTTTCTACCTCCAAGCTGTTACTTTGGCCATGGCTAGGTCACTGTACTCAGTCTCCCAGATTTCTGCCTGAATTGAAAAGAGAGATTGATAGTTGCTTATAAGCTATATGGATGTTGTCTACTGGCCGTGCCAAGTTAAGTGTCATCTCTGCAGCAGAACACATTTTATAGGTCCAGTTTTCCAGTCCTGAAGTTATGGTGCTCAAAGTGTAGAAAAGGTTTTGTTGACTATGGGAGGCAAAAGGAAAAATCTGTACCTATACTTGTGGTGGTAAATTGCCTGACTTTTTGTGACCTCAAATGTCAATGACTTTTTGTACTTGTATCTTAATAGGTTTGAGTTGTTTGGTATGTTTTCCCCTGCAGTTATAGTTTGATTGCTAGGGGTCAGTACTTCCCTTTTCTTCTGGAACTATTTTGTGTTTTCCTTTGCTAGATAATTGATGAGACCCTCTGAAGAATCTGTATGATCTGGCAAGTGCAAGCTGCCTCCTTGTGTGGTTGTTCAGAGGATGTTTTACCCTCAGCTTAGACCTTGTGCTTTGGGCTTACATAATTTGTAAAATGCTTTCCTACAGTACAGAGACATTTTGGCAATAGTAGTGGACGTTTCATCTGTGAGAAGTCAGTCTCAAGGCTTTAATCAGTCCTGAATTTTTGGGGCCAAGATACTGTACACAGATTCCTGCAGTTCTAAGTAATGTTGGATTTCTAGACTGAAAGAGAGTGAAAGGGAGTGACTCTCATTTTTGAGACTATAGGAAAGCATTTTATTTTAATGTAATTGCAGGTAGATCTTTCAATGAATTCTGAAGGTGGTCACCTGTTGATTAAGTTTGACCAGAATAGATGTCCAGAAATCTCTTAAATCAGTTTTGGAACAAAAGAGAAAATGTTTACAGGGATAAATAATGGGCAGATGAAGAAGACTCAACCTTAAGTTCAGTCAAGTACTTGGTTACTTGGTAGCTAATTCTTTTAAGACTGTTTAAGACTATTGTTCTTGGGGAGCTCAGTATCCCCACAGGAAGGGGCATCATTGGGAGATGAATGACTTAAATTAAGCATTGGATTTATTACTTCCTCCTCCCATCCCTTCTCTAGTGAGTGTAGCTTGTTCGGGACAGTTCTAATTTTTTGGTGTGATTTTTGTTGTTGTTGTTGGTGGTGGTTCTGAGGGATTTTTTTGAACATGAATAGGCCTGGCCAGGAGGACAAAACTCTGGTCTTTAGGATACAATGAGTTTCTCTTGTTGCTCACTGTCTACAGTCCCAGGGTTATCCTTCTTATGGAAATTCAGCTTTTTTTTTCCCAGGGCTAAGATGAGATCAGGAGACCAGGATAAGGGGATGCTGAGGTTCAGGGGCTATGACTGCAGACGACAGTGACTCTGTTGGGGACTTAATGAGTGTGAAATGTCATTCTGACTGGGAAGTGCCAACTCTTTGGCATGGCTAAACCTTGTGGGACAGCAACTTGGTAGGTACTTCTGTGGGGAGGTGTGAACTCAGCTTCATCTTCCCCTGTGTGGCTGAGGTCAGGGCCTTCTGCCTTATTCCAGACCAGACTGATGGTTCCTAGGCTGTGATAAGCTCCTGCCCTTCATTTTTAATGACAAGTCCCTTTCTTGTAAAGCCTGGCACAGCCTTCACACAAAAACGCTGGTTTTGATGGATCAGCAGTTGTCAGCATTGACAGTTTTAACCATTGCTGATAAGTCCATCTTGGGTGCCTTCAGACTTCTACTGGTCAAACTGTGATGAGGAATGATAAATAGAAACTGGAACTAACTAGTGAAATGGGAACAATGGTAGTAGAGTGTGGTGCTACCACGAGGAAAGTAATTGAATCCTTGGAAAGCTCTGGTTTTAAAATCTCAGCTGATCCCCTGCATTCAGCCTTAGGGTCGATACAATTCTCTTTGCCTACAACCACATTTGTTTCAGATTGAATACTTTCCATATGGTTTTCTGGCTGGGCTGGTTCCTTTTGTATCCTTCATCAATTTTAATTGCAGATGAAAGCTGCAGCTTTGACTGGGGAAGCAGAGCTGTTGGGCTGCAGTGTTCTTCCCAGAACATACAGGGCTGCTGAGAGAAAACCAGCACAGTGTGCTTCCACTGCAGCCTGGAAAAACTTCTCACCTGGGAGAGCGTGGCTGGTTGAGGGGAGGTGTTATTCCCCTTAGCCGGGGGCTGGGATGCTCAGGAGAAGTGTTGGGATCTGGGGATGTGGTG